>NW_028081623.1:4670804-6148595 GCF_014824575.4 Sturnira hondurensis | reverse complement strand
CATTTTTAGTCCCTTCGTAATTGTGTATCTCCAAGTGCAATGAATAGTACCCTGACATCAAAGGTTAAGGGCTAATATAAAATTGGGTTACTGATTCAGAAGCATCTGAGTCATTGCATGTGTAGGCAATATGATTCCTACTAAGGAATCACTTGAACATATGGTAGTATTCACAGCAGGTGGCTTCGGGTTTTAGCAGAGGGCATTATGTTAACAGGAAGAAAGTGGTTAATCCAAATGCTCTGAAACTTTAAGGTGCCACAGCTCTCTCACTTGTCTTTCCTGAATGTCCCTCATTGTAGCTATGGTACTATAAGGTAATTGCACTTAATATCTTTTATGTTTCCCAAGAAATACATGATGTCAAGAAATAACTGACAACGGTGTGGTGGGCCCGAATGCTACTCAATAAAGCACAAGGCCAAGTCTTTCCTGTGGAAATTTTCTTATGACAAGCTTTATCTCCACAGTATTGAGACTCCAGAATCATTAGTACTTGGTGTGGAAAGGGACCTCAAGAAGTCATATGTGCTCAGAACACCTTTGTGTTGGTCAGGTAAGGTTTAGCTGAGGTCCACAGCCCTCTTTGTATTTGAAATGGAGGAGAGCTCAGCAGAGCTAGAACCAATGCTTCTAGGGGATTTCCCTGGACACATGCAGGGAGACAAAGCCAGAAAATTGCACATGTTCTATACCAGCTAAATGAGATACCCTATGCTGGACATTCCACATAAGTGACCTTATCTCCACAATAACTGGGTTTGGTCTAATCATTCCCAGTTGGCAGGTGAGGAAAGTATTTCACAAAATATAAATACCCATATTGATGTCGCTTGTAATTGAAATAACTGGGGTTAAAGCCCAGTTTGTAGTACTAGGGAGACAGACACTGCCCTTACCCCCTACTCCTGCCATGCATCCATTGTGTCTCGGGGTCTTGGCTTTGGGCTTTCTTGCTCTATGACTTGATTCTCAGGGAGAATAGAAAACTGGATAAATGTATGAGCTCTTGATTCTGATGGCCTGGGTTAAAACCCCAGATCTAGCTGCTTGGTTTGGTGTAATGGACGTCATTTGATCTTATTGTTCTCATGTGTGAAAAGGGAGAAATATATTGTGCACTTCACAGGAGTATTATAAGAATTCAGGATGTCAGTTCAGGTTATTAACTACCTCAATGGACAAAAGACAAAAAATGTAGAAGCAAGTTTACATCACATGTTCCCTAGTCATTAGAAACAGAAGTCATACAAATGAATAAAGTCAGTGTTGAAATAATCCTGAGCATATCACGGCACCCTCTAATCCATTGTTATCTCATGCCAAAAGCCAGTATTTGCTATGTTAAGATGGCTACTAGGATTGGCTTAAAATATCACACGGTCTATCCTGCAAAATCTAAAATCTATTCTGATTTTTCTTTTTCTTTTTTTAAAATTATTTTATTGTTGTTCAATTAAAGTTGTTTGCATTTTCCCCTACCACTCCCCTCTTATCCCAGGCAAACCCTGCCAGAGAAGTTCAAAACTTACACTGATCAGGAGGGAAAAATGTGATAGCATTACATAAAGGCAAATATATGCAGAAAACTTACCACTTTTATCTTTCAGACAATCACCTATTGTAGAATTAATACCAGCAACCTCTACAAGAAATGATAGCAACTATTAATGAGTTGTTTATAATTGTTACTTGACAGCATGTGTCTGTGTGTAGATAGACAGACACATAGATAGATAGATAGATAGATAGATAGATAGAGAGATAGATAGATAGATAGATGATAGATAAAATACACTCACAGAGAGGAGAGAAGCATTAAAAATATGCCCCCACAATTCCAGGAAGAGATGCTCAGACTCCATATAATTCAGTAAATTGAATTCATATATTGTGTTTCTGCACATGAAGATGCTGTTCATGAAGGACACATCTTTTCTGTTTAACCCAAACTGGAGTGTTCTATACAAGACTATACTATACAAGACCACCTGTCTTCCCTGAATTAATCACTCCTAGCACAGTACCCACTGCAAAGTAGCTGTTCAACGCATATAACACTTGATAAATGGAAAAATAAACAGAAAAAGGAGCTGCTCTACAGTCTTCAGCACACACTGCTGACATGAGCAGTTGCTACCAAAATTAAATTAAATTCCTTTAATCATAGAATCCACAACAGAAACTTACAGGTTTGAAGGAGTCTGTTGTAGACAAATTTCCCATGTAAGCCATGGCTTTTCTATTCATTCATAAGCCCTATGGCTCCAACTCTCGCACATAATTTTCTGGAGTTGTGGTTTTAGCAGCTTGACAATACTATTAAAGAAGCTAACATCTATTGAGTGATTATTTTGTGGCATACTGTATGTTAAATGCTTCAGATGTCTTATCTTACTGAAGCTCCCAATAACAATGAAGTGAGTTGCATTTTGTAGGGTCCCATGCAGCAGATGAGAAAAGGAGGTGCAGAGAGTAGTAGTAACTTGCTGAGAGTCATACCAATGACGCAGACTCAGCATTCAAAGGATGATTGTGGGAGAGTGAATGGAAGAGAACCTGTGGAAACTACTCTGTACTGTAATCCATAGAACAGTATTTTTTTTAACATGACACATATTTTTTGATACATTATAGTTCTGGAGGCCAGAAGCCCAAAATCAGTTTCACTGGGCTGGAGGCTCCAGAACAGAATCTTTTTTCTTACCTTTTTCAGACTCTAGACTTTTATTTTTTGCATTCTTTGGCTCATGGTCCTGCATTCTCACAGCTTCCATCACACCTAAAGAGAAACAACATCATTCCACCTTGGCAGGCACTGAAAAAATCGTCTCTTCCAGATTCCTTAATTAGGCTTACCAAACGACCTTTACGTTAGAGGAGCTCAACATTTCACTGCAATTCTTTCCAGAAATATGAAGATAAACCAAGCCACATTTAGTTGTATTTATCTACAATGTTCTAAAAAGGCAAATATACATAAAATGATGAAATTTCTTGAAAAGGTCATTGACCATTGGATGGAGGAAAACAGTGGCAGTGGCTGCGTTGGTTTATCCCTTTTCTACTAGATGTGTTCCTCACCGTATGTGATTCTATGCACTCAATGGGATCTTTTTTTGGTGTGAACTAAAGTAAAGGTGTGATGTATAGGCTTTGGGGTAAATTGCAAGATTGAAACTGTAAGTATAATTATGTTGATATATTAAAATATCCTCAAGAATTCATATTACTATGTGTTAAAAGTCTGTTTATTTTCCTTATAGTGACTTTCTTCAATAGAGACAAATAAAAATCTATCACCATGAATTGATTGAGGTAAAACTAGTAAAGTAACAATTTTTCATAATACAATCTGCATGTATCCTAATTCTTTTTCCTAATTTGATTGAAAACTTAGACCACATTAGTTTTATCTCTCTTTGAAATCACCCCTTTGATTTGTGCTACGATGTTATATTTTTATCTTTTATTAAAAACAAATGAAAACAAATAACAAAGAAAAAACTTCCAAGAAACAACATTAGAAATTTGTGATACAATGCCATTAACAAAATGCCCTCATTAGCTTTGTTGCTGTGAGAAGACCACGGGTACATTTGTCACAGAAATTAAGTGCCAAGTAAAACATCTTGTACCAGACCATTTCTCCTATATGATGGTCACCCCTGATAACTAGAAAAATGAAAACATAATAGAACTTAGGCCCTGTGATTATATTATACTTGTTTTGTGTATTTGCTTGGTCTCTGTTTCTTAGTTGTAGAAATAGAAAAATTAAAGCTGTCTTGGCAATCTTACTTTAGTTTCAGGAAAGGACATAAATAAATACTTGTATATGAATAAATACATCCATGTTAATTTTCAAAAGAAACCATTTTCACTGACATGATTGCATTTGCTCTTCAGCACAGCCCCAGGAGAAAGCCCAGGCCATGGTTCAAACCTGATTTGATCATTGGGGAAACTCAGGACTGAGAAGGAAAAGCTTACTTCCGAAATTCTGACTGGTAAACAGCAAAGATCTCAGCACACATTTTTATGGGCTTGTTCCCCACTGCTTAAAAGGCCTTGTTAACCAACTGATTCCTTCCTATGGGCACTCTGGGGCCTTTGGTCTGATTTGTTAATACTCAGGACTTTACATTCTGAGTCTGGGGAGTTCCCAGACCACTGCTGGGGCTAGAGCACATTCAGCGTTCTGCCCACACTGTCTAAATATGTACGCAATCTGAGTCAAAGGCCCTCCTTTGGGACAACATGCCTGAATCTCAAGTAGCCCTGAAAGTTTAGGAAAAGAGGATATTCTCTTCACTGTGTGCATCCTTCTCGGGACAGCAGTTCATCCTAGTGTATTCATCCACAGGCTTCCTGGCCTGACTCCTGCTACCACTGCATTGCCTGTGTGTTTCTAATGGCAAGATATACGTGCTCATTATGCAGATGGAAATCTGTTTCTGCAGGTCAGCATCACCCAATCTTTAATTATGAAATTTACCTACAGTGGTATATGAAATACAAACCTGAAACACCTAGGAGCAGACAAACACCCCAGGGCTAAATCATTCTGTTTTTGTTGAACCTTGATCTGGCTTCCTCAGAAGGATGCCGCCTGTTGCCTAACAATTCACTGATTATACTTTGAGTATAGCAGCACTGGAGTGATTGTGACTTTGTAGCTGAGGAGAACATTCCTGAAAGATACATAATTCTTCTTATTTTCTGGTCAAGTGAGATCATCAAAAGTGGAATCTGCCCTAGTTGGTGTGGCTCAGTGGATTGAGTGCCAGTCTGCAAACTGAAGGGTCACCAGTTCTATTCCCATTCAGAGCACATGCCTGCTGGGTTGCGGGCCAGGTCTCCAGCAGGGAGCTCACCAGAGGCAACTATACAACAATTTTCCTCTCTCTTTCTCCCTCCCTTCCCCTCTCTAAAAATAAAGAAAGAAAGCATTTTTAAGTGAAATCTCTTTTTGAGCATTGATTGTGTGATAAATTACTAGGTGCTTTCATGTATGTTCCTTCATTTAAACCACACAGCAACCATAAAAATTATCATGTGGCTTTAGTATTTGGATGATAAATCTGAGGCTGAGAGGAGTAAAATTATTTAATTTCTTACCTTTTAATGTTCCAAAGCATATACTATTTTTTAATTCTGTGGGAAAATAACAGGTTATTTTGCTACTATTAATTTTAGCAACATTTAAGAAGGATCCATATATACCCCCTTTATTAATCCTTGACAGACACTTGGGGCAGTCACTCTGGGAACAGAAGTTTCCTGGGGGGTGATATGTGTATACACATACCTTTGTTTATCGAAGGAAAAAGAATCTCTTGATCAACTCCTCTTTTATTATTCTCGTGTTTGACGATGCATTTGTGTTCTTTATCCATTGACTTTGCAGTCACGGTCAGCCAGCTGAATTTCATGTACGTGTCCCTAGTCTTCATGGTATTTCCCTGCTGGGATGCCAGAATTGCATTGCTGTCCTTTTCCTTCCAATATACCTTAATAACATCGGGGAAAAATTTCTCAAGGAGACAAAGATATGTCCCAGCCTTATGAAGGTTTATTTCCTCAACTGAAGGAAGAAAAATCGTGGGCTTAGGAGCAGTATCCGATGAATCAAGGCTTCTCTCTGTGGGGTGAAACGGAACAGTAATTAAGAATTAGAGAAACACAGGATTGTGTGGTGTGGAACAACCTGGTATGTAGTAAAAGGAAGAAAAACTGCCATCGAATTGGTGCTTATAATGGCTTTTCATCCATCATATATTGTGATATATTGATTATTGTTCTTATTTTCAGAGGGGAAAAGAAGTTCAAGAAGTTATATAACTTGTCCAAAGTCATAGCTATTAAATGGCATAGCCCGAATTAAAACTTGGGCTTTGTTCCTTCTCCACATGCTAAAATGAGGTGTGGTTTTTTTTATTTGAAAACATGAAACAGCATGGCGTAGTTTATTAAGTTTATAAATATCATTACCTATAATAAAATATAGAATACATATTCTCCCTTTTCAAACATGAAGTCTCGGAGGGCTTCCTTCACCCTTTGGTTTCAAACCCACGCAATGCACCCATATTATATTGTGAACTTCGCTCTGAGACAAAACACTGAACACTTGCTGGGGAAGGGGGAACACTGTGGGAATACCAAAGCATTACATTATAGAAAGTAAATGTTGAAGCAAAAATATTTTCTGAGTATACACTGTACATCATGTAAACAAACATTCATAATAAGAATCAATGCATGCCAGAATATTGTTTTTTTTAAGAAATCAGAATCTTCTTTCTTTTAAATTCCACACATTGAAGATGCTTTTTGTTAAGAATGGAGCCTTTTCCTGTACTTGCTAGTGTGCTTAAATACGTTGGAAAAAGTAAGTATTACATTCATTTGCTAACGGTTTGTCCTCTTGGTTGGCTGTTGCAAAAAAGGAATACAGAACTTTTCAGCCCCTGTTGTTCATGTAAAACTAGCTAATACACAATTAACTCATCTTTATCAGTCCATATTAGTAATATAACTGCTCCAACATTTGTGATCTTGTTTGTTTTTAATCTCTTTCATCCTATCATAGTTGAAGAATAGATGGCTGTGATAGGGGAAAAGACCAGGAAGTACCTTAGATAATTTCTCTTCAGATGAGAATCTTTAGTTGCTTCCAAAGTGCAAAAACAGAACAAAACAGAACAAAAAACAGATACGGACAGCAATATGGCAATTGCCAGAGAAAAAGAGGGTGGGGTGAAGTAGAAGAGGGTAAAGGGAGATGAACGGTGATGGAAGGGGACTTGAGTTTGGGTGGTGAACACACAATGCAATATACAGATGGTGTGTTTTGGGGGAATTGGTAGGGGAAAATGGAGACAGCTATATTTGAACAACAATAGAAAATGTGGGAAAAATTAAAAAATAAAATTGTACACTTGAAATCTATATATTTTTATTAACCAATGCCACCTCAATACATTCAACAAAAAGTACTTATCTCTCCCCATGAATTTTGTAACTTAAGTTTTCTTTGGCCACACATTCTCATGTTTTGCAACTCTGTAGAAACTCATTCTCTGTTTAACTGATTCCAGAATGCAACAAATTATCTTTTCAAAATTTGTTGTAAAGAATGCACAGTCACTTATTTTGATAGGAATCTACTTCCACTTGTAATTAATTTATCAAGGTATTCTTTTGGCTTTGCATATGGGCCCATTCACAGTTTTGAAGTAATATAGTTCTCCTAGTTGATTTCTAGTTTTATATAACATCTTAATTCACATCTGAACCACCCCATATTTTAGGGCACCTCCAAATTATTTATGATGCTTTGTATTTAGGAGCAAAAGAGTAACACTTCCAGAACTTCTATTAACATTTTTATTGATTATTTTCAGAAATACATATTAATGTAGCAAGTAAATGCCCCTAAAAGAATTTCATTTAACTTTAGAAAAGGTTAACCTAAAGCCTATTTTAATTTTTAAGTTCATTTGAAGTTTTAGCATGACTATTACACTATATTTTAAATATACCATATTTTGGCCCTGAATGTCTTCCATAAAATTTCTATGCACCCTGTAAGGCTACTGAACTATTTTAAAAGTCCATCATTTTCTTTGTTTTCATCTGCTGAATAAAATATATGCATAATTGGAGTAATGATAAAAGCTATGTTTCTAAAGTTTCTTTGGTAAATCTAAAGTCAAAATATGTAACAAAACATGATGCATTTAAAAAGACATCCCACGTGAATGCTGAAATGTTACTTGATTATGTATTTATTAAATACCAATAATTGAAATTATAAATGTTGAAGCCCTTTCCTATTTGTTTCCCAACTGAAACACAAATTTCTTCCTCTATTCTATTTGGGCTAGCTTTGAGTTCCTTTAGTAATTCTCTGGGCTATTTTATGAGAAAAATGTTAGATACCTCGTTTGAGAGCAAAAGGAAAAAATTATTGAGTATTTCTACCTGTGGAAGAAAGCTCCTGATTTTCACACTAAATCAATAAGCAACCATTTTGAGAGTTTTTTTTGTTTTGTTTTGGGGCCTGTTATAAACATAATTAAGCTATATAGGGCTTATTTTAATTGTATACATCTTCCTTTTAGTGCCATAGTATTTTTTCTTATAATAGTAAGGCAATGTATATTTCTCCAACTATATACTTTGTCTTTACTTAAAAAGCATGTTATATCAAGTAATATTACAGTAATTTTTCAATTGTACATTATACAGACATAATTTTAATCTCTAGTCAATATATTAAAGAATGTAAGGTTATCTAAAAACTTCTCCATAGCAATTTCTGATTTATTATACTAAAGAAATCAAAAATCAGATGACAAACTTGAAATATTTATGTGGTAACATACTATTTTTGTCACATATTCTTTTGTCGACCACCCTTTTCCTTAGCTAGATTTTTTGAGATAAAATGAATCTTGAATTTCCATACCCTTCTCATTGTAAAAGTTAACTGAGTATTAAATAATGTACTTAATTATATAGGGTTAGTACCTATATTTTGGGTAATTGCATTATATGTTATTCTTTATACATTTTTAAAAACATATTGACAAAGTTTCTTAAAGTGAAAATCTTTTCCGTGATGCAAAAAATTGAAACCAGCTTAAGAAATCAATTAGCCTTCCAATATATTTCTATAAAGTCCTTAGCATAATCAAATAATACATCTGTGTTAAATGGTCTGGGTTCCTTGTATCTATCCAGATGCATCAGTATGAGAAACACATAATTTTACCAAACTTTATATAAATGTCAACTATGTTTTCAATAGAAAGTATGATATTTCAAACCTACATATTGATATTGTGTTATCTATTTTTCTCTTATCGAATAAGTAGTTATAGTTATGTTATTTTTAAAGGTGAATTTCAAACGTATGACATCTCTGACTATATTTGTACTTTATACATGGACCATTTTCTTTCTGAATATAAGTTTTTAAAAAATATGAGAATGAAGTCAAACCTTATTGGTTATGAAATTGAGGGCCAATATATGTTGGTGTTAGAAATTATTTTGATTAAAATGAAGGATTAAGATTTAAAGCACACAAGCTGTCAATAAAATCATAAACAAAGACATGTTAATTTCATTTTTCTTGCCAGTGAGGGAAAAGGGGTGGTAAAACTAACCCAATACCTCCAGACTCATTTCTTCATGAGTAGTTAGAAGTACAAATGAGTTCTCGAGAATTTCTGCTCTGTCAATAATATTGGCTACAAACAACTCTTCATACTGGATACAATTCTTCTTTACGTTTGAATTGGGGAAACACCTATTCAGCACCTACTATATGTTAGACTATGTGCAAGTAGTTCATTCACGCCATCTCAGTCAATTCTCATACAACCCCTCTGGATGCACACTTACCCTATTTTGTGAATTATAAACCTGAGGCAAGAGAATAACTGCAAATTCACGTAAGCAGTAAGCGGTGAAGCCAGCGCTCCATGTGATCCTGACTCCAAAGCCCAGGCTCTTTCACAACATCATTCCACCATCAGGAATGGCAATGTGTCAGCTCACAAAAGTCACCCATAGTAATAAACTTAGTCCTTGGGCCAAACACTTCCATGACAATCGTATACATTATACATGAGCATTGTGAACAAGACCAGGTGTATAAAAAAGCTGAATCCGGCTATGATAAATGCACACAGTTGTCTATGTGTGCCTGTTAGGATTTGTTTTACAATCTTTCCTATGATTTCTACATCTAATTCCCATTAATTCCTGTTTTACCTAAATATTCTGTTATTCCAATTTAACTGTGTCTTGCCTTCCCTCTACCACTTAGAAAAATTGCATTCTTCTGATACCTACCTGTGATAACAAGTTTTGTTCCATCACCAAAGAGTTTTCTATCATATTTCCACAGTGATTCAACCAGTATCAAAAACTTTACTAATTTAGCTTCTCCGAGTTTTTCAAATTCTAGTGGAACTATGATGGTTTGCAAATCAAGGGATCAGTGTTCTGATTCTGGTTCATTTTGCTCATAACAAGTTCTGTGGCTGAGCCAATGAAGTAAATTAACATTTTTGGTGGTTTATTTATATCTGAAAACAATGATGTGAGTATAAATCAATTGAACATCACTACTAGTAAGACCAAAATGAAACAAGATTTGAAAAGCAATTTGATTAAAAATGCTGTGGAAATAAGAGATTATAATACTTATTAACTATTTGATGGTGATGACTTTGTACTCCAACCTGATTTTTTAATCTCATGAAACCAAACTTTGCCCTTACCAGTATTCAGCACTTTGGGTTTGCAGCCAAATCTGTAGTAATGCATTCCATTTTGCTCTAATATGTCTGGAATTCTCAAAGCCATCACCATAGGAAGGATGACTTTCACACACTTAATTAGCATACAATCTTTTGTCTTGTCTATCTGTATTTCCAGTGTTTAGCCATACCACAGGATCTTGTCTGATTCCCTGAGAAAGTCAAAGGGAACACCAGCTAAAGGCAAATGATATGCAGTCAGTATATACAGCTGCTTCACTTGTGTTGTCCAAAACAAATAGCTCTTTCTCCATTTAACAAAAAGAACAATCATTTGCATTCCAAGCTTTCACCAGACATTTTAGCCTTGAACTGACATCTTTCCAGCTGATGCTGAAAGTTCAGCTGAAAGTTCCTGGCAGTGGGCCTTCAAGCCAGAATGACAAAAGAAAGGCAGGGTACCTGTCCTCAAATCCTTCTATTGTCATGTTAAGTATCTAAAACACACCTGCCTGACTATATCTGCTGAGGGTTCCCATCTGTGAATGGCATCAAATGCTATAATACCCATAGCATTGATGTAGTGGCAGAGTACAATGGGTTTGATTAAAGACCATTTGTGTTGTTTGATAAACTGGATGTTGAAGACAATATTCACTTTACTTCACTTTCCTTCTAAATGATTCATGCATTGAAATTGTTTTCTAATTTTATAGGGTGGGAAAAACATATTTCAAAACTTGGAGTGCTTCATTTTATCAATTAATAGATAGTATATATTCCACTAAAAATTTCCTACATTTTTTCTTTATTTCTAAAATCACTTCTAGAAAATTGAGATATAATTTACATAACTCTCCCACCTTTGAATGTAAAATTTTAACCTGTGCTTCTTGCTGGGTAATTATAGGTCTCCTTTCTTCTGCTTTCTGTGGTGCTTTTGGTCTTCTTATTTCATGGTCTGACTGCAACTTTGATTTAGATCTTCTCAAACAGACTTTGGAAATAGGCAGTTTAAGATATAACCAATAGTTTGTGCATTATAGTTTGTTCTTTTTCTGCCTGTGGGGCTAATAGTTTAATAAAGTCTATAAGAAAAAATAACATGAAAGCTGAGAGACTGATTATGTTTGTAAATCCTAGCTCTGTGATATAGATGAAAAACATGTAGAATTCAGGCTGGGGAGATCTGGATAGGTACATGCAAAAAAAGAAACTAGACCATCATTTTACACTATACACCAGAATAAACTCAAGATGAATAAAAGACTTAAATATGAGTCATGACATCATGAAAATCCTAGGAAAAACAAGAGCAGTAAAATTTCAGATATCCCATACAGCAATATTATCAACGATATACCTCCAAGGGCCAGGGTAATAAAGGAAAGAATAATCGAATGGGACTACATCAAAGTAAACAACTTCTGCATTGCCAAAGAAAAAATCAGCAAAATGAAAAGGGAGCCAACAACATTGGAAAATGTATTTGCCAATGATACTTCAAACAAGGGTTTGATGTCCAAAATGTATAAAAAACTCATGTGACTCAACACCAGGAAGACAAAAATCCAATTAAAAAATGGGCAAAGGAACTGAACAGGCACTTCTCCAAGGAGGA
Source organism: Sturnira hondurensis (assembly GCF_014824575.4). NCBI lineage: Eukaryota > Metazoa > Chordata > Mammalia > Chiroptera > Phyllostomidae > Sturnira > Sturnira hondurensis. Next base: position 6,136,694 of record NW_028081623.1, on the reverse strand, counting down.
CATACGGAGGCCCATCAGCTTACGAAAGGATGATCAACATCACTAGCCACCAGAGAGATGCACAATAAACTCACAATGAGATACCACTTCACACGGATCAGAATGACCATCATTAACAAACAAGTGTGGCAAAGTTGTAGAGAAAAGGGAACCCTATTGTACAGCTGGCAGGAATGCAGACTGGTATAGTCACTGTGGAAAACACTACAGCATTTCCTCAAAAAACTAAAAATGGAACTGCCTTTTTATCCAGTGATTCCACTGCTCTTATTGTATCCTGATAATCCTGAAACACCAATTCAAAAGAACCTATGCACCTCAATAATCATAGCAGCATTGTTTACAATAGCCAAGTGCTGGAACAGCCAAAGTGGCCACCATTAAGTAGGTGGATCAAAAAAAGTGGTGCATATACACAGTGGAGTACTATGCAGCAGAAAGAAAGAAGTAACTCCTACCATTCATGATAATAAGTCAGGTGAAGAAACACTAATACCATATGATCTCACCTATAAGTGGAACCTAGTGAACAACACAAACAAACAAGCAAAATAGAACCAGAAGCAAGGGAACAAGGAACAGACTGACAGTAACCAGAGGGGAAAGTTGAGGAAGATAACAAGGGAAAGGAGAGGAAGGGTCTAGTCAAGGAACATGTATAAAGGACCCATGGACATGGATAATAGGGTGGGAATTGACTGTGGGAGCAGGGGGTGGGCAGGGTAGAGGAGAGCAATGGGGAATAATTGGGAAAACTGTAATAGAAAAATAATAAAAAAGGTAAAAACACTAGTAACAAGCCCCCTGTTACTGGATTATAATGGAAGGTATTGCTGTAAACTCACTCTGTATGTATAGAAATAAACATAGATGTAAATGTGAAAAATAATAAAAAGGTTTTGCATGAAAGAAAAAAACAATGTGGCAGATCATTAGGTGAGGCTTTTTCCCCAGAATTATCCCTCACAAAGCAGGGGCTGCCTTGTATTTCAGTTCTTGTGTAAACTCTTATAGTGAAAGATGCTCTCCCTATACACTGCTTTGATCAAAAATTAATACGCAAAAAGTCAAAGTAAAATTAATTATTTTAATTTATTGTAAAATCTCAGTTAATACAAACTTTAGAGCTAGCACTGGTATTAGACAATAAAGACATTTAACATGGATTAATCCTAAAACAACTTCTTTCTAGATTCCAGTTCTCACTGATAGACCAATGAGTTGTTACAGAATGTAAATTCTTAATGATTACCTTTTAAACTATTTATTGCTAAAAGACTGTTTTTTTGGACTTATTACCTTTACAGTTTCCAGGGCGTTTACTATATATGCTGTGCTGCTTATCAGAGACTCCTATATGGTTTGGTATTTCTGCAGCTGTCTCATCATGGGGGAAAGGCAGTGCTGAGTTATGCAATTTAATCGTAGCACCATTTAAGTACAACTGATTTAGTTCTTTTACCAGCAACAGTATTTTTAGCAAATTTGATGCCAGTATAGAAACAAAATTGAATGGAATGGTATCAAAAGATCTTGTCATTTTATAGAAATACCCAAAGAATCATAATTAAAGTATTTAATAAATGTACATTTAACATGACTTACTTGATCTTTTTGGGAAGAGAGAGGGGTGGCATATTTAGAAGCAGAAGCATTGTTTTCACGCAAGAGTAGTAATTTAAAATATAAAGTATTACTAATTAAGTAGTTAATTAAAGAGTCCATTTAGGTGGTCAGACTATGGCCCTGGCTGGTGTGGCTCAGTGGATTCAGCACTGGACTGCGAACCAATAGGTCATGGTTCAGTTCCCAGTTGGGGCACATGCCTGGGTTGTAGGCCAGGTTCCCCAGTGCGGGGTACATGAGAAACAACTATGCATTGATGTTTCTTTTCCTCTCTTTCTTCCTCCATTCCTCTCTCTAAAAATAAACAAATAAAATTCCAAAAAGTTAACGGGAAAATATTCAGGACATAACTTAATATCTCCAATATCACATAATAGATAAGTCTCTTGAATCCTAAACTTTGACATAGTAACTTCTCCTGCATGAGGCAATTAACCAAAATACTCTAATCCTCAGTTTTCTCATATATGAAATGCACATAAGAGGACCCATGCACAGGGCCACTGAGGAATTAGATAAGGCAATAAAACTATTTAATGTGGTGTCTGGCCTTCTGTGAATACTAGCTAATATCATTCTCTTTAATGGAATGGTCAGGGCCATTTTAAAAATTATTCCACAAAACAAAATATATGTATTTTGTAAGCAATAACTCTTACATGAATTGAGAGGAAACAACTCATGAATCCAAGACCTTCTGTGTCTATGGCATCCACAGGTAAAAGAACATGGGGCCCAATCAAGCCAGAATCTGATCTACTAGATGACAAGCCTTTTGAGCGCTGGGAAAACATATTTTTCATTTTTTCATCCCCAGCATTCAACACAGAAACTGTCTTCTGTAAATGTTTGCTGAGACAATGAATGAACAAAAGAGGATATAAAACCACACAGACTTTTTCTTAGATTTTGGAGCTGAAATGATTTATTAGGCTAATAATTCCATTAAACTGGTCCATCTCTACAGGCAGTACAATAAAACTAGTCATAGCATAAACTGTGATGTTCTTTACTCATTCACTATAAGAATTAAGTTTTTGCATGGCTATTGGACATGAGATAAAAATCCAATAATGTATCAGATTATTGAGAGAACAATGTACTATGTTTTAGCTCTACATATCATGGACAAAAGTGTCTATCAATTAAAATACTATCTATAAGAAAAACATCTGAAAGTCATAATTTATACCATGGTATACAGACATAGTACTCAACATATTTTAATTTATAGTATGAGTGTACCTTTTTTGTGTATGTGTATTCTAAGAATAGTATTTCAATCAGCTGACATGCAAAGAAAATAAACCATTTACAAAATAGCATTGTATCCATATACAGTGACCAGTAGCTGCAAAATTTCTGTTTATATGTTGAGGCTGAGAATGTGACATTCAGATTAGTGATACTTACATAAATTATTTTTATTTAAATAGCAGCTACCAGTTTTTCAAACATAGAAGAAATTACTTACCAGAGTGAATTACTATGAGCTTTGTCCCTTCAGCAAATATCTTGATTATGCCTGAGTGATCACACTGGTTACAACTACTTCAAAAATCTTACCATTCTCCTAGGCTTCATGACATGATCAGAATTGAAAAAAATGGCCATTTGATCTTCTGGGTTCTTGTGAAAGTCCTTAAATATAGCTTTTGTGGCATCTGATGGCTTATAAGTTTTCCTCAGATAAATTGACCCAGATGTCAGTTTTTTATCAAGGCAGTAATTATTCAAAAGGACTGATAAAAAATTAAAGAAGAGCAGAAAAAGAAGAGACCAAGCTGAACTGGCCAACCAACTACTTTTCCTAATTACCAGGAAATGTATTCAAAGAATACATTTAAGAAGTTTTGCTTCCAGGTATTCAATTGTGAAACTGCTGGGAGATGGCATCAAAGGGATGGCCCTTCCTTCTGTTCTCAGAAACACCAGGGCTGCTCCTCCAGTGGTTTTGGGTTATTTCTGAAAAGAGGAAACTCTGCAGTAACTGAAAATGCAAGTCTGCCAGCACAAATATATTTGATAAATGTGAACAAAACTCTTCATTTTTAATAAAGCCACTTTTCTCATTTGACAATGTGATTGATTATCAGGCAATGCAAAATGAGACAGTCATTCCTTCATGGCATTACTTTTCCTGGAATAAAAGAGTATATTTGTGGAATTTTATCTCCAGTAAAGTAACAGATTTTCTATTTAAACTGAAATTTAAAAACAAAACCCAGTTCTACAATTTGTTGAAAGGAGAATTCCCTTTTAAGTTGTTCTGCAATCTTATGCATCTTATCTTTGGTCAGGGAACAAAAATTGTAGGAAACAGTGGAGTGCTCCTACAGGTACACCTGGGTTGACCCTCTGCCTCCCCAGAGAGGACAGGCCCTGATGAATCCCAAGTGCACCTCAGATTCAGGCCTGGACCTGGTCCCATGAGCAAACTTAGTCTCCTCTGTTCCTAAAAATGAAGCTGTGGCATGGTCATGGTGAAAAACTGTCCACTCACAACAAATCACAGCACCAAACACTATGGGAAAGGATGTGGAGGTGGGATGAAAATTATTTTTAAAGATTATTTTTTGTTCATTGAGCATGTCAAGTTATTATTGCTTAGAGCTATCAAATACCTTTTACACTTATTGTAGATGTAAATAGTACCCACTCAGTTCCTTTCTGATAACTTGTCCTCTTTTTGTTCTTATTCCAAGACTATGAACAGAATTATCTGCAGCTTTAAGTGTTGTTTATATTTTGGACTTCAGGCCACAATGGAGGTGTAGGTAGACACACTGGGCCTCCTCACACAACCTAAAGAAGAACAACAACAAATTTAAAAACAAAAAAACAACTAGAACTGACAGAAAATCGAACTGTATGGAAATCCAACCATCAGGGAGTTAAAGAAGAAACATTCATCCAGACTGGTAGGAGGGGTGGATACAGGCAGCCGGGGGAGAGAACTCATAGCAATGTGGCAGCTGGAGGATCGGGACGGACAAGGTGGCTGGCAGACCTAGTAAGGTGGCAGCTGGTGGACAGGGTGGTCCCACATTGGCATGCAGATAAACCAGGAGGAACAACTGGAAGCAAGACAGACCACACAACCCAGGGTTCCAGAATGGGGAAATAAAGCCTTAAAACCTCTTATTGAAAGAACTTGTTAGGGTTAAGGTGACAGGAGAAACTCCTAGCCTCACCAGAGAGTTTGTTGTAGAGACCCACAGAGTCCTAGAAGGTACACAAACCCACCTACCTGGGAATCAGTATCAAAGAGCCCAATTTGACTGTGGGTAGTGAGGAAAGTGACTGAAAGCCAGTAGAGAGTAGAGCAAGTGTCACTGTTCCCTCTCATACCTCTCCCCAACACACAGAACCACAAGGCAGCAACGTGGATTGCCCCATCCTAGCGAATACATAAGGCTCCACCTTTACAACATAACAGGTGCACTGGGACAAAAATAAAATGTCCTAAATGAAAGAATAGATCAGCACCTTTGATTGCTCGGCTGGTAGAGCAGAGGACTGTAGGCTACATCTGCGTGAAAAGACAGGGAAGAGCCCCCCCCCAAAAAAAATACAACCAAGCAATGAAAAGACAGCCAACCTATCAGATGCACAGTTCAAAACGTTGATAATCAGGTTGCTTACAGAATTGGTTGAATATGGTCACAAATTAGAGAAAAAAGTGAAGGCCGTGAAAAGTGATATAAAGGAAAATATATGGGGAATCAACAGTGACAGGAAGAAAACTGGGACTCAAATCAACAGCTTGGGCCAGAAGGAAGAAATAAACAGTCAACCAGAACAGAATAAAGAAACAAGAATTCAAAAAAAAAATAAGGAGAGGCTTGGGAATCTCCAAGGCAACTTTAGACATTCCAACATCTGAATTATAGAGGTGCCAGAAGGAGAAGAGGAAGAGCAAGGCATTGAAAACTTATTTGAAAATATAATGAAGGAGAACTTCCACAATCCAGCAAAGGAAATAGACTTCCAGGAAATCCAGGAAGCTCAGAGAGTCACAAAGAAGTTGGACCCAAGGAAGCACACACTAAGGCACATCATAATTACATCACCCAAGATTAAAGAAAAGGATGGAATCTTAAAAGCAGCAAGAGAAAAGGAAAGAGGTACCTACAAAGGAGTTCTCATTAGACTCTCAGTTTATTTCTCAAAAGAGACCCTGCAGGCAAGAAAGGCCTGGAAAGAAGTATTTCAAGTCATGAAAAACAAAGACCTACATCCAAGATTACTCTATCCAGCAAAGCTATCATTTAGAATGGAAGGGCAGATAAAGTGCTTCCCAGATAAGGTCAAGTTCAAGGAGTTCATCATCATCAAGCCCTTATCATATGAAATTTTAAGGAGACTTATCTAAGAAAAATAGGACTTTTCTTATCTAATAAAATTCATATTAAAAAATATGAACAGTAAAATGACAACAAACTCACAACTGAATTTAACAACTGAACCAAAATCAAAACCAAAACAAACTAAGCAAACATTAGAACAGAAACAGAATCACAGAAATGGAGATCACATGGAGTGTTATCAGTGGAGGAGTAAGGGGAAGGAAGGGGAAAAAGGTACAGAGAATAAGTAGCATAAATGTTAGGTAGAAAATAGACAAAGGAAGGTTAAGAATAGTATAGGAATAGTAGAAGCCAAAGAACTTATATGTATGACCCATGTTCATGAATGAACTAAAGAGGGAGAAATATGGGTGGGAAGGGATATGCAGGGTAGAGGGAAATAAAGGGGGAAAATGGGACAACTGTAATAGCATAATCAATAAAATATATATTAAAAAACAAAGAAACTGAAGGGCTTAGTCAAAGAACATATATGAAGTACTCATGGACATGGACCACATTGAGGGGACTGACTATGGAAGTGGGAAGCAGGCAGGTTGGAGGTGGAAGCAAAGGAGGCAAAGTGTAACCACTATAATAGCATAAATAATAAAATATAAAAATAAAATAATTAGGGCCTGGCTGGTGTAGCTCAGTGGATTGAGTCCGGGTCTGCAAACTAGAGGATCGCAGTTCGATTCCCAGTCAGGGCACAGTTCCCAGCAGGGGACCCACGAGAGGCAACCATACATTGATATTTCTCTCCTCTCCTTCCCTTCCTCTCTAAAAGATAAATAAATAAAATATTTAAAAAAAATAAAAAAACAAAAAACAAAAATAAAATTAAATAATTAAAAAGAAAAAAGAAAATAGGAGTCGTTTATATTTCATGATCCATGAAGAATTTAAGTAATAAAATGCAAGACAGTAGTTACAAAATAGTCAATTAAATTTATAAGAAAATATGAGAACTATATGAAGAAAAGAGTATAAGATTTGATAAGTGCCATTAAAACAAAACCTGAACGAATGCTATATATACTATATTTATAAAGAAAAAGCTCAAAGTCATAAATATGCTAAGCTTTCCAAAATTCATCCATATACATTAACTGCAATTCCAATCATAACTATGACAATATTCTTTTTTCTCATGGTGTAGGTTTGGGGGATGGGCAAGATAACTTGATTTTACATGCTATTATAGAGCATAAATAGGAGATAATTAAAAATAATTTCTGAAAAATATTAGTGAATAGACTTTTTGACATGGCATATCTTTTTTATTTTAATTGTTGTTCAATTATAGTTATTCCCATCTCCCCCCCGCCATGTTGCTCTCTCCTGGCCTGCACACCCCCTGCTCCCACATTTAATCCTCCTTCTGTTGTCCTTGTCCTTGGGTCCTTTATATGACTCTTCCCTTTCTTTCCCCTATTATTCCCCTCCTCCCTTCCCTTTGGTCATTGTCAGTTTGTTCTTTATTTTCATGTCTCTGGTTCAATTTTTCTCACTTGTTTGTTTGGTTGATTAGGTTCCATTTATAGGTGAGATCATATGGTATTTGATCTCATGATATCAGACATATTTCTGTAAGGAACAACAGATCATTACAAAATACTGTCTTCATTTGTTTATAAAAACTTCAGGCAGTGTTCAGCAGAGGCCAAGTCATTTCACTTTCAAGCAGGTTCCTCCCTTTAGTCAATTTACCAACCATCTTCATTCTGAACTTGAATGAGCTTCTAGTCTCTTAAGGCTTCTTTGCACTTTGGGTACTTCATATGCTACTATGTGCAATTCATAATGCACCCATAGGAAAACATGTTTGATGAAACACTTGTTTCTATTTTGCAAACGAGAGACACATGTCTGTTTTGAATAGGTATGCATGAAAGGCATGTTTGAGTGAAAAAAAATTGTTCCTTGAGAAGGAAACTGTACCTTAGCTCCAAATCTGCTTTTCCCTTGTTTCTCCTTGCTCTGGCATAGCAAGACATGACTCTGGATTCTCTAGTAGTTAAAGAAAGGGACATTCACACATGTGGGATCTACTCTGAATTAGGTGTGCATATAAATCATTCAGCTTTATCTATAAGGGTTATTGCTCTTAAAAGGCAGAGAGCAAACGGAAAGCTAGGGATTTGATTTCCCAAACTCTATTCTTTCAAGCACTTCACACTTCTTGGATGGAGTTGGAAAGATGTGTGTGGCTGGGACAGTTTCCAGGCCTATTGCAGGTCTACATAATTAGAGGATCTGTATCTCAAATGATCAAATATGAGATATTGGGTCTTACTTTCTGAGAAACCCAGGAAGTATCCTGAGTAAAAAGTAGGTGAAATGATTGTTTTGATTATCCTAACAGCAATGGGCCATCATTGCAAGCACCTAGCAAAAGAATCTGTGAGGACTGGGCCTGCTTTAATTGGAATATTCAATTAAAGTCTGCAATTTAGCTTCTTTTCACTTGTCACTAGGATATTAAAGTGTCCATGAGAACATTTGGACCACACAGTTCAAATTATACATATTACTTGAATTAAGTGGTTGTTTCTACCATGAGCTTGCTGATTGCCCTGTACATGTTGGCTAGAAAACAATAGAGTCTCTAAACTTACATTAAGTTTGACAGAGAGAGAGAAGAGTGGCAATTTCTGCACTGGATCTAAGGGTTTAGGCTGGGGCTCTGTCTAGAAAGCCAATTCTAGTCTTAGGTGGTGCCCCTGGTGTTGGCTGGGTTTGTTGTTTACTTTCTGGTCAGTGAAATCACAGTTCCCAGGGTCTCCTGTCTCTTTTATCAGATTTCCTATCATGGCGAAGGTCTAAAAAATCCTCAGGTTTTCCCATCTCTATTTCTCTCATTACCAGAGGAAGCAAAATATATGAAAAATCAAGAGAAAACCATCTACTTCCAAAAAAATCTTTCCATTGTGTTCAGTGATACAATATAATTTTGTCCTTTACTGAAACAAGAAAGTGTGTGGAGAAAACTAATACAAATTGTGGGGACTGGAGTGATGGAGTGAGACTGGAATCAATAATTGTATTTGGGATACTTATCAGACATACAAGAAGAGGTATTTCAGCTGTAATGTCAGGGTGTAGATTATTGTTATTACTGTTGTTCTTGTTATTTTCAAGGTTTGAGTGCTTAGACCTTGAACATGAAAATGTCTGGAGTCACACTAACAATGCAGAAAGGAGGTTGGGGCTATCAAATTTGGGACCAAGTGCACAATAATGCAGCTAGGACAGGTGTCAGGTCAGAGTGAAGAGCAGGGAATTTGAACTTCTTTGAGAAGATTGTTTTGTAACTGGAAACATTTACAAGTATATTAATGAGACACCAATCTCCACCTTCCACGTGCACATATATTCGATGGGCATGTTCCAAAGTATTGCAATTGTTGGATATTTCAGAACTGATAGGAGACTGCAGAAATGAAGGGGAATATGTAGCCATGGGAAAAACGACATGGGGACAGAAGGAGCTTGGAGTCCATCATCTGCTGATCTTTGTCACTTCTCAACAGGGGGAAGTCACATACTTCAACTACATATTAGATCTTATCATGTTCTGGGGATATCACTTGTGAAGACAAAGTATAGTTAGTTGATAAAGCTTCCTTTTGAAAGAATTACATTTTTGCTCAAGAAATTCAACACTGACTGTCAGAGAGACAGCAAAATCACTGGACTGAAAATCTGAAACCTAACTAGAGCCCTGTCTCTGTGGTTAACTAGCTTTGGACTAGCCACTTGCCATCTCTCAGCCAGCCCAGCTTCCTTACTTCAGATGTGGGCACTGTGTTGAATATATGTCCTAAGAGCCCTCCCTGTTCCAACAGTTTCTGAATTTAAGATTAAGGGCATTAAAGGGTCTGTTGTGGTTGCTCCAGCGTGACAGGAGTTGAGGGTTAGTAACAGAGAAAATTTTCTTATAGGTCCCTTGTGAGTCTGTGAGTCTGTGACTTTGTGAGACCCAGTGGCATAGTAGTAGGTGACTCCATAAGACTTGACATCATTGATTATTAGGTAAAACATTCCATCATCTTTCAAATGAGTCTCCAAGTGAGCTTGTCACCCTTGGTTGAGCCATAAAGGATTCATCTCAAGGGCTCCCCTTCTTTTTGTTGATACCAGTGCACAATGGCATTATCGGAAATCCCACCAACAATGTACTAGAGTTCATTTTCTCCACAACCTCTCTAACACTTATTGTTTGTTGATTTGTTTATGATGGCCATTCTGACCTGTGTGAAGTGACCGTGTGAAGGAGAACAAAGAAGTCCTCCTACTTTGTTCTTCTTTCTCAAAATTGCTGCAGCTATAAAACTCCCAGAACACAAAAGCCCTGGACCACATGGTTTCACAGGAGAATGCTACAAAGCATTTAAGAAAGAGCTAACCCTTATCCTTCAAAGAATATTTAAAAAATCCAAGAAGATGGAAGGTTTCTAATTTTTTTTATGAAACTAACATCATCCTAATCTCAAATCAGATAAAGATATAACAAAGAAAGAAAACTTCAGGCCAATATCGCTGATGAACATAGACACTAAAATCCTCAACAAAATATTGGCAAACTGCATCCAGCAATACCATAGAAAGATCACACATCATGATTAAGTATGATTCATCCCAGGGATTCAAGGATGGTACAATATTCACAAATCAATAAATGTAATACATCACACAAACAAAAGCAAAGACAAAAATCACACGATCATATCAATAGGTGCAGGAAAAGCATTTGATAAGCTACAGCACCTATTTATGATTAAAACACTCAGCAAAGTGGGAATAGAGGGACAATTCCTCAACATAATAAAGGCCATATATGAGAGACCTGCAGCCAACATCATACTCAATGGGCAAAAACTAAAAACTTTCCCACAAAGACCAGAAACAGGGCAAGGTTGTCCACTTTTGCCACTTCTATTCAACATAGTACTGGAAGTCCTAGACACAACAATTAGACAAGAAAAAGAAATAAAAGGCATCCAAATTGGAAAAGAGGAAACAAAACTGTCATTGTTTTATGGAATTTTCTCAGAAAACTAAAATTGGACTTGCCTTTTGACCCAGCAATTCCACTATTAGGAGTATATCCTAAGAACCCTAAAACACCAATCCCAAAAAACATATGCACCCCAATGTTCATAGCAGCACAATTTACAATAGCCAAGAGTTGGAAGCAACCTAGGTGCCCGTCAGTAAATGAATGGATCAAAAAACTATGGTACATATACACAATGGAATTTTGTGCTGCAGAAAGAAAGAAGGAGCTCCTACCTTTTGCAACAACATAGATGGAACTGAAAAGCATTATGCTGAGTGAAATAAGCCAGGGGTTGAAAGACAAATACCATATGATCTCACCTTTAACAGGAACCTAAACAACAATACAAACAAGCAAGCAAAATATGACCAAAGACACTGAAATAGAGAACAGGCTGACAGTGACCAGAGGGGAGAAGGGAAGGAATTTCAGGGGAAATAGGGAGGGATTTAGAGGAACATATATAAAGGATACATGGACAACAACTGAGAAGGGTGGAAATGGGAGGGGGGCACGGGGGTGGGATGGGATGGGAGTAATAGACAGAAAACTGTACTTGAAAAATAATTAAAGAAAAAAATTAAAGAAAAAAACTGTCATTGTTTGTAGATGACATGATAGTGTACATAGAAAATCCTATAGACTCCACCAAAAAACTACTCAACCTAATTAATGAATTTGGCAAAACAGCCAGATACAAAGTCAATGTTCAGAAATCAAAGCATTTTTGTACAACAATGAAACAGAAGAAAGAGAAATCAGGGGAAAAAATCCCATTTGATATAGCAACAAGAAAAATAAAGTACCTAGGAATAAGCCTAACCAAGGCAGTAAAAAACCTGTACTCAGAAAACTACACAACACTGAAGAAAGAAATTAAGGAAGACACAAACAAATGGAAGTATGTACCATGCTCATGGATTAGAATTATCATCAAAATGGCCATACTACACAAAGCAATTTACAGATTCAATGAAATACCTATTAAAGAACCAATGGCATATTTCACAGACAGAACAAACACTTCAAATATGCATATGAAAGCAAAGTCATTCATTTTGAATATTTCCCTTCATTATGTTGTTATAAGAGGGTTGCAAGGTCATTTCCCTTCCTCTGTGTCTCTGAGCACACGCTGCTATTCTTTCCCATTTTTAAATTGTATTCGTTTGCTAATTGAGTTGTAAAAGCTATTTATGTAGTTTGGACAGTGTTCATGATTGTTTTTCATATGTGTGTGAGAATATTTTCTTCTAGTCCTTTGCTTTTCATGGTTTTAGCAGTCTTAAAAAGAGGAGGAATGTTAATTTGAATGACTGTATTTTGTCCATGTTTCCTGTTTTTTTCTGTTTAAAAAATATTTGCCTAACCGATGGCCACAGTGAATTTCTTCTATATTTTCATCTTGAAGTTTTAGTGTTTTCAGTTTTATATTTAGTCCTATCAGGTTTTTTGAGCTCATTTTTGTGTATGGTGTTCAATATGGATTGAGGGTTCTTTTTCATATGCATAAATAATTGTCCCAATACTCTGTGTTGAAAAGTTTATCCATTGTTAATTTTTGTATTTACTTGGCACCCTTAATAAAAATCAGTTAACCATGTCTGTGTAGATCTATTTCTGGATTCTTTTTTTTTTGATGCTCTTATCTATGCATCTGTCCTTTCACCAATACCCCACTGTCTTAATAATCGTAGCTTCAAGGTGTGTCTAAAATTTTATTGTGTTCAAAATTTTGTGGCTATTCTATACCCTTTGCCTTCCCATATATATTTTACAACCAGCATCTTAATTTCTACAAAAAGTGTTCTTGAGATTTTAATTGTTATTATCTGAAATCTATTTTCCAATTTGGGGAAAGTATGATATCTTAAATATATTGAGTCTTCCAATACATGAACATGGCATATCTGTCCATACATTTATTTTTTCTTTGACTTCTGTCATCACAGCTTTGTAGTTCTCAGCATATAAATCCTTTACATTTTTATTAAATTTATTTCTAAATGTTATATATAAGTTGTTGGTATTATTAGTAGTACTATTTTTTTTAATTAACACTTTCAAATTGTTAATTGTTGGTTTTCCCCCCAAACAGCACAGGTTTAAACTGCATGGGTCTACTTATACCCAGATTATTTTCCACTAAATACTGTTGTTCTCCATGTCCATGGGTTTTGCATCCACAGATTCAATCAATGGATGATCTAATAAACCATTTTCAGCCCACAGTTAGGAGGTGGCAGTTGTAGAAGGCTGACTGTAGGCATTGTTCTATGCTATTTTAAATCAGAAACTTGAGCATCTACAGATTTTGGTATTTGTAGGATGTCTTGAAACCAATGCTGAAGGCTGACTGTAGTTAAGATTTGGGGAAGTAAAAATTTATTCACAGATTTTTTTTACTGTGTAGGGGGTAAATGCTCCTAACTTCCATGTTGTTTAATGGTCAACTGTATATAGAATTAAAATTAAGTTGCATCTCTCATTCTATTTTATAGCTCTATGTACTTCATTATGCATTTGCCAACATTTATTTAATGAATTTCCTATGCATGTATATTTATGTATATTCCAATATTTTATACTTACACAATAATCAACTTTATATACACATATTTTAAAAATATTGTTGAAACTTGTGCTTTCTGGGTGAACATCTAAAGATATTTTGCTTGGTGAAAAGTTAAATTCATAGAAAATATTGTCACACATTTCCAAATTTCCCAACAAAGAGCATATATTTTGCACTTGTAGTTAAAATGTATGAGTGCCTATTTCCCCCTATCACTTAACCAACAGAATGTATTGTCAAACATTTAAACTCTTACCAATCTCATGAGTGAGAAACAGTTCCTTAAATATAGTATTGATTGGCATTTTTCTTACTTTAAGTAAAATTGAGCATTTTTATATGCCTAAGATCTATTTTTACATTAGTCTTCATGAATTGGATTTTTATGTATTTTCTTATTTTCATGTAGAATATTTTTAGTGTTTTTTCTTCATTTTTAAATTTTAGACTTTTTATATCAGTGATAGCAGGGCATCATCTCCTAAATAGATTGCAAATATTCTCTATAGTTTGTCATCTGTCCTTTCATTAGTTATGTGGCTTGTTACCATGCAATATCTACTTTTATTTTCACATAGTAAAAGTTATCAATATTCTCTTTTTGTATCTTGAATTTTAGTTATGAATACAGACTCATTCCTCAAACCCATATTACACAACAGAGGCTGGCAAATTTCTTCTGTATGTGATCAGATAATAAATGTTTTCATCTTTGTGAACCGTAAGGTTTGTGCTGTGGTTACTCACCTCTGCTCCTGTAGTTCCTAAGCAGTCAGACAGTATGTAAATGTATAGGTGCGGCTGTGTTCCAGGAATGTCAGGGGCAGATATAGTATTAGAAAATATTCCTAAAGAAGGGTTTCTTTTTTATTTATTTCTATTATCTCAAAAATAATAAAAAATAAAATGTTTTTGTTTTATATTTTACTCTCATATTTTGAAAGTCAAATCATCTATAGTATTTATATGATTTCTAGGAAGGTAACACTTAAACTCAGTCTCAGTTTAGAATAGTAATCTCTTTGTTTCAGTAATTATTTTGTGAATGAGAGTTTGTTTTCTCTTTAGCTGTGGGAACTATGGACTAGATGCCATTTCTACTGCCTGTGTTTCAGAGGCAGGTAGCATGCTGGTTGCAAGGACAGTCACTGAAGACAGAAGTTCAGCCTTCCATCTGCACTTAGTATCTCAGTGACCACAGACAAAGTAAATAACATCTCTAGGTTTCCTTGTAAAGAGTACATCAACAGATTGTCACAAACATGAGGTGAATTAGAACAGTGCCTGAGAAAGAGCAGCAGCTCTTAGTGAATGAGCACTGTGATCTTCCCAGGATCCTAGGGAAAGGGATCCTGATGACTATCCACTCTGTTGCGGGATCATCTACGGATCCCGGGGGATCTCAGGCCTGTGCAAAGGGAAGTGTGCTGGTCAGGCTGTGACACACCCCTCAATGCAGAATGAATAATCTTCCTCCCCCTGGAAAGAGAGGGCAAACGCTTCATCCCACATCCATCCCAAAATGTGTGCAGTAAATAAAACACTGAACATCTTCAGAATGGCCTGACAGGGTTTTAGCAGTATGAGGGTTTTGAAAGTAATTTTATGTCTCTAACCTCAAGTTATTAAAAGTAAATAGGGAAAAAATGATCATTACTTCACAAACGTGTTGCAGTGGTTACATAAGATATAATATCACAAGCATGTTTCCTGCCACTTGATGATTTCCTCTTTGAGTATGAGCCATATCTTTTACATTAGGAGTAATCTCTGCAGTCAAAAGAGTAACACACAACTCAAGTTCTGTGTGGAGGGAGGCTCAGGCTGGGTGCCCAGCTGTG
The DNA here is from genome assembly GCF_014824575.4 of Sturnira hondurensis. Taxonomy (NCBI): domain Eukaryota; kingdom Metazoa; phylum Chordata; class Mammalia; order Chiroptera; family Phyllostomidae; genus Sturnira; species Sturnira hondurensis. Next base: position 6,121,238 of record NW_028081623.1, on the reverse strand, counting down.
CAGCCTCTGCGGTCGCCCATGTTGAGAAGGATGTGTGTGAGCACAGACTGAAGATGGTTCTTGTGCAGGAATCTTGGCAACTCTAACGTTGTGGGTGTCCAGCAGGCACAGAAGTACACGGCTTCATCTTCTTTCTCCAAGAAATTTATTTTCAAGGTGGAAGTGAAAGTGGAAGGGTTTTTACTTGTCTCAAATTTGTTGTTCTTCCCACGAGTAGGGATGTTTGAATAAGCATATATTAAATGTTCTATACTTTGATCTGGTTTCTGCCGGTACCAGTGTATGTAGTCTCTGCTAAAAGTGCTAGAAGACACCTTGCAAGATATAAGGGCACTCTTATCACTTGACCTGGAAATTGACATTTTAGATTGTTCCAACTTTAACTGCCCGAGGCCAACTGTAGGAAAAAAAATCAACAGATCTCCATGAACAAACGGAATGTAAAGAGGCAGCAATAAAGAAGTTCTTCTGTCTTTGTTTTAGACTGAAAGATAGGGGTAACTCACAAGCCCAGAGGGAGAAGAAGATGACTGCTTCCAGTAGTGACATCCTGCACTCCAGACTGGCTCCCCAAGGAGAGGGTAAGAAAGTGAGGCACCTGTTAGCAGACCAGAGTCAGGAGGGTGGGGCTGGGTCTTGTTTGTAAGAGGAAGTGGTGACTCAGACAGTTCCCTGGGGCTCTTCATGATCTGCTATATAGATGAGCAGTTTGGGGCTTCTTCTCTCCCATGAGTGCTGGGAGGATAGGATAAGAGATTTTGTGATCTAGAAAAATAAGTTCTGAAATAAATGTGTCTGTCTTGGATTGGGGCAAGGATGGTTCTCACACCCACTCAGCCATTCCCTGTGAAATATCATGACATAGAAACATTACTTCAGAAATGTGAAGACTTACAAATTGTGTTCAGATCCTATGTCAATCTCTTTGTGGACTCAGGATTTGGTTATGAAAATTGACCTTTATTTTTCTGTAACACAAAAAAACAAAATCAGACACTGGAATACTTCATTGACATTATTTAAGATGCCATATGCCCAATCACTGGAAATTTTCTGTTTTTTTTATTTTAATTAATCAATATGTCACCACACAGACTATGACTCAGGACAACCACTTCACTTACAATCTGGTTGCCTCTTAGAAAGGGCTGGACTGCAGCTCCTGGCAGACAGAGGAGACAGAGCAATCTGGAGACTCAGCTTCCCATTCTGAACTTTGGAACTGTCTCATGAACACTATACAAAATGCAGGAGTATTTTCAATGTCATGTTATGTTTGATATATAATAATAAGCTTTTAAATTAATATGGCATCTAATATTCATTTAGAAACTATTATTTGGAAGACAGTATTCTAAATGGTTACTTATTTTATTTAATCCTCTCAACAGCACTCCTGTGAGGTAGCTGCTAATGATATTCTCCATCTGGCAATGAGAACACGGCAAAAAGAAGTGACTAAAATCCCAGATTTGGGAAATATGAGAACTCAATAGTTGCTGATTAAAGAATGTCTGAGTAAAAGGAGATATACACAATGACAGTAAAATGTGCCCATATTTTACTGTTATTTTAAATTTTTCTCTATATATTTATGAATAGAAATAGGATTTCTTTTGATTATATAAATAAACATTTTAAGTGGGACTTGAATATTTGGTTTTATAGTCTCCTCTCCTGGTTCATGTATTGTAGTGAGAAGCTCTGAGGTCATTAAATAATCTATGAGTGTTATTTAGTAACCAAAGTTATAATTCAACACCCTTCTATACCACTTAGCTCTACCTAACATTTGTGTTACTTAGGTTTCCTGTGCCTCGCTTCCCTCATAAACATGTTGCCTACATATCTTTCAGAGGTGTTAGGAGGCTTATATGATCACATTGCACAAGGGTAATGCACAAAACACTCAAATATTAGTACTTGGCACATCAGGAGTCTTCAATGATGTTATGAAGTGTTATTATTTGTATTATTATTGAACAATACAAAATGACCTTGCTATTTATTTTTACAGCGCAACTCTAGCAACTCATTCAAAAAATATGTTAGTTAATCAAAGTACATAGGAGAAATAAAGCTATCTATTTCCTCAGGAATAATCATTCTTAAAGTTTTAGAAAATTCCTTTCCCCCTTTAATTATTCTTCTATCAATATAAAGTTTTACTGTCAAAAGTTATTATATACTCATGAATTTTTTATTATATTGCAAATATTTTAAATTTTAGTAATAAATCCATAAAATATTTTTCAGTGGCTGCATGGTAGTATATTTTTTTAATGCAATGTAAATCAGATGTCTCTTTCCCTGTAAATCATCATTTAGACTGACATATAAAAATCTGCTGGAGAGCTTTCTTCTAAGATCTGAACATGGCAAAGTGTATCACTCTCAGCATTTCATTACTGCTCTATGAGTCTCTTTTGAGTACTAAACGAGACAACCCTGGAAGAAGATAGCAGTATGTCGACAAGCTTGTCTGTGCATTCCTGTCTGAAAAGAGCTTATGTTCTCAGATTTTTTAGGAGTCTCCCAGGTCTTTCTCCCTACTCCTGCCTTTATGAACAGTTTAGATAATCAGTAAGGTCCTATGCAGGTTCAAGAAATCAACTGTAGTACACACTGAGAGAATAAGATGGTCAGGAATCACACAGAGAGGATGTAAGTGCAAAAGATTGAGTGACTCGGAGGTAGGATGAAAAAGGCTGACAGGCTGATCTATGACAGCTTTTCCTGTGAATCTTCTTTCTTTCTTCCAATGGCTTCCCTGAATTGAGAACTAGAACCAGGGTCCTTAGGAGAGGAGATGATAGGGATGAATATGTTGTCATAAACTTAGAAATTATCACATAAGTAAAGGACTATGTACAGCACAGATGCAAAGTGATTGTCCATATTCTTGCATGGGGTGCCAGCATGTACTATAGAAGAAAAGTGTGTGAATTAAAGGCTAGTCGTTTGGAAAACAAAATGAGAATTTATTGACATTTTATGTATTCTGTAAAGACTCCTGATCACTGAAATCCTTGTCACATGGTTCAAATTTTGTCAGGGAACATTTCACAAAGGTTAGTTTTGTTTTTCCCATGGTATAGGAACAATGCATAGCATTTCTTTCTTCTTTGGTCTAGAGGTGCTAGACTCTGGGACTAGATTATGTGGGTTCAGCCCTACTTTGATTTGCATCAACTGTATGACTTGGACAAGTTCTTGGGATACATATCTCATTAATCTCGTGAGCCAAATGGGTTCGGAGTCATAAAAGAACGACCTCACAGGTTACAATGAGAGTTGAAGAATTTCATATGTGCAAAGAATTAAGAACACTAATAGACATTTCTCTTACAGAAAAAAAAAATCATTAATTGTTCCTTCTCTGGGCCCATTCTCACTCTTCTTTCATTGGCAGAACCGAGGGTCACTCACAATGTGATGGGTTCATCAAATGACCCCAGGGAATTTGACCTCTATTCTGATGACATTGCCTTCCCACAGCCCTGAATGTGAGGTGAGGAACTATCTTCCTCCTGCCCCAGAAAAAAAGATACTGGATGGCTCCATTCCAACTTGACCTCAAGTATGTTGTTTGTTATAGAATCATGATGTTTACATTTCCAGGGTAGCCTCATGGTCTAATTCAAGACGTATGAACTTCTTGTCTTTAACTAATCAATTGAACCCTCAGAGATTTAATGTTTTATCTGTAAAGTGGGCAGATAATGGATATAGTGTTGGAGTGTTGTGATCATTGTTTGTGGCAATGTGCATGCACTCTATCTAGGAGAGCTGGTCCACAATGCTTCCCTCCCTCAGCCTGAGCCATTCCTGTTAGTGGAAGCGTCTAGTTGGTGATATGATTAATGGGGCCTGTGTCTATTCATTCCCAGTCAAGATTTAATTCATAAGGAAGTGTGTTAAATGAATCTTTGGGAACACCATGGTCAGAAATGCTTCCTGCTCAAGGTGGGGCCTAACGTGTGAGCAAGCACAAGTTGGCTGTTGCTGCACTGTGGGTCCCAGCAGCACACTAGTCAATGCTACATGTTTTTCTATGAAGTGTGTGGTAAGGACCCACGTAGACTTTTGAAAATGTTTTCTTGCCTCAAATATACTGTTTATTCTCACCTAGCTGAACTGGAGCTGTGATATTTGTTGAGAATATAGGCTTCAGGTGTGCCATAATTGATGTGGTTGCTTCTGAAACCAGTGTACAACTGCATTTTCAATGTCTTCAATGGACATCATTCAAGATACAAACGCTCCTTCTATTGCTTTGGGAATTGACATCTCAGGTGGCTCCAGCTGTAACTGCCCCTGTCCCACTGCAAAGGAGAAGTGGAGAATTTCCATGGACATCTGACATAGAAACAGAAACATTAAGAATCTCTTTCATCACGAATCCATGTTCAAATAAATTGAAGAGCAACTCACAAGCCCCCAGAGGGGAAAATATGAATGTTCCCAGTAGTAACATCCTACTGTCTGCCAGATCGTGTCACCAGGGAGAAGGTGGGAAACTGAGGATCCTGGTTGGAGTGTCCAGGGCACAGGGAGGAGGATGTGAGGAAAGGAAGCAGCGGGTAAGGTGGGGGCATGTGCAACTGGATGCAGAGCTGAGTGTTTTAAGGGGTTCTGATGGCTCACGAGTGCTGAATTGACAGGAAATACGCTTCACAACCTAAACAGGAACTTGTCTGTAGGCTGGGTGGAAGCAGTTCTCGGTGGTGACTTAATTCTGTTTTAAACTAATCTGTTTCCTCCGTTATTTTCACACTATAGAAACATTGTTTCAAAAATGTGAGAGTTTAGCTTTTGTGTCGTAAAGTTAAACTTAGTACTTCTGTCAATTTCTTTGGCTTCAGTACTCAGGAGTTTGGAACATGTTGAGTATTTTGCAATTTTTTAATCCCACCCAAGTATATGTTTATTTATTTTCTAGAAAGAGGCAGCAGGGAGAGAGAGGGAGAGAGAGAAACATCCAGGTGAGGGAGAACATCAATTCGTTGCCTTCTATGTGTACCCGACAGAGATTAACCCTCCGTTGGTTAGGTATGTGCCCTGACGGGGCATGAAACCTGCAACTTTTGGTGTACAGTTGACACTCTAACCAACTGCACCACCCAGCCACAATCAGTATTTTACATTTTTTAAAAGGCAAACTAGTGGGGAGGAGGAGAATGGGGGGAAAGCTACAGGGAATAAGAAACATAATTGGTAGGCACAAAAATTAACCAACATAATTGGTAGGGGGATGGATGTTAAGAACAGTACAGGAAATGGAGAATCCAGAGAAGTATATGTACAACTCATGAACTAAGGGGGAGAATGCTGGAGGATGGGGAAGGGCAGGGTGGAGGGGGAGAGGAGAGAAAAAATTAGAAAAACTGTAGTAGCATAATCAGTAAAATATACTGAAAAATAAAATGTCAAACCAAAGTCTCAAACTGATATAATTTATACCTCATTTTACAAGTGACAGTCATTTTCACTTGAAATACAATGCAACATTTTCTTTTATAACTAACTAGGATGTCACCATATAGATTACAACTCAGAGCATGAAATTTCAGTTATAACCAAGGTGCCTTCAAGAGGAGACAGAACTGAAATTGCTAGAAGGAATAACAGAACAAACTGTGAGAATGGGCTCTGCCTCTACTTACCCTGGGCCTTGAAACTCTCTCATAACACCGTGTCAGAGAGGGATATATTTAAAAAATGTCTTTAAAAAAATTCTCATCCATGGATATGTTTATACATTTTAGAGGGAGAGGAAGGTAGGGGCACAGAGAGAAAGACATTGATATAAAGCATTGATCTGTAACCTCCCGTATACACCCCAGCTTGGGATCAAACCCCCATCCTAGGTATGTGCTGTGACTGAGGAATGAACCCTCTACTCTTTTGTGTACAGGAAAATGTTCAAACCAACCGAGCCAGCAGACTAGGGCTAATGTCCATTTATGCATCTGATTAGAAGTCTTCTGATCATGGCAGGTTCTCTCTCTTCTTTCACAGGCAAAATCAAGTATCACCCCACAATGTGGGCTCATCTAATTTCCCCGATGAATTTGCAGCTCTGATCTGATGCCATTGTGCTGGTAGAAACATTTTTCCCACATCTCACAGAAAACTGGCATTGCTCCATTCCAATTTAATCAGGATACCTTAGTGTGTACTTAAAATATTGCAATCTTTAAATTTAATAGTGTGGTCTCACAGTCCAGTTCAAAAAGGATGGACTTCTTGCTTTTGGCTGATCTCTAAGCCTAAATTCTCTAAGCTTATTTTTTTTTAGTTGGAAAATGGAACAATAATAGTATATTGTCAAGGGGTTGTCTTGAGTATGCATGACAATAATGGCCCCAGTCATCCTGGCCACTTACTCAGAGTCTCTGCATGGTGAGATGGTGGGCCATGGCACAGCCTGTGCTTTCTGTTCCCACACAAGACTTTAATTAATTGGGATGTGCTGTCAAATAAAGCTGTGGAAGCACAATCCTTGTAATTTACTGAGAGCTCTGTGCAAGCACCATCCCAGACGGCTTCTTGAAGAGCTTGGGAAGGGCTGCAGACAAGGCAAGGCTGACTTCAGGAGCCCAGATGGAGAGGAGGTGCTGGTTGTGGTTGCCACTGATGGGAAGGATGTGGCACAGGTCCAAGGGGAGGATATTGTGTGGGTGTCTCAACAGTTGTAGTAGTGTGTGTCCAGCCAGCACAGTAGTAAACGGCCACATCTTCTTTTTCTATGAAATTTATGGTCAGCGTCGAAGTGAAACTTAGAGAATTCTTTCTTGCCTCAACTTTGTTGTTCTTCCCACCTTGGTTACTTCGAGCCGGACTTTTTGTTGAGCTCACGTAAATCAGATGCTCCAAAGCCTGATTTGATTTTTGCCGGTACCAGTGAATGACATCGCTTTCAAAATTTGTGCTTGAAACTTTGCAGTGTATGTCAACACTTTTCTTTACTTCTGTTGAAATGGATATCTGAGACTGCTCCAATTTTGATAACCCGAGTCCAACTGTATGTAAAAGAAGAGAATTTCTGATGAAATTCTGATAATATAAGAAACATTAAGGAATTTCTTTGCTCCCTCATCTAGACTGAAAGGTCAGGAACTGTTACTCACGTGCCCAGAAGGACAAGAAGGTGAGTGCTTCCAGCAGAGACATCCTGTGAACAGAGTGTGTCCTCAAAGAGAAGCAGGAAAGTGGAGATTGGGTGGCAGGACAATTTATGTCAGTAGCAAGTAGGTGTAGCCTAGCCTGGGGAGAGGGAAGGAAGTGGTGGGTCAGCAAGACCTTGGGCCTTTAGTGCCGGCTGCTGGCCAGAGGTTGCTCCTTTCTATGAGCTTCACGATATCAAAATACAGCTGGTGGTCTATGTAGGGCTCTTTGGCATAGATGTGAAGGGTCCTTGGAGGCACCTTGGGACATCCAGCTAAACATACTTATTGAAGAAACTCAGAGAAACAGGTAAGATAGAAATAAATATAACTGTGTATAACCAAAACCAAATCTATTTATCATTATGGTGTTAATGTGTAGAATTCCTCTGTACATATATAAGGATAGTAATGTGATTTTTGTGGATGATAAATATATTTAAGTTACACATGGAACAGGTACAGGTTTTGTGCTCTTTTTCTTTGAGTTCATCTTGTATTCTGAGCAACTTCGCATGTGATTGATGCTTTTTTAATGCCTGCAGCTAATCACCATTCATCTCTGTCACTTAGAAGTTGCCTGACCCTGTCCAAATCTCCTCATCTCTTTGTTCCTCAGATTCCTCACTTGAAGATTGATGCAGTAATAATGCCCGTCTCAAACGGTTGTGTAGATTAAATAACTAAGAAGGCTACCTTGTGCAGATTCTGGCATACATTAAATTTTCAGTGATTATTAGACATTATTGTTAATACTGGTATCATTTTTTAAGAATTTAACTTTCCTATACTGTCAACTAATTCCCTTATGGTTATCTCTGAAAGCATTGTATGTATTGGAGCTTCTTGAGCCCTGGACAGCAGTTGTCCCTGAAGCTTATGTCCAGTCCTGTAATATACTGTGTGGAATGGATGTGAACTCACACTAGCTTGGGTCTTCTCAGGAAGCAAACAGAGGAAGAAGCTGGCTCACTATGGCTAGATATTTTTCCTGAGGAAGCTGCCCTATTTTCATTCTTGTCTGATAAATATCACTTCTGAAATGACAACACTGGAAAGTTGAAAGTCAAGAAGGATTTATTCTTTCACAAGACTTATAAGGAGGGAAATTAAACTTAGATGAAGGTTTAAAACATTATGAGATGAAAAGGAAGATAAATGGCCACTTCAGAATCATCCCTGGGGAAAAATTTTTCTTCAAACAAGGAAGTAAAGTTAAAAAATATTTTTTATTATTATTTTAAACACTTTCAGAAAATAAGTATTTTGTTGCATTTACTTCTCATAATATTAATAGTGTATGATAATTAAAACATTCTAAGTGGCAGGCAATGTACTGCAAATATCTCATTTAATCTGCATAAACCTATTTTGTGCTGTTAAAGTTGTTCTCATTTTTTAGATGAGAAAATGGAGGCTTTGACAGAGCAGCATCTTGTTCCAAGCCTTACAGGTATAAGTGGCAGAACAATAATTTGCATCAGAAGGTCTGACTCTGAAACTCATGTTCTTAAGGAAGATACTATACCTCATACATAATGAAACAGTTTCCCTCAGCTTAGAACAGTCTCTTACAGGTAATTCAGTCTCTTTTGGTACCTTCTTGGTATTTTCTATTTTTTTCCCTCTTCCTTGGCTCGTCCCCAGGATGGCATCAAGACATATGGGAGGAATGGGCGTGTCTGCCACCCTCCACATCCTCTCAGACTTCCAGCTCTTCACCCTGGGATTTAGCCTCTTCCTCTGAATTGGCTGGAGCAATACCCAGACCTCAACCTACTACTACTGACTCCACACTATATCCTTGGGTACAAAGTTCCCACCCTGCAGCTTCTCATTCAAATCCTGGGTGCTGCATGGCCCACTCCCCTTAGCACTTCTCACCCTCTTAGAGACCTGAGAGGCATTAGGGTCTGCTACACATGAAGCCATGGGGAAAGCAGTGCTGGTATGGGCTCACCTTTGTAAATGCCTTCCACAGTCCATGTTGTTCTTCTTACTGGGGCCATGCTGGGGGAGCTTGCTATCACCAGGTAATCTGAGTCTCTCTCCATTTATTTTGAGTTTTTGCCGAAGTTCTGTCCTCTCTGGGATAAGACCCTCAGAGGCAAGGGAACCAGAAAGGTAACTAACTCCTTTTCCCCTCCCCCTTATCTCACAAACATCACAACTGGCAGTGCTACCCCTTCCTCTAGGGTGGATGCTAACTTCCCTGACACCGCCTCCCCACTTAACTATAACTAGATCTCTACTAAAATTCTTTATTCCTGTTTGCCAGCTTACATTGACCTTTAAATAGGATATTTGAAAATTTAGAAAACCTTTTCCTTTTTCACCAAACCTGATTTTCAAGCCCACTATCTCATGACTAACTCAAAAGGGAGCTTGTCAAATGTCAAGTTTGGTATCCAATAGAGTATTAGTAGATATAATTACTATGGTGAACCTTAGATTCCCAGAACTTGTAATGTTATAACTGGAAGTTTGCACCCTTTGTTTAATATTTCCCCATTTTCCTCACCCTCCAGCCCCTGGTAACCACCACTCTACCCTCTGTTTCCACGAGTTTGGCTTATTTTGATGCATAATATAAAGAGATCATTTGTCATATTTTCTTTCTCTGTATCACTTATGTGACTTAGCATAGTGCCCTCAAGATTCATCCAAAGTGTGGCAAAAGGCAGGATTCCCTTCTTTTTCATGGCTAAGTAACCTTTAATTGCATATATATACCTCATCTTTCTTATCTATTCTTCTATTCACATACACTTAGTTTGATTTCATATCATGGTGACTGTAAATATGCTGCAATAAGCATGGGAATGCAGATGACCCTTCAAAATCTTATTTTCATTCCCTTTGGATATATTTCTACCAAAGGGTTTGTTAAATCATAAAATAGTTTTATTATTTTTTTGAAGAGACACCGTACTATTTTACTCAGTGGCCGTGATATAAGCATGGTGCTGGGATAGTGAAGAGGAGCCATAGGAAGTGGTTGCCTAAGGTTATAGGAAACTAGCTAATGGAGCACAGTGACCAAACTCCCTGGCTTTAGGCAGATTCGTGGCAGGGGAAGTGGCAGACCTGACAGTCAAAACTGAAAAAGGACAGGATTGGCTGGAAAGATGGACACTTCTTGGGCACAGGGAATTATGGGATAGAGATTTAAACAAAGGAGAAGAAGAGACTCGTTCTCTTTTTCTTCCTCCAGGAACTCCCTGGATGACCATGCTGCATTCACGTGTGATTTCCAAAAGATGGTATTTGTAAATGGGAGGAGGAGGGGCTCTGGGAGTGGCCTGGCAGAGGGTAGCAAGATTGTATTTCTTTGGGTGTTTTAGAGGGAATGGACTATGAGACAGAAGCCTGTCATTCTTCCAAAATTGTATAGCTTTTAAATAAGACTCCTCTTTCATCAGACCTCTGCCTCTGGAATTTGCCTATGGTGGGCAGACAGTAGGACCCAGCTTGATATTCAGTTAGAGCTGTACCAATTTATAATTCCATCAACAGTGTACCAGGGTTTCTTTTTCACCACAACCTCACCATGCTTGTTCTCTCTTTTCTTTGGATAAATGCCATTTTAGCAGGTACGAGGTGAAAGAAAGCTCATTGTGGTTTTGATCTGAAATTCCATGATGATTAGTGATGTCACATCTTTTTATGTGCCCAGTGGTCATTTCTTATGTTTTCCATGATAAAATATCTCTTTGATTCCTATGCTTATTTTTAATGTTTGTTTTGTGTTTTGTTATTGAGTTTTATATGAGCTCTTTATAAATTTTGGATATTAACTCTTTTCTGATACATGATTTTCAAATACTTTCTTCCATTATGTAGGTTGCCTTTTCATTTTTCAACAGTTTCCTTTGCTGTGCAGAATCATTTTAGTTTTTTTTCATACCTTAGCTTTTATTTTTTAAGATTTATTTACTTATTTATCTTTAGAGAGGAAGGGAAGGAGAGAAACATCAATGTATGGTTACCTCTCATGAATCCCCTGCTGAGAACTGGCCCACAACCCAGGCATGTGCCCTGGCTGGGAACTGAACCACGATCGTGTGGTTCGCAGGCCTGCATTCAATCCACTGAGCTATACCAGCCAGGGCAGAATCATTTAAGTTTTATGTCAACTTATTTTTTATTTGTGCTTGTGTTGCTTATGGACAAATTGTACCATTTAAAGTTATACAAGCCTATATACAAGTTATATCTTGATAAACCTGGACAAAAGAAATAAAAGAAAAGCAAAACAAAAATAATGTGTCCTGAGTACAGCCTCCATATCTTTCCATGGGTGGTAAATTTCATGGTTTATTATTTTTTAGAGACTTTATTTATTTATTTATTCTGATATTTAGATAGAGGGAAGGGAGGGAGAAAAACAGTGAGAGAAACATCAATTTGTGGTTGCCTCTCACACATGCCCCTACTGTGGACCTGGCTCACAACCCAGGCATTTACTCTGACTGGGAATCCAACTGCAACCCTTTAGTTCACAGGCCGGCACTCAATCCACTAAGTTACATCAGCCAGGGTTCCTGGTTTATTCTCAATGGAAGAAGGGCTACAATTTATCAGACTTATGTGGGAGAGTAAAAATATTCTGGCTACAAATTTCCAGAACATTATCCTCTTTAGATATTTTGATTGGTACATAACTCCAGGGCATGGAGATTTCAGCCCTCTCTATGTATCTCATAATTTATGTAAAAGAAAGTTCACAAAACAATATATAATATATATTTCCTTAGACTTTTCCCCTGTGATAGACTTTCCAGAAAAGGAACTCTTTCAGACAACATATTTTGCCATGTATAATGTGCTCCCATGCATAATATGCAAGCATGTTTTTGGTCAAAAATTTCAGGAAAAAATCTTTCATTTTAACTTTTTAATTCAATTTGTTATTTATTTATGTTTAATAAACAAGACTGATTACTGTACTCCAGGGTATTAGCTTGCGTATGGATATCATTATTGCTTTCTGGAGTTATACTTTTAATGCATAAACATGACTAAAGGAATTAGAAACATACAGAAACTGAATTAGTACTACCCATGTATGTCATGCATCTTTATATTTCTTTCAAAAATTTGGGCAAAAAGTTTGCATTCTACATGGCAAAATGCAGTGTGTTCCCAAGGGAATGCTTTAGCCATGGCATGTGGAATGGCCATTCATTGACTGGACCAGGCTCTGCTGGAGGAGGAAACAGGTCTGACACAGCCCATATTTGCTCACAAATGCCACAGTGTGTTTTATAAACATAATAAACATTAAGGATATTTAAAGTGGTCTAATAGTGCAACTGAAATAATACAGATTATTTATTCAGACAGATACTGCCCCCCTCTAAGCATCAATTCTTTCTTCCATGAACAGGTTTATTTGCAGGGGTTTATGATGATCACATGGGCTTCTAAACACCTGGAGCATCTAGCACATATCTAGAAGCCATGATGGTAAAATGATGTGAATTCCATTTTGTTCATTGCCAATGCCTTTAGCCTGAGATTTTCACAATTACTGGGAATCTCTGGGAAATGAAATAATGTACCTTTCCTTCTCTTTGAAATTTTCAGGCCTTTCAAAGTATGTGGTCTCTAACTGAGTACCCTAGTCAATAGTAAATGATGTCAAACCAGGGGGTTCATTTGATAGCCATCATACTCCCTTTCTTTCCTCATTCTGAGGCATCAACATGAGAAGCACAGGAAGTGCTACAATGAGGCTGAGGCCTGGCCAGAGATGAGGCTTGGATTTAGGACTGAGGATGCTTTACACTGGGAAGGATGTGGTCACACTCATGGTAAGGGGTGTGTGTGTTTATTATCTTGGTTCCAATGACACTGTGGGCTTCCAGGGCTCATTATATTAGGTTATCATGTCTTCTGTGGAATTTACATTAGGGACCAGAGAGGAACAGACATAATTTTATGTTACTTGTTGTTGAAATTCATTGCCAATAACTGACCCAGTACAATGATTCCTATTTTGTTGTTGCTGTTGTTGTTGTGTGTTTAGGAAACATCTGGGTTTCAAAAGTCTGATATGATATTTGTCATTAACTTGCATGTATAAAATGTTATATCTGGATACACTAAGAGAAAATATATGCTTCCTTTATGCTATTGGCATGAAATTTTCCGTTGCTTTAGTTGTATAGATCAAATTTCAACTCTAAACAAAAGAATAGCATTTCTAGAAAAGCCAAATTATGAAAAAATAAAACATTAGCTCTGGCTGGTGTGGCTCAGTGGATTGAATTCCAGCCTGTGAACTACAGGGTCACCAGTATGATTCCCAGGCTATGTCACTTGCCTGGGTTGTGGGCCAGGTCTCCAGTAGAGGGTGTGTGAGAGGCAACTACACACTGACATTTCTCTTCCTCTCTTTCTCCCTCCCATTCCCTCTTTAAAAATAAATAAATAAAATATTTAAAGTATAAAACATTAGTTTTACAAAAACTTCTCGACCAGTATGAGAAATGGAGGAACAATCCACATTTGTGAAAAGCACTGTGAAGAGAAAATAAGTGTTTGTAGTCATAATGTTCTGTCTTCCCTGCCTGTGTGCCCCAAAACCAGACTGAGGAGGAGATAAGGACAGGAGGAGAAGAGAGCCTCTCAGAGTGTTACTAAGGGAAACAGGTGGCTCAGAGCCCCATGCCCAGACCAGTCATTTCTAAGGCTGCTAATTGGTCAACAGCATATGGAAGCTTTAAATATAACTATATGACACACAAAAAAGCAATCTTTCACACTATGTTTTTTTTTAGGTATAAGAAACTTTCAGAAATAGTCTTTTTCTTTTTATCGTTTTATCAAAATAAAACAGTTGATAAAGTGGATTTCAGTGAAACAGGTTGATTTCAGTGAAAGAGGTTGCCCAAGTCGCCAAAGTTGCTATGATCTGAAGTCACAATTTGACTTTTCCAGATGAGTGTTCTCTATTCTCTCTGTCCACCAAACCCTCAGGATTTATACAGGTCAGACAATTCCATGACCCCCCAACACACACACAGACCTTTGCTCTGGATGCATGCTGGCCGCAATGCCTGGGGAGTTCCCTTGCTTGTCACAAGGAGCTAAGTCCTGACCTCCTCATCAAAAGAAGATAGATGTTGCCATGTCACTCCCCCAGGGCTCTTTATTGAAAGTCTCTTCATAATCAGCACCCCCACAGATTCTCTAGATCTCTTGTAGCCAGGCTAGCAGTAGTGAATGACCACAGGTTGGAGTTCTCAATGGGTAACTCATGATGCAGAGCTGTTGTGTCTGGAGATACACTGATATTATTCAAATTAAGAAACTAAGGCCACATAGAGAACTCAGCTCATATCCAAAACTAGGCATCCCGGCATTGCTCTGTGCTCACCCTGCTTCAGAAAACAGGTCTAACAGAGAGGAAGGAAGTGAAGGATGTGAGATCCACTGAGCCTCCATATTTCTCCTGCTGCTTTCATGTACACTTTCCTTAAATGGGTGCCAATAGACTGAATCACAGAACACTGAACTGTTAACTGACATCCTGTGTGGGCACCTAGATATATTAGGGAAAGGTGAAAAGAAACACCCTCCATTACAAATTTCCTAACTGCACACATTAAGTCAATCAATGCTCTGTGTAGAGGTCTCTAAATTGCCCCACAAAATCGCTTATTTGCTTTTGAATTTTTATTATATGCCTGTGGCCTCCTTTATTAACCTGTTCTCTCCAAACTCAGGCACAGTCACCTCTAATCCACCCCAGGCCCTAATGCTCATATTCTCACCACAAAGGTTATTTCATTTCTGAGCAACTCTCAGGGTGTTACCCTTGAGGTCAAGAGTATACCCAGGAGAATTTCAAATTCCGGAAACAAAGTTGAACCAACTTTTCACATTAGTGTTTAATCCAGTCACCACAATTGGCTCAGAAGTCCCTCATACTCTTCTCCATCTACCTGTGGATGACATTTCTACACTCTCCAGCAGGGTGAGAGTAGGGGAGGGCAGCATCAAACGCAACAGGTAAGGAACATGTCTTTATGTTCCATCTTATTTTTTTTTTTGCTCAATCAACACTTCTTGTTGTGCCTATTTTCTTATAAAAAAACTAAAACCCAAAAGTCAGAAATAAAACTGATTGCATAATGAAATTATCTGTAGAGAATTCTTTGCAGATTGTCTCTAAGTGAACACCACCAGTATGATTTTAAGAAACTTAATGTGGCTCTGGGGATAGAAACACATGCTGAAGATGACATAAAACTCAACACTAAGCATATAATGAATGGTTAAATATTCTATTTTCCCATAACATCCTGTTCAAAAAGTTTTGTTTTACACATTCCTCTGGGACCAAAAATAAGGTTTTTTAACCAGACAGATCTGGGTACAGATCTCAGACTTGCTTTATTATCAAATCACTTAATTTATCAAAATGTTACATTTGTATCTATAAAATATCTATAAAACTGAGATAATAATAGTACTAGTTATTCTTCAATATCATTATAAGAATTAAATAACATGGAGTAAAAAAGTGCTTAATAAAGTGTGTAGTACATGAGAAACATTCAATAAACAATACCTGCTCTGGCTGGTGTAGCTCAGTGGATTGAACACTGGCCTGTGAATCAAAGGCTTGCCAGTTCGATTCCCATTCAGGGCACATGCCTGGGTTGCAGGCCAGGTACCCAGTAGGGGACACATGAGAGGCAACTACACATTGGTATTTCTCTCCCACTCTTTCTTCTTCCCTTCCCCTCCCTCTAAAAATAAATAAATAAATAATAAAGTAAAATATCACTTTAAAAAATAAAAAAATAAACAATACCTATTATCATAATATTCTTATCACATCATTAAAATACATTTTCTTATTTTTGTACAGAACTGAGCTGTTTGATAGAATGGCATTGGTCAATTCTATACATGTAGATTAATTTTTTTCTGTGTTTGAGCAAAAAAAGTCAAAGAAACCTTCTGAATGACAGACTACAAATTCTAATTCTAGAACTTTCAGAATTATAACTACAGATTTTTGGTAATTACTCTGTAGTTAATTTATTGGTTTAAAAATGTGACAGGATTACAGTAGAATAAAAACTGATCAACATGTGATTGAAGCAGTTAAATGTTTACTTGAAGGTGGCCAGAAAATAAATTAAGGAATTACAGAAAGAGATAGATCAGTTATAAATGTGGGGGTGTGGATTTTAGTTCATATAAAACTGGCAGACATTGCTCTAATCTCTGTCTTTACTAAGAGCTTGGATTATTTCACCACTTTATACTCTTCTGTTTTAAAGAACATTGAGAACACAGAATTGAAATGACCATAATACAGATTCATCTAGCTCTATAAGTATGTATAAAACAATAAAATCAAAGATCTTTTTATGTTATTTACTTTATTCCTTTTCAGTGTTGATAATTTACTTCATAAGTCAACAGATACCTATTAATCCATCATTTAACCCAAGAAAAGCAGCATTACAAATAATCTATATGCATGGCTTTATTAAGTTCATCAACCAGAAAAGTACAACATTTAATGGTAATCTCTCAACACTGTTTCATTTCCTGTTTTGTCACTGAAGGAACAGTGGCACATCACATTCTGTGATAGATGAGATCTTGTTGGGTTTGTGGACAGTGAAATTAAACAAACTAGATAAATATTCTTCTTTCTTCCCAATTTGTTATACTCTTTTGGGAGCAAACATAACCAATGTATGTGACTACTTGATTTCTTCTTTCTACTCCTCCACATAGACCCGCCACTATTTTTTACCTTCTCCCATGCCTTGTGAATTGGAGCCTCATGGACTGTGCTAGTGGTCTTCCTTTTCCTCTGGTTGTGATTTGGAAACAGTTAATACAAGCACCAGCGGGAGAATGGGAAGTGGGAAGAGAGTGAGGTCAGGATTTCCTTGGGGATGGCTTGTCAATATATAGTACTTTCTGCCCATAGCCAGGGGCTTATGTCCAAGAACCAAGAGGTGGAGGTGGAATTGGAAGAGGCCATTGTATCTTACACTAATTAACCCATGGGAGAAATTTGCTTCTTTTTCCCCAGAGCCTTAGATCCACAGGCTTGGATACTGTAAAGCACAAGATAGAAATTGTTTTGTCAGGTTAACAGTCAGGATTTCTTTGAAATTCAAATTCCATTAACCAAAATTTTGGGAAATCAGAGAACAAAGATGCTCATTTATGTAATCTGTAGGGGTCAGCCTCCTAGGGCCTGCAGCAGGGTAGAGAACCATGGAAAGTGGATCTTGTCGGGAAACAGAAGACGTTCAGCAGAGTCCACACTTTTTGCCCCTTAGCATTTACCCTTGTCCTTTGACTGGGTAAGAAATCCATAGCCCTAAAATAGAGGATGTACAGTGTCCTGGTTGAGAGTCTACCTTCTTCTCCCTCTCCAGGTGAAGACCGGATGAGGATGATTGTCTAGCAACCTTCCAAGAAAGGTAGAGGATCATGTTCTCAGGCCATGAAAGTGCCAAACAACCTACTGAAGGACACATGATCAGTGTGTGCAATTTCACTTGTGACAACCTCATTACTGCATCTGCATGTGGACAAAAAAGGAAGTGAAGAAAGCAAGAAAGTCATAGTAGAGTGTGAATAAGAAGACTGAGTTTTTTGCCACTATCTAATGCTTCCTATTTATTCTGTTGAGGTAATAAGAGACATATGAGCCCAAAGCATTAACATGGTCTCTGTCTAGGCAGGTGAGATCAGTGGGAATCAGGAGAGAAGTTTTATTTTGTAAAAGAAACAAAAGTGGCTTGAAAATAGGGGAGAATAAGGGGTCAAGACACAGCCCATTAGTGGACTTTTTAAACATCAAATTTCACATGTTGTCTCTAAGTGTTTAAGATTATGCAGAGATGTTTTCAATATTATGAAACAAGTAACTTCTGTTTAAAATAAATAATAAAAACTTTCTATTAAACAATTTAGGGGCTACCAAAATTACATAGAAAAAATATCCATGATCCCAAATTTCAGAGGTGACCACTCAAAGTTGTGCCCTTTCCTCTACCCCAGGCTGCCTGGCTGAACCCATCCTGAGGGCTGAAAATAAAGAGCACCCAACACAAAACAGATAACGTGGGTTTCCAAGTGGGCTTAACATTTTTAAAATTATGATCTTTACAAGATACTTTCTAGGTAAAAGACACCACTTTCCCCATAGTATTAGCATTTTTTAATGAAAACATTGACTTTGAAGATTTTCTTAGATTTTATTCAGCATTAATTAGATTATACAATGTTGCTTCCATTGAGCAGAGTGATTGCATATACCCCATGTCAGGTATGATAGAAAATAAGTGAGCCAAAGTTATCAGAATATTTTAGACATTCATCTATAAAAATCCCCCACCCATTAACTAATGTGGCACCTCAATAATGATCAAAATATTACTCTTGATTCAATAGACATTAATTGAGTACTGTACTCCATTTAGTACTGTATATTCTAGCAAAATGCCAATGTTTCTATGACTTAGCAATATGAATAACCATTGAGTTGGCAAATATTTACCTGGGACAGGACTGGTTTGCCTCTGGTGTTTGTGTGGACAAAGTGTCTGTGGTGCAGCTCCCCTTAGCCAAAAGGAGGTGAGGAGGAGCAAATACCTCCAAATATAGAATTCTTTTTCCCCAAATAGGGTTTTTTTTGCTTCATGCCTACAGCCACTCTCCTCCAAAGCTGAGTGCAAGTCAAAGCTGTTGAGGAATAATATTTGAAAACTTAGATTTAAATATATTTAGGGTACATACTCATGAGAATTCTTCATATGTAGCTAATCTTTTTAAACTGTGATAAACAGCCACACTATGACAGATGTGCTGCTAAAGCCTTGGACATGCAAAGATATGTGTAGTGTGGGTGTGATTTGTTATATGTATATATATGATAGTTGTTATTTTATTTTTATCAGCTCTCATTTACTGAGCTCTCACAAAGTGCCAAGCACTGGGCCATACCCTTGGTATGCATCATCTCAAGGACATTCACAATCCACAAGGGTAGCAGAGAATCTTTATCTTACAGGTGAGGAAATGGTCTAGAGAACCTAAGGCCTTGCACCACAGCTAATGTCTGAGCCCAAGTTGACCTATGTCTCTCTGATACAAGATGCCCAGGCCTTAACCACTTTGCTGCACCACATGTGCAGCCAGGTAATTGTTGAACTATTAAAGAATCACAAACTATAAGAACTATTTGAAAAGACAAATCTAAGAATCATTCATCCCTCAACATTTTGAACCAGAGCATATCTACTTTCATCTGTTTTCTATAAGATTGCATTTGAAGCCTAAAACATAGATTGTATTTGTTTTGTCATGGCCAAGCAATAACAACAACAAATTATGAACCATGAATTAAGGTAGATGTAACCAGAATTAGTGAGAGATTTATTTATTGTTATTATTTTTAAAGATTTTATTTATCTTTAGAGGGGAAGGGAAGGAGAGAAAGAGGGAAATATCAATGTATGATTGCCTCTCGTGAGTCCCCTGCTGGGGACTGGCCTGCAACCCAGGCATGTGCCCTGACTGGGAATTGAACCACGATCGTGTGGTTCGCAGGCCTACGCTCAATCCACTGAGCTACACCAGCCAGGGCAAGATTTACAGCCACGATGTGTATTTAAGATGGAGAGTGTCATGTCACTGATTAAGGGAAGCCTAGCATTAGAAAAGACTCTACAAAAACAACCTCCAGCCTGGACAGAGCACTTTCCTGTTATGTGCAATGCCTACCTCAGAGTAGTCAATTGCACATTTACTGCTTACAGAGATTGTAGAAAGTGTCACACCAGATACCACATTTTCCAGGCAGGCCATTTTTGACAGCTTTTTAGTACTTGAAGGTTGAGGTTGCTCTGGATAATGTGTACCATGGACACAAACTGAATTTAAAAAAAGGAAGGAAGAGAATCAGCCAAAAACTTAGAATTTTTAAAAAGATTTTGTTCATTTTTAGAGAGTGTGGAAGGGAGAGAGAAGAGAGGGAAAGAAATGTTTAAGTGCAAGAGACATATCCGTCAATTGCCTCTCACACACACCGAACTGGGGACCTGGCTCACAACCTAGGCATGTGTCCTGACTGGGAATTAAACCAGTGACCTTTAGCTATTTGCAGGCCAGCACTCAATCCACTGAACCACAGCAGCCAGGGAAGATTTTTTTCTAAAACAATTACAAAATTAGAGTATATCTGTCCAAATGAATTAGGAGAGAAAAACTACTTACAAGCACCAAGGACTACCAGAGTTAAGATTTAGACAGTGACAGCACGTCAGAGTGAATGGCATTCCCCTCCAGAGCAGCCTGGAACCACTGGGAATAGTTGCAGACCACTGTGGCTTGGCTGAGTCAACCAGGTCAAACTTCCCATTGGTGAGGTTGAAGAAGGTTCTCGTACCTTCTTCATTGTGAAGGAGTATCCTTTCCACCTGTTAGCAAATCCACTCTCTGTGAAGGCAATATCGCAAGGAACTTTCTCTACTTTAGATCAGACTACATAGCACAGATGGCTACCTTAGGATTCTGAGATGACTCATTTAGGTACAATAAAGATGCAATGATATGGCCCTTAAACATGACATAGTGTCAAATGGATAGATGACATTGAGACAGGCTGGTAAGCCAGGATGAACAGAATAGGGAAGCTGAGACATAGTTAAATAAGCACCTTGTAGCCACCTAGTAAATCCTGTCTTCTCTAGACTAGGGATAGTTCAGAGTAAATGTTTCGCACTTTCCCACCTTACCAGAGGATAAATAGCTTAAATCACCCTATCAGTGACATCTGTAGCAAAAACGCAATTAAGTGCCATGTGCCAACCACATTCAAGGACAGATGTGTGTAAGGAAATAAATCTCACTTTGGTACATCAGCATAAAGCTGATGAATTTTCTATTGAGGTCCTCCCCAAGACCTCCCATAAACTCCCAGCCTTTAAAACAATCTCAAAATAAAGGTCCCCTGTGCTCCCCCCTCCCTGCACCAGGAGCATGCCTGTCCTTTCCTTTTGCCTTCTTTTCCTCCCACAGACATGCTTCAATCCTGTACTCTAAGGGACACACCCCATCAGACTTGCAACTGGGGAGAAACACCAACAGCAGCTCATTCCAAGCTAACTCCCTGATCCTGTCCCCCATGCCAACACCCCTTTCTCTGGTACCTTAGGACTGAGACTTTCTCTGTCCAGTTGGAACTGTGAACCAATATCCCTATTGTCATGTTCACTAACCAATGAGAGCAGCTTCATTCTGACTAGTCAATACACTGCAGTTGGGACCAATCCAACAATGCAGATTTGTAGTCCTCATTTGTGTGAAGAAAGACCACATTGGAACTTCAGCCTAGGTAAGTCAGCTCCCTCTAGTTCCCCAGGTGTGATTTCTCTTTCCACCAAAGACTGTGGACTGTGGTTCCCTGGCTGGAGCTGACACACTAAAGATGTTTCACTAGAGCTGGTGTTTCTGCCTCAGCTGGCCATGAGGTGTTACCTGGCAACAATATGGAAAATATTCTATCATGAATTATTAGAATTTCTTATGATTTCATGACCTTGAACTCAATGTCTATCTTCTATGTTGTTTTGAAACAACAGTGGGGCAGGTCATAGTGCTTATAACAAACCTCTATATCAAGAGCACTTGGAGGAAGGCCTGGAATGTGGTGGGCATTTAGCAGATATTTATGGAACAACTTACCATGTGTGTGTTTTGGAAGATTCGCACAAGAATGTCAGTAAAACGGATTTACACAATGTGTGTTCTTTCAATAGAAGACTAAAAGTAACTGTTGGTGAACAGAATTCTCACATAGTTAAAATGGGAAGAAACATAGTTGGGAACCAGTGACTCTTGTGCAAATCCTCACTCATCAGACTGGGTTAAAAGAGGGGTTGACAGAGGAGCTGAGAGGAAGGCAGACTAGGTGGGCAGAGGGGATCTGATTCAGGTCTCTGGGCCCTGTGCTGCTCTGAACCTCCCTGTGCCTCCCAGGAAGCAGCAGCCTCTCCTGCTAGTGCCATGGCAGGGCTGGGCCAGGCACATTTTCCAGGGAAGTTGAGTGTGGCCCAGAAACTCCACCAACACTTCGCAACATGCTTGCTTTTCCCACAGGCTCCATGGCTGCCACATGTGTGGGGTCTTCTGGGAACTGCTGGCTCAGACCAGGTCTTCGTGGCTGCCAGCTGTGCAGACTTTCTTTCCTCGTGAGTGGGCCCAGTCATGGGGCTGAGCCTGGGGGTCCAGCTCTGGGCAGCCAACAGTATAATCTAGTGAAGACTGTGCTGAGGGGGGATGGCCTTTCTGAAGAAGCAGCTGCCAGAAGGGGCACTTTGGAGGGTTTGAAGGGAGACCTTCTAATTCTGTGAGGATGAATTGCTTTGGTAAAGACAGAACGGCAGTTTCAGTCCAAGCACTGCCACTGGAGGAAAGTCACTGTAGATGGGAATGCTAATGCTTACTCTAGATTTGTCACCCACCGTGTGCCAGGGATTGTGCAAAGCTGTTTGTTTTTAAAATAAATACCTTCTAAGTCAGTCTTAAATACAAGAAATCTTATAACAATTTAATCCTTATATAATATTGGGTTGGCTGAAAAGTCTGTTTAATGTTTTCCATAAACTAAAAGATATATTTTCACCAATAACGTTATTGATTTGGATATTTTGAGTATTCTGCTATCTCGTGCATGGCATAACATTGATTGTTCCCAGTTAATGTTTTGAAGTGATCACTATCAACTTTAACTGGTACCATGGGGCATCACACAGAGAGAAATCTCCACCACCAAATTTCACAAACCACCTTTGACACATTTGAGCAGTCACAGCACATCCTCTACACACTGCATAAATCTTTTCTTGCATTTCAGTTGTGCTTTTACCTTTTTGAAATAATAATGCATAATATGCTGAAAATGTTGTCTATTGTCCTCCATCTTTAATATTAAAACAGCTACACAAAAATTCACCAGTTTTGATAAGTTTTTTTTAATGCACTCAGTATGCCAGCTGTCACAATACAATCTAACAAGTTGTTTTGAATGAAGTTAAAGAAACCTAAGTGTTACTAGAGCCATCTCACAGAAAAAAACAAATGAACTTGTTGGCCAACCCAATATTCAAAAGTTATAATCAACTACATTTGACAGATGAGATAATCTTAATCTTAAAAGTTACATCTGCTCAGGGTCACATAAGAGGCAAGTAATGAATTCAAACCAAGGTGTAACAAATTCCAAACCCAGTCAATATATATGGAATTTCTTCTTAAACTATGAAGTGTAATGGACCATGAAGAAAATTCCAGAAAGATTGAAGAAACTCAGAATAATTCTCACATGCCAGTAAGCAATGAGCATTTATTCACTTAATAAGGTGAACCTCAAAAAGTAGTAGAAAATTCTTCTAGCACTTTTAATAGTTGATTGCCTTCTGTAAAATACTTATTTTTAAAGGTCACAAACAGAAATCACTGATCCATTAGGCGATAACAAACACCCTTTAGTGAACATCAAACATTGTACATATTTCTTTCTTGCTTGCTAGCATAAGGTAGTTGTTACTCACCCACATTTTGCAGGTGAAATAGAGGCTTAAGTAGGTTAAGTGACTTACTGAGGTTGCCTAGCTAGTAAAGACTGCACCAAGAATGCAAACCAAGCTGACAGTCTCCTGAACCTGTGCCCCAAGTAATCTGTTTGGCGGTTTGTGATTCAGAGATTAATTTGTGTACTCATTGGTTTGTTGCTTTTCAATGTAAAATGTGATGTTGTTATACTTCTTGTTTGTTTTCAATTCCATTCTTCCTGTTTAAAAGGTGCAGTATTTTGATTGCACACAGTTACTTACATGAACTTCTGGCATCCCCTCCTGGCCACTGGAGGTGTTATACATGTTATATTCCTCAGTATTGGAGCCCCTGTAAGTGGCATGTACAGCAATGACTCAGCAAAATGAGTGAAAGTGCTGTGAAATGCAAGTCAGGAATCTCGTTTTACCAACTGTACTCCTCTCGTGCTTGTTAGTGGTAGGTAAGAAACTCTTCCTTGCAAGGCCCCTGTTGCACCTGCTTCAAGTGAAAGGATTGGGTGATATTTTTGGCCCATTCTGGTTCTAATAATTTGTGATTCTAAATTAAACTGATATTCTAGATAGTGAAATAACAGGTGTAGCAGAATAAAAATGGAAGCTATCATTTTAATTTTGATCCAACAATAATGCAGTTTGCTTGCATCCTCTTCACTTGATACTGCTCTAGAAAATTCTGTTCTAGTGTGGTTCCTTGACAAAAAAACTTAAATTCCTAAGAGACTTATGACACTTAGGGATTAATGTGTTCACCTAGTCTGCAGGTCTGTTACCCAGCTTAAGCACTACATGAGGCTCTTACTCCTAAGAAGGAAGTGAACACAGCCTTGGAGGGAGCCCATGTGAACATGCATGCACACACATGTGCCTTGTATACAAGTACTGCAGATCCCACAGGCTGTTCATTCTTAAGGTAACTGGTTCTGTTCCTGTCTAGAAATTAAAGAAACCACCTTTACTAAATCAAAATATGTATACAAAGTAGAATTCTCTTGGGAATATTTGGAATTTGTCATTCATCTGCACCACCACATTATGCTTCAGATTTATTTTTAATAACTTTAGAATGTTTCCACGTGTCATAGTTTTTAGAAATCAAAAGGGTCATCAACACCATTCTAAATATGCCTGTCTCTGGAGGTTGTTTATAGTTTGGAAAACATCTCAGCTAAAACTAGATTCTCATGCCTCCTTCCATTCTCACATCACAGAGCCCCCTGGGGCTTGTGTGGATGCCTGAGCTCAGTGCTCTTAAATGCAGTGGCACCCTCATCACAGCCTTGCTTGCAGAAGAACACTGCCTGGAGGGGGCAGGCCACCCAAGACCAGCGCAAATGGCCAGAGCCAGTTAGAACCAGTTGGCAGCCAGTCTATGTGGATTTTCCCTGAAGAAGAAAATGTTGCATTTTCCACAGCCACTGAAAACAATAAATAAATTTCCCTGGGTATCTTCATCTCAATTGACTAGTTGAAATGACTGACATTAAAAATTATAAAAAATTAAGTATGGAAGCTTAAATTAGCATTTCAACAAGTTATCCTGAATTTAATACTCTCTGAATGTCTCCATGGTATATATTTCATTTGTTTTGTGCTTAGTTTTTACCCTTAGTTCTGGTATTTTTTCTGTCATATTTCTCAGTGATGCTAATTAACACCATCATTAACCTGTGCCAAGCATGTTGTATACTTTTATATATTTATTTGTTATCTTTTCCCCATTCACTCCCCATTCCACTGCCCTCATGGATGCTCAGTCTGTGTTTGATGTATGCCCTTTGGGCCTGCATATCTGTGGAAACTATATTGTTTGTGACTAATGTGTTTTTACATTTATATAAATAGATACCATCCTTGCCTATCCATTTCTGTACACCTTCTTCATTCCTCCTGTCTCTGTTCATTGTTCCACCCGCACTCACTGTGTTTTTTCACCCCTTTCCCAGTGAGGACACTTCAGCTGCTTCCTGGGCCTGGTTGTCACCAACAGGGCTGTGATGAACAGGTCCCTCATGCCCAGTGAGCATTTAATCCCCAGGCTTGCCAGTCACATGAAATACACAGACATGTTTTCACTAAATCCTGCCAGGGCAATGTTACCCAACATCAAATATTTAGTGGCCTGGTGGCCTTGAGCAGTATCTCATTGTTCTATGAGATTATCCGCACTGATCTGATTACTAGGAAGCTGAGGGTCTCTTTACACCTGGGACCCATTAACACGTCTCCTTCAGAGACTTGCTTCTTCATGCCCTTTAGGTGAGGCAAAAAGGAGACTGAAAAGCAGAGGGTTAAAGCATACCTGAGAACCAGGCTGCCCAGGGAGCGCCTGGCCCTGCCGTTGACAGGCAGTGCACACTAACGGACGTACAACAAATGTCAGTCATTACATGAACTATTAACAGTAATTTGTTAACAGTGTGGATATAAAGATAAAATAATATACACAATTACATTATTTAAATTATATTAAGGTTGTAGAAATTATTACTGTTATTAATATCTTATTGACATTCATGTATCTCTTATGTCTTCTAGACACTCATCCTCTGTGAATATGTCCATTATGCAAATATCCTCAGCAAATCTATCAAAGATCTCCTAACTTTGTCTAAAGTAACATACTAGAGTCAAACTTTTTGCTGTATATTTTGCATACTTTGGAGACTTGTTTAAGACTTTTCTTACTTCAGTGTCACAAAAGTAGTCTATATTTTCTTCTTTTATTTAATTTCAGATTTCAGTCCATTTTGATCCTAGAATTGGGATTTCCAGACTTTCCTGAACTAGTTGGTCAGAGTCTCTTGTTCATTTGCTTCACACACTTGTGTTGAGGTCCCTGGAGTAGATTCAAGACACAGAAAAAGGTGGATAGAGAGTTTAACAGTTGATGGGGAAAGGGAGGGCTAAATGATACCATGATTACACTAAATGAATTAAGAGAGCTGAATAGATGCAGGCAGAGGATTGAATTGGTAGAGAAGGCTTAGTTGGGAGGGTGGGGCCTGAGCTGTGCCCTGAGGAAGGGGGAGATGCAGAAGCAAACAGGGAAGGGGGGAGCTCCTGGAGAAGGAGGCTGTAACGGGGCCAGCAGAGGGTAGAGGGGCGGTGGGAGGGCAGGATGGAACAGTGAGGAGACTGGGAGACTCCTCTGAAGGATGTAGAAGACAAGCGTTAGTGAAAGCATGGAGGGTTTTGAAAGCCAAGCAGAGGCACAGGGATTTGCTATGAAATGAAATAGATATTCATCATCAGTGTATGTGAGGGGAGAACAAGTGAGGGTGGTAACATTTTGACATCAGTGTATGGCAGAAGGTTAAGGAGAGCAGGCAAGCTGGAGAAAAGTGGGAGATCAGGGAGACAAGAAGTATCACCTGGTCTCCCTTGGCAGGATGAGGGCCTTTCCTAGATAAGGTGGCAGGGATTAAAGTGCAAGGTCTCATGACATTGTGAGGGAGGAAATCAAGGCAGGTGTTTGTTATATGGAAAATGAAGCACGGCATGGGCTCCCATCTCTCAGGTGCTCTGAAGAAGGAGAACAGTCCATGGCGTGCTGCAGGGGGCTTTTGAGAGACATTCCGTGAATGCAAGGTCTTAGTAAATGTGGCCCAATGCATAGCAACTGACTTAGCAAGAGCCTGATAAATGTTTAATGAATAAGGGAACTTGTGAGCTTGGAGCACTTATTGAACACTCCAGAGGAAACATTCTCTGGACAGCCGAAGTACAAACTATGGATGGAGATTGATATTGTGCCCCCTCATGCCCCACTCCAGCACCCACTGGGAAAAGCAAAATAATAATAATAATAATAATAATAATTAAGAACAGTGACATTAAAGGAACAATCAGAAGGGTAGGAAAACAAGGAAAATTAATACCTTGAAATCTTAGAATTTCAAGAAACTTGGCAGCATCACCAAAGGCCACAGAAATCACTTTGTTGTCACTGGTAGGGTTTTGGAGAGCAGAGCATGAAGACACTGAGTTGAATATGTGTTGACAGGGGAAGGGTGGAAGGGCATCAGCCACGTGGCATTAGAATGCATCTGGAATGTTTGTCCAGAGCTAACTCCAGGGGAGGGAATAAGCCCACCACTCTGACCCAGCATAAAGAGACAGGCTGAGTGCTGGACATCAGCTCATAGGAGACTGGGGATTAACTGGATTTTTGAAAACCAAGAGAAAGTTTAGATATCCTTTGAAAGAACTTCAAGAACATCCTCTCAATTTTCAGACTTAAGGATTGTGTGTCAATTACTTTTTAAAGTAAAAAAGCCAACAAGAGCTACCATTAAGCAATTTTAGGAACGATAACTAATGAGTCACAAGCTTTTTGATGGCCTATCCAGCTTATTTCAGCACTATTTATTTGGCTTTTATGAGCAATTTATCTCACCCCTGCTGAGTGCCAAGGAGTGCTGCCCATGAACAGCCAGGTTTCACCCAGCCTGGTGCTACGTGATGGGATTATCATGAAGTTGGTCTGAAACAGGCAAGGTCAAGGATGACCAGAACCACCTGGCTCTTGAGTCTCTAAGTTTGCTAAGAGAACTTTGGTCATTATCTTCTTCATACAACTGTCAAGTGTCCAATTCAACAGATCTGGGAAGAGGCTACTTCATACTAGGAAGATAGGAGCTACACTACCACACATAGAAACTGTGATCGCTCATCTCCACAGCCTGTCACAGAATGTTTGTGAGGTTTTTAGTTGGGTTTCAAGTAAAATCCAGCTTGGGCTCCTTTGAAAACAGTGGTGGAGTCCTAGCAATGCAAATCAGTTCACTTCCAGAGCTTTGAGGTGCTCAACCATGCAATTTGTGTGGAATAAAGCCCTGAGCTTCAGTCATTTTTTAAACTAATTAATTTATCATAACTTTTGCAGTTTCTCAAGAGCTTTTTCTTTAATGGACCATCAGAATGAGCCAGGGAGTCATGCTGGAATTTTCTAATAGCCTGATTATAGGCTTCTTCATGTCTTAAGAGATGACTCCAAATTCTGAACATGCACTCTCCCTGGAGCACAGAGTGGATATGGTGTTACAGTCACTCAGAAGCTGTCCCAGCTTTTCAGAAAGAGCAGTCATTGGTGGAAGCAATAACAGCATGGCTCCTGGAGCTGTTCCTATCTCAGGGCCCTAGCTAGGCTGAGCTATTTTCAAAAATTTAAATTGCCAGAGTGTTTTGCTGAGTAAGTATAGACATTGCTCAGATTTAAACGTGTGTCTGTATGTGGTAGGAATGCGAGAAATGTGTATGTTTCCTAAAACCCACAAGCTTTCTTTCTCTAATTCTTTGAAGGTCCTTTAAACTATTTGAAGTTCCAAGTGGCACTGGATTTGTAAGAGAAATCTTAAACTAAACTACAAAGGGGAGGCTTCATAGGACTCTGTGGGTCCCCCGCCTTTTGGAATAAAGTGTAGCTACAAACACCAATATATGACTAGATGACATGTCAGGATGGTTTGGTGGCCCAAGAACTTGAATTAAAGTAACTAAGAAAGGGAAGTGACAGGATCTTTGAAACTAGTAATCACAGGAAGTCCTTGAAACTAATTACTCACAGGTCCCTCAGAAAATTCACTGAAATGGAAACATATTCCTTCCTTATCTATAGACACTTTGGGAGAATGTCACTATCTCATTCTCCTCCCTCTCATGCTCTTAATTTTCACTGCCTTGGGAAATTTGGGATCTTGAACATTAACAAATAATCTGATTTACTCTATTTGGTGTTAAATTTTTTTCACAGGCTATACACTAGGGCAAAGTAGCTAATTAATAGCATGCCATTTGGGAAGAATTTGTTACATTCCTCCAGGAATGTTTTGTGTGTGGGCCCCACTCATTGAAAGAGCTACATGCTTCCCAGCTGTGTACTTCAGGAGTCAGTTTGGCAGGAGGAGGAGAGGAATTTCAGAGGAGCTTCTCCAGACGATGAGCTAATGACCTTGTAGAACATCAGGTGAATTTATTTAAGAACTACTTTTTCACTCTTAGTTTTCAACTTCTCTTGTGTCCTCTTCATGCCAGGAATGAAATCTACTATAAATATTACAATGCTGCATGTTATTTGCTAAATTATTAGTTATGCTGCTGGGCAGTGCATGTTGTTTTCTTGTACTAGACTAGAATTCATGATGATCCAGCTTCCCTGTAAATTAGCCCCTGGAAAAATCTTGGGTCAGTAATTGCTATTTTCTTTTTAACACTTAAACATCAGAGTCAGAAATCCATCTGGAGATTTCAAACCATCAATCAGAAATTCATACCAGAATTAAAAGTCTAATAATATGCATTATTGATCAGCTTCACTGCATAAAGAATTATATTGGCAAAAAAGAGTCTCAATGAAATGGAAGGTTTTTGCTTTAAGAATCATATTCCATAAACAATAGTCCCTCTGATCTATTCCATCTCATCTACTTTTCTTTTTACGTACCTACAAAGGTAAACATGTCAAAAAGAAAAGTGACCAAAAATGAGGCTGGTGTGAGAAGAAATTGCTGATTAGGAAGGTCATCATCAGGTTTTCCACGAGGCACAGGGGGCACCTCTGTGGGGCCTCCATCCACAGCTGTTATTCATGCTGCAGTGATCGTCAGGCAGCGGGGGCCAGCAATCACTGGAATGAAGGGACTGTCAGAAGAGAGGGGGCTGTGGAGAATAACCAAGAGCAACAAGATTTCTGCACAAATAACAACTCTAACTAAAACTGTTTCAAGTAGTGCATATGACTGAGACCAGCTTTCCAGAACAAGACTCATAAGAAGGAATTGAGGTAATTGCTGGAACTGACCAAAGGTTTATTGGGAATGACAAGCACTGAAAACATTATCATTACAGATGATTTATGGATACAGCATATATCACCTATATTATTTTTAGGACAATCTGTGAAGATGAGTTGCATAAATATAAGGAGCTCCTTTTACATATTGTTTTGGGGTGGGATTATATGCCCCATTGTCTAGCCAGCCTCTGAAAGGCAGAAGTTAAGAACTTTGCTGCTCATCCCCAGTAGCCTGCCTCCACCTGCAGCAGCCAGACATTTAGGGCACCAGGCTCTGCCTTCTCCATGAAGACAACAGCTCCGACATGCTAACCGTCATCACACCCTGAAAAATGCACATTGCGAACACAGATACAGTCAACAATTTTGGCAATGGGATGGCTAGTCTGTTCTGAGGCAAAACTGCAACTGTAATGCCAGGTAGAATAAGAGCAATGCATGTATCAATGACACTTGAGAGGCAAATGGCTATCATGGAAGGGAAAGAAAGCAACTATGTGTATGTCATTTTGTGCATACACACAGATTCAGGAGTGATGGGAATTAGCTCTCATGACTGTGTGCGTGTGTGTATGTGTGTAGAGAGAGAGAGAGCAGTTTTGGAAAAGAACACCAAAAACTTCTGCAGCAGTTTACTTCTGAACACAGTAAACTTGAAAGGGGGAGAGCAAGATCACAAACGCATGGGCTCACACCTGCACCAGGGAGAAAAATAATCTTGTACTATAGGGTAGTTCATCATGACTTCTGCAGGACAGCCTCTCAATACCACACACTTGGTGCAGAGAAATTAAGGTTCTGGTCTGGACAAAACTACTTTAGAGTTGGTGGGAGGGGATCAAGTACCAGAGTCTCCACGGCTTGGACAAAGCACAAACAAACCCTTTCTTAGTAACATGGGAACAACTGGGGACTTTCTCCTTCATTTATTTTTTTTCCTTACGCTTTTTTGCACATGCACTCCATTGATATGTCCTTCCAAGCCTTGTCCAGCATCAGTCTGTAAATCATCAGAAATGTAATAGCAGAAGTGAATTCTGCAAATTTTCATGAGGGCTTAAAAACCCCCAAACCAGGCTCTTTCTATAATACTTTTGGCCCTAAACCAGGCGCTGGGTGAAGTTCTCGGGAAAGAGGCCTTTGTAGGTGGCGAGATCTCTGTACTGGAGCCAGTCTGATTCCTTCACTCCTACCAGCCAGCCTGCATCCTGCAAGACAAGACAAGGCTTTCAAGGTCCAACTACTGAAACACCTGTACTGCCAACAATTAACAAAATAATTTGTGAAATAAGTGGTGTGGTTCTGCACCAAGATGTTACGTTGACTGTAAACTGTTGTGCTGATCCAGTGGGAAAGCTAATCAAAGGTTAATATTGATATTACAATTTGTATAAAGTACACTTAACTGACGAGCTGTTAAGAAGAAGGATTAGAATTACAGCCAGTACAAAGACAGGAAGATCACATGAATGTCAGTCATGCACAGGAACACCTCCTGTCCTGTGGGTCATGGTGAAAAAAGGCTTGAGGATCCCTGGGTTAGAATAGAGTGCTGACAAAGCCACAGAAGGCCCTGCATTTCATCCTGAAGCACTTGCTGATGAGAAACAACACTGTTGTTCTTTCTCCCAGCTCACATCATGTAACCCAAATAAACTACCATATACCAAGCTTATCAATAATAACAGCTAGATGTGTTACCTGATATTTCTGTTGTGTTGGTTGCTGCTGTGACAATATCTAATTTTTCAAGTTTACATAGTATAAAGCAGTTTGTTGTCATGATGGTCCTGTTGGAAACATTTGTATGTTCTATATAAACTATTCCATATAAGTATTTGTATATCTCATAGAAGGGCCATCATGGAAATGCAGACATGCAGTTAAAGATCCCATCCCTCTGTGGCCATACAGCACTGAAGATTGTATGTAAAACTGAAACAGAGGCTGCCGTCTGCCCTTGGCCTATGGAAGATAAGCAGAGCCTAAATGGAAAAGTTGAGGTAAAGGAGCAATATGAAACATAAGGACCATATGAGGCAAAACTAGTGGGGAATGACTGTCTTTACCATGCTCACTGATTGCCTGAGGTGATCCCTCTTAAGATGAGGGATGGCCAGATTTAACCCAAACCAATTCCTGAAAAAGTTCAAGTACATCAGATAAAATGAGGACTCGAAAATTAAATAAAGAAGCTGAACACATTCTCTTGTGATAAATCTGATACTATAAAGTGATGCCACTAAATAGACAAAAATATAAGCATTTAGACAGGACAATTTTTGAAGGCAGAAAAAAAGATTGAGAAAAAGAGGACAATAAAATAACTAATAATATCCTAGCTGATAACAAAAATTATAACGTAAAAAAATTTTGTTACATATGTGAAGGACAAAGTGGTACATAAAGTAAAGGGAGATAACTATATTTTCTTTCTATTTTATTTTATTTTTCAATTAAACCTAGTGGATTAACATTGGTTGATAAGATTACATAGGTTCCCAATCTATATTTCTATTATAGATTTCTATTAAAGTATTTTCTAAAACTCCAGTAAGTATACAAAAGGCCACATTCCCCTGTGTCTACATTGTATATTTGACTTTATTTACTATGAGTGAAAAATCTAATGGCACCAAGTAGAGTCATGCATTTAAAGTTGTATCAATACATCCCCTAGAGCAAGGGACATAAAGGAGAGAATAAACAAATGGGATCTTATCAAAATTAAAAGCTTCTGCATGGCTACGGAAAATAGTATCAAGAGAAAAAGAGAAGCACCAGTTTGGGAAAACATATTTGCCAATGATACCTCAGACAAAGGTTTAATCTCCAAAATATACAAAGAACTCACTTGACTCCACTCAAAGAAGATGAGCAACCCAATTAAAAAATGGGCAAAAGACTTGAACAGACACTTCTCCAAGGAAGACATATAGAGGATCCAGAGACACATGAAAAGATGCTCAATATCGCTAGCTATCAGAGAGATGCAAATTAAAACCACAATGAGATACCACTTTACACCAGTCAGAATGGCTATCATAAACAAAGAAATAAACAACAAGTGCTGGAGAGGATGTGGGGAAAAGGGGACCCTAGTTCATTGTTAGTGGGATTGCAAACTGGTACGACCACTATGGAAAACAGTATGGAATTTTCTACGAAAACTAAAAATGAACGTGCCTTTTGACTCAGCAATTCCACTGTTAGGAGTATATCCTAAGAACCCTGAAGCACCAATCCAAAAGAACCTATGCACCGAATTAAGCCAGGGGTTGAAGGACAAATACCATATGATCTCACCTTTAACAGGAAGCTAAACAACAAAACAAACAAGCAAGCAAAGTATAACCAAGACACTGAATTAGAGAACAGGCTGACAGTGACCAGAGTGGAGAGGGGAGGGAATTTCAGGAGAAATAGGGGAGGGATTTAGAGGAACATATATAAAGGATACATGGACAACAACTGAGAAGGGTGGAAATGGGAGGGAGTGGGGGAGCACGGAGGGTGGGGTGGGATAGGAGTAATAGACAGAAAACTGTACTTGAAAAATAAATTGAAAAAATTGAAAAAAAAACAAAAACAAAAGAACCTATGCAACCCGATGTTCATAGCAGCACAATTTACGATAGCCAAGAGTTGGAAGCAACCTAGATGCCCATCAGTAAATGAATGGCTCAAAAACTATGGTACATTTGCACAATGGAATTCTATGCTGCAGAAAGGAAGAAGGAGCTCCCACCCTTTGCAACATCATGGGTGGAACTGGAAAGCATTATGCTGAGTGAAATAACCCAGGCAGTGAAAGACAAATACCATATGATATCACCATTAACAGGAATCTAAACAACAAAACTAACAAGCAAGCAATTATGACCAATGACACTCAAATATGGAACAGGCTGACAGGGTCCAGAGGGTAGAGGGGAGAGAATCACAGGGGGAAAGGGGATGGACTCACATGAACAAGTATAAAGGACACATGGACAATAACTAAGGTGGGGGGTGGAAATGGAAGGGAGGTGGGGAGCACTGGGGGTGGGGCATGGCTGGGAATATAAGACAGAAAACTGTACTTGAACAAGAATTAAATTTAAAAAAAGAAAAATAATAAAGTTGTATCAATAAAGAAAAAGTAAAGGGCTTGCACAAACCTATAATCTTTATATTTTCAACACATATGCTGAAATACAATTTATGTGGTAAAGTGAAGAATATTATTAGCCAATATCCATCTTTAACTGAGGAAAATACATAAAATTAAATTTTAACTGTTTAAAATATATGGTAGACTAAGAATTTCCAGTTTTGGTAATTATAAAATAGCTTGTATCAGACAAAGGCTTATTCTCTGAGCAAATGTAAGCACTAAAATAACTACTGAACACATATTTATGTAATACCTAAAATACATATGTATACAATTATTTATATATATAAATGACTGTTACAAAATATGGAATATACAATATAAACTTATATAATTCCATCATTGGAAATACAGGGGTGGCCCATACATAATACCTGTGTGAAGGCACTGAGAGTAAGTGAGAGAAGGCAGCAGTAGGAGAATATGTAATGCTGGGAGGTAGGGTACTGCCCAGGGGAGACCTGTGCTAGCACAGCCGCCCCCTGTGGGTGCTCCTCAGTCTGTGTGGCACAGAGCATACAGAAGTGAGGGCAGAGGGCAGTGGCGCTTTTATGGGGAATATCTCAAAAAGGAGAGAACTGTGGAGAAAGTTCCTCAAGTAGGCAGAGAAACTTCCCTGAAACCCTGAGCTGTCCCCCAGCTGTGAATGCATCAGGGATACCCCATGGAGCATGAGGAAAACAGGAAGGAGGGAAAGGATGAGGAAAGATTCAGGCAGTGGAGGAGAGGCAGAGTTTAGGGTTCACATCCCATCAAGTTAGGGGGCTTGGTAAACTCATTGGAATTTTGATTGAAATCCTAGATGGGGCATGTCTTAAGAAGTAGAGAATATGTTCGAGGACTGAGAATTTATCCTACAGTAAGGCAACATTGAAACAAACCCACACTAAGAAAGTATAAAACAAACTTCCATGAATTCAAGGTAATTAAACAGTAGTTTGAATGTCTACTATAAGAAAGAATCTTCATTCACAGATAGAAAAGAATCCAGATTGTATAATGCATTACACGTTGCATCCAGTACCAATGAAAATAAATTCTACAGGAGAAAGGGGGAAAAAGGGGGAAACTGCCCTGGCTGGTGTGGCTCAGTGGATTGAGTGCTGGCCTGTGAACTAAAGGGTCACGGATTCAAATCCCAGTCAGGGCACATGCCTGGGTTGTGGGCCAGGTCCCCAGTAGTGAGCATGGGGGGTGACCGCACATCAGTGTTTCTCTCCCTCTCCCTTTCTCCCTTCCCTTCTCTAAAAATAAATAAATTAAATTAAAAAACAAAACAAAACAGGAAAATGACCAAGTGATAAAAAGCAATCAATACATGTGTGTCTGGGATGGCTCACCTTTTGGAATTAGCAGTAAGAAATTTAAAGCAGTTATTATAAAGATGTTCATGTACTGAAATTAAAAGATGGTAATAATGAGAACAGAAAAGAAATCTCAGAAAAGAAATGAAAACTATATAAAAAACAACATAGAAATTATAGAATTACGTAGATAACATCCTAAGTAAAAAAAGCCACAGGATAAGCTCCACAACATATTCAAAATAGTAGGAAAAAGGGTCACTCTACTTAAAAGACAGGTCAATAGAAATTACCCAACCAGAGTATCAGAGAGAAATAAATATTGAACAAGAAAGAATAGTCTTAGATATCTAAAAGTCCAACATATATAGAATTGTATACAGAGAAAGAAAAACATGAAGAGATAACAGCTGGAAGTCTTTCAAATGTAGTGAAAGACATCAGGATACAGGTCTAAGGAGCTCAGTAACCTAAAACGTGAAAACGATAAAAAAACAAGAACTAGTCACATTACATTTCGAATGATGAAACACAATACCGACAAGTTCTCAAAATCTGTCAGGGCAAAAGTCACAGTATTAGTACTTTTAAAGTGTGGAAGAAAAAAATTAACTTAAAATTTTTTTCTCCAGGGAAAATATTTAAAAACAAACATGAATAAAATTTTCAGATAAACAAAAGCTGAGCTGAGAGGAATCATTGCCAGTAGATCAGCACTCCAGGAACTGGGAAAGGCTTTTTTTTTTAAACTCACCCAAGGATGTACATTTTTCATTGCTTTCAGAGAGAAAGGAAGGGAGAGAGAGATTGAGAGACAGAGAGAGACAGAGAGAGAGAGAGAAACATCAATGTTAGAGAGAAACATCTATTGGTTGTCTTCAGGTACACACTCTGACTGGCGCTTCAACTGCAACCTGTGCCTTGGCTGGGAATCAAACCCATGACCTTTGGGTCTACAGGACAATGCTCCAACCTGCTGAGGCACACCAGCAAGCACAAGGTCATTTTCCCTTTTAATTTCTTTAAAAGATAGCTTATGATTAATGTAAAAAATGTAAATATGTATTTTATAATGTTTTATAAGTTTATATTTTATAAGTTTAGAATGGAGTATTTGAGATAATCATTTTTGCCTGTAATTGCTAATATATGCTTTGTCATTTTCTTTGTTTGAATAGTATTTCCAGGGTTTTAACAATTTTATGAATCTCTTCAAAGAACACTTGGCTTTATTAGCATTTTCTGCTGTCTTTTTTATTGAATCCATTTGTGAATTTTTTGTTACTTTTTTCCATCTATGCACATTGTATTTAATTTTATCTATGTTTATCTTCTTAGGCTGAAAAACTTAGAAGTTAATGATCATTATGAGATATTTTTTAACTTACTCTGATTTCTTTGACCCATGGTTTATTTAGCAATGTATTTTTTAATTATTTAAGCATCTTACAGATATTTTATTATTATTAATTTGTAACTTAGTTTTATTGTGATAGATACTCTTATTTCCTTGACCCAGCAACTAACATTTCTGGGTAAGTGTATTATCAAGAAAAGAAGCCAAACATGGGACATGCAAGTCTTAACCTTAAACATAGTGACTATATTATACGGAGGAAGGCTCATATCTTTTTTGAGAAGATTACAAAAGTTATAGCTCTTCTCTCTGGAAAAACATGTTGACAAACACATTCATACATTTTGCATGCTATTTTAGGGGTTCACAAACCTTATGAAGAAGAGCAAAGCAAAGTGGAGTTCTGAGCTCCTTAGCATCAGACCACTATGCTTTTTATTCCCCTGGAGGTTATTTTTTAAAATGAATCTTTTAAAAGGAGATATAATTTACGCACTGTGAAAGGCAAGGATTGTTAAGTGGACAGTTCAGATGAGTTTTGACAAAGGCATACCATCTGTAACCAAAGCCCCTATCAGGATGTAAAACATTTCCATGCATCCCCTCATGATCTTTCCTTGTCAGACTCAACACCTTCATAGGCCACTACCTGTGAAGGGGGATTTGTAGTGCACATGGGCAGTGTCTGCATTTCCTGAGGACCGGTGATTCACAGACAACATTCCTAGAAAGCAGATACCTAATAAGAAATGACCATCTATTTGTATAAAGTAATAAACAAGTTAATGGCATCCCAAACCTAAAATGTGTGTTGCACTGCAGTCATAAGTCCTTATGAGCAGCCCCGCAGCATCTCAGAAAATGAAATGTCTTTAGGAAGTCACTGTGCCCAACTGACCATAAGGGAAACCAAATATAGCCTGCAGTACTTTCCAATCTCATCTTTTACCTGGTCAGCCTCTGAATCCGAGGGGACCACCAACACCACATCACCCCTTTGTAAGGTAAGTTCATCAGAATTTGCTGCCTCAAAGTCATGCAGTGCTTCCACCTGCAAGATTACAAAAGAATTGATTAATGCTATAAAGAAAAATAGAGGTCAAATCTGCCTCCCAGTCAAATGACCTGCAGGCACTCTTACCAGCATATCCAAACTGTATGAAAGTGAAGACATGCATCACGCCCCAAAAGAAGAGAAGGCCTCTGAAGGCGGAATGGAAATCCTCTTCCCTGTTTACTTAAAACATCCGATTCTGCCAGATTGATGCTGAGATATTTAGTCATGCAACACCTTCTGCTAGAGCTGATATGTTGAGTATTAGTTTAATTTGTCATATTTTTGTTAGAGATTTGATAAATTGTTTTAAACATAAAATAATAAAAATTAAAAAATTGTTTATTTTTTAACCTGAATTAAAAATGCTTAGCTGAATGTTCCTTTAACCACAGCTTCTGGCATATTTGGAAAACTATCACTATTTATAATAAAATCGCTATTTAATCAAACCTGTGTTCAATCTCTTTGTAAAAAAATCTTCCTTCTTTCCCTATCCTGCCTTTTAAATATGATAATCTGTTTCTATTTCCCTTTGTTGAAAGATTTCTTTAAAATTTGATCATGGAAAATTTAAAAAGTAGAAAGAATAATAAAATGAACCCCTTTTATGGAGCTTAAATAATTATCTGTAGTCACACGGAGGTTTATTTCTTTCATGTCCCGCCCCTCAACCCCACCCATGAGATTAAATAATCAGCTTTTAACATCCGTGTTTTGCATGTAGAATCATAAACTGTCAGAGCAGGAAATTACTATATTATCTGAAAATTTATTTTTTGAATGAAAAACCTGAAGCCCAAAGAGAGGGGTGAGCAGTGTTCCTAGTTCCCATTGAGGTCAGTGAGGGAAGCCTGGGCCACCCGGCCAGTCCTGGCCTCTAGTGGCACACACTGCACCCTTGATTTCTTGTGCTCTAGGACAAAACACAGCTGAACACGTGCCCTCACTAGCCACAAGTTTAATTTCCCCTTCACATAATTTGTCAATAACTCTATTACATCCAACCATCCCCATTTGAGTAGCAAGTCTGCAGTAACTGATAAGCAGAGAGAGCAGAAAAAGATTATGACTATTCAATCCCACCCCTCTGAAAATTTAATGCTCTTTTTCAAGCTGAATTTTGAAATGTAAAATAAAATTATGGAACTTAAAATTCCCCAAAATATTTTATTAAGGAGAATTAGCTGGCTTTAACACTTGGTTGAAGCCTGTGTTTCTAGGTATTTACTGCTTTTGTTTATTTGTTTGGTTTTGGTAAGGACCTTCAGTTTATGAAGGCTCTATGTAACCACTTGATGGCCTCTCTGACCAAACCTTCTGAACACAAATTTAGGCCTCCTTCTTTTCGTAGAAGCCCATTAACACATCTGTTCTCTTACTTTTAAAGCGTGGTTTGGCTCCCACCTCTCTGTCAGGCACTGTAACCAAGTGCCAGAGCTGAAGGGCTGATTGCTCTTTCCTGCCCTCCAGAGGTGTCTGACCCAGCTGGGAGCAGTGGAGCCCAGAGCAGAGGCCCCCACAGAGCTCCCCGGGGAGCACAGGAGGGCACTCAGGTGGAGGGCATGAACCCATTCCCCACCAAAGGGCATACCATGTAATCATCCATTTTTTAAGTGGAAAGATGTCACAGCAGTTCCTCTCTGTCTGCAGCACAGAAACCCTGCCAGGTTGCACTGTGATGTGGAGATGGAGGGGAAAGCAGTACAGATAATGAGCGTGCACTGCTAAAAGTAAAAGTAAAAATCAGAAAGCCAAAGATTTCAGCAAAAGGGCCTCAAAGAAAATGGACAAATGGCTACCGCATTTTAAAAATCCAAAATAGAAATACCTTGTAGAGAAAGCCAGGTGGTACTTGCTCAGAGGCCTGGCTTACAGACGGAGCAGAGGGTGCTGGCTGGAAGTCCTCGGTGGACTTTTGCTCAGAGGCCAGCTCTGGCATCTCCCTGGTGGAGCCTGGAAGATCTGAGTCTTCAGCTGCCTCCTTGGACTCTACACCTGTAGTTGTTTCGTGGTCTCCCTCCCCTTCATTGTTGGAAGCAGGCTCTATGACAACAGAAGGGATGACCTTCTCCTGGGGGAAGAAAAATGTGGTGGTCCTTTAGAAACAAGACATTTACATCCTCCCTGTCACATCATCTGTGGCTCCCACTTCCCCCACCCCCTTCATTCAACCAAATTCCTGCTTGTCCCAGACTGGATTTAGGCTTTCTGGCCCTTGGGCAATCCCCTGCAGGACCTCCACCCTGTCCATTTATTCTGAATCCAATACCCTTAGTGGGATTAATTCCTGGATCCTGGAACGGTCATCCAGTTTCCTAAGAGGGTGGTTTCTGCTGTGTCACCTGAGAAGAGGGACAGGGGACTGAAAGGAGGGAGGTGAGTCATGGCGGTCTGGAAGAGAGAATC
The DNA here is from genome assembly GCF_014824575.4 of Sturnira hondurensis. Classification (NCBI taxonomy): domain Eukaryota; kingdom Metazoa; phylum Chordata; class Mammalia; order Chiroptera; family Phyllostomidae; genus Sturnira; species Sturnira hondurensis. The sequence continues at coordinate 6,080,365 of NW_028081623.1, read as the reverse complement.
CTTCAAGGAAACGCAGTCAGCTTCCAAGGTTGCTCTCATCTGTGCAGTGGTCCGTTCTTGTCCCACTACATGCTAACACTCACTTGAAGCCAACAGTATCCTCGTGTAAATGCTTTTCCGGGAGAGTCTCATGGCAATCCCAAAGAGCCTGAAACCACATTGCTGGTAAAGATGAGGCCCATGATTGGAGGTAATTTACCTGTCCTTTGCATATTGGTTGTCATCAGAGCCACCCCACAGTCACAGTTTAAGGGCTGACAATTCCCACCAACTACTCCAAGTCCTCTGTTGTCTGGGGAAGCAGAACCAAAGGATCAAGGCCTCCTCTTTGTGTTTTGACAAAGATGAACAAGGAGGGGAACTTAACTCCAATAATAAAAGTCTGAAGATATTTGTTGCTTTTCTGATTAACTTCTATATTCCCTGATAAGGAGACCTAAGCACTTCTGTTCTTCAATTCAGAGAAAATAATACATTCTTTCAACAAGTAAAACACAATTTTCCTTGGCATGGTGACAAGAGAGTATTACAAAAAATGAAATACACTTTTGGGACATTTCTACAAATACCAACCCAACCTGCTGATTTGCTGGTGGTATGAAAAGAATAATTCGGTTTCAAATGTTGAGTAACTCTGGACAGATTTCTGGAAATTTATCATGAGTAAGATAAGGAGAAACATGGACAGTGTAACATGAAGCCCACTCTTCACGGTCACTCCTAGAGTACAGAGGAACAAAACATGGGGTTTAGAGGAGCGGGCCTTGTGGGGCACCCGGGTTTGAGGCTCCCGCAGGCAGGGCATAAATGGCAGTGTTGCCTTGAAAGCTCCTCTGAAGGAAGGAAGAGCTGGGGCAAAGTCCAACTTCATGTATGTAGTTAACGACCTACTTTTCCTTTTGAAAGTACAACATAAGGATGGGCTTTGGGGGAAAAGGGACTTAATTTGGAATGAATTTGTGTTCAAAGTATGTGCCTGGCACCAGTCTAAGCGCTTTATGGCTATTTCCCCACACAATCCACACACGCCTATTATTCTACCAGATTCCCTTTCTCCTCTGTCTATTCTCATGCTTTGTGTCATTTGTGCTTCTTTCCTCTCCCCCATCAATTTATTGCATAGTTTCCTTTCCTCTCTCTGTGCTTAATTTAAGCCTAGTCTGCATAGCACGGGGGCTTCTGGAAAGTCCCCGAATATTGACATTGAGGAAATGCTGTGTGCTGTGACCACTCTTTCTGAGAACCTAATTTTTTGTTTGTTTGGTTTTGGGTAGAGCAGTATGCCACAAAATGGCTACAAAGGTATTCCTCATCCTAAAGAGTTATTAGCACCATTAACCAACAGACAGAGCATCCCTGCTGCACCATCTCCCCAAAACCTCCATTTCACTAGGACACGTACCTGAGGTGCTGCTGTTTCTGTGTCTTCTGGTTGAGCTCTGTCACTGCCCGTGACCTCTGTGGCTTCAATATCAACCTCTAAACTTGCTCTTTTGCCAGGGTGAAGATCAGCCTCCTCTGCTTCTGCTTCTGTTGTTGGGGCCCCCTCTGCTGTGAACACCAGCCTTCCAACAGCCCCATCAGCCTCAGTGCCAGGTAGGATCTGCAAACCAGAATCAAAGGGGCCATGTCTGTGTCTCTGGGGCCTCAGGGAAAGACTTAGCCCTTTCCCTTCTTTCCCCTCTGCTGAGGCTCATAGGAGTTTGACATTTCCTTGGCAATGTACTGAGACCCAGGATTCTAGTACAGCAGTTTGACATCAGTTGATCAAAACTCTGACCCTTCTTTTTCCTGAGCACCCACAATACTCCCTTCCTTGGCTTTCCTTTTCGTTGTAGGGAGGTGTAGTAAATGGAATTTGAGTGGAAGCAACATGTACCACTCCTGAGACATGGCTTTCATAGTGTGGATGTCCCCTCCCCAGCTAATTCCACTTTTGTTGCCTGAAAGCAGATATAAGGTCCTAGAAGACACCTGAGCCACAAAGTGGGTGGGACCTGGCCCCAATACCCAGGGTCATGGAACAGAGCTACATAGACAGGCCTCCTCATCACACAAAGTTAGGACTTAGAAAGACTGATTTCAGCATAAACCTAAAATCTTCATGGGGAAGGTCCCAGATATTAAATCACATTCAGGGAGAAAAAAAAAAAAACAACTAGGATATTTTCTCACGAGACTTCTTGAGAATGAAGGAAAAATCAATCATTTTATTATTGAATATTCATTATAATCAAATAAGATCTTGCCTCCTTTATTGAGAGTAGTAAAATGCAAAAGAAAAAAGAGAGAGAGAAAACTTTATTTCTAAGATTGAACCAGTGACTAAATTGGTTATGGAGTTTTTATCAAGATTCTGACTTCATCTTGGCCGACCTGATTTTAGAGGTTCAAATCGGAAAGATGAGGAAGAAGGAGCCCCAAACACATATTTCAAAAATTGATCTTACTATTGATGCGATTAGCATTAGCCATCCTTTCCTTTATCGGACAAATTCTGCCCAATTTGTGCTATGAAGTTAGGAAAGCCCTCATGTTGCCGATAACAACTGTCAAAACAGAGCAATGAGAGGGCGATGGAGAGTGCCTGCAGAATGGGCGTCAGAAATGGACTATGGAAAACCAACCACAAAGCTCATGGCAAGGCAGTAAAAAAAAATTATCTGATCAAATTTACAGGTAATAGATTAAGTAAAAATGACCCATTGCAGGATACATTTTTCTACATTGTAATATTTTATTTGAGAATCAAAAATTGTTATTGGCCGTACTATTTATTGTATGGCCAAGAACTACTCACATTCTTAGAAATTTACTTTCTTCATTTACAAGAACCTCTTATTCTGAGAATTTGGCTCTCCGGAGTGTGCAATGATCCAAAATGTAGCCACTAGCCAAGATGTAGTATTTATTTCCTTTTTCTACCTTGTCATTGAAGTACATAGGTTCAGAATTGTTCCATATTTATTCAAATAAATTAGCAATGTTGATAGTGGGGTAACAGCTATATAAGGTTTATATTTTGGTGAATGACTGAAAATTTCCATAATTAAAGTTTATTTAAAATTTTAAGAGAAGTGCCCCTCTTACTTTAAATAAACATTGTTTTATGGCTGTCATTTCTCTGCTGTCAAGAGAGTAATAATAAGAACATAAATAAGGGGATTTCCTTAATTCCAGGAAGAACATTGAACAATTCCCTGTAGGCTTATTGTTGGAGAAACCAACATGCTTTCTTCTAGACCCTAAGGACATAGCAAAGTTTCCTCCACATCAAAAATTATACCAAAAACAGTGCACTTACAGAGGGCTTATGGGTTTAAATGCAGGAAGCAGGTTGTATTGTCACAATTCTAACTGATTCGTGATCTATTATCCATCTAGAAAATCACACTACAGCGTGACCACCCCACTGGTCCCACTGCTCCATATCAGATGGACTCTAGATACATGCAGACAGTGTGAACGGACAGTGAATACCACCACATGCACACAGACAAACATATTGCTACAGGTAACAAAGCAGCCACCATGTTATTTGATAGGTTATCCCCCCAAGCGATTATACATAAATTCTACCGTACATTTAAATTTCAAGTAATTAGATACCATTTTCAACTGAATACTATTAATTGGATGTCATTCTCAACTGAATTGATACAGCTCCAGAAGAGAATATATTTCTGGGAAGTATTGATGGTGTGCTCAAAGGTAATTTAACTCTCTCCATACAAACAGAATGTTAATAATGAGTTCATAGTTTGTCCCTGGAGCTCTATATACCTATGAACTTGACTGTATCACACTTTGCTATGGTAAGACATACTTGTTTTCATCTTTCCTTTGTTAAGTATTTTAAACAGATATTATCAGCTGGATCTGATTTAGACCAATGGGACTCCTGTGATGCCAGACACCAGCAGGTGGAGCCCAAGTGCGCCATCTGTTGCTCTGACTTTGCTTGACCTGGCAGGAGCAAATTTGATCTCTGTCTCTCTGTCACACACACACACACACACACACACACACACACACACACACACACACAGAGTATAGAGCATGTAGAAAGTTGTTGATAAGAATGAGGGCAAATAAAAATCACTAAAACATTGATATTAACAATGCTGATAGAGTTAGGGTGTCAAGGAAATTGCAATTTTGCCTACAGAGGGCAATTTGAATGACTTACTTAGAGAAGGGATGAAATTAAGTTCTCCATCCTTCTCTAAGAGCATTAGTAATAAATTCCAATTTCTCTAGCCACAATCAGCACTTTGATTTTACAGAGTCTAGGAACACTGCAGAAAGAGAGAAGAATTGTCCACTGCCTAGATTCCCTCACATCTTTCTGCCTCTGGCATTGCTCTGACCATCTGTGGCACCCCAAGTCTCCCTTTGTGTCTGGAATCTGTGGTGTATCTTCTGCTCTTACCAAAGTATTCCCAGTGCATACTTACTGACTGCAATAATAGGACAACATAAAAATATACCAGAAAACAAGATTCCATTTGCTCAGATTAGGTGTTAAGTGCAATGAAAATAGAGAAAAGATTGCAAAGGTTTTCAGGTATAGAGTTATTTCTATTACTTTCATGCATTCCAATTTGTTATCCACTTGTAAATTTAGAAAAGAAAAACATTTTCTAGACTTTGCTTGCTGCCATAGACATTATACCTGCTATTGTTGTACCTGCTATGAATTAGCAGATGTAACAATGGTTAATGGCTGCTATTTTACCTTAAGTATTATCAGGGAGACCAGAGGACTGAGACTACTGAAAGTATTTCAAGACTTTGATATTCAATGTTATTAAATTTTTGTCCTCATTCCAAATGTTAAGGATTACACCATTATCTCCTGACAAAACTATACTACCTGTTGGTCAAATATATTTATGGTGGGAAACATTTACTGCAAAGAGAAACTAAAAATGTCTCTCTTCCCTGTTGTTTAGTCAGCACAAGGGCCCTGACTATTGCCAGTCTCCACATTAATCACATAGAAATCACAAGGGTCATCATGGAACCCACCTTGGAGATGGTGAGCAGTTCTCTCCTTATCACTTTATCACACAGATCTTACTGCTTTTATATATTCTGCTTTGACATTCTTTTGGGGGGAAAGCAATACTATTATGGCATTCATGTCAGAGTCCTGCAAACACCTGACTGCATTACAAAATTTTCTGGAACTGGAATGAAATTAATGCAATGCAACAATGCCCTCAGTATCCCGCAAAGCAGGGAAACACAACTGGTGACAGAAAATAGTTCTTCCAGGAGATGGTGCCTTGAAAGCAAGCCAACAAGGTCTGAGGCCCCAGACAAGGAAGAGAAGGGACTGACTACAGGAGAATTTGCAGTCTCTGAGCTTTGTATAATTTATTTATTTCTTTTACTTCATCATTGTTTTGCTTCCTTGGCAATAGTATCTCTCAGCAATCTGAGAAGCAGCTTCCACTTGTGTAACTGGTCTAGAGGGCAACTGCAGAGAGTCCCTAGTAGGAAATTCCAAATTTATTTATAAAGCAGGTTATTTTAAATAAATAGGACATTTTCTGATTAAAAATAAAAAATACCATTGGCTCAAAAATTAAAGAGACAACTTATGGTAACCTTTTGAGGTATTTATTTTTATTCATTGATATACATATAGGGGCTTTGTCTATTTTACAACACATAGATCATGTTTGTTAGAAAAATTCTACCAATAGCTAAATAATATTTTGTTTCCTTTTCTATTTAACAGTTTGACAGTTCTGCTATAATTGAACTAGTTGGTTTCCATTTCTTGAAAATGTTATAAACATGGTAAGAAAAATCTTGGTTTGTAACAATATTAACTATATAAGCTATACATTTAAATGATTTAAACAGAAAACACTGTTCCCTTTATTTATTTATGGCCTCCTAGGTATGGATTTTTTTGCAGGGGGGTGTCCAAAATTTTATTATGGAAAAAAGTCAACACAGATAAAATTGAAAATATCATACAGCACACATGCAAGTTCCCAGCCAGCACCTGGGGTCTCCAACTGACACGTTGCTATGTTTGCTTTTATCACATCCTCCCATCTGTCCACACTGATTTTCATTCATCTTTCAATCACAAAATTGAAGATAAATCCATTATCTTCAAAAAATGGATTTCAGGAAATCTTTGCGATGGCTTTATACCTTTATACTCCGTAATGCATTTCTGCTGCTTTCACCCTGACTGACTACTGCCTTGGAGTAAAATTGCTACAATGTGCTGTGCTTTGCATTCAAAATCCCTATGTCCTTCTAATAGCTTCTGACCTTCAGCACTGAGAAGGACAAGTCTGAGGCCCACCTAACTATTGTTCCTTTGTAGTGCATTTCCCCTGTAATCTAGATGCTTGCAGAATTCTATGCAGGGTTCAACTTAAAATTTTCCAAAGACTACACTTAGATCCTAGTCTCATTGAATGTGCACTTCGTCAGTGATTTCTTAGGATCTGCATACAGGAATCCCATTGCAACTAGGGGACTCCAGTTGGAGAACGTTTTCTTCTGTCACACTGGCTACTTATTGCTTCCACTGCATTCTTCACTGCTTTTTCTTAGGAATAGTAATTATGCAGGAGTTGTGTCTTCAGTAACAGCCCCCACGTCTATCACCTCCGCTCGTGCTCTTCCTCTTTGTGTTGGGAGAACTCCTCCAGTTTGTCCTCACATCACAAAATCAGTTCTCTACACTGTTGGTCCTGGTCTTCAAGACTCTTATGTAAATTTTAATTCTAATATTACATTTCTTCCTCTTAAAATCTTTTCAATATCACTGAGATTCCTTTTCATTTGCCTTACAAGCAACTCTCTCTTTATTTCAGTGTGGTTGCTTATTTCATCTTTCATTTCATGTATCAGATAATCAAGGTCCTCTTGAATTTCTCTGATAAAAAAGGAAGGCAATCTTCTATTTTTTCCACCATACTTTTAGTAATTTCTTCTATCCTTTATAAAAAATTGTAACTCTTATCTCTTATGCAATGCTTTCCTTCTGATATATTACTTTCTATATAGGCCTTAATTTTTTTGTTATTGCACTTCTTTATTAAGTAAATGAAAAAATCATCTATCAATTTAAACTTGGAAAGACTACTACCACATATGTGCTTTACCAAGGCTAAGTCTTAACTGTTTTCTTTTTTTTCAAATAATTTATTTTAATTATTGTTTAAGTACAGTTTTCTCTCTTTTACTCCCATCCCAGCTCACCCTCCCAGTGCTCCCCCCTCCCTCCCATTTCCACCCCCCTTAGTTGTTCTCCATGTATCCTTTATACATGTTCCTGTAAATCCTTCCCCCTTTTCCCCTGAAATTCCCTCCCCTCCCCCCTCTAGTCGCTGTTTCCTTGTTCTCTATTTCAGTGTGAGAAATCTCTCTGGGCCTGATGTTTCCAGTGGACATGGAAACATTTTCTTTGTCCCATTCTACTCTCCATCTGGGGACATGTAAACATCTTTTTCAGAATAGGAGGTGGGGAGGATTCATCAGGTGTCTACACAAAACCATCTGTCTTGAATCCCCCAAACATGTGTCAAAGGATTTATTGGTGTGAGAGCAGCAGCAGGCTCCAGGCGACCTGGATGCTTTAGAAAGGTGCTTCCACACCCATGAGGTAGGGGGGTGCTAGATACCAGTTGCCTTCTATCAAGAGTAGGGGGTGGGTGAAAATCTCATACACTTCTTGATAACAAGCTTAGTTATTACAGTTTAAGGTCCTTTTCATGCCTAAGTTGGTGGAAAATTCTCCTGGGCTGGTGTAATATTTCTAGAATATAGTACTATGGAAACTTTGACTTTCTTTGTATGTTTAAGTATAAAGAGCATTAAAATTTTTTTAAAGTGGTAATAGTGAATATGATATAATTGTGAGTTATTCTTTAATATTTTCAGTTTTCTCATAATATTCAGTTGTGTGTTCCTGGGATGCATGTCATTTTCATTAAAATTCTTCTGTGGTAAATGACACAAATTCTTCTACATCCAAGAAGACAATGCACCTTTTTAAAAAAAAAACAGAGAGTCTCGGGGACCCTGATACCTGAAGTGCCTCCACAGACTCACTATTTCCTACTGACAACTCCCAACAAAGTAAGCCTGACTAAGAATGCAGATGAGTTGCTATAAACAGCCAGTGCACTCACTTACACTCTTGGAATCCTATTCTTTCAAATGAGAGTTATAGATTATAAATAAAATATGTCTTTACTCATATAAATGCAGTATGTGGGCATCTAAGCAAACATGTCATGAAATACCTTTTAATTAATAGCAAGTTATATGACAAAAACATATGGAGAGAAGACCGGTGGGAATGAATTTCACTACTAGTATTTTTGCTACTAGTCCCGCAGATTCCCTTCTTTAGAAAGACATGTTAAGGATGGAAAAGTGGAAACAAAGATCACCCCATCTTCTCCTGGCCTTATCCACTGTACTACAGAGTTACAATGGAGAACACTTAGACATTTGGCACTTGGACACACAGAGCAATGTTTGCAAGTTACAGACTCACACAATTCCAACAAGGTGGGAAGGACCCCTGGGCTCATTGTACCCAATGCTGGCATTTTACAAGTGGGGAAATGTGACAGAGTGGCAGTAGCACTGGAGACAGAACTAGGGGTCTGAGTATTAGTGCTGATTCACCCCTACTTACTACTGGAGCTGGAGTGACCCCAGGGTCCCACTGCAATAAAGCAAAGAAAGGTCAATATCACAGCAGGAACCTTGGCTACAGGCCACCCTGGTCTTTTCCTGACCATCAGGTATTCTGGATCCATCTTGAGTTATTAACTTTTTGAAGATCCCAGGATTTATAAATTATAAAATTTTCTTCGGAATGCATTTTAGAGGAAAGCCCAAGAGGCAACTAGGGTCATTACGGCCTCAGAGAAGATTTCTGTATTAAAAAACAGTCTGGCGGCTAGTACTCCTCTTCATACGACACACTGTACATTTGATACACTAAAGGTCATGATTTCCCTTCAGCATGACTGTTGGGGAGAGTTCTCCCATGGAACACAGGGACACAAGTCGAGGCCCTTCAAAGGTGGCTCTGGTGTTACAATCTTCAAGTCATACATCTATGTGCTTCCTTTCCAATACAAAATTTTGTGGGTTCTTTCTTACAGAATATCATCTCAATCTTGTCTAATCTACTATCCTGGTATTGCCCACAGTCCTATCATTAGCCTTCAGCAGCCAGATCACAGCACAATTTAGCTGCTGGTGGCCGCAGTATTGTCATGGCAACCAACATCTGACTGAATTAGCTCCATACTCTCTTTAAAATTAAGCTCTGCAGAAATGCCAGTTAATGAATTTTTGGTTAATTTGTCTTTTAAGGTCATGGCTGAATATCTAATAACAAAACACATTAAGACATTGTAAGTAGAGTTTTATTTTGAAAGTGCATGGGAGAAGTGGACAGGAGAAGCAGATTTATCTCTTGAAGCAAAAGTAAATATTATGTGCTACACACCCTCAGAGATGGGCATGTGAGCATGTGCTCCTTCTGAAGTAGCCATAAAGGACAGACTCATCTCAGGTCGCAAATAGTTTGTTAAAGAAGTTGTTAAGGAAAATGCCTTTGCAGCTCAGGAAACATTTACCTTGCCTGACTAAATTCTGGTCTGAAAGATCCACAGTATTTGCTGTCACTGCTCAAATTGCCTTGTGAGTGGACCCAGGCTGGCGGTGGCTGAAGGCAAAGGTGGGGCTACCACATACAACCAGCAACCAGATCAGAACTGGCATCTGCAAATCACTGAAATGTCATCGTGCTCTGTTGGTAAAACTCTCAATCCTGACCCTGCCAAGAAGCATATATGCCTCCCTGGGCAGCCTGGGATCTGGCCACATGGCAGGATGGGTACTGAACCTTGAGGCTGACAGTTACACTTGGAAGGTCCACCTGCCAGACCTCTGACTTCATAGGCTTTGAGTTGTCCATGACATTGGTAAATAAACCTACTCCATGAGGGTTTGTCACCTAACTTCCCAGCAAATAGAAGTTGGAAAAGAGGCCATAAACAAAGGCTGTTTTCATGTGGAAGATGGCCTACATACTCAAAATATCCAAGTTAGTGAACTCATTGGTGAAAATGAAAAATGCGTTTTTTAAGGAACAAAGCATATGAACTTTTTGGCCAACCCAATATTATACACCCTACTTTGTCTTGAGCACCATGGGAGAAAAAGAAACAGCACAATTTGCTTGGCCCACAGGGCACTGAAAATGTTTTCTCAAACTCAGAGAAAATAACCATTTCTGGGATTTTTTTTTTCTGAGAAAGGTAAAAAGGTATATCCATCTCCAAGGCCTCTCTGTGTATATACATATATAATTCAAACACATAATTTAATTTAAATCTGCATTAGTGTGAGCACTAGAGTTTGTAGCTAATTCTATGATAATAAAGGGCAGACAGGGACTCAAGCTCCTCTGGCTTCCCCTGATCTTCACAGTCTTCCTCTGACATATTGGGAGTTCACACGGGAGGCACAGTGAAAGCCTGAGTTCTCACGTTTACAAGGAGAAACTTCAAATGCTGCTCTCCACAGGCATGACCAACACAGAAGACAGCTGGACCAGGTGTAATGTCAGCCTCCTCCAGCACCAGTCTGTTCAGATTTGGCAGCAAGAGCCACATCTGCTTACTGCTTTACCGGGTCCCTGAGGTCCAGAGCACAGTCTGACATCTAGAGAGGACTCAAATATGTTTGTCAACTTAATAGTGGGTGGGGGGACGAACACATGCAACCTATTCAAGCAGACAGAAATAGTTGTAGTAAGATAAAGTCAATACCACATAGTCTAACACTGTCCAGAAAGTATCCAACCATGTAATATGAAAAAGAGACATTTATTGAAGAAGATACAAGAAACATTGTATATAGGACAATAATGCCTCAGCCCCCTTCAAAGTAGACCCCTTGGGATTTCACACAGTTCTCTCACAATTCATCTCCAGTTACACTTCTTAAGGAAGTCTGGTTCATTGGTAGCTGTTTGAGTTAAGTCATTAGCAACTGAAACACACTGTTCCTTTTGCTGTGGTAGCATGAGCTCTGGGGTGAATTTTGCCATGACACATTTTATGACAAGATCCTGCATCAGAATCTCGGACACAGTAGTCTTTGGTATCCCCAGATCAGCTTCTACTTCTCACACTGTCAGTTGCTGATCTTTGTTGATTGCAGCCCGTAATGTTCAACATTCTCAAGTGTTCTGTTTGTTGAAGGCCTTCCAGAACATAGATCACTTTCAACAGATTCTTGACCATCATTGAAGTGTTTATGCCATACTTTTGTTTGCACTGCACGCATTGCATGGACCCTGAAAGCCTTCTGAATCATCCAAATAGTTCACGGAGTAATGTTCAAGCTTAATGCAAAATTCATGCAGATTTATTGCTCTACTAGCTCAGTAATTTTGAATTTGATGGTCACACAGTACACATGTTCACTCAAAGGCAACTACTGCCTTACTCACTAGTACAGTGAAGTCATCATTGTTCATGCATGTGCTTTCCAGTACACTCTCCTTGGCTGCCAGGTTATATTGATACTTTTTCTGCATATATATATATACACATACATACATATATATGTATGTATACATATATACATGCACATGTATATATATTTAAAGTGGTGTTGATATCCTATAGCCTAATATATATACATATATATATAAAACATGAATGTGTGTATGTGTATGTGTGTGTATATATGCATGCATGTATGTATGTATGTGTATCTATATGTATATATATATATATATGTATATATATATAGTCCAGCAGAAGTAATACCTGCTTGAATGTGATGGGTTGGTACTTATATAGGTGTAATAATTCATAGTTTTAATTTGAACATTTCACCTAAAATATCATATGGTGTGCTTTAGTGAGATATTGTTATGTTACAGAATTACATGGTTATGATTTTGTAATAAAATAGAAGCATTATTTGTGCCAGACCCTGTATATACTGGTATATTTAAGCTGGTCTTGACTATTCACCTTACATTTGGCAAAATTTTTTTAAAAACAAAACACAGAGTCATCCCCAAAATAATGGGTCAGTGTTTCATCTTTCAGGATTTCTCAACATTTCTAAAAACATCTTTCTCTCAGTATTTTTTTGGAAAATACATTGATCCTAAATTTAAGCTCATTATTTAGTTTAAAATAATAGGGAAAAAGGCATCAGTCCAGGTCATACCATTTGAGCAAAATATAGGAACTAGCAGAAATTTGGAGAGAGATTCTGTGCAAGAAAATGAAGTAAATGTTTTGTAAGAATAATGTCTATCTGCTTTGTAACCCAATTCTGTGATATACATTTGAAACAAATATTAATCTTCTTTTCTAAAGAAAATTTTTATTACTTATATAATGTGGAAATATCTGGAGAAGGAGCAAGTGTTCATTTTTAAAATGCATCCTTCAGATACACTGATAAAATTATTATTTTGTAGAAAAAACTAAATTCAATATTGGGTATGTGTAATATAAAACAACAAATAAAAATGTAGGAATTACTATTTTCTTAAAAGCCCCAGGTTTCTTTGTTAAACCATTGCTAAAATTGCTAAAATTTCCTGTTTGAAATTACATTTGCCTCCTGAAAAGAAAAAAGGCCCACCACTAATTTCACCTTATATAAAATGAATTCTATCAACAGTCAAAGTAATAATTGTGTGGTGACATTTCAGCAGCAAAAATGATGACCTCAAAAGGTCATGTCAATCCAATCCTAATGACATCCACAGCCGGACTGTTAATTAATGCCTGGGACACAATGTAGATTTTTATATTTTTACAACTAATATCACATATCTAGCAACACAAGAGATCTTTCTTCGAAAAAAGTAGCCCTTAATTATGTTAGATTACTGCCATCAGAAAAAGAACCTATAAGTCTACATTAGAGAAAAAAATACATTCTACATAATATTATTTTCCTAAGTGGAAGGGAGAACATGAGAAATAATTGACTTTGCCTGAGAGTGTCAATTTTAAAAACCAGGAAATCAACACTTTTAATAAGCATTGGGAAAATATAGCTGCCATAAGCTGCCTTCTCTTACTATCAATTTTCAGTCTGTATGCAAATGGAGAAATACATATTTTCTCCTTGGAGAGGGTGGCTTACATGGTGAGCTCTGTGTCTGCTATTCTTACATCATCTCTGAGTCTAAGCAGGTGCCTGAATTCTTCATAAGACTCTCTAAATTGCCTTGTATTTCACAAAGAATCTAAAAATTTTCTATAGTTCTCATATAAGCTTTAGAAGAGAATATTTTTTAACATAGAGGATTCTTTCAAATACCTTTTTACCCAATATTAGGGAACCTGGTTTTAGTGATGGTAAATACTTGTACCATAGAGTTTATTAAATATTTTAAATACCACCCTTGGTTAAAAAGTTAACAAATCTTTATAAAATAATAGATATGATATAGTAGGTACTTGATAATTGGTACCTCATAATACTGTATTTTGGAAAACTGATGTACTTGGATTCTGAAAAAGCAAAAACCTTAAATAAGGATGGGTATGAGAGGTATGAAAGGAATGTACCGTGTACCTTTATAAGTGGATCACGGAGAATCAACTTTCAAGCCTGTATTTAACATATTAACTTGTTGATTAAACTCTCCAATTGGTTGTACAACATCAAATTCCCTTGCTCAAAATCATGGGCATTATAACAGTAAGCCTTATAATAACTAGTCTGTGCATGGAATCAATGTAGTTTAAAAGCATTAGTAAAAATGAAGTCTAGGCTGCAATTCAAAACAGAAATTTGTTGAGAACTTTTCAGAACGGAAACGATTTCTAAACCACTATCTGAACCTAATCAATATCTTTTAACTCCCTGGCATTATCCATATGCTTTTAAAAATCAACTCTCTTAATTAAATAGCAGTCAAAATTTTAACTATATATTTCCCTTCTGTTGTTATTTAAAGCTAAGTCAGGTGGGCAGACCACATCTGACACCAAATGAAAATGCCCCATTTGCACTGGGTTGTTGAGATAGATCATTAGTGAATCTGGTAGTGACAGTTTGGAAGCAAAACCCTGATTTTGGAGCAGGGGCCTCAGCTTTCTCGAGGCTAAAATTGGGCAAGTAGCACTTCTTGGAGGAACTCAATCTAGCAGAACACATTTCTTGTTTACTCCTACAGAACTTGATCCAACTCTGTATCTTTAAATGAAAAATAAAATCATTTTTGAGTCATTCCTAATTTGTATTTTCTACCTCTTATCTTGCCCTATTATCTTTTACTATATTAGTAAACCACAGATTTGATGGATGACCTATACTTTTCCCAGTAAAATGAGCTAGGGCACCAAAAGCAAGAAGCATAACTTTTATTTCTCTGGTTATCTTATCTAGCAATGTAATTTGGGGAAATAGGAGGACTGGCTTTCTTCTTTGTACATATTCTATAAAGAATCTGTAGTAATCTGTAGTAAATAGTACCCTGACTGAAATTCTTTGGAGACATTGTAACTTGGAGACATTTATTTCATAAACAAATGTTTCACTCTGCATCAGTTTTTTTAACTAAATTTTCTTTGGTATTAGTCTGTGCTTTCATGGGTGTTACACAATCCAATTCAACACAAATCTAATTCAACTGGGATGAGCATATAGACCTCATTCCAGTTTGTGATGTGGTGTGCTACATGGTTGCATGGAGCACAGTCAGCATCAGGCTTGATTGTGAGCAAATGATTGAATGCACAGAAATCCTTATTGATTCATGGATTTGCAATATGGGATTTCAATCTCTTATTGGCCTAACTACACGTAAAACTAATACTGTAAGAAATACACAGGTACACAGAACCAACAAAGTTATTATCATTCTGTTTATCAGCTGCAGGTTGCTCTCTAATTAAAGGCACGTCACTAGCAGTCACAAGTAGAATATCACATTAATAGATTTGACTATTTGCACGTTCTAGAACCTACCTACCACGAATAGAAGATTACCAGAAAGAATCAAGACACACTTTATGAAGAAGGTAGATAAGATCAGGTCTCTGGATACCTTTCCTTCTTAAAAATAAAAGGGAATGAAGTTTGACTGTCAAAAGAACAAAGGTTATTTGAACTTGTGGAGGCATGACAGATATGGAGGTGATTTGCCCCAAGTAAAGCATAGATGAGAAGGGAGAAATGGGATCATGAGATGAGTATGTCTGTGGCAGGGGTGGCAGGTGGTTGGTGGGAGGGAGGTAGTGCTCACCACTGTCCCCTCCACTGGCTCCTCAGCCCCGGTGTCCAGTCCGGGATCCAGCCCAACAGCAGATGCTGCAGCAGCAAGGGGCTCCTCTGCTTTTGACTCTGTTGGTGGAGCCTGTTCAGTCTCAGCCTTTGATTATTTGTTTTGAGGGTTAGAGGAAAAAGATGTAATATATCAATAGATAGCATTACAGAATATTGGAAAACTAAGAGTTTCTTCATCATCCTACGGGCAACTAGCTTCATCAAATCTTTGTTGAGAAAAAGCCCCACTTTTGGTATCATGTTCCTTTACAGAACTGGAAAGTCTAGAAATAGACTCTAAAGGCTTCTCTTTTACCAGCAAGAACTGTCATTTCCATGATGTTAGGCAAAGATTTACTATTTTGGCTTTACTTACAACATTTTGACTACTCACTTCCTAGGATATCTATAAGATATGCTAAACTGTTACATTCTGTTATTTGGGGGTTGGGGGAGAACGGAGAGATATCCTAGGAGCCTCACCATTGCCAGCTGAGAGAAGTGAGGAAGAGTTCATGGTGCACAGTTCTGGGAACTCTCGGCTCTGTTGATATGCACTACACCAAACATTTAAAGATTTAGGTTTCCTTTCAGTATTCATATCATAATACACTAATCTTCACAGGACAGAATTCTCTTCACAGGCACCAATTAGACTTTTCTAATTGTGTGGACAACAGCAAAGTCTTTTTATCCCGCTGTGTCCTCTATGCATAGACATCATCCTGATTCCAGCTCCTAAAGTCTCTTAGCTGTAGTCTCTTGGTTTTTAGAAAAGCAGTATTAAATAACAACAGGCCCTGAAAAACACCACAGCCAATGTATGTTGTCATGGCTACTTAAAATGTTCCCACTTTTTCAATTTCAGTTAAATAAGCATATTTATTTAGCAGGATTTTTTAACTAAATGTATGGCTCTTAGAGGTCATGTTAAGATGTTTTTTTTTTCCATTAGAACATTTGAACGGTGAAAGAGTTTAAAAGTATTTTCTTAGAGGAGTAAGAAGTCACCAATAAATACTCTGAATGGAGAAATCAGTAACTTCTGTTAGACACCATATTCAATCAAAAGCCACCTCTAGTTCTATGCATCCATCTAAGCTGACGCACATGACCAGTTCCACATGGAAGTGATAAAGAAGTTATGCTGAAATTTTAAAAAATGAATAGCCTAGTCTCAGATAAACATGCAAAGGAGTTATCCTGTGCACCCACCAAATCCTCCATTGTGATACACACCATGATTACACTGCCCTTCTTTTTCAAGGCAGAATAAAATAGGAGATGTTGGTAGTTAAGTGTGTAGAAATTTGATATTTTTATGGGTTTTTATAACCTTTAGAGGTATATTGATACAATTTTTAAGAAAGAATGAAATAAAATTCACTCTAATATATTCTTTATGGGAAGAGATGTCACTTTTACTGTTCAGAAGAGTTATTTTTGTAAAGAAACAGGTTTTCGGAGTGACAAACAGAAACTGAATATTGTCAGGGTATGATCTTATCATTTTGGAAGTCAAGGTGATTTTCTATGAGGCTATGAGGTCTTTATCAAATGACCTACACAAGAAGGACAAGAAGGGTAATCTGACAAAGCACCAAGAAATCCACATGTAGATGGGCTGTCCCTCCGTGAGTTGAGTCTATGAGATGGAGGAAGCCTGTAACCAGACATGGGGCCAGTTTCAAAAGATGAGAAGTTTCAAAAGATGAGTTCAATACCTATCACTGTACCTTAAAGATAAAAGTAAATGTATATGAAAAAAGGCATACGCATTAGAGTATAGGTTCCTTGGAAGTCTGAAGAAATTTTGATGTTTTATATAAGGCAAGATAAGTAGGGTGATTTTATAAATGAGTCAAGTTGCATTTGCTTGCTGACATCAGGAGATGTAACACAGGTACAGTATGAAGAGGAGCTATGATCAAATATGTCACACAAGTCACAACATTTTCCCCTATGTTATAATATCACACCAAATATTATAATACAGCATTACAACTTAACAACTAAATTTCAGAGGGATAAATGGATATAACTCATTGAATGATGAGAACAGAGAAAACATGATAGCATGACTATACATTAAATTGGCTACTCAGATTTAGATATAGAAGTAGCCCTTCTATTCCTTCTAAGATAATGTAAAATTATAAATATTTTGTCAAGATATAAAGGGAAACACAGGTAAATTGTGAATGATATCTCACAAAAAGATCTAAAATAGTCTTGTCAGAATTGTGCCCGGCTTCAATAACCTTTTCCTGTAAGATGCATCCCCTGTCAAACAATGCAGAAGGGTTGACTTCCTATTATTTTCTTGATTTGTTATCATCCTACATTAGAGGAGAGGGAACTCTTTACATTTACTGTGGCAGCAGGATGCCACAGTGGATAAATTTAAAGACTCAGAAATGGAATTCTTCCTTTAGAACAAAACTAGTTGTGTAAACTTGGTCCATACTTCCCGAGAGTCTCTGTGATATGATGGAAGGAAAGTCAGTCAATGCAGAGAAAGAGGAGATGGATCAAAGAGTAAGGCTAAGGGTCTAGTCAGTCATATTCCAACATGTTTGCAGCACAATCTTATTTCTACAGTCTTGGGAGAGTTAACTTGGTGAGAAATGCAAAATGACAAAGAGGTCATTCTGAGGCCAGAGCAAGTTTGGCAGATTCCAATAGTTTAAGTCAGAATTCAAAGAATGTGCTGTGGGGCTGTATGATGCAGTCTGGAAAGGTATGCCTCTAACTACTAACTTTAACCTCTATCTCACTCAGAATAGTCAACGACCTAATGTTGGGGAACTCCTACTCCTGGGGAAATCTTGTAAAATCATAACTCACCTGGAGATATAGGTTCACTGTGATTTCCTAGTGCCAACAGGAAGAGGTAATGCCTACAGCACATACAGTGCTGGGCACAACAAAGCTAAGTTCCCCAATGGGAAGAAGGTCCAAGATATATGCTTCAGAGACTACATGTCAAGAGAAGGGCAAGGCAGGCAAGAAGCTCCTGGAACCAGCTGTGAGAGTTGGAAGATGTTCAGAGAAACTTAAAAACCACTGGATTCTATGACTGGGCTTTTGCACAAAGTAATAGGTGTGAGTTTAATTTATGGTGAGTTTAATTTACTGGTTTAATTTATCCTTTAAACCAGTATTTCTCCATTTTCTTAATTTACAATTGTCAGTTAAAAATTTCATCCTCCAGTATTGATATAACCCTTACTCCTTCCTCACCCAGGCAGAAGCTCACCAATAAAAATAAATTATGAGTCTTAGCTTTGCACAGGGGCAGTATTGTAGCCAATGAGGTTTATCCGAGGTGCGATTATCGCTAATTGAAAAATAAATTATGAGTCTTTCGTACTCAATTATTAACACCAACATAATTTGTGTTTTGAACACTTCAATTTTTATTTGAAGAGCACACAGACTCCACCTTTCACTTGGTTACCCAGAAGTGTGAAAATCCATGACAAAGGTACTAGAAACACACATGCCTTTGAACAAATATTAAATTATCCTTTAGACAAACTTCCCAGAACAGAATTTCTTACTTAGAAATATAATCATATAAAAAATTCCATTTAAATCCAATTCCAAGCTCTCGACACGAAAGCCAGGAGCTAAGGTAATTACCATTTTCATGGGAAAACCAGTGAACTACAATAGCCCTTGTACACTAATATTCAGAGATCCAAAATCCTTTGCAGTGTATTACCAACAAGTGGCATCACTCAAACTCTCTTCATTCAACTTTATTTCTAAGCTGCTACTAGAAAGGTTTCCAAGAATACCTGCAACATCCATGTTATAAGATTTCTTCTAAAACCAAGAGTCACTTAGCTTCCTACTCACTCTCTAGCTAATCTTTTCCCTCATCAAAGTAGAATCACACTTCTAATATGCATCACTTCTTCCTCCAACTTACAAAGAGAAGAGAGGAGATAAGAAATAAGGTAGTTTCATGTTCAAAAAAAAACAAATCTATCCTGAAACATGAATTCTTAAAAGAATTTCATTTTCAATTCTGTAGCTTAAGTTATATTCATGCAAAAACATCCTGTCCTTGATGAATTTACACTGTTCCACTGAAACCCATAATTAGAAGACCTCTATTTCTACTTCGATCACCATGCTTTTATAAAGAGAAGCAACCACATTCAAAGCCACACTGAAATTTTTCAGAAGCCCTCCTTCCTATTTTCCAGAAAATAACGATTGGCAGAAACCACATTCTGGATATTCAAGCTCTAGAAAACCAATCAGTACTAACTATTAACTTCCCAAAAACATAAACCAAAGTCAACTTACCAACATATTCTGATCTGTCGAGATTGTGAATAATGAAGTGTCCTGGGGCTGAAAATTGGAAAGAAGATATAAGATTAAAAGTATTAAGATTTCAGCTAATTTGCTAAAAACAACAACAAAGATACCATTTAAATTAGTTCTCATGAATTGTGTCAGTGAACACACTATACAGTTTTTAAAAGTCTGTATTATAATCAGAAAAACAATAAATGAAAGAGTGATTTTTTAACAGTAGTTATTCTAAAGATAACTCTGAGCTAGCAGAACATGAGGCTACAACTTGATACATTAAATAAAAGGCAGTGTCTTCAGGGGTATCACTGTCTACAGCTTGTCTTCTGGACATCTGTTCTGAATTAGAATTGAGTTGTTCTACAGCACAAATTTAAACTTTTTTTTCAAAATTTTAAAATTTTAATTGTTTTTCAAGTACATTTTTCTGTCTTTTACTCCCATCCCAGCTCATCCCCCCAGTGCTCCCCACCTCCCTCCCTCCCATTTTCACCCCACCTAGTTTTTGTCCATGTGTCCTTTATACTTGTTCATGTAACTACTTCTTCCCCCTTTCCCCTGAAATTCCCTCCTCTCTGGCTCCCATCAGTCTGTTCTCTATTTCAGTGTCTTTGGTTATATTTTGCTTGCTTGTTTGTTTTGTTGTTTAGCTTCCTGTTAAAGGTGAGATCATATGGTACTTGTCTTTCACCACCTGGCTTATTTCACTCAGCACAATGCTTTCCAGTTCCATCCATGCTGTTGCAAAGGGTAGGAGCTCCTTCTTTCTTTCTGCTGCATAGAATTCCATTGTGTAAATGTACCAAGTAAATGTTGGAAACTCAATCTTACTATCTTACCTAAGTGTAATTTGTACAAGTTAACTACGATACATAACTTAACATTTTTATATAATATATTCATTGATTTAAATAATCAAGATGGAGGATACTAAGAACATAGTGATCTCTAAGGGAATATTCATCTCTTATTACAAGGGCAGCAAGGCTTACACCCCCCAGCGAGAAAATCAGCTGAGTCTTCACTTGAGAATCTGACCAGTTCAAGAAAGAAAATACCTACAAAAATTTAACATCAAAGGTTCTCCAACAGAAAAGATGAGGAAGTGGCATTTAGTTAAAGACGATGGGTTAAATATAGGCAATTACCTTTATTGCCTCCAGAATTCAAACTAAACAACAATAAAGGGAATTTCACAGAGCAAAAAATTTAAAGGCATAAACACATAAGTGTAAAAAGAATGGGAAGAAAGCTAAGATCAATAAAATTTTTAAATTGAAAATCAGAAAAATGAGCAATAAGAAACTTGGTGCATCCTAAAGGATTGGTAACCTAAGGCAATGTAAGAAATGCCCCAAAATAATCCAATCTGTTACTCAGAATTCGTAGTGGATCAATAATTAGAAACATGAGGCCTGGCTGGTGTAGCTCAGTGGGTTGAGTGCGGGCCCGAGAACCACATGATCGGGGTTCGATTCCCAGTTAGGACACATGCCTGGGTTGCAAGCCAGTTCCTAGCAGGGGACTCACATGTCTGGGTTGCGGGCCAGGCCCCAGTAGGGGACTCACGAGAGGCAACCATACATTGATATTTCTCTCCTTCTCTCCTTCCCTTCCCCTCTAAAGATTAATAAATAAATAAATATTTTAAAAAATAATTAGAAACATGAGAACCCCATGAAAGGGATTTGTAGTGGTGCTAAAGACAGGGAAGATAGTTGAAAGTTTATTAAAAAGTAATTAGACTGTGAAATACTTTCACGTATCTGAAAAACAATCTCCAGCACAAGGATTGAGATCATTTCCATAGAGGCTGAAACAGAGGATCTCTGGACAAGGGGGTGGGGGAGGACACACAGAAGTATTAGGTAAGTGGAAAGACTACATGAGCAGTCATGTAATGAATACTGACAACATGGGGCCCACCTCCCCAGCTTGTTCCCGTTCATCTTCCATTATACTGGCAGCCAGGCTTGTGCACCTCACACAGGAGAACAAGAGAGTCTTCCCAGAGAAATTTCAAGGAAAAAAAGTCTAAACATCTGACATAAGGGGCTTCTCAATGGGAAAAAAATGAGGCAGAAAACCCTAGAAAAATATCTATAGTTCATGAACTATACCTACCTGTATAAGTCTCCTGTCAGCTTTTTTAGTATCCCATTCTTAAGTATAAGTGGGCAGCCAAGATTGCCAGACATTCAAGAAAAGTCTCTTTATTAAAAGGAGAAACCAAATACTAAAAACAAACAAAACACAAAGACTTTGCAGGGTGAAAACACCTTTAAAATTATTATTATTAATACCCTCAGAGATACCATGGAAGATGCTATATCCATTATATAGGAAGAGAATGCTATTAAAAACAAATATTCAGCCCTGACTGGTGTAGGTCAGTGAATTGAGCACAGGCTGCAAACCAAAGGGTAGTCAGTTCAATTCCCAGTCAGGGCACATGCCTGGGTTGCAGGCCAGGTCCCTAGTCCATACTCCATAGTACTCGAGAAGCAACCACACACTGATATTTCCTTCTCTTTGTCCTTCTCTTCCCCTCTGTCTAAAAATGAGTTAAAAATCTTTAAAAAAATAAAAATGAATATTTGTTAAAAAGAAAGAGCTCTTGAAAATTAAATACATGTCTATGAAAAATCTGTAGAAGAGTTGAAGGTAGAGAAAGATGACACAGAAAAGAAAATAGCAAATTAAAAATCATTAGAAGACTAGCTCAGGAAGGCAACACATGATAAAGAGAAGTGGTATAGGATGAGATAGCAAAGAAACAAAAGAGAAATCATAAGTGAAACAAAAAATAATTCCCCCAAACTAAAAGGCGTACATTTTTAGATTAAAGGGCCTAAGACAATGTATGAAAATAGACTCAAACCAAACTTCAAAAGCACTGGGAAGAAGAAAATTTTACAAACGCCCAAAGAGAAAGAGAGAAAAACAGTGTTAGGGATATACAAGCAGTAGAGAGAGGAAAGAAAAACCAAGCTTCTCATAAATATCCAGAATCAAACTGACAGTTTCTCAGTAGAAACACGAGGAGGTAGAATTGAGTGGAATGATGGCTTCAAAATTCTAAGGGAAATGACTTACAACTTCTAACAAAGCATCTGAAGTAACAGTTCATAATGTTTACAAGGGCATTTTCAAATGTATACTATCACAAACATATACCTCTCATGCACACTTTTCTCAGGAAGCTACTGGAGGATGTACATTAATTTGGGGGTAAAGAAGTATGTTAATTTTGTGGAACTAAACCAAAAACAAGGAAGACTTATGCCCAGAAAACAGCACACTGACATAGGAGAGAGGTGAGGGCGATGCCCAGAACACACCTAATGGGAGGGCCAGCGGTACCAACTGTGCTGTGTCCACTGAGTCCCCACTTTAGACCAGAGCAGTCTAGAAAAAGGGTCAAGTTCTTCAGAAGGTGACACTGATTGAATATTTAATGTTTTTCAACATAAATGAGAGGAGATTTACTTAACTGCAGTTCATGGATTTGAGCTACTAAGTAAACTAAGCAAACCGACCAACAAAAAATAGCACCCTACAATTATTTCCTCAAAGAAAATAAAAAAGTTGGTATAAAAGGAAATGTAAGCTTCCTGACTCAAGCACAAATATCATTTCTGTAATTGTTACAATAACAAGTGGCTATGGCAGAACTATAGCAGAGGAAGGCAAGCAGAAGAGACAGGGAAACTGTCAGGTAGGAGGCTGAAGGTGCTTTAAGTCCTCACCTTCCAGAGATGTGAGTCAACAGCTAATCCTTTAGAAATAAAAATGCAACCTCATAACAAAGTCATGCACACACATGGGGGTGAAACCAGAGAATCCGTTAAAAGAAATGGAAGTGCCTCTAAGCAACAGAAAATGGAGGAGAGATAGAACAGTCTGAAATTTTTACATAAAAAAGCCCTTATAAAACTTTGTGTTCTTTAAATTATGTACATTTATAAGTGATAAAATATAAATCTTAAAAATTAGACATGAAAAACAATTCTTATGACTCAAACTTTTAAGAGTTTATGCAGATGGAAGATGTGCACTATCATCTTTCTTTGTGTTTGTATCTGTATTTATTCATGGGTGAATGAGTGGGTTTCATCTTTTTATAGATAACATGGGGGAAATAACCAAACTTTTGAGTCAAGAAATTCTAAATGGGCCCTGGCTGGTGTAGCTCAGTGGATTGAGCGTGGGCCTGTGAACCACACGATCGTGGTTCGATTCCCAGTCAGGACACATGCCTGGGTTGCAGGCCAGTTCCTGGAAGGGGATTCACGAGAGGCAACCATACATTGATGTTTCTGTCCTTCCTTCCCTTACCCTCTAAAGATAAATAAATAAAATCTTAAAAAAAAGAAATTCTAAATGTTAAAATCTGACATTTTTCACGTCTAATATTCTGAGACAAAGCACTCATCACAGACAAGCTTCTGTTTGAAGTCTCCCTTCAAGAGGTTTTCAGAACTAGCTTGATAGCCATGTAGTCTGCCTTTTATGTGGGTTACAGCTGTCCATCTGTTGGGACATACACTGTGAATGGGACAGTCCATCTGATGGCTCCTCTTCCTCAGATCTGCAAGGAAAATATTGTCTTCTTGGCCAGAGCTGACCTAAGATTTCTGATCTTCCAATGGTTCCCTAAAACATAACACATTTTCTAAAGACCAATTTCATTAGCTGAAAACAATCTTATCTCCTCTTTTCAAACAGCTGAATCTAGTGGATCTCTCAGCTCAGTACAACTCCTAGTTGTCTAGTAGGGGAATCAGTAGGTGGCAGAAGCCCATGGTATAGCTAATAATATTAACAATAGCTAACTACAGTCATGGAGGACTCAGTATGTGCTAGGCTGCTGGACATACCTCATTTAACAGTCACTGCAACCCTGCAATGTTGATACACTACTGTTTCCACTACTGAACTTACAAGCAATAAGTTTTGTGCCAACATATTTAATCTTGACATACTAGTGACAGAGGTTCTTATTTTAAAAATTTACATCTTTCTCAACAGATTGATTTTGCCAGCAAGTCAATTTCTTACCTGTGTGAATTCATTAGATGAACCATCAGGAGCCTAAATAGAAATGGAAATCAGATTACATTATTTTTTCATCAATTTTGTAGGATCAGTGAATGCCCATTGGACAAGTTGGAAAGTAAAGACCACCACAAATTTTAAAATAATACAAAAGGTGAAAGTGCTTAGGAAATGCAAAGGGCCATATTGTATTATTTAAAATAGGCTGACAAAAGAAAAAGAAAGACTGTTTTCACAATTTCTGCAAATGTGTGGTTCAGAGGTAACCGAAACCCACTTTCTCAATTATGAGAGGATTCTGGAGAAAAGCCACAAGGGGATGAATAGCTCTTGTTTTCAGGTCATTGATAGACTCTAGAGGCATTTCTAGTATTTCTCTAACATGGCATTTTGTTGGATTTTTTAAATGACACCTATTATTAGCCTCTACATTTTTAGTAGGCCGAGGTAAAAACATTTCATGAGTTCTTATTGGGATAAACACTTAAAAAAGGTAAATTAGTATGCTCTCCATATTTTTAATACTTGAATAGAAAAATAAAAATAGGAAAAAAAACAGTAAATTGATAGTAAAACAGACTCATTAATAACAAAATAATCATTCTGTGTTTTTATCTTTGTCAACCTATTTGTGCTTGGTTTGCACAGACTTCAAGAGGTAGATGAAACAATATATCAAGTAGATAAAGCAGGACTCAGAGAAGACAGTAAGGGATAATGATGTAGGTGGGAAACATTAGGATAAGCAGAACCTACTTACTACCAGTCTGTCTGGTCTATACTACACACTGGGGTAAGTACCTCTTCTTTATCAGCCTCTATTTCTTGGTACAACAATCCACATATCTGGTTAGCAATTTCATCTTCAGATAAATCTGAGTTGTTGGTGCCACTGTCTTGGGGACTAGCAGAATTCTGGGAGGTTTTAAGAACCAATGGTCTGTCTCTTTGTTTTTTGTTCCTAGTTATCAATGGCTTATTCCTCACAAACACCTCCCACTAAATCCACCTCCAGCCCTCTCTTCCTCTGAACTATATCTAAGTGTTCTCAGTAATTACTGAATTCTTCCATATCACTAATAGGTAAATAGTTAATATAATTAAGACAAAAGGCAAATACACTTGCTTAGCCATCTGGTATACCAGAGAATTTCAATATGACAGTATTATTCATTCCTGAATCTACACTTGACTGCAAGATCTGATCTGGATCTCTTCCCAGAGAGTATGTTTTTGCGATTCTTGGCAAGTTAATGGTATGACTACAATCCACAGTCACTGCACTTTCAGACCCCTCTATTAATGAATAGTCCACCTTATACAAACACCAGTCCCTTCTGTTTGCATTAGTATCTAGAGCATGATTAAGATCTGTCCTAGACTAAGCTGTCAATTCATGTTTCCTAGAAAAAAAATAAAACCAGCCTGGCTATCATCTCTGCGACCTACAGGTGCTTGTAACACAGCCTCACAATAAATATTAGCACCTGTACTTCCCTTTGCTGAATGATATATCATATCATGATTAGGAAGGTCTATTAATTTTTTTATATCTTTTATACCTAAATCCCATCCCTAAGGACTGACATCTTCAATATTAAGTACAGAGTCAGCTGGGAGAGACAGATTCAGAATACTTTTCATTGGTCTTCATAATTTCCTTATACCTCTCTTACATCTTTCTTAGTTTCCTCTTCACTGACTTTAAGGACACCTCGTCTTGCTTCCCTATTGTCTTCCACCTTGTTTCCTGTAATTTCACACACTTTCTCTTCAACTTCCTCTGTACCTTCTAGAGTCTTCAGATCAATAGTTCCAGTGTCTACCTTTTCACATGTCTCCACCACCGCCCACATAGAATCTTCTGTCTTCTGTTTCTCTTCCTCTTCTTTTGTCTTTTTAACATCTTCTGGACTTTCTTTGACTAGGCCACCAGTTTCTAGGGCTAGCATCTCTGAGTCAGATGAATCATAAGGCTGCCCAATCTCCATACAAGCTGCAATAGCAAATTCAGCCTCAGGCATGGCCTTTGGGGACAGTTGTTCATTTCCACAAGGAGGTCCTGGCCCCAGGACACTCTCACCCTGTCCAGCTATAGTGTGCCAGTCAAGAGAGGAAAACTTCCTGGTGGATAATCCCATGTCTTGTTCTGCTTCAGAGATACGTGCATAGGCTTCCTGGTACCCACCATGGGTAGTTTCCTGGCTGACGCTGTCTGTACTAGCATCAGGGCCCCAAATAAATGCACCTAGATCAATTTGTGATCTTTGAATTTCTTCAGCCAACCCACTGTCTGGAGTTTCCTCCATGATCAGGTTACACAGGGAAAGACTTTTTGAAGAGTCAGTCTTTAGAGTATGCAGAACAACAAAGGGAAAAAAAAAAACATAAGTTGAAAGAGATTGTGGTAAGAGTTGATGAGAAACATAAAGCTCTGAAGTAGGGTAGCACCAGTTATACAAAACTAGAGAATAGTTAAACCAAATAAATGGCTTAAGGTTATATCTGTGAGTAGCAATGCCATGAAAAAAAAAAAGCTCATTATAGATAATATACCATGTGTAAAATGCATATTATATACAAAAAATCCAGAATTTTCTGGATATTTACCTACCGGCTGTACCAAATCAGTGCTTGTCTGTATGAGTAAAAAAATAATAATAATAATAAATCATAAGCAAGCTTTGGATTTAATTGCTCTTCTGTTTCTAGTTTCCGAAGGTAAAAGTTTAATGATATTACATTTCCTTCTTTCTAATATACATAGTCAATGTTATAATTTAATCTCTAAATATTGCTTTTGCTGCATCTTACAAATTTTTATGTTGTATTTTTATTCTCATGTAGTTCAAAATATTTTAAAATTTCTTTTTTTTTTAATATAATTTTTATTTAATTCTTGTTCAAGTACAGGTTTCTGTCTTATATTCCCAACCCTGCCCGCCCCCCANATTTCCTTCTTTCTAATATACATAGTCAATGTTATAATTTAATCTCTAAATATTGCTTTTGCTGCATCTTACAAATTTTTATGTTGTATTTTTATTCTCATGTAGTTCAAAATATTTTAAAATTTCTCATATTTCTTCTTTGGCCTATGTGGGGAGTATGTTGCTTAATCTCCAAGTACTTTGGTATTTTCCAGGTATCTTTCTGTTAATCTATTTCTAGTTTAATTCCATTGTGATCTAAAAGCTATGGTTTCTATTCTTTAAACATATAAAAATGGGTTTTATGGCCCAGAATGTGGTCTGCCTTGATTAACATTTAGCATTTAATGCTAAAATAAAGAGGGCTGTTTGAAAATAATCAAAGCAAGAGAAAAAAATTGCTTGCATATTAAAATCTCATGGTGTCCAAAGTCAATATTCTGCTATGGGCTGTTATTTTCACTGGTTTGAGATTAAATAATTTATTTTGTTATAGGAATTTGTTCTGTCCCAATACTCTTAAGCCTATACAAACACAAAGGTTCTGTTATTTTCTAGTAACGAGTGTTTTATGGCCATTACATCACTGTCACTTTAGCAGGCTTTAAAATGCAAAGTTTTAAATAAATAAGCAAGCATGAGAGCACGAGAGCAGCATCAAGCACTAGCAGTCCCAAAATTACCCAGTACCATCTACTCTGACACAATATCAGAGTAAAACTGTCCCCAAACACACACTGCACTTGGTCTGCCTCTGAGATGGTTTTTGAGTGAAGGATGATCTAATACTAACCATTCTAACTGCCCGGAGGATATTTCTCAAGTTCAAAGCAATCCTAGAAGCTTTATCAGGACACAATGAAACAGCACTGGGGAGCTGAGAGGATCAAAAATTAAGTAATTGTGTCCAGGGAGCTATTATTTCACAATATTGTCACTGTTCCCATTCCTAGCAGGTGTGCCCTCTAAAATAGTCAATGTTTATTATGATACCTTTACCCTCACCAGGGAAAGAAATGTGTGGTATAGCTCCAACTAAAGATATGAAATATTGGAATAACAAAAAATTAACATTGTCCTCTTACCCTCCAAGAAAATTAACACAAAGTTGAGGCCAGAATTCCAATGTCCTGAACACTAACTTATCTAGGCATCCCTTTTTGAGAATATAGAAGCCAAACCAGATCACCATAAAAGATGTTTTCAATCAACATTTTTAGCTCTTCTCTTGAGAGCCTTCCAAAATATTTCAAGGATTCGATGTAGCAGAGCATGACCCTGCTCCTGTGGCAGGGGAGGGGAAAATTACATTCTTGTTTTATGGGAAGAAAGTAGTAATGCCACTTCAGAAGACCACAGGCTTATGAACAGCTAGATTATCCTGTTGCTGTGTCACTAAAAAAAAAAAAAATAGCATAAAGCTCCAGTGGAGTTCTTAAGACCACAGGACCAGGGAGTTCTAAGACCGGGGAGACAAAAGCTCCACCCCAAGGGAGGTGGGGTTCCATACAATGCAGTATTCTCATTTCACACCCTGATCCTGCCACCACAAAGCTCTGTTTGTGTCTTTTTCCCAGCTCTGCATTCTGGGGGCTCTCATCCTTGCACTCCTACCTTCTACTGACACATACTAGACATTGAGCTAAATACTCTACAAATACAAATATTCTCTCACTTAAACCTCACAGTACCATCTGTGGTAGATATCACTACCCTTATTTTGCAAATGACAGAAAGTGAGGCTGAAAGACTTTTAGAAATTGCTCTAAGTCATATGGTTATAAGAAGTAGAGTTTGGACTCAAATCAGGGCTGTCTATCTCTAAAGTTCAAATTCTTATTGATTAAGCTTCATTGAAAATAAAAGTGAAAAACTTCCCTGTGCAGGGTAGCCTATCCCTTACATTTCCTCATTTACACTTTTCTTATATTCTATAAGCAATGACAAATGTGCACATCCTTCCCTACAACATTTCTTCCAGCCACTAATAGTAACAGCAAAAAGCATAAGGGGCACATCCAATTCTTGCTCATCCTGGAGTCTAGCACAGATGCTCTTTTCCTCCTCGTCATTTCTAAGTGCTGGTAATGCTGGGACTATCAGGGAGTTGATGGTTACTCTGGGGGTACACTGTTATTAAAAATATTTGGATCTTCCTTCCATCACAAATGAAATAAAATATAACAAGGGTTCTAAAATTCTAAGGATTCTGATACATTGAAATACAGAGCTCTTAGTATTCTTACCGTCCATAGGTCCCAGGGCAATGTCTGAAAGCAAACAGAAAACAAAAATACTGTAAGTATACAAATCCCAAGCATGTACAAATTACTGAGATGAAAAATGTTCCTGAAATAAAATAATAAGCACTTTGAAATATTTAGTACAGCGCTGTTCAATAGAACTTTCTTTGGTGATAAAAAATGTTCCCTATCTGTGCTGTCTGATATTGGAAGCCATTAGTAACATATGGCTTTTAAGAACTTGAAATGAGCTAGTGTAACAGAATCCAATTTTTCATTTTATACAGCTTTATTTTATGTAAATTGCAAAAGCTAAATGTGACAAGTGCTACCAAGGCACAGGTCTAAGCAATGTGCCTTCGGGATACAAGTAGAAAACTATACATGACATAATGAATGGTTTACATTAACACACGCACACAATTAAATGACATAAACAAGGTGACTAGACATGAGTTTATTACATCTTTGAGGAAATATGCAGATTCTGATCATGGCTAATGCCATTATCTCCCTTCCCCACACCCAACTGAAGAGGAGGCATTATGACCAGTTTGATGGCAAATGACTCCTGGACAAATAGTTCTTAAATAGGTTGAATTACATAACATACTCAATTAATAAATAATCATAAAGTTTAGTAGGACCCTCTAAAGCATATGAATAAATTATACACTTACTACTGGATTTTTAATATAAAACTTATTGGCCCAAGGCAATAAATCCAGATAGATCAAAAATGACTTTCCCTGTGTAAAGGGAAAGTGAGAGAAATCTCTTTTTCTTATGTCCTCTCTGATTGAGAATTACTGCTAAGCAATATTCTGTTTCTTGCCATGTCTTTTCAAACTTGTTTTGAATCACTAAAATATAAGCAGTAAGTAAGGGCATCTGACATTCCCATCTTAAGAATATGACAATTGGGACTTCTGCCAAGATGGAGGCATAGGTGGAAACACTGTGCCTTCTCCCACAACCAATTTTAAAGACAACAGAGGTTTAATAAACAAAAACTCAGCCAAAACATAGAAAATTGAACTCTACAGAAGTCTAACAACGACGAACCGTTCAACCAGACCTGTAAGAGGGGTGGAGCCAGCAGTGGATCAGGGTCCACCCTGGCAGGACAGATCCCCCAAGCCAGGTGCCCAGGCAGCCGTGGATGGATCCCAGGTGTGGATGGATCCCAGGTGTGGGGTAGCCATGGGCAGACCCAGTGACGGAGCAAGGTGGCAGGCTGACCGTGGTCACACATTAGCATGCAGATAAACCAGCAAAGGAGCAAGCAGTGAGACAGACCTCGAAGGCCCCAGCGGTGGTGGGAAGTGGCAGAAGGGACCGCCATTGCTCCTCTTTGACCACACCCCCACATTCAGAGTCACAACCCAGCTACTGAGTTGCCCTGCCCTAGTGAACACCTAGGGCTCCGCTCCTCATACGTAACAGGCACGAACAGTCCAAAATATGGCTCAAGAACTCAAAGCCCCAGAGCTGATAACTCTAAGCAACCAAGAAATAGTGAATCTCTCAGATACACAGTTCAAAATATTGGTGATAAGGATGCTCACAGAACTGGTTGATTTTAGTCACAAATTAGAGGAACATATGAAGGCTAAACTAATTGAAAAGATGGGACATGCACAGGAAACCAATAGTGATGGAAAGGAAACTGGGACTCAAATCAAGGGAGTGGACCAGAAAGAAGAAAGAAACAACCAAACAGAAAAATATGAAGTAACAAGAATTCAAAAAAAGTTAGGACAGGCTTAGGAACCTCCAGGATATCTTTAAATGTTCCAACATCCAAATTATAGGGGTACCAGAACGGGAAAAGGAACAGCCATGAGTGGAAATCATATTTGAACAAATAATAAAGGAGAACTTCCCCAGTCTGGCAAAGAAAATAGACTTCCAGGAAGTCCAGGAAGCTCAGAGTCCCAAAGAAGTTGGATCCAAGAAGGAACACACTAAGGCACATCATAATTACATTAGCCAAGATTAAAATGAAGGAGAGAATCCTAGAAGCAGTAAGAGATAAGGGGACAGTCACCTACAAAGGAGTTCCCATCAGACTGCCAGCTGATTTCTCAAAAGAGACCTTACAGGCAAGAAGGGGTTGAAAAGAAGTATTCCAAGTCATGAAATCCAAAGACCTACATCCAAGAGTGCTCTATCCAGCAAAGCTTTCATTTAGAATGGAAGGACAGATAAAGTGCTTCTCAGATAAGATCAAATTCAAGGAGTTCATCATCACTAAGCCCTTATTATATGAAATGTTAAAGGAACTTATCTAAGAAAGAGAAGATAAAAAATATGAACAGTGAAAGGACAGCAAACTCACAGTTATTAACAACTAAAACAAAAGCAAACCAAGAGGACAGCTAGATCAGGAGTGGAACCATAGAAATGAAGATCACATGGAGGGTTAGCAACAGGGGAGTGGAAGGAAGAGAAGGGGGGAGAAGGTACAAAGAATAAGTAGCATAGATGGTAGGTAGAAAATAGGTAGAGGGGAAGGCAAGAATAGTAAGGGAAATACAGAATCTAAAGAACTTGAGACGTGGTCATAAACTAAAGGGGGGAATAGTGGGGGAGGGGTGTACAGGGTGGAGGGGAATGAAGGGGGAGAAATAGGACAACTGTAATGGCATAATCAATAAAATAAAAAAAATTTTAAAAAGAATCTGACAATTTCCATATGGGAGTACAGATGTCTCGTCTGTATTTTGTTCTACAGAACCTGGGCCCTATGGTTCTGATTGAACCTACCCACTTGCTCTGGGCCTATTTGAACTGTACCTCTCCATACACCCTACATCTCTGTGAAGCATGGTCAGTCTCTGGATTAGCATCCACTTGTAGAAAACCGCAGGTATTGGAACATGGACTTTTTTTGCTTTTAATATACATTTTCTGATCATCCAGATGATTTACATTTTCTTGCCTCATAGCTCCTTAAGAATCACAGCTCCTAAAAGCTGATACGTATGCCTGCATAATGCAGACGCAGCAGTAATTTTCTCCCAAGGAAGGCAGCAATTGAGTCATCATCTTTATCAGGTCTCAGGATCATGAATTTCCTGTGCACACATCAGAGATCACAGTGTGAGGCGTTCTGCTGGCAGCAGGAACATCAGCCTACAACATGGGATCGGGTGATGGGTAAAGGAGACCACTTTGACTGAAGGGGAAAGAAGGCTTGTAGAACCCAATGGCTCTGTTCTTTTTGTTATCTCAGGCTAAAACATCTTGGCAAAAGGGAAGAGATATAATTAGAACTGGATCACAGGCCAACTCTGCAGTGCAGTGACTCACTTATGGGCACTGAGAAGCTAGAGAAGTTTATTACTTGGCCCGAAAAAGAATTCAGTGGTACCTGCAAATTTTCCTAACTGCAATGAAGCATTTTCTTCAGAACCAAGACTTAACCAAGGTCCCTTTTTCAAAAAAAAATTCTGAAAAAATTTTGGTCCTATTGCCACACAAACTTCCATTATATATGGATTAATATACTCATGAGTTGATTAAAAAAAGGTTTCTCTCTTGATTCAAACTTGCATACAGAAATACTGTGGAATCTCACCCACTGATAATCACAGTATCCACTGCTGGACTTTTCCTTCCCACACTAAAGTAATGAAGAATGGAGAGTCAGGCTGAGGAAGTCCATAATGTCTGCTGGTTACACAATGAGAACTCTGAGGAGCACATATTCTGAATGATATGTACATCCAATGAATGTTGAGAAAGTGAGCAAACATATTTGAGAAATTCTAAGTTAATGAATCTAAAGTGGGTTTTCTTTTAATTATAGGACTTCTTAGAACGTTTAATATTCTCATAAATATAGTGAATTTCCTAAAAGGCAGGCAGAAGAAATTTCTGAAACATTTAGTTACCTATGTTTTGCAAAATACCTTTAAGGCTAGTGCCTTATCTATTTAATTTCTGACTTTATTGACATTTCAGATATCTATTGTTCCCATATTACAACAGAAAGGCCCTTCAAAACCCAATTATCTAGAATAAAACATGGAAATAAAGAGAAGTTTTATTTATTGAGGTTCTTATTGAGCAGTCTGCTCCCCAGTAGTTTGTTTACTTTAAGATTTCAAAAAAGCTTCAAGACCAGAAAATTGAGCTGCACCTCAATCTTCAGTTTTACAATAAATTGTCACTAATTAATTTGAAGTATATACTGGCATCTTTGGATTTGTTCAAAATAAAATGTAAGGCTCAGACCATATCTAAAATAGTGATATAAAGAATTTCTGTTTAGCCAAATTTTGAATTAACTACTTTTATGAATACAGACAATTATAAAGTAACTATATTCCACAGGAATCATGCACAGATCAGAATAGCATCCACCACAGTTCCCTCTGATGGAAATGCTAGCACGGTAACTATTGAAATGGGAAAAATCTTGAGAGTGAGGAAGTATGAGCAAGGATGGGCTTGGATAAGCAAGGCCAACTCTGCACCAGGACATAACCAAGATCCCATAAGGAAGTGTCTGCAATGTGGATAAAAACCACATGAAGATTAAACCTTTGAGACTGATTAGCAAATCTCTTGGTTGATAATCTCATGGTTATTTAAAATATGCCTTAATTTACAAAGTATGAAGAAGGAGAGTAGAGAAAACAGTAAGAAGATTAAACTCCAAAAGAAAAAAAAGAAGGCTTTATTTAGGGAAACATTAAATGTATCATCCAAACCTGGATACTATAGAGTGCAAAAAGGAGGTACTCTTAACAATTACTTTAGATGATTCCTGGGCAAATGGGAACACATGGCTATTCCAGCTCTATAGACAGAGATAGCTAGTGGTAGGGGGAACTCTAAAATAATCGATATTGATAAGGTTATCTTTTTACACTTCCTTCCCATTAGGAAATATGTGTCAACTGAAAAGAAAAGTGGATATTCATTACAAAGTGAGAAGGGCCCCTGAAATGCATTTGTACCTTAACGAGCTTATTAAAATTTTGAAACATCATCTCCAAACATCATAATGATGACTTGATACCTGAGACATGGGTGACTGTGTCACTCCAGCAGAACCTGAAGAGGCTACCTCAGGCTTGAAAGGGTCAAAGTCCAGATCCAACAAAGTTTCCTCCTCTTTCTTCACCTCAGGAACTTCATTCTGTTAAAATAAAACAAAATAAAAACACATGTACAGCTTGAATCTAGTAAGACTTCATCATATAATCCATATAATCCTCTAATATCAGTCGATATTCCAAAAGCAAGGTTTGGTAGTTTACCATTTTGGTAGTTCATCCACATACTCCCAGAGCCACCAGCGAAATAGGACGAGAGAGGAAATAACCGGTTCTGGATAAACATAACCTAAGACACCCAGGAACAAAGTCTGGCTTGCAGTTACTATCTTTTGTCCAACTGCAAGTGAGCCAGCAAAGAGAATGTCAGAGATGTATCCTAATGCCATCAAGATCTAAGGAATCTCTTTTTTTCTGCTAGTTCAGAAATCTCCATCAAGTATTTCAGATGACCAGATGGAATGGACTTCCAGCCAAGATGGAGGCATACGTGGAAATACTGAACTTCCTCCCACAACCCAATTTAAGGACAACAAAGATTTAGAAACAAAAACACAACTAAAACAGAGAAAATTGAACTGTACCAAAGTTCGACAACAACGAACCATTCATCCAGACCAGTAACAGGAGCAGAGTTTGTGGCCTGTGGAGAATCGTCCCGGCAAAAAAAGGCGGTGGTTGGTGGACTTGGGCAAGCACAGGACGAAAATCCAGTAAGGTTCGCAAGGAAGCTAGCTGACCGTGAACACACATTAGCGTGCAGATAAACCAGGCAGGTTTAAAAATGGGTAGTGAGACAGACCTCACAACCCAGGGCCCCAGTGATAAGAAAGAAAGCCTAAAAGCACTGATTGGAAAAACTTTGGGGGGTCGAGGTGCCAGAAGAGGCTCCCAGCCTCACAGGAGAATTCACTGGGGAGACCCACAGGGTCCTAGAATGTATACAAGCCCACACACCTGGGAACCAGCATTAGAAGGGCCCAATTTGCTTGTGGGAAGTGGTAGGGGGGACCAAAATCCAAGAGAGAGCAGAACAAATGCCAAGCTACCTCTCTGACCCTGCCCCTATATATAGCATCACAACCCATCGACTTGGGTTGCTCCACCCTGGTGAACACCTAGGCTCCGTCCCTCATACACTACAGGTGGGAACAGACCAAAACATTATGACTCCAGCAGAACAGCTCAAAGCCCCAGAGCCTATAATTCTAAGTGACCAAGAAATAGCCAGCCTTTCAGATACACAGTTCAAAATACTGGTGATCAGGATGCTCACAGAATTGGTTGATTTTAGCCACAAATTAGAGGAACATATGAAGGCTAAACTAATTGAAATGAAGGGAAATGCACAGGAAACCAATAGTGATAGAAAGGAAACTGGGACTCAAATCAAGGGAGTGGACCAGAAAGAAGAAAGAAACAACCAAACAGAAAAATATGAAGTAACAAGAATTCAAAAAAATGAGGAGAGGCTTAGGAACCTCCAAGACATCTTTAAACATTCCAACATCCAAATTATAGGGGTACCAGAAGGGGAAGAGGAAGAGCAACAATTGGAAAACTCATTTGAACAAATAATAAAGGAGAACTTCCCCAGTCTGGCAAAGAAAATAGACTTCCAGGAAGTCCAGGAAGCTCAGAGAGTCCCAAAGAAGTTGGACCCAAGAAGGAACACACTAAGGCACATCATAATTACATTAACCAGCATTAAAATGAAGGAGAGAATTCTAGAAGCAGTAAGAGATAAGGGGACAGTCACCTACAAAGGAGTTCCCATCAGACTGTCAGCTGATTTCTCAAAAGAGACCTTATAGGCAAGAAGGGGTTGGAAAGAAGTATTCCAAGTCATGAAATCCAAAGACCTACATCCAAGATTGCTCTATCCAGCAAAGCTTTCATTTAGAATGGAAGGGCAGATAAAGTGCTTCTCAGATAAGGTCAAGTTCAAGGTGTTCACCATCACCAAGCCCTTATTATATGAAATGTTAAAGGAACTTATCTAAGAAAAGAAGATAAAAAATATGAACAGTGAAAGGACAGCAAACTCACAGTTATTAGCAACCACACCTAAAACAAAAGCAAACTAAGTGGACAGCTAGATCAAGAGAAACAGAAATCACATGGAGGGTTAGCAACAGGGGAATGGGAAAAGGAGAGGGGGGAGAAGGTGCAGAGAACAAGTAGCATAGATGGTAGGTAGAAAATAGACAGGGGGAGGGCAAGAATAGTATGGAAAACGTAGAAACTAAAGAACTTATGACACATGGACATGAGCTAAAGGCAGGGAGTGTGGGTGGAGGGGGTGTGCCGGGTGGAGCGGGTGTGCCGGGTGGAGGGGAGTAAAGGGGGAAATGGGGAAACTGTAATGGCATAATCAATAAAATATATTTAAAAAATAGAATTTCAGATGACCAGATGGATAACATGGGCCAAGGCACCAATTCATTACAGGTACTCACTGCTATGTTGTCCCCTGTGAAGCTAAATTTTAAAAGGAGGAATAATTGTCTACTGGGACTACATTTCACCTTCCTCAGCTCCCCACAGGTTCCCTACCCCTGGTGTTATTTATTATATTATCCATTCCTCATCCATAATACTGTTGTTCTAACCTGTGTATATGAGGGATGGTGAATGAGGGGGGGGGGCATAGGGAAGAAGAGAACAATGGCCCCCAACATTCACTGCAAAATTAGCTCCCACCCCAGTAACATTCCTGGATTAGAAAGAAGGTGAATCCAATAAGACATAGAAGAAAAGTCCTACTATGATAATAACAAAAAATTAAAATAATTAGTATTTGTTCATTTATTATAATCATGATATTGGAAAAACAATGTGGGTTTGAAGTTGAACTAACCAGGCTCACAGTACACAGTAAGAGACAGAGCTGAAATAAATCCCATAAACTTTACCACAGTGAAGCGAATTGGAGTCAGCTTATACAATTCAAGTTATATGTGTTTGATATTTAATAGAAGCTTCAATTTGGACCATCTGTTGTCTAAAAACAAAAGTTCACAATAATGGATTAAGTATTGCATACAAAAATATAGATGTTTTTAGAGAAAAACTTTAAAGGAGTTATTTTAATTAATATTGGTCATAAACACAAAAAAAATTAACTTAGAAATGTATGCAAAGTTGGGAGCATAACAGATAATACTTTTTTAGTATATCTAGACTCATTTTACAAGAAAACCTGTTTATATTGTGATGTTGGTTTTGAGTTATCTGTTTTGCAGCATGAACTCTCATCAGATATATTTTTTTAAATTTCACAAGGATGATGCTCTTCTGAGATCCCCCATTCTTTAAAAGCTACAAAGCTACAAAACTGTCAACTAATTCCCTTGGCCACTATTCAAACACGGCATGAGTTTTGATTTTTACCAATTTTTATATTGGTGCAAATTGTATTTTTTAATTTTGAAAACACATATTACACTTCAATGTACTAGGAACTGTTCTAGTAACTTCATACGTGTGAACATTAGCTGATGTTAAAATACTTTGCTACAGCCTAATGATAATAACCCCATTATTGCCTTTAAAGAATAACTTTACTGTATCATGCAAACTGTTTTACTTGACTTGTTTAATTCTTACAAAAAAATCAAGGAGCAGATGGTGTCATTTTCCCACTTGGAGATAAGGAGGTTACCTACTGCCCGGGTCCTCCAGTTGCAATGCAGCTGAGGCAGGACAACAGTCAGATGCCCGTGACTCCACTGCTCTTCCAACCTGCCACTGGGATCTGGTCCCACGTCTCTCAGACAGGGACCTTCACTATCTGCTGAGG
Organism: Sturnira hondurensis; assembly: GCF_014824575.4. Lineage (NCBI taxonomy): Eukaryota > Metazoa > Chordata > Mammalia > Chiroptera > Phyllostomidae > Sturnira > Sturnira hondurensis. The sequence goes on along the minus strand of NW_028081623.1, from coordinate 6,041,610 downwards.
AATTCTCAAAGTTCTGCAAGTCCTCCATAAAAATTCAAGTGGCACAAATATGTCCATTTGTCCCTTATGAGCTTAAAGGGTGTTGGGAACTGCCCTGCCTGGTTTCAGGAGCTGCAACCCCTCTATGGCTAAGGCTGGGGGAGCAACCTTTGGACCATAAACCACTAAGGAGACAAAGCTTATCTCCCTAGCAAGAGTGCTGATTCTTCTCCTTTTTCCATAACTGGCCCCCAATGCTTAATCAGTTAGCCAATGACGGTTAAGATTCCTCAAGGGGGGAATGACCTAAGACAGGCATGATCATGTGGAGGCCCCAGGGAAGGACTTGGGGTGCTATGGAGAAAGGGGGTGATGGACCCTCGCCCCTCGGCTTTGACAAGGCCTGACTTCCCTGAGTCCTTGAGAAGTCTCTGAAAATTCCTTGGCTATCTGCCTCCTCTGCCTGACTTAAGCCTGAAACAATGACAGAGGGTGGTACAGCCCTGTGCTGGAAAGGCCAGGCTCCCTGGGTGATCAGGCCTGAGAAAGAATATGTAAAATCCTGTGAAGCCTGCTTTGGTAAGAATGCTCTTAGTTAAATGATAAAGATCCGAGCAGGAAATGAGTTTGTTTCCCAAAGTTTTGTAGCCCTTTAGCTAACAGACCCTGACTCAGAATAGGCCTTCAGAGTTCTTTGTGTGCTATCTACTGTTTGATCCTTACTACCTGACATTCCTGTATTTGATTCTTACTACCTGACATTTACCTGTATCCCTGTTCAAACTGAAACCCAATAAAACCCTGTCAGGGCAAGGGTCAGGCCGCTCTCCTCTTAAGAGAGTGGCCAGGCCATTCTGAGGCTCTCCCCCCTCAAGGGAATAGCTGGGCTTCCCCTTTCCCTCCACAGGACTCAGTAGTCCCTGTGAATTTGTCTCATATCTCACCCATAAGGCCTCGGGCACTGCGGGCCATTGCATGGGTCAAAAGGGTACCCTTAAGGAAGCTCAAATGTGAATTTAGAAATCATGGAAGAAAACAGGCATTTAACCATAATGGCTATGTTGAGACTTTGATTGAGATATGTCCGGGTGTACAGCCCAATTTTGTCACTTGCCAGTTGTCTCTCTCTAGGCAATTAATTCAACTTCTATTTCTTCATGCATAAAATGCGGTTAATAATAACTAGTAAAATGACCAGGAGTAAGATAATATTGTACATAACATATAGTATGTACTCAAAATGGAAATTTAAGCTAATGCAGTTAATTAGAGCTAGTAATTATATGTATTTGTATAAAATTACTGTCATCAAACATCCATAATACCAGTTTAGTTGCCTTTAAAATTTGTAGCAGGTTTCTTCAAGTTCGATGTCTGTTTGGTTTTCTTCTCTTAATCTTTTTTCAGGGTGTACCATTATTCTTATTTAAGAATAAGTATCTTAAATAGTATCTGTTGTTCAAGTGGTTCAATTTTTTCCTGGCTTTTAGTGTAATTTTTTGTTCATTTTTCATTGTATTTTTTTCCAGCACTATTTACTCCTCCTAGAACCTATTCCACCTCCATCCTGTTGTCGTGTCCATGAGTTCTTTCTCTTTTTTGCTCAATCCTTCCTCCTCCTTCCAACCTTGTCTTCCCCATAACTGTCAATCTGGGACTTCCGCCAAGATGGAGGCATAGGTGGAAACACTGTGACTTCTCCCACAATCAAGTTTGAATACAACAAAGGTTTGGAGAACAAAGACACACCCAAAGACCAGAAAATTGAATTATATGGAAGTCTGACAACGACAAACCGTTCAACGGGGATGGTAAGAGGGGCAGGGCCAGCAGTGGAGCAGGGTCAGGCAGGACAGATCCAACCTAGGTGAGCAGGCAGCCCGGAACCAGTCTGGGTGTGGGGCAGACCGACCGTGGTCGCACATTCGCGCACAGTGAGACGGACCACGCAGGCCCCAGGGGACGAACCCAGTGGTGGAGGGCTGACGGCGGTGGCACACTCGCGTGCAGTGGGGTGAAATGCGTGGGCCCGGTGATGGTGGCAGCTGCGGCACCGGTGGGGGCCGCGGCGGCAGGTGGCAGACGGCAGACGGGACGCCATTTTTCCTCTTTGACCCCCCCCCCCCGCCACATACAGTGTCACAACCCAGCTACTGAGTTGCCCTGCTCTAGTGAACAACTTCGGGCTCCGATCCTGCTATGGAACAGGCACGAACAGCCCAAAAGATGGTGCAAGAAGAACTCAAAGTCCCAGAGCCGATAACTCTTAGCGACCGAGAAATTGCCAGCCTCTCAGAAGCACAATTCAAGACACTGTTTATCAGGATGCTCACAGAACTGATTGATTATAGTCACAAATTAGAGGAACATATGAAGGCTAAACTAATTGAAATGAAGGGAGATGTCCAGGAAACCAATAGCGATGGAAAGGAAACTGGGACTCAAATCAATGGAATGGACCAGAAGGAAGAACAAAACATCTGACCAGAAAGGAATGAAGAAATGAGAATTCAAAAAAGTGAGGAGAGGCTTAGGAACCTCCAGGATATCTTTAAATGTTCCAACATCCAAATTATAGGGGTACCAGAAGTGGGAAAGAAACAGCCACGAGTGGAACACTTATTTGAACAAATAATAAAGGAGAACTTCCCCAGTCTGGCAAAGAAAATAGACTTCCAGGAAGTCCAGGAAGCTCAGAGAGTCCCAAAGAAGTTGGACCCAAGAAGGAACACACCAAGGCACATCATAATTACATTAGCCAAGACTAAAATGAAGGAGAGAATCCTAGAAGCAGCAAGAGATAAGGGGACAGTCACCTACAAAGGTACAAAGGAGTACCCATCAGACTGTCAGCGGATTTCTCAAAAGAGACCTTACAGGCAAGAAGGGGCTGGAGAGAAGTATTCCAAGTCATGAAATCCAATGATCTACAGCCAAGATTGCTTTATCCAGCAAAACTTTCATTTAGAATGGAGGGACAGATGAAGTGCTTCTCAGATAATGGCAAGTTCAAGGAGTTCATCATCACCAAGCCCTTATTATATGAAATGCTAAAGGGACTTATATAAGAAAAAGAAGATAAAAATATGAGCAGTGAAAGGACAGCAAACTCACAGTTATTAGCAACCACACCTAAAACAAAAGCAAACCAAGAGGACAGCTAGATCAGGAGTGGAACCATAGAAATGAAGAACACATGGAGGGTTAGCAACAGAGGGGTGGGAGGAGGAGAGGGGGGAGAAGGCACAGAAAATAGCATAGAGGTAGGTAGAAAATATATAGGGGTGAGGGCAAGAATATTGGGGGAAATATAGAATCTAAAGAACTTGAGACACATGGCTATAAACTAAGGGGGGGAGAATGGTGGGGGAGGGGAATGAAGGGGGGGAATAGAACAACTGTAATGGTATAATCAGTAAAATACATTAAAAAACTGTCAATCTGCTCTCTATCTTTGAGTTTCTCTTTTTCTTGTTAGTTCAGTTTGTTCATTAGATTCCACATGAGTGAAATCATACAGAACTTGGCCTTCTTTGATTGGGTTATTGCACTTAGCATAATTCTCTCCAGGTACATTCATGCTGTCACAAAGAATAAAATTTTTTTTTGTCTGAGCAGTATCCCATTGTACCACAGCTATTGTATCCACTCACCTACTGATGGACACTTGGGCTGCTTCCAAATCTTGGCTATTATAAATAACGCTGAAATGACAAAGAGATCAATGTACTCTTTTGAATTAGTGTTTTGGGATTCTTTGGACAAATTCCCAGAATTGGAATTGCTGTGTCATTATGCAGCTCCATTTTCAACTTTTGTGGTATTTCCATACTATTTCCATAGTAGCTGCAAAACTCTGCATTCCCACCAACAGTGAAAAAGGGTTCTTCTTTCCCTACATCATTGCCAGCACTTGTCATTTGTTGACTTATTAATGATAGACACTGTGACAGGTGTGAGGTGATATCTCATTGTGGTTTTAATTTTCATTTCTCTAATGATTAATGATGTTGACCATCTTTTCATATGTCTATTGGCCATCTGTATGTCCTCTTTGGAGATGGTTCTATTCAGGTCCTCTGCTGTGTGTGTGTGTGTGTGTGTGTGTGTGTGTGTGTTGATCTTTGTAAGTTCTTTACAAATTTTGAATATTAACCCTTTACCACATGTATCTGCCAATATGTTCTCCCATTCAGTAGGTTGGCTTTTCATTTTGTTGATGGTTTTCCTTTGCTGTGCAAAAACTTTTTAGGTTCATGTCCCATTTGTATTTTTTTGTTTCCATTGTTCATGGAGATAGATCAGAAAAACAATACCAGTAAGAGCAATGTCCAATATTTTACTGCCAATGATTTTTCCTAGGATTTTTATGGTTTTGAGTCTAACATTCAATTCTCTAAACCATTTTGAATTTGTTCTTGTATGTGGCATAAGAAGGTGGTCTAGTTTCATTTTCTAAATGTATCTGTCTTACTTTCCCAACACCATTTATTGAATAAATTATTTTTAGCCTATTGTATACTTTTGCCTTTTCTGTGAAATACTAATTGACTATAAAGGCATGGGTTTATTTCTGAGCTCTCTATTTTTTTCCATTGATCTATATGCTCTTATGCCAATACCGTGCTGTTTTGACTGCTCTATCCTTATAGTATAGTTAAGTAACATAATTCCTACAAATTTGTTCTTTCTCAAGATAACTGTTATTATTTGGTGCCTTTTGTAGTTCCATATAAGTTTTGAATTTGTGAAATATGTCATTGGTATCTTGATAGGAATTGCATTGAATCTATAGACTTCTTTGGGTAGTATGGACATTTTAATGATGTTAATTCTTCCTGTCCAGGAACACCACATATGTTTCCACTTCTTTTTATCTTCTTCAGTTTCCATTTTCAGTGTCTTATAATTTTCTAAGTATAGGTCACTTACATTCTTGGTTAAATTTATTGCTAGGCATTTTATTCTTTTTGAAGCAATTGTGAATGGGATTGTTTCTTTATTTACACTTCTGGTAGTTCATTATTGCAACTGATCTCTGGATATTAATTTTGTATCTGCTACTTTACTAAATTTATTTATCAGTTCTAGTAGTGTTTTGGTGGAATCTTTAAGGTTCTCTCTACACAGTGTCACATCATCTGCAAATAAAGACAGTTTGACTTCTTCCTTTTCAACTGGATGCTTTTTATTTCTTCTTCTTGTATGACTGTTGTGGCTAGAACTTGTAGTACTATGTGTAAAAGAGTGGTGAAAGCAACATCCCTGTCTTGGTCCCAATCTTGAGAGGAACACTTGCAGTTTTTGCCCAATGAGTATGATGTTGGTAGTAGGCTCGTCATACAAAGCCTTCATTATGTTGAGACATGTTTCCTTTACTCCAAAAATGTTGAGAGGTTTTGGGTGCTGGGTTTTATTGAATGCTTTTTCTATAAATATTGACATAATCACCGGTTTTCTCCTTCAATTTGTTTCTGTGGTGAATCACATTTATTGATCTGTGAATGTTGTACCAAATTTTCATAAATGGAAAAATCCCACTTGATCATGGTGTATGATCTGTTCAATGTATTGCTGCATTTGGGTCGCTAAATTTTTGTTAGGATTTTAACATCTATGTTTATCAGAGATATTGGCCTATAAATTTGTTTTCCTGTATTGTCTTTACCTGGTTTTAGAAATATAATAGTGTTGGCCTTGTCATATGAGTTTGGGAGTCTTCCCTCCTCTTGAATTTTTTGGAATAGTTTGAGAATGAGAGGCTTTACTTTTTGTTGGAATGTTTGGTAATTCATCTGTTAAGTGTACAGTCTAGGGTTTTTGTTTGGTGGGAGTTTTTTTACTACTGCTTCTATTTCTCTATTTGCATTTTGTCTGTTCTGATTCTCTGATTCTTCCTGATACAGTCTTGGAAGATTGTATGCTTATAGGAATTTATCCATTTTATCCACATTGCCCAATGCTGGCATATAGTTATTCTAATATTTTCTTAAAATACTTTGTATATATTTGGTGTCACTTGTTATTTCTCCTCTTTTATATCTGATTTTATTTATTTGGGGCTTCTCTCTTTTTTTCTTGATGAGTCTGGTTAAAGGTTTGTCAATTTTGTTTATCTTTCCAAAGATCCACCTGATGGATTCACTGATCTTTAGTATTGCTTTTTTATACTCTATTTCATTTATTTCCACTCTGATTTTTATTACTTCCTTTCTTCTAATCACTTTGGGTCCTGTTGTTCTTTTTCAAGTTCCTTTAGGTGTAAAGTTATATGGTTTGAGTTTTTTCTTGTTTCTTGAGATAGGCCTGTAATGCTATGAATCTCCTTCTTAGAAGTGTTGTTTCCTGTGTCCCACAGACTTTGGGTTGTTGTGCTGTCGATTTTCATTTTTTTTCAAGATACCCCTAATTTCTTCCTTGGTCTCATTAATCTGTTTATTGTTTAATGACATGATATTTAGTTTCATTGTCTTTGTGTATTTTTCAGTTTTTTTAATGATTGATTTCTAGTTTCATAGCATTATGTTCAGAGAAGATACATAATATAATTTCAATCTCCTTAAATTTATTGAGACTTGTTTTGTGTCCTAACAAGTGGTCTATACTAGAAAACATACATGTGCATTTGAAAGCAGTACACTTGGCTGCTTTTCAGTAAAATTCTCTGAAGATATCAATTAAATCTATTTTATTTAGTGTGTCACTTAAGGCTACTGTCTCTTTGTTGATTTTCTGTCATGATGATAGCCATTGAAATCAAAGGGGTGTTAAAATCCCCAACTATTGCTGTATTTCTGTCAATCTTTCCCTTTATGTCTGTCAAGATTAGCTTTACATATATAGGTGCTTCTATGGTGGGTATATAAAAGTTTACTAGTACTATAAACTCTTGTTGGATTGTTTCCTTTATCATTATGTACTGTCCTTCTTGGTCACTTGTTGTAGCCTTCATTTTAAAGTCTCTCTATCAGGCCCTGGCTAGTCTAGATCAACAGATAGAGTGTTGGCCTATGAACCAAAGGGTCACTGGTTCAAATCCAAGTCTAGAGCACATGTCTGTGTAGTGGGCCAGGTCTCCAGTAGGGGCATGTGAGAAGCAACCACACACTGATGTTTCTCTCCCACTCTTTCTCCCTCCCTTCCCCTCTCTAAAAATAAAAAATGAAATAAATAATAAAATCTATTTATTGTATATAAGAATTGCTACTTGAGCTTTTTTTTATATTTTCATTTACATGAAATATCTTGTTCCATCTCTTTATTTTTAGTCCATGTGTATTGTTCATTATGAGGTGGGTCTCTTGAAGACAGGATATATATAAGACTTGTTTTTTTACACATTCACCTACCTTATGTCTTTTGATTGGAACATTTAAGCCATTTACTTTTAAAATGATTATTGGCAGATACATATTTATTGGCATTTTATTTCTTAAGTATGTTCATTTGGATTTTTCCTTTTTCTTTTTTTTCTTCTTCTTAAAGCAAGTCTTTTAACATTTGTTGTAATACTGGTTTGGGGTGTAACAAACTCCTTTAGCTTTTTCTTGTCTGGGAAGCTTATTATTTTTCTTTCAATATTAAATGACAGCCTTTCTAGGCAAAGTAGCCTTGGTTGTAGGTCTTTGCTTTCCATCACTTTGAATATTCATGCCAATCCCTCCTGGGAAGAAATGTTTCTGTTGAGACTCAGATGATATTCTTATGGGAGCTCCCTTGAAGGTAACTAACATCTTTCCCTTGCAGCTTTTAAGATTCTCTCCTTGTTTTGAAGCTTTGCCTTTTCCATTGGTGTGTTGGTGTGGGCCTCTTCGGGTCCATCTTGTTTAGGACTCTGCATTTCCTGGACTTTTATGTCTTTTTCCTTCACCAGGTTTGGGGAGTTTTCAATCATTATTTCTTCAGATAAGTTCTTGATTCCTTGCTCCCTCCCTTTTCATTCTTGTAGCCCTATGATGCCTATGTTGTTTTGCTTAATCTTGTCCCATAGATATTTTATTATATACTAAGTTTTTAAAAATCCTTTTATCTTTTTGCTGCTCTGATTAGGTATATTTTTCTATCATGTCTTCCAAATCACTGATTCAATTATCCAATTCATTTAACCTACTGTTTATTGCTTCCAGTGTATTGTTTATTTCAGATAATTGCATTCTTTATTTTTGACTAGTCCTTTTTTATGATTTCTATGTCTTTTTCATGTTGTTACACATCTTTATAACCATTACTTTGAACTTTAGATCTGATAAATTGCTTGCTTCCATTTCATTTATCTCTTTTTTTTAAAGAGAATTTTGTTGTTGTTTCATTTGGAGCTTGTTTCTTTGTCTTCCATTTTGGTTGCCTCTATGTGTTTGTTTTCATATATTAGGTAGATCTGCATAGACTCTGGTGCAGCCCAATATTTGATGCTACCTGTGACTGGCCCTGGGCCAACTGTTTGGAGTTATCAGCAATTCACAGCTTGTGGGTCCCTCTGCTACACCAAGTTGTGTGCTAATGGACCAATCTGTGCACAAAGGCTGACTTTTACCAGCATCAGGCCCAAAGCATGGTCAGCTAAAGTCTTAAAGCACCTAGAGACCTGCCTCAATCTACAAGCTGCTTGTTAGGCTTAATCACTGAAAGAGCCCCTGGCTGTACCCCTAACAGGGTTTAAGCTCCACAGGGTGGGGTGAGAGGGATTCCTGTGGGTTGGGTTATTCCTTCTCCCCAGGCTGATGTCACATGGAGGAGAGTGCTCTGCCCAAGAAGGATGGCTCCTGCAGTATGGGAAATGAGTAAGCACAGGGATCCTGACAGCTGACCCTACAGCTTTCTCAGCAGAGCCACCAAACCCAGACTCTCCTCATGTGGCTCCAGTTCTCCCTGCCTGCATCTGTCAAAGCCTAAGGTAATTGTCTGCAAACAAAATTTTGTGCACTGGCCCTTTAAGAGGGTGGCTGCATCTCTAGGTATCCCTCCCATGTGGACAGACCCCACTGCTTTTCACAGAAGGATGCTACGCAGGTGTCATTCCCAGTTCTGGGAATGCTAGGGAGACCAGCTGGGTGTTTAGACCCTGCACTTCTCATGGGGAACCCACCCCAGTCACTGAAGTATTCCTCTGGAGCTGCAGCTGCTCCCCCAGTACAAGCCCAGCCAGCCATCTCCCATCTCTCCACTTCCTATTGGTCTCGATGTGGTGATGTTTTTCCCTTTGTAAATCCGTGGTTATAACACTTCTCTCCAGCTAGTCTTCAGCTGCTTATTCAGGATGATTTTTCTATAATGTAGTTGTAATTACAGTTTGGTCCTCAGAAGGGGCTAATGTACTTTCCACCTACTCCCCTGCCATCATGAATCAAAGTCTTTTCCCTTATACCTTTAGGCATTCATACCAAAGCGTAATCTGACAGAATTAAACAAAGAGCAAAAGGGAGTTACATGCTTATTCAGTATTCCTTTGTAAAAGAGCAGAGAAACACTCACAGCTCTGTTATTACGTGCTGAAAACAGTGACATGTAACATCACTTAACTTAACAAAAGAAACAAATTTTCTTATTCCTTACCCCTGAATTACAATTAGAATATATCTGATGTGATCCCAACATTCTTAAGCTTTGAGGGAGCTTGATCTTAAATAAGCACTGTTTCCCATCAGAAATCTAACTGATTTCTAATCTAGAAGAAGTGTACTGGGATTTGTTCCTGAATTTAGACATGGTATGAAAACCATGGTGGGGAAATATCCACTGGGAAATATTACGAATTACAATAACCTCTGTGCTACATTTCATAAGGTGTCTTCTGCTAGGAACATATAAGTTTACAATTAAGGTATGGGATTCTTCCAGTACACTCGTACAACTAGACATGCCCTCACGATAGGTGGAGTTCACTCCCTTACCTTTTGGCTTGGGGTTGAACATGTGTCATACTTTGGTCAATAGATGTTGACAAATGCAATGCAGGCCAAGGCTTGAAATATGCTTGCATGGCTGACTTGCTTTTTAAATATCTCTTCCATTCACCACTAAAAGTACAAGCTTTGGCCTGGCTGGTGTGGCTCAGTGGATTGAGCACCAGACTTTGAAGCAAAGGGTCACTGAGTTGTGGGCCAGGTCCCCAGCAGAGGGCTCACGAGGGGCAACCACACATTGAGGTTTCTCTCTCCCTTACCCCTCTCTAAAAATAAATAAATAAAATCTTTTAAAAAAATAAACAAAAGTACAAGCTTTAGTTAGTTACTGGCCAAATGGGGACACATGGAGTACACCTGGACCTATCATAACTAAATTTCTCAAAATCACTTGAAAATTGAAATTCTTGAAAGTGGTCATAGAAAAAAGACAGAATAACAACAGATTTATTACCAGAAATAATGCAAGCAAAAAGATGGTGGAGCATATCTGCTTTATGTGCCCATCTATATTTAAGCAATCATGCAATGCCATAATGCATTGACAATAAATTAAATTTTCTGGGGAACAGTTTCCTCAGTTTGTTTGTTTTGTATGAGAATAAGTTGGTAGACTGTAAAGTCATTCTTACTGTAGAATGTCGTGGGTTTTTTAATTCATTGTCCTTACATATACTATGACTAGAGTAGTGGAAAAGTTGACAGTAATAAGGATAGAGACAGCAGAGAAAATCGATAGGACTTACCCTTACAATGAGGTTCTGTTATGACAAGTAGATGAACAAATGGCCAAAATTTTGATTGAAGACCTTACTATCACTACATCCTGCTATTTACCATGTATATCAGTGATGTGTAACAACCTAATGGAGTAACAACCTAGAGAACATGCTCAAGAACACACATTCTGAATATTAAGGATAAAAATACATTTGTTCATTTATTTTTTCACACATCATTCCAGCATCCTGCTTTCCACATCTGCCCGGAACAACATAGTGTTACAAACAGATGGCAGATTTATTCATCTCTGAAGCAGGGATAATGACCTGAAGATTGCAGGAATGATGTCAAAGTAAAGTTGAATAAGACTTTGCATATAACATACTAAGGTGTTTGACAATTGAGTAGCTGTTCCTGTTCTGGTGTGTGTCTCACTCTTCTCTCACTATCATTTCTTTGCATGCTTCCTCATCTTGAGCTCATTGCCATTTCCTGATTCATTCTTCTGCTTTTCTCTTTTTCTCTTCTCCTGCTTGCCTCCCTATGCCAAGCTAACTACACCTCTCACCCATACCTCAAACCATATTCAAAAATATAAAAACTCAAAATGTGTTAATGTCATAAGATGGATTATAAGATCTAAAAATTAGGATGGTTAGAATTTCTAGAGTCTGAGAACCTTGGAAGCTTGTGAGGACATATAACACAGTGATTTCAGAATATTTTCAGAGCTCCAGATGATAAATGAACTGTTATGTATGGCTAACCCTGCTGCAGGAATAAAGTAATGTTGTGGGTAATCTACTAGCACAATAAAGTGACTAAATTTTGGCTTGAAATGTACTGTATATTTTTTCTCCTTCTGATTTTCAACTTACTAATTATTTTTCTCTTAGAAGAATGTTAACATATTTATTGTAAAAAAATGCCAACTTAAATTAAACAAGTAGTAGATGGTTCAGATATATGCTACATTGAAAAGAAAAGCCGCCCTGGCTAGTGTAGCTCAGTGGATTGAGTGCGGGTCTGCAAACCAAAGGGTTGCTGGTATGGTTCCTAATCAGGGCACAGGCCTCGGTTGCAGGCCAGGTACCCAAATGGGGGCACATAAGGAGCAACCACACATTGACGTTTCTCTCCCTCTCTTTTTTCTTCCCTTTCCGTCTCTCTAAAAAAATAATAAATAAAATCTTTAAAAAAAAAGAAAAGCCAAGGTGGTATTTAAAGCCAGATTACAGGTATCCAGAAAGTGAATGTTGGGTGTAATTGCAAGCTGGCCTCATTGCAACTGAATGGATAAAAAGGGCCACTGCATGAACTTATTTTGCAATTTAATTCCAGTTTAATTAGCTAGGAATAACAGGATAATTTCCTCAGGTAAATATTCAAGATGCAGCATTAAACTGGGAATCAGAGATATAAAAGTAGCACAGATAGTGCCTTCCAGCACAGCAGGCACTCCCAAAATGAGTGATGAGAAGGACTTGGAGAAATAAGTTTGGGTATTCAAAATATAATTTTTTGATTTATAAATAGGAAAGTTATATCCAAGACACAAAATATGTAATATCACAGTTGGGAAAAGATTTAGGCAAAGTACTTGGGGGGGTGTCTCTTTTTTTATTCTCAGAGAACTTATAGTTTATTCACAAGGCTGAGGTTATTATAGAACAATGTTCTTGTTTTCACTTATAATGTACAAAGATTGGTTAACTGATGTTGGTTTGGGATTGTTACTCTGAATTTGTGTTATTCCTCAGTACTGACTGCTATTTGTTGAGCATTACACATTTGCTGTAACTGAATGCATTTTAGTCAACTAAATGAGTTACCTATAAGAAAAAGTCAACCGTAAATGACCAGAAATAGCCTCAGCTATTCTTTCTCTGAGAAAGAAGAACAAAACAGGAGGGATCAGAATACCTGATATCAAACTTTATTACAAGGCCACTGTAATCAAAACAGCCTGGTACTAGCATAAGGACAGACACACAGACCAGTGAAACAGAATAGAGAGCCCAGAAATGAACCTATGTCTCTATGGTCAATTAATATTTGACCAAAAAAAAAAAAAACAGGAACATAAAATAGAGTAAAAATAGCCTGTTTAATAAACGGTGTTGGGAGATCTGGACAGTTATATGCAAACAAATGAAACTTGACCACCAGCTTACACCATACACAAAAATAAACTCAAGGTGGATAAAAGACTTAACTGTAAGTCATGACACCATAAAAGTCCTAGAGGGAAACATAGGCAGTAAAAGTTCTGATATCCCATGCAGCAATGTTTTCACCAGTATATCTCCTAGAGCAAGGGATATAAAGGAAAGAATAAACAAATGGAACTACATGAAGTTAAAACCTTCTGCACAGCTAAAGAAAACATCAGCAAAATGAAAAGGGAAACTATGGGAAAATGTTTGCCAATGATACCTTTGACAAGGGTTTGATCTCCAGAATATATAGAGAACTCATCCAACTCAACACCAGGAAGAGAAACAATCCAATGGTAAAAAGGGATACTTGTCCAAGGAGAACATACTGAGGACCCAAAGAGATATGAAAGAATGATCAACATTATTAGCCACCAGAGAAATGCAAACTAAAACCACAGTGGGGGCATCTCTTATTTTAAAAAATCCTAATACAGGCCATTTTTTCTTCTTTACCACTTGACAGAAAGATGCCCTTAGCCTTGTATCTCTGGTGGTCCTCTCACATTTGAGCACCTTCCCTGAAATTTTCTAAGTTCTCCTATGGTGTGGGTCCCTCATATGTTCCCTGGAACTCTGGGGCTCATATCCTCCTGGTTATCTTGGAATGTGATAGTCAGGTTTGTTCCCAAGAGTGTAATGAGCAGATTGCTTGTACAGGCCAGCATGGCATTTCATTTTATGGAGTCCCATGACACTAGCTGATATAATGTTGCTGATATGCTCATTTTAGTGTCTCGAATTGTTTATATATACAGAATGCTTTTCCAAAAATTATTTTCTCAGAGACACACTTGCTAGGGAAAGCCCTAGTGAGAGGGGTGGATGAACATCAGAATTAAAGTCATCAAATCAGAACAGACAGCAGTTCAAACAATTTTTGATGAAAAAAGGAACAACTTTACATATATGCATATCTATGTGTACATATACATGATTGTTTTCTTTTGCTTTGCTCTCCTGTTAAAATCTTACTTATATGCCATAAATTTGGTTTCCAGGGTCATAATATCATTTAAATCTTCCTTTTTCAAATGTTTCACCAAAACACCCATTTAGCAGGAACAGGATACACTGGGATAAAAGGAAGACTGTTTGAGAAACTCTGATTTAAGCAAAGAAGGCTTTTGTTGAAGAATTTCTCAGAGCCTTGAACATGCTGACATGAACCATGAAAAAAGCCCAAGGAAATGCAGCCCCTCCTAGCCACATAAACCAAACATCTTATGAGACTATGTGGGAAATTCTGTTTTAAAACAATAATGCAAGGGTGTGCAAAGACAAAAAAAGATGGCCCACATAAAACAACAGATCAAAGCTCCAGAAAAAATACAACTAAGTGACAAAGAGATAGCCAGCCTATCAGATGTATAGTTCAAAACACTGGTAATCAGGATGCTCACAGAATTGTTTGAATATGGTCACAAAACAGAGGAAAAAGTGAAGGCTATGAAAAGTGAAATAAAGGAAAATGTACAGGGAACCAACAGTGAAGGGAAAGAAACTGGGACTCAAATCAATGATTTGGACCAGAAGGAAGAAATAAACATCCAACCAGAACAGAATAAAGAAACAAGAATTCAAAAAAATCAGGAGAGGCTTAGGAACCTTCAAGACAACTTTAAATGTTCCAACATCTGAATCATAGGGGTGCCAGAAGGAGAAGAAGAAAAGCAAGATATTGAAAACTTACTTGAAAATATAATGAAGGAGAACTTCTCAAATCTGGCAAAGGAAATAGACTTCCAGGAACTCCAGGAAGCTCAGAGAGTCCCAAACAAGTTGAACCCAAGCAAGCACACACCAAGGCACACCATAATTACATTAACCAAGATTAAAGAGAAGGATGGACTCTTAAAAGCAGCAAGAGAAAAAAAGACAGTTACTTACAAAGGAGTTCCTATGAGATTATCAGCTGATTTCTTAAAAGCAACCTTACAGGCAAGAAGAGGCTAGAGAAAAGTATTCCAAGTCATGAAAGGCAAGAACCTATACCCAAGATTGTTTTATCCAGCAAAGCTTTCATTTAGAATGGAAAGGCAAATAAAACACTTCTCAGATATGGTCAAGTTCAAGTTCATCATCACCAAGCCCTTATTATATGAAATGTTAAAGGGACTTATCTAAGAAAAAGACAAAGACTGAAACTATGAACAGTAAAATGACAACAAACTCAGAACTATCAACAACCAAATATAACAAAAACAAACTAAGCAAACAACTAGAGCAGGAACAGAATCACAGACATGAAGATCACATGGAGGTTTATCAGTGGGGGAGGGAGGAAAGGGGAAAAGATACAAGGAATAAGCAAACAGACAGGGAGAGGTTAAGAATAAAAAATAAAAGAATAAATGCAGGAACACACATAGATACACATATACACACAGAATTTCTTTCCATTTAACTTCTTGAGACAGAAAACTAGGGAGAAATGGGTTTAGGTTTTGGCAGACTCAAGTCTGTAAAACACAGAACCAGAAGAGGAGGATCAGCCCTTAGGGCTTGACATTGGGGCATCTCTCTGTAAGCAGGTAAGAATATTTCCCAGAGAAGATTCTGTGATATATTTAAGGTCTGGGGCCATTTGAGAGATTTCTGGTCTGGTACATTTCTGTTTCAAATCCCATAACACTCTCAAGAGAGAATTATCACACAGGCAAATCAATCAGAGGTGAGAAATTCTAATCATTATGTTTTGAGTTTCTAGGTGGGATGAATACAGATGCCTTCCCTCTCTATAAAGCACAGGGCAAAAATAGAAAACACACAGAACTTATCTGTTAAATGAAGAATCACTCAAACATTTTAAAAATATTAAATAAATGCACATGGATCACTCTATATTATTGTAATATATGGACCTGGAAGTACATCTCAGCTCTCTAGCTTTCAATACTCTGCTCCTTGGCAGCTGGCATCTATTTTCTCCTAAAATTTCTATTTATTTTTAATCAGTTATCTGAGCACATCTAAAAATATTATCATCCATTTGCGACAATATTTTCACTTTTAATATGTAGCTTGACATATAATCTGATAAACATACCTAATATCATAATCATACATATACATGTATATAAGTCCAACAGCCCTAAATATATAAAATTTAAAGACATTATATTTAAATGTAGTAGTTATAAGTGGTCAGTCATGACAAACACTAGACTCAGCTGAATATTTCTCTGGAAGAAATCTGTTAATTCACTGTGGTACTTTGTTCATGGCTACATATTTGTATCATGCAGAATTCTGATGTTGTAAAACAGTCAGTTTTTCTCACATGTGATCTCAAGACCAGCAATATCGGCATCACCTGAGAACTTGTTAGAAAAGTAGATTCTTGGTCCCCAGCCGAGATCTGCTGAATCGGAAACTGCTAGATGAGACCCAAAAGGGCTGAAGTAATAACACAGAATGGCTATATCTATAGATGTATAAGCAACTAAAGGAATTGTTAATATGCTTCACAAAAAGATGGCATCCATAAATTTTAAAATAAAGCTAGATTGTATCAGTCCAGAAGCTAAAAAGTAGACTGAAATGTAAATTTTTGTTTCACTCCCTCTCTTTACATCATGATACAAAACTAACAGCCATTGAGTCAATGGAAATTCTTCAAATCGTACACTGTGATCCACCTGCTAGAGCCATGTTCCTTCCCAGATTTGGGGAAAAAATGACAGAAACTCCTTTCTGCCTCCCCCCCATATTAAGAGAATACTATATAAATGAAGATGAACCCCCAGAATTCACCCACATAATGTCTCTGGTAGGTAGTTCTTGCAAAACTGCCTGGCAGACTGATGGGCATGACATACAGTATAGTGGACCATTCTGCGTGGTAGTGGAAAATGTAGTCAACCCCCACTGAAAACAGCCAGTGGGGAGCAAGTTCCAGCACACAGGACCCAGGCCCACAGATAGGTTCTCCTGTGAGGAATCAGGCCTGTGTTGTACCTAGGCTGCTAGGAGGCTTGCTTTTGCTAAAACTTCCTCAACCTGAATTAAGGTAGAAAATGTTTACTGCATTTCTTTAAAGTAACTTCCTAAAATCTACACTAAAACTCTCAAGTTGGAATGTAACCAGTTCAACCACTTTTCTCTTTGCATTTACAAATATCCTTCTCTTTGATGTAATTAGAAACATCTTCTCCTTTGTTTTCTATAAAAGTTAACCACCTAACGTGAACCTGAAGTAAATGAGGACAATCCTTGATGCAATGTGTCCAGAAAAACAATAAAAGCTTTTCCAGGCAGGGATTGGGCCCTTCCTCTCTTTCACTGGCCATGCCATCCCCTTTTCTCCACAGGACTTCTGTAGTCCATGTGAATTTGTTCATTGCAGCCACAACACAGATTCTGCTGCCCAGGTAGGGCCAGCACTCTACCAGCTGCCTCATCATAGAAGCAGCAGCTAGAGATGGTTCTGAGAGGTGCTTCCTCTCCCTCTCCTCCAACCCTTGACTTTTCCCATCATATTCACTCAACAATATCAGCAAAAGTTAATGCTTTCAGAAGTACTTAGGGGCCTCTCCTGGCATTTGTAATTTTTGAAAGTGCTTTGACTCTGTTTTTCCTCACCATGAAGGACCCTTATATACAAGCCAGCAAACTGCAAATAAAAACACATTTTAAAAGAAAGAACACCTTTAACCCCATCTTTATTTCAAAACTAGTCTGTGTGTCACATTTCTCTACTTCAATTGCCTTAGCTGCTAAATGGAGAGGTCCTTATCAAGCACACATTGTTTCTAGGTTACCCACATGCTCTATTTGTGATGGAATTTGGAATATATTCTTAGAAGATCTAGTTAAAAGGAACTTGATAGTAAGGATACTGTCACCCAAAATACTCTCAACTGAAGAGGGATTGCAGACTGGGACAACCACTGTGGAAAACAGTATGGAATTTTCTCAGAAAACTAAAAATGGATTTGCCTTTTGACTCAGCAATTCCACTGCTAGGGTTATATCCTAAGAACCCTGAAACACCAATCCAAAAGAACCTATGCACCCCAATGTTCATAGCCGCACAATTTACATTAGCCAAGAGGTGGAAGCAACCTAGGTGCCTGTCAGTAAATGAATGGATCAAAAATTTATGGTACATATACACAATGAAATTCTATGCAGCAGAAAGAAAGAAGGAGCTCCTACCCTTTGCAGTAGCATGGATGGAACTGGAAAGCATTATGCTGAGTGAAATAAGCCAAATATTTGGTGTCGAAAGGCAAATAGCATATGATCTCACCTTTAATGGGAAGCTAAACAACAAAACAAACAAGCAAGCAAAATAAAAACAGAGATACTGAAATAGAGAACAGAGAGACAATGACCAGAGGGGAGAGGGGAGGGAATTTCAGGGGAAAAATGGAAAGGATTTATAGGAACTAGTATAAAGGACACGTGGACAATAACTAAAGGGGGTGGAAATGGGAGGAGGGTGGGGAGCACTGGGGAGGGTGGGCTGGGATGGGAGTAAAAGACAGAAAACTTCACTCAAACAACAATTAAATTTTAAAAAAATAATTAATTTTTTTAAAAAAATCAAAGTACAAAAAAAAGAATGAAGTTGAGCTGTTAGCAAATGCAAATGGATAGCACAACTTAGAAATGAAAACTCTTCATGTTTGCTGCCAGGCAGATGCTGACTAAGATCATTTGGTTCAAGCTATTCCCAGTAGCATCTGTCTAGCCACAGGCATAATTTGTCCATGCACTAATAAACATGCAATTTCCTCTCCTCAAAGTAGCTGCTAAATCTCGTTTCAAGCCCTACTTAGCTTATCATATTGAACATCTCATATAAACAACAGAAGGAAAACAATTAGCTAAAAGCATTGTGTCTGTTAATAAATGGCTTTAAGGGGATGACAAATTATGATTCAACACTGTATTGCTTCTGAGCTTTTATTTTCTGAGCCCCCTGATATCAGTACATTACTTCTATTATTGTCAACAGAGTGTGATTGCAATTGCAGTGTCATACACAGTGTTGTTATTGATGTGTTCAGTAATTAAAATGTGGTGCTCACATCACTTACAAAATGTAAATATTATTTCTGATCCCGACAACACTGGGAGAAATTATATTAGCACGACTGGGGACTTTCACTCTTAAAGAGTTGGCTTCAATGCCATTAGGAACAGCCCTGCAAGTCAGGACTATTCTCAAGACAAATAAGCTGCTCACAGGGACAGGCTACAGTCCCCTGAGGGTAACTAAAGGTGAAGCACCTGCATCTAGTTGTCTTTGAAAGCAAGGGAACATTAAGGTTTCCATTCGCCAAATCACGTGCAAGGATATATTTCTACCTGAGGTAGGGCAAAAGACTTAAAAATACTGACCTCTTTAATTTCATTTTCCTATTCTTTACTAGGAAGTAACATAAAAAGAAGTAATAGAAGGTGCAAATATGAATTCATTTATACTGCCATTCACCAAAGTACTAGTGAAATCATTGAAAAATTGGAAGCAACTTGTGGACACAATCAGGAGTTGCTATATCCATCTGATAGAATACTCTAGTTAAAGATTATTTTTTTGCAAAGATAATACTATGACATGAAAAAATGCTCATGCAATTAAGTACAAAAGTCAGGAGTACATAACAATACAATTTGATTTTTGTAGGGCAAAAGCAATATATAAGTAGGAAATAAAATGACCAAAAAATAAATTAAAAAACCAGAGCATATCTGTGGCTAAGTTAGAGTGGTATGATTTAAGTAATTACTAAAACTACTCATTTTACACTTTTTAGTATTTTCCCATTTTCTACAATAATATGTGCTACTTATTAATCTTAATAATCAAAAATAATATGAATATTTTCAAAATGTACATCTTCCATTTGAAAAGGCTTTAGATATACTAAGAAAACCTGAATGGCAACAGAAATCATATTGTTGGCTTAGCATCTGCTTTCTTTATAGCTGAGCCCTGAGAGTCCCTCCTCCATGTATTTTATAGACATCCCACTGCTGTACTAGGCACTCACCTGGGAAAGTGTTGTCACACTGATTTGTGGGACAAAGTTGTCCTCAAAGAAACTGATGATGTTCTCCTGCTGCAGTTCCTTTGTCGGGGTGACTTTAGGCAAAGGTGGTATAGGAGGCCCTTTCCTTGTCTACAAAGCATTAAACACAAGCAGTAGTTAATTCAGCCAAAGATGATGTGCAAGACATGCAAAAATCTCATGTGAACAGAGGTGGAAGGACAGATAGATTACTGACTGAAGTTCAGATCTGCATATAGAAACAAGCCCACTGATAGTCAAGAATGTCATCTGCTTGGGTGGCTCTGTGAGCATAGACAGGCACTGGTCCAATAAGAAAAACTCAGGCTCTGATGCTCCATTCACCACAATCCAAGAGCTACACTCAGGGTCACAGGGCCAGATACCTGTGCCTCTAATGTTAAACTAAAGCACTACCTTCTCTGAAGCAAACTGAAAATAATTTTTCACATCAGCAATAAATTAAAAATTTTAAATTAAAATCAAGCAAGTTTTTCATTGGAATCAGTGAGACTACCTATAGGCAGCATACATTTGCTACATGAATCTTCCTATGAATTTCCTCCCTTAGTTTTAGCTGAACACATGAAAGCTTAAACTGAACTGGGCACTTCAAGTTTTCTTACAGAAATTTCATGTTCACCCAAAGTAGGGAAGAATGGGTGGCAATTTTTCTCTATATTTACCTTTTCCTGGCCCTTACTATTTCTTTCAATCATTTGTTTCCTGCACTTTTGTTGCATGTCTGTTCATATAAAACATTTGGTGGATAATATAAAAAGTGTGAAGTGGCATATTCACATAACAGCTTTTTGTGGACATTCTTACCATGAACCTCACTAAAGCACTACAGGAGAGAGGTTTCATGGAGAAGGTAGGATTAATGGGAGACTTTATGGAAAGGATTCTGTGAGCAAAAAAAAGATGGAAGAGGAGAGCAGGCAAATCTGAGGAAGCTGAGATAAACACACTCAAGTATAGGGTGTGCAAGAAAATAAAAGTTCCAAATAAGGAAAATAAGCTGATTCCTTAGTGACAACTCTAATGCCTAAAACTTCATACTTCAAAGTCTCCTCAACCAGAAGTAAACTCCTCTCAATTCCCCTGCCCCACAGGACAATACCAGATGGGGTCATCCCACCATGAGTTTTTCCAGTCACCCTAATATATTTGATATCTTCCTACCTGTGAAGGTGACCGAGGCCTTGCTGGTGCGGGAGATGCAGGCACCAGTGTATGATTGGGACTAGCTGTCGGGCTTGGGATGGGTGAAGGCTCTTCAGGTGGTGATGGTGTCTTTGTGATGCGGAGAGGACCTGAATCACTGGATGAACACACAAGATGTAAACAAGGGGTGCTCTAAGGAGCAGTATTTATTTATTAGGAGTCCTCCATACCAGAGAAACTGAGCCCTAACAGGTATTATTTGTTATATACTTCCTCTTTTGGGTTAATTCTGGCTATTAACACTGTATGCCAGACCCTGTTCATAGATTCTCTCTTCACCACAATACCCATTCAGAGGGTTAAAAATGCCTGAAGTCACTGGGTAATTAACTGGATCTGAATTCAGGCCTTACTAATATGGCCCTTGGTTTTTCTACTGTGCCAAACAGGTTTTACAAGAATCTTTCAAACATAAACTGAATTAACTTAACTAATTTCACTTTCAATTTACAAGGGACTGTTGCTATGTCATAATCTATAGTAAAGTTTACCTCAAAAATAATAAATTTTATGTAAAAGGCATCCTTAGGATACCGTTAATTTTAAGATTATAGGAGTGCTTTCTGGTAACATTTGGAGACTAATTCATTAATTGTTTCTGCTTCCACACTTTTAAGAGCAATGACTCAACTCAGGCACCTTGAAATGTGCAAACAAATTATATGATGTAACAGAATCAGAAATATTTACTCACAACATACTACATACCTGATACTAGGCCAGGTGCTTGTGAACAGCCCAAAGTTAATGACTAAGAAGATACTAGAAACACATTCTGCTCTCTAAGAATTTCAAAAGTCTACAGATTGAGGTAACAGGATCTGCATCCCAAAATAAATATGTACACAGCAGCATGGCCTGTGTACAGGGAACGGGTCTTATAGAGAGAACACAGATACACCGAATGATTGGAACTATGTGCCAGCAATCATTGCCTCTGTCAGGAAGCACAGTCCCAGTCTATGCTTAATAGAGATAGATCCTACTGAGCTTCCTCACTCACCACCTCATTCCACACAGAAATGTTGAAAAAAATGAAAGGAACATTTGTTAAATCACTGTGGCTCCACTCTCTTCATTTTATCTGATTTAGCAACTTTGAAATTTCCACATGCCTGTACCCCTGTTATCTTTCCATAATGGAGGAACCCTTACTTTTTATGTATTTTATTTCTCAAAAACCTAAACATTATTTTGATATTGCAGTTGTTACTGTGTCCCTAGCTGTATTAGAAACGGTAGCTCTGCCCCTTTCACGTATTCTAGTCATACTCTTTCCCTTACAAGGAGAGACACGCTTTATGCTCACTACTTAGTACAGCAGTCATAGCAGAGACTATGAATACAACTAATCCAAGGAGCAACAAATAAGAATATTAGCTACCTCCAGAGAGATCCAAACACTGACACATAGAGATAGTGGTGCATGTGTAGGAGTATGCATATATTTATAAATGTGTATGAGTATATATACTGATGTTAAAATTACAAATATAGAATGTCACGACTGCTTATTACTTTATATTTTTGTTTATTTTATTGTATTTTTCCATTGTCATTCATTTATTTGTCATTTCCATTTGTCATTTATTACCTTATACCTTCTTCCACTGCTACCCACCCCTCTCCCTCCTGCAATCACCATACTGTTGCCCATGTCCATGAGTCTTTTCTCCTTTCTCTTGATCCTTCCAGCCCTGAACCCTGCCTATTATTTTAAAGCTGTTTAGTCCAATAGCATCTATTTTTCTCTACTAATTAAAAAAATGAAGTCTTTAACTAGAGAGGCTCTTGGACTTAAGAAAGTCAATGCATGTTAAATACATATAGAGCCATAATCTGAAAGGTAGGTCTTTGGACTTCTACCACCAGGTTCACTTGCCTGCATTCTTTGAGTACAGAATATCTGAGAGGGATGGAAAAAGAGGGATTCCAAAATCATGGGAGAAAGCTGGTGTAAAGCCAAACAACCCTGGCAATGTAGACATTTCACCTATGGATCACTGGGTCTTTGGTGTATTTGAAGGCATACTCAAAATAACCATGTTAATAAAAGAAATAAAAGAAAAAACAATGCAGTGTGTGCAAGGTGGAGTTGGGAAGAGGTAAGGTGGTGGTGAGGTCTCACCAACTTCTCCCCTTTCCCCAGTGGATTCTTTAAGTATGTCATCACCAGTGATAAATATTAGGGTTAATAGTCATGAGTTTGAGGAATTCCTTCTTTCTCTAAGAAAAGTAACAAGTGCATAACTAGAAATTATATGTTAAAACCTATGCTCTTAGGTCCCATGGACAGCAGAGAGGCAGATAGTCAGTTCTATCATGACAATGAGAAATGGTTGTGGTAGGTAAATCTGAAGGATGAAGGTAAATGTAAAAGCATAGAACTAAGGCCGGTCACTGCCTCCACATGGAAAGGCTCCTTTATTTTTGACTTTTATAGGATGAATAAAATAGTGTAGGTTGGTACAGACTGCAGAAATTGCAACAAGCATTGCATTTAAATAAATGGACATGGAGTTGGCTCTGATGAACTTGGCCTACCTGGGAGCGCCTTGAATGGTGAAGGCCTTGTCAGCATGCTGGTCACCCAGTTTCGTCATTACTTCATACAGTTTGTGGCAAAGCTAAGGGGACAGAGGCCACTTGTCTATTAGCTGCAATTCATTCTGATGCTTACTCAGGCTATTGTGAGCTCAAAAGGGACTGTATATTGAAAAGTTAGAATTCATATCATAACTTAAAGGCCACAAAGAAACTTAAAAAATTATATTTATTAACCAGAGACAGAGGAAAAAAAACAAAAAATAATTGTTTACATTGACTTTACTAGAGATAAAGTCATACAAGCACCTGCTAAACTAAGAAAACACCAGCTGACAGCACAGCTGCTGATTATCTGAATATTTGGAGGCAAATTTTTTCATAGCTTTAAGTATAACTTGAAATTCCAATATTAAAAACTGACTAAAAATGCAACTGTGACAATGAAAAAAATTATTTTAGGAATGAAATAAAAGCAGCCAGTGATTCACGAGGGCATTTTTGTACACCGACAAACTAAAATCTTTGTATGACATAGAGAACTATGTGATCAAAACAACAACAAACCTGTAGAAATACTACTGAGAGTAATAATACACTATTAAAAACAACATGCAAGTGAGTACATTTTTTGCATGGTGCTATGCCACTTCATTTGCTTCCAGAATAAATGTTCATTTACTTTATATTCCATAAATAAAAATAATCATTACTCACCACTGCAATTTCCTTATGAAACTTAGCCTCAAGGCTAGAGACATTTTTGAAAGTATTGACATAAAATCCAATTCGTCTACCATGTGGCGATGCAAAGAAAAACAGAAGGGAAAGACCTGTGAGCAAAACTGTATTTTAATAGCAATTAAATATATTAAAAGATGTTTTATTAAATAATATTGAATAACATTGGACTAAATAAAATACTTAACTCAAAGTATGCCAACCTTTCCTGATCAGCAATATAAACAAAAAGCCCTGTACCAGCATAGATCAGTTGGTTGTATGTCTGAGCATTGTTCCGCAAAGCAAAAGGTCGCCAGTTAGATTCCCAGTTAGTGTACATGCCAGGGCTGGGGCCTGGTCCCTGGTTGCAGTGCACGAGAGGCAACTGATCGATGTTTCTTTCACACATTGATGTTTCTCTCTCTTTCTCCCTCCCTTCCCCTCTCTCTAAAAATAAATATATGAAGTTAAAAAAATAAATCACAAAAATAACATATTTTCACATACAGCACCTCTCCTGAAATGTAGTTATTAGCCTAAGACAGTGGTACTTGAGTGTGCTTCAGGATCATCTGGATGTTTGTTTCTCAGTCAGTAGATCCGAGGTAGGGACCAAGAATTTGCATTTCTAACCAGCTCTAGGTGCTCCTGATTTAGAAATTAACACTTTTGGAACCACTGCCCTAAGAGTTTGTTTGTATTTCAGATATGTATCTTACAAAGGTTGTGAGAAATAGGGGTTTATTTTTTAAATTTTAACAAAATATAAATGGTCTAGTTATGACATTATATATTCCTATTCTGAAATTTGTGTGACAGAAGTAAATAAAAGACCAACAAATTAATTACAATTCTTCAGCTAAAGTGACAGCAGGCTTTCATTGAACAAATAAACATACAAGCTGTCCACTCGCAAATATCTCCAACATTGACATGAGCAAAGTCCCTTTAGCCACTTAGCTCCCTAAAGTAAGTACACTAGTCAGCCCAGTGGATTCAGCTCAGAAGCCCCATTATAAGCTCCCTCTGCTCTAAATGAGAACTCTTTGGACTGTACTAGTTCAATCCTTCTGCATCCATCTGAGTAAGTTACACCTTGATTTAATTTATGTTTCTGTTTCAATGACAATCTCAAAAATAACCCCAGAATCATAATCGTTTAATTAGATTCCAAACCCCAATCAAGAGCAAGTAAGGATTAGATAGGCCTAATATATGGAATAAACATATCAGAAAGTTAATGATAATACTTATTGGAGAATAAGAATGTGCAGTACACAATATGTACCCTTCTCATATAAATAATGAGATGAGATGAAAAAGGGGTTTCTTGTCTTTTTACACAGTGGTCTGTAGGATTCCACCACGCAGAGGTGGACCAATATTCCAACAAAGCTCTTAGAGAGAGCAGCTCTCTCAGCATTTTCATATATTCCCTAACTTAATTCTCATAACTACCCGTTAGGGTAGTGGTCCCCACTTTTTATCCAGAAAACTGAATAACAGAGAAGGTTAATTGTCCAAGATTATGTAATTAATAAATGGAGAACCAGTATTTGGACCCAAAAGGAGGAAAATGCAATAGAAAACCATGAAACATTTGTTGAGAAATTTTGCTTAAGCATGAATATTATTTTTGTGTGTTTTCCCATGAATTAAGTGGTTTACAGTTTTAACAAAATAAAAGCTAGAAGTCTAATTTAGAGATTCAGAGGTAAAAAAATAGTTGAATGCTAAATCTATCCAACCAATAAGACTTGCTTTTTCAATGGCTTAACCTGTACCTTAAATTTCTGGTAGGAGAGGGTATGGAGAGATAAATGGTAAAGGTAAAAAATACAATAAAAATTTTTCACCATGTTCCACTCAATCTTCTTCTTGAAAAAAATTTCTAATACTAGTTTATTTGGATTCCCTTCACCTTTCCCTCTGACCAAACTTTACTGAGGTACAATTGAAAAAAATTGTAAGATATCTGCAGTGTGCATTGTGGTGACTTGACATATATATGGGGTGGGCAGAAGTGGGTTTACAGTTGTTTATATGGAAAACACATTAACAAATAATAATACAAGAATAAATTATTTTGTACTTACAACTGTAAACCTACTTTTGCCCACCCTTACACATTGTGAAAGGATTCCCTTCAATTAGCTAATTAACACATCCATCACCTCACTTTTTTATAAGAACTTTAAAGTTCTGCTCTTTTAGAAAATTTTATTTATATAAGTGTTATCAACCATAGTCACCAAACTTTACATTAGATCCTCAGACCTTATTTATCTTATAGCTCAAAGTTTGTACCCTTTTACAACCTCTCCCTATTACTTACATTCCCCCAGGCCCTGGCATCCACTTTTCTACTTTCAGTTTCTTTTTTTTTTTTTTTTGAGATCCCAAATATAAGTGACACCATACAGTATCACCTCACACCTGTCAGAGTGGCTATCATAAAAAAGACAGAAAATAACAAGTGTTGACAAGAATGTGGAGAAACGGGAACCCTTGTGCATTGTTAATGGAAATGTCAACTGGTGCAACCACTACAGAAAAAAAATGTGAAAGTCCCTCAAAAATTTAGAATAGAACTACCATATAATCCCAGCAATCCAGGATCTCAAAGATATATGGGTATATGCACTTCCATGTTAACTGCAACATTACTCACAATAGCCACAATATGGAAAGGTCCCAAGTAATCACCAATGGACGAATGGATAAAGATGCGAGATTGTATATAGAATATTGTGTATGTATAATATTACTTATAATATTAATTATGCATGAGAAAAAGGAAATCCTGCCATTTCCAGTAAGATGGATGGAGCTTAGTACATTTTGTTAAGTGAAATAAGCTGGGCAGAGAAAGTCAAACGTTTCACTTAAGTTTTATGCTCTGTCTCTACAGTGATCATGTGTCCCTTTTTAAAATTTGAATTGCAATTATATTTAACTGTGTATATGTTTGTGTATGTGTACAAATAATTTATATAAATATCCTTATACATAAACATATATTAATCAAGAAAATCTTGTTATAGTGTGATTGGGAAATAAATACTGAAGAAGGTCAGACCAGAAATCTGGGATAAAGAACAGGCCTATGCTCTGAGACAGAGGACCTTCCACATCACAAATCAGAATGTTTGCAGGCAATGGGTATTTGTGGCCTCTAGCCATGTTTGAGATATGAGAAAAGAGAGAGCCTGGACCTGTATTTGAGGAAGTAACTAAGGCAGCAGTTGGATGGGAGAGGAGAGACTGTAGATGCCCTGGCAATCTGTGCAGAAGGACCCAACTCGTTGTATTATTTGCAGAGAAGTCTTCCTGAGAACTTTAAGTGGCAGCTCAGGACTCCTTTTTCAGGATTCCAGTCAACCAGTCAGAAATTCCTCATACCTTCCCTCATTCAATTACTCAACAAAGGGCCTATCCAACTCTGGGTGCAAGTCTAGTGTGGGCTAAGGTGGCCTCAGAAACTAGCAATATCCTTTAAGGAGGCTGATCAGTGAACACATGCTCCATTAATACTGGTAAGGGAAAGAAACCAATTTCAAGACAGCTTGTAAATGTTCAAGTTATCACATAAGGCCATACATGACTAAATATCAAAAGTGACTAGATTGGACAGAAACAGCTAAAGGAACTGAGATGCGAGGGGGATAAGGAGCCCTGTGCCAGCTGCAAACATCTGTTTGAGATAACATAATTAGGCTGCCCTGAAGAACAGATCAGCTTTAAACAGAAGGTGGGTGTATATGGGGGGGTAGTTGAAGTTGATTGGCAGGTAGTTTTATTTTCACTGATTTTTCATTATAATAAAGCAAACCCTAATGAAGACCTATGAATTAAAACTGCATAACTTTACCATTTCCTCAGAATAGGTTTCTTGAATGTAAATGCTATATGAAAGGCAGAAGGCTTTGATGGACACTGCCAAATGGCTCTCTCAAGGGCTGGGCCTTTATAGTACCTGAACTTTAAAATGGCTGTATACAGGCCCTGGCTGGTGTAGCTCAGTGGGTTGAGCACAGGCCTGCGAACCACAGGATCGCGGTTCAATTCCCAGTCAGGGCACATGCCTGGGTTGCAGGCCGGTTCCCTGCAGGCCAACTCCCAGCAGGGGACGCACAAAAGGCAACCATACATTGATGTTTCTCTCTCTATCCCCTTCCCCTCTAAAGGTAAATAAATAAATAAATAAATAAATAAAATGGCTGTATACAAAACCTTTGGAAGTTTGATAAATCAGTGAAAGTTAGTATGTTACCAACTTTTAAATATATATTCATTCAATGAAAATTAACACTTTTTGTTCATTTATGTATTGTTCATTTATATTTCTCCTTTTATGAGTCATCTATCATATTTTTTACTTATTCTTAGTTCCCGTTTTTGTCCTATGCATTTGTACAGGATTTTATATTAAACATAGTAAATTTTAGATACTTTTAGCAAAAACAAGAATCTCCATTCTTCTGTCTTTAAATTTTATTTTCTAATATATAGCTTATTTATATCAATTATTGTTTAGAGGAATAATTGGGGAGGTATCAGAATGAAATACCTTATTTAGAATGTCTAAACAAACATCTATAATTTTAAAAGTATTTTTATGATATGATATGGTTTCTTTTTGGAGTTTAGAAATTAAATCAACTTAGGAGTTTTAATTTTGAAAAAAGTTCAATATTTTTGATGCAACTTATTATTCAGAGATTTTCTCCAATTATTTCCTTCCAAGCAGAGACCATCTAACTATTATATTCCGGGCACATAATATAAATCTAGTAAATAGCAGGCATGCAATAAATATCTCACGGATGAATGAATGCATGAATGAATTCATGAATGAACAAGTAAACAAACATATAAACAAGAGAACATGTCAATGAATGAGTAAATATGGCACTCTTTGCACTGGAAGGGCATGTTCTGACTAGAACCTTAGCTTGTAAAAAAGTAGTACGACCATCAGTGAAACACTCATCCTCAAAGAGAACCCCATTCCAAATTATGATATTATCTACTTGGGAGGTTTTATTTTACAAGTTCTTCATAAACAAGGGACTCAGAGACTCTACCATCTCCCTAAAGGACTTCTCTGGGGTATCCTCAGATTCCTTATGATTGGCTGTGAAGACCAACTAAATTTCTTTATTAAGATTTTTTATTGTTGTTGTTCTTGGAAACAGTGGAAAGGATTAACAGCTAAGCTTAATGTCCTCAGCTTTCATGCTAGGATACTCTCCCTCTGCACGGCCAAAATGAAAACTCCTAAGTCTGCCTCCCCTGAGGGTGCTCACTGCTTTTGGCTGAGTCTCCTGGAAGGGAGGAAGCGTCCTCTGCAGTCACTCACTCACCATGTGGATGGAGTGGGATAAGTAAGAGTTTTCTCCTGGCTCTGTGGGCTCATTTACACTGTCATAAGATTTATGCCACATATATTCAACCTCTTCACAGCTCTCCTATCACCCTCTCAGCCACACCCCCCCACCTCCTCAGCCATCCTCACTCACTACCCACAACTGCACATGCCTTCATGGTTTCCTCTCTCTCTTTCACCAAATCCTTGCACCAACACAGTGCATCTCTACAACCACATGACCATGCAACCAAATAACAAACTCCTAATCCTCTGACCTCTGTGACCCCCATATTCCTATTTATACACATTTTACAATGACTTACTACTGCATATTCTGCATCTTGCCATCACTGAAAATCGTCCCACCTCTGAAATGAAAAAATTCAGCAGCCCACCCACTAACCTAATTTCCTAAACATCTAGAATGCAAAGCATACTCATCATTCATTCACTTCCATTCCAGCTGCAAATTTTTTTTTAGGGAAGTGGGGGTGGTTGAATACTAAGCAAGTAAAGCTTCCTATTTGACTTTTTGTAATCCAGATAGCTTAGAAATAGTTTTTTTTTAATTTTTAATGAAGAACATATTTGTGGGGGAAAATAAGAAAGTAATTTTGCTTTACTAATATTTAATATATGGGTCGATAGTTACTCCATGTCAGGACACTGGTTTTCCAGAAAGAAGAGTGAAATTCACAACACTTATTTGTTTTTAAAATTATTATTTTAGTCCTGTCTGGCGTAGTTCATTGGATTGAATGTGGCCTGTGAACCAAAGGGTCACTGGTTCGATTCCCAGTCAGGGAATATACCTGGGTTGCAGGCCAGGTCCCTAGTGGGGAGAGCACAAGAGGCAACCACACACTGATGTTTCTCTCCCTATCTTTCTCCTTCCCTTCCCTGTCTCTAAAAATAAATAAATAAGATCTTTAAAAAAATAAAATAACTATTTTATTTTTACTTTTTTGAGGGTTTCATATCTACCCCCTCACAATCCCTCCCCAGCCACCCCCCACTCTGAGTGCTTTTTAAATTGTAGAGAATATGACTTTTCAAAAAATATTTCTGAGATAACTGACCCTTTTCTTCCAGCCTACTGTCTCATCAGGCTCAACATCTTCATCTATGAAGCCCTCAACATGCTCTAGCTAAATCTTTCAACACAACTCATCCTCACCCCCTACTGGCCCCACGTACACCCAGTCCTAAATCATCCCACTTTTGCCACTGTCATCCTCTCAGAATTATAAAGGTCATTTTAAGAGACTTCCCTTGCCATGTCACCCCCTATAACTGTTAAGATTCCTCACGCCCATTATTGTCAACATCCTTAAAATAATAGGCAATACCCACTGTTTCTGCTTCCTCATCACCCATCCAGTATCCAAGGCCTATAATCAGTCTCTGATCCCACCACTGACTGGGACTTCTCTGGAAGTTCACCAAAGACAATGCATCTTTAGTCCTCATCTACTTGACCTTCCTGATGTAAATGACACTCCTGGCACTCCCTCATTGTTTAAGTTCTCTCCATTCTTGGCTTTTTGAGCTACTGCTCCACCAGGTCCCTTCCACGTCTCCTTTTACATTTCTAATTATTTCATATTCTGCCCTGGCTGGTGTAGCTCAGTGAATTGAATGTGGGTTTGTGAACGACACTAATTATTTCATATTCTCAGGCTTTCACTACAGACCCCTCTTCTTCTGCACATTCCTTAAATACTGGTGCTTCCAAAGGTTCTGCTTTGGCCTTCACCTTCCCAAAACAGAACCTATCTCATTACCTACACATCATCAACTCTCATGACATCAACCACTACCCATAGAATAATGACCCCTAGCTCAATGGATATAACCTTTTGGACCTCCTAATGTTTCTTCAAACTCAATATATATATATATATATATATATATATATATATACACATACACATACACACACATATATCTTCTAAAACTTCTTTTTTCTCACATATTGTCAATCTCTCCAAGGGAACCCTTCCTGAACTTCCCAATCTACACTAGTTATCCCATCCCATGTTACTTTCTATTAAATTATCTTGTTTTATATTCTACCTTGAACTTTTTTGTTTATTATTTTCTTAATTTATTTTCTTGATCATTGCCTTTCCCTATAGCTCCAAATACAAAAGCTCCAAATACAAAAATCTTCAGTACAGAATCTTCAGTGTCTAAAATAATGGTTGGCACATAATGGGTGGTCAATCTGTATCTGCTGAATGAATTAAAATTGAATCTGACCACTGCCTCTCTCCTGCTTTATCACAACTTTCCTCCTGGACATTTTCATTGTGACCTCCAGCTACAAAAACTAAATATGGTTGCATGAACCCACAATTTCTGCTTCAATCTCCATGCCTTTATTCATGTTCTACCTCAGTATACAAAACCCTTTTTCACTAAATTTGATACTAATCATTTAAAGAGATTTAGCTCAAGTCTTTTCTTTGGAGCCCTTCCTTATTTGTGACACTTCTTTATCATCTCTTATAAAATTGTAAGCTCCTTTAGAACACACAAACATATCCTAGCATTTCCTTTTAAAATTGAACCTACACCTCCACTAAGTAGTACTTCATTTCTTTTCTCCCTATTTTTGAAACACATGACAATAATGGAAGACTAGAGAAGCAAACAAGGATTTATAAAATTTACAATCCTAGGCAAGGTGTTTAACAAATATAATCTTTAGCTTCCTCATCTGTAAGATGAGGATGGATATCTGTAATTGTGATGACTAGAGACTATGTACCATATATAAAGCATACAAAATGATAACTGGAAAACAGAAAGTTTTCAATAATGATCTCTCTTTTTCTTTCACACAAAACACACACAATTTGCATCATTATTGCAATTGAATAATTTGGGTTTAGTAAAGGAACACACTATATAAAAGAAAAGGCCTGAGTTGGGTTTTGATCAAAGTGTAGAACCTGATTAACATAAAAAGAAAGAGCCTTGAATACTACATGAGAAGTTAGGCTGGATTTAAAAGCACTGAAGCATTTATACTGTATATGACCAGATAAGGGGAAAGATTCCTCTCCAAAATTTGCCCCTTAAATACTTCCATTGTTTTTAAGTCCTTCCACATTCAAGACTGTTTGACAATAACTTTATTTTGAATAAGTAAATACTATTTGGGGAAGGCACATAAGCCACAGAGTACATCAGTAAATGTTCATTTTGATATGTATGAAGATCACTAAATTTTTTTGTTATATATCCAATATATATAAGGCAAATAATATGTATTTGTCTTTTGACAATTTTGGCAATTTTCCCAGGAGCCAAATTGGAAAATAATTGGCTCATAATTTGTCTCATAATTGGAAGTGTTAAATATTGTGGTACCCAAGCCTTTTCAAGGTCCAGTTTAAAAAGCTATGGAGTGTGTAATTATGTTTGAGACCCCAAAAGTTCTGTTACAGAAGAAATGACAATAACTGCCTTTACTGTATGCAAATGACAACTTTGTTTAAGATGGAACATCTGTTGAGGGAGATGAGGAGCTCCAAAGAACTATCAGCTGACTTGAAGAGTGTCAAAGATATAGATAAAGACTTTGCATACAAGTATTTCTTAAAATATAAGAATGCAAACAATAATATTTCCTAAAAAACACAATTTCACATAATTTGTGATTTTAACTAGTAATAAAGGACTATTAAAATCAAAATTACAAATATATATTTATCTCATCTATATATTTATATTTCAAACTTCTCAAAATGCTCATTGGGGAGATGTGAGGTCTTTCTTGGATGCATGTGGTCTGTCCAAAAGGCATCCAGCCATGTAATATAAAAAATAGAGACATTTGTTGAAGAAGATACAAGAAACATTGTACACAGGACCATAATGTCTCAGTCCCCTTCAAAATACACACCTCTGGAGGTCACATAGTTCTCCCAATTGTCATCAGTTACCCTGTCTTATTTTCCTGAATCTCACTGATGGTCTACAATCTCTTCCCTTTCAAAAGTGATTTTTATTTTGGTAAAAGCCAGAAGTCTCAGAGTCCCAAATCTGGGCTATGGAGGGGCTGAGTCATTTGAATGACTTGATATTTCACCAAAAAACTCTGCACAAGATGTGATGCATGAGAGTGTGTGTAGTTGTGATGAAGCTGCCAATCACCAGTTGCCCATAGCTGCATCCTTCTGAATCATCAAAATAGTTTCCATGAAATAATGTTCAAGTTTAATGCAAAATTTGATGCAGATACATTGCTTTACTCTCATTTTGAATGAGACAGCCACAGAGTATACATGCTCACTCAACAATGTCTAATGCCCCCAATGACTACTATAGTGAAGTCATCATTGTTCATTCATGTGCATACTAGTCCACTCTCCTTGGCTGCCAGGTAACAATAATGTTGCATAAACTATTCTTTTTTTTTTTAAATTCTATGAGATAGCTTTTATTTTTTTATTTTTTTTAATTTATTTATTTATGTATCTTTAGAGGGGAAGGAGAGAGGGAGAGAAGCATCAATGTATGGTTGCCTTTTGTGCATCCCCTGCTGGGAGTTGGCCTACAGGGAACCAGCCTGCAACCCAGGCATGTGCCCTGACTGGGAATCAAACCACGATCCTCTGGTTCGCAGGCCTGTGCTCAATCCACTGAGCTACACCAGCCAGGGCTCTAAACCATTCTTGTTATATTAATAATGGCTGGACCATATCTGGACAGACCTTGTATATAGTAAGTTCCTAAGCAGACCTCAGAGATGTCACAATGGAGCTCCTGAATAAAGAGGTGTACAGGATGAAGAGATCAAAGACAGAAATATGAGAGCAAGACTATCTTCACGATATACAGAGGATGATAAGGGTTAGGGATGGTGGCAATGAGAATACAAATGGGAAGATCAATACAGAAAATTACACAGATAAAGGACAGATTGTTTCCTTTGACAGTTCCTTAGTCCCATAGTTAAGGATTACAAAATCTTGAGGCTGGAAGCCCAAGAATATGGTACCAAAAAGAGAAATGCAGATGTTGAAAGAATTAGTAAATTCATAGCAATGAGTTAATTTCACACATGTTAAACTGTGGGTTATAGCTGGACATTGTGTTAGACATGTCCTACAGTCTGAAATTTCTTGTAGATTTTTCAGTAGTTCAAAAATAAACTCTGAGGGCCTATTGTTGACAAAAAATAAAAAACCCTAGGAATGAACACAGTAAAAAAATATTTCTGTCTAGACCCTCAATATTATTATAATGTTGGAGGATAAATAGAAGTTCTTGAATTTCAATTTAGGAAGATGTTAGGGACAATAATCTGGTTGGAAGTTGGGTTAGAGGATTTGACTTTGGACAATGTCACATGGTAAGTACTATTTTGTTGTTTTAGGGTTACAACATTGGGGATGCTGATGGAAACTGAGAGACATATGCCCCACTCTAACCAATAACTTCTTGGTTCTAACATTAAGAAAATTGGAGTTAATGCCATGAGAAATGTAGAATACCTGTAAATAAGAAGTACTTAATACCACAAGAAGTGGAAAATGCACCAATGCCTTGGTAAATTGCCATAAAAAATGCAGAACACCTGTAAATAAGAATATCTATGTCTAAATTAGGGATGAAGTTCATGTTAACAGCTCAAAGGCTGAAAGTATTGGCTGGGCATCAAAGCCAGAGACTACATAAGCTCTTGGAATAGAGGAAGTTCTGCCAAGAACTAAAAGAGTATCCTTGTAAATTTCAAGGTTAAGGGAAATTCTCCCAATGCCTCTGATTGAGATTTGGGTCTTCACTTGATAACTATATCAAGGTCAAAACTCTGCCTTTCAATATGGCTGCCACTAACTACATGAGGTTATTTAAATTTAAATAAATCAAACAACCTCAAGGATGCCTGGATGATAGTGGTGCAACTGCCTGCACTTCCCAGAGGATAATATTTTGGATGGGAAGGAACTACAGGCACAGCCTAGGATCAGGCTGGCCTGGAGGAAGAGGCAGGGTTATCATTCTTTGGATGTTCTATAGGAGACAAGCTCCACGGCAGAAGCCTGTCATTTTTCCAAAATTGTGTAGCTTTTTTATCTTATGGTATTTTAGTTTGTAAACTAACCCTATATAAATAAGATAATTAAAAATTAACAGGGGGAATGATAGAACTCAGGTGTAAAAAAAGTTTAGCCTTTATTGATAGGTTTAAGTACTAATGCATGTAGAATTCTGTTATTCCAAAGGTGTATAGTTTTTTAATCAAGACTCCTTTCCTTTATCAGCAAAAAATAAGAAATAAATAAATTAAAACAAAATAAATTTAATTTAAAGTTCAGCTATATTCCAAGTGTTCAACAGCCAGCCACATGTAGCAAGTACCTTCCAAACTGGAAAGCATAGATTATAGAACACTTCCACTGGACAGCACTAAACTATACAGGCAACAAAGACAAGATAAGGGATATTCACTATTCTTAAACTTCTAAAAGGAAAAGGTACCACTTGTACAAAAACATCTTTACCTTGACCATAATGATGGTAATTCTTCTTGCAAGTCAACATTAAACTCTTCAAACACTTTCTGTGCTTTCTGAAATTCCTCTTCTGCCTAGAAATGACACATAACATGTTAACACTCAAAAAAAGTACATAAACACAAGCCATTTATATACACAACCAAATTGTGTAACATAAAAAAAGGAATAACTTTATGGCATCCTAAAAACATTTTGGGTAGGAGAAAAATTAGTCTGCTTAATACATTTTTTCAATAAATACAAAATATTAATTCTTATTAAAACAAGAAAACTGAATTGACTACAATGGTTGTTCTTACACTACCTGGCAGATTTATTCATTCTACGAAAATGTGATAACTGCCTGTCACATACTCCTCTGCTCTGGATACTGAATGTGGATGCCTCTGCATATGAAAATTTCTACTCTAGTGGAAGATCTAAATAGTTACATTGCAAGATAAGGCTTATAAGTGTTATGGAGTATGCTGCTGGGGAAGATGGTGCAGAGAACAGAAATGTTCCACAGAGAAGGTGATATTTTTTAGCTGGGTTTTGAAAACCTCGTAAATGTTTGCTAAAGAAGGGGGTGGATAAGGCATTGCTGTATATAAAGGTGGAGTTCCTTGGGTTGGAATTTTGCTGTACTAACCTTGTGAACTTGTCATATCAATTTTTACTTCAGATATCTTTTTCACAAAATGAAAAAAGCAATGCCCACCTGATAGGCATTATGAGTATTAAGGAAAGGTGATATAGATGAAGTGTTAAACATGGTATCTGGTTTCTATGAGGCCTCACATGAATAACAGCTATTATTGTGGCAGCTCAGGAACTTATATGTAAATCAGGAAGGCTCTAGTTTAGGATATGTGCATAGAAGAAGAAGAGGAGAAAAAAAGAAGACATGGAAGTTGATAAGAATGGATGAGTGAGTCACAACCAAACAAAGAAGATCGCATATATTATGCTGAGGAATCTAGAATTTTTCTGCAGGCAATTGGAGCCACCAAAAGACTTAAGTGGAGAATCATGTCTAAATATGTGATGTAGAAATACTAGACAGCTATGTGTAGGCAGACAGGAGGAAGTAAGACAGGAAAAAAGGAAGTAGCTTATGATGAATCATCAATTAATTGGCATCTGTAAGCAGCTAAGTTACACTATTAAAGTTACTGAAATGGGTTTTCTAAACAAAAAGAATGTTATGCAAATCTAGCACATGTTTGTACTCTCAGACAATCACAAGTTATGTCTGAGATTTTCAAACTTGTTTTCCTATATGAATCTGCACTTTAGCATCAAGTATGCACCACAACCACAGTAAGAAGTATAAGAACACTTGTTACTTTCCCTGGCACAGTATTGTTGGGGGGAAAGTTTATTCTAATCAAAATATACAAGTCAGTTTCACCATAGGAGCTCTACAATAACATCAAAAAACTTATTTTTAATTAAAAATTACAGAAAGCAGCCCATAAGCACCATATTTCAGCTTAAATTCTGTCCTGATTCCAATGTCCTTTCAAAATAAAATATTTCCTTTTTAACAACAAAATTGCTATAGGTCACAGAGTATAAAGTGGTTTCAACAGTGAGATCAGTCCTTGCCTTAGAGATTCGACTCTCATCCTTCCTCTTAGAGCTCTGTAAAGCTTCCAGATGGTGGCGGGCACTGTCATAGTCAACTAGCTTCCTGCTACGTTTTGCGATGCGATTCTGCCAATGGAAAACACATACATTAAGAAAGAAACATGCTCATAAGTTGTTGTTTTGTTTTGTTTAAATATTTTAATTTTATTATGTATTTTTAGAGAAAGGGGAAGGGAGGGAGAAAGAGAGGGAGAGAAATATCGATGTATAAGAGAAACATCAATCAATTGCCTCTCACATGCGCCCCATCCTGTGACCAGGCCCCAACCCAGGCATGTGCCCTGACCAGAAATCAAACCAGCAACATTTCACTTTGTGGGATGATGCCCAACCAACTGAGCCTCACACCTGTCATGCCAATTTTTTTTAACTGCTAAAATGCTTTTCTTGTGCAGAGTAGCTGAGAATCTTGACTGGATATCAAGGTGAACTGGAACTTCAGTAGATAAATGATTCCTGAAAATCAGACTACAGCCTTCAATCCTTTATGTGAAAAATATTAGGTAAACATCTTCCCTTCCAATAAAAAACTAGACCAATCATAAGAAACTGAAAGCAGAATTTATAGTGAAATACCAGAAAAATTCTAGTACTGCTTGAGAGAAGCAGGTAAGCCTAGATATTCAATTAGCCTCTATTTTAACTCTTTTTAAACCGTTCTACTTTTAAAATAGTGGGAAGTCTTTTACATTCTGGGTTAGGTTTATTCCTAGGCATTTTATTCTTTTCGAAGCAATTGTCAATGGAATTGTATTCTTTTTAAAATTATTTATTTATTTATTTATTTATTAGAGAGAGGGGAAGGGAAGGAGAAAGAAAGGGAGAGAAACATCAATGTGTGGTTGCCCCTCATGGGCCCCCAACTGGGGACCTGCCCACAACCCAGGCATGTGTCCTGATTGGAAATCAAGCAGGCAACCCTTTGGTTTGCAGGCCTGCACTCAATCCACTGAGCTACACTAGCCAGGGTGGGACTATATTCTTAATTTCCCTTTCTATTAGCTCAATATTGGCATAGAAAAATGCAGCTGATTTCTACCTATTAATTTTATATCCTACTACTCATAAAACTCATTTATGAGTTTTAGAAGTTTTTTGGTGGAATCTGCAGGGTTCTGTATGTACAGTATAATGTCATCTGCAAATAAAGGCAGTTTTACTTCTTTCTTTCCAATTTGGATGCCTTTTATTTCTTCTTCTTGTCTGATTGCTGTGGCTAGGACTTCCAGTCCTATGTTGAATGAGAAAGGTAAAAGTGGACATCCCTGTGTTGTTCCTGATCTTTAGGGGAATCCAGAGACACTACTTCTTGGAATATATATGAAGGAACTCAAAACACTAAATTAAAAAATATATATAAACCCATATGTTTATTGCAGTGTTATTTACAATCACAAAGGTATGAAAGCAGCCCAAGTGTCCATCAATAGATGAGTAGATATAATAACTATGGGATATTTACATGGAATACTACTTGGCCATAAAAAAAGAAAAATTTGTGACAGTGTGGATAAACCTGGCAAACATTATGCTAAGTGAAATAAGCCAGTCAGAGAAAGACAAATACCATGTGTTTTTATTCATGTGGAATCTAATGAATATACTGAACTAACAAGCAAAACAGAGACAGACAAATAGATGGATAGCAGAATGACAGCTAGTTTAGTGGGTGGGGGAAGTTAGGGGGTGGAGTGATTGAACAAAAAGGAAAAAGGATTCATGGACACGGAAAACAGTGTGGTGAATGCTGGGGGAAGGAGGCACTAGAGGGCTAAATGGTAATGGAAAAAATACAATAATGACTAAATTTTTAAAAAGAAAAGAATGATAATATAAATGTATAGAGCTTAGAAAACATAGTCATACGTTAAAAGTATTGCAGGGATCATTCCCATTTTACATGTAAGGAATTTGAAGTTGCATAATATTAACCTCTAATTTGTCCAGAATTGCTTAGAAAGTCTGTGGTAAAAGATAAAGTAGGTATTAGCTCCCCACCCCACCAGTGCCTAAAGTAAGGTGAGGCAAGTGAAACACCTAATGCACAATCTCAGAGTCATGTAAGTACAAGATCAGCATTGGAGAGTAGGTGTTTCCTAATGGCCTCACTTGCTTCACTCAGAGCCAGAGCTACTCCTGACTCTTGGTTAGAATTTCTCCTACCAGCTCCCATGTTTTCTGACAGACTATCATTCAATTACCATCTGTCATTCTATGATATTCTTCTACATCCCCTTTAGGACTGAAGAGAGGTGGAATGAGACAGTTGCTCTCATTTAAATGCTTCCAATCTCTTTCATATTGTCTTCTGTACCTGCCACTTCCAACTGTTGCTAGTAGTGCAAAGTTGGCTGTCATACCACATTCACTTAAAAATATGTGATGAATTAGAGTAAACAGACTTCCGGCCAAGATGGAGGCATAGGTAGATACACTGTGCTTTCTTGCACTACGAAAAGAAGGACAACAAACTTAAAAACAAAAATCAACCAGAACTGCCAGAAAATCGAACTGTATGGAAAGTCTGACAACCAGGAAGTTAAAGAAGAAACATTCATCCAGACTTATAGGAGGGGTGGAGATGGGCAACCAGGGTGGAGAGGACATGCAGCAAGGTGACAGACCCATGGGTGAGGCAGCTGCTGGGGATTGAGTGGTCCCACATTTGTGTGTAGATAAGCCAGAAGAAACAAATGGTGAGCAAGACAGACCACACAACACAGGGTTCCAGTGAAGGGAAGCTAAAGCCTCTGGTTGTAAAAACCTCTGGGGGTCATGGGGATGAAATAAACTCACAGCCTCAAAGGAGAGCTTGTTGGAGACACCCAAGTGGTCCTAGAAGGTACACAAACCCAACCACATGGGAATCAGCACTAGAAGGGCCATATTTGCTTGTAGGTAGCAGGGGAAGTGACTGAAAGTGGGGTGAGAGACAAGCAAGTGACAATGCTTTCTCTCTGACTGCTCCTCCGCATACAGAACCACAAGGCAGCAAAGTGGGTTGCCCCATCCTGGAGAAAAACTAAAGTTCCACCCTTAGAACATAACATGTGCTGGGACAAAAAAAAATGTCCTAAATGAAAGAACAGATCAAAACTCCAGAAAAAGAACTAAGTGACGAGGAGATAGCCAGCCTACCAGATGCAGAGTTTGAAACATTGGTAATCAGGATGCTCACAGAAATGATTATGAATAAAAAATAGAAGAAGAAGAGAAGGCTATGCAAAGTAAAATAAGGATAAATGTACAGGGAACCAACAATGAAGGAAAGGAAATCAGGATTTTCTGTTCTCAAATCAATGATTTGGCTTTCCTTCAAGAAAAACTGTCCCTGGAAGTAGTGGCTTTGTATAAGTATAGGCAAACTCATACAAAGCTCTGCTTTGCAGACATGCAGGAGTGTGGGGTAGAGGTCTCCTTTAATGTCTCCTTTAATGTCTTCCATGAAATATAACTTGATTCTTTGAAGATGAATTTGATTTTTGAAAACAGCAAAAATTCAATTACTTCCAAGCCTGCATGTGATGCGTGCGAATGAGGTGAAATACTGCATTGGGTCACTATTTTTTGTTCAAAAACAAGAACTGAAGTAAATAATTCGATTCACTTTCTTGTGTGGCAAGTCAATTACAGAGTACAACTTACCATGTGGAAGTGACTATGTTGAAGGCCATCACTCACTTTGATGCAGAAAATATTGTGTTGGAAAAATAAACCAATCTTATTTTCTTACCTATGTGATATTTGGGAAACCTGAGAAGAGTCCACTTTCCTCAGTAATACAATTCTTATTTCATCATACAGTCGGATCTAAATTTCTTTAGATTTCTCACTGTGTACTGACCTTAAGCAGTAAAGAAATTATTTTATTTTAAAAATTTCTATAATAACACCAGCTGGGGATTTATTTTGGCACAATACTGAAAATATACTTAATTATTCATGCATGGTCACTAAGATAGAATCTAAACTACATTTTACAATAACTGCTTACAGCTGTAAGCCTGCCTGGGTTAGTATCAAGCTGGCTCTTATTACAACATTGATTTCAGACATTAGTGCTGCATAATAAGAACCATAACACTGGGTGCCCTGCTAAGCACAGTTGAAAAAGTCAAGCATATCGCCTCATGGATGGTTCTCCATAGACCTCACTGATGGGCTGCAGCAAATATTTGAAAATTTGCCTAAGGTTAATTACACATGGCCTGTAAATTTTAATGGGAATGATGGATGTCCATTATGTTTCACGCTTTAAAAATCCTCCACTCAGTATGTTTAATCATAATCTTCCTTTCACTCAATAACCCATTCATTACATAATCACTTAGCACTAATTTCTTGAGGCAAATGAGTCTATATCCATTTCTAACTTCCTTTTCACTGAAGCAAAGTCTTTGAAATATTAGAAACAGCTACCTCCCACCCCTCACTATTCAATTCCAAATTATTTCTTTTCCAAGATAAACACTGCTATTTCCTCAAGTGTTGATCATATCAAATGGTTTCACAATTGTCTATCTGTGTTGGAACTCTTTGCATATACTATGATATTTTACATGTAACTTCAGCAAAAGAGAGAGATTGTTTCAGACTCATTTCATGATGTAGGTAAAATCATGACATATTTCATTTAGCTTCAGGGCATTCAGAAAAATATTATTCCCAAATCTCTAGTGTAAATATGGGTCAGTAACTGGAGGATTATCTTCGCGCATGACTTCAACCATGGACCCCAAGAAAAGAACTGCTTCAATAAAAGTGCTACTAAGGTTTTCATCCTTCTGACATGGAACAAAGTGAAAAGACTAGCTGATATAATCCAGTATGATTTTATTTTACTCTCTATATTTTCAATACAGGTACTTCTGTGTGTATTTGTCTTCTGAAATCATATGTTCCTAGAGATTAGGGCCGATTTCCAAATAACTATTGCTGGGCAGTATCATAACAGTTAAGATTCTTCATACTTTTTTGATTTATCTTTTGATGAATCTTTTTAAGTTTTTGTTCCTGAAGTTCAATAACTTTTCAAATGTGTTTTTCTAGTTTATCACTGTCTTTGGTGGTTTAACAAAGTCATACTAGGGATATTTTAGATAAGTTAAAGGTGCTTTGAAATTTTCAAGTAGGAGGATAAAATTTTCCTTTATCTTCTTCTAATTAATTGGAAACTTATTTTTTTAATTTTGTATTATTGCTTATGCTGTTACAGTTGTCTCAGTGTTCCCCCTTCAGCCCCCTCTGCCTAGCCCATGCTCTACTTCCATAGTCAATATCCACTCCATTGTCCATATCCATAGGTTCTTCATGTATATTCTATGACTAATCCCTTCATCTCTTTTCAAACAGTCCCCACCTCTTTCCTTCCCTCTTACCACTGTCAGTCTATTCCTGATTTTTTGCATCTGGTGCTATTTTGTTCATTAGTTTTTTAGATTCCTCTTATAACTGAGATCATGTGGTATTTGTCTTTTACAGACTGGCTTATTTGACTTAACATTAGTCTTCAGTTCCAATCATGCTGTTGCAAAAGGTAGGGATTCCTTCTTTTTTTCTACTGCATAGTATTCCATCGTATAAATGTACCACAGATTTTTAGTCCACTCATCTACTGATGAGCATTTAGGTTGTTTCCAACTTTTGGCTATTATAAATAGCACTGCTATAAATATAGTGGTGCATAAGTTCTTTTGAATTGGTGTTTTGGTATTATTAGTGTGTTTTCCCAGCTGTGGAGTCCCTGAGTCAAAAGGCAGTTCCAAGATAGTAAATAAGTAAGTGGAAGCTACACAAACCTCCTCCCAGGAACTATTTGTAACTAAAACTAAACTGTAGAAAAAGCATCCTGAGTAACCAACTGATGACTAGCTGCAGAGAAGCCTTATAACCAAGGACAGACAAAAGAAACTACTTCACCACAATGAGATTGGTAGGGAGTGAAGAGAAGGTGGGAGAGGGCTGGCTGGGTTCCCACAGGTGGCAGCTAAAGTGTTGGAGGGATATTTCAGTGGCCAGTGTGTACTACCTGAGACATGTGGGGTCTAAACCCCAAGCTGGGCTCCCCAGCCTACACTACTAGAGCGAGAAAGAAACTTAGATAACGTCCGGCTGGGAAAAGAAATGGGTTTCTATCAGCCAAGGAGAAAGGGCTGCAGATGTAGAGAGCCTCTTAAAGGGCCAATGCACAAAATTTTATGTGCAGCCACTTACCCTGGGCTTTGGCAGAGGAAGGGCAGGGTGGACTAGAGGTGTTTGAGGACAGTCTT
The DNA here is from genome assembly GCF_014824575.4 of Sturnira hondurensis. Taxonomy (NCBI): domain Eukaryota; kingdom Metazoa; phylum Chordata; class Mammalia; order Chiroptera; family Phyllostomidae; genus Sturnira; species Sturnira hondurensis. The sequence goes on along the minus strand of NW_028081623.1, from coordinate 5,997,469 downwards.
GGGCTGGTGGCTCTGGGGTGAGAACTGAAGGAACATCAGCCAGGATCCCTGTGTTGAGTATTACCCATACTAACAGCAACCATATTTCTTAGGCAGAGCACTCACCTCCCAGTGGCAGCAGCCTGAGGGGAAGCAATAGTCCTACCTACAGGAATCACTCTGCCTTACACTGTGGAGCTTAAGCCAAACTGCTGATTACACCTTGATTAGTTTAACAACAGATCAGTTTAACAGCTGATTAGTTTAACAATTAATGCAGAAAAAACAAAGTAGCAGTCAATATGGGAAGATGAAAAAACAGACCCCAAATGAAATAACAGGGGAAGTCTCCAGAAGAAGAGCTAGATGAAATGGAGACAAGCTAGAGAAACTAGAGTAAAGATTATAAGAATACTGAATATCATTAAAAAAGACATAGAAAACATAAAAAAGACAAGTCATAGATAGAGTGCAATATCTGAAATGAATAATACACTAGAAGGAATAAACAGTAGGTTAAAAGCAGAGGGTCAAATCAGTGATTTGGAAGACAAAGTAGAAAAAACACCCAGGCAACACAACAACAGCAACAACAATTTTTTTTTTAAATGAAGAGAGCTTAAGAAACATTTTGGACCATATGAAGCATAACAACATCCTCATCATGGAAATACCAAAAGGAGAAGAGAGTGAGCAAAGGATCAAGATCCTATTTGAAGAAATAATGACCAAAAACCTCCCTAATCTGGTGAAGGAAAAAGACTCACTAGTCCAGGAAGCTGAGAGAATCCCAAACAAGTTGGACCCAAAGAGGCCTATACCAAGACACATCATAATTAAAATGACAACGTTTAAAGACAGGAAGAGAATCCTGAAAGCTGAAAAAAAGCAGGTAGTAACCTACAAGGGAGTAACAAATAGACAATCATCTGATTATTCAACAGAAACATTTCAGGCTAGAAAGAAGTGGTGTTAAAAATTCAAGATGATGAAAAGTAGGAACCTACCACCAAGACTACCCAGCAAATCCACCATTTAATATTGAAGGAGAGATAATGAGTTTCCCAGACAAGAAAAAGGTAAAGGAGTTTGTTAACACCAAACCAGTACTGAAACAAATGTTAAAGGGCTTGCAAGGAGGAGGGAGATTGGGAGGGAGAAGGAGAGAGGAGGGGGAGGTGAAGGAAAAAAAACAGAAGAAAATAGTCTAACAATAAAATGGCACTAAATATATATCAATCAATAATCATCTTAAATGTAAATGGCTTAAATGCTCTAACCAGAAAACACAGCATAGATGAATGGATAAGAAAACAAGTCTCACATATATACTGCCTCCAAAAGGCCCATCTCAGATCAAAAGAAACACACAGACTAAAAGTAAAGATATGGAAAAAGATATTTCATGCAAATGGAAAGGGAACAAAAAGCTGGGGTACTAGTATCTATACCTGACAAAATAGACTTTTAATACCAAGGCTGTAGTAGTAAGAGACAAAGAAGGACACTGCATAATGATAAAGGGAATAATCCAACAAGAGGATATAATTTAATAAACACTTACACACCCAATATAGGAGCACCTAAATACATAAAGCAAGTCTTGATGGACATAAAAGGAGAGATAGACAGAAATACAGTCATAGTTGGGGATATTAACAACCCACTGATTTCAATGGATAGATCTTCCAGACAGAAAATCAACAAGGAGACAGCAGCCTTAAATGACACACTAGATCAAATGTATTTAATTGATACCTTTGGAGCATATTACTCCATTTTAAATTTTTTGAGGAAATTCCATACAGTTTTCCACACTGGCTACACCAGTCCGCATTCCCACCAATATGCACTAGGGTTCATTTTTCTCCACAGCCTCACCAGCATTTGTTGTACATTGATTTGTTGCATGTTTAATTAATTACTAATAACAGTCATTTTGGCAGGTGTGTAGTGATATCTCATTCTGGTTTTAATTTGCATTTCCCTAAGGGCCAGTGATGTTGAGCATTTTTTCATGTTTAAGGGTCATCTGTATGTCCTCCTTGGAGAAGTGTCTATTCAGGTCCTTGTCCACTTTTTAATTGGATTGTTTGTCTTCCTGGAGGTTAGTGGTATGAGTTCTTATATATTGTGGAGATTAAACCCTTGTACAATGTATCATTCACAATATGTTTTCTCATAGATTAGGTATCCTTTTCATTTTGATGGCAGTTTCTTTAGCCATGCAGAAGCTTCTTAATTTGATATAGTCCCATTTATTTATTTTTCCTTTACTTCCCTTGCCCTAGGAGATATATCAGCAAAAATATTGCTACATAAGATATTTGTAATTTCAGTGCCTATGTTTTCCACTAGGGTTTTATGGTATCACCACTAATTTTAAGTCTTTTATCCATTTTGAGTTTATTCTGCTGTATGGTGTAAATTGGTGGTCTAGTTTCTTTTTTTCTTTTCCTTTTTCCCCCCGTGTACCAATCTAGTTCTCCCAGCACTATTTATTGAAGGGGCTATTTTTCTTCATTGTATACTTGTGCATCCATTGTCAAATATTAATTGACCATAAAATATGTTTATTTTGGGGCTCTGTATTCTGTTTCATTGTTATATGTGTTCTTATGCCAGTACCAGGCTGTTTTGATAACAGTGGCCTTGTAATATAGTTCAATATCAGTTATTTTCATCCCCTCAACTTTGTTGTTTTTCTTCAATATTGCTAATGCTATTCAGGGTCTTTTTTTTTTGTTTCCATATACATTTTTTGAAGTATTTGTTCTAGATCTGTGAAATAAGCCAATAGTATTTTAATAGGAATTGCATTGAATCTATAGATTGCTTTGTGTACCATGGACAGTCTAATGATGTTAATTCTTCAATCCAGGAACAGGGTACATGCTTCCATTTATTTGTTTCTTCCTCAATTTCTTTTTTCAGTGTTCTTTGGTTTGCTGAGTACAGGTCTTTTAGCTCCTTGGTTAAATTTATTCCTAGGTACTTTTGTTGTTGTTGTTGCTATAGTAAATGGGAACGTTTTAAAGTTTCTCTTTCTGATAGTTCATTGTTGGTGTACAAAAATGCTGTCGATTTCTGAATAATGACTTTGTATACTGCTACTATTAGGTCAAGTAGTTTTTAGTGAAGTCTATAAGGTTTCCTATGTATACTATCATGTGATCTGCAAATAATAAGTTTTACTTCCTCCTTTCCAATTTGCATGCCTCTTATTTCTTCTTGTCTGGTTGTAATGGGTAGGACCTACAGTATTATGTTGAATGAGTGGTAAGCAGACATATTTGACTTGTCCCCAATCTTAAGGGAAACACTGTTAGGTTTTGCCCATTGAGTTTGGTGTTGGCAGTAAGTTATTTGTATATGGCCTTTATTATATTGAGGTATGCTCTATTTCCACTTTGCTGGGTGTTTTTATGATAAATGAATGCTGGAATTTATCAAGTGTTTTTCTGCATCTATTGATACTGCCATATGATTTTTGTATTTCATTTTATTTATGTGATGTACTGCATCTATTGATGCAAATATTATATAATTCTAGCATCCCTGGCCATAAATCCCACTTTAGTATGGTATATGATCTTATTAATGTATTGCTGGATCCCATTTATGAGTATTATGTTGAAGATATTAGAATCTTTGTTTATCAGAGATTTAGACCTGTAATTTTCTTTCTTGTGTTTTTACCTGGTTTTGGAATTAGGATAATCCTGGCCTTATAAAAAGAGTTTGGGAGTCTTCCTCTTCTTGAATTTTTTCAAATAGTTTGAGAAGGATAGGTGTTAGTTCTTCTTTGAATGTTTGGTAAAATTCACCTGTAAAGTCATCTGGTCCAGGGCTCTTGTGTGCCTGGATTTTTTTTTACCACTACTTTCATTTTGCTAGTTGTTATCGGTCTATTCAGGTTTTCTGCCAGAATCTTCCTGATTCAGTTTTGGAAGTGCTTCTTTCTAGAAATTTATGCATTTGCCCAGGTTGTCCAATTTCTTGGCATATAGTTGTTCATAGTAATTTCTTACAAATCTTTGTANCCCATCCCGTCCCACCCCCCATCCTCCCCCCTCCCTCCCATTTCCACCCTTCTCAGTTGTTGTCCATGTGTTATCGGTCTATTCAGGTTTTCTGCCAGAATCTTCCTGATTCAGTTTTGGAAGTGCTTCTTTCTAGAAATTTATGCATTTGCCCAGGTTGTCCAATTTCTTGGCATATAGTTGTTCATAGTAATTTCTTACAAATCTTTGTATTTCTGTGGTATTGGTTGTTACCTCTCCTCTTTCATGGCTGGTTTTATTTATTTGGGTCCTGTCTCTGTTTTCTTGATGAGTCTGGCTAATGGTTTGTCAACTTTATTTATCTTTTTAGAGAATCCGCTTCTGGATTCACTAATCCTTTGAATTGTTTTTCTAGTCTCTATATCATTTAATTCTGCTCTGACCTTGATTATTTATTTCCTTCTACTTACTCTGGGCTTTGTTTGTTGTTGTTTTACTAGTTCCTGTTAATGTAAGGTTAGGTTGTTAATTTGAGATTTTTCTATCTTCTTTAGGTATAGACCTGTATTGCTATGAACTTCCCTCTCTGGTGTACCCTTGTTGTGTCCCATAGATTTTGGGTTGTTGAGTGTTCATTTTCATTTGCTTCCAGATACTTTTTGATTTCTTCCTTCATCTCCTTGTTAACCCATTCATTACTTAATAACACATTATTCAGCCTCCGTTTATGTGAATGTTTTGACTTTTTCTTGAGGTCAGTTTCTTGTCCCAAGCCATTGTTATCCAAGAAGATGCTTGATATGATTTTAATTTTCTTGAATTTTCTAATGCTTGTTTTGTGTGCTTCCATGTGGTCTGTCTGAAAACGGTCCATGTGCATTTGAGAAGAATGTGTATTTTGCTTCTTTGGGGTGAAATATTATTTAAATATCAATGAAGTCCATTTGATCTAGAGTGTCATTTAATGCTACAATATTTTTGTTGATTTTTTTGTTTGGAAGATCTATCCATTGTTGAGAATGGAAAGTTACTTTTATGAAGATTACATATTTGTGTATTAAATGATATTCTGGAGTGTGATAAATTATGAGACTGTTTGCTTCACAAATGCTACAAATTCAAAGATAAGATTTGAGTATGTATCAAATAATCTTAAGATGACTTAAAACATGTAGGCTACTGCATGCAGCTTTACAGAATTTTTTTAAAAATTAATTTTTGGGGAGCATGGCAGGGTGGGCTGGGCTGGGGGTGGAGGATAGAAAACTGTACTTGAACAATAATTAAATTAAAAAATTAAAAAATTAAAAAAATAAAACTATGCTTTTATGTAAAAATTAATTTTTTAATTTCTCAGAAAATTAAAAAGACTGACATACACATTTTAATTGAACATACTTATGCAACAGCTCAATAAAGCCTGCTGCTGCCTATTATGATAACATCATTGAGAATTTATGATTTGGATTTGTTCTCTTTGACTTTTTACCAACAAGGCTAATGTATCTAGTCTGATCCACTTTGGTTCTTGTTGGGTGCTCCTGGTATCTCAAAACACACTCTTGAGATGTTGGCCAATTAGCACTAGGCATTCTGTGTAAACCCACGGAAATTAATTTATTGACATGAGTGGTGTTTTGGCCAAGAAGCTTCACTATGTTTCATAGCCAAGGCCAGTGTATATTACTGCAGATTGTTATCTGGTGTTTGGCAATGGCTACAAAGGCAGCCAGGCAAGAATGAAACTTCTCATCAGAAGTCACCTAATGAGATACTGCAGATACCCATAGATGCTGGTTCATGACTTTCTCAGTTTACAGAAAGGAAAGTATGTGGCTGTCTTACTTGGCACTCTTCTTTGATCAAGGAAAACAACTGGGGGTAGGGGACAGTTCTATTAACCCTACCATTTGCTATATACAACCTAAATGGTTTTAAAAACATCTCTTTTTTCATTACTAATGCTATCACAATTGTCCCCACTTTCTCTCCCCTTGCCCACCTTCACCCAAGCCCACTCACTTCCATCCCTCAGTCAGTCTCCATACTGTGGCCTTATAGTATAGTTTGATATCAGGTATTGTGATACCTCCACCTTTGTTCTTTTGCAAGGTTGCTGAAGCTATTTGGCATCTTTTTCTGGTCCATATAAATTTTTTGAGTATTCATTCTAGAGCTGTGACATATGCTTTGATATTTGAATAGGAATTGCATTTAATCTATAGATTGCTTTGGAGAATATGGACATTTTAATAATGTTAATTCTTCCAATCCATGAATATGGTATATGTTCCCATTTATTTGTATCTTCCACAATTTCTTTCTTCAGTGTCCTATAGTTTTCCAAGTACAGGTCTTTACCTCCTTGGTTTAATTTATTCCTACATATTTTATATCATTTTTATTGCAATATCAAATGGGATTGATTTTTTAATTTCTCTTTATAACAGCTCATTACTGGTGTATAAAAATGCCATCAATTTCTGAGCATTGATTTTGTATTCTGCTACTTTGCTGAATCAGATCTTTACTTTAATATGATCTAGTAGTTTTTTGGTGGAGTAAAAACCATTTTTACCTCTAAAGTCAATTCCAAATCTACAGTATTCAAACCTTCATTTGTGCATTTCCCTTTCAATGATCCAAGTGTCAGATAAGACAAAGATTTTAGACATGATATTTCTAGATCCAGATGCAAATGTATATGAAATGATTACATCTTAATAGAGCTGACCCTTTAAACAACACAGATTGGAACTGCACAGGTCCACTTATGCATGGATTTTTTTCAATAAATATAAAGTTGGCTATCTCTATACTATGGTTTGCATTTTCACTTTCATCCAAACACAGATCAAAAACAGCATTTTCAATCTGTAGTTAGAAATCTACAGAAGTAGAGAGCTGACTGTACTCATTGCTCTACACCATTTTGTACAAAGGACTTGAACACCCACAGATTTTCTCATCTGCAAGGGTTCTGGAAATCAATACCCTATGGGTACCCAGGGACAACTCTAGTTAAGGTCTGGGAGCACCAAAAGCTACATGTGAATTTTCAACTGAAAAGGGGTTGATGCCCCTAACCCACACGCTGTTCAAGGGTCAACTGTAATTCAATTTGAACCAGAAAACATCAAGGATAGGAACTATGCAGCTGTGCTATGAACATATGCAAAATAAATAGTACACAAAGAAAAATCAGACTTTGCTTTCACATTTGCAATGAAATTTCTCCTTTCCTTGTAACTGTTGTTTATTCTAGCATAAATTCTTGTCAAATGCTATATAATAAAAAGGTTTTATTTTTATTTTTTCCCATTTTTAATATATATATTTCATTGATTATACCAATACAGTTGTTCTATTCCCCCCTTCAATCCCCTCCACTCTGCATACCCCTCCCCCACCATTCTCCCCCCCTTAGTTTATAACCATGTGTCTCAAGTTCTTCAGATTCTATATTTCCCCTACTATTCTTGCCCTCCCCCCTATCTATTTTCTACCTACTGTCTATGCTATTTTCTGTACCTTCTCCCCTCTTCTCCTCCTCCCACTCCCCTGTTGCTAACCCCCCATGTGATCTCCATTTCTATGGTTCCACTCCTGATCTAGCTGTCCTCTTAGTTTGCTTCTGTTTTAGGTGTGGTTGTTAATAACTGTGAGTTTGCTGTTCTTTCACTGTTCATATTTTTCATCTTCTTTTTCTTATATAATATCAGCGGATTTCTCAAAAGAGACCTTACAGGCAAGAAGGGGCTGGAAAGAAATATTCCAAGTCATGAAATCCAAAGACCTACAGCCAAGATTGCTTTATCCAGCAAAGCTTTCATTTAGAATGGAAGAACAGATAAAGTGCTTCTCAGATAAGGTTAAATTCAAGGAGTTCATCATCACCAAGCCCTTATTATATGAAATGTTAAAGGGACTTTTATAATAGAAAGGTTTTAACACAAAAGATTAAAATTTGGGGGCTCTCTGATTTCTGATTTTATGCCTATAAGATTAAAAAGACTTCTGTAGAGAAATAAAAGGCTGGAACAGTTCACTCAAGGGAAAAATGTGATTTCCGTAACTATATTTCATTTCAAACTGATAGGAACAGCATAAAAATCCTACACTCAAATAAATGAAAAGTTAGCAATTGTCTTTGACTTTTGATTCCTCTCGCTCATGTTTCCATAAGTACATAGGATCACTCAACTCTTCCCTTTACAGACACAGAGTAAAATACCTTTATGTCTGGAAATTGGCCCAGATAGGTATCCAGTGTCAGCAAGGACCCATCCACTAACTTTTGATGGAAGTCTTCCCATAACACATCACATTTCTGAAATAAAAAGAGAAATAAAGTGATAAATGTGGAATTAGTTTAATTGAATACCTTTCACCAAACTTCTAAAAAACATCTGAAACTAAAATATTTCATAAGTAATGTGTTCTCAGATAATAGATGCTAGAAAGAATGTAGATTGTTTAATAATACAATAAAATTTCTAGACAATTTAGCTACCAGTTCTAAATTACAGTACAGACTATTTAAAAATAGTCTGACTATTTTTAATAGTCATTAAAAATATATTTCTGATTCTGAATTATTAAAAAATGTAGATACTCATAGGTGACCTTTGGGGATAAGAAACTACAAAGAATTCCACATGGATTGCTTCTGAAGCCATCTAGGAAACTAGAAACCACTCCAAAGAAACTACCATTGCTGAAACTTCCACAAAAAGGGCAAAAAATTATTGCCGTAGTGGAAAAGGATCTTCCATTTATAGAATACCAATTATGATAAATACACAATAAATATTAGGTGTTACTAGTACTACTACTATCACTATGCCTAGGCATTAGGCTAAATCAGCTATTTTCATCCAGTTTCATTTCACAGCACACATAAAACAATCACTAAAATTTTGTGGCACACCAAAAAATACTTTTTGCCAATCAAACAAAAAAGATAGGTGTAATTTTGATTCATTCACACAAGATGCCTATTGTTCTGTTGATTTTTTTGACAATCTAAGGAAAAAGAGGTCAGTTGAACAGGACTGCCTAGGATAGATTATATTTCCATGCCTTCACTGCACTAAATGTAACCATGAGTCTAAGTTCTAGACAATGTGATGTACTTTCAGAAAGTACACCATAAAGGATGCTAATCTTTCATGCACCTTACTTCTTGCTAACTAGAATGCAGAAATGAGAGCTAGTGTTCAGAGAATCATCCTGAACCTAGCAGAGGCAGCAAGACTGTCAACGATGGACCCCTGATGCTTGTGAGTCCAGCACACCATCCTTGGCTCACCACCTTCAACGGCCTTTATGTAAGAGAGATAAGTTTCTATTGTGCTGAAATTATTTTGAGGGGGGTGCAAAAGGGATATTTCCTTTTGTTTCTTCAAAGAACAGTCCTATTTGTTACAGATCCAAAATCATTTTATGCAAACAAAAATGTTTAAATCCTCTGTATAAAAAGGTACCTCTTCTGATTTGAATAGACCCTCTGAAAATGCAGTGTTCAGTTCTTTCACCATTAAAAGAATCCATATTTTGATCTCCAACTGAAATTCTTGCACAAATTCTTGCAACCACAAGGACCAAGGTAGGATGGCAGCTGTTTCCTTAGGAATAAATGTCAACAATGGCACCTGCCACTCATACAATGTAGTAATGTTCTGAAAAGCCAGTAACACAGGTGTCTATTATTCCCTTAAAAACTCTTCATTTCATGACAAATTTTTAAATTATATCCTATTAATAAGAAATTTACAAAATGAGTTAAGCATTTAACATAACATTAAAACACAGTGTTTTTGTTACTGAAGAAATGTGACAATATGTAATTACTTAATAATTGCATTGGAAAGTGGCATGTGGAGGCTAGTTTTGGAAAATTCATATCTGAAAGTTTTCAAAAGAGGGAACAGAACCAAAAAGAGCTTTCCTCACAAATAAGTCTCTGCTTTTCTCTCAGTCATAATAAGATTATAAAGATCAAAGTGGGGATGTCAGAATTCTCATGGAGAAGCCTGGCATTGAACTGTTAATCCATCTTTCCAACGGCTGTGTAGATAGTCAGCTCATCACATATCAGACCTACCCCTGAGCCATGACCCCTGAGCCATGGAAGCTGTATCTCCCAGGTCTCCTGTGCTTCAATGAGCAGCAATTGGCTCCATGCAATGGGATATGACAAACTACTCTTCATTTTAATAAATAACTTGGATATGAGAGAACCTCTGACAGGTGGCTTTCTAATGTCTATAATAATACAAGCACTATGCATGATGGCATTGACATGAATACAAAAACTATAAATGTGTTATTAGTAGGCACTAGTATTGTTCTCATTTTGCACATGAGGAAAGTAAAGCCCAAGAAGGTTAAAGAACTCATCCAACCTCATACATCACACAGATCTGCCCCACTCTACCTTCAAAAGAGTGACGCCCATTTGCTCACTTTGAGAAGGCTCTCAGCTAGAAGTTGGATTTCAGGTGTTCAGATATGTCTAAGAACAAAGTTTTCCATAAGTCAAACTCCTATTAGCAGGCCAACTGCATCTCTCCTCAGGTTCTTCCAAGCAGTGAATGGGCTATGTGTTGTTTAAGTGAAATAGATGCTCTTTCAAGTTCCTGTCCCTTCTTTCAAGGAGGGGTAGGAAAAGAAAGGGTGCAGAGGTGAAGCAGATTCACAAACTCATGCCATGCACCCATTCTCCTGCTGAAATGCACTATTAGGATGAGGACTAAGAGATAGAAAAATACTATTTTTATTTTGAGAAAAATGATCTTTAACACACAGCTTTCTATCCAAGTGGTTTTACAATCAGTTCTCTAATCATTGAATTGGGGATGATCTGGGTGGCAGATCTGTAGGGTGGTTTTCTGGGTACATGGTGTCCCCTCATGATTAAGACCAAGAAGTGGTGAGATGTACTCAGGAAATAGGCTGAGTGGGCAGAACTTGCTGGGAGCCTTGCAGAAGCCCCCAAGGCCTCTGGCATGCTGCCATCCTGGCTCTTACCTCACCAACCATCTTCACGTCTTCCCGCCCATACCAATCAGGCTCATAGACTTCATGAAGCGACTCGGTAAGCTTCATTGAGGCTTCTTGCATGCCTAGTGTTGGAGAAAAACGACTTCTGTCAGATAGAAATGAGAGAGGAGTCCCTTCCTCTTTCCCCTACTTTTCTAAGTGAGAGAAAAATCTTTGTTAATCATTTAAGCAAAAATCATTAAGGCACAACTATTAATTGTATCTGTAATCACATCTTTGCTTGAGGGTCTCTAAGACTTATCTGATTACTGTATGAATTTCTATTATTTATGTGATAATAATAGATATATATCAAGTCTTGACAAAATCAACAAAGTGTTCTATTCTGAAAACAACCATAAATGAGTCCTATTATGTGTGCTGTCATTCACTAAATGACATGGAACCGTAAATACACAAGACACTATAGAGTTCTAAAAATAAAATTAATCTTAAATTACTTTAAATATAAGAAATAAAGCATTTTTAGAAGGAGGTAAAAGTAAAATCAATAGGATTTTAGGTCATAACAGTTGTTTGAAAGTGGTTTAAGTGGCCTAACAATTTTCAAAAGAAAAAAAAGATTTTTTTCACAGTATTACTAAAATCTATACATAGAGTTTTAAATCAGAACTCTCAGAAAGGTTAGCATTCTTAAGTCAGTGGATCAGAATTTCTATAGAAATACATTTGGCATGTTACAAAAATTTGGTTATTTATAATAGGAAAAATACAGGTTCTAAGTGAAACACATGATATAAATAAAGTATTATCAAAACCCTTCAAAACCCTCCTTCAAAACATGGAGGTGAAGTGTGGATTGCCATGGAGATAGCTCAGCCTAAGAACAAAACAAGGTACATTCTTTGGCTGGTGACTGGAAAAAGTGCTTCTTTATCGCCAGTTCAAAGGTGAGACCTGACTGAGTTGATTTCTTGGCCTTTGTCTTTAAGAAATATGAAAAGGGACTAGATAAAGAGGGAGGAGAGAACAATTGAGTACAGTCATTAGAAACAAAAACACATTTCATAAACTTAATGCCACGGAATCAAAGATAGAAAATTTTTGTTAAACTGAAAGCTGCAACATTCTTAGACTCAACCACATGCTTGTTAGATTCAAAGGAGGTCATGCTGGATTCAACTGTGAGAGGAAAACAAAAGCAAAATAAGATGTCTGAAATGATAGAAGTATATTCTTGAAGAGTACATGTAAAAGTGAACATATAATTTGGTATTTCATAGTACTTTTTCATTCTCTAGGCATAGAATACCCCACTTTCCTTCCCCTGATAAAAAGAAGATACATATTTGGTCTCTGCACCTTGTTGGTTTGAAAGCCTGGACCCCTCTCCCCATGTGCAAGTACATCCCTGAGCATGTTAAAGGGGCCATTGACAACAGGCTGAAATACCACAAGATGAAGCCCCAGCAAGTAAGCGTGGGAAAAAACAGTGATGACTAAAGTCACTGGGAACTCTGATGAAATGAGAGTCTTGTAGATACAGCAAAAGTCCCCCCAAATCATACAAAAGCCTGCATCCATTCCCTAGCACTTTGAATTCAAGCAAATAAAGATGCTCTATCTTGTACATGTGGTCACTGCAAGGTGGCAGCTACATAATCTCGTGTCCACATTCACTCCTCTCCAAGTACCAGCAAGTCTATATAAACAATGTACCCCTCAAATTCACGTCAAAAGTTTGTCACTGATGAGCCCCTTCCATATTTCTATGTCAAAAGGATTCTGAGGTTTTCTTTTCTTTATAAACAGCTATTTACATAGGTTCTTAATGTCTTAAGAGGAAGAGAAAGAAATAATGGCATTAAAGGACCAATAACCTTTATGGTAAAAATAAAACTGTGAATGTACACTTAAAATTACCTAAGACCTTATTCATTGAGGTTAAAAGCAAACTGTTACAGTAAATGTGTCTATTAGCAGCCTAAAATAACTACTAATTCTTGTGTGGATAGTGACAGACAATGTGGAAAGAATCCATTTTGACATAGAAATTTTTCTAGAACTTGCCATAGGAAGTACTTGGATTGATAGACAAGTTAATAAGACACAAGCCTTGCTAACCTTATGGAGCATAAAGTCTGGCAAAGAGATTTTAGGGATTTAGAATTTACTTTGCTGACAGAGCATGAGAAAAAAAAGCTAAAACCCAAGTTCCCTCCAGTGCAATCTGGCAACATTAAAGTGGCTACTATTTAGTAGTATCTATTTAATAATATATAATAGACAACATTTTCTTATAAGATCAGTGATTTCCATAGAAAAAATTACTATCTTACTGCGAGACAGGAACCACTTTGCTTTCTTCAAAATTTTGGACTTTCTCCAAGGCATTTATTGTAACCACCTGTATTTACATTTGCAAGCAAACTTGTGAGTTTCTATTTCTATCATCTTAGGTTTGTTGCATAGATCACACTGCTACACGGGTCTTTGCTTAAGCATCCTGAAGACATATGTTTTAGTGAAAAATAACAGTTAAAATGCATTATTACAATAACCAGCAGCAGCCATAAACCACTAACAGAATATCTAAAATATTGTGAGTTTTATCCATTGTTTAGAAGACAGTCATTTAGAAGACAGGGGTCATTTCAGGTGAAATGAAGTCTTTAGTGTAGAGTGTCAAGGTGGAGAACAAGTGGGGAGAAAATAGGCAGGCTGAGAGACAGCTCCAGAACAGTCAACCCGACCACTGGGATCATGCTGATATAAGAAGTCGTATTCAGTCCATGACACCATCTGGGCCACACTCTAGAGAAAGGTCTTCTGTGTTCATTATCCCTGTTTCTGGCATCCACCACTACCCATATCCCAGTGACTTCTCTCTCCGGATCCCTATCAAACATTTCCAGTTAGATGTCCTACTAGTACCTCAAACTTCGCATATTCAAAACAAACTAAGCACTTTCTTGTTGAAACCTACTCCTTCTCCTCTCACCAATTCTCATAAATACCAACCAGTTGTCTCAGTTAGAAAACTGGCAGCCATTCTACATGCATCCTCCTATACTGAATTTGTCAGCAAGACAAGACAATTCTGCCTGAATCTCCAATGAAGTCCCTTCCTTCCATGACCCCTGTCACAGTGCTTGAAAGGCACTCAACATTTCTTATTTAGATTAGATAAAATAATCCACATAAATGGTTGAGCAAATACTTACACAGAGCAAACATTCAAATGTCAGTCTTTATAAAAACTATTTTTGAAGGCAGTATGGCAATGTAACTAAGATTATTATTTGCAATCATTCAGCCTTCGTTAAAATCTTGTTTTTCTACCATATACCATCTGTGTGATATTAGGCAAATTACCTAGCTGCCCTAAAACTCATTTTTCCAAAGTGTATATTACTAAGAAATAACAGTACATGCCACAGGTTGCAGTGATAATTATATGAAATTACTTAAAGTTTATGTCAGTGCCTGGCACATAAGAGCTCAGTAAATGTTGGCTATTATTACTGTGCTAGACTTCTAAGTTTCCTTGTAGTTTCATTACCTCTAACCTGAATTCCACACAACCACAATAATTATTTTTCTAAAATGCTGATCTGATAATGTTACTCATTCCCTTGCCTACAATAATGCAATAACACTCTTCCCCACTGACAAAATAAACTCCCAGTATAATACATAAGCACCTCTTTGTACACATGCTACCTACCTTTCCGTCTCAGGCAGCTCAGTTTCCTGCTTGCTACTCACTAATTTACTTGTTCCCTAAAGAGCCCATGCTCCATCCTGCTTCCTGAGTTTCTATACATGTAGCTTCTTCTTCCTGGAAAGTCCTTCCAACATCAACCTCTCTCTTTGGCATATCTTATAACCTGATGACCAGATTTGTTTCCTTCCTTGGTTCATTCAAGTTTACATTCCCAGGAAAGACCATTCCTTATCTGGTATCCTATCCCTTAGGTGGAGTGAGGGGCTTGTCCTCTGTCGTGATAGCACATGTGTGGACAGAGCTGACTCCATCTTGAAAAGCTGAGTCCAGTTGCAAGCTAATATACCAGCTTAACTTCTGAGTGAATGAACCCAGACCCTTAACCACTGAGTAGACTCTGGAATGTGTACAGAGATTTCCAGCAAGTCACAGAGTTTCCATTACTCCTTCTCCTGGGGCAAGGAGCTCTAGATGTTACCTACCTCATTATCTCACCCTGGCCCCAGGGCCTTCCCATGTCTGGTCTTCCCCTGACTATCCACACACTGATCAAGAAGGTGAAAGATGGACTTCCAGCCAAGATGGAGGTGTAGGTAGATACACTGTGCCTCTTCTCACAAGCAAAGGAGGGACAACAACAAATTTAAAAACAAAAATCAACCAGAGCTGCCCCCAAATCAAATTGTATGAAAGTCTGGCAACCTAGGACTTAAAGAAGAAACATTCATCCAGACCAGGAGGAGGGGCAGAGACAGGCAGCCCAGCAGAGAGGACTCGAGGTAAGGCAGTGGCTGGAGGACCAGGCTAGGAGCAGCTGGTGAAGCAGGTATTCCCACATTTGTGTGTGGATAAACCAGGAGGAACAACTGGGGAGCAAGACAGACCACGCAACCCAGGGTTCCAGTACAGAGAAATAAAGCCTCACAACCTCTGACTGAGAAAAACCTGTGGGAATTGCAGTGGTGGGAGAAAATCCCAGTGTCATAAGAGAGTTTGCTGGAGAGACTCATAGGGTCCTAGAACTTACACAGTCCACACACCCAGGAATCAGCACGAGAAGGGCCCAATTTGATTGTGGGTAGCAGAGGAAGTGACTGAAACCTGGTTGAGAGCTGAGCAAGTGCCACTGTTCCCTCTTGGACCCTTCCCCTACATACAGTGCCACAACACAACAACCTGGGTTGCCCCACCCTGGCGAATACCTAAGGTTCTGCCCCTTACTATGTAACAGGTAAGCTGAGACAAAAAAAATATGTCCCACATAAAAGAATAGATCAAAGCTCCAAAAAAATACAACTAAGCAATGGAAAGATAGCCAACCTATCAGATTACAGTTCAAAATGCTGGTAATCAGGATGCTCACACAATTGTTGAGTATGGTTGCAAAGCAGAGGAAAAGTGAAGGCTATGCAAAGTGAAATAAAGGAAAATGTACAGGGAATCAATAATGAAGGGAAGGAAACTTGGATTCAAATCAATAGTTTGGACAAAAAAAGAAAGAAATAAACATTCAACCAGAACCGAATGGAGAAACAAGAATTCAAAAAAATGAGGAGAGGCTTAGGAACCTCTGGGACAACTTTAAATATTCCAACATCTGAATCATAGGGGTACCAGAAGGTACCACATGGAAGGTTATCAGTAGGGAGGGGGAAGAATGGGGGGAAAGGTACAGGGAATAAGAAGCATAAATGGTAGGTAAAAAAAGACAGGGGGAGATTAAGAGTAGTATGGAAATGGAACTTATATATATATGACCCGTGGACAAGAACTAAGATCGGGGAATGATGGCGAGAGGGCAGTACAGGGTGGAGGGGAATAAAGGGGAGAAAAAAATGCAACAACTGTAGTAGCATAATCAATAAAATCTATTTTAAAAAGGTGAAAGATGAAGAGATCATAATGTTCTACTGCTTTCCAGCACCCATTTCTGCATATAAGTTCCCCACTAAAGTCTATAAACCAACAAGCTAGATTTGTTTGTTCTTTGGTCTCTTGGCTCCTTCAGCATCTGGGTACCACTTTGCATATACAGTCTTTTCTAAGAACAGCACATAATACATACTTCTGTTAAAATGCATACTTCTAAGCATATCTGGCTTTTAGTTTATTCTCCCCATCTCTACTGCAAGCTCCATGACAGTAACCACTGTGTCATGCTCATCTATGCACCTCCATTGCCTAGGACAGTGTTAGGCCTACCCATAAATGAGGCTCAACGCAATGTTTGCTGCTAAAATGAATGAGAGTGCCCTGACCAGTGTGGCTCAGTTGGTTGGGCATCATCCTGCAAAGCAAAAGAAAGGTCACTGGTTGGAGTCCCAGTCAGGTCACATGCCTGGGTTGCAGGTCCAGCCCCCCATCAGGGCATGTTCTAGAACAGGGGTGTCAAACTCATTTTCTCTGGGGGCCACATCGGCCTCATGGTTGCCTTCAAAGGGCCAATATAATTTTAGGACTGTATAAATGTAACTACTCCTTAACTGTTAAGGAGTTGAAATTAACATTCAGCCCCTAGAAGGCAACTGAAAGGCTGATGTGACCCCTGGTGAAAATGAATTTGACAGCCCTGTACTAGAGGCAATCAATTGATGTTTCTCTCACACATCAATGTTTCACTCCCTCTCTTTCTCCTTCCCTTCCCCTCTCTTTAAGAATAATTATATAAAATCTTTTTTTAAATAAAAAATAAAATGAATGAGAGCATAAGATCTACCTTACAAAGCCCAGAAGAAATAATAAATACTTTCAGCCTGCTGACAGATGGGGGAGGGGCGTGTAAAGGTTGAGCAAACAAGCCAAAGAACTGTTGCCTGGATACAGGCAACAGTATGGTGATGGCAGGGAGAGGAGTGGGGAGAGTGGGTGGAGGTGAAAGAGGTTATAGGGGATATATCATAATGGAAAAAATACAATAAAAATAAACTATTAAAAAAAGACTATACTTAGTATAATTACAGAAGAATGTGAATATGTATGCAAGATAATGAATATATCTTGTCAAGGAATTATTTGTTTATTAAATGATAATTAAATATATTATATACATTTGTTTCCATATGCTAATATAAATTATATTTTGAAACTTCAAAAAAAGCCTACAAAGGTGAATGCCAACCAGAGAGTAATGATGATGAGTACAGCTCATTACCCAATGGGCCAAAGTAATTTAAACACATATCTCTTTTATGGAGTACTCAACACTATTCAATCAGTAGAATGTGATTGAAGGAAAGGCTGATATAAGGTCCTTATCCTTCTAATGAACATGTGGCCATTAGAGGTAGAATGAAAGGTTGCTTTGGTGACCCAGCCAATGTCTCTCTGGAGCTAACAGTTCACTCAGTGGATTCTCCTTCTAGACCACAGTAAGGAAAAGAGTTACTCCAGTCTTTTAAAATAGAATTCTCCATACTAAGGCTGTAAAATTGTCCAAAATATGCAGATTTGGGGAAAGAGATCCAATTTATTTATTCATTCAACAAATGTTTTCACTTTTTAAAAAATCAGCTAACATAGAAAAAATCCCATGTTTGACACAATATGTTACTTCTTATGTTCAAATCCTAAATCAATAATCAATGAAAATACCTACAGTGTCTTCTATTTTCTCACTGGACTATTATAAATAATACATACTTAAGGTTAATTTTTTAGTGCAGTTAAATATAAACTCTATGAGTTTGTGGAAGTTAAATTATCTAAGTTTTACTTCTTTGAAAATTTAAAATAAGGCTAATATCATTTATCATATAGCTGTGTTGGGTGGTTACAAAGAGGGAATATGTCTAAAACACTTAGCACACAAACTAGCACATACTAAGTGCTCATTAAAAAAGAAATAGTGATAAATTGTCATTATTCCACTATAAAAATGAACTTCAATTTGTGAAAATACTCCCTACCAATGGTCATAGATTTCAAAGGCAGTATAAGAGACAGTGGATAAAAGCAGGGTCTTAGGAGACACACAGACCAGAGTATACATCCAGGCTCTGTTGTTTATGAGGTAAATGACTTTGGACAAGCTATTTAATTCCTCTGCACCTTGCTTTATGTATAAAATAAAGATTATAAAGTAACTACCTCAGATAGTTTTCATTAAAATTATATTTCTTGTATATAAAATTTAAATACATTTTAATTTAAAAGTCAATTTCAGCTTCCAATCAATATGGCAGAGTAGGTAAACATGGTGCTGGCCTCCTCCCACAATGACATCAAAATTACAACTAAACTATAAGAACAACCATCATTCAGAATTTCCTGAAATCTAGTTAACCAGGAATCATATACCTAAGGATATACAGAAGAAGAAACCACATCAAGACTGGTAAGAGGAAGGGCAACATGAAATAAGCTGGTCCCATACAATATGTGTCAAATAAAAGTTGGGGAAAATATCTAGGCTGTAGGGGTCCCCCCTGAGGAGCAAGATGTCCTAGGCCCACATTAGGACCCACAGCCCAGGGATCCAAAGCCAGGAAGATAAAGTTCCCCATAATTTATAGCTGTGAAAAGCAGCAAGGATTACAGCTTGGTAAGACAAAAGGATTTTGGAGTCCCAGTCTTTCCCCTTAAAAGGCCCACACAAACTTACTTGGACTAACTCACTCTGAGCTCCAGTGCTAAGGCAAGTGTTCAAATGGCTCCAGGGACATATGGGGAGGAACTGAATTGTCTGGCTTCATGGTGAGAGGTGGAGGGGCAGCTTTATCCCAGACAGAAGTGCTGGCAGAAGCCATTGTTCCTTTGCTGAGTACACCCCATTCATGTGCAGTTTGGTGCCATATCCAAGTCTCCATCAACCTAACACTGTTCACCCTGCCCTGGTGATTCCCTGAGACCCTGCCCTACCCAACTAGCAGGCCTACACAAGCCACTTCCTGTAGCTTTTCCATACAAACATCCTGTCTAAGCTCATGTTGCAGACTTTCCTAAAATATATCAATTTGCAAACTCCAAACAAGCAGTGTCTGGCCTCAGCATGCCCAAAATTTCTTGCTAAGAGGCCCCAGGCCCACACTAGCTATGGCTAGACTGTTTTCAGGTTGGCCACTCTTAGGTACCAGCAAAAGCAGCAACCTATAGATCACTCTGTAGCAAATGACAGGTGGTCCTAGACTGGGAACAAGTAGCCTGCACCTCTGGGAGGCCCCAGAGTCAGCATACCTGGTGGCCAACTATAAAACATGCTAGAGTACAACCCAACCACTGCCATGAAAGACACACACAAGCTGCAGGCACCAGAGCTGAAGAAGCTAGTTTTGCTCTGTGGGGTGGGCTCCTGAACAGCAGTTACCCCATTGTAGTTGCAGCTGGTCCTAGTAGACAATAGGCTTAGAAGTCATTGACATGCAAAGAGTGATAAAGGTTCAAATATAACAGGTTAGTGCACATGTGGGGTACACTTGGAGCATCTGGCTTGAGTGAATGGGAAGGCTGAACCTACAGGACACTTACTACCTAAGGCCACCCAACCAAGACTAGGAGACATAGCAGATCTACCTAATACATCGTAACAAACATAGAGGGGCAGCCAAACTAGGGAAATAAAGAAACAGTTATCAAATAAAAGAATGAAAGACATCTTCAGAAAAAAAGAATTAAATTAAATAGAGACAAGCAAACTACCAGATAGAGTTCAAAACACTGAATATAAAAATATTGACTATAATGATACTCAAAGAACTCAGAACTTCAAGAGAATAATAAAGGTCACTTAGCTCTGGCTAGGTGGCTCAGTTGGTTGAAGTACACCAAAAGGTTGTGGGTTCAATTCACAATCAGGACACATACCTAGGTTGCAGGTTTGATCCCTGGTCAGGAAGTATACAGGAAGCAAGTGATTGATGCTTCTCTCATATTAGTGTTTATCAAATCAATGTTTCTCTCTCCCCACCTCTTTCTCTCTCTCAAATCAATAAACACATCCTTGGGTGAAGATTAAAAATGTAATAGTAAAAAAATTATAGAAACCATAAAAAGAACCAGTTGGAAATGGAGAATATAATAACAGAAACAAACAATACACTAGAAGGAATCAACAACAGAGTAGATGAAGAAGAGGATTGAATCAGCAATTTGTAAGATGAAGAAGCAGAAAACACTCAATTAAAGCAAAAACAATGAGAAAGAATCAAAAAATGAAAATAGTTTAAGGGACCTCTAGGACAAGATCAAGTGTAAAAACATCCGTGTCATAGGGGTACCAGAAAAAGAAAGAAATTCAAAATCTATCTGAAGAAATAATGACTAAAAACTTCCCTAACTTGGTGAAGGAAATAAAGTCCAGAAAACACAGAGAGTCCCCAAAAAGTTGAACCCAAAAAGGCCCACACCAAGACATACCATAATTAAAATACCAAAGGTAAGAAATGAAAAGAGAAATCATAAAAGCAGCAAGAGAAAAGCGGTTAGTTATCTACAAAGGAGCTATAATTAGACTGATTTCTCAATACAAACTCTAAGGGTCATAAAGGATTGGCACAAAAATATTCACAGTGATGAAAAGCAAGGACCTACAGCCAAGATTACTCTACCCAGCAAAGCTATCATTTAGAATCAAAGGACAGATAAAGAGCTTCCCAGATAAGAAAAAAAAAAAAATAAAGGAGTTCACCACCAAATGGGTATTACAAGAATATTAAAGGGTCTCCTTGAAGAAGTATGAAGAGGAAGAAGAAAAGGAGGAGGTGGAGGAGAAGGAGAATAAAAATATGAGTAATAAAATGGCAATAAGTACATATATATCAATAATTATTTTAAGTGTAAATGGATTAAATGCTCCAATCAAAAGACAAGTTGCTGAATTAGTAAGAAAATAAGACCCTTATATATGATGCCTACAAGAGACTCACTACAGATGGAAAGACACCTGTAATCTGAAAATAAAGGGATGGAAAAGTGTATTTCATGAAAATTGATATAAAACAAAACAAAAAACAATGCTTACACCAGACAAAATAGACTTTAAACCAAAAGCTACAACAAGAAACAAAGAAGAATCTAGAAATTCCATTTCTGGGTATTTACCCAAAGAAACAGAGCACTAAATAAAAAAGACATATACATGCATGTGTTCACTGCAGCATTATTTACAATAGCCAAAATATAGAAGGAACTTAACTGCCCATCAATGGATTAATGGATAAAGAAGTGGTGCATTTATACAATGGAATGTCTTTCATTAAAAAGAATGAATTTTTGCTGTCTGCAACGACATGGATTGACCTAGAGGATATTGTGCTGAGTGACATAAGTCAGGCAGAGAAAGAAAAATGTGATATGATTGCACTTATATGTGGACTCTAAAAATCATAATAATCAGAATAGAAAGAGACTCATAGATCCAGAAAACATTCTTGACAATTGCTATATGAGAGGAGGGGTTGAGGGAAATGGGTAAAACAAGTAAAGAAATTAAGAAGTATAGATTGGCAGTTACAAAATAGTCAAAGGGATGTAAAGTATAGCATACAGAATGTAGTCATTAATATTGTAATAATTATGTATGGTGTCAGATGTGTACCAGATTTACCTGGATGATCACTTTGTCAGTTATATAAATTTCTAACCACTAGATTGTACACCTGAAATTAATATAATAATGTATGTCAACCGTATTAAAAAGTAAAACATTATTTTAAAACTTTCACTAATTTTTATTGTGACTAATTTTTATTATTAAGATTTTCATTATTTTATTATTTATTACTTTTTTGTAATAAATTTCACACATTCACATTGAAACTCTTAGGATAAATTTTAGAAGTGGAACTGCTGTGTCAGAAAGTATGCCAAACAATGCATTTAAAGGCTTTTAAGAAATTGCTCTTC
Organism: Sturnira hondurensis; assembly: GCF_014824575.4. Lineage (NCBI taxonomy): Eukaryota > Metazoa > Chordata > Mammalia > Chiroptera > Phyllostomidae > Sturnira > Sturnira hondurensis. The sequence continues at coordinate 5,974,915 of NW_028081623.1, read as the reverse complement.
TGGAAAGCTATCCTACCATCAGTGTATGAAAGGGGTCTACAGTTGTTGGGGTTTTTTTTTAATTTTAATGTCTTTAAACATTTGGAAGAAAAATGACATCATCTTTCTTTTGTTTTTATTTACTATTCTTTGATTACTCACGAGGAAAGCATTTTTCAAATTTGTTACCTATCTATAGCTCTTCTTGGCTAATTTTCTTTTAATATGACTATTCATTCTCTTTCAAACAACAGATATTCATTTAGTTTACTTACTGAGTTCTTCATATTTTGGTTCATTTTCATTAAGAGTGTTGTCTAAATAACTTTAAATATACATATATTCATTTTATATATTTGTAAGATCAACTCTCTCTATCTTCCCTGTCATGTTTTCTGTCTTTGGGTTACCCTGGTAAAGACCTTGTCACCTAAAACTAGAGACTAAGTGTATTGTATTTATCTTAACATTCTAGTATACCTATAGTATACACATATTTAAATTTTTATTATATCTGAAATCAAGGAGGAAGTAGACTATGATGTTGGGAATCTCACTTTTTTCCAAGTGCTTGGACAGTTTATGGACAGTTTATCCAAGATACTTTGTGAGATGATCCATTCTCTCCCCACTAATTTCAAAATCTGCCTTGTGACCCATCACACCCATGAGTACACTCAGGTCTGATTCTGTGCTGGGAACTGGATGATATACAGCAGGTAGAGGCAGAACTCTCCTCCCTAGTGCTCTCTCCTCCTTTCACCACCGGCCTCATTTCTTTGCCTTTTGTGACTCTGGCAGAAACCAATGTCAGGTCTTCTCTTTCACCATACAGTGGCAGGGCTGCAGGTGTGGCTGGTCCCTACAAATCACAGGGCTGTGATAATTCTCCACACCTGTCTCGGCCACTATTCTTACCCCTTCCAGCTAGAGGGTGTAAGAGTGAGTCTGGGAGTGTTCTCTTGGGACATACTCTCCCCCAGGAGGTAAACCAGCTGCAGCTTTTCTTAAAGTCTCAAGCTTGCTCTAACAACTCTTACAAACTCTAGCACATGAGAGGCACTTATTCCTAGTTTCCAGCATCAAGGCAGACATATTTTTTTCCTTGCATATTCTGATTATCACTTCAATGGGAATTTGGGAGTGGGTGGACTAAAACACCTCTGATCAAGTACCATCTTGGCTTTGTATAATTAACACTCAATCCTGTCACTCATGAATTTCAAGAACAACCTGTACTTGGTAACATGCTATAAACAACTCACACATATTACCTTTGATAGCTGCTAAATAGCCTCGGAGTTCTCGCTGAAGTCTGGTACCCTCTGCCTGAAAAACACACAAAGAGATGTTGAGCATCTTGTCTATATTTTCCATGCAAACATATACAAAGCAGTGAGTCTCAGAATTATTACTGCCAGTCTCAGAATTATTACTGCCACAGATTCATTCTTGAAATAACACAAATATGCAAACACAGACTAAACAAGGTGCCTGTTGGTCTAAATATTTACAGAGATTTTATTCAGCTTAACAGAAAAGGAAAAGACAAGCAAATTTTTCTAAGAAATGAAAACTGTGGCCCATCATACAGGCTCAGATATATTCAAGAGCTAGCAAGTCTCTAAATTTTGACACATGGGTTACGATGGTAGGAAATTGATGACCGCCATCCAATATGGTAGCCACTAGCCACAGGTGACTATTCAGTGCTTGCAACATAACCAGTCTGAATAAATATGAACTTGAAGTGTAAAATACACACTGGATTTCAAAGACTTTGTACAAAAATTTCATTAATGTGTTTTACATCAGTTGCATGTTACAATTATAATATTTTGGATACACTGAATTAAATAACCATATTATTGAAATTAATTTCACCTGTTACTTTTCATTTTTTTCAATGTGGACACTAGAAAAATTGGTTACATATGTGGTTTGCATTATATTTTGTTGGACGTTATCAAAATAGAGATAAAAATGTAAACTTTGACATATGCACCCTACTTTTGGTTTGGATTACCCTTCGAGACTCAGACCCTGAGACTAGGATTAGACTGTAAGTAGTTTAACCTGGAGTTTACCCAGGAAATGTTAATAGAGGCGTGGGGAAATGAGGCAGGGAAGGAAAGAGAGCCATCACATGGTATATTATCAAGTTACAGTGGTGGGCAACTGCCCTTAGTTCCACTGGAGAACTCTAGGAGATAGTGTCAAACCCTATAGATATGCTAACTCGGGGGCACAGAAAATGGGACTCAATTCCTGACAGGTCTGGCTGAGAACTGCTCCTGGGGGTCATTAATTCCTCCAGTATGTCCTCTCAGGTGCAGAGAGGTTTCTAGTAACCAGAAAAAAAACCTCAGACAGAGTCACCCTTGCTGGCAGTCACAACTAAGTCTAGTGGGCTCAGAAAAGGAAGTACTAGGTGCATGTGGCTGGGCATCCACAGTATGTGCTTTGAGACTGCACCTAAAAATATAAAAATATATGTACTTTTAATTACATATTTATTTAACAAAATTGCAGACAGCTAGCACACTGAAGGACTACACCTCCATAATAAATAATATAGTGTCTATATTATTACTGTAACCTGATAGTTAATATAGTTAATAATATAGCAACTATAATAGTCATATATAAGTGAATAACCATTTGTTAATATTTACCAAAAAGGGGTGGGGATGAAGGGAAAATGCCAACTTGCTTAGTGAATTACAATTTAGTAGGGGGACTAAACTATCTAAATAGAAAATTGCAAGGTAGATTACATTTAGCTCTGCAATAGCCATGTAAAGTTTTTTTTAGTACAAAGTGGATGCTTTAAATGTATCCAAAGTGGATACATTTAAAGAGAGAGATTAATACAAAGAAACACTGAAAAAAAGTGTTTAAGACTATGCTAAACCCTAAAAGCGATCTAGGAAACTATTTTCCTATATATAGTACAGTATATAGTATAGTGACGTTATTTTTATTAAATGTACCTAGAAGTCAGGTAAGGTTTTCTTTATCTGCACTAAGCTCAAGCTATTTTTGTCAGCTCTATAAACTTAGGCACTACTAGATAAAACTCAGGGTCAATTTATTTGCTGGGATATAATTCATTTGCTGGCACATAATACAGTAAGAATCCCAAGAAGGTATTTTTAGATATAAGAGTGGAAGGAAGTTCAAATTATACAATAATACTTAAATAGATGAGTACAATTTAAATAGATAAATGGAACCAATTTAAATAACTTTCTTCCTTTCTAAATATTAAATTTCTTAATTTTCCCCATGAGAATTATAAATCATTTGGTAAAAAACATATTAAATTTCACCTAAACTTTGCCTGAATCAAAAAGTTAAAACACTCATGAGAGAAAATTTCACCTAGAATATACCACGGAGTATTTCTTCACACAACCTATTGTACAATAAAGTTTTCTTAACATCATTATTCTGTGTGCATCACAAGATGGTTTAAGTTTGAAATACGTTCACTTTTTTTGCTTTTTGTTATATTTTATTGTATTTTTTCCATAACCATTTAGTTCTCTTATAGCCCTGCTCCCATTTCACTGAAGTTTGTTCCAAATTCCTCTGAAAATTATGATTTCAGTAATGCAGACTTCAATATTGTATGTGTGTGTGTATACAGAAAGAGATGCAAAATTTTACATACTTGAGACCACATGCATGTATTTTCCCTTTTTACAAGGTAAGATAAAATTATTATTTTTATTCCTGGTCAAACTCTTCTCAGAATCTAGAGTAACATAAGAGCAAGTGTGTATATTATAATTAAGTAGTCTGATTCCCACCCAACTCATTCTCCTCTTTGGACAAGATCCAAGGACTTGCCACATACAAAATTCCTTACCCTAGTGAACAGTATGATAATGTTGCTCTGGTATTAGAAGGTCTTCATTTATTTTCGACTGAATCATTTACCAGTGTCGGGAACTGCTGTTTCTCCAGCCCAGAAGGTCCCATAGGCCCCACTTTCTTCCCATACAGCCAAGGGAGTAGGCCTGCTTTTCCTTCCTCAATAAAACTACTCCCACCTGCTCCCTCCCTTGGGTGTCACATTCTTGCAGGACTGAGGAAAAGGAAGCAATCTTCCCAGTTCCTTGCTTACCAGCTACTCTGGAAAACAAGCCAGAGTCATTTTGGGTTTCATCATGGAGATATGAAAAATTAACAGCCATGTAAAAAAGTATACATGGTTTTAAAACCTTATGAAGATCTGCAAATAACTGCCTGTAGTAAAAAAAAAAATCCCTTTATTCCCTTGCTGAGTAGTACCTCAAAGCTGTTGTTTTCTTCCCTTACTCCTGAGGACTGCTTATGATATCCCCCCCAAGGATCAGAGTGAAGATTAAAATTGAACTAGTCTGAGAAAGAATGCAGAAGGCACATCATCATGGGAAGGATTCAGATATCTGTTACTGAATACAAACAAATCACATTACATTCTTAAGTAAATATTTTTTCCAAATTATTTTATATCAGATTGGTCCTCAGTAGCACCAATTCCTTTAGTAGTAGTAGTAGTAGTAAATCTTGGGATCACGGTGAGGTGGGAAAAAGTGGGTGGGTTCCCACACTTGCTGAGGTCCAGGACAGCTCTCATTTGTAAGTCTCTCTTGAGAATCTTGGACAGCACCCAGACACATGTGTGGTTAACTTTTTAAAGATTTAATGTATGTAGTGTCAAAGGACCAGCTATAAATGTGACTTCATCAAAGTTTCCCATTACATTCAGGTAAGAGCACATAAGAGTTGGAGAGTTACAGACAGAATTCCTCCTAGGGGATCCAGTTCCCTGATAAGAAGAGCTACAGTAGATCTGACACACAAAAGAGCTATGCAAAACAAGTAATGTTAAAAGAGCTATGACAAACCTCCTCTAGTATTAGGAGCAAACACAGGCGTGTTTTAACATGTAATAAATGATACATGGAGATTAATGAACCAGGCTGTTCACTGTTTAGGTACACTAAATTCTGAGGCATTAAAATATACTAATATTAATAAATACTTTATGCCTAGGACTTTAGGAGCCCATATAGAAGGAATTATATAACCTTGTTAGATCAGTTACTTCTGCCCAGAAAACATATACCATAATTGAGGCATTAATTTGAATGAACTATAAACACCATACTAAAATGAATTAATAATTTCTTGCTGTAGCTGGTGTGGCTCAGTGGATTGAGTGCCAGCCTGCAAATCAAAGAGTCATAGGTTCAACTCCCAGTCTAGGGTACATGTCTGGGTTGTGGGTCAGGTCCCTGGTGGAGGGTGCATGAGAGGTAACCACACATTGATGTTTCTCTCCCTTTCTTTCTCCCTCTCTTCTCCTCTCTTAAATAAATAAATGAATAAGTAAATAAATAGTCAATCTTAAAATATAAATTAATATTTTCTAAAAAAATAAACTCAAGGCAGCAACTTCTACAAATTCAGGACACCATGCTCACATAATAATAACACATCCATGACATTTCTGGGCAGGGGCAGAAACCAGACCTGTGTTGCAAACCAAATTCAGTGGATTTTATTTGTAAGGTTACACAAGTCTAGCAAATTATTTTAAGACATTAAATATTTAATATTTATTAAACAAGCAATAGGTTGTTGAATTGACTTGTTAAAACATAGTAAATCTAATAATGATTTATATTTATAGATGATTTTTGTTATAAAAATGTAGACAGAAAAAAACATACACCATACAGACTATTTTTTCATTAACTTTCCTCTTTAACTCAGAAACTAACTGAGAGTTGACATTTATAGAGAAGCTCTGGTAATAGAAAGCCAACAGTACTTGGAGATTTACAGATTATATATATATATATATATATATATATTACAGATATATTATTCTTGATAATATAATTTTCTTCTAAGCTTTTAAAATAAGAAACCAGTGTGTAAATGTACCCTAGTTTTATCAAATAGATGAGATTTAATACAGTGATACTCAGCACTTTGATTAACAGTTGACCAATAAGGCATAATATCAGAATCCACTTATGGTCAAAGATAATTTGAGGTTGCTGGACACTACAGGCATTCTTGGTTTGGTAAGAAGTAGAGTTCTCCCTATAACACGTTCAGGTGCCATTAAATTGGAAAACAAAAGCTTTCAAAGGTAAGAAAAACAGCAGGGTCTCTAAAATCTCCATTTTTTTTGTTGTGCTTTGAGCTCTTTGTAGTAACAGGTGTTGTCATTAAGAACCCAGAACTGATTTCGTAGAAAATTTCTCCATTTTTAAATTTTTATTTTGGCAGATATTAGAGCAAAAGATATAAAATAGGAAATCAGGGTAGATTTCAAAATCCTATTCCTGGGCTGACGGCAGTAGGGGCTGGTGCGTGGAAGGGAAGCAGGTATCAAAGAGAACATAGTGTCCACAATTTTATACAAGATTCATAACCCAATTTCCAATTATCCCTGTGTCATCAACTCAAAGAATACCTAAAATATGAAAACCAAATCAAATATACTTTCTACCTTTCAACAAAACAAAATTAGAAGCTTGTAGTAATTATATGTACAATTTTTCCCATATATTTACCTTAAGACAACTAAGCTGAGTTTATACAAATCTCTATTCTAATCTTTCAGAGAATCTAACTCACTCTGTGCAAAGGGATAGAACTGCCTAGTTAGAACCATTAAACTCACCACATCATGCAGACTGCACAAAACTTGAAGATATGCCTTATTGCTTTTAGACAACTAAGTTTGTGACCCTTGAAAAACCATTCCAGTTTTTTTTTCCTTTTGTGTATATATGAAGAGACTTGACTTATAAAGTATATTAGGGGCATTATACAAAATCTTTTAAACTTTTGCCTAAATACCTAGAGTACAGTATTGAATATAGTGAGATAGGGACTGGCCCAGAAATTAAGGGAAACCACACAGGCATCCCACTCTGACAATATGTCTTTATGAGGCGTGTTATTTAGTGTCCCCTTCTGTGGGCCTGGATGCCAGCTCTATCTGTAACATTCTTTCATGTCCACATTAGACAGGATGTAAAAGTTTTAAAAAAACGACTGTGACATCAAGCTTCAGAGATGCACTGCTGAAAGGAAGAAGTGTTTAGCCTCTCATTACTCCAGTCATAATGCGATATCCAGAAGGTTTCTGAAACTGCCATTTGTGATGCATGTATTAGTTTGCTAGGGCTGCTATAACAAAATGCCAGAGAATCAGTGGCTGAAAAAAGAAGAATTTATTTCCTCACAGCTCTGAAGATTAAAATCCAAGATCAAAGTGTTGGTAGTTTTGGATTTGCCTGAGGCCTCTCTCCTTGGCTTGGAGACAGCCTCTTTCTCACTGTGTTTTCACATGGGCTTTTTTCTGTATGTGTTCACCCCCCCCCCTCCCATCTCTCCTATTTCTTATGAGGACATCAATCATATTGGATTAGAAACTATCCATATGGCCTCATTTGATCTTAATTACCTCTTTACTGGACCTATTTCCAAATACAGTCACATTCTCAGGTATACTACTAAGGTGTACTGGAGGTTAGTTAGAACTTCAACGTATTGGTTAAGGGGGAACAGAATTCTGTCCTAACACTGTCCTCAAGGCAAGCCTTTAATATGGCAATACAATAACCAAGCACTAAGTGGTCCCTTTGTTCAGGACACTGTCCTAAGTGTCATAGATCTATTAACCTGTAATTTTCACAATAGTTCTAAAATGTTGGCACATTCTTACAAATGGGAAAACTGAAGCACAGAAGCTAAGAAATTTGCCCAAAGGCCATACATCTAGCAGATGGCAAGTAAGTCCTACAGCCAGGGTAGCCTGGGTTATTTAAACCCCATAATCTGCCTCAAGACCCCATGTGCTTCACCACTGTCCTCTCTGCTCCCCAAAGCAGGGGTGCCAGCTGCTGATGCACAGGGCTACCCAAGCAGAACCAACTGTTGATGAATGAGAATAATTTAACTAAAGGCATCATTCTCTGTGCTCTCATGATGCAATTCTAACCTATCAATAAATATACCAAGTTTTCACTTGTTTAACTCAAAAACTCATGATTCCCAAGTATATTGCATGTGATACATATAGCATAATGGTTAAATTGGTTGGTTCTAGAACTGCACTGTCTGGCTTTAAAATCTGAGCTCTCCTACCTCTAAGTCTGTGACTTAACCTCTCTAGGCCTCTGGTTCTTCATTTGTAAAATTAAGGTAACAGCACTCACTTCCTAGGACTCTCATTAAGGTCAAGGGAAACAGTCCATGTGAAGCATCAGCACAGTATCAGGCACACAGTACACATTCAATAAATGTTCTATGACACTATTATTACTGTATGTGATAAATTTTAAAAGATAAACTGTGCAAAGATATTTGTTTCATAAGTGCTTGACTGAACTAAGTTAAGCTACATGTCACATTACAAAGGAATATCTTCATAAGAAATATAACAAACCTCCCCAAAACAAGCCAGTTGGAAACAGAATGTTTCCTTGTGTTTCATTTATACTTCTAAGTCTCAAATACACAGTTATATTTTTCAGAAAGTTTGTTTTTATATTGATGAATGTTGCAGTAACAGAAGATCCTAGAGTACAAAGGAATAATTCATGCATATATATAAGAACCACTTAACAATAGATATGAGAAAAATCAAGCCAATATCATAAAGTACTGTGAGGAAATAAAATTTAAAAAATCAATGAATACCAGTGGCCAAAAGAATAATCAAGATCATTCTCAAAGTGAAAGTTTTTGTGACATATACTTGGTTTTCTCATACATAAAGCAGAATTACATTTATGGATTGCTATGTGAGTTGAATGAAACCGTGTACAAAACACATTATAAGTTTCAAAGCCTACTTGTAGAAAGTTTTAATAATAAAAATACTTCATTGCTGCTTTTATGTAAGCCAGTCAGGTGTGGCTTGGAAATCTGTAAAATTTTAAAACTCCTTAGAATATTCTTTTTTTTCTGTTTAGTATGTATTTTTGTATTTTTTAATTATTTTATTGTTGTTCATATACAGTTGTCTGCATTTAACCCCACTACTGCCCCCCAACCCCAGCCATCCCCACCTCCCTCCCCTGTTTCCACCACTGCACTCTGCCTTGGTTTTTCAGGCTTAGGAATACATTCGCATAGATGTGCAGTTTAAAAAAACCATTATCTTTACTACATCAGAGTTATCTCACTCTTTCATTCAAATTGTTACTCTCATATAGATAGATCTTTAGCCCTGGGGAAGTCTCAGTCAAAAAAATTGCAGTATAGATTGATTGTACCCAAGAAACACATTCATTATTAGTATAGGCTGAAATGAGAAAAAAATTTAAAACACTGCAAATTTGCATTATTATACTTACACATACATGATTTTTATTTATTTTCAGTTACAATCTAGAAATTATTAAACAAAGAAATATAAGAACATAAAAATGATTTTTTTCTTTTCAAATAATGGAAACATGGATATTGCTAAAAAATACAACCAAAAATGTCTTTAACATTAATTAATCAGAATCTTTAATAGTTGACTTTGCAAAACATTTGTAAATGTCATTGCAAACAATTTCTCTATGCTCCAGGCATAAACATTTTTCACAACACCTGAAAAAATATTTTGATAGGTGACTCTTTTGGGATGCATAGCACCTAACACATCTTTTTCTTCTTTCCTGCTTGTGGAGGAAACCATATCTATGTCATAGTTGGAATTTCCTTCCATGTGAGTTTGAAATTGATGAAGTTTCAGGTGTAAAAGTTTATGCACAACTGTAGAAATTTCTGAACATCTTTTTATTTGTTCTGACAGTAACTGTGTTATAAGATTTTAATAAATATTATGTGCCTTATTTTCATATTGCTGTTTAGCATATTAATAGTCCAAGGATTTATTTCTGTAATATTCAAAATTGTATAGAATATAACCACAGGCCAACTTCTGGTGTTCCTGTCCGTATTATATGTACTTATCATTTTGTTCCACATATTGACTCCTGATTTGATTTGGTTGTAGTATTCTATTATATCAGGCTTTTGCAAATCTAAATTTACAGCATCATTGAAATACATACATAAATTAAAATTGTTTTTCCCCCTTTTTAGGCATTTGAGATACACATGTGAAATCTACACCAAAAGCAAGTAAGTTGGACTTTTCAGGTCTGTTTGTAAAAGACCAAATTCAAGGGGTAGTTAGGGTTTATTCTTATGAACAGTACCTATATATGAAAGTCACTTCTTTTTCAAGCTGGAGATAAGATTTACATCAGTGAACCAGTTATCTGCTATAATATTACATCCTGATGAGTAAATGGGTTTTGCAGGTCTCTTGATTATGTCTGCTGGTTTATCACTAATCAAGTAAGAACTTTAGGGCTGCTTATAGGCACGTATTTCAAGATTTCCTGTGTAAAATACTTTTGAATCAACCATAGCAAAAATGTTTATACCATATTTACTGGGCTTGGAGGAAATATATTGTCTAAACCCACACTTATTTGCCTCCTAATCCAAGTAACGTTTCTTCTATTGTTACGTTCTCTCCCATAGAGTAACACAACTTACAATTTTCTACAAATGCCATTAATTTGTCCACTTTCAGGCATCCTAAACTGGTAGGTTTGTCATCAATCATGATAGACTTATGAGTAAATGTAAATCTCCATAAATAGTTCTATGTCTAAAAAGTTCAATCTCCCTACCATCTGTAGCCCATAAATCCCACAAATTTAGCTGATTGCTGTGGTGTAAACCAGCTAGATACAAGGGACCTAAAAATGCTTTCAATTCAGTTTTGTCTATGAGTTTAGCATCTCTTTCTTGCGAAAACTGGCTGGAGATAGAGTCAATATATTTATTTGTATATAATAAGAATAGATCTAAAATGTCATTTATGATAATGCAGTTTCAAGTTTCAAGGTCTGTCTTGGCATTTTTTGCATTTTGCTATACTAATGGAAGTTGACACAAGATACTTTGTGGCTGTTATCTAATTTGTCTTCTTATTGGATTTTCCCTTCATTTTGACTCTTTATCCTTTCAAAAAAAATACTCTCCATTCGGGTCAAGTTCATCTTCACTTTCTTCACACTAGAAATATCTTGCTCAGTAACCAAATCTTCTAAATGAACTTCCACGTAACCTTCATCTTCTAAATCACTTTCATTTTCATATTCGACTCTCATCATTGGACTCAAGTAGCATTCGCTAAAGTTCTTCAACATATCTTGGATTATTGAATTGATATATTTTTCCAGCCATTTTCAACAATAAGTGAAAAAACAACACAACAGTGACTTTAAATTTTGCTGAAAAAGACAACTATATCAAAGCCAACACTGACTTCAGGATCCACAGAATCTCTCAGATACAATTTACTATTGCATGTCCCACACCCCTACAAAACACATGTTACAACAAGCTGACAGCTTAAATGTTATAGCTCAATATTAGGTACATACAAACACACAGCTAGTCATGTCCTTGAATCTACTCACCTGATATGCGTAACAATATTTAAGGAAAGAGTTTGTTTGCATTTCTCCAATCAACCACAACCTCTGTAGGGTTAGGTTAGAGACACAAGTCAAATGTGTGACCTGATTCAGAAGTTTGGAGTGGGACCTAGAAATCAGTATTTTTGAAGTCCTCCAGGTTGTCCTCACTGGTATGGCTCAGTGGGTTGGGCGTCATACTGCAAAGCAAAAGGTCACCTGTTTGATTCCCTGTCAGAGCACATGACAGGGTTGCAAACCAGGTCTCCAATGTTCCTCTCTCACATTGATGTTTCTCTCCCTCTCTTTCTCCCTCCTATTCTCTCTCTCTAAAAATAAAAAAAAATAAAATATTTATAAAAGCTCCCCAGGTTATTCTAATAGTTATTTGCAAATTCCTCCTATAATTTTTCACTGTGTCTATCACTTAATTGACAGTGTTGATAGGCACTTCCGTATGCAGGTCCAGCATGAGATTGCCAAAAATCTCTTGAAAATATGTCTGGCTCAAGGATTAGTCAGTCACCATAAGGCCTTCCTTGTAACACATTTTTATCACTTGGATTTCAATTCCAATGCAAAATCATCCATGGGGCTTGCAGGGCAACATATGAGAATCATAGGCAATGGGAACCCACAATACTGGTAGTAATCTCAGAATCAACTACAGCTAATCTATGCAGATGTTCACAACATTTCAGACAGTCTCCCTATGCTTGGATGAGAGATATGCCCAATTCTCTGCATCCCATTACCAGAACAGTACAGTCAATCTGGGGACCATTTAGAGAGGAATATCCAAACTAGATAATAAGCTCACTTCATAGAGGGAAGCAGGAGGCACAAGGAATTGTTCTCTAAATAAACACTGAGGGATGGAAATCTAAATCCTCTGTAGTCAGCATGGTTAATTAATGTAGTAAAGTAAAATACAATTAAAGTTTGGTAACAGGATAGGATAGATAAAAGGAAAACTTAAACATATTCCTCTGGAAGTGGTTTCTTAAGGACTCCATAGGAAGTGGTACAACAGTGATACTTGGAATACCTGTAGTCTGGGTCAAATTTTAGTTAGGTTTAAAATAATGATTTTTATTTATATAGGCAATAACTGAAGAGATATTCTTGTAAATAGAATGAAACAAGTAAGAGTAAAGAGAATAAAAATGGAAAGACTCCCAATGAACAATTTTTTTTCTTTCCCCCCATTTGGCACCATCGACTCATTTGTTCCTTGAAAGCCAGTGAGCAAAAGAGAGGTGGTTTAATGATGTACCATAAATGAATTAAATAGAAAGACTAAAATAAATTCAGGGAAACTTAAACAACAGGAGCCAATATATTCTTTTGATATCTACAGGTTCCCACTAACTGTCCCCTCCCACAGAAGTCAATTGTATAGACAATTATGGTGGGTTATATTTACCAAGAGTAAATTCTAAATCAAGACTGTACTTAAAACACATATTTCCCATAAGAATAACATACAAAGGAAACTGACAGTGCTAATTAAAGACTTGGTGGCCAAATTATAATCCCTTGCTTTTTTGCCATACAGTGACCACAACTAAAATACACATAAATCGGTAAAACTAAGTATATCAAAGCCAACCATATAACCATTTCATGTACATTTAGTATTCTATTCTAGCAGATCTACAGAGTGGGATCCTTAGCAGTAACAATCAGCACACACTCACTGAGCCTGGGGTGAATTACCTTGAAGTGGTATTGTGGAAAGTATAGAAACAATTTTTCTGAGAATACCAACTGGGGTGAGGATATACTCATCCACTAATGATAAGTGGTGAAATTAGGATGTCAACTGCATAATAGTAACATCATCTCAAGATCCTGTCTTTTTTCTAGTACTCATTACTTCAAAATAAAAAAGGCTGCCCTGGCCGGTGTAGCTCATTGGATTGAGCATGGGCCTGCGAACCAGACGATCAAAGTTTGATTCCCAGTCAGGGCACATGCCTGGGTTGCAGGCCAGTTCCCGGCAGGGGACCCACGAGAGACAACCATACATTGATATTTCTCTCCCTCTCTCCTTCCTTTCCCCTCTAAAGATAAATAAATAAAATCTTTTAAAAAAAAGGCTTTTGCACACTAGACCACAAACTTGAAAAGGATGGCAACTATGTCTGAATTGTTTATCATTTTGTTTCCAATGACTTGTGCTTTATTAAACACTCAATATTTATGTGTTGATTTAGTCAACAAATGCTTTTGATAGACTCCTAGCCACAGGAAAGTCATACTTGGCTATAGGAGACAGTTCTGCGTGGCATGGGCCCAGCTCCCTCTTGGAGATGCACAGGACTCACACCCAAGGATAGGTTCTCCCGCGGAGAATCAGGCCTGCATTGTACCTAGGCTGCTTTGAGACTTGCTTTTTGCTAAAACTCCCTCACCCTGAATTCAGGCAGAAAACATTTACTGCAAAGTAACTTCCTAAAATTCATCCTAAACCTTCCAAGGACAAATGTAACCAGTTCAACCACTTTTCCCTTTTCATTTGCAAATAAATATCCTTCTTCTATGATGTGATTAGCAGCATCATCTCCTTTGTTTTCTGTAAAAGGTAACCACCTAAAGAGAACTTCTTCATAGTAAATGAGGACCTTCGTGTAATGTGCCCAGAAAAGAAATAAAGGCCTATTACAGCAAGGGCAAGGTTTTTTCTCTCCTTGAGAGAAAAGTCACACTGTCCCTTTTCCTCCACAGGACTCAGTAGTCTGTGTGAATTTCTCGTATCTCATCCACAGTGTGGTGGACTCCATGAGCCGGGGTCCGCATCACTTGGCCTTTACCTGCTGCCTTTCAAGAAGTGTCCTGCTCCCTGCTCAAGTCAACCCCTCCAGTTCTGTTAGATCCCATTCCTCCTGCCTACTCAAGGGCATGAATCAGCTGTTCTCTTTCTCTGGCGATTCATTGCTTCTTACTAAATGAATCCCATTAGTATACATATATTTATGCCATCTTAAAAATTATCATCTTGACCCCACTTCCCCCCTTGCTACAAGCTTAGTTGTTCCCCTTTGAGACAAAACTTGAAACTTGTCTCCAAGCTTTCTGATACCCTTCACCTTGTTCTATTTATTCTCTACTTACTTGGTTTTCCCCCCATAGCTCTCATCATTTTCTAGGAGACAGGATAATCTGTTTATCTACTGTGTTTTTTTTTTACTCTCTACCCCTTATTTTGGAATGTGTGATTAACAATGACAGTCACCTTTGTCTGTCTGGTTCAGTGAAATTTCCCAAAGACCTAAATTCATTCCTGGCATGCAGAAGATATTCAATAATGCAAGGCAAATACATGTCTAAATAGTTACATATTATTATTCTAAACATGCATCCATATCTATCAAATAACCTAAAATGTCCTTGAAAGTTGATATTAAGCAGAAAAATTTTTATTCTTGTATTATTATTTACTTATTTATTTTACTTGCCTTTTTACTGAATTTATTGGGGTGACAGTGGTTCATAGAACCATACAGATTTCAAGTGTACAACTTGACAGAAATATCATATGCTCACTGCATCATGTATCCATCACCCAAGCAGCATCTTTTTCAATTCCCATTTTTCTCTTTTTGCCCACTTACACCTATACCCCACTTTCCCACTGCTGTCCATGGGACAGCACACTGATGTCTATGTGATATACATATGTTTACTTTTTGGTTAATACCTTCACCTTCTTTCACCTATTTTATTATTCTATTCTATTCTATTCTATTCTATTCTATTCTATTCTATTCTATTCTATTCTATTGTTGTTCTATTACCGTTGTCCCAACTTTTTTCCCATTGCTCTCCACTGCCCTTCCCACCCCCTACCCTGCACCCACAGTCAGTCCCCACCCTGTTGTCCATGTCCATGGGTCATTTATACATTTTTCTTGACTAGATACTTCCCCTTCCTTCCCTCTTTCTTCCCCTCCCCCTCCCCTCTGGTCACTATCAGTCTATTTCTTGTTCTCATGCTTCTGGTGTTATTTTGCTCATTTGTTTGTTTTGTTGATTAGGTTCCTCTTATAGGTGAGATCATACAGTATTTGTCTTTTGCCATCTGGCTTATTTCACTTAGCATACTACTCTCCACTTCCATCTATGCTGTCATGAGTGGTAGGAGTTCCTCATTCTTTCTCCTGTGTAGTTTCCCCAATCCCTCTCACCTCTGACAGCTGTCAGTCTGTTCCATGTATCCATGATTTTAGATTCCACATGTCATTTAGATCATATAGTATTTCTCTTCCTCTTACTGGCTTATTTTACTTAGCATAATAATCTCTAAGTCTATCCACACAGTTGCAAAGGTAAAATTTCCTTCTTTTTTTTACAGCCAAGTAGTATTCCATCATGTAAATGTACCACAGCCTTTTTATCCACTCGTCTACCACTTGGGCTGCTTCTAAATCTCAGTTATTGTAAATGATGCTGCAATGACCATATGGATGCACATGTTCTTTTGAATTAGTGTTCTGAGTTTCTTCAGACATATTCCCAGAAGTGAGACTACTGGGTCAAAAGCCATACTGCTTTTAATATTTTGAGGAAACTCCATAGTGTTTTCCACAGTGGCTACACCAATCTGCATTCCCACTAATAATGAACCTTTTTTCCACATCCTCGCCAGCACTTGTTTGTTAATTTATTGATGATAGCCATTTTGACAGGCATGAAGTGGTATCTCATTGTGTTTTTAATTTGCATCTCTCTGATGATTAGTGATGTTGAGCATTTTTCCATATGTCTACTGGCCCTGTGTATATCCTATTTGAAAAAGTATGTATTGAAGTCCTTTACCAATTTTTTTTAAATTGGATTATTTATCTTTTTGGTGTTGAGTTGTATAAGTTATTTATATATTTTGGAAATTAACCCTTTATCAGATATATTATCAGCAAATATATTCTCTCATTCAATGGGTCTCCTTTTCATTTCGTAGGTGGTTTCATTTGCTATGCAAAAGTTTTTTAGTTTGATGTACTCCCATTTGTTTATTTTTTCCTTTGTTTCCCTTGTCTAAGGAGATATATTGGCTAAAATATTGCTATAAGAAATGTCTGTGATGTTACTGCTTATGTTTTCTTCTAGGATTTTTATGGTTACACATCTTACATTTAAGTCTTTAATCCATTTTGAGTTTATTCTTGTGTATTGTAGAAGTTGGTGATCTTGTTTTATTTTTTTTACATGATCTGTCCAATTTTTCCAATACCATTTATTGAATAAACTGTCTTTAATCCTTGTATGTTCTTGCCTCCTTTGTTGGATTTTAAATGACCATAAAGGCATGTGTTTATTTCTCTGCTCTCTATTCTGCTCCATTGATTTATATACTTGTTCTTGTGCCAGTACCACACTGTTTTCTTTACTATGGCCTTATAGTAAGTATAGTTTGACACCAGGTAGAATGATTCCTCCAATTTTTCTCTTCTTTCTAAAATTGCTGAGACTATAGGGGGTCCCTTGTAGAAGAGAAACACTTTAAGTCTTGTGAAATATTTTCTCATTAAGATTGTTTTCAACCCTAGTTGGTGTGGCTCAGTAGATTGAGCACGGGCCTGTGAACCAAAGGGCTGATGGTTTGATTCCCAGTCAGGGCACGTGCCTGGGTTGTGGGCCAGGTCCCCAGTAGTGGGTGTGTGAGAAGCAACCACATGTTGATGTTTCTCTGCCTCTCTTTCTCCTGCCCTCCCACTCTGTCTAAAAATAAATGAATAAAATCTTCTAAAAAACAACGGTTTGCAAAATTACAGAATTCTCACTGAAACTATAGCTAGCTAAAACTATTAAATGTACTTTAATTTCAGAGACACAGACATATGAAAAATTCTTGTATAGAATATTTTAGGATTGTTACATTGAAACTCTAATGGGAATCCAGCATAAATTTAGACAAGGAGACTCACAATTGTTTCAGAAGTTTCTCAGAAGCAATTAGCTATTATCAATTATATATACAATATACTAATGCTCTATTAAAAATATTATCCTAACAGAGAAAAGTGAGCTTCTACAAACACATTATTTTAAAACTCTACAAATTAGCCCTGGCTGGTGTAGCTCAGTGGATTGAGCGCGGGCCTGCGAACCACACAATCGCGGTTCTATTCCCAGTCAGGGCACATGCCTGGGTTGCAGGCCAGTTCCCAGAAGGGGACTCAAGAGAGGCAACCATACATTGATATTTCTCTCCTTCTCTCCTTCCCTTCCTCTCTAAAGATAAATAAATAAAATCTTAAAAAAAAATAAAAATAAAAAAATAAAACTCTACAAATTAGAGAACATAATCAGGATCTAAGGACTGAAAATAATTCTTCTGTATAATTAAAATTACTTATTATATCAAGTCAGTAACGTCTGTAAAAAATATTATAAATACTGTAAGTGCCAGAAGATAGATACGAAGATGCATGGAACTGGGTGGCTTTATAATCCAGGAAGGGGCCAGAGCCCCTATATAATCCCTATAATGTTAAAATCATGTCCAGGCCATGTCATAGATTTTCCAAGGGACATTTTACTGCCAAAAGTTAGGATGAAAGTGGTAAACAGATAACAGGAAGAGGGGCTTTGATATTATCTAAGTGAGGAAGCCTATCCAAGACAAAGTATGAATACAGAAAATGTTTGACAAAGATGAATATACTTACTAAGCACCTAGCAAGTATTAGAGGGCATGAAAGATTATTATTAAATGACAAAGACAGGATGTGTTTCTTTAAATATTTTATAATCTAATGAGGGCATAGATACACTTCTAAATAACTTAACAGAATCACAACAAAAATGATTTAATTAAAAAGGGAAGCAATTGCTATTGGATAAACACACAAAAAATGTACTACTAGAGTATGTAAAGAAAGAGATCCTGGCTGAGGGGACTGAAAAGACAGTAGGTAGGAGATATCTTGCAAGTTAACATTATAGAAAGATGGGACTTGAACAGACGAAGATGGCAGTCAGGCATAGGGCAGTTCAACTACAGGGAAGTATCTGCAAAGGTAGAAATGGAAGAAAAGTATAAAAGCAAGCAGCCCCAAAATGATACCATCAGACAAAGATTGGGAACTATCCACTCCACCAATTTCCTCTCTGCCTTTAGTTACACCAGAACACCTTGATTCAAATCAGCCTCTTCTATGTGACACCTAAAGAGAAAAGCCAGTTGCACAACTGATAGGCTGTATCTGCCATATATTATAAGGGGCAGTGTGAGCACATCAAAATATGGCTAAAGAAAAGTTTAGCCCTGTCTGGGGTGGCTCAGTGAGTAAAGTGTTATCCTGAAAACCAAAAGGCCACTGGTTTGATTCTGGTCAGGTCATATACCTGGGTTGTGGGGCCAAGTCCTCAGTTGTTGGTATACAGGAGGCAATCCATTGATATCTCCCTCAAACATCCATGTGTCTCTCCCTCTCTTTTTCCCTCCCTTCCCCTCTCTCTAAAAATAAAGAAGGAAAATCTTTTTAAAAAATGGTGTGTTTGAATATGAGAGGAAGCCCAAAGCCATTTGGAACTATAAATAATTTGTATCCTACAGGGCAGGATACTCAATGAAGTCAAAGACCCACCAAGAAGAATCTTCTCCAAGTCATGCAAATACATATTCTTAAGAGGGTAACAGGAAACTCCTACAGGTAAAAGATCAGAGATATTTGTGTTAAAATGTATGTTTGGAGTCAGACATCTTTTTTTTAAGATGGCAAAGGTTATTGTTAGAGTGGTTCTTGGGTAAGTACAAATTTGAGTATAATATACCCCTCTGTGAATCACATCTTACTTTATTATACTTCCTTCAAGGAAAAGAAAAGTTATCAACCACCCCATTTCTATTTGCTTTCTTAATCTGTGATTGTTCATTCTCTTTTGGAGAGATTTTATGTGAGGCACGACGTTCAGTAGAAGTTTCCCTTTCATACTCTTTGCTAAAATATCACCAAAATTTTCTCCTCTTCATCTGTCATGTCCCCTTAAGACCTTTATGGGTCTTTATCCGGCATCAACACACTTTATATTTCCTTGGAAAGAGTAATATAAATGGAGCCACATTAAAATGAAGCTGCAGCTGCCATGCCAGAGGAAGAGCCTTGTGCATCTTATATCTCAGACATTTGGAATGTCAAAAGAGGGCACAGTAACCTTTGGACTATACCTGAGCAAACTTGTACCTTACAAAAGAACGGTCTGCAAAGATAACAAGAAATCAGTTATTCTAAGCAATGGGCTTAAAAATAGAAATACTGTTTGGAATTAATATCACTGTGTTATATTATCTAAGCCAATAGAAAAGCCTTTCATCTACTTACGTAGTAGTTCCCCTTTCTCTTCTCACAAATACTCACTGCTTTTGTCTCCTAATCAGCACATCATTTGGGCCTGAATCAATTTCCTTGAATAGCTATTCTAACTGATCTCAATAAGTGCTTATTGCCTCTCACTTTGAAAGACCTTCTATTTTAAGATTAATACCCACCCATTAATAGCCTTCTCTATTATATAAAGGACCCAAAAATAAGACTGATCCAAATTAAAGCATGTTTGTTCTGCTAAAAAGATGTCTACCTATGGCCATTCATAAACATACCATTACTGAATGTCCTGACTATCATGACACTGAATTTCAAATACTTTGACCTGTGATCTTAAAAAGACCTGCTATACCTATATCAATATATTTTAAATATTTTTCTACCTTCCCCTGGCCCTAAACAAATGATTTCTTAGATACATGATCTAGAATAATATCAATTTTAGATAAAAGTTAAAAACAGATACCAGGAAGAATACCTAAAATTTAGCTGAACAGAAGTCATATAACTAAGGACTTAAAAAAGATTCACATTGAGACTAGTAGAAGGGGTGGAGATGCAGAACAAGTTGGTCCCACACCCACAAGTGGTGGCTAAAAATCAGGAGGGATATCTCAGCAGTGGAGGTGTCCCATAAAGAGCCAGGGGTCTGAATCCTACATCGGAATTACCCAGCCCAGGGCTCTGATGCTGGGAAGAGAAGTCCCAATAACTTCGGCTGTGAAAATCAGAGGGGATTGTGAGACGATGGGCTGAATGAGACAAAGGGCTGCTGGAGCCTCAGGCATTCCTCTTTAAAGGGCCTGCATGCAGACTTATTCAGACCCGCTCCTCCTGAGCTCCAATGCTGGGGCAGCAGCCCAAAAAGCACCATGAATATATGGTGGTAGAGATGAACTGCCTAACAACAGGACAAGAGCTGCAGAGCATCTTTTCCCAGACAAAAGTGCTAGAAGAAAGAGGTCATTGTTCTTTGCTAAGCCCTCCCAGACAGAGCCTGCAGGAGGGTACCATATCTTAGTCTCCATCAACCTGGTTAACACTGTTCACCCCTCCCTGGTGATTCCCTGATACCTTGCCCAACCCAACTTGTGAGTTTACACAACTTGCAAGTGCATACAAGCTCATGCTACACACTTTTATAAAATTTCTCAGATAAACAGCATCTGGCCTCCACATGCCCTGTACTTCTTGTTAAGTGGCCCCAGGCCCAGAACTGGCAGCAGAGAGCCTTGGTTCAAAGCTTAGACTTCTATGACAATTTCAAGTGCAGCACAAGTAGTACCCATCTGCAGATGGCTCTGTAGCTCATGTCAGGTGGCCCCAGGCAGACCACAGGCAATGGTTGACCTTGTACTTCTTGGGAGGCATCAGAGTCAGTACACCTGGTAAACCAGCCACCTCTACCAGCTATACAATCAAGGGGCAGACTCAGTAGGTACCAAAGTAACAATAAAGCAAGTCCTGTTCCATAGGGTTGGACTCTGTACCACAGCTCTTCTGCTGTGGTCGGAGACAGTGCTTGCAGCAGATTGGCCTAGGAATCAATCTCTCCCAGTGACATGCCAACAGCAATCAAGACTCAACTACAACATGACGGTGCACATAGCCCACATGGAGGTGCACCTGAAACCTCAAGCTTGGTGAATGGAGATTCTGCACCACTGGGTCCTAATAAGATGCCTACTATAAAGGCCA
This sequence comes from Sturnira hondurensis, assembly GCF_014824575.4. Taxonomy (NCBI): domain Eukaryota; kingdom Metazoa; phylum Chordata; class Mammalia; order Chiroptera; family Phyllostomidae; genus Sturnira; species Sturnira hondurensis. The sequence goes on along the minus strand of NW_028081623.1, from coordinate 5,953,395 downwards.
CCCCACCAAATCTGGGAAAAATACAAGTTCTGCTTAATAATAGAAACAAACACAGGAAAAATCAGCCAAAATGAGGAGACAAAGAAACAGATCCCAAATGAAAGAAAATGACAAATATCCAGAAAAAGAACTAAATGAAATACAGGCAAGCAAACTACCAGATACAGAGTTCAAAATAAAGATTACAGCCCTAACCAGATGGCTCAGTTGGCATATCATCCGGTACATACCACTAGGTGGCAGGCACAATCCTTGATCAGGGTTCATACAGGAGGCAACCAATGGATGTTACTGTTTTACATCACTCTCCCTCCCTCCTTTCTCTCTCCCCCTCTCCCACCCTTTCTTTTCTCTCTAAAATCAATAAACATGTAAAACGAAGATTATAAAAGAACCAAAATAATAGGATTATAAGAATGCTCAAGAAACTTAGTATGAACATCAACCGTAAAAAAGGAAAGAGAAACCATAAAAAAGAACCAGTCAAAAATGATTATACACTAACTGAAAAAAGAATAAATTAAAGGGAATGAACAGCATTGTACATGAAGCAGAGAATCAATCAGTGATTTGCAATATAAGAAAACAGAAAACAACCAAACAGAGTGACAAAAAGACAAAAGAACATATAAAATGAGGATTGTGTAAGGAGCCTCCAGACACCTTGAAGCACAACATTTGCATCATGGGGGAGCTGAAAAGTGAAGAGAGAGAGCAAGAAAATTGAAAACCTATCTGAAGAAATAATGACTCAAAACTTACCTAACTTGGTGAAGGAAATAGACATACAAGTCCAGGAAGCACAGACAGTCCCAAACAAGATGAACCCCCAAAAGGCCCACACCAAGACACACCATAATTAAAATACCAAAGGTTAAAGTCAGAGAAAGAATCTTCAAAGCTTCAAGAAAAAGACAGTTAGTTGCTTACAAGGGAGCTCCCTTAATACTGTCAGCAGATTTCTCAACAGAAACTTTGCAGGCCAGAAGGGACTGGCACAAATATTCAAAGAGATGAAAAGCAAGGACCTCCATCCAAGATTACTCTCTCCAGCAAAGCTATCATTTAGAATGAAAGGGCAGATAATGTGCTTTCCAGATAAGGTCAAGTTTAAGGAGTTCATCATCACTAAGCCCTTATATGAAGTATTAAAAGTACTTATCTAAGAAATTGAAGAAGATCAAAAACAATGAACAGTAAAATGATACCAAAATCACAACTATCAACAACTAAACCTAAAAAACAAAACAAAACAAAAAAACCCAAAACTAAGCAAACAACTAGGACAGGGATAGAATCAGAGAAATGGAGATCACATGGAAGGTTTTCAGTGGGGAAGGGAAGGGGAAGAATGGGGGGACAGGTACAAGGAACAAGAAGCATAATTGGTAGGCATAAAATAGACAGGGAGAGGCTAAGAATGGCATAGGAAACAGAGAAGTCAAAGAATTTATATGTACAACCCATGAACATGAACGAAAAAGGGGGAATGCTGGAGGATTGAGGGGTGCAGAGAGGAGGGGATAAAGAGGAAAACTAAGAAAACTGTAACAGCATAATCAATAAAATATACTTAAAAATAAAATAAAATGTTTACATGTAAAAAAAAAGTAAACCTGTAATTTCTGCCAGAGCTACGCTGGCAGGAGTGAGTACTCATCTAATACTATTGAGAATTCTACTGTGATTTCCCTCAGTGTCTGTAATGTAACAAGGATAATTAGTGTCAATTCTACCACTCTGTGAAATTTACTACTACACCTTGCATAGGAAATTCCTAATAAGGTAGGGAGAGCCACATTCTAATTATTAAGAGTAAATGCAAACAAACCATACATTTTAAATTAATAACTCTCATCCTATTAAAGTCTATAAAGCAGACTTTTCATTAGGTTAACAAGCTATATAATTGCTAGCTTTATTTTATAACTTGATAATGCCCATCATTTAGTATACTTATATGTATAGTAATGAGTCAACTTGGTCCCATAGACACAAATTTTTGTTTATAGACTCTCATTATAAAATCGCATTAGGTGCCAGCATTCAATAATTAAGTTATTTCCACTGCTGTACAGCCAGAGTTAATGGGGATAGTGGAGAAAACACTCAGAAGGCCTGTTGCCAGAACCAGGGCAGACAGAACTCTTAGCATACATACCATCAGGCAAGAAAGAACTCTCAGCTGGTGAGTCAAGAGGGTGGTGAGTTTAGCCAATAAATCTGGAGTAAAGGGAAAGGTGAAAACTGCAGGCTGGTAGAAATCAACCCATAGCCAGGGCACAGCAAACACTCTTGACTGGTACAACACAGGAGTGGAGAAGACGGTGCACATGGTCAGAAGACAAGTTATGCAAAGAGGATTGTGTAAATAAATACATACTTTGAAAATAAATAGAAGCCAGATTTCTCACTCTCAAAGAAGGAGGTATAAACATGGAAAAAGAGAAGGTGCAAATAAAAGAGATATCATGCTTTCGGATAGATAGATGATGATGATGATGACAGATAGATGATAGATGAATGAGAAATAAAAAAATATAGATATTTCTGTGTGTAAATCCAAGTTTTATGTATTTGTGTGTATTCTGTCCAATTAGAAGACCCAGAAGCATCATACTTGAAGTAATGTGTTTACCTAGCACCCAGATCTTGGTTTCTAAATGTCATTGTCCACTAAAAAACAGGGTCCCCTGGACAACCTGCTGATTCTAAGGTTATGTAGGAAAAGCACAGTGTAGCCCTGGCCAGTGTGGCTCAGTTGGTTGGAACATCGTCTCATAACTGAAGGAGTATGAGTTCAATTCCTGGTCAAGGCGCATCCTAGTTTAGGGGTTCAATCTCCAGTTCGGGTACATCTGGAGGCAACCAATCAATGTTTATCTCTTGCACTGATGTTTGTCTCTGTCTTTTCCTCTGTCTCTAAAAGCAATGAAAAAAAATGTCCACAGGTGAGGATTAAAAAAAAGTACAATGTAAGCCTGAAACATCACGCACCAGACAATAGGAAAACTTCTCAAAGAATGATGAAGGTATGTAAAAAGAATACAGGAGTCAACTCCTTGAAGTTTCCATTGGCCAAACTTGAGACAATAGTGCTTCAAAACAACCACTAATAATAATGTATTAAAACCTGTTTAAAAAATGAGAGAAGGGAGAGTTTTACCATATTGCAGAAGGCTAATAGTATAGAAGAAATTAGGAAAAAAGTAACCACTTAGCGACCATCTGAGTAATAGCTGATTTAGACAGAAACTTCAAAGGATAAAACTTGTAAGTGAAGGTATGATGAGGAACAGGATATTTATAGTCTTAAAGTATGTCCCCACAAAATTCTTATTAATTACTTAATTTAAAACTACAAAAACTTCATAGTGAAGCAACCTGGGAGACAGCCTCTTGTTAACTATACGTGTAGTTAACTGACTACACGTTTAGTTAGTCAGTTAACTAAACTGACATCTGTAGTCACGAATCAACATCACGTGTGTCCAGATATGAGGCACTGAGGAGGACACAGCACCACCTCTGCAGCGATAAAGCCAGGAATGAGTACATAAAGATAATCAGCTCATTCAGCTGCTTTGAATGACTTTTTCATTTTCAAGGCCTAGTATTTATTTCACTTATATGACCCTGGATAAGTACAATTCATTTTTCACAGGATCTATGTCAAGTTCTAATACTTTGTATTCATTCCCCTCTTAAGCTAAATATATAGGAAGAGCCTCGTTAAACTTATTGAGGTGTGAGCAGCATACATTTTATCTCTTCCAGAGGCACTTATATTTTCACTGGGCATCAGTTTTCAGGGTCAACGACCATGGGAAGAAGAAAACTACCACTGCATCCAAATTCATGCCTGCTAAAGATACAATCTTCACAGTAGATTTGAGTTATGCAGATCACAGATAACTCACAGCCTGAACACCAAATCTGTATCTATATTTTGTCATAAAGACACTAGAAATAGACATCAAACAAAGGATTAGAAGTTTCAAGGACTAATCATAGGAAATACTTGAACAAAAATTGTATAAACAAAAACAAAGCACTGGCCCTCAATGTGTTGTCCCCAGAGCAGTATGGTTTGCATCACCTGGAACTTGTCAGAAATGCAAATTCTTGCACCTTATCCCAGACCACTGAATTGGGAACTCCAAGGGTGGGGCTCAACAGTCTGTGCTGTACTCAGGCCTTCTGGATGATTCTGATGCAGCTACAGTTTGGAAAGTGCTGCTCTGGTGGGGACAAAACTCACCACCTGAGGTTCTCACTTAGAAGCCAGAAGGCACAGTGACCTGACAGGAGCCTCTGTGGGCTGACCGAGGTTCTCCATACTCTGGGCTGGGCTGCTGGCATTTAGAATTGGATCATTACCCCACACAGACTCCATGAGCTCACATTTCATCAAGGCAGTGGTTACTTCAGAGGAAGGTCAGTATTAATATAATGAAAGATAGACACATTAACATTCACATCATGGTTACCTGTGGTTTAAAAAAAAGAAGTTCTATTTTTAAAACTTCAGTTTTATTTTTAACTATTTATGTATACATATGTGCTAAAACATGTTGTGAAACTTCTTACAAAATTTCACATAATATTCAACATCCTTTCTATACCAGAAATAAAAACCATCTCTAGGAGTGTGCTCAAAATGATCACTCTATCACTAGTTCACCTTCAAATTTAACTTATTTGTAAGCTTGTGTACAAAACACTGGGTCCTGTGGAGACAAAAAGGTGAAAGCATCCACAGAGGAACCCTGTGATGAGAAATCAGTAAGAAGACGTGATTTCTGCTCTCAATCATTGTATTATCCTAATAGTTGGAAACACTGACTCCAAATTATCAATGCTGGAGAGGGTTTCAAGGTCCCAATTTTTCTTTTCTTTTCTTTTCTTTTTTTTTGCATGACAGCAAAAAAAAAAGAGAAGCAGCAGAACTATACTTCTATGGTATTGAAAGAACTGGAGAGCATTGTGTTAAGTGAAATAAGCCAGGCAGTGAAAGACAAATACCATATGATCTCACATTTAAGTGAAACCTAATTAACAAAACAAATAAGCAAGCAAAGTATAGCCAGAGACACTGAGATTAAGAACAATCTGACAGTAACAAGAGGGGAGGTGGGAGGAAATGATGGGGGAGGAAAGAAGGGAAAGGATTTCAGGAACAGCTATAAAGGACATATAGATATAACCAAAGGGGCATGTAATCGGGGGATGGAGGTGGGGACTGCTGGGGTGGGGGTGGAGAATTGCAGACAACTGTACTTGAACAACAATAATATTTTTTTTAAAAAAAGAGGAAATGAGAAACTTTGTATATGTGAATAGTGAGACTCCCCTTTCCTTTATTTGAAGCATTGTTCCTGGATCATCCCTCCAGCAAAGTGTTCACATCTATATTCACTGAAAATGATCAGATAATTGGTTATCTGACCTTACCAGCCCAAGTTATTTTGTTGTCATTTTAATTAGCACACCTGCTATCACAGGCACAGCTTCTTAGTGAGGAGGTCTATTAGCTGGAAGGAGGAAGAGAAGCCAAAGACCTTCCTCCCACTCTGGAACCTTTTCTCTGCCCATTAACAAATCTGCCATCAGGCAACCAGGTGAACTGAAAGCAGCCAATGTTTACACCAATCTGCTGCTACTTGGTAGCTCTGGTAAGACAGGAAAAATGGAAAAGGAAAAAAAAACCCTGGGGAGGAAATGTGGAAGTCAGATTTTGTTACTCCTTTGGATTTCTATAATCCTTGCTCTCCTTAGCACCGAGTTCCTAGTGGAGGAGTCCACTCTCTCCTTCTTGTCCTAACTAAGCAGTTTAGGAAAAATGGATCAGAAAAACTGCAGCAATAGGGAATCCAATGGACATCTGAGAGTATGCACAGGCCCTTCATCCACACTCCCAGTCTAACTCAAACCATCTTTTAGGAAAAGAGATTTGAGATCGAAAAGAAAATAGGAGGTTGAAATAAAATATAAGCTAAGCCGCAAGCTAGAGTTCAAACACACATACTCTGCCACTTTTGATTCCAATACAAAGAAGCAGGGAATATGTCAATAATTATAAGGACTCTTATAATTTTATTAAGGGGAATTTAGAAGCACAATCAGCAGGGCCCAAAATGTTTGAATATTTTGTAGAACATTCTAAAATGGTCTACTTTTGAGTAAGTACTCAGTGTGAGCAGATGACTTATATAATGTACAAATTCAAATATGCTTTATATTATACTATAAATGGTATCTGTTTAGAGTTGAAAAATATATAATCATAGAAAAATATGGAACCTAGATTTCCTAGGTATGATCATTCTTTAGCATGTGTTGCTTTTAGATAATGCCTCTGCCTTTAGAATAATGATTCACCATTACATTAACACTAACATCATATGCCTTGTACAGGTCACCACACCTTGATATGTCTTTCTTCTTAGGTTACTGTTTCTACATAAGCACCGCACCTTTTTCAGATATGCAACACATGTGATTTGGTCAACAACACATACTGGAAGTTAAAGGGATGTTTTTCTCTTTATAGACTATTAATAAATTCAGTTCAGCCTTTCTTCCCAAATAATAAATCTATCTCCTTACTTTCCTCCCACCCTGTTTCTGTTTTCATTGTGTCCCTCTAAAATACAGGTTAAGATACCATCCCTCCTCACCGAACTAGAGTAATAATAAGTTTACTGTTTTGAATTAAAACAGAAAACATCCAAATGAGTATATGAAAATTCAAGATTTTTTGCAATATTTTCAAAAGGCAGTCGGAAGACTCCCTGAGAAATACTATTTCTACAGTTTCATTTTATTTGTTTCACTCTTACAGAGTAAATTTCTTCTGTAAATGTTCCCCAATTTCCCAATTTTGAAGTTTCACCAAGATATTGAATTCTACTAATATTTTTCAGAGAACTAAGATGTTGGGTTTCAATAATAGTAATATATTATACATTTTGTACAAATGTGTAAAATGTGTATTTTATAAAATATTTGGAATACTATATTGTTTGAAATAATACTTTATAAAATATTATTTGAAAATGTATATAGTAACAAAAATGGATGGCAGAGAAAAGCATTTTAAAGTTACACCATGCTGTAGCTCCTAGTGGCACAGATCTTTTAACCGATGAAGCTGATGATTTATTCAACTGCACTTATCTCTAGCTCTTTAGGCAGAAAACAATCCTGGCCTTGGCCAAGTAGCTCAACTGGTTAGAGCAGCATCTTGGTACACTAAAATTGCAGGTTCGATCTCCAATCAGGGCACACACAAGAATCAACCAACACATGCATAGATAAGTGAAACAACAAATTGATGTTTCTCTCGCTCTTCTCTCCTCTCTCTCTCCCTCCTTCTCTCTCTCTTCCTCTTTCTCTCTAAAGTCAATAAATAAAAAATTAAATTAAAAAAATCTTCACTTGGTTTAGTCAACAAGTCCAAAAAAGAGCAATAAAAATTCACTACAATTGCAAAATGCAAAGTGCTTCCTAGTTATAAGTGCATTATAGAACTTGATGCTTCCCAAGGTTAGCTTTCTGGGGTGCTAACATCATTAATGCCATAAAAGTGATATATAAAAGAAAAAACAGGCCCTGGCTGGTGTAGCTCAGTGGACTGAGCACAGGCTGTGAACCAAAGGGTCACCAGTTCTATTCCCAGTCAGGGCACATGACTGTGATGCGGGCCAGGTCCCCAGTGGGGGCCGTGTGAGTGGCAACCACACATTGACGTTTCTGTCTCTCTTTATCCCTCCCTTGCCCTCTGTCAAAAAATAAAAATAAATAAAATCTTTTTAAAAATCAGGAAAAAAAGAACCAGGTAGCTCCATAGACATATACCAGGTAGAAAGAGTAGGTTTCAAAGGATAGAGTGTAAACCCTTAAGTAAGGAAAACTGCAAACATGAGTCACTTCTATACAAATCCAACCCCTTAAAACAGACTATGGGATCACCCCACCATCCCAGGAACCAATTAACAAGGCTTTCTGTGGGAAGTTGTTTGATCTGAGACAATGACCTATATGAGTGTTATCCTAATGAATGAGGGAATGTATGAAAGCTCACCAAATGAAAACATAAAAAGACGTAGAAAATCTGTTCTCCTGGAGGAGACTGGGGACACGTTATTCTATGGGCCCACGTTAAACATTTCTCTAGGCATTTCCCTTTCTATCTTCATAAATTCAAAGCTCTGTATAATACTCAGTTATTGGGCATCATTTATTTCCTCTCTATTACTTTTTTCTTCTGCAACCCCCCTCTCTTTTCTCACATACTCATCCCTGAGACTCAATTTCTTCTGTGGACACTGGTAGCACCAACAACAGCAGGAAGATAAATCCATATCCTTAAATTGTCTCCATGTCCAAACCACATTTTCCAGAGGGGTTAGAACCTTCTTCTGACAAAGCCTTCTTTCCACCTCCCCTCAAGAATGACCTCCAGATTTGAAGCATCTAACTTCAGAGACCCTGCTTGTATCTTCCCGCTCCCTGACCTTCAGGCATGATCTCTAAAGAGCAATATGATAACCTTATCCAAACCCTAAAAATATAAAGAAATAATTTTTAAAAGTGTCTTTATTCATGTGTCTGTTAAACACATACGAGCCCTCTAAAGAAGCAAATCTCACAAATCATATTTCTCTGCCTTTTTTCATATTGATTTCCATCAAGGAGCTTTTTTAGACATTTCGTTCTAATATCACCCCCCATGGAATTTTAATACCACAGATATACTATATATATGTTGTGGACTGCTCTGCCTGGTTTCAGGAATTGTAACTACCTCCCATGGCTAAAAATGAGCGAGTGACCTCCGGAATGCAAGCCACAGGAGACAAAGCTTGTCTCTGGTAGCAAATGCTGCCTCAGTTTCCTCTCACTGCCCCCAAAGCATGGTCTATATTGTTGACCGGTAAGTACCCTCAGAGGAGGGGCAACCTAAACCAGACATGATCACTTGGGAGGCCATCATGGAAGGACTCAGGGGGTTGCAACAAAGAGCAAGCAATAAAACTGTGCCCCCCAGCTATGTGATATAGCCCAGGTCCTCATGTCCTCTGGGAGAAGTGCTTTCTGGCTCTAATTCCCTTAAGCCTGAATACTTGATGGGGAGGGGTGCAGCTCTTTGCCTTGCCAGAGCGGATCCCAGCGGAAAAATCTGGCACCACAAAGAATTCCTGAAAAACCTATGAAATCTGCTCTGCTAAGAGTACTTTCATTCATATGTTAAGGGTCCGAGAAGAAAACACTAAAAGTTTCTGCAAAACTCCCTTCCTGACAGACTCTGACTTAGACTAGGCCTTCAGATCTCTATGAAATGTTATCTACTGTTTGAACCTTGCCACCCTGTATTCCTATGTATTACAACCCAATAAAAGCCCCTGGAGGAAGGGACTCAAGGCCTTTTTCCCCTGAGAAACTGGCCACTGCTCAAGGCCCTCCCCTTTTGAGGAAACAGCCACCTCTCCTCCCCAAGCAAATAATGTCTTGGAAGTGTCTATTTTCATCCGTGGTGGATGAGGAGACTTGTGGGAAAAGTTGCCCCCATATGTGTGTATGTACATACACACATATACATATATGTATGTATGTGTATGTATATGTTTATGTGATATATACACATGAAAAGAGTATGATTTTTTCATCCACCAAGAACCAATTTTCATTTTTTCCATCTCTTTCTTGTCTGTAAGGTTTCTTTTGAGAAATCAGCTGACAGTCTTATGGGAACTTCTTTGTAGGTAACTGTCTTCTTTTCTCTTGCTGCTTTTAACATTCTCTGCTTATCTTTAATTTTGGGTAATGTAATTATGATGTGCCTTGGTGTGTGCTTCCTTGGGTCCAATTTGTTTGGGACTCTGAGCTTCCTGGATTTTCTGGAAGTCTATTTCCTTTGCCAGACTTGGGAATTTCTCCTTCATGATGTTTTCAAATAAGTTTTCTATTTCTTGCTCTTATTCTTCTTTTTCTGGCACCCCTCTGATTTGGATGTTGGAATATTTAAAGTTGTCCTAACCTTTCCTGATTTTTTTGAATTTTTGTTTCTTCATTTGGTTCTGGTTGAGTGTTTATTTCTTCATTCTACTCCAAACCATTGATTTGACTCCTGGTTTCCTTCCCATTACTGTTGGTTCCCTGTACATTTTCCTTTATTTCACTTTCCATAGCCTTCACTTTTTCCTCTATTTTGTGACCATACTCAACCATTTCTGTGAGCAACCTGATTACTAGCATTTTAAACTTGGCATCTGATAGATTGGCTATTTCTTCATCACTTAGCTGTATTTTTTCTGGAGCTTTGATCTCTACTTTCAAAAGAAGTATTCAAAGTCCTGAAAGGCTAGGACCTATATCCAAGATTACTCTCTCCAGCAAAGCTATCATTTAGAATGGAAGAGCAGATAAAGTGCTTCCCAGAGAAGGTCATTTTAAAGGAGTTCATCATCACCAAGCCCTTATTATATGAAATTTTAAAGAGACTTATCTAAGAAAAAGAATATCAAAAATGCAAACAGTAAAAGAACAACAAACTCACAACTGTCAACAATCAAACCTAAACAAAACACAAAATAAAAATGAACTACTCAAGCAACTAGAACAGGAACAGATTCACAGAAATAAATCACTGGAAAGTTATCAGCAGGGAAGGGGTCAGAGGAGAATGGGGGAAAAGGTATAGGGAATAAGAAGCATAAATGGTAGGTACAAAATAAGCAGAAGGAGGTTAAGAATAGTATGGAAAGAGGAGAAGCCAAAGAATTTATATGTACGACCCATGGACACGAATTAAGGTGGAGGAATGCTGGTAGGAGGGGCAGTAGAGAGCAGAAGGGAATAAAGAAGAGAAAAAAGGAACAACTGTAATAGCATAGTCAATAAAATATATTTAATAATAAAAAAGAACAAATTTCCACCCTAGTAGGGGGATATAATTACCACTGAGAATGCATGATCTTGAAGCATGCAGCAATTGAAGGAATTGTCTACAGGTAAGTCTACAGACTTAGCAAGCATTGCCCTCAGGTTAACACTTACCTCAATGAAGTTCTCTGTTCAACTTTAAAGCATTTTAGTTATACATGAAAGCACAAACACAGTGAAACCATTCCCTACTCCAGAGACTAGCTAGAGAAGTGAACTTACCTCCTGCCGTTTGAAGTTCTGGACATATTCTTCAAACTGTTCATCTTTTGTCTCATCAGCTTTCCCAAGCTTCTGAAGGACCTAGTTTGCAAATAAGACAAAACGGTTTGATTTAGTAACAGTTTAACATAATAGGCAGAACAAGGCTGCTGTTTTGCTCCTCTGAGAAGTCAGTCTAAGCCCAGCTAGTTTTTCTATTCTAGAAGCATTGTTTAGCTTGGTGACCATGGAGCTGAGCACACTTGGATTTTAATTACAGTTCGACTTCTCACAGGCTGTGTGACCTTGATAGGTCACAAGTGTGACCTAACAAGTGGCATAGTAGATTGCATTTATTTATTATTTTCCTCCAGTAGGCCACACAGGACTTAAAGACAAAACCTATGCCTTATCATTTCTGTCAAAGTATCTGGCACAATGCTTGATGCATAATAGCTACTCAACTTTTTGTTCAGCAGTGATCCAAAATGATTTGACTAAAGTACTAAACTAATTCATAGGGATGGTATGAGGCCCATGGTATGTTCTCCCCCACCACTGTCTTTTTTTTTTTACCTTGGAGTCTGTTTCTTTGTCTACCATTTTAGCTGCTTCTTTTTTTAAAATTTATTTAATTACTTTTCAAGTACAGTTTTCTGTCTTTCACTCCCATCCCATCCCACCCCCCTGTGCTCCCCCCTCCCTCCCATTTCCACCCTTCTAAGTTGTTGTCCATGTATCCTTTATATGTGTTCCTCTGAATCCCTCCCCTATTTCCCCTGAAATTCCCTCCCCTCTCCCTTCTGGTCACTGTCAGCCTGTTCTCTATTTCAGTGTCTTTGGTTATATATTGCATGCTTGTTTGTTTTGTTGTTTAGCTTCCTGTTAGAGGTGAGATCATATGGTATTTGTCCTTCAACACCTGGCTTATTTCACTCAGCATAATGCTTTCCAGTTCCATCCATGTTGTTGCAAAAGGTAGGAGCTTCTTCTTTCTTTCTGCAGCATAGAATTCCATTGTGTATGTGTACCATAGTTTTTTGATCCATTCATTTACTGACGAGCACCTAGGTTGCTTCCAACTCTTGGCTATTGTAAATGGTGCTGCTATGAACATTGGGGTGCATATGTTCTTTGGGATTGGTGTTTTAGGGTTCTTAGGATACAATCCCAGCAGTGGAATTGCTGGGTCAAAAGGCAAGCCCAATTTTAGTTTTCTGAGAAAATTCCATACTGTTTTCCATAATGGTTGTACCAGTCTGCAATCCCACCAACAGTGGACCAGAGGCCCTTTTCCCCACACCCTCTCCAACATTTGGTGTTTATTGCTTTGTTTATGATAGCCATTCTCACCGGTGTAAAGTGGTATCTCATTGTGGTTTTAATTTGCATCTCTCTGATAGCAAGCGATATTGAGCATCTCTTCATGTGTCTCTGGATCCTCTGTATGTCCTCCTTGGAGAAGTGTCTGTTCAAGTCCTTTACCCATTTTTTAATTGGGTTGGTTGTCTTCTTAGAGTGAAGTCATGTGAGTTCTTTGTATATTTTAGAGATTAAACCTTTGTCTGAGGTATCATTGGCAAATATGTTTTCACATACAGTTGGTTGTCTTTTTATTTTAATGCTGTTTTCTTTAGCTGTGCAAAAGCTTTTAATAGATGAGATCCCATTTGTTTATTCTTCCCTTTATATTTTCTGCTCTAGGGGACATATCAGTAAAAATGTTGCTGCATGAAATATCTGATATTTTCCTGCCAATGTTCTCCTCTAGGACTTTAATGGTGTCACGGCTTACATGTAAGTCTTTTATCCACCTTGAATTTATTTTGGTGTATGGTGTAAGTTGGTGCTCAAGTTTCATTTTTTTGCATGTAGCTGTCCAGTTCTCCCAACACTATTTGTTGAAGAGGCTATCTTTACCTCATTTTATGTTACTGCCCCCTTTGTCAAATATTAATTGAATATAGAGAGTTGGGTTTATTTCTGGGTTCTCTGTTCTGTTCCATTGGTCTTTGTGCCTGTTTTTATGCCAGTGCCAGGCTGTTTTGATTACAGTGGCCTTGTAATACACTTTGATATCAGGTATTGTGATCCCTCCTACTTTGTTCTTCTTTCTCAACATTGCAGCTGCTATTTGTGGTCGTTTATGGTTCCATATAAATTTTTGAAGTGTTTGTTCTATGTCTGTGAAGTATGTCATTGATACTTTAATAGATATTGCATTGACTCTGTAAATTGCTTTGGGTAGTATGGACATTTTGATGATGTTAATTCTTCCAGTCCATGAACAGAGTATATGTTTCCATTTGTTTGTGTCTTCCTTGATTTCTGTCTTCAGTGTTGTGTAGTTTTCTGCATACAGGTCTTTTACCTCCTTGGTTAGGTTTATTCCTAGATATTTTATTTTTCTTTTTCCTATATCAAATGGGATTTTTTTCTTGATTTCTGCTTCTTCTTATTCATTGTTAGTATACAAAAATGCCTTTGATTTCTGGATATTGACTTTGTAACCTGCTGTTTTGCCAAATTCATTTATTAGTTTGAGCAGTTTTTTGGTAGAGTCTATAGGATTTTCCATGTACACTATCATGTCATCTGCAAACAATGCCAGTTTTGTTTCCTCCTTTCCAATTTGAATGCCTTTTATTTCCTTTTCTTGCCTGATCGCTGAGGCTAAAACTTCCAATACTATATTAAATACAAGTGGTGAAAGTGGACAACCTTGTCTTATTCCTGATCTTAGTGGAAAAGATTTTAGTTTTTGCCCATTGAGTATGATGTTGGGCAAAACATCCCCTACCACCTTCTACAATAATAATCCCTTCAACTGAATGAACACTCAAAAGGGCACTGGACTACACAAGGCCTCATGCTAAGCACTGCTAAAAATACAAAAACAAATAAAACAAGGCCTCAGCACTTAAGCCTAAGAAATGTATAATCTAGTGGAGTAGACAAAGCAGATTCACAAATAACAATGACAGTCTGTCAAAAGCAACATAAACAGTTGCAAAGTTTTGTTAACAATGCCCGTTAGAGCCGAGGTTAGGGAATGATCTGTGGAGATTTTCAAATTGTGTTGGAAAGTCCAGCAGACAGAAACATGTCAGACTATATTCCAGCCAAAGAAGTAGCCTAAGCCAAGATCACTGGAAAAAAGATCACAATGCAGTGATGCATTGTGGGACTGAGCAGAAGTAGTTTAGTTTTCCTACAGCACAGGACTGGTATTTGGAAAAGTAATTCTCAGAGATACAGCAAAAAGTTACTTTGAGACAGAGCAGAAGAATCCTGAGAGCAACGATTGAATTCACTATTCAATATTCCCATATCTAATTTCTAAAACACCAACTTAATCAAGAATATAAAAACTCCATAAACATTGCCTTCTCAAAATACATATGCCCTATGACATTACAAAATACTTTTTTATGAAATGTAAACATTTCAGCATTAAAACATATACTCAGACAAACCAGTTTCTATGGCTACATTTTACATATAGATTATGCTAAATTGTTTCCTAAAATCAAAGATATAATCTTGTACAAATTAACAAGTTTTAATGATGCCTTTCAATACAAAGACAGGGTGAGAAAAATCACCTAAAACTTAGGAACAGACAAAAGAGATCCCTGGGAGTCCTTTTTTCATGCAGTGCTGGGCTGGCACTTTTGATGGGCTTCCTATCAACTGGGTATTTACAGCCCCATAGAGGCAGAGGTTAACCTGAAGATTTTTGTTTGTAAGAGATGCAAAAAGTTTCTATTCAATGGAAAAGTTAACCCCAAAGTTTATAGCTTATGATCCTCTAGGACATGAACCAGTTTGGAATCTAATCCAGTAATCTTATTCTAAAATCCCTTTATTAAATAGCCACAATACCCAGCTCTTCAAATATATTTTTGAATCAAGTTTTTAAAATAATATTATTTTTATTGCATTTTTTCCATGACCATTAATTTCCCTTATTCTCCCCTCCCACCTCCCTGCAATTACCACACTATTGTCCATGTCCATGAGTCCTTTCTCCTTCTGGCTTGATACCTCCACCCCCTAAACCCTTCCTATAGCTATCATCCTGCTCTCTATCCCTGAGTTTATTTCTGTTTTGTTCATTGGTCCAATTCATTCATTAGATTCCATGATTTCACATATTTACTCATATATGGAATAATAAATACTTTTTCCCCCACCATTTTACTGTATGCCTCATTAATTAATGAGTTGAATAAAATTTATGGCACATGTTTATTTCATGTTTACATGAACATCTTTTTTTTAACTTTTGAAAAATTATACTTTAACAATAGGATCAACTTCATAGTGCTGTGCAAGTGTAAGATATTGTTGCTATTATTTTTATTACCATTATAACAAGAAAGATAGGGCAAAGCAAAATTTCACAGGCTACTTGCAAGAGAAGTATGATTCAATGGCATAAAGATTCCTGGCCTTGTTACAAGATCCCCTCCCACCTACTCCCATCTTTTTATTCTAAATGATTCTTTTTTCCTTTTTTATTAAAGTTAGGTCTCCCAAATGACCTCCCACCTGAAACACATAGAAAAACTAAAGTATCAGAGGAAATACAACTAGTATTTACTACATGAAGTTTTTCTTAATTCTTAAAATCTACTTATTTATCAATTTCTAATTTCTCTAGATCAGGTAAGTCATTGAGAACCAGCAATACCTCATCTGATGGTAGCAGTTCACAAAGGCCAGGGGAGGCTATCAAAATCTCATGAGGAAGCAGCAACAGCTCAGTTCTCCAACTTTATATGTGAGTGAAAAGGAACTCTTGTCACAGTGAATGGAGGGAAAAATGGCATAAAGTCTGCATTAACAAAAATCTGGGGAGGATATTGGATATGTAATATTATGGTAATCAGAATTCACAAAAAGATCTTTGACAAGATTAAATTCAACTGGGATAAAATTTAGGTCAAAAATATAATTCTTCAAGTACCAAATTTGTCTATTCACCTTTCAACCAAAATTCAACAAACAGAATGGGATGGTAAGAATACGTGGTTTCTGTCCATAAGTAGTAATAAGGAATGACTCTAGTTAAAATGAGTCAACAAAGTGATGGTGCTACCAAGCATCTAATGTAATCAGGCTGCACTAATAAGTATAAGAACCACCAAGAGAGAGGTCCTGAATGCTTCTGTATGATGGACAAGTTGGTAAACACATAAATGCGCAGACAACTTGGAGCCAGCTAAAGGAGCCCCCAGAAAGGCAAAGAGAGTTGACACCATAAAATAAGAGGCATATTTTACATAACTGGTATATTATCAGGGAGAAGAGAAGAACATAGGAAAAAAATACATCTGTCTTCAAATACCTAAGTACCATCATAATGATGACTTTTTCTGTCAGAAACCAAGATCAAGAACTAGTATCAGCAAATAAAGGCTATATAAAGAAAAATTTTGCATTAAACATTTTATCATGTTTTTCTGGAAATTAAATAGTTTGTTAGTAGGGGTAATTAGCTCACTGACCTAAGAGTTATTTCAAAGCTCACCAATAGAGGTGAGAGAGATTTATTCATCAAACAGATGAATGAAATGAGTTATATTTCAAATATCTTCCAATTCTTGAATCCATAATAAATTTATCATGTCAGACATTTTCCCTGGAGAAGAATACAAATCACAATGAGTAGTAAGCAGAGAAGAGAATCCATTCTTTTTTGTCTTCAACTTATATTGGCCTACAGAAGACTGCATGCCATGCTAGGAGCAAGATGCAGTCTAGAGACTGATGGTGTGACAGTGTGGAAGTGTGAGGTGTAGAACTGGAGAGTATGAGGCTGGCATGGTGAACAGGGAAGATTATGGAAAGGCTCAGTCTGTAAGACTAGAGACTGATTCCCTTATTCAGACCATAGGAGCCAATGAAGTATTCCCCTGGAGTCAGCTACATGGTTAGATTTGTGCTCCTTAGTGACAACATTAAGGAGAGATTAGAAGAGAGCAAGGCTGGAGAAACAAGAGCAGTTAAAAGGCTATTTAAATAGACCAGGCAATAAATGACAGAGCCTGAGCCAAGAAACAGAAAAAAGTAGTCCTTAAGAAGTAAATATGACAGCCCTGGCTGGTGTGGCTCAGTGGATTGAGCGTGGGCCTGTGAAGCTAAGGGTCACTCGTTCGATTCCCAGTCTTGGGCACATGCCTGGGTTGCAGGTCAGGTCCCCACTAGGGGACACATGAGATGTTTCTCTCCCACTCTTCTCTTCTTCTCTCTCTAAAAGTAAATAAATAAAATATTTTTAAAAATAAAAAAAGAAGTAAATATGAGATAGGACTTAATGGCTTATGAGATGAAAAGGGTGAGAAACAGGTAAGGATGGCCTCAGATTTCTGCTGTGAAGGATGAGTAGCTCATCTGCCAAGAATCCCTGGATGAGGGCAGTGAGTTGGTTGTGGTGCCACTCCAGGGAGAGAGAAATGTTTTAGATACGGGATTGGAAGAGGTAAGACCCAAAACCATATCACAAGACTTTTGGATGGAACTCAAGGCCCACCTGAGACAGAAACCATAGATGTGCAGTAACCCACATTTAAACAGTTTTGTGATTTTTCTCCAGCAGCTTCAATAAGGGTGACAAAATTAATCTGCTACCTAGCAAATATCTTAAGGCACCAAAGACACTGGGACCTAGAATTGAGATAACAAAAGCCTACCATTCACCATGTTTTATGTCACAATATTTGACAGTGAGTTCATACGTTAGGTGGCCTCTCATTTACCTCTCTGCTGGCTATGATGTAAATACCAATTAAGTCTGAAGAGTTTGGCAGCATTGGCATTACAGAAAGCTCACTCAGATATCCATGTATCTGATAATCAGATTTTGACAACATGACATATCTTCCACCTACAAGCAAAAGGAAGAAATGCTGTGCTTTAAGAATTTTTATTTAGGATTTCAGTCTTTTCCTTCAACACTAATCGTAACTACACTGACACATTACTGTTTTTGAAACAATAGGATTTCTGTTGTTACTTTTGTTGCTGTTGTTTTTCAAATGCAAAATAATATTTTAACTTGAATAAGCTTTTTCAAACTGCTTTTCATTTCAATGAGATTCTGAATATTTCTCTAGGGCTGGCTGTGTGCTCATCCTCTCTGCCTTGAGTTAAGAAGTTCTAAGCAGACAGCTAGAACAGGAAGAGATTCACATAAATAGAGATTACATGGAGGGTTATCAGAAGGGAGGGGGTGGGATGAGAATGGGGGAAAAGGTACAGGGAATAAGAAGCATAAATGGTAGGTACAAAGTAGACAAGAGGAAGTTAAGAATAATATGGGAAATGGAGAAGCCAAAGAACTTATATGTATGGCCCATGGACATGAATTAAGGTGGAGGAATGATGGTGGGAGGGGAAATACAAAGCAGAGGGGAATAAAGGGGAGAAACAATGGGACAATTGTAATAGCATAATCAATAAAATATATTTTTAAAAAGAATTTAACTGATTCTAAACACATCATGACATAGGCAAATTAAAAAACTCAACAGGGTTCTGTCCAGGGTGTGGCTCAGATGGTTGGAGCATTGTTCTGTAACCAAAAGATTGCAGGTTCAATTCCCAGACAGTGTGTGTACATACCTATGTTGGGGATTTGATCCCCAGTATGGGCATGTGGAGAAGGCAACCAATTGATGCTTCTCTCTCAAGTGTCATTCTCTCTCTCCCTTCCTCTCCCTCTTTAAAAAAAAAGGAATGAAAAAATGTCCTCAGGTGAGAATAAAAATCTTTTTAATACAATAGGAAGAAAAAGCATGAATGTGGTAACTTGAATATTTTGATTCATAGACTTCTTTCAGTGTTTCCTCAGCTTGGGTTGAAAGGGCTGCTCCAATGACATAAAGCTAAAATTCTGATCAAGTCTCAAATCTTCATAGTTCAGTGTAAATTAAATACTATTTTAGTAGCAAGGGAATCATCATTCTCTCTTAATATTTTAAAATAAGGAACAGAATACTATGTTGGCAGCATTCAAAAAAGTTATTAGAATTTTAAGTAAAGGAAAAAACTACTCCTTCCCTTCATAACAAGAGACTTATCTTCTTTCCATCCTTTCTGAAGAGTGGCTAGTTGGGTTGAAGATTATGGTTAACACTATACATATCCAAAGGATTACCTATCTCTTCTCTACTGGATGGTACTGTACATATCACAGAATACTCTCCTGCTGTCATAAACCATTTTGCCTTCCCCTCCAACTGATAACAAAAAAAAATTTGGTGAAAATGGTGAACACCAGGATACCCACTGGAAAGGGAAACCCCAAAACAAAGGAACCAGCAGCAAAAAACTAGAGAAGGTGAAGAAGAAAGTGGAAACTACACAAACCTCAATCCAAGACCTTCTGGAAATAGTTAGTTAACCAGCAGAGAAACTACCTACTGCAAACAACTGAACAGGAGCAAAAGAGAACCCTTAAAACCTTGCACACACAGAAGAACTAGCTTCAACACAACCTTCCTTCACCAGGACAACAAATTAAAAGGGGTGGTGGACAGAGGGACAATCAGTTCACCAGCTGGTGGGAAGGACCCACAAAAAAAAAGACACAAAAACAACCAAAATCCAAGGACAAACTCAGAACCAATGTAAAGGAAAGCCCAAGACCAGTGAGCTGGGGAAATCAAGGAGACTACACCACTGAATCTCCCAGGTATTATACCACATAAGTTAAAACCATAAACCCAGGAAGCCAAAACAAACCAATATAAGAAGCTGAAGCTAACAAGAAGAGTTTCACAAACAACGGGAAGACAAAGAAACAACCCTCAAATGAAAAGAAAGGAGAAAGCCTCAGAAGAATGTTAGATGAAATAGAGGCAAGTCAAATATCAGATATTGAATTCAAAGCACTGGTTATCAGGAAGTTCAACAAGTTCACACTGAGCTACCAGAAAGTACAGGAGAATTACAATGCACTCACTTCAAACAATACCAACATGAAAAAAATAGAAATTATCAGCAAGGGCCAAGAGGAAATGAAGAATACAATTTCTGAACTGAAGAACACAGTGGAAGGAATCCAAAGCAGAATGGATGAAGCAGAAGATCAGATCAGTGAGTTGGAGGACAAAGTAGGAAAAAAACTCACAGAAAGAGCAAGAAAAAGAGTTTCAGAAAGAATGAAGAGGGATTAAGAGAAATGCAAGACAATATGAAACATAATAATATCTATATAATAGAGATACCAAAAGGAGAAGAAGAAGAGCAAGGGATAGAAAACCTATTTGAAAAAGTAATGATGGGAAACTTCCCTAATTTGATGAGAGAAAAAGTCACACAAATCCAGGAATCACAGAGAGTCCCAGTCAAGAGGAACCCAAACAGGCCCACTTCAAGACACATCATCATTAAAATAGAATAATTCCCAGAAGAAGAAAGAATCTTAAAGGCAGCAAGGGAGAAAAGGGAAGTAACATACAAGGGAGCCCCAATAAGGTTAGCTACTGAATTCTCAATGGAAACGCTCCAAGCAAGAAGAGAATGGCAAGAAATATTCCACTTAATGAGAACCAGAGGCCTGCAACCAAGGCTACTTTACCCAGCAAGGCTCTCAATCAAGATAGAAGGCCAAATAAACAGCTTCCAAGACAAAAGAAGTCTAAAAGAATATGCCTCCACCAAACCAGCTCTGCAAAAATACTAAAAAGACTGCTTTAAGGAAAGGAAGAAAAAAAGAGAGACAAAGAGAAACACTGATATAAAAAGGACAATGAATAAGTACCTACCAATAATAATTTTAAACACACATGGAATAAAAGCTCCACTCAAGAGACATAGAATACCTGAATGGATAAGAAAGCATGACCCACACATAAATTGCCTACAAGAGACACACCTCAGGACAAGAGACCTAAAAGTGAAGGGATGAAAACAAATTTTCCAAGCAAATGACTAGGGAATAAAAGCTGGGGTAGCAATTCTCATATCAGACTAAATAGACTTCAAAAAAAGGGCCATAAAGAGAGACCCAGAAGGTCACTTCATAATACTCAAGGGAAGAATCCACCAAGACATTAACATCATAAATATATATACACTCTACATAGAAGCACCCAAATATATAAAGAAAATCTAAGAGAATTTCAAGAAAGATATTGACAGCAACACAATTATAGTAGGGGATTTTAACGCCCCACTGTCAAAAATGGACATATCTTTCAAACAAAATGTCAACAAAGATATTATGCCATTGAACAATGCCCTAGATGAAATGGACTTAATTAAAATATATAGAGAGCCCTTCATCCCAAAGAAGCTAAATACACATTCTTTTCAAATGCACATGGACATTTTCAAAGATAGACCACATGATAAGACACAAAACAAACCTCAAAAAAATTAAGAAAATTGAAATCATACTAAGCATTTTCTTCAACCACAAGGGACTGAAACTGAAAACCAGCCCCAAGGGAAAAGACCCAGAACACCCCAAATCATGGAGATTGAATAGCATATTAAACAACAAATGGGTCAAGATTGAAACTAGGAAAGAAATCAAAAATTTTCTGGAAGCAAGTGAAAATAAACTCACGACAACCCAAAATTTATGGGACACAGTGAAGGCAGCCCTGAGAGACAAGTTCATAGCAATACAGGCCTGTCTAAAAAAGATAGAAACATTTCAAACAAACAACCTAACCCTACACCTACAAGAACTCGAGGAACAACAACAAAGACATCCCAGAGCAAGTAGAACAAAGGAAATAACCAAGATCAGAGCAGAATTAAATGACATAGAGACTAAAAGCACAATTCTAAGGATCGATGAATTCAGGTGCTGGTTTTTTTTTAAAGATAAACAAAATTAATAAGCCTTTAAGTAGGCTCATCAAGAAAAGAAGAAAGAAGATCCAAATAAATAATCTGAAATTATAGAGGAGAGATTACAACGGACACTACAGAAATAAAAAGGATTGTAAGAAACTACTATAAAGAACTGTATGCCAAGAAATTTGAAAACCTAGGTGAAGTGGACAAATTTCTAAAAAAAATATAATCTTCCAAAACTTAATGAAGAAGAAGCAGAAAGCCTGAACAGACCAGTAACAGCAATTGAAATTGAAGTAGCAATCAAAAATCTTCCTACAAACAAAGGCCCTGGACCAGATGGTTTCTCAGGAAAATTCTACAAAGCATTTAAGAAAGAGCTAGCCTCTATTCTTCAGACTATTTCAAAATATCCAAAATGATGGAAGACTCTCATACTCTTTCTATGGGCCAGCATCATCCTAATCCCATAACCAGATAAAGATACAACAAAGAAAGAAAACTTCAGGCCAATATAGCTGATGAACATAGACGCTAAAATCCTCAATAAAATATTGGCAAACCACATCCAACAATACATTAAAAAGATCATACACCATGACTAAGTGGGATTCATCCCAGGGATTCAAGGATGGTTCAATATTCGCAAATCAGTAAATGTAATACATCACATAAACAAAAGCAAAGACAAAAATCACATGATCATATCAATAGATTTGAAAAAAGCTTTTGATAAGGTACATCACATATTTATGATAAAAACATTCAGTGAAGTGGGAATAGAGGGAGCATTCCTCAATATAATAAAGGCCATATATGAGAGACCTACAGCCAACATCATACTCAATGGGCAAAAACTGAAAGACTTTCCACTAAGATCAGGAACAAGACAAGGTTGTCCACTTTCACCACTTCTATTCAATATAGTATTGGAAGTTTTAGCCACAGTCATCAGACAAGAAAAAGAAATAAAGGCATCCAAATTGGAAAGGAGGAAACAAAACTGGCATTGTTTGCAGATGACATGATAGTGTACATGGAAAATCCTATAGACTCTACCAAAAAACTACTCAACCTAATAAATGGATTTGGCAAAACTGCAGGACACAAAGTCAATATCCAGAAATTAAAGGCATTTTTGTATACCAAGTATGAAACAGCAGAAACAGAAATCAAGAAAAAAATTCCATTTGATATAGCAAAAAGAAAAATAAAATATCTAGGAATAAACCTAACCAAGGAGGTAAAAGACCTGTATGCAGAAAACTACACAACACTGAAGAAAGAAATCAAGGAAGACACAAACAAATGGAAACATATACTCTGTTCATGGATTGGAAGAATTAACATCATCAAAATGTCCATACTACCCAATGCAATTTAGAGATCCAATGACATACTTCACAGACATAGAACAAACACTTCAAAAATTTATATGGAACCATAAACGACCACAAATAGCAGCTGTAATGTTGAGAAAGAAGAACAAAGTAGGAGGGATCACAATACCTGATATCAAACTGTATTACAAGGCCACTGTAATCAAAACAGCCTGGCACTGGCATAAAAACAGGCACATAGACCAATGGAACAGAATAGAGAACCCAGAAACAAACCCAAGTCTCTACAGTCCATTAATATTCGACAAAGGGGGCAGTAACATAAAATGGGGTAAAAATAGCCTCTTCAACAAATGGTGTTGGGAGAGCTGGACAGCTACGTGCAAAAAAAATGAAACTTGAGCACCAACTTACACCATACACCAAAATAAATTCAAGGTGGATAAAAAACTTAAATGTGAGCCGTGACACCATTAAAGTCCTAGAGGAGAACATTGGCAGGAAAATCTCAGGTATTTCACTCTGCAACATTTTTACTGATATGCCCCCTAGTGCAAGGGACATAAAGGAAAGAATAAACAAATGGGATCTCATCTATTAAAAGCTTTTGCACAGCTAAAGATAACAGTATTAAAATAAAAAGAGGACCAACTGTATGAAAAAACATAGTTGCCAATGATATATCAGACAAGCGTTGAATCTGTAAAATATACAAAGAACTTACATGACTCCACTGTAAGAAAACAAGCAACCCAATTAAAAAGTGGGCAAACGACTCAAACAGGCATTTTTTTAAGGAAGACATACAGGAGATCCAGAGACACATGAAAAGATGTTCAGTATCGCTAGCTATCAGAGAGATGCAAATTAGAACCACAATGAGATACCACTTTACACTAGTCAAAATGGCCATCATAAACAAAGCAACAAAAAACAAGTGTTGGAGAGGTTGTGGAGAAAAGGGAACCCTAGTTCACTGTTGGTGGAATTGCAGACTGGTACAACCACCACAGTATGGAATTTTCTCAGAAAACTAAAATTGGATCTGCCTTTTCACCCAGCAATTCCACTGCTAGGATTACACCCTAAGAACCCTGAAACATCAATCCAAAAGAACCTATACACCCCAATGTTTATAGTAGCACAATTTACAATAGCCAGTTGTTGGAAGCAACCTAGGTGCCCATCAGTAAATGAATGGATCCAAAAACGATGGTACATTTACACCATAGAATGGAATTCTATGCAGCAGAAAGAAAGAAGGAGCTCCTACCCTTTGCAACATCATGAATAGAACTGGAAAGCATTATGCTGAGTGAAATAAGCCAGGCAGTGAAAGACAAATACCATCTGATCTCACCTTTAACAGAAAGCTAAACAACAAAACAAGCAAGCAAAATATAACCAAAGACACTGAAATAGAGAACAGGTAGACAGGGACCAGAGGGGAGATGGGAGGGAATTTCAGGGGAAAAGGGGAAGGATTTACAGGAACAAGTATAAAGGACACATTGACAACAACTAAGGGTGGTGGAAATGGGAGGGGGGTTGGAAGCACTGGGTGGGGGGGGGTGTACTAGGATGGGAGTAAAAGACAGAAAACTGTACTTGAACAATTAAATAAAAAATTTTAAAAGTGGGGGAAAAATAAGAGGAAGGTATACAGACCACAAATAATTCAAAATGAAGGCCACTGAGAATCAGAGATATGTATTTATATATGGCTAGATAGTGGAACAAGAGTAATAGTTTGAAGAATTCAGCAGAAATGCCATTGGGATGCTTAGAGAGAATCATGCATCTGATGAAGTCTTGGAGTAGCAAATTTCCATTCTTGTGACTCATGCCACTTNGTACTTGAACAATTAAATAAAAAATTTTAAAAGTGGGGGAAAAATAAGGGGAAGGCATACAGACCACAAATAATTCAAAATGAAGGCCACTGAGAATCAGAGATATGTATTTATATATGGCTAGATAGTGGAACAAGAGTAATAGTTTGAAGAATTCAGCAGAAATGCCATTGGGATGCTTAGAGAGAATCATGCATCTGATGAAGTCTTGGAGTAGCAAATTTCCATTCTTGTGACTCATGCCACTTTAAGACAGACGCTGAAAGTCAACAAGATAATCAAACAAGTTAATGATCTCTGAACAAGAAGGTACCCTTCTCGTCATACTTTGTCTTTATTCAGGGGGGGGACATAAAACAATGTATATATTATCCATCAGATCCATGCATCAACTACATGGGATAACCATGGTCTCTCTGGACAGGATATGGAGAGTTAGTCTTCCATCCTTGCCCTTGCTCAGATGACTTATTCAGTCATCTGTTCATATAGCCACCTACATAACTGCCACTTCAGAGAGTATTTGTCAAGTGCCCTCTGACACTGTGCAAAGTTCTATAAACTAGGACTAGAGGGATGCAATCAAGTACATGCAAGTTCAGTGTAACTGCTTGTGAAGTAGTCAGTGAGCATGTACCACATTGTTTTCCAAACTTCAGGGTACTAGTCCTTTGACCTCTTTCTAGGTAAGATTCAGGACTTTTTTTTTAAAGATTTTATTTATTTATTTAGAGGGGAAGGAGAGAGGGAGAGAAACATCAATGTATGGTTGCCTTTTGTGCGTCCCCTGCTGGTAGTTAGCCTACAAGGAACCGGCCTGCAACCCAGGCATGTGCCCTGACTGGGAATCGAAAGTAGATGGGCCTGTGATCATCTGGTTCGCAGGCCCGTGCTCAATCCACTGAGCTATGCCAGCCAGGGCCAGGACTTTTTTAAAAAATATATATTTGTTTATCTTTATAAGGGAAGGGAAGGAGAGAGGGAAAGAAATATCAATGTATGGTTGCCCCTCAGGAGTCCCCTGCTGGGAACTGGCCTGCAACCCAGGCATGTGCCGTGACTGGGAATCGAACCACAGTTGTATGGTTCGCAGGCCCGCACTCAATCCACTGAGCTACACCAGCCAGGGTAGATTCAGGACTTTAAAAAGTGACTTTAATGTGTCCTGATTTGAGGGAAATAAGATAAATCATCTTTTGGTGTGGTTCATGTGCCTGTCAAGGTCCTATATTTTCACATCCATCTGGCCCTCTGCAGGATTTATTTCTGCATCATTATGACATCAACTTCTTACTCTGGCAGATTTCAGTAGTGTATTAGCCATCACATTATCAAAGGCTCTCAGAGGCTGGCATGAGCATTTCTGCTAATTCTGAGAAACACTTTTGGAGAAATAAGCAAGAACAGATGAGAGAAGGAATGTGCACAATTTTCTGTCCCATTTGAGTGGTATTAGGACTTTAAAAGTTGGAGGGTAACATATCGTAGAGAGAAAGTACAAGTCTCAGACATGAGCCAATTTATCCTAAGTGGGATAGAGGCAGTTAGGAATTAGAAGGCAATGGAGGAAAGAAAGTCCAAAAGCCTGCAAGGGAAACAGTGCAAGTGAGAACAGTTCTCAAAATGCAAATACAGTATGCACTGTCCAACAACTGCTCTCAATTATACATCTTCCTGCTGAGGTATCCTGCTCCATGATTCCATGATCCTGCTCTCTTCTCTTCTCCCCACTCTTTAAAGTTTAGAATATCCTAGTCCTCTAACTTACAAAAAATCATGTGAAAAAAGATAGCTTGAGGAATACTAATGTAGCAAAAATGTGAGCCTAGCATCTAATTCCTCTTCTCTCGGGAGTCAGGTGCACATTCTTTTCCTCTGGATTGGGTCACCTTGTCTCAGAACAACTTTTCTATGAAACCTGATACTTCCAGTATCCAACCCAGAATACAACCTTTACACCAAAATTCAGTGAAGAGCAAGTCTGCTAAAGCCTGAGTCATCCATCCCCTGAGGCTCTGAGAAGGACCAGATTTTCCCTTTCCAGTGGCTCTTTCAAGGACAGAGTGCTGTCTTATACCAATAATGTACAAGCTAACACAGACCCTCCCACCTCATTAGATAGATCATTTTGAATTAATCTTCATACTCCTTAGTGAGAGAAAGATATTCCTCCATTTACCACCGGCCAGGTATTTGAGAGAAAACATGTCTGCCAAACTAGTGGCAACCTACCTGCAGAACTACTGCAGAGACACATTGTCATGGAGCCAGGGAGGGTCTTGTACCTGAGGAATTTGCCAGGGAGCAGTTCTGTTCCTGATTCCTTTATTCAGACTCCTCAGGGAGTCTTCATAACCTTAGCTACCCACTGGCCCAGCAGAAGATAAATCAGAAATTTGGAAAACACTGACCTGCAGTACAAATAAGGAGAGCAACATAAAACAAAAAGTCCAGGAAACCCTGCCTAGGATTTCAATTTGGGGCTATAAATTGCCTAAGGCAAGAGAGAGCTGTTAGTGCTGATGGGTATGAAGCAGGTGAAAAGGAGAGTACAGAAAAGAAAGAAAAAGATGTTCTTGCTTTTCTTCCTCTTGTAAAAATGTCCCACCTTAATAACTGAATAATTCCCTAATTAACTTTCATCTGTGGAAATTTAAGATGTATCAAGCAAAGTTCTAAATGAATTATATCTAGAATGAATTTAATCCTCCCAACAATCTTATGAGTTAGGCTACAAATGATTATCCTTATTTTAGCGATGAGAATACTGAAAATCAGAGATGTTAATTCACTGCAGTCACATAGCTAGTGTGTTATAGAGCTCAAAGGCAAAGCAGTTTGATTGCTTTGCAGAGTCAACTTCTGTCCACTAGGCTATAATGCCCTAAAGATAGCAATGGGAAAAGAAATATGGCCTAGTGGCCAATCTCTTCCTCTGAGAGCTAAGTCATGTTCCTCCATTCTATACTACATTCTCACTATCACATTGTGATACTACGTATCACATTGTAAGGAATGCTCATATAATAACTGCTTAATCCACATTTTTGTTAAGCCATCTGACACCATCTCCATTGAAAACAGGTCATTATATGAATTCAAATAGCCTGGTGAGGAATGCAGGTTACATAAAACGTGTTCTCTCCACTCTACCTTCACTTAGAAAGAAACTAACCATTTTGGCCTCTTAGGACTAGTAGAAGGCCTAAGAGGACATCACTCCTTCTAAGATCATTATAGATCAAACTACAGAAAATGACTCACAGAACAGCAGGAAGTGGTGCTAGATAAACAAAACAAAACAACCTCACTTGATTCCATACATGTCAAGACAAGATCATTCCACCAAGACCAGCAATAAACTCCCAGGAAGCATAATGCACAGTTGTGCTCACCAGAGCTCTCCCCATCTGGCTGCCCCTCAGCATCCAGGTCCAGGTCCAGGTTCAATCTCATTACACCCACTCTGACCTACTGCCACTCACCTTCATGAGCTCCTTATAGTTCATAAACTTTGCTTCCCAAAACACATTTTCAACAAACTTCCCTCTCACTTTGGCAACATAATTTTACATGCCCAACAGTATTCGCTAATTACAAATCATAGGAAAGGTTTTTGAAAGTTTTATTCCAACTTTGTCAACAATCTTTCTCCTATTTCAAGAGGTAAACTGAAAGACTCAGATGGGCACACTCAGGTAGAGTTGAAAAAAGACAGTAAGGCAGTGTGTTTTGGGCCTGGACTAAAATCTTCAGTAATAGATATGATTGAGCACTGTTTCTTTGTAGGAATTTGGGCTTACCTGCTTTGTATCCTATGTGAATCAGGAGCACAATCAGAATAAACACATCTGCCCTCTTTCTACTTTGCAGGGATGTTGTAAGTTTAGGTAAGGTTGTGGTTTAGTTTTCAGTGGCTCTTTACCTTGTTCTTTCTGGGGAAGTTTTTCAATGTGTGTTTGCTGTGGAACACAATCTCAGAAATACCTATGCAAAAAAAAATCCAGGGTCAAATCTGTTTGAAAAATACTAAATACTATATATCCCTTGGTAGATTATTAAAGAATATTGTTAAAGAATAAAAAGGGAAGGTCCTGGCTGGTACCTCAGTGGCATCATCCCAATACACCAAGGCTGCAGATTCAATCCAGGTCAAGACACATTGGTCAAGAATCAGTAACCACATTGGTCAATTCTTATGGAATGGGTCCACAAGAAATCAATGTTTCTCATTCTCTCTCCCAAAAATCAATAAAAATAAGTAAAATAGGAAAGTCACAATGCCCATAAATATAAAATGAGCATATGTCAAAAGATTATTTTTAACTTCATTACTTAATGAAGGAACTGGTAAAATATTACAATCAGTTCCAAGAATTAAAGAACCAATATATATAGGCAATAAGAAATGCTGAAATGAATTTACATTGAGATGGAAAATTAACAACAGTCAATTGCAACCCCTCCAGACAAAATTCATAAGCTTTTCATAATTTCCCCTATCACATAAACATATTAAAGGTTCCAAGAGATCTTGAAATAAAGAAACTTGTGTAACATTATGTAACCCGGTATTCCCATACATATTTGCTCACATCATATCCACTGGAGCACAATTTGGGGAAGAGTTTATTCTCACTAAACATTTTATGGATGTCTCTGCTCTTCTCTACAAAGCACAGGTACAGAGTTATGGAGAAATCCATAATCCCCAAGTTATTTGTAAGTAGATTGTCCTTGTTTATACCAGATGTCTTCAGAGAAAATAATCAAATTTAAGAGTGAGAGGAATTCAGATTGTGGGAGGAAGTAATTCTTGACTGATTAGCTTAGGTATAAGCTCCATTGAAGATACTGAATATGAAAAATTTCTGATTTTGAACAAGTTTTTTGTTGGATTTTTTGTTTTTATTTTAATTGTTGTTCAACTGTAGTTTTCTGCCTTTTACCCCAAGCCCTCCCCACCTCCCTCCCTTTTCCACCCACCCCTTGTTACTCTCCATGTGTCCTTTGTACTTGTTCCTATAAACCCTTCCCCTTGTTACTTGGAATTCCCTCCCCACTCCCCTCTGGTCACTGTCAGCCTGTTCTCAATTTCAGTGTATTTGGTCATATTTGGCTTGTTTGTTTGTTTTGTTGATTAGGTTCCTGTTAAAGGTGATATCATATGGTATTTGTCTTTCATTGCCTGGCTTATTTCACTCAGCATAATACTTTCCGGTTCCATCCATGCTGTCACAAAGGGTAGGAGTTCCTTCTTTGTTTCTGCTGCATAGAATTCCATTGTGTAAATGTATCATAGTTTTTTGATCCATTCACTTACTGATGGGCACTTAAGTTGCTTCCAACAGTTGGGCATTGTGTATTGTGCTGCTATGAACATTGGGGTGCATAGGTTCTTTTAGATTGGTGTTTCAGTGTTCTTAGGATATAATCCTATCAGTGGAATTGCTGGGTGAAAAGGCAGATCCATTTTTAGTTTTCTGAGAAAATTCCATACTGTGGTGGTTGTACCAGTCTGCAATTCCACCAACAGTGAACTAGGGTTCCCTTTTCTCCACAACCTCTCCAACACTTGTTTTTTGTTGCTTTGTTTATGATGGCCATTCTGACCAGCGTAAAGTGGCATTTCACTGTGGTTTTAATTTGTATCTCTCTGATAGCTAGAGGTATTGAGCATCTTTTCATGTGTCTCTGGATCCTCTGTGTGTCCTCCTTGGAGAAGCATCTGTTCAAGTCCTTTCCCCATTTTTTAATTGGGCTGCTTGTCTTCTTAGAGTAGAGTAGTGTGAGTTCTTTATATATTTTGGAGTTTAAACCCTTATCTGAGGTATCATTGGGAAATGTTTTCCCATACAGTTGGTTCTCTTTTTATTTTAATACTGTTTTCTTTAGCTATGCAGAAGCTAAGAGGTCCCATTTGTTTATTCTTTTCTTTATGTCCCTTGCTGTAGAGGATATATCAGTGAAACTACTGCTGCATGAAATATGTAAGATTTTCCTGCCAATGTTCTCCTCTAGGACTTTAATGGTGTCATGACTTATATTTAAATCTTTTATTCACCTTAAATTTCTTTTGGTGTATAGTGTAAGTTGGTGCTTGAGTTTCATTTTTTTTTTTTTTTTTGCATGTAGCTGTCCAGTTCTCCCAACACCATTTGTTGAAGAGGCTATTTTTACTCGATTTTATGTTACTGCCCTCTCTGTCAAATATTAATTGACAGTAGAAATTGATTTAATTTCTGGGGTCTCTATTCTTTAACTAGTCATTTTTAAAGGAGCTGAAATGGTCAATATTCCCTGTGAGTAGGAACAAAGTGCCATGGAGCAACATATCAAAGTGACAAAAAGGCCCTGGGCTTTGACAATTCAGGTTGGTACCTCAGCCCCACCATGCAAGAGTCTGCTCTGGGCAAGGCTCCTTATTTTCCTGTGGCAATTTTCTCATGTATAAACTAGAGATAATATTCATGATGTAGATTTTCAAATTAAATAATAAAATGCATGTAAAACTTTTATTTCAGTTCCTACCAATAAGTGCTCAAGACTGTTAGCTATTAAAATTATTGGCATCCAATACAAGACAAATACAAACAATACAAGATAATCAATACAAGACAATCTTTAGTCAGTAATACTTGATGGTAGAAGCTTGTAAATGATTCCTGAGGTGCACATCTATCTTGAGATTCCATAATTCCTCCACTACTGCCCAGAGGTAACTTTCCCTTTCTTTGATGAAGATACACCTTTGGGAACAATGATAGCAACTCACTGTCTCCAACTGAGACCTGCACAGTGAAAACCATGAAGATGGGCTGTGGGTCTCCCTTGAAGGAAAAAAATGACTATGGCCTCTTTCTAGGCAAGAAGCTCCATATCTGGGGTCCATGGATAGATTCCAAGGTGTTCATAAGTGATCTGAAATTATATACCTAATATTATATGGATATGCCATTTATTAGGAGGTGTTCATAGCTCCTACCAGATGAACCACTGCTTCTGAGACAGCATGGGCACAGTGGAAAGAAGTATAAAAATCAAACAAAAATGAGCATTACATGATTACCTATAGGACCTGAGTAATCTTTGCAAAATTTGCAATGTCATTCAGCATCAGTTTCCTCATCTTTAGAAATATAAGTTCTAGAAAAATTAAATGAGAACACAAGCAAAAATGCCTAATTTGATGATACTCTGAAAGGTGCTTCGTGAGGGTTAGTTCTTTCTCTTTTCCTTGGTTGAATACCTTCATCTTAAACTGCACTATGAAGGAGCTAACAGGGAGCTTAGACTTTATTTAATCCAATTTGCTCATCCAGCAGATGAGACCATGGAAAATTAAGTGAATTGCTAAGGTCACATTTTTAACCTTCTACAATACGGAGGGATCTTGTAGAGCTAATGGACATTGTAAAGACTATGGAACCACCTGCAGGGATGTCTAACCTTTTGGTGTCTCTGGGCCACACTTGAAGAAGAATTGTCTTGGGCCACACATTAAATACATTGCAAAACGTAATCACACACACAAAAAAATCTCATAATGTTTTAAGTAAATATATGATTTTGTGTTGGTGAGCATTCATAACCATCCTGGGCCTCACACAGTCCATGGGCCATGGGTTGGACACCCCTGGAGCATGGTTTCCTGGAATTCACTGTCTGTTGCTCAATAAATGTCTCTTGAATAATTCTCTAACTCCGAGAAACACATGTGTAGCATCATGGCCAGCACAACCAAGAAAGCCTGGAGTAACATTTAGGTTCCTATAAACTGTCTTCATTGGTGAATCCTTTGTATTACTGAAGCATCTGAGGATAATTTTAGAGCAGCAGGAATGGAATCCTTCCATGTGAACCTCTCAAAAACCAGGAGACTAAGTGCCACCATCAGACATGCTAATGCTTCTCTTCCTGATCAGAAAAATATGGGCTGGAGGACTGAGGGCAGCATCTAGCCTAATAGTAAGAGTAGTTTGATGTTTCCCTGGTTAGGTTTTTGGTGAAAAGAATAGTGTGACCGGAATCCTCATACCAAAGTCCCCTCTGCAGTCCTGCCTGAGGCCACTGAGTAACATCAAAATGGCCACCAGCCCTCTTTAGCAAATTTTTCTCTCTTTTTCTTTTTAATTAAATATGTTTTCTGATAATTTGATACTTCCTACTGCACAAACACATTGTGAATAAAGGAAAAGAGAAGGGCTATGGAGTACTTAAAGAACTTTTGAAAAAATATTTTGCATAATCTTGGACTAGAGAACCACCACCAAAAATTTCACAAGTTCATAAATGTCCACCCAAAAGCCATGCAATGTAACCCAAATACTCGGGCTCACAATTACTAAGGATTCCAGATGGACCAACAGGATGTCTGTCTGGCCCAAAGGTGATTTCACTGGTGGTTTCTATCTTTAATGTTTATTGATCCAAAAGTAAAAATAATTTAATTTTATAAAGACAAATTTTATACAAATTGCAGTTTTGAACAGAAGTCAAAAAAGAACAAGGAGATTGTTAACATACTGAAAATCAAGCCATATTTTTTTCTGGAAATGAGTTCTGATATAGTGCTGGACACAGTATTTTCAGTTCCGTTTGTTCTTGTGGTTATTTTCTAAATATCTGTGCTGAAGAAGGAACTCTGAGTACCTGCATAACCTTTCTTTAAAAAGCACAGAACACAGGGGCAACAGAAAGCACTGGAGAGACTTGGGAGAGAAAGAGTTCACTCCTTGGCCAACTGATAGCTAGATTTGACAATCACAAAGCTTCTTGCTCCTGGCTGCTCCTGGATCCTCAGAGCTATAAATACTTCTCACTCACAGAACATGCGATTGCCACAAACAAATAAATAAACAAAGAAACAAGTAAACTGTGCAACATTATTCTTTCAAATAATTGTATACTTTAATTTATGCCTTAATTTGCTTTTCTGCAGCTATTTTAAAAGACTTATCTGAATGAAGTTAATTAGTAAAGAAGAAAAATTATTCAATACAGTTTTGCAGGAGGTCCACTCTTCAGATTCCATTTAGGCCTCTTGAGCTGGAATTACCATGTTCCTATGTTTAACATGGATATTTTATAAGGTTAAACACAAACTTTGCATGAATTTTTAAAATACAATTGAAACTTCAAAGAAATACTGTGCTACAGGTGTGCTGCTGGGGGCTATATTACCAGATTCTTGTCAGCATTTGAGAATACTTTAGGTGGATGTTTTAAGAAGCGCAGTTTGGTGTGTGAGAATTATTGCATGATAGAATGGATAGGAGAAACTATTTTCTGGAGACCTTGAGTGATATCCATACAATACTTGCATAAATCAAAGCTGCTTCTGGAACAGCCTTTCACTAGCTGTTTTCATACCATCTATAAATATTTGCAGACACTTCTTTTTTTCTTTTTTAACTATTTTATTGTTCAATTACAGTTGTCTGCATTTTCCCCCCACAACATTCCCCCACCCCTTCTATGATGCAAACTCTGTATCTGGCCCTCCACATTCACACTCCACTTTTCTCCCTGCTCAGCACTCCAGGAAGTTGTCTTCTAGGGGCTGCATCCCAACCAGACCCTCTGGCTTTTTTCTGGAGTCAATCAATGGGAAGCACCAGCAGGACACAGAAAGCCAGGCCAGGGAGGGGTTGGAGCACTGGTTCCTTGGCTCCCTCCTGCCAGACTCAGTTCTCTCCTTTGCAGGTCATCCCTCCAGAAATTACATCCCTTCTCTGTGAGCTTTTTCTATTTTTATTGTATTCTTCCCATTATCATTTATCACCCTTATAATCTTCTCCCCACCACAATCTCCACACTGTTGTTCATGTCTATGAGTCATTTTTCCTTGATCCCTCCCCACAACTGCCCCCCAGAGCTGTCAGCCTGCTATTTGTGAGTGTCTCTATTTTTCTTGTTAGTTTATTTTCATTAGATTCCATATATGAGTGAAATCATTCAGTATCTGTCTTTCCCTGACTGGCTTATTTCACTTAGTATAATGTTTGCCAGGTCCATCCATGCTGTCACAAATGCTAATTTTTTCTTTTTTAAATATAATTTATTGATTATGCTTTTACAGTTTTCCCATTTCCCCCCTTTATTCCCCTCTGCCCTGCACACCCCCTCCCACCCACATTTCCCCCCTTTAGTTCATGTCCATGGGTCACACATATAATAACTTCTTTGGCTTCTACATATCCTATACTATTCTTAACCTCACACTGTCTATTTTCTACCTGTCATTTACATTACTTATCTCTGTACCCTTTCCCCCTCTCTCTCCCTCCCACTCCCCTGCTGATAACCCTCCATGTGATCTCCATTTCTGTGGTTCTGTTCCTGTTCTAGTTGTTTGCTGAGTTTGTTTTTGTTTTAGGTGTGGTTGTTAATAACTGAGTTCATTGTCATTTTACTGTTCATAGTTTTGATCTTTTTCTTAGATAAATCCCTTTAACATTTCATATAATAAGGGCTTGGTGATGATGAACTCCTTGAACTTGACCTTATCTGAGAAGCACTTTATCTGTCCTTCCATTCTAAATGAAAGCTTTGCTGGATAGAACAATCTTGGCTGTAGGTCTTTGGATTTCATGACTTGGAATACTTCTTTCCAGCCCCTTCTTGCCTATAAGGTCTCTTTTGAGTAATCAGCTGACAGCCTAATAGGAACTCCTTTCTAGGTAACTGTCTCCTTATCTCTTGCTGCTTCTAATATTCCCTCCTTCATTTTAATCTTGGCTAATGTAATTATGATGTACCTTGGTGTGTACCTCCTTGGGTCCAACTTCTTTGGGACTCTCTGAGCTTTCTGGACTTCCTGGAAGTCTATTTCCTTTGCCAGATTGGAGAAGTTCTCCTTCATTATGTTTTCCAGTAAGTTTTCAATTTCTTGCTCTTCCTCTTCTCCTTCTGGTACTCCTAGGATTTGGATGTCAGAATGTTTAAAGATGTCCTGGAGTTCCTAAGCTTCTCTTGTGTGTGTGTGTTTTGGTTTTTTTTGAATTCTCGTTTTTTCATTCTGTCCTGGTTGAATGTTTATTTCCTTCTTCTAGTCCAAACCATTGATTTGAGTCCCAGTTCCCTTCCCATCACTGTTGATTGCCTGTACATTTTCCTTTATTTCACTTTTCATAGCCTTCACTTTTTCCTCTATTTTGTGACCATATTCAACCAATTCTGTGAGCATCCTGATTACCAGTGTTTTGAACTGTGCATCTGATAGATTAGCTATCTCTTTGTCACTTAGTTGTATTTTTTCTGGAGCTTTGGGCCTGTTCTTTCATTTGGGACATTTTTTTTTTTTGTCTCAATGTGCTTGTTACATAGTAAGGGGTGGAGCCTTAGGTGTTCACCAGGGCAGGGCAACCCACTGCCTTGTGACACTGTATGTGGGGAAGGGGTCTGAGAGAGAACAATGCTGCTTGTTCCTCTCTCTGCCCATTTTCAGTCACTTCCCCCAGCTACCCACAATCAAATTGGTCTCTTCTGGTGCTGATTCCCAGGTGGGAGAGCTTGTGTACATTCTAGGACCCTGTTGGTCTCTCCAATGAATTCTCCTGTGAGGCTTGGAATTTCTCCCACTGCTACCTCAACCCCCACAGGTGTTTTCAATCAGTGGTTTGAGGCTTTATTTCCCTGCTCTGGAACCTTAGGTTGCTTGGTCTGTCTCGCTCCTCAGTTGTCCCTCATGGTTTATCTGCACTGGAATGTGGGACCACCCAGTCTGCAATTTGCTGCATTGCCATGAGTACTCTCTGCCCTGCTGCCCATCTCTGGCCCTCCTACCAGTCTTGGTGAATATTTCTTCTTTAACTTGTTGGCTGTTGAACTTCCATACAGTTCAATTTTCTGTCAGTCCTGGTTATTTTTTGTTTTTCAATTTGTTTTGTCCTTCTTTTGGTTGTGCACTGTGTGTCTAACTACACCTCCACGTTGGCTGGAAGTCTCTGTTATTCTGTAATTTTTTTCTTTTTATGGCCAAGTAGTATTCCCTTGTGTAAATGTCCCATAATTGGTTTATTCACTCATCTACTAATGGACACTTGGGTTGCTCCATATCTAATAACTCCTCAGGCAAGGGAAACAAAAGTAAATAAACAAATGGGACTACATCAAACTAAGAAGTTTTTGCACAGCAAAGGAAACCATTAACAAAATAAAAAGACAACCCACTGAATGCGATAATTACTCTAGGTTGACTGGATACATTGGTTCTTCATCTTATTATTTAATCTTGTAGAAGTATTTCTTTGCCCTCTGTTTAAAAACATCTAGATATGAGTTGGCTTTCTAAAACATTAGTTCTTTTTTTCTACTTCTATGTACCTGTCAAAGCTATAATTTACAATATATATTTGATTAGTGAAAAATTGAAAGACTACTCTTGTCTGATTAATATAATGGCCAGGTTAGCTGAACAAAATATAGTATAAACACTTTCAAATTTTCTTATTGCATACCTTCCAAGAATTAGCCATCCTAATAAATTTATTAAGTAGTAAGTAAAACTGATTATTTGATGAAGTACTTTCATCCTGTTAATGTTACCTTCTCTATGTCCTTGACACTCAGAGTGGGTCCTCAAACCAGCACCATCAGCCTTACTTGGTAGCTTGCTAGAAATGCAAAATTTGGGGCCTATCCCAGACCAAATGAATTGCACTCTGTGTCTTAACGACATCCCCAGGCAATTCACCTGCATCTGCAAGTTTGGGAAGCCTGCTCTAGAAATTACAAAGCCAACGTCTAATCCTATAAGTAAATGAAAGAACCAACGTCATTATTCTAAGCATCTGTTGTAAATACAAAGAAAAATCAAGATTATCAAACTAAAGCTGTGATGATGATCATAGCATACTTGTTGAATGTTGGTTAATAAAATGAATGCTCGATCTCTGGTTAGCATTTCCCACATTCTCTTAAAGCACACTACTGCAAAATTCTCAAGAAGTTAAATGTTCTGAATGGTTGACTGGTTTCTAGTTGTTTGTAGTTTAATTTGCATTTTAAATGGGCACCCAGGGAGCCCACCCTTTCCAGCACAGGGCTGCACCGCCCTCTGTCATTGTTTCAGGCTTAAGTCAGGCAGAGGAGGTAAGATAGCCAAGAAATTAGGAGACTTCTGGAAGACAGAATGAGGATTCAGGCTTTACCAAAGCCGAGAGGTGAGGATCCATCACCCCCTTTTGCTATAGCCCCCCAAGTCTCCCCCTGGGGCCTCCAAGTGATCATGCCTGTCTTAGGTCATTCCCCCCTTGGGGAATCTTACTTGGCATTGGCTAACTGATCAAGCATTGGGATTCAGTTATGGATGAAGTAAAAGGAACAGAAGCTATGCTCCTGCCAGGGAGATAAGCTTTGTCTCCTTAGTAGCTTTTGGTCTAAAGGTTGCTCACTCAGCCTTAGCCATGAGGGGGTTACAGCTCCTGAAACCAGGCAGGGCAGTCCCAACAGAATCTGGTTCTCTAAGCATCACTAGTTTCCATTTCTAGAAGTCCTTCTCATAACATGCTGGAGGCAGTGAAGGCCTACAGATGCAAGGAAGCACCACATTCCATTACCCCTACTCCTCTATTTCGCCTACCTGGCTGGGCCTGGTTTTCTGACACCAGGAAAATGCACAGACTCCCATTCCAGGCATTCTTATCAAACTTGCCCAAGCCTTTCCCTTTGAAGAACAAGAGGATATTTAGATTTGTGTCAGTTGACAATTTCTTGTTGTCACCAGTGTTCACCAGAAAACAGTAAATCTGAGACTTGATCACTGCTCAGGAGACTGAGCCTCTGGTCTGCTCCATATACAGTCCTCAGGAGAATTTACAGGAATGCTCTCTAGAGGCCTAAAATAAATAAGTGAGCCTTATTGTGAGGTTATAATCTCATTCAGTCTTTCTGTGGTACAGTTCAGCACCATCTATCAAAATCCTTTAAAATGTCTGGATTCATTGACCTAGCAATTCTACTTCTATGAATATATATGAAGGAATTAATCAGATAAATTTCCAAAGATGTATCTACAAGAATTTTCATTATGACTTTACTTACCAGAACAAATGATATAGACAGAATAAATATCCAAAAATAAGAAATTAAATATATTACTGGCAGTTCTATTTCCCACATTACAATGAGCTAGACATCTAGAACACCCTTTCAACCCCCAATTCCCAAATATAATAAACATTTTCATTGTATTGCTAAACTGGCAAGAAGTAAGAAATTCAAGAGGCCAAGGAGGTCTGGGAGCCTTCAGCCCTAAGGGCATCTTCAGGCAATAGCTGCCCAGAACAGGCAGAGCAGAATTAAAGCTTACATGTGGCTACCCTAGGGTGGGAAGTCTTTCAGGAAACCCACACCCTTCTCTTCCCATTCCTGCATAAGGCTGCGACCCCAAGAGCTA
This sequence comes from Sturnira hondurensis, assembly GCF_014824575.4. Lineage (NCBI taxonomy): Eukaryota > Metazoa > Chordata > Mammalia > Chiroptera > Phyllostomidae > Sturnira > Sturnira hondurensis. Next base: position 5,913,835 of record NW_028081623.1, on the reverse strand, counting down.
CATTTGCAATGGCATGATGAATTAGAACCATATTTGTCCCCAGAAGAAAATTTGTCTGTTTGCCCTGACCTCTATGGCTCAGTTGGTTGAGTGCTGTCCCACAAACTAAAAAGTCACCAGTTCTATTTCCAGTCAGGCCACATGCCTAGGTTGCAGGTTCTGTCCCCAGTCAAGGCAGTGAGAGAGTCAACTGATCAATGTTTCTCACATTGATGTTTCTCTCCTGCTCTTTCTCCCTCCTTTCCCTTCTTTTTAAAAATAAATAAATAAAATCTTTTAAAAAATTGCCTGTTTGATATTGTTACTGGGGGGATAGAAAGAAACCTGGTCTTTGATATGGTGAGCGCAGTTTGACCTCACTGCATTTAAACCCCACACCTCACCATCTGTGGGGTCAATGGACTAAACTTCAAGCAGAGAATTTAATATAATGCAGGGGTGTCCAACCTGTGGCCCACAGGCCACAGGATGACTATGAATGAGGCCCAATACAAAATCATAAATTTACTTAAAACATTATGAGATTTTTTTCTGATTCCATGTTGCAATGTATTTAATGTGTGGCCTAAGACAACTCCTTCTTCCAGTGTGGCCCTGGAATGCCAAAAACATTGGACAGACCTAATTAAAGCAATGATACATGGTTCACTTGATTGATGGTGCATCAGGGGCCTGGCTTGGGCAAACTAAATCTCCTCTAGAAGAGTTAGCTTCAGGCCTGGCTGGTGTAGCTTAATAGATTGAGCATGAGCTATAAACCACAGGGTTATCAGTTCAATTCCCAGTCAGAGTACATGCCTGAGCTGTAGGCCAGGTCCCCAGTAGGGGGTGTGTGAGAGGTAACCACACACTGATATTTCTCTTCCTCTCTCCTTCCCTTCCCCTCTCTTTAAAAATAAAATATTTTTTAAAAAGAATTAACTTCAGTCTTCTCAAAGAATTCCCACAGGTTAAGTGCTAAGGACTTTTATAATATAAAGTATTAGTGATGCTTGTACCAAGTCCAATGTGTGTTGGGTGGGGAGTATTTTTCCCACACCACCATACATCTCTCCAATATCAGCTGGGTGCCCTCCAATTCAATTCTGACACTATCTATCCACCTGTTCATTATAAAAGTATGTATATAACTCAGGAATTGTCCAGTGAAAGAGATGTATAGGGTAAGGTACCTGAAAAGAAAAACTGAGCTTCCAAGCCCTCTTTAGGAGCCCCACTTTCCCAGCTCCTTTATGTGTTCACCAACTGCAAGCTCTCCAAATCCTGTCCTTTCTGAGTTTTATGGAGATTTTGCTGCACAGGCATGAGTGACTAAAAAAATTAGCAACTGGCAACTGAGTCAACCATCAGCCATCTTCCCCTTCCTAGGGTGTCAGGGGGGGTGGGACTAAAAGCTCTGCCCTCTAATCACCTGGTTTGTTCTCTTGGCAACTAGCCCTCAACTTTAGTTGCAGTCTTAAAGTCATGTCATTAATAACAAAAGACACCTTTGTTTCTCTAATTACTTAGGAAATTCCAAGGATTTTAGGAATTCTGTGCCAGTGGGATGAAGAACAAATATATATTCCTTATTATAAATTACAATATCACATATACCTATTAATAAATAAATGTGTCCAGAATCTTCAAAAACAGGAGAAATATTCACAGTAATTCACTGTGTAAAGAAAAGGTGATAGGACAATAAGAAAATTATGGTCCAATATATAACTTATTGGATCATTTTCTTTATATATAAGTACACATATATATGCATATACATAAGGAGGCTATGTGACAAATACGTTAGTGGTTAAAGGTTAGCAGAGATAGAATGATAGGTCTTTCCTCTTTTATGTTCTTTATTTTACTGTTCTCTACATTTTTTACAATGCACATATACTTCGGAAATCAGAAAAATCATTACTGAGCAAAACAAATTAGAAAAGAGCATACCAACCTTTAACAAAACATTTCATCTAATTCTTGCTATCTCTTGTTTACCCTCTGGTAAACACCTGTGTACTTACTAGCAGAAACACCAATGTGAGCACTGCATAACTTTACTTTTACTTTTACTTGTACTTGTACTTGTACTTGTATGTTAATAAACATCTGCTATATGCCAGAACCTCCTATGCTTAAGAAAAATAAATAGGAGTCCTGGCCTTCAGGGGCTCACAGGTTAGATGGGGATTCAGAAACACAAGTATAAAAAACCAGACATGAGTGCCAAGCTCATAGCAGGGGAATACATGGATGGACACCTGAGAGGATACCTCCCTCATCCTGGCTTAGCAGTCTAAAGAGGCTTTCTGGAGGGAATGAACACACGTCTTATCTTAAAGGATGAATGGGAGCTCCTCTCAGATGCAGAACAGAAGGGAATGGGTACTTGGGCAAAGGAGAGCGCTGTCATACTCATCTCCCTCCAGCTCTTCCCTCTGCACTCACCCTCTCCATTTTTCTTAACAGCAAATATCACTACCCAACATTATATTATTTATGTAGTGCTTACCTGCTTTCCCCATTCCACTACAAGTTCCATGAAGAAAAGAACTTTGTCTTTTAGACTGTTGTATCTTCAGCATCTAAAACAGTGTCTAGTACAGAATAAGTGCCCCAACATTTGTAGAATAAACAAACGAAAGGAACAGAGACAAGAAACACAAGCATGAGTGAGAACAATTCTTCAGTTCATCTGTGTGGAGCAGACCATGACACAGATGAGGCTGTAAGGAGACGTGTGTCAGATAACAGAGGATCCATACACCATTATCCCAAGAGCAATGGGGACCGTTTGAGGGGGTGTGGAACAAGAGAATGATATGGCCTAGACAGTAGTGTAGATGATAAAGATGTGGTAAATAAGAGAAGAATGGAACAATGAGAGGTGTGTGATAATTGTCAAGCAAGGAAGAGAAAGGAGGACTGAATCAAGATGCAGCAATAGGCATATCCATTCATTCATTCTACAATTTCTGAAAGTCCATGTTATTGTGTATGGTAGACATAGCCACATAGCTATTATTATATTGTTAAGTGTAGTAGTTTCTATTCCAGGTGCTGTTCTAATCTCTGGGGGTATATTCATGAACAAGACAAAAGCTCTTCCTTCATGGACTTTACTTTCTAGTGTGAGAGAAAGTACAAAACACAGGGTGGGCTAAAAGTAAGTTTACAGTTATCCATATGGAAAATAGTACAATAATTAATAAATAACAATACAAGAATAAACTCTGTTTTAGGTACTCACAGTGGTAAACCTACATTTGCCCCACCCTGTAAAATAACAAACAAAAATAATTTCAGGAAGCATTCCATGACATGAAGAAAAATAAAGGAAAGGAGAAGAAAAAGATTCATAAAATATTTAAGAGGTTAAAAAAGGAAGGCAAGGTGACCACTGGGCTGCCTAGGAGCTCTCAGAAGGCTCATTTATTGACTTAACTGCTGAAGCAAATGATGTATCTCTTGAAACATACTAAACATAGAGAGAGCCTAGTGAAAATCCATCTCAACAAAAACAAGTGACAAATGGTCCAAAGAAAAGATTCCACAGTACACAGCTCAAGGGTAGTGAGCTGACAAGTGTGTGTGCAGTGACAGTGAGGGGGCTACTGTGTGATACCAGAAGCTTTGCATCACTGAAACATGATGAAGGCAGGTATGGTACCTCTGGCCAAAAACCAATGACTGGGACTCAAAAGAGAGATTTCAACATTTGACAATTCAGTCCTACAATTAGGGTCCTAGTTTTAAATTTGTGTCTTGGCTCACTCAGAGAACTAAAACTTTTTTGGACCTGAAAAGGGTTCTCCATCACTAACTTTCCTCAGAGTAAAAGAAACCATTTTAAACGCTTTGATTAATGCTATTTTTAGTCTCTAGTTGGTGGAAACTAAGGAACAATGAATGGTGTAAAGGTAGGAGGAGGCTGGCTAGCAAGCATCTGGTCAAGAAAGACACAACGTGTTTTCTTTTCAAGGAGTCTTTGGAGGTTAAGAGTTGCAAAACATGTTATATAAAAATTTTCGCATCTCAAAGAGAGTTGCCTTAAAAAGACCATGATGAGTGACTGGTGTTAGTCCTGTGACACTGAAGCTACTCTGGGCTCCAGTGACGTGGGAGGCAACTGTTCAACTTGGGAGGAAAAAATGAAAGAAAATGTCAATGCTCATTGTTTTTGTATTAGGCATCCATGTGACAAACAGACCTTCTTGAAACAGCTTATTTTACATTCTTCCATTTGTCACTCCCTCTAATTTATCTTGGCAGCAACACACCAACCAGAAAACAGTGAGATGTCAGGAAAGTACTCACTCATACATAGTCTAAATCAAGAACATTTTGCTTCATGAAAATCTAAAGTCACAGAGGGCATGTCCTTTGCATGTTCACATTGTCAAAATCTACAATTTATATGCTTTCCAGCCTCCTCAGGTTCCTTGTGGGCACCGTACATGCAGCTCGAAGTCACAAGCATTGCATAATCTGTCCCACAGGCAAGCAGACCCCACAGACATTCCACTGAAATCATATTCCTCAGTTCATCTCCTTATGACATCAGCAAATGACAGAGCAGTCAAAGGCCTGCCAAATTTATAATTCACTCGTGCAAAGTGGGTAGAGATAATAGAAGGAGGTGAAAATCTAATTTTTAGGCTGAAAAACAAGAGACAGTGGCTTCTACAGAATGTCCTGGAAGCAAGCCAGACTGGTTTCAGCTTCACTGGGTTTTCCAATGGAAAGGGGAGCAAGTGATTCCAACAATATGCTCAGTTGGCTATCACTGACAACAGGCTCAGATGCCCAACTGAATCCCTTTCTTATCCCTTTCGTAAAGTCCTGTGGAGTCATATTAAAGAGGAACTAATGGGAGAGTTCCATCTCTACAAATTCCACTTGTCTCTCTACAAGTAGGATTATCTGATTATAACAAATTCAAATACTGAATTCTTATGTTGTGCTAAGAACTGTGCAACATCTTATTTTTCATTTAACCCCCCTGAATACCTGTGAGGTAGGTGCCATTATTAGCTCCATATTACAGATGAGAAAACTGAGGCTTACTGGTATGAAATAAATGGCTCATTGTCACACAGCTTGAAAGTGAAAGATCTAATACTAAAAATCCAAGTCTGTGCTCTTAATAACCTCTTGTTTCCTGATACTGAACCTATGGGTTATCTCAAGTGAAGAGACAACTCAGAGAACTAAAACTTTTTTGGACCTGAAAAGGGGTCTCCATCACTAACTTTCCTCAGAGTAAAAGAAACCATTTTAAACACTTTGATTAATGCTATTTTTAGTCTCTAGTTGGTGGAAACTAAGGAACAATGAATGGTGTAAAATCTATGGATTTGTTTCTTGTGGAGCTGACGTCGATTGGCCACACTCTCTTAACAAGGTCTTGCTTACATTATTATAAGTCCATTTCAAATACAAAAGTAATATGGTAAAGTGTATGGCCACAGGCAGTTGTTCTGTTACATAAGGAATTCTGCTAATAGGAATACTGTGACAAATACGCCCACAAAAGCCCTTCCTTTCCTGTATGCATGCTAAACTGCAACATACATTGCAGCTCTTGCCATTGAGAGGTGGAAACTATTTCTCCATCACTTGAATTTAAATTTAGCCATGCAATTTGTTAAGAATTTTGTAAACTTTAGGCAAGTTGAGACTTGAAAATTCCCTAACAAAGCAGACTCCTTTGTGTGGGAACCCTGAGCCCACCCCTCTATGGTCAAACCCAGGCTGCTTTGTGCTCAGCACTGCACTACAAAGAAAAGGAAAAATGCAGAGGTTCCTAAGCTAATAATATTTACCAAGAAACAGAAGAGACAAATCTACAGAACCATATGATTGACATGTGAGTGAACCCTAAAGTAAGAAGGAAGACAGAACTACTTAAATTCAGATGAAGGAAGGTGCCGTGGGCTGAATCCCCCTAGAATTCATATGCTGAAGCCCTAACCCCCATTGTGATGATATTTGGAGGTGGGGCCTCTGGGAGGTAATTAGGTTTACATGAAGTCATAAGAGTGGAGGCCCCATGATGAGATTAATGCCCTTATAAAAAGAGGAAGAAACCATAACACCCCCCTCTCTCTTTGCACATGCACGAGGAAAGGCCATGCGAACAGACATTGAAAAGGCAACTGTCTACAGACAGGAAGAGGGCCCTTACCAGACAGCAAATCTGCTGGCACCTTGGTCTTCCACTTTTCAGCCTACAGAACTAAAAGAAATAAATGTATGTTGTTGAAGCCAACCAGTCTATGGTACTTCGTTATAGCAGCCCAAGCTGGCTAAATCAGCAGGCTTTCCAAAAGAGATAGGACTTTGGCTGAGGGGCCAAGTAGAACATAGCATGGGGTAAAAGCTCAATGCATGGAAAACCAAGACAGGGAGAAAAAAAGAAAGTCATTCTATGAATAGAAAGACTGGAAGAGAAAATGGAAAAAAAGGTATACAAGGAGCAACCTCACAATACAGGAGCAAGAAAACATGCAATTGAATCCTAAGCAAAACACAATGACACTTTCAATTCTTTCTACAAACCTTGAAATTCAAAAGAGAAAACCATCATTACCTAGTAGCACTGGACAGATGTCTGACAGGGTGAGATCATGCTAACTGTTCCAGTTTTCTTCTGTTGGGAACCACTCTGCCTGGTTTCAGGAGTTGTGGCTGCCCCCCCCCCCCCCCCCCCATGGATAAGGCTGAGTGAGTGACCTCGGACTGTGAACCACTAAGGAGACAAAGCTTATCTCCCTGGCAGGAGCACTGCTTCTGCTTCATCCATCTCTGGCCCCCAATGCTTGGTCAGTTAGTGAATGATGGGTAAGACCACTCAGAGGGGAGGCAACCTAAGCCAGACACAATCACTTAGGAGACCCTCAAGGAAGGACTCTGGGCGCTGCAGCAAAGAGGGGGCCATGGACCCTCGGCCCCTGGCTATTCTGACATAGCCCAAGTCCCCATGTCTTCTGGGAGAAGTGCTTCCTGGCTCTAATCCACTCGAGCCTAAAAACCTATGACTGGGCCGGTGGTGCAGCCCTTTGCTGGCTAGAGTGGGTACCAGGTGATCGGGCATAAGAAAGAATTCATAAAGTCCTGTGAAGTTTGCTTTGCTAAGAGTACTTTCATTCATATGATAAGGGTCTGAGCAGGAAATGAGTATGTCTCCCAAGGTTTTTGCAACCCCTTTACCTGACAGAAACTGACTCAGATTAAGCTCTCAGATTTCTTTGAAATGTTACCTACTGTTTGATCCTTGCCACCTGACATTGATTGATGAGCTTTACCTGTATTCCTGTGTGTTATGAACCTAATAAAAGTCCTTGAGAAAGGGGCTCTTAGTCCTTCTCCTGTGAGAGACTGACCACCTTTCCTCCCCGAGCAGATCATGTCTTGGTAGTTTTATTTTCATCCGTGGTGGAAAGGGGTACTTTTGGGGAAAGTTTCCCCCACATTCTTTATCTAACTAAATCAATTAATTAAAAACATCTAAAATTGGAATTATGTTGTTTATACTACTGTAGCAGTATCAAGATTTAGAATTGCCAGTGCATCAACATTTATTATCACTTACTGGCAGAGCAGCAGAGGAGAAGGGGAAAACTAAAAAAACACTTCAAGACCTCCCACACAAATAAACTGAGAAAGGCAAGGCAAAAAATATGGAATTTTAAAAAATCCTTACCTGAAGTTATGTTTATTGGTTTTAAAGAGAGAGGAAGGGAAAGAAAGTGAGAAAGATTGATCAGTTGATTACCTTTCATACACACCCTGACCAGGGATCAAATCTGCAACCTAAGTATATGCCCTGACTATAAAATGAACCTGCAACATTTTGGTGCATGGGATGATGCTCCAACCAACTGAGCCCAGCCAGGGCAAAGACTAAGATTCTCATGTACTCAAAAGTGTCTTGAGACTCACAGCCTCAACTTCTGAGGCAACACTGGACTCAACAAAACTCTCAAAGGAACCATAATTACACTACAAAAAGAAGGAGAAAAGAGAGGTAGGAGAGAAAAGGGGTATGATGATAAAGAAAAGTAAAAGAGTAAAAGAAAGAGGTGACAAAAACAGAGACATCTTTTATTTGTGACTTGCTATTAGAAGAATAGAGCAGAAAACAAGAATAAACAAAAACAACAATGCAAGGGATGTTGCATAGGTAGACCTACTCTTCCTCTTATTTTATGGGAAAAAGCTTTGCTTAAAACAGAATGTAAAACCATCATTAGTCTCAAAAGCAACTTCTTTCAAATCTCTACATTTTCCTAAGTACAGCCACCAATATCCAATTTCAACAACAGTAACATGAGGTCAACTACATTTGCAATCAAGTTGTAAACCAATTATTAAGCATTTTATGTTTTCCTATTTGAATTTAAATGTATATTCTGAGGGAAAGAAATTGGAACATTTTTAGGCTTATCATTATACATATAAGATGCACATTAAGGATTGAGGAATAAATGAATGGATGGATAAATGGATGAATGGGCTCCATGGATCACCCAGGGGCAACATTAGTTGTACACATAAATGCCCCAAAAGAACCAACTAATCTTTATGAGGAGAAAAGACTTTCTAAAGCGATCCTTTTTCCCTGACTAGTGTACAAGAGATAACCAATCAATGTCTCTTTCTCACATAGATGAGTTTTTCTCCTTCTCTCTCTCCGTCCCTTCCACTCTCTCTAAAAATAAATAAGTAAACTAATCCTCTTTCATTCATTTATTTCCATTACTCACTCTCAAATCCTATTTGACAACTCACTAGGCCAGACACCAATAATAAACCCATCATGATCAAATTATTTCATTTCACACTTCCAGCCAAGATGGAGGCATAGATAGACCCCTTTACCTCCTCACACAATGATAAGAAGGATATCAACCAATCTAAAAAAACAAACAAAACAACCAGTACTGCCAGAAAATCAAACTGTATGGAAGTCCAAAAACCAAGGATTTAAAGAAGAAACATTTATGCAGACAGACTGGAGGGGTGAAGAGGACTCAATGTTGGGAGGCTAGGCAGCAGCAGGAGAAGGCAGCTACAGTGGCCAGAAAGAGTGGTCCTACATTCACATGCAGTGGATAAAAACTAGGAGGGACAACTGAGGAGTGAGAAATCCCAGCCCCAGGCCAGACTGTGCAGCCAAAAGTTCCAGTGCTGGAAAAATAAAGCCTCATAACCTCTGATTGTAAAAACCAGTGTGGGTTGGGGCAGTGGAAGAAACTGCAGTCTCTCAGAAGAGTCCATGCAAGAGGCCCACAGAATCCTGGGAAGTATGCAAACCCACCCACTCTGGGAATCAGCATGAGGACAGCAGCTAAAAGGGCTCCAGGAGCTTATGGAAAATGGGGGAAATCACTGGAAATGGGTGAGAGCCCAGCAAGCAGCATTATTCCCTCTCTGACCCTTCCCCCACAAACAGAGCCACATATATCCACACCCCACTTTTCCCAAGGGAAAAGGCCTAAAAACATCCAAAAAATCACACAATAAAATATTATACAGTTGAGATTTGAATACAGGAACTTGACTCTCAGGACACGAAATTCTTTTCTTTTTAATTTTAATATATTTATTGATCATGCTATTACACCTCCCCCCCAACTCTATCCCCCTCCGCCCTGCACATCCCCTCCCACCTGTATTCCTCTCCATCTTTAGTTCATGTCCATGGGTTGTACTTCTTGGGCTTCTCCATTTCCTACACTATTCTTAACCTCCCCCTGTCTATTTTCTACCTACCAATTATGCTACTATTCCCTGTACATTTTGCCCCCTTTCTCCTCTCTCCCTCACTGATAAACCTCCATGTGATCTCCATTTCTGTGATTCTGATCTTGTAGTTGTTTGCTTAGTTTGTTTTGGTTTGTCCTGTTTGTTCAGTTGTTGATAGTTGTAAGTTTGTTGTCATTTTACTGTTCATAGTTTTGATCTTCTTTTTCTCAGATAAGTCTCTTTAACATTTCATATAACAAGGGCTTGGTGGTGATAAACTCCTTGAATTTAACCTTATCTGGGAAGCACTTCATCTGCCCTTCCATTCTAAATGATAGCCTTGCTAGATAGAGTAATCTTGGATGTAGGTCTATGCCTTTCATGACTTGGAATATTTCTTTCCAGCCCCTTCTTGCCCACAAAGTTTCTTTGGAGAAATAAACTGAAAGTCTGATGGGAACTCCTCTATAGGTAACTGTCTCTTTTTCTCTTGCTGCTTTTAAGGTTCTCTCCTTATTTCAATCTTGAGTAATGTAATTATGATATGCCTTGCTGTGCACTTCCTTGGGTACTTCTTTGGCATTCTTTGAGCTTCCTGGACTTCCTAGAAATCTATTTCCTTTGCAAGATTGGGGAAGTTCTCCTTCATTAAGTTTTCAATGTCTTGCTCTTTCTCTTCTCCTGGCACTCCTATGAATCAGATGTTGGAACATTTGAAGTTGTCCCAGAAGTTCCTAAGCCTCTCCTCATTTTTTCAAATTCTTGTTTCTTCATTCAGTTCTAGATGAATGTTTATTTCTTCTTTCTGGTTCAAACCATTGATTTGAGTCCCAGTTCTCTTCCCATCACTATTGGTTCCCTGTACATTTTCCTGTATTTTACTTTTCATAGCCTTCACTTTTTCCTCTATTTTGCGACTATATTCAACCAATTCTGTGAGCATTCTGATAATCAGTGTTTTGAACTGTGCATCTGATAAGTTGGCTATATCTCTGCTCCTTAGTTGTATTTTTTTCTGGACCTTTGATCTGTTCTTTCATTTGGGCTATTTTTTTTTTTTGCCTTGGCGTGCCTGTTATGTATAAGGGGCATCTTAGAAATTCACCAGGGTGTGGCAACCCAGGTTGCTGTGTTGTGGCACTATGTGGGGGAGGGGTCTAAGAGGGAACAGTGCCACTTGTTCAGCTCTCCTCTAGCTTTCAGTCACTCCTCCAATAACCACAAGCAAAGTGGGCCCTTCTGGTGCAGATTCATGGTTGGTTGGTTTTGTGTACACTCTAGGATCCCATAGGTCTCTCCAATGAACTCTCCTGCAAAGCTGGGAGTTTCTCCAGCAGTCTCAACCCTCACAGATTTTTTCAGTCAGAGGTTTTGAAGCTTTATTTCCCTACACTGGAATCTTAGGTTGTGCAGTCTGTCTTGGTCCCCAGTTGTTCCTCCTGGTTTATCTGAACACAAATGTGGGACCACCCAGTTCACCAGCTGCTGCCTCACCTGGTCTGCCAGCTGCCACCTTGCCTAAAGTCCTCTCCACCCAGCTTCCCATCTCCACCCCTTCTACCAGTCTGGATGAATGTTTCTGCTTTAACTCCTTGGTTGTCAGACTTCCATACAGTTAGATTTTCTGTCAGTTCTGGTTGTTTTTTGTTTTTCAATTTGTTTTTGTACTTCTTTTGGTTATACAAAGAGGCACTGTGTGTCTACCTATGCCTCCATCTTGGCCAGAATTCTCAGAGCCTGAACTTCTTAATCAGGGAGCTCCCAGATCTCTCTCTTAGAGGGGCTCAGTAATATTATTGAATTAAATATTTACAGGCATACATAATACTTGATTTTAAGACAACTTGAAGAGGGTGATAAAACACATATATTTTAATGAATTGAGATGTAAAAACAGTAACAATTTATGCCAAATAATTACAAATAATTCTGATTTACATATAAGTGCTGTTACAGAAAGCATGAAAACTCTATAGAGAAAACAAAACTCTCTTATAATCTCAACAACCAGTAAATATCACTATTAGCATTTGGTAAACTCCTTACTTTATTCCCAGTAGAATTATTTGTTTATTTTTTACATTACTGGAATCATATTTTCCTTAAACTTACATCATGAGAACTTTATCAATTTATCAAATATTTTAAAGCATCTAAGTTTTGATCACTCCATGATATTTTATCACATTAATGGACCCCAACTAGTGTGATAATTCCTTGTTGATAAACACTTAGGTTGACTCCAGTTTTTCACAACAATAACAATGCTTTGAGAATATTACTCTCAATAGGGTTTTTGTGGTTTTGCTATTTTATTGCCATAAATGCCTAACATTTTAAATTAAACATGTAATTGAGATAAAATATCTCTCCAAGTTATTAACCAAGTACAAAATCAGGGACACAACTAAGGTTTAGACACTGTTTGGTCCAAAGGATTGGTCTAGGGCCCCAACATCTGCATCACCTGGGGCCTCAGGTGGGGATGAGAAGACAGAACCCCTACAAACACAGGGCAATCAGGGACTATAGAAATTGAGGCCCTTTCCTTGAGGGGAGTATGGGAAATGCAAGAGCCTATGAACAGCCTGGCAGAAGAGCAGCTACAGAAGAAAGTTCCTGAGAGTCCAAGGTGGAGGACACGGACTTGATAAGAGAGCTGCAGTCTGGAGCAGAATCCAGGTGAGGAGAGAAGAACAGGGAATATACAGACCTTGAGACCAGAGGGCTGATGCCCAAAGATGATGAGGGACAAACTATAACTCAGTGCCACCAAACAACCAGAAAATGGCACAAAACCAGGAGCCACTTGCAGACATTAGGATGATAGAAACCCTGAGATATTCAGTTCATTCTAATCACCTAACAGAGAAGGAAACTGAACCATCATCTATAAGAAATGACATCTCCTTTCCAATATTCTGCTATATTGCCTCTACTCTATGGCACCCCCTTTGAATAAAGAATGGCTATCTGAAAGATGAGGGGATAAAGAGACCCTACCATAATAAGCATAAGCTTCATCTATAAATGGTATATTATGAAAAAACAGTCTTCCCTTTCTGGGGTAAATCCTACTTTGTTTCAGTGAATGGTTCTTTTAAAACACTGTTGAATTTTATATACTGTAATTCTACTTAGGATTTCAAACTGTGTTAACCTCCATCCTCTCTATTCATAGGCTATACTACTGAGGGAAGCAGGGATGTTAGTTTTCTGGGGCTACTATAACAAAATAACTCCAACTGGGGGACCAAACAGCAGGAATTAATTTTCTCACAATTCTAGAGGCCATAAGTGCAAGTTGTTTAGCTTGCAGATGGTCACTCTCTTGTTGCCACTTCACATGGTCTTTTTCTCTGTGTGTGCATCCCTGTCCTTCTCTCTTGTCTCCCGATGTGCCTAATCTCCTTCTCCTACAAAAACACCAGTCATATTGGATGACTCACCCACCAGTCTCATTTTGACTTAATTACCCCTTTAAAGGCCCTATTTCTAAATACAGTCACTTTCTGAGGTAATACGAGTTAGAGCTTCAGTATATGAACCTGTGTGGGGGCAGAATTCAGTGCTTATTAGTGGGAATGGGAGGAGAAATGGAACCAAGGAGAGGCTGAACTCCAACTGTTCTGGGACCTTCACCTCCTTTAAAACATCCCTCCCTTCGACAAGTCATTATCCATTTTTATCTCTTCCTCTATCTTTACCAGGTTTCTGGAAAACATTTTTACTTAAAAGAGAAAATGCTAATGTTAATAGGTCTAAAAACATTTTTACAATTCAAAGCAAACTTATGAAGTCATCAGTTTCCATTTAAAATGCTAAAGAAGAAAGTATTTGAGTCACATGCTTCAATTGAAAATATCAATGTGAACGGGGACCACCTTTACCAAAAATACATTTCTCAGAACACTCTTACTATATCCACTACCACCTTCTCCTTTTCCTGATTCTCTGTGGTTTTTATGTTTGTTTTTGTTTTATTCAGGGGACTTGTTTGTTTTGCTTTTGTAGTATTTTCTTTCCCATTAAAAGGTAAAACTTTTTTAAAAGAAACTAACAATTTGGGAAAAGCACCTTGAGGTGAAAGCATCTTATCTTAATGTTGTCAAGGTATAGAAGAGATAAAACTCTGGAAGCTCATTAGCATTAAGATACATAAGGGACAGAATTGACAACAAATCACTATCTATAAATCCTTCAGACCATATTCTGCAAGGATATCTGGCCATGCAAATCATGCTGTCATCAAATGGATGTTACTAATCTGCCCTTTCCACTGAAGAAAAACTTTATATACTAGCTGCTTTGCACTCTTCAGAAAATCTCAAGATTAAAATATTTAGAAGTTTCTAAACCAGGAAGTAGATTTTTGTGTCTACATCAGGCACCCAACCCCACCAAACTCATCAAAATCACCAACATTATTATCAAAATACAGGATTATTATGAGTCCCCTTTTGAATCTATGCTGAAAATGTTTATGTACAATTTTATCACCATATTAGGAACAGTTAACACTTAAACCTGCATTTTAATTTTGATAGCATTTAAAATTTATGGGAAAATCTAACAATGTAAAAGGTATTAATAAGACTATTTATACATTTTATTATTTATATTTAGAGTTTCCCTTTATATATTTTTATCTAGATTCCATTGGAACTGCCTCTAAAATTTTACAAATACATTAAACATAGTTCCAAATTAACTTTCTCTAGTATCTTCATGCTTCCCAAAATTTTAAGGAAACTAATATTAAAACAAAGCCAGTTATCATTTATTATTGTCAGGGTATTATGAGCAAATGCATATTAACTTAATGTAGGTAGGCCACTTATTATGTAAAGAGCCCTTCCTTCTAAAGTCCTGACTACTCCTTAATGAATTTAAGCTAATATCTGCCCAAACTCTGGAGCAAGTAAGTTTTATCACACATGGCTGCTTGAAAAACTGGTTGAGATGGTTTTATTATTATTATTATTATTAATTATTAATTATTATTATTCTGAAGCTGCACCTTGACTTAATAGGAAAAAGTTACTGCATTTGATTACTGATGTCTGCCATAGGCATTGGACAGTCATGGCAGCAGGGTAGTGCCTATTTCTACCCCTACTCCAGGACCATGAACAAGACCGATCACACCTGGTGTCTCATTGGATGCAGGTATTTGCGCTGCATTAGGTATGTATACTATGTTTGTTACGTGTGTGTGTGTGTGTGTGTGTGTGTGTGTGTGTCTGTGCCAGGTGCCAGTACAAGAGAATGAAGTTAATAAGAGTGGAGCCCGAGCCACTGGAGGGGGGAAATCAATATATAGGTGGTCTCCATGGAAATTGATGATTTTTTAACAGTAGTTCCTGTGGCAGAGGAAGGGGAGAGCCTCCTCTGCACAGTGTGCCAGCAATGAGAAGCCTCCAAGAGGGCATGACAGGGGTCACAATCAGACTCTTGACAGGTGCTTCTTCAGGGATGCAGACTCTTTATCTAGCAAGAGGCAGAGGAGGCTAACTACTCAGATGGCTGCTTTAGAATTCCCCTAGCAGTGGACTGGGTTCTCTCTTCCAACTAGAGTCAACTGCTATCAAAGAGTCAGTAAGATATTTTCTTTCATTAAGGCTCTGGGAAGGTAATACAGCTCCTTCTCAGCTGACTAGGAACAATTAATCTAAACTCATGTTGGCTGTTTCTACATCTAAAACAAGTTCAGATCCATGGAACAGAGCAGACATTGGCTGTACTCATTATTGTCCAACACATACTCCTGGGTCTTTTATCTGCCTCCTTTCATCTTTGTGTTTCTGTCTGCTCTCTTGCATCTCTCCTCCACTCATGTTAGTGTTCAGACTCTGTATCTGAAACACTCACAAGGACAATCATTAACACTCCTACAACTAATACAAACAAGAGTATTAATTAAACTCTTATCAAAGGGCTGGGTATTAAGTGATTTACATGTATTATATTCTATAATCCCCTAAACAAGTACTGTCCAATAAATATAATGTGAACCACACACAACTTTTAAATTTTCTATTAGACATATTAAAAAGTCAAAAGAGAAAGTTCAAATTACTTTTAATAATATATTTTACTTAACCCAATATTCTAAAATATCATTTTAATATATAATCAATATATAATTCATGAGAATTATTCTTTTTGTACTCAATTTTTTTAAATGAAATGCATAATTCACACTTATAGTACCTCTCAATTCAACCAGCTATATTTTAAGTGCTCAACTGCCATGTGTGGCTAATGGCTACCATACTGGGCAGCATAACTCCAAACAGCAGGTGATATAAATACCATTGTTATTGAGTTACAGAGAAACTGATGCTTAGAAAGGCTCAAGGTCACAGACCTGGGTGGAAATGAGACTCAGATCCTCGTCTATCCAACAACAAAGTCAATACTCTTACCCAGTCATTATGTGGCCACTGGGAGAAAAGTATTTTAACACTACACTTAAAATAGCAAGATAATTTAATAACCCAATTATCACCTATTTTTGCTGATATACATAATTTGCATGATTTAAACATTAAAAAATAATTTATGCTACCAGACAATAGTCAAAAACCCAGAAATGACTTAATGCACAAATACACTCCACATAGTATAATTTGTAAAAAGAAAAAGAAATGCCACAAAATTGGTGGACAGCCAAATAAAGTACAAGAAAACATTATGCATTTTATACAATCATAAAAAGTAATTTTTTAAGTCACCACACATTTAATGTCTAGTGCTAGCTAACACTTTAGTATCTGTGACTTAAATTTGTATGTGTATCTACATCTACTTATACTACAGATATTATATTACTGTGGTTATACATTTGTACCTAAAGAAAATAAATGCCTCAAGTAAGTGCCTGCCATTAGTGCAAAGCATATTCAAAATGAATATGGTAAAAAGCCATAAAGAATAATAATGGCTGGGATATGTCTTCCATTTTATAATAAATTGGCATAGCTTACATATAAAAATATGAAAAAGGCATTTAAAAAACAGAAATTTGCAGGAAATTTTGCAGTTCAGAATTAAGAAAGCTTTGGATAAAAGCAAATCTGGTCAGGGGTCTGAATGGTGGAGAGGTCTTAACAGAGTAATTAATGTGAGACAGTTATGAGTGCCACTCTGAGTGGGGGACCACGGCAACAAAAGTGATTGAAAAGTTGTATATCGTACACATGTCATATGAGGTGTTCTTTAGATTTCTCTTTTATTAATGTAGAGATAAAAGCAATTGTCATAAAACAGAAAACCAAAATGTTCCAATTATGTTATATGAGTATTTGTAAGTTCAAACATTTCATGGAAACAAAGTAGCGGAAACAAGTGAGTTATAGTTCTTCAATATAAATGATAATTCTCCATGAAGGCACAAATTTCACATAACACTGTGCTCAGTGCCAAGGGATGTTCAAGTAGATTGTAACACCAGAGTCTGCCTGGATAGTGGACTAATGAGTTCTGGAAATTGGAGGCCCTGGACCCCAAGCTGGTTGGCAAGGCTCAATCTCAACCCAAAGTGGCCCTTAGTGAAAAAAGCATACTCAAAGAAGTATCACAAAGAAAACTTTTATAATAAATAATAGATTTCACATTAGCTATAAAGATTACTGGAGGAGCCAGTCTTCACACTTCTCATTTGTTTTATTTTGGTGATTAGTGAGAGGATACATCATCATCCAAAATCCAGCCAGATCACCTGAGATCTGATGTCACTATGAGTCACAAAAATAGAAACTTCACATACTTATAATATAGGGAGAAGCTTAGAAGCTAGCAACTGCTGGAGCTGCTTCCACATCTGAGCTGCAGACACCCTGGGAGGAGGTGCTGCCATTAATGAGCCCAGGGGCCAAAGGTCACCTAATAGAAGCTGGCACCATAGTAGGCTAGTCCAAGGGAAATTAGACCCAGGAAGGACACACAGCTGCTTTTAAAGACACCTCAGGTAAAGTGAGAGGGGGAGAAACACCCTGGTTTCTCCCTTCAATCTCCCAACACTGTCACCCATTGGGCAGTCCCAGCTGGAAGCCAACTGAAAAAGCCTGGAAAAGGTGGCCTGCAGGTTCCTGCTGCTTTCAACACAGAGCAGAGGAAGGAATAGATACATCTGCCCTAAAGGAAGATACATCTAAGAGCAAGCATACTCAGTGACCCATGCAGTACCTGAACTGCATCACAATCTCATCATTCTCAATGCAAAGAAAAAATGTTCCTGTAATCTGCTTTGGTATGATGTCATCAGCCTCTACGTAGAGAATGAAAATGTGTCATCATCATTAGGAGTAGTGTCACTGACAAAACAGTATCAGGATTGTTGTTCGTTAAATTTCAGGTACCTTTTGAAAACTGAGAAAAAATTTTCGGCTCTTCTTAATATCAAAACAATTTCTACATCCCTTAAGTAACTGGGCAGTTTCCATAGATTCAGACTGTGGACATTGGAGGATGAAACTGCTCCGACTCCCTACACTGTTCTGTCTTTCATAGCTGCATTGTGGCTCAGCCTCAGCCTGTTACACACTGTTTCTACTTTTTCTCCTCTCTCCTATGTTTAATATTTGGTATTTTTCACTTTTGATGTTGCTGTAAGGTGACAACCATTTATGAAACAAGCAGGAAAGAAATACATATACATGCATACATACACTCATATAAGTATTCATGAATAATTTTGAACATAGGCTAATAGCAACCATAATATAACATAAATCCAAGGCATGAGTTTTGGCATAGTGTCAAATTGGGTTTGAAGGCTATTATATTATCTCTTCATTTGTCAGATATGTTGCAACTATTCATTCTGTGTTTTAATGTACTTTTTAATATGGTAAATATTGTTGATGTTTCTTATCCTATGGAAATATAGACTTTAATGTTTATGTAGTCTTTTGTAATTTCCTGCACTGATTACATGCTTAAGGAACCTTTCTCGATCATAAAATCAAATAAATATTAATTTAGATTTCCTCCTGGTTGCTTTATGGTTATGGTTTCTTTTTTCTTTTTTTTGGTGAACTTTTATTTTTTTTTAATTTTTATTTAACTCTTGTTCAAGTACAGTTTTCTGTCTTGTATTCCCAGCCCTGCCCCCCACCAGTGCTCCCCACCTCCCTCCCATCTCCACCCCCCACCTTAGTTATTGTCCATGTGTCCTTTATACTTGTTCATGTGAGTCCTTCCCTTTATGGTTTCTTTATAGAAAAATATTTAATTCTTTAAATCATGATAATAGCAAAATTGCATGGAAACTGCTTTGTGGCAGGTATTGTTCTAAATTATAGTTCTAAGTAGTAATTAATAGAATGACTCATTTAATTTTCACAACTACCCTAAGAGAGCTAATACTATCATCTCTACTTTACAGATTAGAAAATGAAGGCACACAGAGGTGAAGTAACTTGATCAAAATCACAAAGCTTGTAAGTGGCAAACCCAGGATTTGAACCCATGCAGGCTGGCTCTAGCCTCTCAGTACCCAAACACAGGGGTAGTAGAAAAAAGCAGGTTTGCAGTTGCAAATACTTGAAACACTGTTTATTCTTGGTTTATTTATTTGTTATTATATTGTTTATTTGTATTATTTGCCTTATTATTATTGTTATTATTTCATATCCTTACTTATGATTTATCTTTTTAAAAATATTTTATTAATTATACCATTACAGTTGTTCTATTCCCCCCTTCATTCCCCTCCACCTGCACACTCCCTCCCCCTCTATTCTCCCCCCCTTAGTTTATAACCATGTGTCTCAAGTTCTTTAGATTCTATATTTCCCCCACTATTCTTGCCCGCCCCCCTATCTATTTGCTACCTACCCTCTATGCTATTTTCTGTGCCTTCTNGATGTTGGAACGTTTAAAGATATCCTGGAGGTTCCTAAGCCTCTCCTCATTTTTTTGAATTCTCATTTCTTCATTCCTTTCTGGTTCGATGTTTCGTTCTTCCTTCTGGTCCATTCCATTGATTTGAGTCCCAGTTTCCTTTCCATCGCTATTGGTTTCCTGGACATCTCCCTTCATTTCAATTAGTTTAGCCTTCACATGTTCCTCTAATTTGTGACTATAATCAACCAGTTCTGTTAGCATCCTGATAAACAGTGTCTTGAATTGTGCTTCTGAGAGGCTGGCAATTTCTCGGTCGCTGAGAGTTAACGGCTCTGGGACTTTGAGTTCTTCTTGCGCCAGCTTTTGGGCTGTTCGTGCCTGTTCCATAGCAGGATCGGAGCTCTAAGGTGTTCACTAGAGCAGGGCAACTCAGTAGCTGGGTTGTGACGCTGTATGTGGGGGCGGGGTCAAAGAGGAACAACGGCGTCCCGTCTGCTGTCTGCCACCTGCCACCTCGTCCCCCACTGGTGCCGCAGCTGCGACCGTCACCGGGCCCACGCGTTTCGTCCCACTGCACGCGAGTGCACCACCGCCGTCAGCCCTCACCCCCTGGGGCCTGCGTGGTCCTTCTCACTGTGCAAGAATGTGCGACCTCGGTCAGTCTGCTCCGAACCCCAACTGGTTCCCGGCTGCCTGCGCGACTAGGTCGGGGGATCTGTCCTGCCCGACCCTGCTCGCTGCTGGCTCCGCCCCTCTTACCGTCCCGTTGAAAGGTTAGATGTAGTCCGTATAATTCAATTTTCTGTCCTTTGGCTGTGTCTTTGTTCTCCAAACCTTAGTTGTATTCAAACTTGGTTGTGGGAGAAGGCACAGTGTTTCCATCTATGCCTCCATCTTGGCGGAAGTCTGATTTATCTTTTAGGTAATGATGGCTGGTAAATTAATCTACTTTTGCCCACTCCTAGGCTATCTCTGGAATGGATTTTGATGTAATGTGTAAGGCAAAAATCTAAAGTTCTTTTTTTCCCCTTTCCTGAGTAGTCAGATAACAATTCTAACCACATTACTGAATCACCTTTATTTCCTACAATTAGTGACACCAACTTTATCCCGTACATTCTTATTTTCCTTGACATCATGAAATGTGAGACATCAGAGGTGAGCAGTGCTTTGTCATCCCATGGCACACTGAAAGATTCTGTACAGAAGACAAATGAGGTGATTTAGCACAGTCCCACAGCTGGAGACTTCCGCTCCCTCACCGCAGCCTCTGGTAAGGTCCCACTCAAACAGCAGGTCCTCAAAACACAAGTAAACACTCGTAACAGCACTTAAAATTAGAATTCCAGCCAACTCTCACTCTCTCATTAGGATTTCCTGTAATTACAAGATTTAGGAAACTAAAACAAGATTCAAAATCAACAGCTGGTGTTCACACAGGTGGCAAACAAAAAAGCCACTTATAAAAATAAATATTTATGAGAAGAACAGAAAAATGATAGTAGTTACCAATGGTATCCTCTTCACACAGTGGAGATACAGGAAAGTTTATTGTTCTATTTTTTCCTAGGTTTCCCAATACTCTATAATTAGCAGTCATTACTATCACCTAAATAAAAATCATCATTAAAACATTTCACAATGACCGAACAGTGTAAGTACATATTCCGGGTTTCATGCTGCATCCTTCATCTGTGAACAAATGTGCTTTCTGCTTTACTTGGACACTGGGGATAGAGGAAAAAAGTGTTTAGTCTTATTTTCAATAACTTGATTTTTAACCTGGGAGTCATGAATATTTTCAGAATTAAATGTACAAAATGGAGTGTGGGAATTTTGTGTCAGAGCCAGGATTCTAAGAGAATTCCTCAAACAGCAGCTTGATGCTCTTTCCACCTTGCCAGCCACCCACTTCTCCAGACTCTGCTACTTACCTTCTCCCAGTTCTGACGAGGCATTCATCTGGGATCAGAGCCAAGGAGAGGAGGTAGCTGCCTGCCTGTATTCTCTGAACCTGATAGAAATACAATAGCAAAGGCAATCCCTGTGACCTCTTTCACCCACTGTTGTAGCTTTTATTTGCCTTTCTTAAATAATTTTTTACAAGGAACTACCTAAATTGACAAACATTTTATAAGCCTCTGGGATACACTGCCATTAGAATTTCGTAAGCTTGAGATGTAGCACTATGCAAAATCACAGTTCTAAAGAACACAACCGATAACTAGAACACATTCATGACAAGCCTTTAAAGTGACCATCCAATGCTGAAGAATTCAAAACCTTCCAAAGGAACCCATACTACTCTGGGAAAGTCTAACAAGGGAAGAAGGGAAGGAGGGAAAAAGAAAAGGAGAAGGAGGGAGGCAGAAATAAACAAACCACCCTCCCCATATTGGGCTCCAAAATCCATGTTTATAATTTCTCCTTATTGGTTCTCTTAGTCCAGCTTTTCTGAGCAGAACTAATCCTTGTTCCACATGTTAGCCCTTCAAATGTTTGATTTAATAGCCTTAGATGTTAAATTATGGTAATTTTCCTTATATGGTGTTGCTGTCTGTCTTCATTATTTTTTCTTGTTTTCATACTTATCCATCTGAGAATACCTGGAATGAACTATCTGGGGTCTTCCAGAGAATTATATGAGGTGAGAATTACATGCCCAGGTAATCCTGACCTTGTCTTATTGATCAACTCAGAGTATTTAAGACAAAAGGCAAAGGAATGGGGCATGCAGGGTCACTCATTTTTCTTTTCTGCTTATTTTTCTAAAAAAAAGGATTAAAGATTGGGGAAGATACCCCGCACACTCATTCTAAGTGAATTCATTTTCACTCTTTGCTGAATCTAGTACAAGGAAAGTATGGGCACAGTATAGCATATGGTTATAAACATGTACCATAGTTTTTGGACCATAAGACACACCTAGGTTTTAAAGGAGGAAAATAGAAAAAAGTTTTTTGAAGCAAAAAATATGGTTAAATATTTAATAATATAAATAACATAATATTTCAGCAATGGAAATGTAAAGCTACATTTGAACTATAAGACACACCCCCTTTCCCTCCCAAATTGGAGTGTGTGTGTGTTATAGTCTGAAAAATATGGTACTTAGATACAGAATTCAGACTCTGCTATCTAAATTCTGTGACCTGGGGCAAGTCACTTAACCTTTCTGGAATTGGTTTCCTTACCTACAAATTGGAAATGATACCATCTATCTAAAACTGTTGCTCTGAGAAACCAAATAAAATAATACATGTAAGGCTCACAGTATGCTCTCAATAACTAGTAGCTATCATTATTATTTCTTAAAGAAGATCTGTATGGACATCTGCCCTTCTCTCTTACTGTCTTCTGTTTTATATATAAATCAACTTTAGTAGAAGTGTGAGAAATTTGGAAACAGATTTTTATGTAGCAGGAATAGGCAGAAGACATACTGCTTCCAACATAACACTTTATTATAGCTATAAAAAAAAATGCTGCTAGCTCTAGCCAGGTGGCTCAGTCAATTGAAGCACAATCCCACACACTAAAAGGTTGTGAGTTCCATCCCCAGTCAGTGCATGTAACTAGGTTGCGAGTTTGATCCCAAGTTGCGGCACACATAAAAGGCAACCAGTCAATGTTTCACTGTCTTTCTCTCTCTCTCTCTGAAATCAATAAACATATCCTAGTGTGAGAATTAAAAGATACTACTAGACTTCCAGCCAAGATGGAGGCATAGGTAGACACACTGTGCCTCCTAGCAAAACCAAAAGAAAGACAACAAAAATTTAGAAACAAAATAACAACCAGTACTGACAGAAAACTGAACTGTATGAAAGTCCTACAACCCAGGAGTTAAAGTAGACACATTCATCCAGACCCGTAGGTGGGGCAGAGTCAGGCAACTGTACGGAGAAGGATCGTGGCAAAAAAAATAAATAAAAATGCAGCTGGCAGACTCCCAACACACAGGCAGTGACTGGCAGACCAGGGCATGAAAGGTGGCAGTAGGCGGACCCAGTAAGACTGCGGATTCTGGAGGGGTTTGGGGCTCAAGGTGGCTTGCAAAACCAGGCAGTCCCACATTTTCATGCAGATAAACCAGGTGAAACTGGGGAGCAAGACAGACTGTGTAACCCAGGCTCCCAGCATGGAGAAATAATGCCTCAGAACACTGATTGAAAACACCTATGGGGGTTCAGTCGCTGGGAGAGACTCCCAGCCTCACAAGAGAGTTCATTGGAGAGACCCACAGGGTCCTAGAATGTACACAAGCCCAGCCAAATGAGAATCAGTACCAGAAGGGCCCAGTTTGCTTGGGGGGAGCAGCAGAAGCGACTGAAATTTGGCAGACAGTGGAGCAAACACCACTGTTCCCTCTTGGACCCCTACTCCACATACAGCATCATAGCACAGCAATGTGGGTTGCCCAGCCAGGCAGACACCTAAGGCTTCGCCCCTCACTAACAGGTGCATCAAGACAAAAAAAAATGGCCCAAACAGAAGAATAGATCAAAACTCCAGAAATAATACAATTAAGCGACCAAGAGATAGCCAACCTATCAGATGCACAGTTCAAAGCACTGGTGATCAGGATGCTTACAGAATTGGTTTAATTTGGTCACAAATTACATGAACAACTGAAGGCTATGCTAAGTGAAATGAAGGAAAATGTACAGGGTACCAAGGAAACTGGTTGGGAAGGAAACTAGGACTCAAATCAATGGAGTGGACCAGAAGGAAGGAAGAAACAACCAAACAGAAAATAGTGAAGAAAGAAGAAACAATTCAAAAAATGAGGAGAGGCTTAGGAATCTCCAGGGCATCTTTAAACGTTCTAACATCCAAATTATAGGGGTATCAGAAAAGGAAGAGGAAGAGCAACAAGTGGAAAACTTATTTGAACCAATAATAAAGGAGAACGTCCCGAATCTGGCTAAGGAAATAGACTTCCAAGAAGTCCAGGAAACCCAGAAAGTCCCAAAAAAGTTGGACCCAAGAAGGAACACATCAAAGCGCATCATAATTACATTATCCAAGATTAAAGATAAGGAGAGAATCCTAGAAGGAGCAAGAGATAAAAAGACAGTTACCCACAAAGGAGTTCCCATCCACTGTTGGCTGAATTTTCAAAAGAGACCTTACAGTCAAGAAGGGGCTGGCAAGAAGTATTCCAAGTCATGAAAGGCAAGGACCTACATCCAAGATTGCTCTATCCAGCAAAGCTTTCACTTAGAATGGAAGAGCAGATGAAGTGCTTCCCAGATAAGGTCAACTCAAGGAGTTCATCATCACCAAGCCATTATTATATGAAATGTTAAAGGGACTTATCTAAGAAAAAGAAGATAAAAAATATAAACAGTAAAAAGATAGCAAACTCACAGTTATTAACGACCACACTAAAACAAAGGCAAACTAAGCAAACAACTAGAATAGGAACAGAACCACAGAAATGGAGATCACAGGAAGGGTTAGCAACAGGGGAGTGGGAGCAGGAGAAGGAGGGAGAAGGTACAGAGAATAAGTAGCATAGATGATAAGTAGAAAATAGACAGGGGGAGGGTAAGAAGAGTTTGGGAAATGTAAAAGCTAAAAAACTTATGACATATGGACATAAACTAAAGAGGGGGAATGTGTGTGGGAGACAGTGTGCAGGGTGGAGGAGAGTGAAGGGGGAAATGGGACAATTGTAATAGCATAATCAATAAAATATATTTTAAAAATTACAATAAAAATAAAACTGCGTTGCTATAAGCAAATCTCACACACACACACACACACACACACACACAAGTAATGTCTACAAAGAGTTTAAATCGGCTTTCCTTTCCATTTATCTCATTGAGATCACATTTTACAATCAAATACTCATAGCTTTAAAAAACAGGACACTACTAAACAAACAACAACCAAAAACTCATTTAAAAAAAAACACAAAGAACAAGACAGACAAGCCACATTTGAAAGGAATGAATACATCCTCGTGTCATACCAAGTTTTTAAACTGCATGACATGGAGGTAAACCACTTCACTCCTGGGGCACCCCTCTTCCTCCCTGGACCAAGCTCCAGTCCTAGCTCTGTCATGTACAGGTTTGCCTACCAGTCCTCTGCTATCTGTAAGCAGGCATTGTACTAAGAAATGGAATCCACCAGAAAGGATAGTCAGTCCTCCACTGCAATATGACGCATTTATGTTCTGGTTTATATGCTACATTCCTCCCTCTGAGTTTGATTAGTACAAGTCAACTGCAAAGAATTTTGAGATACTGACAAGGTTCCCTGAAGGCAGGAACATGACGTTTTTGTTTTCTCATAAAAACTATCACTTAGTAAAGTGCTTCATACACTACAGAATGAAATGAATTCTTGTTGAACAAATTAGAGAAAGAGATAGATAGGGAGAGACAGACAGACCAAGACAGATAGAGGGAGAGACAGGCAGACAGAGAGAAAGAGAAACAAACCATTAAGAAGAAATGGAGAAAGGAGGAGTGTGAAGAAGAGATGAAGGAGAAATAAGGAATGAGTCAATCACTCAATCAATCAATGAGTCAAGTTATGCCAGTGATGCTTCTTGGGATTTAGTCTTATACAAACTCTTGGCAAATTCCAAGGGTTTAACATTGAAAACAATCATAATCACTACACCAGCTTTTCAGGCTCTGCTATGAGTGAGAAGAGACACAAATACACTGTACCTAGTAATAAATGACAGACTAGGCTGAGATCACTTGCTGACACTGCCGGATGGAACCTGGGAAGCCCTGCATCCATATAGCTGATATCCTTCAAGTAACTCTCAACCCTTTCCAGGAGAAATTCACGCCCACCATTGCAAAGTCAGAAACCCATAAAGAACAACCCAGGGTGCCCACCTTGCACATTAAAACTAGTTCACCACCTGCTGAGTTGGTCAGTAAATAAGCAAGAAGAACCTGCAGACTCTTCACTCACCCCCTAGTCAAAAAACTGGTGGAAAGCAAGCCCTCTCTGTAGAACAAGGCATGAGTAGTTAGGGCAACCATATTCAACAAATAAAAATACATACAATATTTGAGATATACTTGAACTAAAATATTTCAAAAGATCTTTAGTTCATGAAAATTCTATCTTATCAATATTTACCCTATTAGAACTTTATATATTTACAAAGGAATAACAATAAATTCCATTATATGTCACTATAGATAACATTTACTGAGATTCTGTGGCTTCTATTTTTAAAATTTCCCTAAGTCTCTACTTAATAGAAGACAGCTGGATTCTCACATCTACTTCAGTATTCAATCTGTTGGGATCCTAGCCCCTGCAAAATTCCACTGCATACACTTGCAAAAAATAAGAGTGATAAAAGCAAATAACATCTTAGCATTATTATAAAAATAATGCTGGCCCCACAAAGCACCTGAAAGGGTCTTGGGCTCTGCCAAAGTCCCTGGACTACACTTTGAGAACTACAACTCTAAAACTACCAGTGAAAATTGGAAAAACTACAAAATACCCAGCAGAAGATGTGTTGGTGTCCACTGATGGCTTCTAGCTCTTCTACAGTTTGCAGTGATTCATGCATCAATGAGAGTGGGAAGAACAAAAAAAAGCCTATTCTAGGCTCCACTCCAGGGCTATCTCCCATGGTCCCTTTTCAATAGAAACATGGCCACACCCTCTTCTCCATCCATTGACTTTGCTTTTCCTTCTAGCACCATTCTTTGGACACTGGTGTTCTTCAACCTCAAAGTAGGTATAGGTGACAACTTCACTTCCAAACCAACAATTTCTAAGTTGTGTAGGATGTCTTCTCCTGTGTGGTGGCACAATTATTGGGGTGTGCCATCCTGACTTATGCTCAGTGATTGGTTGATATGTACTGAGATCTTAAGAGATAACTTTAAGTCTCAGATTTAAGACATCCCTGGTCCAAAAATCTTCTTACAAAGGAAGCAATAATTGCATTAGAAATGTAGTAACATATCTAAGACTTTTACTCCCAGAATAATTCTCTAGGGGATAAAGGGACAACAAAATTAATACTAGAAAGATATTTTTATATTTATAGCCAAATCTAAGAAATGATATTAATCCCTACAGCTGAATTTAACTTTAAGCTCCTCTTTCACCAAGCCTTTTAAACAGATTATGGATAGGAAGAAAGAAGCACAGAGGGCCAAGAAAATGAACAAAATGTGAGATCAGCCCCTGAGTTACAAGTAAAGATTTATGAACAAGGCTAGTCTAATGTGACTCTTCAAAATACCCAGCCAGCTTTTGATGCTAACACACTGTTACAGATTCTTATCACAGAGCTGCTCCAATTTTATGTACATAAAATACCCTTCTAGACTCTACTCCCATTTTGGAAAAACTATTTAATTATAAGACCCTTCTACCTAATTTCCCAGTGTTAGAGGCCAGAAGAAAAATAAACATGTATAATATATATAAATAGTAAGTCTCATTACTACACTCATGAATTCCCCCAGTGAGATGTTACAAGAACAAAAGGTTCAGTATTCCAATAAGCATGCAAAACAATGCATCCTACAGCTCCTTCTCAAAGATTTACAATGCAAAATAGCAAAATGAAGGCTCTGAGAAGAGCAGAAACCTTGATTATTTACCAAATTATTTTATCTTAAACCTCTGATCCTTTTGCACTGCATCTTACAGTTGTCTGAGCTGTATATCATCCAATATCAAACCTGGGGCCACAAAATTCCAAGGGTGGCAGGCATAATGCCCTGGATGAATGAACTAGACCTGCAGCTAGACTCTCCCTCACTCAGCATCTTAAGGAGCCTGACATGGTCATCCTCCTTATCAGTGCTATATCAGCGTACGAGAAGTTGCAAGATGAATAGAAATGATAATGATGATTGATGAATGATGATGGCGGTGGTGATAGTAGTGGTGGTGATGTGATAAGGATGAGAAACTTGGAATAACTGCAAATCTTCTCAAAGCAGAATCCCACACTTAAGTTCCTCCACTACAAAATCAATTGATACCCACAGCATCTACATGGTTATGTAAGTATAAATTTATACTTCAACCTCAACATAAAATTTGGGCCTTCCATGATCAAAGTTATGCATTTTAAAAGATATTTTTAAATTACACATTAATAGTTTGTGAAAATTTGGATTTTAGAATTGGCTAATCCTATTATATTTCCCTGATATTTTCAACAAAATTTTCTTGACCTAAGGAAATAAAATAGTTCACTTCCTACTCATGCATTCACTTAACAAATATGTAGTTAGCATCTAGGACATGTCAGGCACACTCTAGAACAACAGTTGAAAGAACAGATAAAATAAACTGCTAGCTTACTAACATTTCAGTTGTGACTGAAGAGAAGACAGACTATTTTTTAAATAATAAGATATACAGAATATTAAATGGCGAAAAGTGCAATGGAGAAATAAAGCAAAAGGGCATGTTGACAGAAGGCCTCACCTGAGAAGGTAACATTTAAAGGTAATTGTCTACAGTTGTTTTTCTAATAGTGTTATTGAGGAATAATTGATACACAGGGAACTGCATATATTCATATCTTGTACACTGTGTACAGTTTGATGAGTTTTGACATAGGCAAAGAAACTTCATATCATCACCATGACCAAGGTAACTGATGTTTCCAACACCTCCAAAGTTTCCTCGTGTCTTCTTTTTAAATAACAGAATAACTCTGCAAGTAAATAAAGGGAGACATCCTAGGAGGGTGACACTGTAACAGCAAAGGCCCAGAGAGACCACAAGGATACCAGTATGGGTAGATGGGAGTGAGCCAGGGGAAGAGACAAAAGAGATAACAGAGCTAGAAGGCAAGTCATATGGGGCTTCAGGGACCACTTTTAAGGAGGTTGGATTTCTTTATGAATGAAATGAAAAGTCACTGGAGCATTTGGAATGCAGGAGAAATGAGTCTGACTCACCTTTCAACAGGTACATCCTTATTGCTGAGTGAGAAAGAGGTTTCAGCAGAGTGAGGGAGGGACCAAGAGACAGTTCAGAGGCTTTGCAGTAACTTGGACAAGATTATAGTGGAGGTAGCAGTTGAGGTGGTAAATAGTAGCAGGATTCTAGATCATTTTTAAAATCTGAGCCAGCTACACTGGCTGATGAACTAAACGAGGAATTGAGAATGACTGCAAATTTTTGAACTGAACAACTTGTAAGATGGCCATTTGCTGAGATAAGAAATACTGTGGGAAAAGAAGATTTGCAGAAGAGGGAGTTTGAGAGCTCAATTTTGTACACATAAAGCATGAGATGCTATGAGATACCCAAGAAGAGATATCAAGAGGTAAATAGATATATGAATCTAGAGTGCAGTGGAGAGGTCAAGACTGGAAACATACTGGGGAATATCTATACATGGATGGTATTTTAAAACATGAGACTGGGTAATACCAATACCAAGTAAGTAATGTAAATAAAAATGAAGTGCACCCATGGCCAGGTGGTTCAGTTGATTGCAGTGTCATACTGTACACCAAACAAACAAACAAAATTGTTGCTGGTTTGATCCCTAGTTGAGGCATGTATGAGAGGCAACTGATTGATGTTTCTCTATGATGTCAATGTTTCTCTCTAATTTCCTCTCCTCCTAAAATCAATAAATATATCCTCAGGTGAGGATAAAAAATGAAAAGAAGAAATTCAAGGATTGAGAAATAGAGAACTCCAACATTAAGTGGTCAAGGAGATAAAGAGGAATCAACCAAAAAGGAACTGAGTCTGGTACCCCATAAGCCAAATAAAGAAAATACTTCAGCACTCACTGGATGAAAAACTTTGCCATATAGTTATGAGAGGTCAAATAAGGTAATGACTGAGTACAAACTACTGAATTAAACACAGTGGCAGTAACTGATGACCTTGACAAGAGCAACTTAAGTGGCAGAGTCAGAAAGAAAGCCTGATTGGAGTTTGCTCAAGAAAGAAGAAATAAAAAACACATAAGTCAGAAATTTTATCCAAGTATAGTCCTGGTAGCCTTGGGGGATTCCCAGGATCTTCTAATGGGTTCACAGGGTCAAAAATATTTTCCCCTTAGTCTCTCATGAGGACATAGTGAAGTTTTCCAGAGATTCCATGAAATGTCACAACATATTTTGCTCTAATAGCTAATAAAATGTGTATCTAAAATGTGTATAATAATAAAATAAAATAATAAAATGTGTATAATAATATGTTTTAAATATTTCTATGGGAAATATCAATGAATATGATCCAAGTACACTGCAATTCTTGGGGTTACCAATTATTTTTAAGACTATAAAATGGTTCTGACCCCCAAAACTTTAAGAACCACTGATGTGGACGGATAGATGGATGAACAGACAGACAGACACCAAAAGTGTGTGTGAATGTCTGAGGTTCTAAGGCATCTATATTCATTTCTTAAACTACTAATCAATCATCAACTCGAGAGGACAAAGTGAACCCAGAAGTTGGCATATGGCAAAACAGTAGCCCCCCCAAAAAAAGAGGTAGTGTGGAGTGCACACAGGTCATAGCAAAAGCAGATGTAGTACAATCTATGACTGTTTGAAAGGCTCTACCCTGAAACAATCTTATTTATTCAGGACTTGATTTTAAAACACATATGACCATCCCATACTCAAGCACAATTTGGTCCATAAATTCAAAAATCTCTTTATCTTCAATACAATTTTGTCTTAAGGATAATTTAATTTATAATGGTTCTCCATACTTAATAGTACAAAATGCACTGGCAATCTCATGATTTATTACTAATAAGAACAGGTAATTCTTTCTTAAAATGTCATTTCTTAAAAAGAATACCACCATCCTGTTTATTTATTCTCAAGAATTACATTTATCAGAGACTCCTTTCATCTACAACATCCATGAGCCCAAGATTACATTTTTATATTTCAGGGCAGTAAACAAAATATACATATTTTAAAGCTCCACAAACCTGGGCTCCCCCATCTGCCAACCGAGTGACTTCATCAAGCTATTAACTTTTTGAGATTCAATTTCACCATCTATACAACAGGCATTTCAGAGGTTAGTGAAGGTCAAATAAAGGAATCTTTATAAAGTGCCTAAGAAAGAGCCTAACAAATGGTAGATATTAAATAGTAAACTTTAAAAAAGTACTTCAGTAATAGAGCATTAGCTATACTTTTGAATAATAAAACAATATCAGGACATACTCATAAGCAAAAAATAAACAATGAAGAATTTACAGGAAAAATACTTATGTAGAAATTCATAGAGGAACTTCCTGTATTCAGTTTGAGGATGAATGTTTTACAGCATAGCAGGATACACATATTCTATCAGGTACTTACTTATTCAATACACATTTGTGTGCTGTGATGTGTTCACAGTGTGGTAGACAACAGTAATGCTGAAGAGAATAAACCAGAGGCCCTACCCTCTGAGAAGCTCATAGTCTAGTAGAAGAACACCCTGAACAAAACTGCAATACAGAGGGAAAATGCTTCAAGGGCCATGCACTGGGCAACTTGGAGGTAGAGGAAGGAGAGTCCTGGGGCCACTGCACTGCTTGCTGCCCGTCAAGTCTTATAATCTTCTGTAAGTGACTAAGAACCCTACAGAGTTGTCTCTAAAGAGCTCTCCCTCTCATCAGCACCACTGTCACACCACTTGCTCATGAATTCAGTTCCGTAATGACACAGTTAGAGAGAGATGGACTGTGATTGTGTTTTGAGGATTTAGGATTTGATCTTCATCTGTCTGAATCCATGAAAAATGACTTGGTTGCAACTAGTTTATTTTTACATGTGCACGTTTTAAAAACTTTTTAGCATCATTAGGCAATTCGTCCTTGTGCGAACATCATAAAATGCACTAACACAACCCTTGATGGTAGAACTTACTACATGTGTAGAATATAGGATATAAACTATAGATCCTAGGCTATAAACCTGTACAGGTTTATACAGCAGTGAGTTACTGCTACTGAATACTGTAGACAATTGTAACACAATGATAAGTGTGTATCTAAACATATCTAAACATAGAAAAGGTATGGTAAAAAAGTAGTATAATTGATAAGAAATGATAAACCAGTACAGGGCACTTACTATGAATGGAGATTACAGAACTGGAAGTTGCTCTAGGTGAGTAAGTTGTGAAAGCATTTGAAGACCTAGGACATTACTGTATACTACTATAGACTTCATAAATACTGAGCACTGAATTTATTTTTCATCAATAATAAATTAATCATGGCTTACTTTAACTTTTTTACTGTCTGTATAAACTGTATATATATTTTTCAACTTTTGACTCTTGTAATCATACTCAGTTTAAAACACAAACACATGGTGCTAGACAAGATGGCAAAATAGGTGACCAATGCACTCACCACTTCTCATGAACACATCAAAATTGCAACTCAGTTATAAATTATAGAGCAATCAACATGAATAACCATCCAAATTGTAGCTGAGCAGAAGTTATATAACTAAGGAGAGACAGAAGTCACCTTGAGACTGGTAGGAGGGGCAGAGACACAAAAGGGGATGGCCACACACACATGTATGGCAACTGAGAATCCTGAAGGATATCTCAGCTCCAGAGGTGCCCCCTAGGAGCATAGGATCTCAACCCTATGCTGGGCTCCCCAGCCTGAAACAGTACTGCCAACAATAGGGGCCCATATAACATCTGCCTGTAAAATTCAGCAGGGATTCTATCTGTCCAGGTGAGATATAAGGCTTCTGAAAACCCAGGTGTTCCCTAAAAGGTCAAGCTCACAAATACTTTGGGCTCTAGGACAAGAACAGTGGCTGCAGGAGGTGTGGAGAGGAGGGGCCAGAGCCATATAGGGAGAAACTGAGTTTTGTGGCTTCAGGGTGTAAGCTGGAGGAACAACTGCCATCATCACTGCATTAAGCCCTCCCCTGATACAGCCAAATGTGAATCTGTAATAGTCAGGTGAACTGTACAAGCTTCATCCTGATGACTCCTTTGAGACCCCACCCCACCAAAAAGGACTACAAGCCCCAGAGGTAGGGGTTGCAGCTGAGACTGTTGAACCCTGGAACTTTTTCTGAGTAGCCTCAGACTCAACACTGGTGCCAAAGATGAAAATGTATTAACCTGGTGAACAACACTCACCCGATCAAGGTGACTCCCTGATACTCTGCCTTACACAACTTGAGAATCTCCTGAGGTACTTGCAGCAAGTGAGCCATATGGGCAGCAGAGAAGTGGAGGCAGGTCTCAAGGTGCCTTGGACACTTTTCTAACTTGCCTCAGACCCAGCATCTATTCACAGCATGTCCACTACTGTCATGTGCATCCAGGCCCAGAAAAGGTAGCTAATAATCATGAATAACTTTATAGCTCCTAACAGGTAGTCCTGAGCCAGTTACAGATAGCTCTGACATTTACCAGCACCAGAGTTCCTCCCAAGTGGCTCCAGAAAAAACTAACCCAGTGGCTCGCTTCAGAGCACAACTGAGAATGGCCTGATTAGCTCCATGAGTGGCACTCTATCAGTACCAGACCTCTTCAGAACATTCTACTCCATGGATTCAGGTCTGACACAGGAGCTAGTACATTGTAGTCATGGCCAGTCCTCACAGCCAGCTATCATGAGGGTCAATCCTACCCAGTCATGTGCCAACAGCAGTCAACAACTCGACAACAACATGAGGGCACACACAACCCACAAAAAGGTAACTCCTGAAGAAGCCAGATGAAGTGATCAGAGAAGTGAAGTGCACTACTGGGCCCAACAGGGCAACTAATGCATAAGGCCAACATGCAAGGACTGGGAAATGTAGGAGATCTACTTAATCAACAGAAACAAACCTAGAGAAGCAGTCAAAATAGGGGGGAAAAGAATCCTATCCAAAATAAAAGAATAAGAGAAAGCTCCAGAAAAATAACTAAATGAAATGGAGGCAAGCAATTTACCAGATACAGATTTCTAAACACAGGTTACAACAACGCTCAAGGAACTTAGGGGAAGAATAAATGAAACTAATGAGAACTTCAAAAAAGAAATAGTAAGCATAAAAAGAACATAGAAACCATTAAAAAGAACAGTAAGAAATGAAGAACACAATAACTGCAATGGAAAATACACTAGAAAAAAATCAACATCAGGTTAGGTGAAGCAGAGAAACACATTAGCAATTGAGGGGGGAAAGTAGCAGAAAACACCTAGTCAAAATAGCAAAAAGAAAAGAGAAGTAAAAAAATGAGAATACTTTAAGGGACTTTTGGAACAATGCCAAGCGTAACAACATTTGCATCAAAGGAGTACCAGAACAAGAAGAAAGAAAGAGCAAAAAAATGAGAATGATTTGAAGAAATAATGACTGAAAACCTCACTAACATATACAGAAAAAAAAGATACACAAGTCCAGGAAGTACACAGTCCAAACAAGGTAAAACCAATAAGGCCCACAGAAAAACACAAAACAATTAAAACACCAAGGGTTAAAAACAAAGAGAATAGTAAAGGCAGCAACTGAAAAGTAAGTGGTTACTTACAGGAAGCTCCCATTAGACTATCAGTTGATTTCTCAATAGAAACTTAGCAGGGCCAGAAGGGACTGGCATAAAATATTCAGAGTGATGAAAAACAAAGAACTACAACCAAGACTAATCTATTTTGGAAGGTTATCATTTAAAATTAAAGGAGCACAAAAGAGCTACCCATACAGGAAAAAGCTGAAGAAGTTTGTCACCACCGCACAAGTATTATAGGATATTTTAAAGGACTTAAAATACAAGGAAAAAATTGAAAAACACATACACACGAAAGCTAAGTAACAAGTTACTAAACCATGAGTCAGTTAACAATGAGATCAAGGAAGAAATCAAAAGATACCTTGATACAAATAAAAATGACAACACGACAAAAATGTATGGGAAATAGTGAAAGTAATCTTAAGAGGAAAATTTATAGCAATACAGACCTACCTAAAGGAGCAAGAAAAAAATGTCAAATAAATAATCTAACCTTACATCTAAAAGAACTGGAAAAAAAGAACAAAATAAGAAACAAAATAACAAGAAAGAAAATAATAAAGATCAGAGTGGAAATAATCATAATAGAGTCTATAAAAACAATACCAAAGATCAATAAAACCAAGAGCTGATTCTTTGAAAAGATAAATAAAATCAATAAACCTTTAACCACCAAGGAAAAAAGAAGAATACTAAAATAAATAAAGTCACAAATGAAAGAGGAGAAATGACAACTGGTACCACAAAAATACAAAGGATTATTTAATAAATACTAGAAAAATTATATGCCAACAAACAGAATAATCTGGAAGAAATGGATAAATTCCAGAAACATAAAATCTTCAAAGACCGAATCAAGAAGAAATAGTACAAAACAGAATATAATCAATTAACACGATATACCACATAAACAAAATGAAGAATAAAAAGCATATGATCATGTCAATTGATGCAGAAAAAAATTTGACAAAATCCAGCATCCATTTATGATAAAAACCCTCAAAAACTGTGGCTAGAGGCAACACTCCTCAACACACTACAGGTCATATATGACTAGCCCACAGCTAACATCATACTCAATGGGGAAAGGCTTAAAGCATTTCCTTAAAATCAGGAACAATACAGGGATGTCCACTTTCACTTTTATTATTCATCATATTAATGGAACTTCTAGCCACACCAATTGGATGAAAAAAGAAATAAGAAGCATCAAAGTTGGAAAGGAAAAAGTAAAACTGCCCTTGTTTGCCGATGACATCATACTATATACATAGAGGACCCTAAAGATTAACCCTAAAGATTATATTAAAATAACTACTAGAATTGATAAATGAATTCATTAAAGTATCAGGATACCAAGTAAATATTCAGAAATGGTTTGCATTTTATATACTAATAATGAAGTATCAATCAGAGAAACTAAGAAAATAAAACCATTTATATCTGCATTAAAAAATAATAATAAAATGCTTAGGGAAAAAAATCAACCAAAGAGGTAAAAGACCTGTACTCAGAAAATTATAAGACTGAAGAAAGAAACTGAAGAAGATACAAATAAATGGAGGCATATACCATATTCACAGATAAGAAAAATTAACGTTGTTAAAATGTGCACACTATCCAAAGCAATATATAGATTTAATGCAATTCGTATCAAAATACATTTTTCATAGAACTAGAACTGATAATCCAAAAATTTATATGGAACCATAAAAGACTTCAAATAACCACCGCAATCTTAAAAAAGACAAAAAAACTTAGTTGGAAGATCATGCTACTTGATATCAAACTATACTACAAAGCTCTAGCAATCAAAACAAAATGGTACTGGCACATAAAAAAAGACACATAGATCAACAAAACAGGATAGAAAGCCCAGGAATAAACCCAAATATTTATCATCAATTAATCTATTGTATGACAAAGGAGGAAAGAACATACAATTTATTCAATAATGGTGTTGAGAAAATTGGAAGAAATGAAACTAGAAACCTTCCTACATCATATACAAGAATAAACTCAAAATGAATTAAGGCCTTAAATGTAAAACCTGAAACAAACCATTTATCAGTCTGAGAAAAAAATATAGGTAGTAAACTCTCTGATATTTCTCACAGTAATATTTTTCTCTGATATATCTCCTAGGGCAAAGAAAACAAAAGAAAAAATAAACAAATAGAACTACATCAAACTAAAATGTGTTTACACAAAAAAGGAATCAATCAACAAAACAAAAAGACAACCTACTGAGTGTGAAAACATATTTACCAATGATACATGTGATAAGGGGTTAATATCCATATTTTATAAATAATTCATACAACTCAACATAAAAAAAAATCCAATTTGAAAATGGGTAGAGAACCTAAATAGATACATCTCCAAAGAAGAGATTGCCAATAGACATATGAAAAGATGCTCAATGTCTCTAATCATCACATTACCACAGAAAGTTAGCTAATTATTAACAAGGAAGGAAGCAAAGGGAATTATACATTGTTGAGCATAATCAACCAGGAACCATAAACCTGTTTGCTTCACCAGAAAGCTACAGTTTAACACACTCCAGGGGATTAAAGTGTTGCCCTTGCAAGGATTAACATCCCTCCCATCCCCACACCGGTAATGCAGTGTTAAGGCGAGCAGAAGCATCAGAAAACCAACAAAACCTGGGAAATTGATTGGTTATTTTGAATAAACTTCTGGTCCTTCCCAGAATAATATAATCCCAGTTTAGCAAAAAGCTCTCACCCACTCAGTAACTGGTGCTTGCCCCATGCACTCACGCTTCTCTCTCTCTTGCCATGTGGCCTCAGCAGCTACATAGCCAACAACCACACAGTCTCCAAACCAAGTCTCCAGGCAGGAACTTGGGTACAGCAGCACAGCCAGGAACAGTGCTAAATTACTTGAATGAGGATTGAGACCACTTAGCAGCCAACTACAGACACCAAAAGACTAACCTTTAATATGACAGAAACTTTGGACACTGCCTTTGTTTTGGCCTTGCTAAAGACACAGTTGGACTTTTTCCATGGTAGGAAAGGGAACTCCACTTTGAGATGGGACAAAGGGGCATCCTTCCACCCAAATAAATCTTGCCACACCAATTTCCCATGCGTGGGTCAATGAAATGCTTTTCTTTCAACCCCCTGAAAGAATGCCACTTCCATCAGCAACAATCAGAGAGATGCAAATTAAAACCACAATGAGGCCCTGATTGGTGTGGCTCAGTGGATTGAGTGCAGACCTGCAAACTAAAGAGTGGCTTGTTCAATTGCCAAAGAGGGCACATATCTGGGTCACAGGCCAGATCCCTGGTAAGAGGCAGACAAGAGGCAACCATACATTGATGTTTCCCTTTCTTTATCACTCCCTTCCCCTCTTTCTAAAAATAATAAATAACATATTTTTAAAAAATCACAATAAGATATCACTTCACACCTGTCAGAACAGCTATCATCAAGTCATCAAAAAAGTGTTGAAAAAGATGTTGAGAAAAGGGAAACCTTGTGTACTGGTAGTAGTACAGTGTTGGTAGTAATACAGATTGCTGCAGCCACTATGGAACAGTATTAAGGTTCCTAAAAATTTGAAAATAAAATTACCATATGACCTAGAAATTCTACTTCTGGGTATATATATGAAGAAACCCAAAGCACTCATTTGAAAAAATATATGCCCCTCTATGTTCATTTCAGCATTATTTACAATATCCAAGATATAGAAGCAACCTAAGTGCCCATCAATTGATGATTGGTTTAAGAACAGTGGTACATAATATAAAGTGAAATATCACATGGCCATAAAAAAAATAAATAAATCTTTCCTTTGCCCACAACATAGATGGACCTAGAGAGTATTATGCTAAGTGAAAAAAATCAGACAGAGAAAGGAAAATACCGTATCATTTCACTTACATGTGAAACCTAAAGAACAAAATATACAAACAAACAAAACAGAAACACAGGTTATCTCCTGTGATAACCAGGCCTTCTTCTTGAATACCTCCTGAAGGACCTGCCAGAGATTCTTCTTGAGGAAGTGTCACTCTTTCACAATTATGTCCATGTGGTTTGTTCAGTTTCTTTTTCTTTTTTTGTCATAGATTTTCTGTAAACAGATAATGCACTACAAACATATTTCTGTCTACTTACGAATATCTTTTGGTGTTGGGATCCATGTTTTCAAAGTTGTTAAGGAGCTTGTTAATAACTGCAATAGCTTCTGCTAAACCCTTTGCTGTGAATTTTCTTGGGTGGGGGGAGAGTACTTCTTCTTTTCCTGCAGTTTCCTTTCCTCTTGCTTTGTTTAAAACTTATTTTTATTTTATTTCTTCCATTACCATTTGTCCCCCTTCTTGCTCCTACAATCACCATAATGTTATTTATCCCATGAGTCTTTCTTCCTTTTTGCTCAATCTCTTCACCACTTAATCCCTGCCCCAAGGGCTCTTAGCCTGCTCTATATAAATGGTGTTAAGAAAATTGAACAGATACATGCAGAAACAAATATTAGACCACCTTTTTACTCCACACACAAGAATAGAAAAAAAGAAAGCCTTGTTTGTCCAAGCAAAGAAAAGAGGCCAGCCTTTTGTTGTATGGGACGATGCTCCAATCAACTGAGCCACACCAGCCAGGACGTGGAGAACATTATGCTAAGTGAAATCAGCCAGTCAGAGAAAAACAAATACCACATGATTTCATTCATGTGTGGAATCTAATAAAGAAACTAAAGTGATAAGCAAAATAGAGACATTCTCTTGCCTTTTTTCTGAGCTATGTATTTGTGTTCCACTTCCAACAACTCCTCATTAGGCAATTCCTTACGAACCACCTCTAGCTGTTTCTCAATGTCATCCTCATCTATACCCAAGTTCAAGTTGTTTGCCATCTCAGCTACTGTTGTTGATTTTTGCAACCTTTGCACTGCGATGTTACAATGGCTCTGAAATCATTATATAACACCAATATTATAGCTTCATCATAATCTTTTGGGACAACTATCATCATATATGTAGTTCATCATTGACCAAAATGTCATTACATAGTGCATGACTGCATTTGATACATTTTAATCCATTGTAGTCATTATCTTTTTGATGCTCTTATTGTGGCATCTCAGGCCAATGATAGTATTTCAACAATGGTGTTTGTATCCTTTGGACATGACCCCAGTTAGTCTTGAATAGCTTCTTGGATTGTCCTTGCTTTATTCCAGGGAATAAGATGAGGAGGCATTCGAGACTCATCTTGTACAATTTCTGCTGACACATGGCATAGCTATTTCTCCAAGGAGCCTTGGCAGTAAGAAATTTTAGTACAGAATGGTTCCTTTTAGTAGGACATGGATATTGCATAGATGTCATTGCTTCTAAGCCTCTTCATTAGACAGCTATTTAACTTTATATGTAGTCATACTCATGAAGTATCCCCGTAGGCATGTTAGTCATTTGTGACACCTGGCTGTTCCTTTTCAGACAATGCTATGTGTGAGGGACTCTCCCCTGGAGGCAGTTATTCTGCCAAAAAGTAAAGCTTCCCTTAGAGATATGCTGTTTCTCTCTGGTGGGTAAATCTTGGCATTTAACCATGAATCTCATCAAGTGGTAGAAAAGGGAAAGGACATCATAGGCATTTAGAAACCCAAGTTTCTGGAGAGACACCCAAGAAACTGACATGGGCAGCAGACTTCCTGGAAACTTTCCTTCTGTACTCTCTTAGGCACACAGCATGGTTCCATTGCTGCCTCATCAGAGACCTGAGCAGATGGAGCCATGTACTCACGACTTCTACCTAAATAAAATGGCCATAATGCAAAGATCTAGTCTTGAATCCAGTGTGCAAGGGCATGTGTGTTATTTGGTCAAATAGCCACTGGGGTCTACATTTTCCCTGCATGCTTCATATTTTAGACTGAAATTTCCCTTCCTTCCAAGTAAGAATTACAAAATACTCATCTTTGAATTCTCCATGAAAACAAAGAAAGATGGCAATTTCCAACTTTGGACAGCAGCAAGCTACATGTTCAAACACTCAAACTTCTAAGTCAATGATTCATAATCATAATAATAACAATGGTTATCACACAATTATCTATTGGGTACCAGTTAAGTAAGAAACAGTGTCTCATTTCCTTGAATGATAGGGCTATGGGGTAGATATCTCTATTATTCCCAATTTATGATAAGAAATCTGAGCATTTTTGAGACCCAGGCATCATAGCTATTAAGATGCACTACTAGAGTCTTAAACACAAGTATGTCTGACTTCAAGGTCTAAGCTCTAAACTATAACTCCTTTAGAAAGAAGAAAACAAACATCCTTTTTCCAGTTGGTATGACAGAAGGTAGGAGATGTAAACTGACTACTGGCTTTTAGCTGGACGGGAGGAGAGATGTATAGACTGAGTTAACCATGGCAAGGCACTTATGGTGCTTTTGCATAGTAAGAAGGTGGACCTATTAAGCCAGTTATCTGCAGGACCTGGTACCACAGATAACCTCAGGGCTCCTGTCACCATCAAGAATAGAATATGGGGAGGGGTGCCAGCAGGGTTGGGAATATAAGACAGAAACCTGTACTTGAACAAGAATTAATTTAAAAAATTATTTTAAAAAATAATAGCTAAAAATACAGGTTCCAAAATTTCATTTAAAAAAAAGAATAGAATATGCAATAGAATATGTACATATCATTCTATTTACATTTTATTCTATTTACATATAAACAACCTTGAGAAAATAATGTGACAAAAGCACTTGATACTAGGTTTTGATGTTATTTTATACACCACAGACCCAAATTTAGCCTAAGCTTTTTATACATGGGTCTATTAGACAGACTCTCAGTGCACTGTGCCA
This sequence comes from Sturnira hondurensis, assembly GCF_014824575.4. Taxonomy (NCBI): domain Eukaryota; kingdom Metazoa; phylum Chordata; class Mammalia; order Chiroptera; family Phyllostomidae; genus Sturnira; species Sturnira hondurensis. The sequence continues at coordinate 5,871,900 of NW_028081623.1, read as the reverse complement.
GTGGAATTTTCCTGTATCTACTCTAATAGGCTATTCAAATGCAGTGAGGGCTATTTTTGAACATCTTTCATCATTTAAGTGTCATATACGGTAAAAATTCAAAATTTCAATAATGCTTCAGTACTGATTACTTCTCCTGATGGGAAATTAAATATAAACGTATGCTTAACTATGACTTTTGGATACATAGAGTATTTCACTTACACTGTCCTTAAATCAGAAGACAGACAGATTGTAGCTATCCTGAGAGATTTTTTCCTAAGTTTCATCTCTTTGTACTGTGATAATGTTCTCAAAGTTCTTTTGAAATTACCTTTTATCTTTTTTACACTTAAAACATCTCATTCAACAAATAATGATACAGTGCATTAGCAGCACCTAAAACATGACTTCAAAAAGTCCAGATGTGGATTAAAACATGCCTATTACTTCCAAATATTTCAACAGGAAGGCAACCATCCCAGATTTTTTAAATGTGGAAATTTCTTTTTTACAGAAACTCTTCAACACCCATGAGTACAGGTAACAATATAATGAAAAGTCATATAACCATCACCCAGCTTCTGCCATTTTTGTGTCACTCTCCATCTCATTCTCACTAGAATTTTTAAAGAGGCAAAATAAACCTTACATCAGAATACCAGTGGTGTCTAAAATTTGATACTTTATTTTTTTAATATATTTTATTGATTATGCTATTACAGTTGTCCCATTCCCCCCTCTTCATTTCCCTCCACCCTGCACACCCTCTCCCACCCACATTCCTCCCCTTTAGTTCATGTCCATGTGTCTTAAGTTCTTTAGCTTTGAATTTCCCATACTATTCTTGCCCTCCCCCTGCAGGAGGAGGGTTTCCTGCCTACCATCTATGCTACTTATTCTCTGTAACTTTCCCCCACCTCTCCTTCTCCCACCCTCCTGTTGCAGTCTACAGGCATACCACCCTGAACTGCTGATCTCGCCTGAAATTTGATACTTTATAACAGCATGATGTGAGTGACAGTAATTCCTTCAGACTTCTACTTTGTGGCACAAATCAGGAGGCATCACAAATCAAGAGCATCTGCTCAATTTTGAAACTACTCTAGAGAGTAACTCATACTTGCAACAAATCAAGATATGAAAGTGCTAATTGCTAGTGAGTCAGCTCTAGGCAATACAATCCGATCTTTTTTTGTACATTTACCACATTCACATGAAAATCCAAAATCCAAGATGAAAGGAGTGGTCTAAAGCTAATTCAGTGTACAAGGTGAAAGCTGTGTCTCAAATCAGGAAAACAAATAGTCTATATTATGCCACACCAGAGTTGAGACTACAGATCCAAATTTTACTTATCATCATTACTCCCCTCATAACCATTTACTGCAGATCTACTCTAGCCTGCATTCCTGTGCTAAGTACTTCATACATCAGTACCTTTATCAATTTGCAGATGAAGAAACAAAGATTTAGAAAGATTGCATTACTTGTTCAGTAGAATCTATATTATAAACCAAGTCCTCTGGCTCTGTAACACACCTGGGTCCAAAGTAGTATTGACCCAAATATCAATTATATGAATACACACACAAATATAGAATCCACACCTATTCTGAAACTATTAGGTATTAAAAAATGGAATGATAAGTACCTGTGTAATAGCTGGTTAAAATCTGAAACTATTAGGTCCTTTAACAACTTTATAACTTTTTTATTACTCCTTAAAGAGGGCAAATAAATCAAGGAGCTGAAGCCACGTCAGTCTGTACATTGGGCTCCACACCCTTTATTGCATCTCAGACCACCTTAGATATTAAGAAACAGTTCTGAGTGCCAGTGTTTCCCATAGCAAGTGGGACACAAGGTTTAGCAGTTCTGACTATTCAGTGAATTCAAAAACAGCATTGACACCAGTCTGGAAGTGCTTCGGAGGAGGTACTTCCAGGGGAAAATAGAGGCTTAAACCTCCTGAATTATATAGCCGGTATGTAAATCCATGTATTTAAGGACCCTCTGATAGTTAAAGAACAATTTCTACTGAAATCAACTGAAAAGGTATTTGGAGAGACTCTTAACAGTTAACTAATAAAAACTTGCAAAAGAGAAAGCACTGTTATAACCTGAGCTCTTTATTCACTGGGGCTGGGAAATGCATATCAGAGTTCTCTAAGTTTAATTCTTTAAAAAATATTTAACATATTTCTCAAACAATGAAAAAGCCTGAGAGTGGTGCAGTGATGATCCTGCTTTGATATACTAGAGCATCGATATATATATATATATCGATGGCTTAGTATCTATATGGCTTAGATATATATATATGGCTTAGTATCTTTGGCCCATTCTAAAAGGGAATCTTCATAATTATTGCGACTGCCAACTATTCTCATTCTCTAAGTCCTAAATGATATTTACTCTAACATAAAGCCCCAAAATAGTCTTGAGTAATCAACTAGGCTTTTCAGCTTCAAAATCCTGAACTTTAAAACAGTTTACTAATTACCACTAACTCTCATTTTGTATAGTATCTTCCATCTTATCTCAAATAGTCTTTAACTCTCCACTTTTGGTCTGCACCATCCTCTTGGACACCTACACACAATTATCCTTATTATCTTAAGTATTTTCCACTGAATTTGGTTCCCACGATAGTTTTTAAAAAGCAAGGGGAACTCTAGGCATATGTATAATTATGATTCTGCTCTCCCTCTCATGGTGAACTGATCTGGGTAAGCACAGGACACTACAGTTTATGCTTTTCTAAAAGTCTCCTCTATGAGCCAGACATATTAATACCACCACATCAAAATGGACCTGTCAAAATGTAAAATTTATTTTTCCCAATTAATATGCCATACACACATTCCTGACTTTATTCAGTGCCTAGTCAACTACCCAATTAAGGGACAGTACACTGGACTAATTGTTATGAGTTTTTATGATCAGAAAAAAATACAGATATTTTCAGAATATCCGTGAGAAACAGTTCTGAATCTAGATGCTATTACTTCTTTTTTAAATGATTAAGATGGTAAAGTTAATGGCATGTACTTCGTACCACAACAAAAATTAAAATAATTTTAATTAATTTTAATAACTTTGTTATAAATCAACAATATCATAATTGATTTTTCATTCAGTTGACTTCAAGACACAGAGAAGAAATACAAAGAAAAAACATTTCAATTATAGCCTACATCAGAGAAATATATTGAAATCAATTAACTGTCTTAAGTTTTCACAGATTACTTCTTGATTGTCAAACCATTAGTATGAAAAAGTTTGATACTAAAATTCACATGTATTTTACTAAGCTGTTTCTGAAATTGTTAAAATTTAATTGGAATTTTCACAAGCACCTGAAGTTCAATGCTCTTCTTCACACCCTCTCTTTGCCCCTTAAAAACCACTGCCTTGTGGATATTCAATCAAATGAAATTAGAATAGTAAGAAAGCCTACTAAAAGTAGGTGTGTCCATTCCCTACATTTTAACATGAAAGCATCATAATTTGTTATTAATCAAATTCCAATTTCAATTATGGATGGTTAATTTATATCAAAGTCATTACAATTTAACATTGAGATAGAAATCAGGTGATCTGAGATTCAGACCATATAAGATGCAGTGTGAGCAGATGTTCTGTAAAGAATGACTGATGTCCCTTTCTGGAATAGGTAAGTATGATGAACATATAACTCTTGGTTGGGTGCGATTTAGCTGCCAGATCATGTCTACCTCTTAAACCAACACTCACCCATTTCTGAATCTCACCAGTTCCTCACTACATCTCTCATTCCCTTTTAACCTCAGCTCAGGTTGATGTGACTAAGCTTATGCAGGGGGTAAAGATGACTGTTGTATATTACTTGGTAACTTTTTAAAGTAACAGAATGTTTAATGGCTTTACTTCTAGATTATGTCAACCTAAACCTGGCATCAAAACCACTGCATCTAAACAAAAGAGGTCATGTCAAATGTCACATATTCCTGTCATTGTCTGAGTCATCACAACAATATTGTAGAATACTGTTTCTGCCTGACCTGAAGATGAGCTTTTACTAAATAAAATTATTCCTCTAAGAATAAAAGACTTGTATTTGTTTGTTACCTGGTAGTTTATATTGTGTATGTCTCAGTTATTAAATAAGAATAAGAAAGTACAGTTTGGGGGAGACACACTAACCTGACCCAACATTACTCAATGCCAGTTTTGTATGCCCAGAAAGGGTACCTGTGAGCACATGATTACAAATGTTGGACCCTGTCACAGGCAAGATTTTAGTTCACTTAAAACAATTCAGTGGATGGAAGTCACAGTCACAAGCAGAGTGAGTAAAAAATAAAAAGCTATTCTATTGGGTTCTTATTACTTGGGATACACTTTCCAAGGACAGCATCACACAGGGTTCCAAAGGGTACTTTATCTCAAACAATTTTGACAGTGTATTAAAATGCTGTTGGAAATTAAATTAGAGGATTCAAAATGTAGTTCCATTAGGAATGAAGACCCTGAGATCAAAGATGCATGTGAAAGGGTAAAAAAAATGTGTCATAAAATTTAAGAGAAGAAAAGCTATACCCTAGTGTAAAATATGATTTTATATAAAAGATTTTTAAATATGTGTTACTATGTTAATACATTAATATTATAAATTAACATTCAACTATTTTACTGACAGCTGTATGAGTGTGTGCATATATATATACATGTGTATGTGTACATATGTGCGTGTGTGTATATATATATGTACATATATATACACACATATATATGCACACACACACACACACATACCTGGAGCAAAAAAAGATCGAGAGTGAATCTTCTTACTGGTTGCCTTATAGTCAGAAGAACATGACAACTATCACTATCATCATTTTAGAGAAGGCAAAACATACTACAAGCTACTTAATGATGGTGGGGGAATCAATACCTGGGTGAATCTGTGTCCAAAGCCCAGAGTGGTTTTTTCCTTCAACCATAAGAGCTTTCCCCATTATTTTTTACATTATTTGAAGCTAGCGCTAAGATACAAAGTGTCCTCTGACTCCCACCCCAAGATCACAATTTCCAAGTAAAAGTTATCCCAACCGAGAGAGAATAATGTACAAATTGCGGAAGCCCAACACCTCCTTTCTGTCAATTCTGCTCTCATAAGTGTGAAAGGGTCCTAAAAATGGAGAAATACTTTAAAGTTGCCCAAGTCCTTATCATCCTTCTCCTACCTTACTGACAAGAAGTCCACAGCCAAACTGCAGACAGTCCCACTCAGTGTGCAGGCAGTTGTACTCTGGATGTCCTTGTGTCACCTCCATTCTTCTGTTCACAGCCCTGACACTGGAGGTCCCTCCATTCAACTTTCTCTGTGTTCTTCCCCTGCACATATTTCTTGCATCGTGAATGCGCCTTCTGAAGCATGTTTTTGAGTGGAAGGAGAAATGACCTTGGGGCCAAATGATCTTGGAGTCTAACGACCTTGATTCAAATTTGGTTTCTGCCACTGCAGGGTCCTATCTGTGTGATCTTGATCCATTACTTAAGCTCTCTGTATCTTACTTCAGTAATAGATGAAGTAGAAATGCTTACATTACAGCTGATTAAATAAGGGCATGTGTTTTTCCCCATGCTGAAGATGGTGTCTGTCATATTCTAAGCCCCAATGACTATGAAAACTGGATCTCTTTTATTGCACTTACCTCCTGTTGCAATTGCTTATGAACCTGCATTATCTCTAAGTAAACTGCAAGTTGTTGAAATACAGGTGTCATTTTAATACTTCTCTTTGTATCTTACAAAACACTTGGCACATAGTAAGGGCATAATAAATATACTGGCTAAATTATGCAAATGAAAGGCTTTCTAAAGGAAAGAAACTATAAAGTATCTCAAACATTTAATTATTTTTGTATTTTTAAAAGAATCTATTCCACTCTAGTAAAACAAAATCTATTCTTTCAGTGTAGGAATGTATCCACTAAATTGCTTTGACATTCTTTGAGAAAAAGGCTCCAGTAACTCCCAGGGCACTTGAATGAACTTGTGTTCTAAGGGAGTAAACACTCAGCACCAAAGGATAACAGGCAGTGTTCCTGGTTGGCGCTTACATTTAATCATGAAAAAACAACAAAACAAACAAGCAAGCAAAAGATAACCAAATACATTGAAATTAAGAACAAGCTGACAGTAACCAGAGGGGAGAGGGGAGGACCTAATGCGGGGGGAAGGTGAAGGATTTACAGAAACAACTATAAAGGACACATGGACAAAAATGAGGGGGGTGGAAACAGGGGAGGGAGGTGGGGATGGCTGAGGTGGTGAGGAGGGGTTGAGGGAAAGTCAGAAAACTGTACTCGAACAACAATAAAATTCAAAAGTATTTAATAAAGAAAAAGAAAAATATTAAGGGACCAGTAATTTTCCCTTTACAGCTATCTGTCCTATCACAATAGCCTCTATAAAAATAGCAAGTATTAATTTGTTGCATTATTTACTTTGGAAAGAAGACTTCCACATTAGATCCTATTTGGCAACAAATTTTCATTTCTTCATCAACTAACATTTGTGAAGTACCCACTAAGTGCCAGGTACTTAACACTGGGGATATGGTAGTGAACACACAGTCAAAAATTCTTCCCCAAAGCTTATATGCAACTGGGTAGAGAAATAATATGATGAGTAAGTAAAATAAATGGTGTGTTAGATGGTAGAAGTGCTCAAAATGCAATAAGGGACCCAGGGAGAAGAAATATGGAGTGAAGAGAGGGGTAGGGTGGTAGGAAATGAGGTCAAAGAGATAAGGAGGAGTCAGATCATGAGGGCCTTTGGGACATGGTGATAACAATAGCTCTCACCCCAATGACATGGAAAGCCATTGGAAGGTATTGACCAGAGACCTGACACACTCTGACCATAACACTCTAGTGGTCCTGTGGGGAACAGATTGAAGTGGGCAAGGGCAGAAACAGGAAACCACTTTGGGATACTAGTCCCATAACCAGGTGACAAATGAAGGTGGCCTAGATCAGAGAGAGTGGTGAGGAGCGATCAAATTCCAGGTATGTTCTGAAAGTAGAGCTAGCATGATTTATTGATGGACTGGATATGAGGCAAGAGAGAGAGGAGTCTAGAATGACAAAGTTTCTGCCAGATCTGTACACCAGATACATATATGATCCCAGTGAATTCCAAGCTCCTTCCAGGATCCTCTTCTGATATCCCCAGAACACTTTTCCAAAACATGCCATCTTCTCTTAACCCTATAACCTAGCTCTTTAGGTGACAGTAGTTCACATAGATTGTTTGTCTACCTCAAATCAGTCATTGTGCTAGGGCTTTTGTGTGCACATAATCCACACTAAAAATGGGCTAGTGATTATTATCCCATTTTATGGTAAAGACATTTAAGTCTCAGCAGAGGTAGGTTATCAGCCCAAAGCTGGACAGGGAGAAGATAGCACATCTAAAGCAGGGTACCACCCTGGCTGGTGTGGCTCAATGGATTGAATGATAGCCTGCAGACCAAAGGGTCACTGGCTCAGTCCTCAGTCAGTGCACATGCCTGTGTTGCAAGCAGGGACCCCAGATAGGGGCATGCAAAAGTCAACCAACTGATGTTTCTCTCTCCCTCTTTCTCCCTCCTTTCCCCTCTCTCTAGAGATAATGAAATAAACTCTTTACAAAAATGAAAAATAAAGGGAGGTATCTGCTCTGCTCCAGTATTTTGCTGCCAGGTGGGAAAGTCAGGCCAGTATTGCCACTTCTTTATATTTCTCTAGGGAAATATGAACTGCAGATTATGCAAAATATCCTGATAATTAAATGTGCAGTTTTGGAAAAACTAACACTAAATGGGCTAAACAAACACACTTGCATTACAAACTTCACCCAAGGGCAGTCCATCTGAGCAAGATGGAGAAGTCAACATTGATAATTTTAAATTCTTTCTAGATTTCTTTTATTAGCAATATTTTTTCAAATGATCACCCTAGGTGATGCAGAGACATTCAAAGAATCTAAGAAAGCCTTCACAGAGACATGAATGAATTTTTTAAAAGTAAGAATTTTAAGACTAACTTCTAGGCCACTGTAGTAGTATGTGTGATATACCAAATGTAGCAGAGGTAAAGAACCCAAATGGCATTTTCCCACTACGAGAGAAACTTGCCAATAAAACTAGACAGGAAGAGTCCTGGCTGGTGTAGCTCAGTGGATTGAGCGCAGGCCTGCAAACCACACGACCGCGGTTCGATTCCCAGTCAGGGCACATGCATGGGTTGCAGTCCAGTTCCCGGCAGGGGACATACCAGAGGCAACCATACATTGATATTTCTCTCCCTCTCTCCTTCCCTTTCCCTCTAAAAGATAAACAAATAAAATCTTAAAAAAAAGAAAACTAGGCAGGAAGACTATGAATGGACAGAGAGGAGCAACTCTCCTTCTATGCCTTCAACATTAATTGTCATTCATTTCTACAGTGTCTTAAATATATATATTGTCTCATCTATTTGACTTCAGTTACTTAAACAGATTCTTTGTAATTTTTCAAATGGTTGAATTGTGATTAATTTTTAGTTATTTTCTAATTCTTTGGCATGTGGAGAGCATGTGGTCTATGTGATTTCTTCTTTTAGCAATGAGGTGAGATGATCTTAGCAGCTTAATATAGTACTATCTGTGCAAATACTCTTGAATCACTGCAAAGAACACATATATATTTGATCTATAAGGCACAATAAATGAATCATATCCTCCAATTTAAATATAAATACATACCAATATAAGTTGATATGTTCCTACATATAATATTATATTTAGTCTAATATTTTCTCATCAATGTTAATTAGATTTGAAATATTTTATATTTATTTCTTTAGATAAGTTTTTGTACCTGTTAATTTAATAGATTAATATTGGATCTAGTAAATTAATTAACAAAGCTCTGATTTTCTAACACTGGTTATTCTAACATTCACTATTATAAATTTCCCTACCAAACACTGTTATATAAAATATCCTTGTAGCTCTTAATTTTCTTATAGAGTAGTCCCCCCTTATCCACTATTTTGTTTTCTACAGTTTCAGTTACCATTTGTCAATCATGGTCCAAAAATATTAAATGAAAAATTCCAGAAATAAACAATTCATAAGATTTAAAATGCACACCATTCTGAGCAGCATGATGAAACCTCACCATCCCACTCCACCCTGCCTAGGACATGAATCATCCCTTTGTTCATCATCTTCAAGCTAAAGATGCTCCCTGACCATTAGTCACTTACCTGCCATCTCTTAAAGTATCACAGTGTTTCTGTTCACATAACCCTTATTTTACTTAATAAGTCTTATTCACATTAACTCAGCTAATCACATGGGCACTTTATCATTTAATATCATCACAAGAAGAAGAGTGATTATAGTACAATAAGATATTTTGAGAGAGAGAGACCACACACATGTAAATTTTATAATTGTTCTATTTTATTATTAGTTATTGTTGGTAATCTCTTAAGTGTGCCTAACCTATAAATTAAACTTTATCACAGGTATGTATAAGAAAAAACATAACATTTATAGTGTTTGGTACCTCTGAGATTTCAGGCATCCACTCAGAATCTTGGAATGTATTTAATTCTCCATAAGGAGACAACTGCTATAATATATTCCTGAAGACAGAATTACAGAATCAAAGTTTGAAAGACTGCACTCCCAACCAGCAAACTGGGAGAGTGGCCTTTGATCTGACCCTCATCAAGAGGTAATAACTTGTTTTTATTTTCTTTCTTCTTTGAGAGTCTAATAAACTAAGATGAAAATCCAATTTAAATGTATTTCTTTTATTACCAATTAGTCTGACCTTTTACATATCTTTCTAAATCATATTTATTGCTTCTTTTAAAAACTATCTAAGCCAATCATTATTCCACCTCCTGCTAGACTATTTTAAATGATTCACATTAATTTTAAAGAATTCAGAGTAATTTTAAAGAAGTCACTTTAACTTGAGACCTTTTTATGCACAGGTAACCCTTGAACAACTTGATATTAGGGGCACCAACCTCCCTTGCAGCCAAAAATCCAAGTTTAACTACAGTCGGCCCTCAGCAAACTTGGACTCCCAGCCACAGAGCTGACTCTGGAACACCATGGGTTTGAACTGAAAGGGACAATTGGTAAAAAATATCCATGTATAAGTAGAGCCACATAATTTACACCCATATTGTTCAAAGATAAACTTCAGTGGGAAGAAAACTCAAATGTTGTAAACAATATATTTTAATTATTATTTTATTATATTATGTTGTTTTATTTTAATATATCAGTTTTGATGTTAATTAATACACTTTAAACAAACTTACATTTAAAATTCTATGTGATCAAAACTATGGTTGTTTTGTCACTTTTATGCTTAGAAAATTCATCCTCTTCACAGATTCAGTTATATATTCACCTTTAATTATTACAGTCTTACCTGCTTCCATTTTTATATTTAATCCATTTGAAATTTTTTGTTTATGGTATAAGATGATGACTTACATAATCATCACTTCCCTATTACCTACTTTTCCTTTGACTGACTATTGATGAATATGTCTTTCATATATTTTCAGTGTGTTTCCCTTTATCATAGTGATGGTTCCATGAAGCCTTTTTCTGGGGTTTGTTTTCTGATCTAATCTGTGTATAAATATTTTTAGATATAATATTTATTTAGAGTAAGAAAAAAATCACACCAAATTATAAATGTTTACAAAGCTTACAAATATCACAGATATAAAAATAATCCAGAAAAATAAGATATTTTTATTAACTACCAGACATATGTCTTTGATACTTTTCCCCTAGATTTTTAAAAATATATTTTGATTATGCCATTACAGTTGTCCCATTTCCCCCCTTTCATTCCCCTTCACTCTGCACACCCGTGCCCTTTCCATATTCCCCCCTTTTACTTTACATCCATGTGTCATAAGTTCTTTAGCTTCTACATTTCCCACACTACTTTTGCCTTCCCCCTATTTTCTGCCCGCCATCTGTGCTACTTATTCTCTATACCTTCTCCCCCCTTCTCCTCCTCTCACTCCCCTGTTGCTAACCCTCCATGTGATCTCCATTTTTGTGGCTCCACTCCTGATCTAACTGTCTGCTTAGTTTGCTTTTGTTTTAGGTGTGGTTGTTAATAATTGAGTTTGCTGTCCTTTCACTGCTCATATTTTTCATCTTTTTCTTAGCTAAGCCCCTTTAACATTTCATATAATAAGGGCTTGGTGATGATGAACTCCTTTAACTTGACCTTATCTGAGAAGCACTTTATCTGCCCTTCCATTCTAAATGAAAGCTTTGCTGGATAGAGCAATTTTGGATGTAGGTCCTTCATTTCATAACTTGAAATACTTCTTTCCAGCCCCTTTTGCCTGTGAGGTCTCTTTTGAGAAATCATCTGACAGTCTAATGGAAACTCCTTTGTAAGTGACTTATCTAGGTCCCTTTATCTCTTGCTGCTTCTAGAATTCTCTCCTTCATTTTAATCTTGGCTAATGTAATTATGATGTGCCTTGGTGTGTTCCTGCTTGGGTCCAACTTCTTTGGGACTCTCTTAGCTTCCTGGACTTTGTGAAAGTCTATTTCCTTTGTCAAATTGGCAAGTTCTTCTCTATTATTTGTTCAAATAAGTTTTCCACTTGTTGCTCTTCCCCTTCCCCTTCTGGTATCCCTATAATTTGGATGCTGGAACATTTAAAGATGGCCTGGAGGTTCCTGAGCCTCTCCTCATTTTTCTGAATTCTTGTTTCTTCATTCTTTTCTGTTTGGTTGTTTCTTTGTTCCTTCTGGTCCACTCCATTGATTTGAGTCCCAGTTTTCTTTCCATCACTATTGGCTCCCTGTGCATTTCCCTTCATTTCACTTAGAGTAGCTTTCATTTTTCATCTAATTTGTGACCAAAATCAACCAGTTCTGTGAACATCCTGATCACCAGTATTTTGAACTATACATCTGATAGGTTGGCTATCTCTTGGTTGCTTAAAAGTATTGGCTCTGGGGCTTTGATTTGTTCTTCTGACCTGTCCATTTTTGGTCAGGTCGCGCCTGTTATGTATGAGGGGCTGAGCCTTAGGTGTTCACCAGGCCGGGGCTACCCAGTTACTAGGTTGTGACACTGTATGTGGGGTCAGGGTCAGAGAGGGAACAATGGCACTTGTTCTGCTTTCTCTTAGATTTTGGTCCCCTCTTCCGCTTCCCACAAGCAAATTGGGTCCTTCTGGTGCTGGTTCCTGGGTGGGTGGGCTTGTGTACATTCTAGGACCTTGTGGGTATCTCCCACAAACTCTCTTGTGAGGCTGAGAGCCACTCACAGCATCTCAACCCCCTCAAGTTTTCCCAATTGGTGCTTCTAGGCTTTATTTCCCATCACTGTTGCCCTAGGTTGCATGGTCTGTCTCACTGCCCTTTTTTTTTTTTTTTTGCCTGGTTTATATGAACATGGATGTGTGTCTGCAGTCAGCCAACCACCTTGCGTGTCTCACTGGCTCTGCTGGATTCCTCCCCACCTTACAGCCACCTTACAGTTCACAGCCACCATTGCTGGTCCCTACTCTCTGTCACTATTGCAAGAACTGTCCCCACATCTCATCCTGACACTAATTGGCAGCTCTTATCCTCAAGAAGCAGGTGTCTGACTACACTCCTTTATACAGATCTGCTAAAATAATACCCCATTAAAAGCAGCTTCCCTTGGTGGCAAAGCCAGACAGAGACCTCTATCTGACTTCAGACTGAAATTTATTTTTCCCTTTGCCCAATCCAACTTAAATTCCATCCTGCTAAAGCCCTTTTAAAATCAAACAGTTATTCTTTTCATGGCCTGGGGTACTCCAGGGAATGTTCTAAAAATCAAATTTATAAGATAGTTGAAATGCAAGCTGTCTGTTACTCATCTTTTTATCCTTTCAAGCCCTCACCGTGTCTTGAGCACAGTGCTGATCATTCAATGGCACCTTGAATGTTTGCTGGATTACAAACATTAACATAACCCCCTTTCTTTTCTTTTGTTAAAAACACGAACAAACAAAAACATATGAACCCTTTCTCCGAGGTCAGGTAGTATTTTGGAGAAACCAGGACCTCAAGTCCTGTAGACCTGCCTTGAAACCCTAGCTCCACTGGGTGACTTTGTGCAAATGACAAGCCCTCTTGGTCTCTGCTTCCACTTTTGTAATATGGACAAACCCTAGCTACTTCTTCACATTGTTGACAACTCTTAAGAAGAAAACAAACTATAGTTCCTCACAAAGAGCAAGCATTCTCCTCACCTTTTCAAATCCCCATCTCATCCTAACATCCTACAAAGAATCCCAGAAAGCTACAGAGGACCCTGTGTATTTCTTAGATCCCCAAATCAAAACTAATTATCTACAAGTATCACTGCAGAACTACCAGCAAAATTTTCACATGGATCTAAAGGAAAGCCCAAATGAAGACAGCATACAAAAAGTCCTTTGAGCCCACTAATCACTTTATCTCTGCCTATATTCTTCATAATGGTAAACATTAAGAACAGTCAGATATCTGAGGGTGACCAGGACCAGGATGACTGGCCAACAATGAACTGTGCAGCAGAGCCCATGAGGAGGATGGGACACCTAGTGCCAAGGGCTACAGAGGCCCATCCTGATCACCATGCAACCCTCCCCCAGAGTCCTTCTCCATGTCATCTCAGTAGTCCAGCCTTCTAGGCAGATCTCTGTATGAGCTTCCTGTTGCTATAATAAATTACCACTAACTTAGTGTCTTAAAACAATGCAAACCTATTATTTGTTTTAGAGGTCAGAAGTCTAAAATGAGTTTTATTAGTCTCACAGGAAGGTGTTGAGAGCTGCACCCTTTCTGAGGGTTCTAAGGGACCATCTGCTCCATTGCCTTTTCCAGCTTCTAGAGGCTTCCCACATTCTTTGGCTCAAGGCCTAACATCATTCAAATCTCTGTTTCCTTCATCACATCTCCCTCCCTGACTCCCCTGCCTCCCCCTGCCTGTAATTATATTGGGCCCACCCAGATATTCCAAAATAATCTTCCCATTTCAATATCCTTCACTTAATCAAACCTGTGAAGTCCCTTTTGTCAACTAATGTAAAGTTCACAGGTCCCAGAAATTAGGCTGTGGCTGTTTTGAGGGTACATTATCATGCTTACTATAATCTCCAAGGCCTTGACATGATGCACTGAAATGACACATTGAGAATAATGTCTCACTTTTGCAGTACTCCTGCCAAAATCATTGAATCATAAGAAAACAGCATGCCAAACTGAGGGGCATTCTACAAAATAACTAACCTAAAGTCTTCAAAACTGTCAATATCCTGATACAAAGGAAGGCTAGGATTGTTTCTGATCAAAGGAGACTAAAAAATGCATGGTACTATGAAGGACACAACTGGAAAGATCTAAATCAGGTCTATGAGTTGGATACTACTAGTGCTGTATCATTTTCTGAGTTTGAATATTGCACCACTTTACAACTTATCTACAAAATTATGTCGAGATAAAAAGTTAAAATAAGGCAGAAAATATCACATTAAAAATATAATTCTCATGTCTCAGAATTCCAAAGCAAAAAAGAAGGCTACCCAAAGTACTTTTGAAATTATTTTCTATTCTCTCATCTTTGTTTGGATTCTATGGGAGCCAGATTCTTTTGAGTGCCTAAACCATTTTGGTGATAAGCTAGGTATGAATTACAGCTATGAGTGTACACACTTCCATGGTGGCCTAAAATGGGTATAGGGGGTGGTTTCTAAAGGCCCTAATTACCATAGAGTAATTAAAGCAAGCCTCCATATGTATCTGAAACACAAGCCCTGAGACCCAATATGCCAAGCTCATCAAACCCAGTGTGACAGCTCACTGCCAGTACTGAGCCTCATACAGCTCCAGCTGACCCTCCTTGTACAACTTGGTCATTTTTGTGACACCACCCTGAGGCCCAAGACTATTAATAGGTTCTGGAGCAAAGGGTGCTACCAAACCCAGTTCAGATGTATTCAGACCCTGCTCTCATCCTGGAAAGAAAAATAAGAAAGAGATACAGGCTTTGACAAATCTTACGCAGTATGTAAATGTTCAACAGGGGACATGTAATGTCTGCAATGGACAGAGAACAAGGCATAAAGGACCTAGGTTATATGGCAGAAAGAATTAGCTAAGCATGAGAATTATACTCTGAGATGATCAAGATGTTAAGTGAATTTCCAGAAAGCTTCAAAACAAGACAAATAAGTGCAATTGTACCTGTCTGGAGTGGGCTGATGTGGTCATTTATGAAGACCACAGCTGGAAGATGAACCTTCAAATGTTGGTCCTCATTCACTTGTGCATTAAAATCTTTCTAAATTAAAAAATGAGATATTTCCACTGTCCCCAAAAAGCACACAGAAAAATATCTATAGCAAACAGATCTAGAAAACTAAGAATAATGATACATCAAGTAGGCAGCTGAATTTTAAATACCAAAGCCTAAGAGACCAGGGTGGGGGGAAAGCAAAAGACCACACCCAGCAGCACAAGGTTGCACCGCAAGAAGTCCTTGAGAAATGGGGTCATAAGATGACTACTAGGCACCCTCCCAGGTGCTCTGTAGCAAATATCCTATCTGCTAAACTCTCTTCCTAGATGGCAGGATGGGGTAATAAATCCTCCAGAACCTCCAGACCCAAAGCCTCGGCTCCTGTATGTCCATAGTGTCTGTGCTGGGAAGCACTCAGGGTGTGGTGTGGAGAAAGAAAGGAGACACAAAGGAATAAAGATGAGCACACATTTCCTGAGGGTTGCACACAGCAGAAAAGAGCATGGGATTTGAGTCCTGTGGCCTGGGCTGGAATCCTGCCTCCACCATATTGTGTTCATGAGTTGAGAAGGTCACCCCACCTCCCAGAGCCTCAGTTTCCTCATTAGCTGCCTCTAATGGTTCCTGAGATCTGAATGAGATAATCATGCAAAGGCCTAGCTCTTGTTATTACCAGGAACTCTACAATAAAACCTCTATCTCACACGAACTACATTCATCCTTCACCCTTCACCCATGAACGACATTCACCCTTCACCCTTCCATTGGCCTCAGGGAGACTGACTTTGTCACATAAAGCAAATGAGAACCACTCAAAGCTTTCCTCCTTTCTCTCTTCTCACTCTGTCTATAAAAATAGCATTTTCTTTCCTTTCTATCTAATGATTTTCTGTATTTGGAGGCACAAGATGATTAGTAAAATAAGAGTATCATTTTTATTTAGTAATACCTCTCCATCCTTCATAAAAATGACAAAGGATACAGAGGGTTCATTTTAGGACCAGTGGAAATTAACAAAGGACATTTGCCACATAGATAGAAATTTCTTGCGATAAGGATAAAATGATTAATTCTCTTCTTTGAAGTCTAAGGCCTTTAGGACTATTGGTCAGTGTAATAGGTATTGCTACAGATTGAAAAGGCCTAGACAGAGGTCAGACCGGTACACAGTACGAAAGCTATGCAGTGAAGAAAGGATGAAAAAGAGAATCAAGAGAGGAAAGGTGAGGAGTCCAGAGAGGAGCATGGACTAAAGTTTGGGAGTGGAGCTACATGGCAAGAGAATACAATAGAGACTTTAGGGCCACACCACCATGGTAAATGGGATGGTAGAAAAAAAATAAATGAGGTAAAAAGAATCTCCAGAACATTCTGCTGTATATCATTCGATCCAACTCCCAGCCCTTCATCACCTTTCTGAGAGACATTAGCAAAGACTTCTAGTACTTTCTAAGAGTTTTTGGAGGTCACACATAGTTTTCTATGAAAATTTGAAGGATGACTGTATTTAATATTTCTTTTTATTTTAGAATTTTGACTCAATATTCTTTTGGGACCTACATTCTATTTTGAGTACTTGCAGTCTAAACTCGCTTGATAAAGAGCCGAATCACCATGGGCTTATCACTCTCTCTCATACATAGTCTCACATAATCCTCACATCTGGGTAGTGTAGAAAATGCAGTCTATCAGGAAAGAAATGAAGAAACTCAGAGACATTACGTAACATGTGCAAGTTCCCACAGCACGTAAATGGTAGACTCAACACCCAAACCCAGATCAGTCCAACTCCGACCCCTATGCTTTTGGTTTTTGTTTTGTTGCTTTTTAAAAAAATGTGGTAAGCCCTGGCTGGTGCAGCTCAGTGGATTGAACGCGGGCCTGGGAACCAAAGGATCATGGTTTGATTCTCAGTCAGGGCACATGCCTGGGTTGCAGGACAGTTCCCAGCAGGGGATGCATGAGAGGCAACCATACACTGATATTTCTCTCCTCTCCTTCCCTTCCCCTCTAAAGATAAATAAATAAAATCTTTTAAAAATTGTGGTAAAATTCACAGACCATGAAATTCACCATTTTAATCATTTTGAAATGGACAAGTTGGTGGCATTAAATACATTCATACTGAGGGCAAACATCTCTACTATCTAGTTCCAGAAAATTTTTGATACCCCAAAAGAAAATGTTATACTCATTAAGCAATAAGAACCCATTCCTTCCTTCTCCAGTCTTTGGGAACCACTAATCAGCATTATGTATATATGGATTTGCCTATCCTGGATATTTTGTATATACAGAATCATCCAATAAGTAACATTTTGTATCTGGCTTCCTTCATTTAGCATAATCTTTTCTAGATTCATTCATGTTGTAACAAGGCTCAACAGCACTCCTTTTTAAGATGCAATGTTGCATATGTACAATGCATATGTACAATGTTGCATATGTACAATGCAACATTTATATCCCTCTTGTTTATTCCTCATTGGATGGTCATTTGACTTGTTTTTCACCTTTGGTTAGTATGAATAATACTGCTATGAATAGCCATATATAATTTCTTGTTCAAACTCCTGTTTTCAAGTCCTTTGGGAAAACCCATACTTTTAATCACTGCACTGCCCTGACTCTCTTCCAAATGGCACTGATTCCCATAGCAATCACTATGCTGAGAGGTGTCCAAAGAGACTCAGAAAGTATTTGTTGATGAAACAATGACTTAAAAATGACACATTCAAAAGAATGTCATGAATTCTACTAACCAAAACATTCTTAATTTCACTACTTATTTCTGAAGTTCCCAAAAATTATAGAATCTTCAACAATACCAAAGAATCTAGCCAGCACTTAGTTATTTCATTTCCTTTTTAAAAAGATATTGATTTAAATTTTATTTTCAATTAATTTACATTCAATATTATTCTGTATTAGTTTCATATCTACAGCATAGTGATTAGATAATCATACCCTTTACAAAGTGGTCCCCCCAATATTTCTTGTACCCACCTGACACCATTCATAGCTTCTGACTACATTCCCTATGCTGTACTTTGCATCTCTGTGATTATTCTATAGCTACCAACTTGTAGCTCTTAATGTCTCCACCTTTTTCACCCAACTCCCCAACATCCCTCCCATCTGGCAATCATCAGTCTTTTCTCTGCATCTATGAGTATGTTTCTATTTTGTTTGTTCATTAATTTTGTTCTTTAGATTCCACATATGAAATTATATGGTATTTGTCTTTCTCTGTCTGACTTACTTCACTTAGCATAATACGCTCTAGGTCCATCCAATTTATAAAAAATGATAAGATTTTATTCTTTTTTATGGCCAAGTAATGTTCATGCCATTGTACACATGTACCATCACTTTTTTATTCACTGATCTACTGATGGGCACTCGGGTTGCTTCTATACCTTGGCTATAATAAATAATGTCGTTATTCTTTTGAATTAGTGTTTTGGATATCTACTGATATATACCCAAAAGTAGAATCACTGGGTCATAAGGCCATTCCAATTTTAATTGTTTGAGGAGCCTCCATACTGTTTTTCACAGTGGCTATACCAGTCCTCATTCATACCAATAGTGCTCTAGGATTCCCTTTTCTCCACATCCTTGCCAGCACTTGTTGTTTGATGATTTATTTATCAAGTCATTCTGACAGATGTGACTTTTTCTCTTAATTTTAAACTCCACTGTAATGAAATTTCCAAAGCACAACAGTCATAATGCTAAAGTAATTACATGTACCTTGGGTAATATATTAATGGTTCGTGTCCAATCTTTTAAAGCACTAGTTTTATGCAATGTTTCAAGCTAACATAAAAGAGGCTATTGTGGTCAAAAGCAGGAGTGTGCAAAGGCCCTTTCAGAGGACATTAGGGTTTCCAGTGAAACAAGAATTACAGCTAGTTGGAGGAAGAGAAATGACAAAGAAAAGCCAAGATGTTTTATTTCTATCATTGGGGAATGGTCTAATGTCTGTCTGCTAAGTCATCTATCTCCATGACTGCATAATAAAATGAAAGTTCAGGGGATCTAGATGCTACAAGGAGATACTTGCATCTCTTGTTAATGGATTTTATTTTCATTGCATCTACCACTAAAGATACTGAAAGTAAGATCTAAGACTTCCAATATCTAGGCTTTTGATTATCTTTTGATAATTGATTATCTTTTCCCGTATAATTGATTATCTGGTTCCTGTTGGCACTAATTCTTGATGTTACAAACATTAAATTTATTAAAACCTCCATTTATAAAGCATTATGAACATTACTTAAATGATGGAACTTTCTTTTATTTTCCCCTTAGATTAAAAAACTGACATGAGCCCTGGCTGGTGTAGCTCAGTGGATTGAGCACAGGCCTGTGAACCACACAATCGCGGTTTGATTCCCAGTCAGGGCACATGCCTGGGTTGCAGGGCAGTTCCCAGTTCCCGGCAGGGGACGCACGAGAGGCAACCATACATTGATATTTCTCTCTCTCTCTCTCTCTCTCTCCTTCCCTTCCCCTCTAAGATAAATAAATAAAATCTTAACCTGACATGAACCAGCAATTTTTGTTGCTACTCATAAAATCCCTGTGGTCAGTGCTTCTGTGGGTATTTGCTTGCATAAGACATGAGCCGTGATGGTGTGCAGGACTGTAGGCATCTGAGCATAAATCCACAAGCCAGCCTTCCTGAATGCTACTTCAAGGTCATGCCAGCTGCTCTGATTATCCTCTACTTATCTCTCTTCATCTTTATGTTCTCAACTGTAAAAATTAAGGTAAAGCTTTCTAGTTCCCAATACTGTGTAAAAATTAAATTACAATTTTTTCTGAAAATTAAATTATAAATGTTCTCTTTTGAACTTCCAGCCAAGATGGAAGCATAGATAAGATACAATTTGCCTCCTTGCACAAACAAAAGAAGAACAACAAATTTAAAAACAAAAAATAACCAGACCTGCAAGAAAATCTAATTGTAAGGAAGTCTAATGCTCAAAAAGGGTTAAAGAAGAAACATTCATACAGACTGATAGGCAGGGAGGTAGAGATGGGCAGGCAGGGTGGGGAGGACCTGTGGCAAGGTGCCTACTGGAGGACTAGAGTGGGCAAGATAGAGGCTGGTAGAGCAGGCAAGGGAGCGGCTGGTGGAGTGGGTGGTTCCACATTTGTGTGCAGATAAACCAGGAGGAGAAACTGTGGAGCAAGACAAATCACGCAGCCCAGGATTCCCATGTGGGGAAATAAAGCCCCCAAATCTGTGACTGAAAATACCTGTGGTGGCTGAGGAGGTGGGAGGAAATCCCAGCCTCGCATGAGAGTTCATTGGAGAGACCCATAGAGTCCTAGAACATACACAAAATCACTCACCCAGGAATCAGCACCTGAAGGACCCACTTTGCTTCTGGGTAGTGGAGGAAGTGACTGAAAGAGCCAAGAGCTGAGCAAGTGGCATCATTCCCTCTTGGATCCCTTCCCCCCAGACAGTACCACAACACAGCAACCCCAGTTGCCCCACCATGGTGAATACCTAAGACTCCACCCCTTACTACATAACAGATGTGCCCAGACCAAAAAAAATACGGCCCACATGAAAAAACAGATCAAAGTTCCAGAAAAATAAGCAATGAAGAGATAAGCCAACTTATAAAATACACAGTTCAAACACTGGTAATCAGGATGCTCACAGAAATGGTTGAATATAGTCACAAAATAGAGGAAAAAGTGAAGGCTATGAAAAGTGAAACCAAGGGAAACGACAAGGAGGGGAACGGAACTGGGGCTGAAATCAACACTTTAGACCAGAAGGAAAAAGAAACATTCAATGAGACCAGAATGAAGAAACAAGAATTCTTTTTTTATTTTTCAAAATATTTTTATTTAATTATTGTTTAAGTACAGTTTTCTCTCTTTTACTTCCATCCCAGCCCACTCCCCCCAGTGCTCCCATCCTGCCTCCCATTGCCACCCCTGTTAGTTTTTGTCCCTGTGTCCTTTATACTTGTTCCTGTGAATCCTTCCCCTTTTACCCTGAAATTCCCTCCCCTCTCCCCTCTGGTTCCTGTTGGCCTGTTCTCTATTGCACTGTCTTTGGTTATATTTTGCTTGCTTGTCTGTTTTGTTGTTTAGCTTCCTGTTAAAGGTGAGATCATATGGTATTTGTCTTTCACCTCCTGGCTTAGTTGACACAGCATAATGCTTTCCAGTTCCATACATGATGTTGCAAAGGGTAGGAGATCCTTCTTTCTTTCTGCTACATAGAATTCCATTGTGTTTATGCACCATACTTTTTGAATCCATTCATCATCTACTGATGGGCACTTAGGTTGCTTCCAACTCTTGGCTATTGTAAATTGTGCTTCTATGAACATTGGGGTGCATAGGATCTTTTAGATTGGTGTTTCAGGGTTCTTAGGATATAATCCAGGCAGTGGAATTGCTGGGTGAAAAGGCAAATCCATTTTTAGTTTTCTGAGGAAATGCCATATTGTTTTCCATAGTGGTTTTACCAGTCTGCAGTCCCACCAACAGGGAACTGGGGTCCCCTTTTCTCCACAACCTCTCCAACACTTGTTTGTTGCTTTGTTTATGATGGCCATTCTGACCAGTGTAAAGTGGTATGTCATTGTGGTTTCAATTTGCATCTCTCTGACAGCTAGTGATATTGAGCATCTTTTCATGTGTCTCTGGATCCTCTGTATGTCCTCCTTGGAGAAGTGTCTGTTCAAGTCCTTTGCCCATTTTTTAATTAGGTTGCTTGTCTTCTTACAGTGGAGTTGTGTAGGTTCTTTGTATATTTTGGAGATTAAACCCTTGTCTGAGGTATCATTGGCAAATATGTTTTCCCATATAATTGATTATCTTTTTATTTTAATGTCATTTTCTTTAACCATGCAGAATCTTTTTATTTTGATGAGATCCCATTTGTTTATTCTTTCCTTTATATCCCTTGCTCTAGGAAATATATCAGTAAAATGTTGCTGCGTGAAATATCTGAGATTTTCCTGCCAATGTTCTCCTCTAGGACTTTAATGGTGTCACAGCTTATATTTAAGTCTTTTATCCACCTTGAATTTATTTTGGTGTATGGTGTAAGTTGGTGCTCGAGTTTCATTTTTTTTGCATGTGGCTGTCCAGTTCTCCCAACACCATTCGTTGAAGGGGCTATTTTTACTCGATTTTATGTTACTGCCCCCTTTGCCGAATATTAATTTCCCATAGAGACTTGGGTTTATTTCTGGGCTCTCTGTTCTGTTCCATTGGTCTATGTGCCTGTTTTTATGCCAGCACCAGGCTGTTTTGATTACAGTGGCCTTGTAATACAGTTTGATATCAGGTATTGTGATCCCTCCTACTTTGTTCTTCTTTCTCAAAATTGCAGCTGCTGTTCAGGGTAATTCATGGTTCCATTTATATGGAAGTGTTATTTTGGAAGTGTTTGTTCTATGTCTGTGAAATATGCCATTGGTACTTTAATAGGTATTGCATTGAATCTGTAAATTGCTTTGGGTAGTATGGACATTTTGATGGTGTTAATTCTTCCAATCCATGAACACGGTATATGTATTCATATGTTTGTTTCTTCCTTGATTTCTTTCTTCAGTGTTTTGTAGCTTTCTTCATATAGGCCTTTTACCTCCTTGGTTAGGTTTACTCCTAGGTATTTTATTTTTCTTTTTGCTATATTGAATGGGATTTTTTCTTGATTTCTGCTTCTGCTGTTTCATTGTTAGCATATAAAAATGTGTTTGATTTCTGTATATTTACTTTGTAACCCGCTGTTTTGCCAAATTCATGTATTTGGTTGAGCAGTTTTTGGGTAGAGTCTATAGGATTTTCCATGGACACTATCATGTCATCTGCAAACAATGACAGTTTTGTTGCCTACTTTTCAATTTGAATGCCTTTTATTTCCTTTTCTTGTCTGATCACTGTGACTAAAACTTCCAATATTATATTGAATAGAAATGGTGAAAGTGGACAACCTTGTCTTGTTCCTGATCTTAGCGGAAAAGCTTTAAGTTTTTGTCCATTGAGTATGATGTTGGCTATAGGTCTCTCATATATGGCCTTTATTATATTGAGGAATGCTCTCTCTATTCCCACTTTGCTGAGTGTTTTATCATACACGGGGGTTGTACCTTATCAAACACTTTTTTTGAATCTATTGATATGATCATGTGATTTTTGTCTTTGCTTTTGTTTATGTGATGTATTACATTTATTGATTTGTGAATATTGAACCATCTTTGCATCCCTGGGATGAATCCCACTTGGTCATGGTGTATGATCTTTTTAACATATTGTTGGATGCAGTTTGCCAATATTTTGTTGAGGATTTTAGCGTCTATGTTCATTAGTGATATTGGCCTGAAGTTTTCTTTCTTTGTTGTGTCTCTATCTGGTTTTGGAATTAGGAGGATGCTGGCTTCATAAAAAGAGTTTAGGAGTCTTCCATCATTTTGAATTTTTTGAAATAGTCTGTGAAGAATAGGGGTTAGCTCTTTTTTAAATGCTTTGTAGAATTCTGCTGTGAAACCATCTGGCTCAGGGCTTTTGTGTGACGGGAGTTTTCTGATTACTGCTTCAATTTCATCAGGTGTTATTGGCCTGTTCAGGCTTTCTATTTCTCCTTCATTGAGTTTTTGAAGATCATATTTTTCTAGAAATTTGTCCATTTCACCTAGGTTTTCAAATTTCTCGGCATACAGTTCTTCATAGTAATTTTTTACAATCCCTTCTATTTCTGTGGTATGGTGTCAGTTGTAATCTCTCCTCTTTCATTTCTGATTGTATTTATTTGGGTCCTCTCTCTTCTTTTTTTGATGAGCCTCCTTCAAGGCTTGTCGATGTTATTTACCTTTTTAAAAAACCAACTCCTTGATTCATTGATCCTTAGAATTGTGCTTTTAGTCTCTATGACATTTAATT
Source organism: Sturnira hondurensis (assembly GCF_014824575.4). NCBI lineage: Eukaryota > Metazoa > Chordata > Mammalia > Chiroptera > Phyllostomidae > Sturnira > Sturnira hondurensis. The sequence goes on along the minus strand of NW_028081623.1, from coordinate 5,847,647 downwards.
CTGCTCTGATCTTAGTTATTTCCTTTCTTCTACTTGCTCTGGGCTGTCTTTGTTGTTGTTCCTCAAGTTCTTGCAGGTGTAGGGTTAGGTTGTTTGTTTGAAATGTTTCTATCTTCTTTAGGTAAGCCTGTATTGCTATGAACTTTCGGCTCAGGACTGCCTTCACTGTGTCCCATAAGTTTGGGGTTGTTGTGAGTTCATTTTCATTTGAGAAACAAAAATTCAAAGCAATAAGGAGAGGCTTAAGAACCTCTGAGAAAACTTTAAACATTCCAAAATCCAAATCATAGGGGTGACAGAAGGAGAAGAGGAAGATTAAGAAATTGAAAACTTAATGAAGGAGAACTTCTCCAATCTGGCAAAGGGAATAGACTTCCAGGAAGTCCAGGAAGCTCAGGGAGTTCCAAACAAGATGTACCCAAGGAAGCACACACCAAGGCACATCATAATTACATTATCTAACGTTAAAGATAAAGAGAGAAGCTTAAATGCAAGAAGAGAAAAGGAGACATTTACCTACAAAGGAGTTCCCATTAGACTTTTAGCTTATTTCTCAAAAGTAAGCTAAATGGGCAAGAATGGGCTGGAAAGAAGTATTCAAAGTCATGAAGGCAACAGCGTACATCCAAGATTACTCTATTCAGCAAAAGTGCCTCCCAGATAAGTTCAAGTTAAAGGAGTTCATTATCACCAAGCGTTTGTTACATGAAACATTAAAGGGACTTATCTAAAGAAAAAGAAGAAAATCAAATATGTGAACAGTAAAATGACAATAAACTCACAGCTATCAACAACCTAACCTAAAAAAATACAAAAACAAAATGAACTAAGCAAATGACTAGAACAGGAACAGATTCACAGAAATTGAAATCACATGGAGAGTTATCAGCATGGAAAGGGTGTGGGGAGAATGAGGGGAAAGTTACAGGGAATAAGATGCATAAATGGTAGGTACAAAATAGACAGGAGGAAATTAAGAATAGTATGGGAAATGGAGAAGCCAAAAAACTTATATGTATAACACATGGACATGAATTAAGGTGGGGGAATGATGGTGGGGGGATGCAGAACAGAGGGGGATAAAAGAGAGAAAAAGTGGGACAACTGTAATAACATAATCAATAAAATATATTTAAATTTTTTTCTTTTGTCCTCTTTTCCACCTTTTCTTCACTAAGTAGCCCCCACCTTCTTTTTTTTACATTTTTTAAAATATATTTTATTGATTATGCCATTACAGTTGTCCCATTCCCCCCTTCATTCCTCTCCACCCTGCACACCCCTCCCCCTCCATTCCCCCCTTTAGTTTATGTCCATGTGTCACAAGTTCTTTAGATTCTATATTTCCCATACTATTATTGTCCTCCCCCCTATCTATTTTCTACCTACTGTCTATGCTACTTATTCTCTGTACCTTCTCCTCCTCCCAGTCCCCTGTTGCTAACCCTCCATGTGATCTCCATTTCTATGGTTCCACTCCTGATCTAGCTGTCCTCCTAGAATGCTTTTGTTTTAGGTGCGGTTGTTAATAACTGTGAGTTTGCTGTTCGTATTTTTTATCTTCTTTTTCTCAGATAAATCCTTTCAACATTTCATATAATAAGGGCTTGGTGATGATGAACTCCTTGAATTTGACCTTATCTGAGAAGCACTTTATCTGCCCTTCCATTCTAAATGAAAGCTTTGCTGCATAGAGCAATCTTGGATGTATCTCTTTGGATTTCATGACTTGGAATACTTCTTTCCAGCCCCTTCTTGCCTGTAAGGTCTCTTTTGAGAAATCAGCTGACAGTCTGATGGGAACTCCTTTGTAGGTGACTGTCCCCTTATCTCTTACTGCTTCTAGGATTCTCTCCTTCATTTTAGTCTTGGCTACTGTAATTATGATGTGCCTTGGTGTGTTCCTTCTTAGGTCCAACTTCTTTGGGATTCTCTGAGCTTCCTGGATTTCCTGGAAGTCTATTTCCTTTGCCAGACTGGGGAAGTTCTCCTTTATTATTTGTTCAAATAAGTTTTTCATTCGTGGCTGTTCCTCTTCCCCTTCTGGTACCCCTATAATTCGGATGTTGGAACGTTTAAAGATGTCCTAGAGGTTCCTAAGCCTCTCCTCATTTTTTGAATTCTTGTTTCTTCCTTTTTTCTGTTTGGTTGTTTTTTTCTTCCTTCTGGTCCACTCCCTTGAATTGAGTCCCAGTTTCCTTCCCATCACTATTGGTTTCCTGTGCATTTCCCTCCATTTCAATCAGTTTAGCTTTCATATGTTCCTCTAATTTGTGATTAAAATCACCCAATTCTGTGAGCATCCTGGTCACCAGTATTTTGAACTTTGCATCTGAAAGGTTGGCTATTTCTTGGTCACTTAGAATTATAGGCTCTGGGGCTCTGAGCTGTTCTTGAGTCATAATGTTTGGTCTGTTCGCACCAGTTATGTATGAGGGGCAGAGCCATAGGTGTTAACCAGGGCTGGGCGACCCAGTCGCTGGGTTGTCACGCTGTATGTGGGGATGGGGTCAGAAAGGGAAAATAAATGGCACTTTGCTCCACCTCACTCTCTCAGATTTCTGTCCCCTCCGCGGCTTCTCGCAAGCAAATTAGACCCCTGTGGTGCTGGTTCCCAGGTGTGTGGGCCCATGTACTCTCTAGGACCCTGTGGGTCTCTCCAATGAACTCTCTGTGAGCCTGGGAGCCTCTCTTGGCTCCTCGACCTCAAGAAAATCTTTCCAGTTGGTGCTTTCAGGCTTTAATTCCCGTCACTGAGGCCCTAGCCTGAGTTATCTGTCTCACTGCTCGCTCCTTTGCTTGGTTTATCTGCGCGCAAATGTCTGACCGCAGTCAGCCAGCTGCCCTGCGCCCTCACTGGGTCTGCATGTCGCCACCCCACGCCTGGGATCCACCAACCGCATCTGCCTCTGCCCCTGGGTCCGTGGGACTGAAAGATCTTTCCAGCCCGACCCCGTTCTGCCACTGACTCCGCCCCTCTTACTGGTATGGCTGAGTGGTTCGTTGTTGTTGGACTTCCGTGCAGTTCAATTTTCACTGTTTTGGCTGCATTTTTGTTTCTAAAACTTTGCTGTCTTTAAATTTAGTTGTGGGACGGGGTCCTTCGGGTGCTGATTCCACAGTGTTTCCACCTACGCCTCCATCTTGGCCGGAAGTCTTCCCCCACCTTCTTAATACATCACTCTGAGCTTGGTTGAGGGTTTTTCAATTCTGAATCAGTTGCAACTCTGCAACTATTAACCTGATCAGCACCCCAAGGACCCCAGACTTAAAAGAACAAAGGCTGATAAATTTTGTCTCTTTTATGTATCTCCCCCACCCCCTAATATATTGATGCCACTAACTACCACTATCAATACCAACATCACACCAGAGGAACAGAGATGAGGACCATACACAGATAAATCAGGGTGAAGGACTGGTGACTAGATGCCATCATCAGCAGATTAAAATCTTTACATTTGCCTCTCTCTCATAAAAAATAAAAATGCTCCAGCAGCAAATCATTTTAATCCATATGTCCAGCCTGCATCACAGTAAAAATCATGCTAGGAACATTTATGTTTCAATCTGTTCATTTCCCCTTGGCAAGCCTGCATTAGGAATGTTTCTACAGAAAAACAGGTGATGTAAAAAGTTTTTCTGAGCAACACAATGGGAAGCTTAAATGACTATTTTCTTTTTGTTACTGTATTCACTGTGCTATATGTAATCAATAATAAATAATCATAAAGAAAATAGAATTATTTCAAGTAAAAGCCAAGCTTTGATAAAAGACCCATAGACTCTTGACACCAGCCCCATTCACTTGAAAGGTAAGATGATTGGTATGGAGATGCTAATCCTCAAATTACGAGGCTAAGAGAGAGGCGGGCTGCTGAAATCAGCTCTTTGCTTTCAGGCTTGACTCTTAAACAAGAACTATTTTCAGTGCCAGTTAATAGTAACAAAGCCAGAGTAAGCAGGCACATACAGGTAGCATACATGAGGACAAAGGCACAGCCATCTTTGGATGAACAAGGGCTCTCTTCTTGGATAGAGATTTACTTTCCTTTCTGTTTCACTTATTGCCAATAAAGCCCCTCGAAGCCAACTGGACAGATAACTGCTAGACCCCCCCCCCCCAATGCTTGATAAGATCCAGAAATCCTCCTGGCCAAACTCAGCAGCAGCAACCACTAACTCAGAACACTTCTAGATATTTTGTCAGAAACATGTGGCACATGGGAGAGTGTCTAAAGCCAACCCTAGAATTCCATGAGCACAGTCAGGAATTTTCTTCCATCAAGCATCCATAAAAAGCACATTCTACAAGTGTATAAAACCAAAAATGTCAAGCAAAAGAAATGCTATGGTCTACATAATCTCAATTTCAAAATGTTTTCTCTTTTTAAATAAAATCGGGGTCATATGTCATAGACTATATATGCATTTAAAGAGTGGTTATTTATTGCTAGTTAATAGAATGTAGGTGCTTTTCAGTAATGAATGCATATAACATTCATAATTCTAAAGCAACTATTTCTTAAAAAGAAAACTTATAGATCAGATTGAAAATATTCACTCCATAACCATTTTCTAAAAACTATGTTCAAAAACCAGTGAAAGTGGGAGGAGGGGGAGCTGGGAAATAGCATAATATAAAAGAAATCAGTGGCTTGCAGAAAAGAAAAATCTATACAAGGGCACATGCAAGTAAAAAGCCTATTTAGTTTATTCTAAGAAAAATGTAATATGCTCAACTTATATGATTTTAAAAATAGTACCTACAATATATGGAGAATTTGAATCATCTACTAATGTTTTCAAGAATCTTTCAAGTTAAATTTTTTACAAATTTTACAAATAAGGAAAGTGAAATTTACAAAGAATAAATGACTTCTCCCTAGCCAAACATCAAGTAATTGGAAGAACCGTGTTTTAAACATGGTTCTGACCATTTTTACTGCCTTTATAAATTTAATGAAGAATACTTAGAATATTCAGTAAACAAAAATATAAGTTAATTTTATTTATGAGCACACATTGAAAAGAATCAAGGAATATAACAACAGAGCAATGGAACAGGAGAGCAGAAAGAAAAAAAGCAGAAGTGAGGTGGGTAATATTAGGTTCAAGTATTAGGTTCAATAATCCAGCAATCCCACTAATGGGTATTTATGCAAAAGAACTAAAATCAAGATTTTGAAGAGATGTATACACTCCCATGTTTGTTGCAGCACTATTCATAATAGTCAAGATGTGAAAACAATGTCTATCTGTAGATAAATGAATAAGGAAAATGTGGTATATACATACAATGGAATATTAGCCCTAACATACAGAAAATAAGATCTATATAATCCATTATAGGTTTTATCCAAGCTTTACTTTTGTTCCACTATTTGCTTAATTTCTAAAAATTCTCTGCAGATGTTTTAAAAGTATATGTACTCACTGAAGGGTATAAACTTTACAAAAATGCAGCCATTAAAATTATTAGTTAAACCTGCTTTATACTAGGCTTACTTGATTTATCAAGGAAAAGTTTTAAAATCTCAGTTGTGTGTGTATCTATTTTTCCCAATATATAAAAGTATTGTATGTTTGCCCTGGCCAGGTGGCTCAGTTGGTTGGAGTGTCATCTTGTATACCAAAAGGGTGTGGATTTGGTTCCTGGTCAAGGCACATGCTAGGTTTGTAGGTTCCACCCCTGGAAGGGGCTTGTATTAGGGAGTAGTTGCCAATCAATGTTTCTCCCTCTCCCTCCCCCACCCTCTCCCCCTCTCTCCCTCTCCCTCTCCCTCTCCCCTCCCCTCCCCTTCTCTCTCTCTCTCTCTCCCCTCCTACCCACCTTCCTCTCCCTTTAGAACCAATAAATATTTCCTTGGATGAGGATTTTTAAAAGTTTCATGATTTACATGGTTTAATGGCACCAACTAGGTGCATAATCATTTCTATTACATTTCTGAGGTGAAGTCTAGCTTTTTAAAAAATATTTTATTTATTTATCTTTAGAGGGGAAGGAAAGGAGAGAGGGAGAGAAATATCAATGTTTGGTTGCCCCTCAGGAGTCCCCTGCTGGGAACTGGCCTGCAATCCAGGCATGTGCCCTGACTGGGAATCGAACCGCGATCGTGTGGTTCGGAGGCCTGAGCTCAATCCACTGAGCTACGCCAGCCAGGGCTGAAATCTAGCTTTTTTAAGAATTCTCTTTTACATTCTTTGTTCTGCCCTGTGCCTTTGTCTCCTTTTTGTATTATTAATCTCTTTATTTAAATAAACCTGGTAGATCTTTACCTATCTTTTAACTTTTAATTTATAGGTATATTTTAAGTCCAGATATAATTGAACCTCATTTCTTAACCCACTCTTGGGGTCTTGATCTTTTAATAAAGAACTTTACTTTATTCTTTTTTTTAAATACAAGGAAATAAGGAAATTCTGCAAATGTGACAACATGGATGAATCTTCAGGACATTATGCTAAATGAAATAAGCCAGTCACAGAAGGACAAAATACTCCATATGTTTTCTCCTGTGAGTTGTCTGAAATAGTTAAATTCATAGAATCAGAATGGAATTGCCAAGAGCTGGGGGGAGGGAAATGGGGAGTCGCTAATCAACAGGCATAAACTTTCGGTTAAGCAAGATAATTTCTAGAGATCTGCCACCCAATATTAAGTGATTATGCACTTCATAATTTATGATGATAGTAGCTCTCATACTGTGTCCTTATCACAGTAAAAGAAAAAAATGTAAAGGAGGCACTTGTTTTATCTGGGCCCCAGAATTACATATGTTCTACACAGCTATGATTATGTGACTAACCCCTGTTTACAGCTCTGATTCCTAAACCTCCGGCCTCCACTGTGGAAAGCATAGACAGAACAGAAAATATTCTGTCAACTTCTGCCCCAGGCACAATAACTCTGCAATTGTTACTTGCAGCATCCCAGAAGAAATGAAACCAGCAGCTGAAATCTATGCACTGGCCACAGATTGTCTCACTAAGATCATCTTGCCTTACAGGTGTCTCAAATATATTTCCTATGCACTGGGCTGGAACAGAGGGTTAAATTAATTCTTTATTTCATAAATGTTAGCAATAGGGATTATTAAAACCTTTATCATACGAGACAGTCAAATCACAGGGAAAGATATGAGCCTAGGTACTGTGAATATAATAGGTCCCAAATAGGTCCCATACACACAACTTAAAACAGAAGGCTAAGCAAGTGACCCTGGTCTGAGAACACACCTCTGATTTCTCACTTCTCTTTTAGATGTAAAATTCTGAATCTAAGTTCAAACAAGACACTAGTAATACTGTTTTTATTTTTTTTTACCATTATCCTTGTGAAAATATCACTAGAGTTTCAAAGGGGGTCTGAATAAAAGACAAGCTTGATTTCTTTTAAATCTTATTTTACCCACAGGACAGTTCTTCACTATAATCTGAACAGCCTTTTCAAAGGGCCTCAGAAAGCATTGATACGTGGAAAGCTTTGAGAAAAGAGAGTATCTTTCTATTTTGATTTTATTTAAAGTTGGTTCTCTTCATGAACAGAATCAGGATTTTCGAAAGAATGTATGGATTCACTTCCACATGGCTGAAGGGCTATACACTCTGGCTGTGAGGCACTGTACCTACAGGTAGGCTGATGATGTCAAATGGTCTGTCCCTACCTATGATCTGGAGCACCTCTCTAGCACACTTGCATATGACCAAAGAAAATATGTGTGGTGTACCAGGTTTTCTCAGTTTAAACAAGGCACTTTCCCATGTGGCTTAAATAGATGTATGGAATATATACATAGATCCTCTCTCTGCATCTATTCTAAAGGAAGATTAAAACATATAAATATAGTACTACTTTGCCACCTTGAAAAATACACGAAAAAAAGTAGCCCTTTCTAAAGTACCATGGCCAGTTTCAAACTGTCCCCTGGCAACACCTTCAGTGCCTACCATTGGCATAGGACACAATACAAGTGAGCCATCCACATCGCAATTCAAATGAAAATACCACCCATAGGTCAAATGTCAAAGCCATCCAGTGACACACTTGGCCTCTGAGGTAGCTGCCTGGTTGCCTTCCAACAATTAGAACACAAATATCTTATTGTACGTGCTAAGCCAGGAAGTCTTAAATAAAAAGATCAATCTTTTCAACAGACAGAACCTGGATAATTCTACGTTATTGAGCATCTGCTCATTATCCTGTGTTCGTACTGAGAGTATTTTTCCACTGTGTGTGAGTCATCTTTGCACCTTCCACAAAAACTCTCTACTTTCACAGTATGCATCCTCAGACAGTAGGTGCAAAACTCAATGAAAAATAATGATTAAATGAATGTGTGTTTTTAAGTTGAACTATATGAACTTGATATTTGATGACTTTAATTCCCCCCAAAATGGCACTTTCAAATCGTTCAAATGAAACCTTAGCACATAAGTTTAGCTACAGAAATAAAAGCCAAAAAAACCCCACAGAAACTTCTGTGGAGATAGAATTCTATGTTTCTGTCATGCAACTGTTCTAATATAAGTAGCCCAGGATGTTATAGCAGTTCCATAGTGTGAGGAATCCAGGCTTCTTCCATCTCATTTTCCTGCCACATGAGATGACATATGTCCATCACATAGTCTAAGGTCTCAGCTCCACTCCCCAGCATTGCATCCACAATCCAGACACAGGGGATGAAGAGGAGACAGTGGAACACAAACCCTTAACCTTAAAACCTTAAAATCAAGACCAGGAAGTTCAACCTGTGCACATTCTGCTCATCTCCCTGGTCAGAACTTCCTAACGTGGCCACATCTAGCTGCAAATGACGTTGGTAATGCTATATTTAGGTGGATAACCATATGTCCAGCAAAAATTAGGTTTTATTACCAAATGAGAAGAAAACCTACAATCTCTATCACATGCCAAGAGAAAGAATAGGAACTGTCATAAAATGCTACGGTTCTTATGGTGGATCATATAAAACTTACTGAATTGAAAAGGGCTCTGGAAAAGTATTTGAAAAGATCAAAATTGAGTTACTCAAGCAAGGTTAAATTAAGAGGAAGTCAGCATTCTTAGCCTACATTAAGTTTCTAAGAAGCAGATATAGAACATGCACAAGTTCACTGAAGGCTTAGGAAAACTCTGCCCTTTGGAGAAAGCTGCCCTTTGTCAATCTGATAACCCTGCACATTCACTCTCTGCTCTTTCTTCCCCAATTTGTGAGACCATATTTAGTGACCCAGCTTTCTCTTACTTCTCCTGGTACTCAATTTAGGGTGAGCTGTAAAGAGTTTATAGGATGTTCATGTTGTAAGAAATGAAATAAATCATATACTCAAGAACTCTTTATGTTTTTCCAAAACCATTTTGAGGCACTAAGACCCCAAGTTACCAGCACCTCCATCCCAGATCCCACAAGACTTTAATTGTTTATTAAAGTGGTTTGAGTTACTGAGATAAAACTACCATGTAACCCAAAACAAGTGATTGTCACACTGATTTGCCCCACTTTAGGGGAAAAAATTGTATATCAAAAATAGTATCCAAAAGCTTAGAAGAGGAGTGCACATTTCTTGACTCATCACTTCATAAGAACATTATCTGAACTGATGAAAAATACAGAGCACTGTGAAGTTTTCAGAAAATGTGGGCCTTCTAACACCAGACTTCCAACATCAAATCCCAATTCTACACTTAGCTAAGTAATCTCAAGCAATGTGCCTAATATTTTCCTTTGTGAACTTCAATCTCCTAAGCTATAAACTAAGAATAATGAGAACATGTACTTCATTGGTTTACTATGAGGGTTACATGATCATAACAATGCCTAACAGATAGTAAGCATACAATACTAAATACAAACCATGACAGCCTGGCAAGCTCTGTAGCAGGAAGATACAACAGAAAGAAAAGGAAAACCCTTATTCCTCATGGGGAAGAGAAAAAGAGGTAGAAGAGAAGTGTGTCCCAATTTTCCCCTCTCCTCCCCGTCACTCCCTTTGGAGGGATGATCATGTCAAAGGGAAGGGAGAGAACTTCAGCCCTTACACCCCAGAGCATTCTAGAAAGGTCACATCTCAGGTTGTCCTACTCACCAATGCAGGACACAACTATATTGCTGTGGCTGCATAATGCAACCAGGTGAAGGAGACATTTAAATTGAGATTCCCAAGATGACCTTGATACTCATGTGCTGAAGACATAGTTACTTCAAAGCCTGGCTGGAAAACTGCCAAATTAAAGTAGGGGGTGGTTGCTGTGGCAGTGGCTATGCGACTCTGTAGCAAGGACTGGGGGTCACAGTTGAATGTTCAGCTAGTTGGCAGAGGACTGTGCAGTTCAGGAAAATCCAAGATGAACTGAGCCAGTTGGAACATGCTTAAGCTCAGAGATGCACACCATAAGTCATTGAACCACGTATGCCTGCAGATAAAGCCACTCATGTGGGCCAGGGACACTGCTCCCAGAAGAAAGGAAGCAGCATATAGAACACCAAAGTATCCTTGCCACCATGAAACTATTTCACCACAGTCATCCTCCCCCACACCCATGTACACAGACACCATCTGCACACTTCCTCTGCACATGTGAGGTAAAAAAGGTGACCACTTGCTCACCACATAATTGAAACACAATATGTTGACAGGGTCTTGAGAGAGGAATGTTCCTATGATTATATGTAAGAAGTATGAAGATAAAATTATTCATTCATCAAACAATGAATCCTATGGGAATGTAGAAGTAAACAAATACAAGTTAGTTTTCAACATCAAACCTGTCATTTGAAGATATAGACCTTCTAAACTCTTCTAAACAATTGCTGATGAGAGTGTGAATTTGGTACAATGCTTCAGAAAACTATTTGGCACTATCTCCTAAAGCTAAATAATGCCTACCCCAATGAATCAGTAATTCCACTCCTAGGTATTAACCCAAGAGAAATTAGTGTTCTTGTCCACTAAAATACATGAGCAAGAAAATTTACAGCGACTTTATCTATAAACCCAAATACTAGAAACAAACCAAATGCTTATCAATTGAAAATGGATAAATAATTATGGAAAATTATTCAGTGTAACACTATTTATGAATAAAAAATGAACTTCTACACTTGGCAATATACATAAATCTCATCTACATTATGATGAGTGAAAGAAGAGTTGAAAGAATACACACTGTACAAAGTTAAAAAACATAAAATTAATCTATAGGTATAAGAACAGAACAGTGCCTACCTAGGAGGAGAAAGTGGGCAGAGGAGAGGAAGTATTCACTAGAAGGAGGCATGAGGGAGCCTACTAGATTGTGGAAATGCTCTGTGACTTCATCTCAGGGGTAGTTAATTACACACAGGCACACACAAATGTGCTGAAAGTCCTTATATCTCAATTTGAGGAAGCAGGGTTTTTAGTGGTGAGAGGAGGGTCATCAGTATTACTATGTTTCCCAACAAGGGATGCTCTGTACCCAAAAGACTCTTATCTAATGCTCTCTGGAGATAAATGTAGACTTTTCCCTGGGCACCTCTGATAGAGATTTCCTTGTTATTTACCCGGGCCACCTCTACATCCATATCACTAGCTGCCATGTGATAGGCAACTGGGAAAAGGTAGGCTACTCTGACTAAAGACTAAATCAATTTAAAGATGTTATTATCCTTTAAATAAAAAAGATCAAAGTAATTCTCTTAAAAGTGTGAGATGAACTGGAGAGCATTATGCTAAGTGAAGTAAGCCAGGTGGTGAGAGACAAATGCCATATGATCTCACCTATAAGTGGAACCTAAACAACAAAACAAACAAGCAAGCAAAATATAACCAGAGACCTTGAAATTAACAACAAATTAACAGTAAGCAGATGGGAGTGGTGGAGGAAAATAATGTGGGAAAGAAGAGAAAGGATCATAAATGAACATGTGTATAAATAACCCATAGACAAAGGCAAAGGGGGTTAGGACTGAGGGTGGGAGGTGGGGGTGGGTAGGGCGGGGGATAGTGGAGGTGGGTATATTTGAATGTTAATAAAAAATAAAAATTAAAAAGTAAAACTGTGAGATGAGGAACTTGGCGTCGTGGAAAGCATATGCCACAGTCATGTTGAAACAATCACAATAATCGCAGTAAATCCCAAGGGACCCAGTTAATCTGAGTCTTCAAGGATCAAGGAACAACCAAGACAAAAACGAAAAAAAGTGATACTGGGTATCAGTAGCTCTCATGTTCGCCAATGACTCCCTTCTCCTTTCTGCTCTTCAACAATTTTTGTGTAAATGTTTGAGCCAATAGAGTCCCTTAATATTTTAGAAACAGTATTTAAGCTTTTTAAGGTCACAGATCTTTTTGAGAATATGATAAAAGCTATGGAGACCCAGGAAAATAAAAACATATAATGTCACATATACAAAGTCCAGTAGAAGTAAGACCTTCTTGAGTGTGGTTGGTAGGTAATGACATGAATATAATAATTTATAGTTTTAATTTGAACATTTCACCTAAAATGTCATATGGTGTGCTTGAGTGAGATATTGTTATGTTACAGAATTACATGCTTATGATTTTGTAATAAAAGATTTGGGACAAATAAAAAGGAGCATTATTTCAGCCAGATCTTGTATTTTGAGTGGTCTGGAGTAATATCTAATACCCCTTAACCACAGAGCTATACAACTATTACAAGGAGTCTGAAACCTTTACTCAGTAATTCATTCTAACAAAATGCATGTGTATATTTATATTAAAGCTAAGGACTAATTCAGTTTATATATCAACTTACATTACTTTGTTTTTAGCTGTAATTATCCGTAGTAAATATGCTAACATTTAGATCTCTCCTGGTATGACCTTGTTGAAGTACTAAAAATGAGGGAATGAACTACTACTTAATAAAGAGTTCATTTTAATAAAAAAATACATTTTGAACATGCAATAACTACACAGGTAAATGTAAAATACAGTATAAATATATTTTTGTTATAATTCATTTTTAATCTTATCTGATTTGAAAGACAAGTATAAAAAGCAATAATTATAAATATTGCTGATATAAAATACATAAAATTTAATTTCTGTGACAATCACAGCACAAAGAAGGGGAGAGAATATGGAACTATGCAGTAATACGGGGGATTTGGCGAGATCGCTAGAGATAGGGTAAGGACGCCAAGATGGCAAGGAAGAGCCCAGGCGCTGGAGAAGGGAAGGGGCAGTTAATGCCAGAGACAGCGGGACTAACAATGCAGTGCAATGGGACAACTTTTCCACCCCCTAAGGCAGCCCTAGAGAGGGTGTGCTTCCCAGGCAAAGGGTAAACAAACCAGTGTATCCCAAGAAGGGAGGGTGAAGCCTGAGAACAGTCTGCTTAGCATCTTTGTGTTCCAAAATGACAGATAAGAATGGGGGGGGGATCTCCGGGCATGGATTTGAATTTCAGTCTTTTGGAGAATAAGGGAATTTCTATGTTTTGAGGAAAAGAGGAACCCAGAGCCAGGGAGTACCACACTACCCCAAATTAGACAACATTTTAATAAAAACCTTTTCCCTTCCCCACCGATCTGTTTTACCCCTGTGTTCAGCCATGGACAGCTGAATCCTATTCTGCTCATATACAGTAGGAACAAAGTTTTGTTTACTATTGAATTAAAATTATCATTAATCTGAACTAGATTGTTACAAATTAAGATATTAATTACAATCCCAAGGAAATCACTATGAAAATAATGTAAAATACAGTAAAAGAAATACCAAGAAAATTAAAATGGCATACTATAAAATATCTAATACCAAAAAAAGACATTAATGAAGAATAGAGGAACAAAACTGGTAGGCATAAATGATACAATATCAGTAACGATGTTACATTTAAATAGATTGAACACCCAATTAAAAGACGGTCATTTGCAGAATGAATTTTTAAAAGATCAAGCTTTATACTGTCTACAAGACACAATTTAGATTCAAAGACACAAATAGAATAAAAAAATAGCATGCAAACAGTAAGCAAAAATGAGCTAGAGTACATATAAACTTCAATACAAAAATTGTTATTAGACATAAGGTACATCTTAAAATAACAAAATGTCAATTCAAAAAGAGGATATAACAAATATAAGCATTTATACACCTAATAAATGTATACCAAAATACATGAAGCAAAAACTGACAGAACTGAAGAGAACACACAATTCAACAATAATTGAACCCATTGATACATTACTTTCAATAACAGTACTAGACAGCACTAGAACAGCACTAGACAGCAATAGAACCATACTAGACGGCTTGAACAGCACTATAAACCAGTAATCCTAACACATATCTATAGAACGCACCACTCAACAGCAGCAAAATACAATTCTTCTCAAGTGTACATGGAACATTCTTCATAATAAATCATATGTTAGACTACAAAACTTCAGTAAAGTAAGAAGGTTCAAAGCACATAACATATGTTATCCAACTATGAATTAAATTAGAAATCACTAACAAAATGGGGAAATCAATAATATGTCAAAATAAAACAATACATTCCTAAGTAACCAATGGATCAAAAAATAAATCATAGGGAAAACTTGAATATACTTTAAGATAAATGAAAACACAAAATACCAACACTTATGGGATGCAGCTAAAGCAAAATTCCACAAGAAATTTAAAGCTGTAAGCACCTGGTTTTTAAAAGGAGTTGTTAAATGAATAATCTAACTTTTCATGTAACAATAAATACTAATAAACCCAAAGAAAACAGAAGAAAAAATAGAGATTATAGTGGAAATAAGTGGAATCGAGAATAGAAAAAAAAATAGAAAAATCAATGAAAACAAAAGTTGGTTCCATCAAGACATTACCATAACTGACAAGCTTTTAGCTAGAGTAACAAATAGAGAAAACTGAACTTTCTAAAATTGGAATGAAACAAGTGACATGACAATCAACCTTACAGAAATACAAGGGAATATGTACAAAGGAATACTATAAATAATTGTATGCCAGCAAATTAGATAAACAAAGTAAATAAACTGAAAAATTCCTAGAAAGACACAAACTACCAAAACTGACTAAAAAAAGAAATAGAATATCTGCATAGATCTAAAACAAGTAAATAGATATCAACAAACAAACAACTTTCCACAAATAAAACCCACAAATAAAAGCCTAAATTGCATCACTAGTGAATTCTACCAACAGAATAAAAGAATTAACACCAAACTTTCACAAACTCTTCCAAAAAACAGGAGGGGAAAAATTCCCAATTCATTCTTTGAGGTCATTATTACTGAGATACAAAAAGAGACAAGTTTCTGGTCAAAATGGTGGAAGGGATAAATGTGACACTTGCATCCTCTCACAACCACATCAAAATTACAACTAAACTAAATAACAACCATCATGCAGAGCCACCTGAAAAGCAACTGAACAAAAGTGCTATAACTAAGAATATAAAAAAGAAGCCACATAAAGACTGGTAGAAAAGGCAAAAACATGGAATAGCTACATCTCACACCCATGTAAGGTGGTTAAGAATTGGGAGGGAGATCCCAGTTGCCGAGGTCCCCCCTGAGAAGTTAGGCATCCCAGCCCAGGGTTCCAGTGCCATGAAGAGAAGTCCCCATAAATTCTGCCCAAGAAAACTAGCAAAGACTGTGGCTCCTAGGGCTTCAGGTAGTCCTCCTAAAGTGCCCCCACACAGACTCGTTCAGAGCACCAGCTCTGAGCTCCAGCCCTGGGGCTTCAGCTCAAAACACACCAGAGACAGACAGGAGGAAATGAATTGTATGACTTTAGGGCAAGAGTTGGAGCTGCAGCTTTCTCCCAGAGAAAGTACAAACAAAGGCCATTGTTTCTTTGTTAAGCCACCCCCCTGGAGGCCCAAATAGGCATCACATTTGAGTCTCCATTAACCTGGCTAACACCACTCACCATACTCTGGTGATTCCCTGAGACCTGGTTTCACCCAGCTTATAGGCCTACCCAAGCTCTTCCAGTGACATTTCCATACAAATGGCCTGTCTTGGCTCACTAGTGCTGCAAACCTTCCTAAAAATCTTTCAAAGATCCACAAACTCTAAACAAACAGTATCTATCCTCAGCATACCCCATATCTCCTGCTAAGCCTGGAAATAGTGACATAGGACATCAGTTTGAAGCTCAGCCTCTCCTGGGCACCTCCAAGCATAGCATGATTGGAAACCATCTGCAGATCACTCTGTAGCTCATGCCATATGGCCCCAGGCAGAGCACAGGCAGCAGCTGATCTTGGTCTGCACCTATCAGGAGGCTCAAGAGACAGTGAACAGGGTGACCAGCTTCATACCACACCAAAGCACCTCCTTGAGTGATATATAAGTAGTAGACTCATCAGGCATCAGAGTCCTGCTGAAGCAAGTCCTGCTCCATAGGGTGGACATCTGCACAGCAGCTTCTCTGCTATGGTCTCAGATTGTTCTCACACCCAGTGGACTCCAGAGTCCATCCTTTCCACTGATGAGACAGCAGCAATCAAGGTTCAACTACAACAAAAGGGTACACACAGCCCACATGGGGGGCACAGAAGAGGGTGAACATGGAGCTTCCTGCTCAAATGACCAGGCCCCACAGGATACCCACTATATAAGGCCACTCTACCAAGACTGGAGACACAGCAGCTCTATACGAACATATGAAGACTACTAAAATAAGGAGACAAAGAAATATGTGCCAAGTGAAGGAACAGAACAAAATTCCAGAAAAAGAACTAAATAAAATTAAGACAAGCAATCTACCAGATGTAGCATTCAAAACACCATTATTAGAATGCTCAGTGGGGAGTGGTGGAGAAAAATGGAGACAATTGTACTTGAACAACAATAAAAAATGTGAAAAATAAATAAATTATTTAAAGAAAATAGAATGTTCAATGAACTTAGGGGAAGAATAGGTCAACTCAGTGAGGACTTCACCAAAAAGATAAAACATAAAAGTGGAGATAAAAAAGAACTAGTCAGAAATGAAGAATACAGTTACTAAAATGAAGAATACACTGGAAGAAATCATGAGTAGATCAGATGAAGCAGAGGATCAAATCAGCAATTTGGAAAATAAAGTAACAGAAAACACCCAATCAGAACAGCAAAAAGAAAAAAATTCCTAAAATATGAGTAGAGTTTAATAGGCTCTGGGACAACATCAAGCACATCAACATTTGCATCATGAGGGCACCAAAGCAGAACAGAGAAAGCAAGAAACTGAAAACCTGTTTGAAAAAAAATGACAGAAAACTTTCCTAACTAGGTGAAGGAAATAAACACACAACTCCAGGAAGAACAGAGAGTCCCAAAACAAGATGAACTCAAAGAGGTCCACGCCAAAGATATATCATAATTAAACTGCCAAAGGTTAAAGACAAAGAATCTTAAAAATGGTAAGAGAAAAGCAGTTAGTTACCTACAAGGGAGATCCCATAAGACTACCAGTTAATTTCTCAACAAAAACTTGAAAAGCCAGAGGGAATAGAACAAAATGTTCAAAATGATGAAAAGCAAGAACATACAAATAAAACTGCTCTACCCAGCAAGGCTACCATTTAGAATCAAAGGATAGACAAAAAATTCCCAGACAAAAAAGAGTTAAGAGTCCATCATCAAACTAGTATTACAAGAAATGTTAAAGGGTCTTCTTTAAGAAGAAAAAAGATTAAAAGTATGAATTATCAAATAGCAATAAATACATATTTATCAGCAAATACTTTAAATGCAAATAGATTGAAGATTCTAATCATAAAATATATGGTGGCTGAGTGGATAACATAACATGATATTTATATATGCCATCTACACAAGGCTCACTTCAGTTCAAATGGCCCACACAAACTGAAAGTAAAGGGATAGAAAAAGCAATTTCATGAAAATAAAAATAAAACAAAAACTAGGGTAACAATACTTATACCAGACAAAATAGACTTTAAAATAAAGGCTATAATAAGAGACAAAAAAGGACTTAGCCAATTCCGCTTCTGGGTATTTATTTGAAGAGACAAAAACCACAAAGTCTAAAAGACTTATGCATCCATATATTCACTGCAGCACTACTTACAATATATGTAAAATATAGATATAAGCCAAGATATGGCAGCAACCTAAGGTTCCAGCAAACCTAAGTATCCAGCAATAGATGAACGGATAAAGAGAAAGGGTACTCATAACAATAAAATATGACTCAACCATAAAAAATAATGAAATCTTGCCATCTGCAACAACATGGATGGATCTAGAGGATGTTATGCTTAGTGAAATAAGTCAGATAGCCTCAGCTGATGTAGCTCAGTGGATTGACCACAGGCCTGTGAACCAATATGCCTGGGTTGTGGGCCGGTTCCCCAGTAGGGGGCGCATGAGGGGCAACCACACACTGATGTTTCTCTCCCTCTCTTTCTCCCTCCTTTTCCCTCTCTCTAAAATTAAATATACAAAATCTTTTTAAAATTAAGATATTTTTAAAAATTCAGTCAGACAGAGAGACAAATACCATATGATTTTACTTCTATGAGGAATCTAAAGAACACAATAAACAAACAAACAGAAACAGACTCACAGATAACAGAGAACATTTTGACGGTTTGTCAGAGGGGTGGGGAAAAGGGGGATGGATAAAAAAGGTAAAGAGATTAAGAAGCACACATTGGTAGTTACAATAGTCTTAGGAATGTAAAGTACAACATAGTGAATATATCAATAATATTGTAATACCATGTATGGTGACAGATGGATATTAGATTTTTCAGGGTGATCATATAGTAAGTTATATAAATGTCTAATCACTGCATTGTACACTAATATAATGTTGTATGTCAATTATAATTAAAAAATAAAAAATATTTAAAAACAAATACATCATAAGAAAACTACAAAATAATATTTGTTAAAGATATAAACGGTCAACAGAATACTTTTTAAAAATTAAACTTAGAATCTAATGGTCTAGTTCTTAGAAAATGGGGTGGCTTCTACAAGAGACCAAAATCATCCTCTGAGTTTTCACCACTTTCTCCACTAGTCACGTTAAGCAATCTCATTCCCATTAACGCCATTAAAAAAAAACAGACAAAATAAATGTAATTATAAATAAATCTCCCAAACTTGCTCCATCTCCTCTGTCACCACCAAAATTATTAAGCAGTTTTTTTGAAGTGGGTCTTTCTACCTTTGTGATTGGTTCATTAACCAGCATTACTCTAAAATCATATTTTTTACAGAATTAGATTACACAGCAACCTTGCATGCTTTAAAATATTCCTAATAAAGAAGACACTTGGCCCTTGATGAAACCATCTCCAATTTGGCTGATTTATTTGAGATTTAAGTAGGCTATTTTAAGGTGGGGCATTTTTTAAGGACTCCATAAGGACACTGATTTTTATCTTCTTCTCTTTACTACACTGGAGATAAATTTATAGTCACAGGGGCTAGAAAGTCTTACTCTTCATATTATTAACCCTAAAATGGGTCTAACAACTCATAACCACCACAAAATCTCAATAAAACCCCCTTTTCTAAAGTGGTGTGCTTTACAAACTTCATTAAGCTTTTGAATTACCAGTGGAGCTTATTAGAAATGCATATCCCAAGTCCTTACTTAAGAGATTATAGTGAGTTTGTAACTAGGCCCAGGAATCTGCATTTTAATTCTCCCCTTCCCAAATAATCCTAACTACACTTTGAGAAAACATTGTTCTGGAGATACCTGATTTCTAACTTCACTCTCTACATTTAAAAGGAGCAAGTACGGGTCCATATAGGTCCCCAGGAGAGCCCTCTCATGTCCAATCTATTGTTTCCAAATGTTAGTGCAAACAATGTTAGTGGGCCACTACTCACAAGCATTTTCTAGAGAGGTGGGAAGAAAAGGCTGGACATGATTTTTCTAGAGACTCAGAAAAGAACCCACTAGTCAAAGAGCAGGCAGGAAGTTGGTAGTCTGCTATAAAATTATGTGGGTTAAAGAGGCAGGACTTCTTGCACAAATGTCTCAAATACTCAGGAATTATAGAGTGCAGAAAAGGTATCACATTGTTCTGGTCTGTGCTACCACAAAATGCGAGATTCTCCTAAAGACTATCTGTGTTATTCAACTGTTAGCAACTATTACTAAGTAGAAGAAAAGACTGTCTTCTACAGAAGATTCTCTGTCAAATTTAAGATTATTTCTAAGCTGCAAATCTCTTTAAACAGATTAGTTCTACATTCAAGACTACTGCCTGCAAAATAATCAAGTCCATGACCACAACATAATTAAGTCAAGTTGGTGCCAGCCTTAACCATGTCTGTGTGTTCTCTCTCTTTCTGGTTTTTTTTTTTTTCAACAAATGTTAGGAATCCACGTACAGTCAAATCTTTTACAGACAAACTAATTTTTCCAGATGTGTGACATTTAAGAATTTTATAAGGGCTTTCATTTTCATTTTGACTTTCTGATGGTTTAATGTAAGAGACCCTACAAATCCATGAAAGCAGACTGGGCTGCAGTTTACCACTGTTGTGCAAAGGGATCTATGTATGACTAATAATTCAGAGGGCAAATCAGCTCTAAATCAGTATCCTGCTTCTGTGTCAAGAGGGAATTTTGCTCCAACATGTGAGAGTAAAAATCTGTTCACACAGTAGAGGGAATTCTACTACAGTAGCACCCTGCCAATTAGAATTCACTTTCTCTTATTAAATATGCAAATGGTAGAAGAGATCATTTGTAAGGACAATATTAACTGTTGATTCTGATACCTATATTCTGTAGCTTTTATTTTTATTTTTATTTTGAATAAGAGTAAAGAGACCGATGTATGAAATGATTCCTGACTCTTCTTGCCTGGTTAGCCGTGACTCATCTTTAGGAACTCAGGTTAAAACCTACCTTCTTCAGTTAGGTGTGTCCAATCTTGGCACTCTAGGTGAGTTCCCTAGTTACATTTTTTAAAAAACTTTTTTTCTCCTCATAGAACTTTTCATTATGATTTTTCATAAATAACTATGTAGTTGTTAATAAATCCAAAGGTTTGTATCCCTACCAACTCTTGCTGGTCTACATGTTCAGCCAAGACACCCTTGTTTCCTGCTTATTACACATATCTAGCGAGCGCTTTTCATGCATTATCTTCTTAATAAATGACTCAAAATGAATGAATTAAGTCTACCAGATTGACTTCACAATATAATGCATAATTATTAGAGCATGTAAATTTAGCATCCTTTATTCAAGAAGTGTTAGGTGCCATAACGAAAGTGCATCTATGCTTGCATCCATGTGTATTTTATTAAATCATTATAAGCACTGAAAGGTTCTTCCCACCCCTGAACTTAACTTTCAACTACCTACCTACATGGGAAAAAGATGAAAATTACTAAAATGCTAGCTTTCTGCTTTTTGAACATCTCTTCTAAGTAGCTTTGGGATAATCAAATTTGATATGACTATAGCACAGCAAATATTTCAAAACTAAGATCTCACCCATGGCTTTACCCAACATAATTGCTAAGAAATTTGCTCATATGTATTCAGGAAATACGTCTACTTAAATACATCTACCACACTTAAATTCAGAGTTTCAATCAATAAGAATGAAGTTTCAGCATTTCTACTGTAAAAGTTGGCCCATCGATGTGTTCTCAAGATATTGTAATTACTATCACTTTAATTCTGCATAATGCTGTGTATACAGTCTTATAAGAAATACTCTTTCATGGGTAGTTTCCATGAACTCTATGATGATGGAACTTCTCATTATATAAATGTTAGCTATTATTGAGAATGCCTGGAAAATGATATCTGCAATCCAAAAAATCTTTACATCTGTTATCTCCTTCAGAGAATTCCACAGGCCCACTTATCTCCTCGGGAGTTCTACTCAGATGGCTCCTAGTGTAAGTGGCTAAAAAAATTAAAAACTATGTTTAATGATAAAGTAGAAATATCAAAGCTTTAAAAAATCAGAACATATCATTTTTAAACACCTCTCCCTTCCCTATTCACCCTCTTTCAAAGTGTTTCACGATATTTCTTCATTTGAAACTTGATCACACACACATACACACACCCACACCCACATCCATATACTCATATCCCTAGATGAACTGAATGGTGCAAAAGAAAGCCAACTTATAGGAAAGTATGCCAGAGTTCTTTTAGGATAGTGGTTTTCAAATGTCAGGGTTGAAATCAATTTAATATATCCACGTGAGCATTTCCTTAAAAGTGGAATGGAGTGGTGTGAAATGAAATGGATAATTAATTCTAGGTGTAGTCTTTGATGAAATCTTTCCTAACTTAAGGATCCTGGCACCACAGGCAATCATGGGGCAGGGGAAGCTACATTAATGAATACAAGTATGGAAATGATTATTAAAGAGCCGAGACATTTGGAGCTCCAGCATGCTGTAGCACATAGGGACAACAGTTGAGAATAACCCTAGAGAGAGAGGCTTTCTGCCTCTGCCATAACAATGAGAACTATAAGTGAGGGCACTGTGTTCAATGTTCACTACAGTGCTTACCCAGGGACAGGAGTGACATAGGAATGCTATTAAGTTCTTTTGGGACTCATTTCCATAAGGCCATAGCAAAAAAACGCTGACTCTTTTAGAGATGGGAAACTAACTCACCACGGGTATTCTGAACAGATCACTCCAGGGAGGAGTAAGAGTCTCTGGTGACATATTGGATGAAATGTTGAAATCATTTAATTGAATACTAAAACAAATGAAATCTAATTTTGTACCCCAAAGTGGGTATGAAAGTGGGTCGTATTATTTACACATGTATTTTGGGCATTTTAAGAAGGTTGTATTAATCCACAGATAGGCTGACTTTTAAAGTATGAACTTAGGAATCATACACACAGACACACACACTGCAACACTATAAAGAAAGTAACTTTTACTAATGTTAAAATCTCAGTCCCTATAGTTCTGATTCCCTATTCTATTCATTGCTAGAGGAAAAAGGATGCATGGTTATGTATGTGTTTGAGTATTAAAAAAATTTGAAGGAAACCTTCTGTCAAAACTATTCTTATAAGTATTATTTTAAATTTTGGCAGTTTCTAACAGCCATAGAAAATGTTCTTAGTGGAAGAGAAGGTATAACCTTGTACAATTTAGAAGCAGGCAATAAAGTCTTGAGATGATCTTAAAAAGGGAAACTCTGGATATGCCCCAGAGACTGTCCTTGAATATGAACAGTCATATAAGCTACTCTTGTACTGACAAGGCTCTGGGCCCCATGGAAGGAATCTCCTGGACACAGCAGGGTCTTCATCTTTCCATTCTTTTTACATACATACACACGCCCATACATATAAGTACACTCACACATAAACACTATCCACATGTTTGTCTTTGAGAACAAACCTAAATGTGGGCATCAGCAAGGCAATACAAAATTTAAAACCCACAAATGCCATATTATTGGGTGTGAGTATGGAGATTATGTTGTTTATCTTGCCATATCACACAATCAATTTTAGGAGAAACCACATGACTTACAGAAATGACCATTTAGCACAGTTCAAACCAATACTGATGGAGTTCCTACCCTGTACAGAACACATAAGAATAATTATATTCAATGTACCACCTTTACAAAATGACAGTGCAAATGGCAATGATACACAGTGAAACCCTTATGATAATTTTACAAAAATTAAGAAAGAATAATGTGAAAAGATTCTTTAAGACAATGTGTTTGTGAGAGTAGGACACAAACAAGCCAGAACATAGAGAGTCGATTCAATACATTATCAGTGAATACGTACAATTGAGAAGACATTTTGTCCTTGTTCTCAAGCACCTACAATCTAGTTAGGAAGATACAAGGCATGAAAAAAATTACACCTAAGACTATTATACAATAATCACTTGGGACAGATAAAATGGCACAAAGAATATTAAACTAGACACATCCTTAAAATTCACACAGTTTAACCCCCTTATAAAAACAAAAGGCAAAAAAACCTGATGTTTAACAAGGTTAGTATTATAACATACCAAAGTTTTCTCTATTCACTAGTCATGTTAAAAATGTTTGTTGAAATGTTAAAAAATGTTTAAAGTACTCCATGGAGTTAAATATTGCATAGAGGTCAAGGAAGGTTAAGATCAAACAAATACCAGGAGATTTCACAAATAGAAGATAGACAAACAGTAAATCCCAGAGAGATTAAATGTTTAAGTAAAAAGACTGGGTAAACAAACTGACCTCATGTGTTTATTTCTATCTACTCCCAAAATCCAAGTGAAATGACAATAAAGAAATTTTTAAAAGTATAAACATGTAAGGATAAAAACAGGAAAGGCATCATTAGTGGATGAGAGAATTTAATATATTTTAGCAGGAAAGAGGACAAAAGAATGGAACCAAATCAGCAGAAGAGAGAAACTAGGCCCAGTTCCATCAAGTACTCCAGAATGAAAGCATGAAGCACAACACTGATATCAGGGTACTGTTTGAAAACCTAGAAATACAGAATTGATGACCCTTGAAGTCCCTTCCTCGACCCCACACTGGCAAGGAAAGATCTAGGGTAACACTTACATATGAAGCCTAGAAAAAAATCAGCCCAGAATACAGCAAGAAGGTAGATACTCCAAAAGTCATGTGTTGGGGTGGGGGGCGGTGGGTAGGGAACACTGGGTTCTGATACACTGAACCTTGGATAATATTGAGAGATATTTGACAGATCTGATGAAATGAAAGCAGACATTTCTAACTAGTTCATACTGAAATACACAATAAAAAATTAACTACAGGGAGAACTTAATTCCAGATAAGACTTCTTAAAAAATTTAAAACTTTACCCCTGGCTGGTATGGCTTAGTGGATGGAGTGCCAGCCTGGGAACCAAAGGGTCACTGGTTTCATTCCTAGTGAGGGCACATGCCCTGGTTTCAGGCCAGGTCCCCAGCAGGGGGCAGAGGCAAGGCAATCACACATTGATGTGTCTCTCCCTTTCTATTTCCCTTCCCCTATCTCTAAAAATAAATAAATAAAATCCTTTAAAAAATTTTAAAACTTCAGTTCATCACAGAGTACCGTTAAGAAGGTAAAAAGGCAACACACTTTCTGAGAAATAATATTTGTAAAATGTCTATCTGACAAAGGACTCATATCTGGAATATAGAAAGAAATTCTATTGGGTTGGTCAAAACATCCATATGTTTTTTTCCATAAAATAAAAGACACATTTCATTTTCACCAACAATTTTATTGATTTGGATATTTGAGTATGTCAGCTATCTCCCACATGGTATAACGTTGATTGTTCTCAACTAATGTCTCTCAGTTTGATCGCTATCAATTTCAAATGGTCTACCCAACTGTGGAACTTTGTCCACAATGAAATTCCCAGCTTGAAACTTTGCAAACCACTTTTGACATGTTCTCTCAGTCCAGCAGCTTTTTTATACACTGCTCAAATCTAATTTGCATTTCAGCTGTGTTTTTACCTTTCTTGAAGTAATAAAGCATAATATGCTGAAAATATTGCTTGTTTTTTTCATCTTCAATATTAAAATGGCTACACAAAAACTCACCAGTTTTGATAAGTGTTTTTAAATGCATGCTGATATGACAGCAGACACAATACAATCTAACAAAATTGTTTCAAATGAAGTTAAAGATAACTGAGCACCATAACAGCCATCTTATGGAAAATACCAAATGAATTTTTTAACAACCCAATATAAATAAAGAGGAAAATAGCAAGCAACCGAAATAAAAAATAGAAATAGGCAAAATACCTTAACAGGTAGTTCATAAATTAAAATATAAAAATTACCAATAAGTACATGAAAAATGTTTATCAGGGAAATGACAGTAAAGGAATTTTAAAACTATTAATATAAAAAGACAAAGGACAGCAGAGACATGAGGGGTGATTGGTACCTGATATGACAGAAGTGTTCTATAACTCGACCTGGGTGGTAGCTATGTACACATCCATATACATAAAAATTCACCAAGCTGAATATTTAAGATTTATACACTTTACTCGATAAAAATCATATTTTAATTAAAAATATAACTTTAAGCAATCAACACTTTTTGCTATATTACATGACTAAAGGATATAGAATTAGAGGGATGAAATTAAAAGAGTTAAATCCTTATCTATCCTTACCAAACATGACAGATCAAGAAGCAGTTATGTGAGCACAATTTTAAGAAATTTTATAGTTAGTATTAGCCACCTCTGAAAAATACGACTAGAAATTTAGGAGAAGGAGAATAAGAATAGGAGACTGTTATTATGCACAACCAGTCTCTTAGTAATATTTGATGTTTTAAAAACTGTATGTATATTAATTTGATGAGGAAATTTTTTAATATTAAATTATAAATTATTAAATATGTGATTACTTATTTAACATGAAGCAGAGAAAGTTTTTTAAGTATGCCTCAATGACATTTTTTTATTTTGCCAGTGTAATAAATTCTATATTCTGATTTTCCTTCCCCCTCCACCATCACTCCATATGGTCCAGAAGGAATTTCTCCATCTCAGCTTCAGTAGTAGCTTGTGACTCAAACCCAGTCCAACCCCTGGGCCTGGCTCTCATCCAGGGAGGTTTTTTTCTTTCCAGTGATAGTCACAGGCCCAATTTGAGCCAATAACAGCTATACTGAGGAGCTTCCTGCATAGACATTCTCTTACTTAGAACTTCTGGCAACCATCTTGCCATCAAGAGAGAATTACTTGCCCAAGAATGGGTCTGACAGGGTGAACAACAGAGATGAGATATGGGAGAAGTCCCTTGAGCCCTGATATCTGTGGTTGAAGCCCTGGTTCCATGCAGGCCTGGAGTTTGTCTATCCTTGCCCTTTTCATAATTATAAGAAGCAGCATTGTGTAATGGAATCCAAGCATTGGACTACTTAGGTTCAAACTATTCACTATGTGACTTTGGGCATGTTACTTAATTTCTTCTTTATCTATAAAATGAGATGGTAATAGTACCTCCCTCAGAGAATCAAATGAGTTAATATACAAGCATATATAGGGTTTGAGTCACAAGTACAAATGAATATATTTCATAAGTACATATGTATAAGAATATACGTATATAGCTTAATAGATATTTATTTATATGTTAAATTCTCATTTAAATGTATATGTGCAAATTCACATTTTTGTTTTTAGCAATAAAATTCCCTTTTTTCCTTAAGCCAGTTTCTATTGAATTTTCTGATACTTACAAGTGGCAGGATTTTGACTAATTCTGCACATATGAGAATCACACAAAATCATTAAATAGATTTAAGCAAATATACATAAAACATACTCTCTATATCAGGAAAAAATCATCAAAAAATTAAACAGTAGCCCTGGCTGATGTGGCTCAGTAGACTGAGTGCCAGCCTACAAACCAAAGGGTTATCGGTTGGATTCCCAGTCATGACACATGCCTGGGTTGCAGACCAGATCCCCAGGAAGGGGTGTGAGAGAGGCAACCACACATTAATGTCTCTCTCTCGCTTTCTCCCTCCCTTCCCCTCTTTCTAAAAATAAATAAGAAATAAATAATATTTTAAAGAATTAAATAGTAGATAGAAAAGGAAGAAAGAATGTTTATGACTTTTAGGACTGATATGGTTTTTCCCTTACAAATAACAAGAACATATTACACAAAATGGGCAAAAATATAAACACACAGTTAGCAAATGAAATATGTAGAAATGCAAAAAATAATGTTCAGTTTCCAACATTCAAACAAATAAAATAAACAGAAACTATTTTTTTCCAATGACAAAGCTAAAGACTGTTTTAAATTATTATCCTGTGTTGGCAACTTTCTCATTGACTGCTGGTAAGAACATAAATTATACAACCTCTCTGAAAGGTAATCTAGCTATAATAAAAATAAGTGTATCTTTGAAACAATAATTCTTCTAGGAGTTTATTTAAGGAAATACTTAAGGGTGCATGGGAATATTTTACTTCCAAGTTTTCTGACCGATCTGTATTTGTAAGCAGGAACATTGAACACAGAATGTCCAAAATATAGGGCGTTCAATAAAGTCCATACATTCCAATACTATTCAGCCATTTAAAATGCTGATTGAAAAAAATATATGCATTAAAGATTGTTCGTGATTATTAAATGAAATAAACAGATTACAAAATCATATATAGCATTCCCCCCTTATCCATGGGGGATACATTCCAAGACCCCTAATGAATACCTGAAACCAGATAGTACCAATCCCTATGTACACTATGTTTTTTCTATAAGTACATATCAATGATAAATTTTAGCTTATAAGTTAGGTACAGAAAAAGATAAACAACAAAAATATTAAATTAGAATAATTATAACAATATACTGTAATAAAAGTTATGTGAATGTGATCTCTCTCAAAATATCTTATGGTATTTTACTCTTCCTCTTCTTGTGATGTTGTGAGATGATGCAAAGCCTACAAGATGAGATGAAGTAAGGCATTGACATAGTATTAGGCTACTACTGATTTTCAGATGATACAGGTCACTTGAAAACAAACGCCGTGATACCATGTATACAGGTTGAGATGCTAGACAAAAGGATGATTCACATCACAGGTGAGACAGAACAGAAGATGAGATTTCATCATGATACCCAGAATGGCATACAATATAAAATTTACAAATTATTTCTGGAATTTCCCATTTAATATTTTCAGACTGTGGGTAACTGACACCACAGAAAGCAAAACCAAGGATAAGGGGTAACTACTGCAGCATGTCTATATTTTAGTTTTATAAATATACATATGTAAAAAGATCTACTAGGATACAGATCAAATGGTAGGCAAATTTCTGGGTGATGGAATTATGAATGACCTAATTTTGTGAGGGTTTTTAACTTATATGTATATTTAATTCTATCTCCATTGAAGCTTTATCAATTTTTAATAAGAAAAAAGTATTTTAAATTCACAGTCACCTCTCAGAGTAGTTTCACTCCTGTACTTGAAGTGAAAATCATGCAAGCTGTTAGAGCACAGATAATGGGAAAGTCAAGTGAATGGGCTCTTTTTTAAGAAAATTTGGTTGCAAAAGCAAGAAGAAAGACTTTCAAGAACATATGTGGCATATAGTTATTGCAATGGAGTGTCTGTGCGTTGGAGAAGAGGAAGAGGCCAAAAATTAAAAAAGAAGGAATCACTGGGGGTAATAGCTAATGAAGCCTGCAGTATACTGTGCTTTCCGTTTCTCAGTAGCTAACTTCCTTTGGGCTTAGCTGGACTGTTACCTGGATTCCCACACGCTCTTTCCCTTTGTGTTGCACAGGCTTTGGAAGGGCTCAGAACTTTCCCAGGGGCAGAACCCACACTCTCAGCCTCTTGTTGTCTTAACCTCCTAAAAGCAAGTGCAACAGGCATTTTTCATCAGCAACTTTCACCACGAAAGAAAATAGGACACCTGACGCCCTGTGCAAGCAAGTTTCCCTTAGACCCCACCTCAACTCCTGTAAAAGAGTTAGCACCATCCACAGCCGCAATCACAATACACACTTGGATTTAATAATGAAAAGTGAGTTTTCAACAATTCATAAGGGCTTGAATACTGTGTAAGATAGATTATATTTTCTTTTCATTTATTTTTGGCATATTAACAGCTGGTGACCTAGATTAAGAAATAATATGTGAAAAGCAGGCTGTACCACTAAATTCATTCACAGATGGAAGTGGATTCAATGAAAAGCTTCAAACCAAAGATTCAAGTAATTGCTTGGTGGGAGGGAGAGAATACCTACAAGTGGGTAAAATGAAGTATGAAAAAATGATGACAAAACCTGGCTCAGATCCCAGTAGATCCTGGCTATTTTCTGGACGAGTAATCAGGGACTGGAATGGGGCAGGAAGCCTTGCTAATGCAGCTGCTGAAGGAGCGGTGGGAGAGGATCACGTTAGTTTAGGATGAGCTTGGGTAGATATTAAAAGAAATACAATCCTCTTACTGCACTGAGAGTGTGCCATGTAAAGGGAGGGACCCAGTCTCTCAGCCTGTGGACAGGCAAAGGGCCAGTGCCCCATTCGGCTCAGCTTCTAGGTCAAAAGGAGTGGAGGGCAGCATGAGCCTGGGAAGAGAAAAATTCACTGTCCTAGTGAGCGACTGCAAATCTGACTTCCAGTAAAATAGGAAAGTGCCCGTAAAACCCAGTACCCCAGGGATGGAAAATCCTGCCACGTAGAAGAGAACACAGTTGGACTGATACAAAACATGAAACTCATTAATTGGTGTCCTTTTTCAAGTACAGCGCTCAAACTGCCTTTTGAGCAGAATGTCCTTTGCTCAGAACACAAATGAGGACCTCAGTGCCAGCAAGGTCTTCGTAACAAGCAGTCTCTGGGCAGCCAGGCCAGCCCCGTGCCTAGTACGATCTCTCTCCAACTGCTCAGGGCTGTGCGGTATGGATCTGGGATTCATTTGTGCACATCACTGGGTGAGAAAAATAAATCACTGTGGCCAATCGACTGTGGGGCTTGTAAAACAACAGGGAACCCAACTCGTGCAATACCAATTTTTTTAAAGCAATGAAGCCCCATCCTTTGTACAAAAGTGTGCAGAGAAGAACCGTAAGGTTCAGGTCATATTCACTTTTGACCTTCCAGAGAATGACATTAGCGTCAAAAGGGGGGCACACACAGAGAACCCAAAGCAGTAGAGGAAAACAAAACAAAACAAAACAAAACAAAACAAAACAAAACAACTGTGCATGTAGGTATCTGTTTTGAACTCCAGGATTCACTGCACAGCACTGTATTAAAGCTGCTGGTTTTCGCGATCAGTCTTGTCGAGATTTGGGGAGTATCTTCTGTGCTAAACTGTTTATTTCTGCTGCACTCACATAGGCAGTAAATGCCCTCAGAGGAAGAACTGCAGCCGCAATCTCCCGCCCGAACCTGCGGGCGCCTCCCTACCAGTTCCCTGCGGAGACCCGGGAATGGGCGCCGGGAGGCAGATGCTCTCAGCTCGGGGACCGCGGACGACCCGCAGCACTTGCGACTGCTCCTGCCCAGAGCCAGCCGGGAGAGCGGGCAGCGGGAGCAGGGGGAGAGGGAGCGGGAGTCTCCGCAGACCCCACGCCTCCCGGGACCGGGCCGGAGTTCCGCTAGCGTCCCGCCTCCGGGGCAGCCTCTGTCCGCAGCGCCCGGTGCTGCCGAGCTGCAGTCGCCGCGGCAGAGAGCAGGGCGTCAGCGCGACCCGGCGGGCCATGCACCGCTAACGCCGGGCCTCCTTCGCTCCCTTGGCCCTCTAGGCCTTCGCTGTCCCGTCCCGCCACCTGCACTGTCGCCCGCTTCTGACCTTTTCCTGCGCTCGGTTGAGTCGTTTCTGGACGTTCTTGGCAAAAATGCCCGTCTTGATGTCGGCCATAGTGGCGGGTCCACAGAGGATGAGAGGCACCAAGCGGGAGCTGGGCCAGCAGCCGCGGAAGTGCGGGTGAGGAGCAGCGGGAGAGAGGAGCAGGAGAGGAGGAGGAGCGGGTGAGGAGGAGCGGGTGAGGAGCAGCGGGAGAAGAGGGGGAGGAGCGGGTGAGGAGGAGCAGCGGGTGAGGAGGAGCAGGAGAGGAGGAGGAGCAGGTGAGGAGCAGCGGGAGAGGAGGAGCAGCCCGAGAGGTGGCGAGGAGCAGCGGAGCTCCGGGAGCTATGAGGAAGGGGCACGACAGCGAGGAACAGGCTTAAAGCGACAGAGCGGAGGCAGCACTCGCCTGTATGGTGAGGAAAAGAGAGGGAGGGAGCCAGAAGTCAAAATGGCCAGATAGTAACCACAGTGATGGAGAAGGAGGCCAAAAGGAGAAAGCCAGCAGCAGACCCAGAACACCAGAGGCAGCTCAAGGATTCTTTTTAAGGCCCAGTTTGTGTAGGAGGAGAGCAAAACAGAAAGGAGGGAGGGAGAAGAGGGAAGGTAAAGACTGAAGGACGTGGGAGCAAGCAGGATTGGACCTGCTCTGAGGTAGAGTGGCTGGGCTGGTCTACTGGAAGTGCCAGGTGGACCACCCCGGGGCAGAGAGTGCACTCCTCCCCGTGGCTGTGTTCAAGAAGGACTGAGCCTTGCCTTACAGGATGCTCGCTGCTCGGGAAAGCTGACTAGGGAACCAGGTCAGTGCAATGGTCAGAGCTGTAGTAGAGGCAGGTCCAGAGGAAAGGAGGGAAGGACCTATGCTGACACTGCTTTAACCTTAAGACAAGACCTGGGGCATAGGTGGGAAGATTCCATGTTGAGAAGGGTCAGCTACTTTAAGCCAGTGCTGTGCTTTGGTGATCTCTGTAATTTCTGCACTGAATAGAGAGAGACCTTGGCATAGGCACTCACTGCCCAAGAAATGTTCAGTCAGGTCATTTATTACCTCACATCAGCATTGTAAGGCCCAGGACTCCTAACCTGTTGCTCCTTGCAAACCTTCCGGAAACCTAAATAGGGATTCACCCTCCTATATATATGCTTAGCAGGAGTAAGGATAATGGGGATAAACTTGTCCTACACCTATCTAGAGTTCTTGAAGGTTCTGATCAATAGTCAATCTATTTATATTCTGTTCTATCTGATTGTGTGAGAAAATAAGGAAGATGCCCAGCAAAGAGGTTAGAGTGAATCAGGCACCAAGGAGTCTATGTGGTCATCTGCACCTCTGGAGTAGACTATTACATTGGTAACCATCTATGAACTGCCCCAATAATTCACTCCTTGTGTGGTCCCCCACCTTGATTCAAGAATGGCGCTGTGACTGGCCTTTACCAATAAGATATGGTGGAGTTACACTGTGCCATTCCCAGGCCTAGACCTAAGCCTAAG
The DNA here is from genome assembly GCF_014824575.4 of Sturnira hondurensis. Lineage (NCBI taxonomy): Eukaryota > Metazoa > Chordata > Mammalia > Chiroptera > Phyllostomidae > Sturnira > Sturnira hondurensis. The sequence goes on along the minus strand of NW_028081623.1, from coordinate 5,814,859 downwards.
AAAATAAGCAGGTTTTGCACTCTGAAGAGCCCTGTGCATCCATGTAGAAGTTCAGCTTCCCTACTGTAAAAAGCCCCTTAGAGGTACATGGAAAGGTTACTTGCACAGGGAACATGGCCCAGATGTCCTTGAATCCCAGCTGAGCCCAGGCTCCAGCCAACTGACTGGCTGAATGCAGCCATACAAATAATCTTAGCAAGACCAACAAAAGATCTGTCCAGCAGATCCCAGCCCAGAGTGCAGAATGGAGAACAAATAAATTGGTAGTTGTTTTAAGCCACTAACTTTTGTGGTGTCAGTCTGTTCACCTGGCTCTTACTTCCTTAGATGACTATTTATTCCAGTTTGCCTGGGAATGAAGGGGTTTTCAGGACAAGACTTTCAGTGCTAAAACCAGGGAAGTCCTGAGTAAACCTGGATGAGTTGGTCACCTGAGTTCCAACATTCCAAGTAAATATTTGGAATGTTTTTTTGGACCATTTCAGAGGGGAGTAAAGGGAAAATTGATTCCCTTCTTGGTCAGCATTCAGTGGGAAAGACTGCTCAGAAGACAGGGATTTCAGTAAGCTTTCTAAAGCATTAGGCTTCAGAACTTGCAGTATGAGGATACAAGCCTCAGAATACTGGAATACACCAGAATGTTCTGGAGAATATTAGGCCGTGGTCACTTATACTGAGCCCCACAGACCCCTCTGCTCCTGTACGAGGCCTGGGTACAGCTCCCCTTGCAGACATCACTGCCATCTCTCTAACAATCAAAGAGCAGAGTTCCAAGCAGTGGGTTTACTTTTCCTCTGCTTCCTTGGAGCCCAAGCCACCAGTTCCCACTGTACCAGCCTTTATCTCTCCTTGCAGTTATTCCTCCACCAATTTTTGGAACAGAGTGAATATCTTTGGAAATGAAATCGCAAATGATTAGCTTATCATTCGGATGCCCATATCTAGTTCTGTAATGTGGGTAGAAAGGGAAAACTTGTCATTTCTTGATAATTCTACTTGGAATACATGCTGAGTCTATTAAAAAGTTATTATAAAAAAGAAAAATAAAACATTATTATGTGCAAACTGTTATCAAATCATTTCATTCTAACTGATGAGAAAATCGGTATCCACTTCTTAGTTGCCATGTGCCTCATTCTAGCCACTCTGAAATATTGGCAAAGCACTTTAGCTGCTACTTAATAGGAGCTTCTTAAATATTTGTTGAAAAAATACATTTGTGCATGAGACTAGCTCACGAGCATCCATCCTTAGCCATTCTTTCTCATAATTATGCAATACTACTGGAATAGGGACAGGGGAAAGGGGACCCTGACTACTATGATTTTTAAACATTGTTGTGCCATACAGTGAAGTCTTTTTTTTTGTACAAAGTCTTATGCAGAACCCCAATTTGTTAATCAGATGGGTCCTCCCTGATTGCAGAAATGTTGGGTGCCCAGAGTCCCACTCTGTATTCCCTGCAGCTGTCTCCAAAAAAGATCCTCAGACCTGCAGAAATCCCTGCACACAGTGGGAGTCCACATGTGACAAGATAGTAAGAAGCTAGGAAAATTCCTGGGAAAGTGGAATGGAGAAACTGAGACAAGAAAATTGACCAAGGCCAAAAAGAGTTTGACTAACATACAGTCAGCTGGTGAAATGCAAGCTTAGATGTCAAATTATATCTAATGAATATTCAGGTACCAAAATGAGGGCAAATGGTTTATACCTCTGCTCCTTGACCAAAGAACACATACATAGCTTAAATCACCCTGGTCTGGGAAATAGAGAACAGAGACCCAATTAACATAATTTGTGCCAGCTAAACCCAAGGACAGAAGAAGTCAGAGAAACCAATAACAAAAAACCCTTTAAAAGCCAGATAGACCCAAGATAAAGTAAAACAGTATGGCAGACCAAAGATTATTCCCAAACCCCTCCTATGCACTCATTTTGACCCATCAGCATATTTAAAATGCACCTGAAAAGCTGATGAATATTTCTCTGAAACCCTCTGCTAAGATTCTCAAACACAGAAAAAAAGATTAGAAGCCCTCAGGATAAAGACTCAGGACAGGCTTGCTCTAGAGCATGCCCATGCCCCTTCCCCTAACATGGGGACTTACCCACTTGACCCTGTCTCCAAGGTCCCCTCTCTTTGACTCCCCTGTCAGCTTAAAGCAGCCCCTTGGTTCATTCTGTCTCTGTGATGTTCACTTCCCAGAGTTAACAGCAGCCCCACCTTGGCTAGTTCCTTTCTTATAACTTTCCTAGGGAGCACTGCGTAGGCTGTCCTGTTACTTCCTCTGCCCTAAGTTTTTCCTTTGTTTCATGGTCCACATTTTTAATAAATACTCTCATAATCACCTGGACTTGTGAAATCTTTCCTACGTGAAGTCAAGAACCCACACACTGCAGGCAGGTGTGAGGCAGACTCCACTCCAGGCCTATCCCTGTCTGTAACACACAGACCCAGTGACCTCAGCAGCACCATTTATCTCCAAAGTTGTAGGACCCAGGCTTTTGTGTGCATATCCTTTATTCCAACACCACTGGTCTTGCCCAATAACAAGCCTTGATAGCTCATGTCTCTTCCTCAGAGTTGCCATCCATTTCTTTCCAGTCAAGGGAAAATGTGGGTCATGCAGTTCCATGTGAATTTTACCAAATGAATGAAAAGTAACCCTAATTCTCTCCAATGTTGGGATAAGCTGAGATTTCAAATTATATCTAATATTTATTCAGGTTAGTTTCACAAAAAGCATCACAATTCCAACCACAGATCTCCATCTGAGCAAGACAGGATTTCTGAAATAATTGTAACTTTCAAATCACCTTTCTTTCCTCTTCTTTCTCTTTTAAATTGCTTTAATTGTATTTTTTCTATTACCATTTAGTAGTCCCTTTACGACCCCCTCCCAACCTCAATCACCACACCGTTGCCTATGTCCATGAGCCCTCTTTCTGAGAACTTCCTTTCTTCTAAGTTGCATTTCAAATTAGTTGATTAGTGAAGAATGTGTATTGTGACAAGTTTTGAAAAATTGGAATAGGCCCAAAATGACTACTGTATTATCACAAGACTCATTTTTCATATCTTAATGTCACAGAAGTTCATCCTCGCTTATCTTTGAATCTTATAAGTCCAGTTTAGGGCCTTAGAATAGAAGAGTTCTAGATCCAGTTTTTAAATGTATCTAGCTCTTTGCTCTATGCTATATATTCTAATCAGCCACAACTTCTTTGTGTCATTTTAAAGTAAGTCCTCATTATCAACAACAGTAGATTCTATAACAAAATTACTTTCACCATAGGCTAATTGATATAAGTGTGTTAAATTCCTGTGGCATACTTGTGATCACAAAAACATCACCAAATCTCCAAATAAAGACCTAAAACACTTCTAATATTGAACATTAAAGTAAATGTAAACTGTAAGTACATTTAAGGAAGATTAATTAAAAAAGCAAAACAATGATTTTCCAAACCACTTACTCCTGTTCTGGGTGGCCAGAGCCTATCCCAGCAGTTCAGAGCACAAGGCAGGAGCCCTCTCTGGGCAGGACAACCTTCCATCACAGTGTGTACTCACAGCCACCACATTCATTCACACTGAGACCACTTAGATGCTCCAGCTCACCTCATGTGCTCATCTTCTGGGCATGGGAGGGAACCTATGAAGACATGGAGAAAGTGCAAGCTCTACACAGATAGTGGCCTTGGCCAGGAATTAACTTTTTCCCCTCATCAACTTTATAATAAAGCCATGTCAAATAAAACAACATTATTCCAAGACCTTCTGCATAGGTAATTAAGGAGCCATTTTATTTAAACATTTAGTTTAACCTAATTGGAATTTTCGGCCCAACCAAATTATTACCAGCACTTATACTTAAGGTCTTTGCTTAAAGACCTAGGTGAATTTTATTTTCTCTCACAAATGTTAAAATCACTGTGCAAGGAGGATGCCCTGTAAAATATCTATATATATGGACTGATTTTCTTACACATTTCAAGTGAAAACGTTCAAGTGTAGATTCACAATCAACTCTTCAAATTATGCCAACTATTTACATTCTAATTCTACATATATTTTTAATAAATTTACCCTGCATTACTACCCTCTTCCTTTCTTAATTTAACAGAGTCTAAAGATCACAACATCCTAACTTCATTAATAATTAATGTATCCCAAAATACTAAATAGGAGGCAAGAGGTTTGTCTTAAGTAAACAGAGCCATTGGCCACTAAGGAGAACAATGACACTCTGTTAAGTTACCTAACAATTGTAACCTATTTGGACAGCATGTTTGATGCTTTTATGCAAAGTAGATACAAAATTTCTATTCTCTAAATGTAATGCTTGAACATTACTTAATAGCTTTCAAGCCAACTGAGAGGTGAGAGAGCAAAACAAAATGGAAATTCTAATTAACTACAACTCTTTCTGAAGAAAGGAAAAAGTTCCTACAAATATTTTAAGCTGTTTTCTATCCATAAATAAGCTATAAAACTTCCATATACATCATGGGAATCAGCACGTTTGTCTGGGTTACCTACTGAGAGCACTCTCTTAATTGCTTATATGGCTGGATGACTTTTTCAGGAAATTTTCCAGTTTGGACAAACCCACACTTTGTAACAGTGGTTTACTTCAAAACCTCTCAATAAATGTTTAATTTTATCATACATTGCCTGAGAATTTTGGGGTTTAAGGAAGGGATTTGGGGTTAAATTTGTCCACGTTTATATTTTTTGTGACTATAGGTAGCTAGATATGCCTGCCTTTGACTGCATAGCTACCCCTCTGTCCTCACTGCATAGCTACCCCTCCGCAGAGCTACCCCTGCCTTCTGCTACCCCTACACTCCTCTCCCCAAAGTTGCTCCCAGTATTACCATTGACAACGATGTCCCTCTACTCAAAGCCTGTAATTCAGCAAACAAGGTCATGGTATGCTTTTATGTGCAGGAAGCCTGGGCTAAGTGTTGTGTTGTCCCAAACATCTGCCAATTGCAGTAGAGCCTCCTTCCTCTTCAAAGGCCACACAACCTTCTACCTGTTATTATATCTAAAATCCCTCACTAACCTTACCTCTCTTCCCTAAAACCCCAGATGTTCTGCTGCTTAGAACAACCTCCAAGGAATCAAACCAGTTGAGAGGTGGGGGGAGGTTGATGGTGAGAACAGTACCTATTAGCATTTCTTTCAGTGTTACTGCTACAGATCAGCATTATTGGGCTTAAATGGGCTTTAATAAACTAGTCTAGGACAACCAGTTGTTTATGTACCTATGATATTGTGATTTATAATAAGAAATATTATCTTTGGTCTTTGTCCTTGATCCTGACACAGAGCTTCTAAAACCCTTGTGATTCCCCAAGTGATTAGAGCAATAAATGTGTTTTTTTTATTCCTAAGAAAGCCCCTCTCAACTATACCTAAGGTTAGGTTAATGAGGTGACTTTTGGAAAGCTCCTAAGGATAGGGGCTGGTTGCCAGGGTTACCAACCGTTTAATTAGGTTAGAATTTTCAGCTCCCCATACCCAGACCTCTGGGGAGGGGAGAGATGCTGGAGATTGAGTTTAATCACCAGTGGCCAATGATTTAATAAATCGTGCTTATGTAATGAAACCTCCATAAAAACCCAAAAGAAATTTAGATAGTTTCTGTGTTGGTGAGCACATAGATATGTGGGTAGAGGGGCAGGCCTGGAGGGTTCAAGGAATCTCTGTGCATCTCTTCTATCTGGCTCTTCCTGAGTTATATCATTTTATAATAAACCAGCAATCTAGTAAGTTAAATGTTTCTGTGTTCTGTGAGCCATTGTAGCAATCTAACTGAATCCAGGAGGGAGGTCACAGGAACCTTTGATTTACAGCCAGTTTGGTCAGAAGCACAGTGACAACCTGGATTTGAAGTGGGGGTTGGAGATGAGCAGTTTTGTTGCCAGGAGCCTTTAATCTGTGGGATCTGATGCTGGATCTAGACAGTGCCAGGACTGAACTGAGTTGTAGAACGCCTAGCTGATATTTTAAGATTGCTAGCCATGAGAAAACCCTCTCTCTTCCCCAACATTTGGTGTCCAGAAGTATTGAAAGTAGAGAGGAAATGCACAATTTTTTTTACACTCTCCACAATGGATAATTCAGGTCCTAACCCCCATACCTTATGTAAATATGACCTTATTTACTTAAGGAAGTAAGGAATCTCTGCTTCCTTATTTGGAAATACAGTCTTTACAGATGTAAATTCTTAATTAAGATGTAAGTTAAAATAAGGTCATAATGGAGTAAGGCTGGCCCTTACTCCCATATGACTGGTGTTTTTATTAAAAAAAGAAGGAGACTCAGAGACAGACACACACAGAGAGGAGATGCCATGTGAAGACAGACACAGAGGAAAGAGAGGCCATGTAATGAAGGAAGCAGAGATTGGAATAATGCAGCTGCATACCAAGAAACCAAGGAGTGCCAGCACCCACAGAATCTAGGAGAATGAGCATGGTCCTATCGACACCTTGATTGCAGACGTCTAGCCTTCTAGCCTCGATTATTCCATAACTGAGAATGATTTCTGTTGTTTTAAGCCACCCAGTTTGTGTTACTCTGTTACAGCAGGCCTAGGAAACTAATGCAGAATTCAACCTACTTCAAAACACGGTGCATCTTGGAATAATTTATCCCTTGATTTAATAACTGACAGTCAGATGTCCAAAAACAAAGTTTGCATTAGCAGGAACAGCCTGTGTTCATCTGTTGCTTTTTAAAAAAAAACAATGTATTTTTGTAAGTGTATGATTTGTCTTTATTTTCTTTCTTAATAAATGGGAAAAAACAGCAGCATTCGAGTTAGTCTGTTGCAAGCTGGTTTTTCTGGAAGCAGAGACTGAGTTTGCAGTACAAGTTGACTGGGAAGTGATGAACCTGTGAAGGCTGGGGAAGAAAGCAGGGTTGGCAGTGGAAGAAGTCCGACTGCCAGACAGACCTGACAAAGCCTTGGCCAACCAGGTTGGGGCTCTGTCATGAGCACTGCCCATAGAATGTCTCAATCTAGCTGATAGGGCCTGAGTCATTAGGCCTCCAGTCACATTATACCCACCAGTCACTCAAAGCCCACACATTTACATTTAAACATGTTCCATTTGCCCCTAGCTAATTAATTATATAGTCATCAGCATTGTTGGGTTTCTTCACTGTATAGGTACTATTTTTCCATTTGTAAAAATAAGAAACTTGTAGGTAGATACTGTAAGACTATGTAAATGTGGTTTCTTGTCAAATTTTCCTTCACCCGTTTTGGTGAGCATAATGATTCTTGCCTAAATCTATTTTTGCTAAGATGGTCTTTAAATAATGCTTTTCTAATTCCATCAGTGCTGCTGTATTTACTAATCAGTATTCTATTGTATGAAAGAGTTTTCCCTTTCTTCACTTATATTTAATTTATTATCTATTGTCAACATGAACTCATAGATTCTTGTTTTATTGATGCATGCACCAGCTCGCAGTGCCTGCGGAGGCATGGGTGAGATATGAGGCAAATTCACACTGACTACAAGTCCTGTGGAGGAAAAGGGGCCACATGGCTACTCCCCCAAGCAGGGAGAGCCTCAGAGCAGCTTGGCCAGTCTCTCAAGGGAAGAACACACTGACCCTTGCCTAGACAGGCTTTTATTGAGTTTAATTTGCACAGGAATACAGGTAAGGCTGATTAACCATTATCATGTAATAAGGATCAAACAGTAGATAGCATACAAAGAACTATTAGGGTTTCTTTTGAGTCAGGGTCTATCAGCAAAAAGGTTACAAAACTTTGGGAAAACAAACTCATTTCCTGCTCAGACCTTTATTATTTAACTAAGAGCATTCTTAGCAAAGCAGGCTTCACAGGATTTTACATATCCTTTCTCAGGCCCGATCACCTGGGGAGCCTACCCTTTCTAGCACAGGGCTGCACCACCCTCTGTCATTGTTTCAGGCTTAAGCCAGGCAGAGGAGGCAGAAAGCCAAGGAATTTTCAGACACTTCTCAAGGACTCAGGGGAGTCAGGCTTCATCAAAGGCGAGGGGCGAGGGTCCGTCATCCCCTTTCTCCATAGCCCCTCAAGTCCTTCCCTGGGGCCTCCACATGATCATGCCTGTCTTAGGTGGTTCCCCCCTTGGGGAATCTTACCCATCATTGGCTAACTGATCAAGCATTGGAGGCCAGTTATGGAGAAAGGAGAAGTGGAGCTCTTGCCAGGGAGATAAGCTTTGTCTCCTCATGGCTTATGGTCCAAAGGTCGCTCACTCAGCCTTAGCCATGAGGGGTTTATAGGTCCTGAAACCAGGCAGGGTGATTCCCAGCACTTAACCTTTGCTATTTTACTAATATCATGTCTTGAGGTGGACCTCTTTGTGTTCATCTTGTTTGGTACTTTTTGTGCTTTCTGGACTTCAGTGCCTTTTTTATTCCCCTACCAGGTTAGGAAAGTTTTATTTCTCCCAATAGGTTTTCAATCTCTCTTCTCCTCTTGTTACTGATGTTGTAACTCTTAATGTTGTTCCAGAGGTCACTTAAACTATCCTCATTTTTTTAGTTATTCAATTATAATTATCCTAATTTTTCTCCTGTTGCTTTCCCCTGCCTGGCCCATGCCCTGCTCCCACAGTCAATCCCCACCCTGTTGTCCATGTCCATGGGTCCTTTATACACATTCCTTGATGAGACCTTTCCCCTTCTTTCCCCCATTATCCTCCTCCCCATTCCCCTCTGGGCACTGTCAGTTTTTTCCTTATTTCTGTGTCTTTGTTTCTATTTTGCTCATTTCGGGATTTTTTATTAGGCTCCACTTATAGGTGAGATCATATGGTATTTGTCTTTTGTTGCCTGGCTTATTTCATTTAGCATAATAAAATGAAGGGGTAGGAGTTTCTTCTTTCTGCTGCATATTATTCCATTATGTATATGTAGCACAGTTTTTTGACTCACTCATTTACTGTTGGGCACTTAGACTGTTTCCAGCACTTGGCTATTGTAAATTGTACTGCTGTGAATATTGGGGTGCATAGGTTCTTTTGAATTGGATATTTGTGGTTCTTAGGGTATAATCCAAGCAGTGGGATGAGTGGATCAAAAGGCAGTTCCAGTTTTAGTTTTTTGAGGAAATTTTATACTGTTTTCCACAGTAGCTGCAACAGCCTGCATTCCCACCAACACTGCACTAGAGTTCACTTTTCTCTATATCCTTGCCAGCATTTGTTCTTTGTTGTTGATTTGTTAATGATGGCCATTCTGACTGGTGTAGAGTCTCTATAGTCAACTAATATTTGACAAAGGGGGAAGGAGCATAAAATGGAGTAGAAATAGACTCTTCAATAAATGGTATTAGGAGGTCTGGACAGGTACATGAAAAAAATGATACTAGAACACCAAATTACACTGCACACAAAAATAAACTCAAGATGGGTAAAAGACTTAAATATAAGTCATGACACCATAGAAGTCCTAGAGGAAAACATAAGCCAAAAATTTTGGATATGCTATGCAGCAATATTTTTGCCAATATATCTCCTAAGGCAAGGGATATAAAGGAAAGAATAAACAAATGGAACTATGTTGAAAGAATAAACAAATGGAACTATGTTGAACTTTTGCATGGCTAAAGAAAATACTAGCAAAATTAAAAGGGAACCAACCATATGGGAAAACATATTTGTCAATCATACCCTTGGACAAGGATTTGATCTCCAATTATATAAAGGACTCATCCAACTCAACACCAGGAAGACTAATAATCCAATTTTAAAAAAGGGACATAGCTACAAGGAGGACATACAGAGGGACCATAGACATATGAAAGAATGTTCGACATATGTAGTCGTCAAAGGAATGCAAATTAAAATCACAATAAGATACCACTATCCTCATTTTTAAAACTTATTTTTCCTTTTTGCTGTTCTGATTGGGTGGGATACCATGTCTTCCAAATCATTGATATGATTCTCTGCTTAATCTGATCTGCTATTGATTCCTTCTAGTGTAATCTTCATTTCAGAGATTGTACTTTTCATTTCCTTTTTATGGTTTCTATGTTCTTTTTACACTTTAACTATACTATCTATTTAACTGTAATTTCAACTATCTCTTTGTTTAAGTTCTCACTGAGTTTTCCCATTTCTTCCCCTAAGTTCCTTGAACATCCTTATTACCTTTGTTTTCAACTCTGTATTTTGTAGATTACTTGCCCTCATTTTATTTAGTTCTTTTTTTCCTTTCCTTGAATTTAGGGTACATTTCTTTGTCTCCCCATTTGGGTGCCCTCCTGTATTTGTTTTTGTGTGTTGTGTAGATCTGCTATGTCTCCCAGTCTTTGTATTGTGACCTCATATAGTAGGTGTTCTGTGGGGCTTGGTGGCAGTCTCTCTGATCACCTGAGCTAAGTGCTCCTGGAATTTCTCTTGTGTGGGTTATGTAACCATCCTGTTGGAGTTTTGTCTTGATCGCTGGTGGCCCATTTGTGGGTGAGGTTGACTCTCAGGCTGGCTTAACTATGAAGATTTCCCCTAACCACAGTGTTTGAGCTGTTGTGCAGGGGCTAATCCCATGAAGTGGAATTCACTCCAGTAGTTGGTGTTACCTGCCAAAATCTCAGAGTATGTAACTTGTGGAGCTAATTGGGTTGTACTCTGATGCTGTCTGAAACCCATCACTAGGTGTGTTGGTTCTGGGGCCTCTTGGGAGGGATTCTGGTGCAGATCAATGTCAGATACTGCCTGTGAATGGCACTGGGCTACAAAGTGATCCATGTGTGGTTGGTGGTTGTCTATGCTAAGTCTATATTCACATAAGAGGGGCAAAACTGCATACTGTGGTCAGCTTCCACCAGTACCAGCTCTAGAGCAGGTCAGCTAATGCTAAAACACCCCAATATTTGCCTCTGCCTTTCTGGTTGCCTGCTGTTTACATGAGTTAGGTTTTCTGTTAGTCATGAGATAGGGCAAGTGGTGCTTACCAGGTTTATACGCATTCAAACTTGCCACCAGTTCTGTGCCAGAAGCCTCTCAGCAAAATTCTCAGTATACACCTAGGCCAGCTGCCAGCTGCCTGGGGCTTGCAGAATTTTGTGATAGGACAGGGTCCTAGAGAGTCATCAGGTTCAGGCAAGTAAAGCTCATGAGGCTAAAACAGATTTGGATTTAGTAGTAGGAGGGTGGGCTCTACACAGCAATATTGGCACTGGTCAGGGCAGGGCATGGGGAAAAGTTGCCCTTGCCCTAGAACCACACAACCTAATCTCTCCTTGTACATCTATAATATCTCTGATTCTGCCTGCACCCCCTTGAAAACCTTCCAAGAAAGACTGCACTGTGGACTTGCATTGGCCACAGCTAGCTGATTTCTCTGCAGTGCACAGAACACAGGGCGTGAGACTAACAGGTGTTCACAAGGAATTGGAAGTGTGGGGCTAGGTTATCCCTCCAGGCTGATCCCATAGGGTATGGTGCTGGTTTGGCATTTGGGAAAAGGGGCCCCTGTCCCAAAGCTATCAATTCAGTCTCTCCCTGTGCTTCTCTGACACCCTCTGAGTCTGCCCATAACTCCTCAAGAGCCTTCCAAGAAGCAATGCACCATGGGCTCAGTCTGGCCTCACCCCGCTGATTCTTATGCAGGGCAGAGCCCCAGGGAGTCAGAGGATGGGGCTGGTGTATCTCCCCAAATTAATGCCATATGGAGGGGAGTGCTCAGCCAGAAAACATGGCATATGTGGGTGGTATGGGAGAGGGACTCAGCACAGGGACATTGGCAGCTATCCCTGAAGCCATCTCCCTGAAGCCACATAACCTAGTTTCTCCCTGTATGACTCCCATCTACTCTGAACTTCTGTCTGTCCACCAGAGCCCAGGATGAGTGGCCACAGATGAGATTTTGTGTGCTGACCCTTTAAGAGGGTGACTGGGTTTCTAGTAGTTTCACATCTCACTCTGATGGATGGAATCCCCACTGATTTTCACAGCCAGATGTTATATGGTCACCTTTTCCCAGCAAAGGTGCTCCTAAGGGGGAGACCTTTGTAGCTGAGATATCCCTCCTGATTTTCAACTGCACCATATGGTTGACAGGTCAACCCTTTTCACATCCCTACCTTTCCTACCAGTCTCAAGGTAACTTCTTTTGTATATCATTGGTTATAAGACTTCTTTTCAGCTAGTTTTCAGTTGGCTATTCAGGTTTATTGTTCTATAATTTAGTTGTAATTCCTGTTTGGTCGTGGAAGTAGGTGTGTGTAACTTCGCTTTACTCGGGGAATGGCCTGCAACCCAGGCATGTGCCCTGACTGGGAATCGAACCAGCAACACTTTGGTTTGCAGGCTGGTGGTGCTCAATCCACTGAGCTATATGAGCCAGGGCAGCTTAACATATTTTTAAGCATGTAATACAGTATAATTGACTGTACCATGTTATACAGATCTCTAGGACCCGTTGTCTTGCTTCACTATAACTTTATGCTTATTTAGTAACTTATTTAATATACTTACTTAGTAACTCCTTATTTCCCATCCCTTCCCCTGGCTACCAGCATACCCCTCTATGATTCTATAAATTTGACTATTTGAGATACTTCATATACATGGGATTATGCAGTATTTGTCCTTATGTGACTGGCTTATTTCCCTTATCATAATCCATATTGTTCATATTGTAGAATTTTCTTATCTTTTTAAGGCTGATTAATATTCCATTGTATATAAATACCACATTTTTATTATCCATTGCTCTGTCAATGAACATTTAAGTTATTTTCACATCTTAGCTATTATGAATAACGCTGCAGTGAACACAAGAGGGTTTATATCTCTTTGAGATACTGATATTGACTCTTTTGGGAAAATAGACTGAAATGGGATTCCTGGATAATACGCTAAATTTTTAATTTCTGAGGAAACTCCATACTATTTTCCATAGCAGCTGTATCCTTTTTCATTCCACAAACAATGTACAAGGTTTCCCTTTTCTCCACATCTTTGCCAATGTATGTCGATTTTTACTTTTTAATAATAGCTTTCTGGAAATGTGTGAGGTGATAGTGTGCTTTTTAAATTAATTTTCATTTGATGTCATTTGACACTGAATTTTTTTCATATACATATTGGCCATTTTTAAATCATCTTTGGGGAAGTGTTTATTGAAGTCCTTAACCAATTTTAAAATCAGGTTATTTTTTTTAGCTATGGAGTTACAAGGGTTCCTTTTGTATTTTGGAAGTTAACTCTTATCAGATGATGGTTTGCAAATATCTTCTCCCATTACCTAGGTTGCATTCTCAAAAAAATGGTGCTAGAACAACTGTACATCCACAAGCAATAAAATGAATCTAGACACCATTGTACCCTTCACAAAATTTAACTCAAAATGTATCACAGACCTAAATGTAAAATACGAAATTATAAAAGCCCTAGAAGATAAAACCTGGATGACCATGGATGTGGTGGTAGCTTTTTTTGATACCACACAAAATATATAACTCATGAAAGAAATAATCGATAATATCAAAATTAATATTAAAAACGTTTGCTCCATGAAAGACAATGTCAAGAGAATGAGAAGATAAACTACACACAGGGAGAAAATATTTCCAAAAGATCCATCTGATATAACACTGTTATCCAAAATACACAAAAGTCTTAAAATTCAGCAATAAAAAAGGAATCTTATTAAAAAATGAGCCAAAGTTTTTAACAGACACTGCACCAAAGAGGATATACAGATTGCAAATAAATATGTAAAAGGAGATCCCACATCAAATGTCATCAGAGAAATATAAATTAAAACAATGAAGCACTACATGCCTGTTAGCATGGCTAAAATCTGTTACACAAACACGAATTGCTGGCAAGGATGTGGAGTAACAGTTAATTCTCATTCATTGCTGATGCGAATGCAAAATGGTCAGATCGCTTTGGAAGACACTCTGGCAGTTTATTACAAAACTAAATATACACTTGTGATATGATCCAGCAGTCATGTGTTCCCGTATTTACCCAAACATTGAAAATTTATGTCTGCAAAAGACCTGCACATAGTCAATAGCAGTTTTATTCATAATTGCCAAAACTTGGAGGCAAGCAGGCTGTCTTCAGTAGATCAATAGATAAATACGTTGTCGTACATCCAGACAAATGAATATGCTTCATTGCTAAAAGGAAGTAAGTGCAGTGAGGTCAGTGCTGTGGGATGCTGTGGTGGAGCTTGCTTCAGAGGGGTGCAGTGGCATGAGCTCTGAGAAGCTCTGGCAGCTGTGGTCCACATCAGGGAAGATGCAGGGATCCTTAGTGGTGAAGGCTGCTGGGCTCCTCCTGCTCTTCTTTCTACCATGCAGCGAACCCATGTCCAAGGGGATGCTTCTCACTGCTGAGTTTTGCTGATCTGGGGTATGAAATGGTGTAGGTAAAATGCTTCTTCCCTTTTTTATGTGGCTGTCCTCTGCTTTTGTGCTTTGCTGCTCACTGCAGCTTCTTTATGTATTACAGCACTCTCTCAGAACTATTTTAGTCTGTGGATATTTGTGGAGAGATATATGTTGGAACTTCCGATATTCCCAACTTGATAACATCACTCTTGATAAATCTTTATTTTGACTTACACAAATGATCACACTATTTACACTGTTCTGTACTTGGCACAATTCACTTACTATACATTAAAGACCTTTCCATAGAGAAACATGCACATCACCCTATTGTCTTTCTTTCCTTCCTTTCCTTCTTGACATTCTCCCTCCTTTTTATGTATTGTTTCTTATTTCCTATCCATAAAGAAAAATTTTGGTGTTGTTTTCACTTATACTGTTTATACTGTTTCTTTCTCTTTATAGAAAGAAAAGTGATGTTAAAAATGTCTATAATTTTTTAATCAGAAAATTCTACTATAGCAATACTTGTTTGTTCCTTTAATGTATTTCACATTATTTTGAATGCATAAATAATATTTCTCATTGCAAAAAAATAAAGCAATATGTGACCATTCAAGTAACAAAGACTTATCCACTGCTTATTGTGTCCCTAGTTCTGTTCCAAGTTCTTTAAATACTGACTCATTTAATTAACTTCTTATTTAATTAACCTCTCAGTTTCCTCAATGGTAAAATGGATTTATAATACCTAACTCACATGTGAGTTAGAGGAGGGGATTAAGTGCATTTCACAATTATAATGCAGCTGAGGTGGACTTAAAATTCAGCCTATCTGCTTCCAAAGCCTGTCCCCTTAGCCACTGTGCTCTGTACCCCATCCCAAGACTCAAATGACCCTAGGGTAACTTAGATACCTCATCTTGCAGTCACCACAAAGTGACCTTTGGGTGACCATCTTTTCATAAGATTATGGTGCATGTATTTGTGAGTATACATACATTTTCAAATATGTAAACAACATAAAACACACACATAAAATGTAGGAGTTTTTTGTCATTAACTCTTACAAAAGTGGCATTGTAATATATTTCCTCTGTATCTTGCATTCCTAGTCTCACAGCTTCATGAAATTTCTCCACAACTGGTGTAGCTCTAGCTGTTTCTTTAATAGCTGCATGGTATGCCTTGGTCAGCTATACCTCCACTTATGTAACCATTCCCCTATTGATGTGTATCACTTCGTTTATAGAATTTTTAGTACTATGAAGTATACTGAAACAGACATATGAGTACACATTCCTTTTTGTATTGGTACTTTTATACCTAGAGATTATATTTCCAGGTTTTGGGTTGCTTTTTTAAGAAAAAGAGATTTTGCTAGCTTACTTTCACATAAAGCTGAGCAATTCACACTTTAATCATCAGTGAATAAGCATGCCCTTTTCTTGACACTAAGATACCAACAACAGGTGAAATTCCTTTTAAATATTTGCCAGTGCTGTTGATAGATAGTGATACTTCACAGTGACTTTGTTTTCCCTCCTACCAAGAAGCTTAAAGACCTTTTGTTGGTTACTCAAGCCATTTGGGATTACTCTTCTGTGACTTGCCTATTTAAAATCTCTGTTCATTTTTTTCTACTGAATTTTCTTTTGTGTGGTTATACATTTGTTATGGTTGTTTATACCCTTTAACTGCTACACCCACTCAGCATTTCTGCAAATGCTTTTTCTCAATTCATTGTTTGTATGCTATTTCCATATTTGTTATATTTTACCTTTTAAAAATCTTAATATTTATAAAATCAAATATGACCAATTTTTAATAAGTTATGAGTTTCTTGCCTCACCAACAACTAGTTTTACATTTCCTCCTAAATTTTATTGTTGTGTTCTTTACATTTAAGATTTTACTACATCTGGAATTTATTTTTTTCTTTTAAATTCTTTATTGCATTTTGCCATTACCATTTACCCTCCCATACTCTTTTCTACCTTCATCCATCTCCCTCCCTGCCCCCAATAACCATACTGTTGCTTGTGTCCATGGTTTCTTTTTCTTTATTTTTGTATGAGAGGTACCAAATTTATTCTTTCCCAATGCATAGTCATTTTTGCCAGTATTATGTATTAAATAAACCATTCTTCCCTGCTGAATTAAAATATCTTTCTTTATTAAATTCCCCAAATAAGTTGAATATATTTTGGAGTGCCATATTCTACAAAGTTCTACTTCCATTTTTGCTATTCCTATTCTAACATCATAGTGTTTTTTATTATAATGACTACACCTGTTTTAATATATAGTCCTTTCTTTCAAAATTTTGAGTAGTCTTGAACATTTGTTCTTTCATATGAACTTTGTTTATTTAATAATAATAATAAAAACCCAAACCAGAGATGTAGTTTGGATTGCTCTCAACTTCTATATTAATACAAGAACTCGGGTTTTCATAATATCAATTTTTTTCATAAGTAATGTGGTATAATTTTCTGTTTATTCATGTTTTGTTTTGTGCCCTCATATGAAACTAACCATTGTATGCCTTCATGTGAAGCCATGAAGGACAGACTTGTCATAACTCTTTCACTTGAGTTGACTCCGAAGTAGGAGTAATTCTCCAAGTACCTTTTGTATCTGCCACCTGATCTCCCTAATGGTGACTTGGCTAATCTCATCCCATGCTCTTGGGAATTTTAAGACACTTTCTCTACTATTTGTCTTTTGTTGTTTGTTTGGGAATGTCTCCCTTTCTGGCACTTTCCCCTAATCTGGAGAATGCATTCAAATTCTCTCTTAGTCTTTGTCACTCACCACCCTCCATTCTGTCACTGTTCCCTCTGTTGTGTGCCTCAAGACCTGCAGTTGCTCAGACATCTAGCCCTCCCTGGGGAGTTAATCAGCAGCCCCAGCATTATCCTTGTGAGCTTCTTGCAGTGGTCCCTGACCCAGATCCACAAGAGGCTGGTTAGTGGAATGGCTCTGACAATGAAGGCATCCAGAGATACCCTCCCAACTGAATGGTATTCCTGCTGTTGTCCCTCAGTGTTCTCAGCAGAACTTACCTGGATCTCTGAGATCCTATTTACTGAGCTGTAACAGGACATTTGATTCCAGGGCCTTACACATTTGTCCCCCAACTTTTCTGACATTGGTTACATTCTAGGTATATTTCTGTGCTCATTAATATATAGAACTTTGACTTCTTGGCAAGCCACTTCAATTTTGGATCTCTATGTTACTTGAGAAGTGAGTCAAACTGAACTAAGAATGTTCTTGCCCTAGCTGATGTAACTCAGTTGGTTGGAGCATCATTATGCAAACAGAAAGGTTGCAGATTTGATTCCCAGTCAGAGCATGTGACTAGGATGTGGGATCAGTCTCCAATCAGAGCAGACATGAGAGGCAACCAATCAATGTTTCTTCCTCATGCATTGATGTTTCTCCCTTCCCCTTTCTTTAAAAAAAGAGACAGTAAGCATGTCCTCAGGACATATTTATTGTTCTTACTTTTTCTTTGTTCAGTCTCTTTACAAAGAGGAGAATGGTCTTCTATAGCATCATGTTTTCTAAGACACATAACTTTTGACCCAAATGGTGCTTGAATTCAAGCAAAATGGTAAGGATCCATGTGCAAACTGAGCAAGAACTTAAGGTTACAATTCATGCTCCCAGATTCCAACCCATCCCAATTTCTGAAAATAAAAACATTCAGTCTCACAAGTGTCCATCAGTGGCCTCATTCTGTAGGCCAACAAGGAATTGGTTTATATGTTCAATGTGTTCAGGAGAATCTGAAGAATGTGAAGACATAGATAAATGAATATACTCACCAAAGAAGTAAGCAATCACTGAAGGAGGAAGATTTTTGAACAACTGTGTGGCCCCAGCAATAAGTCAAAAACATCCCATTAGGAGTCTATCTTAATTCTGGGACTATTGGCAAATTGAAAAAGTTTATAACCATGGCACACAGTTTTAAACTTATTATTAATAAGTTTAAAACACACATATTATTAATAATCTGGACAAGTTACTTAGCTTCTTTCTGCCCCAGTTTTTAGTCCTTAAAATTAGGGTAAAAACAGTACTTCTTTCATAAAATTATGTTGAGGATTAAAATAGTTAATATATATGAAACTCTTGGGACAGCACCAGGATCGTGGTAAATACTTTAAAATTGTTATCCTCATCCTTTTTGTTACTGAGCTTCATCCCATACTCTTTCTTCTCAATATTACCATTGCTAGGATGCCTTTTCTGTGGTCTTTCTGGGATCCTGTGGGGATGGATAGAAAAGAAAAATCAGTCTGCTTGTAGAACCTTAGAATATTCTTATGTTCTTCATGGAATCCTTCATATTCAGAAGAGTAGCCATGAACCATTTAATATTATCTCAAAAGAAAAGACTTCTGCCCCAGACTTTTACAGACTAAGCCCCTGGTCACATTATAATGCCTTCATAAATACTGCCTACCTCCATGTTATCACAATACCCACATCACATAAGTTTACCTTTTAGCAAGACAGGAAGGCAATGAGAGGCTTTTGATGTTCCTCTTCAATAATAGTTTTTTTTTTAAATATTCTTCCTTTGGGCTCTCAGCATCTTTAACCTATAGTGCCTATAGTACTATTCATATAATAATTTTAGGTGCGTCAGAGTGTCCAGTAGGTCACTGAAATCCACAACCCTCTGGATGTTAGCCACACAATAAAATAAAAGAAGTGCAAAATAATACAATACAGACTGCAGGATACAACAAGCATCCAAGTTACTTAGCTGCTACATAGAGTATAAATTATATCATACTACATACTAATCATTAATTCATTTATGGTTACACACACATGCTTTAAACAAATATTGAGTACCTGCTCCATGGCTGTTAGGCACTGCACCAGGCACTAGGGACATACTGGAGCAATGACAAGGGTAGTTCTTGGGGGGAGTCAGTTAAGAGTCCAGTGGCAGCTCCAAAGACTTACCAAATATAAATAGTAATTAACAAATGCAGACATCAAATTTAGATAAGTATTTTAAAGAAAAGAAATGTAATGCTGGCCTAAACTTGTGGAGCATGAAAGATTTCTCTGAGGGAGAGACAGTTGACACATAAGGAAGGTCTAGAGTTATCTAAGGAAAGAAAGAAGGAGAAGCATTCCACACAGGTAGACGGAAATGTGTGTAAATATCCTATGATAGGACAGAGAAGGCCAGTAAGATGCATGAGGAATTCATGAGACAGGGATCACTGGCAAAAGACCAAATTTATGGGAGAAGAACCTGAATTTGGTCTTGGACATGAGGTGTCTGAAGTGCCTTTGCGACATACTGAGGGATGATATTAAATTGGTGTTGGATATTTGCATCTGGAATGCAAAGAAAATGTCAGAGCCTAAGATATAAGTGGATATAAGTATATTGAAGATGGCAGTTATAACTCTAATGATCTTGTGTGGGGTTGCCTAAAAAGAAAATATTCACTGAAAAAAAAAAGACCTAGGCCTTAACATGTTTTGAATCTAATGACTGGGTAGAATGAGAATCCACAAAGTAGGCTAAGAATGGGCAAGCAGAGAGATAGAAAGAAAACCAGCATTCAATGTGGCAGCATTGAAGGCAAGGGGAAAAAGTGTTGCAAGAAATTAAAAGTGGCTAATAGTGTTCAAGAACATGCTGAATTGCTCAGTAAGATAAAGTCTAAACAATGTCCACTGAGGACATGGTGATCATTTTTTATCTTATTAGAGCTGGCTCAGAGAAGTGACTGGCAGGAAGGGGAGTGTGGAAACTGGAATAGGTTGAGGGGAGATTGGGAATTAAGAAGTGGAGACAGAAAATACAGACTTCTCTTTCAAGAAGTCTGTTTGTGAAAGAAAGAAGTATGGTGATGGGATAAAATTTGATTTGAGATTGAGAAAAGGGGTTGTTTTGTTTTTCCCTTTTAAAAATTTTTCCCATGAAAAATTTATATATACAAAAGATTGTAACATACAAACATAGTTTAAAGAATAAAATAAACACAAATACCCATAGACTCACAACTAACTTCAGGAAAAGAACATTACGAGAATTTCAGAAGCAGTACCCCCAAATCACATCCTCCTAAAAGGGAGATTATTTTTAAAAGAGAAGAGACTTGAGCACAGTTAAATGGTGTTAGGAAGGTCCTAATTGGGAAGGACTGGTTGAATATACAGAAAGAGAAGGGATATTTGATAAAGGCATAAGTGTGATCGCAGAAACAAATAGAGTCCAAGGCACAATAGAAGGTGTGTGCTATGTATAGCGGGAGGGACAGTTGGGTATAGATGTGGGTAGGTTATGTAGGTTTGGTATTAGGAAGTTGATGTCTGATGTCCTGAAATTGATGTCCTGTATGATGGATTCACATTTCTTATTAAAATAGGACATGGTCTCATTTGCTGAAAACCAAAAGGATTTAGAGAAGGATGGGACATGATTTTAAATACTTATTGTTGAGATCAGGAAAGAGAGTTGATCAGAGAATGTAATAGTGTTGCTAGTCAGTGTGAGTGTATATTTGAGACAGATGATTATGTACTTTAAATGACAATTTACTCTATTGTTTGTCTTTCTCCCAGAGCTTTTGGCCATTTGGATGTAGGTATAAGAAAATCCAGAGTCCTTCATTCACATCCACTCTGGATGAGTTGGAAAGAAGTTAAATGAAGGTACCCAGCTCTTTCTCCCTTATCTCCTTCACCACAACAAGAAATGCACGTTCTGATCTGCTCTTCTGACTTCCTCATGAGGAAACCTGTACTTATTCAGCTGGGGAGATGCGTCTAATTTGGGGGCCCAATATCAGGAAGATTAATCATGGCTGCTCAGCTAAATCACACTCTCTGATCTAGCTATTACATGTAATAAAGGTAAGAAATTCATTTGCAGCTGTCTCATTTCCTCTCTATATTATACTTAGTATAGATCTTATTTAGAGGAGTGGGACTATTTATTGTCCTCTTCAATCCAACACTATGACTTTGGGAGATGGTAGCTTGAGAGGGAAAGGAAAAGTTCATTAGAGATAAAGTGATAAAAGAATGAAGAAAATTATATAATAGATGGGTTGCTCCACTAGATGTGGAAGTCACCTACAATGAAGAATTTGGAATACAACTGATTATCAACCAGATTTCAAAATTCTTAATAAATGGAAAGGATTAAATATGAGCTAGACTAGTGACTAATAGGTGAAGTATGATAAATCCAGTGGTATGAGCTTCCAAGGAGCCAAGTTTTGTTTTGTTTACTTTGTGATACGGTGTCTAATGTTTGGAAATGGCAATGGGAGCAAGGAGGGATACCGGCTCCACAGCCCATAAATATATCAGGAACATAGTCAATTGGAGGATTATAGGGATGATGGCAGCATGAAAGATTAACATCCATGAGAGCTTACATTTTGTCACTGAAGGGCAGGGATTCCAGGCAGGGTTTAGATTAGACAGTTTCTTTGAGTAGTCATGAGTTTAGCTTCCTCAGTGTGAGAAGATGAAAGAACTTATCCCCAACAACTGCACTCCCTGTTCATATGGACTGGTTGATGACCAAATCCAAAAGTTTACAGTGAGCATTCATTTAGAGGTGGCTCTAGAGGTTGTGGCCCAAAGTCTATAACCTGGGGAGGTGGTCTCACAGCCTAAGGATGTGAGTCCTGTGGCTGAAATCTCACAAAGCAGGCTTTAGCTTCCATCCCCCAACGTCCTCCCACACTAAACTCCTCCTCCACTGCAGCCCATTCGTATTTATGGACCCACACACACTAGCTAAATGGCAATACTTTCAGATGATTCTATTATTAAGAAATTTAAATACATCTGAGAAAGCTATTATCCATCCTAAGAGTTGCTTTGTGATGGATCTAAAATAAGGCTATGCTGTCCAGTAAGACAGGTTTTCTATCCTAAGGGTTTCTAAGAGGTCCTTTAGAATCAAAAACTTATGCAAAGTTATAAAGGGAACTGAAGAAGGCAGGCCACTTGGAAGTTTAGTATCTTCTACCTTTAAACAGGAAGTGAGAATGGTGTCAGGTGTATGATAAAGCAGGTGTATGAAAAGAAATAAACTAAAAATTATTTTTCTAACAGATCTCATTTCCCTTTGTGAGATCCCATTCCTTCTCAGCAGAACCTGAGTAGATATTGATCTTGGCTCTTCCAGCTATTCTAGTCACTCCTGTTTTAAAATTGGATCTCATTCAGGTAAATATTCAGTTGAAGTAAAATATTGTTTTTACCATAGCTTCTCCTCCCAAACTCTTTACCATCCTAAGGTCTTCCTCTCACCTCCTACTGATCCTATTTCTATTGCCACAGGCTCTGGTGTTCCCATCGTTGGGAAGCATCAAGGAGAAGTGTCTGTTTCCATGGGGAGCACTTGGATGGAAATGCGAGGAAGTCACATATGTCTCCATTTTCATCAGATTTGCTGGCTCTTGTGCACGACTGCAGCTGCTGATGGCTCTTAGCTTGTCATGCTGGATGTACTCAGTGCTGGCTTCTTCTAGTGGCAGTTAGATGATTTTCAGGTGCCTAAGTGGCCCCTCTGCAGCCCTGTCCCTGGTTTATCCTATGGGAAAATGACCATTCTCCCATTCTCTACTGCTTGGCACTTCACAGCTTTGTCACTGCCCCAGCAACACGGCTGTCTACAGATCTCACCTCCTCGCAAATTCCAGCAAGAAGCCAACATCAGTCCTCTATGGTTTTGAGTAAAAGTCCTCAGAAAACGACTCAGATAAGTATTTGGATGCATGTTATTTATTAAGAGGATGCTTTCAGAAAAGACAAACAAAAAGGGAGTGAAAGGTGGCTAGGGGGTGAAAGGGACAAAGGCAAGAAAGGGTACACTTTGAGACAGATTCTCAGCGGAGGATGGCTGCAGTCTGATCCCTCAGAAAAACTCTGGAGTGTAAATGACCCCGAGAGATGTCTGCACCTGAGTAGGGAGGCCAGGCAGTCTTAACTACCCTAAACCACACTCATCCATCTGCCACTGATAAGGGATATGGGGTCAGGGTCACCAACTCCCAGATACATGGGGCTCTATGTTTCTGGAGATAAAAGCTGCTCCAGGAGGCTGTGGAAGTCTTCTGGAAGAATCTCAGGTGCAGAGCTCCAGGGGCAAAAGCAAATGGAAGCAGGGGAGGATACAGAAAAGACAATACCAGGACCAGGCAGACCACAGGCAAAGCCTGCTACATCTATATTTAGAATCATTTTCAAACTTCAGAGAA
Organism: Sturnira hondurensis; assembly: GCF_014824575.4. NCBI lineage: Eukaryota > Metazoa > Chordata > Mammalia > Chiroptera > Phyllostomidae > Sturnira > Sturnira hondurensis. Next base: position 5,791,215 of record NW_028081623.1, on the reverse strand, counting down.
GAATTCATTCTTTCTGAACTCTCTTCAGAAGGCAAGGGGCAGCACTCCATGTATCTTATCTCCAGCAGAGCTAAACAAGCAGTTTTTCTGATCTGTATACCTTCCCCAACCCCCTTTATCTCACAACTGGCCCATTCACATCGCTATCCCTGTCATTGTCATGTCAGTCCATGAGTTTGTGTGTCTCTGTGTGTGTCTATGCACGTCTATGTGTATACACATATGCATGCCTGAAAGCATCAGTCATGGGGGAAAGGGAAGCAGGCTCACCATTTTTGTCTCAAATTCTCAATCATTCCCACACTGCCATAAAGCAGGAGAGTTTTCCTCTCTGAAGCCCATCCAACACACGACTTTCTTCACCCAGGTGTCAGCTTTTGCTGAGCAGAGCCTACGGCAAAGCTGGCACATTCCCTTCAGGCTGCTGGGCCTTTTCTTCTGTTGGGCATGCATCCTATTACAGCTCTCACAGACTGACCCTACCAGCCCCCTGCTTATTCCAGCTACAGGCTGTCTGGCTCCTTCTAGTTATGTGCTTCTGGCTTAAAAAACTGCTTGTTGAAACGCCAGTCACTATACTCGCACCTCTAATCAGTTGAGGTATATTTAATTATGTTACGAATTAAGTGACCAGGTATAGGAGGAGGTACTAGTAACACCTCCTCTTCCCTGACACCAACACCATGTGCCTAAACTCTCCGCACAAGATGAAGTCACAGAAGGACAATGGAATTGCCACTGTGCTGATAGATGTGAGAGGGACAGTATTAAAATATTAGGCCACCATTAGCCAAGGTGTTTCCTAAGCCTCCCTCTACTCTCATTCCCGACCTTCACCAGGCCACCAGGTGGGGTCTTCACTGCTCCAGAGGGACTCCTCATGACAGAAACAGCAAAGCAAGACATCAAATTCTTCACTTCCAGTCTTAGAGTGGCATGTGTGCTTTCTGTAACAGTAGAAGGTCATCTTCATGATGCCTCTTTTCTTACAAATTTAGGATAAATTTGCAGAACCCAGATTCTTTCTACTGTTTCCTACTCTTTCAAGAAGGTCCATTTGGGTTCAAACATCTAGCCAGCTTGTAGAGTGGTCCTGTTTCCTCTCTAGTACATGTAGGGCTAACACTTTGCACCAGACTAGAGTGCTCTCTTCCCCTTTTCATTTTGTTTTTTAGCTTAAACATTTTTTTCTTAACATGATTGCACATTATCTTCTAGGATCCTCCACAGTAAGGTATCTTAATGTAACAAGTTCTGAATCTATAAGAACACATACTTCTCAAAATCATTTTCACCTCTATACCTCCACCTGTCTAACTGGGTCAATTTGACCCCAGAAGCATCCTTCCATTACCCCATCATCTAACAATGGCTGGTACTACATTCTTTTGTGGTGCCTGGCTTGTCTTCACTCTGCTTTCATCCCATTTTTCCATGAATCCCTCAGCAACCCTGCTTCACATAAATAAAGTGTCCAAGCACACATAGATTTTATTTCTAGCCTTTTGAGATTATAATAATTATGCATTAGTGGGAATAGGTTAGGTTATGCTGTGGTAACAAACAACCCCAAATCTTACTAACTTATAATGGTAAAGGTTTATTTTTCACTCACATGACCTGTCTATTGTGACAGGTTGCTATGGCTTTGCTGCATATCATCTTCATGCTGAAACTAAGCTAGTGAAGCAGTCTCTACCTGAAATACTGCCAGTTGCTGCATCAGAGGAAGAAGAGACATGGAGAACCACATACTGGCTCCTAAAGTTTCTGCTTAGCAGTAACACATATTACTTCTGCCCTTATCTCATTGGTCAATGCAAGTCACTTGGCCACTGCTGATTTCAACTGCATAAGAATGTATAGGACTCCTGCAGACTAATAAAGGAAAGCTAAAATATTTGGCCAAAAATAATGCAATCTATTAGAATCCACCTTAACTCGGGATGAGATAGTTCTTGTGTAATAAGACCCTCAGGCATCTTCATCTATTTATTGGAAATTAAACTCCATCACCCACTGAGATTTAAACCATGGTTCAGGTCATGAAATCCTGAACACAATTAAAGGGTATATGATTAGCAATCCAAAGTTAAGCTGTTACATGGTGGGTGCGGGGAGGAAGGAGGTGAATCCAAGAGTCAAGCTGCATAAATCCAAGAAATCATTCATACTATGTTTCCTTTCTTGGCTCTGGGTACACAACTGGGAGTACTGATCCACGGCCACATGCCTATGCCTGTAGCTAATGAACCAAAGGCCCTGAATGTTACACATGAAAGCCCTGAGGCATATGAAGAAATTAGGTGTTTTTGCAGTTTACTGGCCTTGTATGCTGTCCTGACTGAGGAAGAGATTAAAAAGAAAAAGAAGCTGTGACAGCAAAATCAGTAACATTTTCTCTCCCAAACTACCTGTCTGAAGCTCTGCCTGTTCTAAAGTAAGCCTTAAGTGGAATTAAAAGAATCTCCATTTCTAATAGTATCATACCAGCCTCAGCTACCCCATCAGCTTCCATAGCTGTACAATGAACTGTGGCTTCCCCTGAAGTACATTGGTCTTTGACTCTTAGCCTTGAGGATGTCCTCTCCTGGCTGGGCACTGGTGCCTATGGTTCATGCACTGCAATTCATCCTTCTCTCCTCCTGCATTCCCAACTGAGGGACTGAGGATTAACAACCAAATGAGAAACACACCAATTTTATAAATAGCTAAGCATATAATCTATCATGTAAACATGATTTTTTTAGACTAAAAAGTTTAAGAATGAATCATATAGTTTGAAATATTTATTTTTTACCTTCAACTGATTTTATGATGTTGATAGACTTATCAAATCAATTCATAAAAACTATTTTTAAAAGTAAAATACTTTCTAAAGAATAAAAGTAACATGTTTCTATTTATATTAAAGCAAATTTTATAAAACTTCATTATATTGATTATTTAAGCACTTGAAAAATGAAAACAAAATAATTTTTCTTGGTACACATTCACTTACTCTAATCTATTTCTCAACCACATCTGTTTCTCTGTCACTAATATTTTTCTGAACAACTTAATTTTTAAAATGTTTTTAAAACTTTTTAAAAATTGCCAATAATCTTCAATGTGCATTTTACAGTTAATAAATTTAAAATTGTTCTCACCTTCACTTGCCTCTCTTCTGCATACCATAATCTATATTTTAATTGAGAAAATATTATCTTTACAGGTACTAATATGCCAAGAAAGAGCAGAACAAATTCTGCCAAAGAAAAAATATACTTAATTTTGCATTGAAAAATGTAAATATTTCACCCTAAATATTCTCAACAGTCTTGTCTTTTGCTTCCCTTCAAGGTATCTTTAAGCAAAAAAATTATTTACATTTTTAAATTATGGTAAAATATACATAAAATTTACCATCTTAATTATTTTTTAAAGATTTTATTTATTTATCTTTAGAGGGGAAGGGAAGGAGAGAGGGAGAAATATCAATGTATAGTTGCCTCTCATGCATCCCCCACTGGGAACGGGCCTGCAACCCAGGGATGTGCCCTGGCTGGGAATTAAACCATGATATTTTGGTTTGCAGGCCCACACTCAATCCAGTGAGCTATATCAGCCAGGCCCATCTTAACCATTTTTAACCATCATAAAGTTCTGTGGCATTAAGTATATTCACATTGTTGTGACCATCGCTACCACCGATCAGTAGAGCTCATTTCATCTTGCAAAACTGAAATTTTCTTTCACCGCCTGGCTTATTTCACTTAGTATAATGCTTTCCAGTTCCATCCATGTTATTGTGAAGGATAGGAGCTACTTCTTTCTTTCTGCTATTGTGTAAAACTATTTGATTTCACCTATAAGTAGAATCTAATCAACAAAACAAACAAGCAAGCAAAATACAACCAGAGACATTGAAATAAAGAACAAGCTGACAGTAATCAGAGAGGAGGGGTGAGAGGTATAATAGGAGAAGGGCCATCAAGGAACACATATAAAGGACGTATGGACAAAGACAAAGGGGATAGGTTCAAGGACGAGAGGCAGGCATGGGCGATGTGGGGAAGCATGGTGGGGTAAAAATGGAGACAACTGCGTTTGAACAACAATAAAAAAAACAATCCTGAAATTCTACACCCATTAAATGATAGCTTCCCATTCTCACCTGACCTCAGCCTTTGGCAACCCCACTCTACTTTCTGGCTTTATACATTTGACTACTCTGCAATGTAGACTTTTCTCATTTGTTTTTGCCTCCACACTGTTCACCAAAGTAAACTTTCTATAGTCAGCTCCGTCAAATGACCTCTCATTACTGTATGATGAAGTTCAAACTCCTTTGCCTGGAAGACAGTGGTTCCTAAAACTGATTGGGCACCTAAGCTTCATCTCAGATGCACTGATTCCTGGGAGTGGGACACAGGAATCTGTGTAGCACTCTCCACACAAGTCCTGCAGCGTGACCTCAACTGTACTTTCCATGTCCCCACAACCCACCGTACCCTGAGGCCACATAGATTATTTTCCATTTTTCTACCATGACAACTTTGTGCTGAGTAACTTTCTATATCTTTCCTAGTATTTTCTTTTCTGCCTTCCTAGCCTTGCTCAGTCCAGACACTTCAATATCTAGCCCCAATAATATCTACACTGTGAGGTCCTTATTTTCTTAGTGGGAAAAGGTGGTTTCTCCCCAGTGCCATATAGCCTTACATACTTATTATACATATATCCTGTTTTTTTTTCTTTTTGAGTATTTAGGAGCACGGTAAGGTAACATTTCTCTTCCTTGCCTAGTTCTAAGAGAGAAACATAGGAAACATCAGTTCAAAATCAAAATTTCAACTCCATTACTAATAGACAGTATCCTGGCAGCTGAAGCTTAAGTGTGTGGTCACATGGGCTTATGACTACACAGTCTTGTCAAAATGAAACTATCTCCATCTGAACAGAATTTGCCCTATCACGTGCCCTGTAAGTAGAGTGGCAGAGAGCTTAAGAGTAGGAGTGGAATGAGAGGAGAGAGAAAAGCAAAGAAATAAGTCCATTTTTCTCCTCCAAACTCTCCATTTACCCCTGGCCTGCTATCAGTGAAGGAGAAAGGAGAAGGGAGAGTGGAGCAAAGCCTAGCATTGTCTAATACAAGCTACTCATGAACTTGGGAATAAATGCCTCCTTAACAGTAGTGTAACTCTTTTTATATGATCATCTCGCATTCTGCCTCTCTAGATTCTTCAAATCCCAGAGATGCTTTTGCTTATTTTTGAATTTGCCTGGTACTAAGTTCAATAAATGTTTGTTAAATGAATGCTTAATTCTGAAGTGATATTTAATACTTTACATTTAAAGATAGTTATAGCTCAAATTTCTAAATCAAATGGCTTTCAATAGTTTCTAATTTCCAGTGGACTCTCTAATATAATTATGTTTTATTAGTTATATCTGAACATTATCTATAAGTGTTATTTGCTGTAGAATTTTCTTCCCCAGATAACTAAGTCTTCCACCTATTTTTAGTTGCTTTTTTAAATTTAAATTCAAACAGGGCACAAGCCAGTATCTAGGTCCTGCTGCAATGTATACAACTTAAGAATTATCTCTAAATGTTGGCTGGTTTCTATGAGGAGAGACCTTGTGTGTCACCACTTAGCTAGATGGATTGGAACTAGATGAGAAGCATATGATCCTGATTTCCAGAATCCTTCTTCACATAGGAGAGCGGCTGGCAGGTAGCAGCTGAAAGGATACCTTTTGCATAGAGGAAGACTATCTGCAAGGCAGACAATAGCTACATCTGCCTAGTCAAGCTATGCAACAGTTTGGATATTGGCAAAGATGGGGAGATGCTAAAACTAACCTCAGGCATTGGAGAGTGAAGTAGAAAGAGCAAAGGTATTGAAACCAGAGGCCCAGGAGTTGGAACATGGGCAAGTCATATTTCAAGGAGCACAATTTCTTTATCTCTGAGAGGGGCTAATATTGCTTCTACAGAGTTGGCCATGAATACTGAGTGAAGCCAGGTGTGGCCAGTGGGCAAGCAGACACCAGTCACCACCACTTTTACCTTAGGCTAATGGTACAAATGTGTTATGAGCATCGCCCTGTTTCTGTGTCAGCTCTGTGGACGCAGGAGTGGACATTTCATCTGAGTAAGCGTATTTTTCTCAAAAACTTAAGCATGGCCCTATGTTGATTTTTTTTTCATCTGTGAAAATGTGAAAACACCCTTGGGTACTTTCTCTACATTAAAATGGCTGTGCTAGTTACCTTTTTTTTTTTTTTTTTTTTTTTTTGCTTGAACACAAGCTGTGAGTTTCAATGCTCATCTGGTCTGCTTGGCTAACAGGATGATTTTTATGCCACTTAAGAATCGTTGACATTTAAATCTTAGCAGAAACTGTTGCAATACTTCCAGGTTAATTTTGGAAAATTGATTTAAATCCAATTTTTTCCTGAAAGGAATCATAAGAAACTATTAACAGTGTTCACTTTTGGATGACAGGCACATGGCGTGAGAGGAGTTGTGGCAGACAGCCTCTAAAATGATCCCACCTCCCAGGATTCACACTCTTGCACAATCCCCTCCTCCTGACTGTAGGCTGCACTTATTGACTTGCTTCTAATGAACAAAATTCAGCATACGTGATGGATCTCACTTCCAAACTTAGGTTATAGAAAGACTGTGCCTTCCACCTTGGGGGTTTTATTTTGCCTTCTCTTGTCTGGTCGCTATGTTGTGAGATGCCCTGTGCAATGGCTCATGTGGCAGGGAACTGAGGGGCCTGCATCCAACACCCTGTGAAGAACTGAGGCCCTGAGTCCTTTATCTGTGAGGGACCAGATCCTGCCAACAACCAAATGTGTGAGCTTGGAAGGAGATCCTCCCCTAGTGGAGCATTTAGAGGAGACTTAAGTCCTAGTCAACAGCTTGATTATACCTCGAGAGACCATGAGCCAGAGACAGACAGCTAAGTAGTTCCTAGATTTCTGACCCCAATAAACTAAGATGGTAAATGTTTTAGTCTAAGAGCTACTACATTTGAGGCAATCCCTTATACAGCAATTGATATAGGAAAAGAGAATGGAAGGGTATAAGAGCTTTTACATTTTATTTTATGGCATTGTTCGGCAAAATGATTCCTGATACTTCAAACAATGTGACTGCCAGTTTGCCTGGGAGGGGTGGGTTCCTATTACCTGCAGGGAATATTCCTGCATAGAAAAGTGGGCTCATTAAATTGCTTAAGGTTTGGATTTATAGAGCCCTTAAAAAGCACATGGTTCTGGGCTACAAGCTCCTTGTGTTAGCAGGAAACCCCAGCCCTTCCTGGTTGAGGTTTAACTGTGTTGTTTGAGTTCAAAATGCTGCTTCTATCCTAAATTCCCTTAATGATCTCTTAATGTAATTCTTTGTTGTCATTTTCTTTGGTCTCTCAGCCTCAGGAAATACCAATAGCCTTCTATACTGTATGAATTTTCTATCTGCATAGATGCATTATTTGTATTCTTTAAACTACTGTCAATAGGTGTTATTAAGGTGGATAGATAGGACAATTCTGCAAATTGGTTCACTAAAGACAAACATCGACAACCTCTATTGCCTTCCTGTATAGTAGAAGTTGAAAAACTTTTTAAAAAAGGTATAAACCTACATTTCCCAAACTTTTTTGAAGCTGGGGATCCATATGTGACCTAGCGTTCATCAAGAACACATGTCATTTGTGTAAAACTTAGAAGAAAAAACTTTGCAATATGAGATGATGGGATCTCTTGGCAAATCTGTGGGTGGAAATGCCTATTATTTTATACTAACTGTGGCAGAGGCTCTGCTCTGGGTGTAGCTTAGACTCAAACCTTTAATATCAGAAATGCCAACTGACAGGGTATGGTGACAATGGAGTTTCCAGAATAGCAGTTCTGTAGGGTGTTGTTTTTGGTTATATCTGTTCCTGTTGGGGTTACATCCATCACAAGGATGTAACTCACTTTAACACTCCCCTCTCCTCTGCTTCTTTCAAACTTTTATTTTAAAATTATGTTTAATTTTTCTTTTGGTATCTTCAAACTTCAATTAATACACATAAAGTTTTACTTTTTTGGTTCAGTCAACTTTATCTCAACTTTTATAACCTCTTCCTAAAACTCTATCCTTTTCCCCAACTTTTTCCCCCTTTGCTTCACTAAAACACTTCTGAGAGTGGGGAAAAAAGGCAATACTAATAACTACACTGGGACAATAAGTATAATCAAATAAGTCTTTGGCCATGCCATGCAAGTAGGATTGTATACCTGCCAGATCTCCCTCCACCTGAGTAGGAAGTTTACTTACAAGTTTCTTCTAGCAAAAATGTAACATCAAAATTCAATTATATAATTTTTCTCTCGATAAGTTAAAATACATAGAAAAATATAGAAAGGACCTATGCAAAAATGTTAGCATTGGTTACTTCAGGTGGTGTGATGATGGGCAATTTTTATTTCTTGTTTCTCTACATTTTTCCATGCATTCCCAACTTTATCCACTATGCATGAGTTATTTTTAAACTAGAAAATAGAACTTATTGGGAAGTAAAAATAAAGGAAAACCTTCCTTATAATTCATCTAAATGAACTAAAATTGTTAGCTAATATTTCAGGAAACTTTGTATATTCAGAAACCAAGATTATTTATTTTTGAACAAGTTGAAGAAGGACATAGTTCCACTATTTAAGAGCCTGTTGCTGGCCATGAGGAGAAAGGAAGCAAGAGATTTTTGAAGGTCTTAATAAGGACTCCCTATTTGGAGGATGGAGGTAACTATCTGGGAAGCCAAGAAAGAAGATGGGGCCAGTATCTCACCATAGAATAACATTACACAGACCTAGATTATTTATGAACCTTAATCCATGGTTGGCTGAACTACTTTTCACTATGTTTATGATAAATTCTGTGAGACATTCTCAGATCTGTCAGAAAAATGTGTGAGGACAAAGTTGCCAGATAGCCTAGTTTCGTTCCCAATCCATCAACCATCTTAGGAACTGGACCTAGCATGGGTCTACCAAGGTGCAAAAAACTTAGGAGGTCTCAACAAACCTAGGAGACCAGTATGGAGATAATTTGGTGTTGTGGTATGCAGTAGAGGACAAGCAAATGAAACAGAAACTCATGTATACTTGAAGATGCTTTCAGAAAAAAATTCTCTAAGTGAAGGAAGGCAGTGATCTTCGGGTTAAAAATAAAATGTATAATGGATATTCAAGGCCATGAGATATTCTGGTGAACTTGATAAACTACAAGGTTAGAGACAGTCTTATAAATAAATACTCATGTCACACTATTAAGTATAAACCTGGAGATGAACTCGGACATCTAAGTAGCATTAAGTACGAATAGATTTCAGAGCAGTGCTACTCAACTGTGGACTGTAGACTGGCAACTTCAGCATCACCAGGCATATTCTTAGGACATCAAATCCTAGAGCCCAACCCTGTACATACTGATTTCAATTCTCTAAAGTTGGGGCCAAGAATTCTGTTTTAATTTGTCCTCCAGGTGATTCTGATGAATGCTAAAGTTTGAGGAGCTCTGCTTCAGAGTTGTTGTTGTTGTTGTTTTTTAAATAAACACAGTGCAAATCATGAATTCTAAACCATACTCCATTGTCATTTACATGAAAGTTAGACAGACAACTATCTCTTCTATATAGAGGTTCAGGAAATATATTTCTCATGACCATGTGAAACAGGGAAATTGAATGAAGAAAATCTGTTTCACAACTGATATAAGAGCTAAGTTAATAAAGGCCAATGGGACCCTTCAAGATTAGCAACAGCAAGTCTCTCAGCTGGCAGGACAAAAGTAGCCCAGGAGCAAGAGTTATCTAAAGGAAGCTGACCTGTCCAGCAGGAATGGAGATATTGTTTGAGACACATGAGGAGTTGGTGCCTGAGATGCTGTCTGAAATGTACAGTACTAGGGAGAAATACTCTGCTTCCATTCTTACTCACCCTTCCTCCATTCTTCCAATTTCTTACCCTCCTCTCCCATTAGCTAAACCTCCCTGAGAATCAGCTGACTCAAGGACCTGGGAAAATATTCTGCAGAGGCAAGCCCCTCTGTGATTCAGAGCAAATAGAAGGGTGTAGAACACAGGTGGCAAACACAAGGTCCACAGGCCGAATCTGGCCCTCCACCTTGTTTTATCCGGCCAGGCACTTTGTTTCTACCCAGTGGCAGACCCGAGCTCCTTGCCCCTAATTAAGGAGTAGTTACATTTATATGGTCCTAAAATTACATTCGTCCCTTTGAAGGCAACCACAAGGCTGATGTGGCCCCCAGTGAAAATGAGTTTGACACGCCCTGGAGAAGGAATATGTGGCTAGCCAGCCCAGGACTGGTGCAAAGTCTTAACCCATTCTATCAAATGATGAATCAAAATGACTAACAAACAGAAAAGTTATGGGAAAAGATTGCAGCAGGGTTTTCTCCATGGATTTTACAATCCGTGCAGCTGTATGGGGCCTCATACTTCAAAGAGCCCCATGTGGTTAAACAACTCTGCTGTTGCCGTCTTAAAATTCTTATATTTGAACAAAGAGCCCTATGTTTTAATTTCTCACAGGGTTCTACAAATTATGTAGCCAGTCCTGGCTAACAGTAAGCATCAAATTACTTAAACATGGCATAATTATGTTTATAATACAGAGTGTAGGTGTTATACCTATTTAGAGAAAATCCACATAATATTTAAAATAATAACAATGATCGGCAAAAATCCTAATATATCCTGACAAAAATTGACTTGATACCAGAAAGAAGTTGAAATGGGTTAATTCCCTCACCTTCCCTAGAAGTAAATTTGTAAGTGTTAGAAGATTATTTTTTGCTTATAAAGTTAAATGACATTGACTTGAAATATCCACACTTAATTTTGTTAAAGTTGAAATAAGATCATCCTTAGTAACTTTCAAATTATCAAAGATAAAAGGTTAAGATAAATTCAAAGAAAATATAGGCCATGTAGCAAAAATGGGAAATAAAGAAATCATACTCACAAAAGTGACAATGAAAATGTCTACAGTAATAATACAGATATGTGTGTTTTTCTACTCATGTATTGGATCACAAAATTAAACTGATGAACTAATATCTTTACAACATATAATTCAAACAGCAGGTCTATAATTATGAATGTCTGTAAGAGATTCCAAACAAGAGCAATCAAAACTTAAAATAAAAAGATGGACAGAAGATATCCAAGACCAGAGAAGTAAGTGGAAGCTACACCAACTTCCTCTTGGGACCAACTTGTAACTACAAGTAAATTGTAGAGAAATCATCCTGAAAAACCAATAGAACACTAGCTGGAGAGAAGCCTTATAACAAAGGAAAGACAAAAGGAACAACTTCACCACAACGAGACTGGTAGGAAGTAAGGAGGAGGTACAACAGGCCGATCTGGGCTCCCACAGGAAGCAGCTGAAGTTCTTGGGGGATATGTCAGTGACTGGAGGTTCCACTAAGAAGTATGCACTCTAAATCCCAAGTGGGTTTCCCCAGTGTAAAAGAACCCAGAAAACATCCAGCTGTGAAAAGCAGCATGATTTTCAGTCTGCCAGGGAGAGATAGCTAGAAACACAGACAGTCTCTTAAAGGGCCAATGCACTAAATTTTGTTTGCAACCACTTACCTTGGGCTCCAGGTAAAAGAGTGTGGATAGATTGCCTGATTGCACTAGGAAACCTGCCCTTTCCAGAACAGGGATGAACCTACCTCCAGCATTGTTTCAGGCTTAAGCCAGGCAGGGGAAGTAAGGCAGGCAAGAGATTAGGAGACTTATTGCAGACAAAATGAGGACTCAGGCTATGTAGAAGCCAAGGGGCAAGGGTCCATCACCCCCTTTCTCCACAGCCCCCTAAGTCCTTCCCTGAGGGGGCCCCCTCATGACCATGTCTGTCTTAAATCCTCCTCTCCTTGAGGAATTTTACTCATCATTGGCTAACTGATCATGCACTGGGGGGTATGCAGGGTGAGGTGGGCAGAGGTGGTGCTCCTGTCAGGGAGATAAGCTTTGTCTCCTTAGTGGCTTAGGGTTTCAAGGTCTTTTTACCCTGCCTTAACCATTGGGGGTTACAGCTTCTGAAACCAGGGAGGTCAGTTTTCAACATATGTAACAAATCCACTGTCAGCATCATACTCAAAGGACAAAAAAGCTATAAGTATTCCCTTTATGATCAGGAACAAGACAGGGATGTCTGCTTTCACCTCTCTTATTCAACATATTAGTATAAGTCCTAGCCACAGCAATCAGACAAAAAGAGGAAATTAAAAGCATCCAAATTGAAAGAGAAAAACTAAAACTGTCATTATTTGCAGATGACATGATACTGTATATAGAGAACCCCAAAGATTTCACCAAGAAACTACTAGAACTGATAAATGAATTCAGCAAAGTATAGGTATATAAAATTAATATCCAGAAATCAGTTGCAGTTTTGTATTCCAATAATAAGCTATTAGAAGGGGGAATTAAGAAAACAATCCCATTCACAATTGCTTCAAAAAGAATTAAGTTGGTAGGAATAAACCTAACCAAAGATGTAAAGGACCTGTACTTGGAAAATTATAAGACAGTGAAGAAGAAATTGAAGACAATACAAATAAGCAGAGCACACACTGTGTTCATTGATGGAAAGAATTAACATCATTAAAATACCCATACTACCCAAAGCAATCTATAGTTTCCACACAATTCCTATAAAGATTCCAATGATGTATTTCATAGAACTACATAAAATATTTCATAAAGTTAAATGGAACCAAAAATGACCCTACATAGCCACAATGATCATGAGAAAGAACAAAGTTGGAGGAATCATACTACCTAATATCAAATTATAAGGTGATTTTATTACCTAATATCAAATCACTATAAGGTGATTTTAATCCAAACAGCATGGTACTGGCATAAAAACAGACACATAGGTCAATGGAACAGAAAATAGAGCCCAGAAATAAACCCACACATTTATAGTCAATTAATATTCAACAGAGAAAGTAAGCACATACAATGGGATAAAGATAGTTTACTCAGTAAATAATGTTGGGCCTTGGCTGGTGTGGCCCTACAGGAGACCATTCTGCATGGCATGGGTCCAGCTCCCACTTGGAAAGGCCAGTGGAAAGGAAGTCTTGTACACAGGACCCATGCCCATGGATGGGTTCTCCCATGGGGAATCAGGCCTGCATTGTATCTAGGCCACTTTGAGACTTACATTTTGCTAAAACTCTCCCACCCTGAATTGAGGCAGTAAATGTTTACTGCATATCTTTAAAGGAACTTCCTAAAATCTATGCTAAACCTTCCAAGGATGAGTGTAACCAGTTCAACCACTTTCCCATTTTCATTTTCAAATACCCTTTTTCTGTGATGTGATTAGTGGCATCCTCTCCTTTGCTTTCTGTAAAAGGTAATCACCTAAAGTGAAACTGTGCATAGTAAAAGAGGACCATCCTCATTTGAGGACCATATGAAGTCCATACCTTATATGAGGTCCTTACATATGAGGAACATAGTAAATGAAAACCTGTGCGTAGTAAATGAGGACCAATGTAATGTGCCCAGAAAAGCAATAAAAGCTTGTCAAGGCAAGGGTTGGTGCTCACTCCTCTTGAGAGAGTGGTCCAGGCACTCTGAGGTGCTTTCCCCTTGAGAAAGTGGCCATCCATCTCTTTTCCTCCACAGGACTTGGTAGTCCGTGTGAATTTGTCTCGTCTCATCCATAATGCTGCAGACCCCATGAGCTGGAGTCCTCATCATGGCTCAGTGGATTGAGTGCTGTCTTGTAAACCAGAGGTTTGCCAGTTGATTACCAGTCAGGGCACATGCCTGGATTGTGGGCCAGGTTCCCAGTCTGGGGCGTGCAAGAAGCAACACCACATTGATGCTTTTCTCCCTTTCTCCCTCCCTTCCTCTCTCTCTAAAACTAACTAAATAAATAAATAAAATGGCATTGGGAAAATTGGACAGATCCATACAGAAAAATGAAACTAGACAACCTTCTTATACCACACATAATAATACATTCAAAATGGATCAAGAACTTAAATGTTAGACCCAAACCCATAAAAATTATAGAAGAAAACATAGGCAGCAAAATCTCAGACATTGCTCTAGAAATATTTTATCAGATATATTGTCATAGGAAGGGCAAGCAAAAGAAAAAGTAAACAAATGGGACTACTTCAAACTAAAAAGTTTTTGCACAGCAAAGGAAATCATCAAGTAAAAGATAGCCCATAGAATGGAAGAAGGTATTTGCTGATACATCTAATAAGGGACTACTATCCAAAATTTATAAAGTAATTACAAAGCTCAACACCAAAAATACAAACCACCCAGTTTAAAAAAGGGCAAGTGACCTGAATAGACACTTCTCTAAAGAAGATATACAGATGAGCAACAGACATATGAAAAGATGCTCAAAGCCAATCATCAGAGAAATAAAAACTAAAACCAGTATGAGATATTCCTCACACATGATAGAATGGGTATTATCAATAAATCAAAAAACAAATGCTGGTGAGGATGTGGAGAAAAGGGATCTCTTTGGCATTGTTGGTGGGAATGCAGACTCATGCAGCCACTGTGGAATGCAGTATGGAGATACCTCAAAAAATTAAAAATGTATCTGCCCTTTTTCCCCAGAAATCCCATTTCTGGGAATTATCCAAAGGAACCCAAAACATTAATTCAAAAGAATACAAGCAACTCTATGTTCATTGCTGTGCTATTTACAATTGTCAAGATATGGAAACAGTCCAAGTTTCTATCAGTAGATGATTGGATAACAAACTATGGGACATTTACAGAATGGAATACTACTCAGCCATAACAAAGAAGAATACTTTACTCTTTGCATCAGTATGGGTGGACCTGGAGAAAATTATGCTAAATGAAGTAGGCCAGTCAGAGAAAGACAATATTCAATACCATATGATTTCACTCATTTGTGGAGTCTAATGAAAACACTGAACTAGAAAGAAAAATGGGGACAGACTCATAGATGGAGAGCAGGATGACAGCTAATGGGGGCGGTTAGGGTGTGGAGCGATTGAACAGAAATTAAAAAGGACTCGTGGACATGAACAACAGTGTGATGATGACTGGGGGAGGGGGGTGTAAAGGGACTAAATGGTAATGGAAAGAATACAATAAAAATTACATTTAAAATAAATTAATAAAATGCAAAAAATAAAATTACAAAATAGTAAAATAAAATAAATTGAAAAAGATGTGCAAAGTATGTTAGGGAAATGCAAGCAACATGAAATATAAGTCACATTTAAATCAAGTTAAATTAAGTAAAGAACATTAAACATGCCAGAGAGTATCACTTTACATGGGTGATGGGTAAAGAAATTCATAATGTGTTCCTAATCTCCATAAACCCATAGCATCAAAATATTATCCAAACATTCTCTCTTTAAAAAACATATGCTCTGCTTAATGGTTCAGTTGGTTGGAGCATCATTCAGTATACCAGAACATTAAGGATTCAATTCTTCTCATAAGGATTCTTATGAGAAGAGAAAAGGGAAGAGAACTACCACAAATAATGAATTGAAAGAGGTAAATGGGGAAATGAACACAGAAAAGTTACCAAAAATAATAAAAGGAGAGACTAAGAGAAGAGTGGAGTAATCAAAGATAAGAGTAGCATAGGTAATAAAAAAATTAGAGCACCAAAGATAAAGAAAAAATAGACATAAAATAAATAAACAGACCATGAAAAAGAAAAAATAGGTAGGATAATGAAAAAAGAACCAAGTGTATTTGTCTCAGTGCTGTTTAGATCTTGCCTTCTGGTCTCTCCTTTTTGATAGCTCTCTGATGTCTGAGTCTGGTGTAAGTGAACATCAGGTGCTGCCACACCTGGCCCTAGGCTGCCTTTTCAAAACTACAAGCGATCCACAGTTTGTAACTGATTCCTCTGAACTTAACTGCTCCCAGGATGGGCCAAGCTGCTCTGCACATTTGGCTTTTATTAGTCCTGGGTCCAGGGATGTGTCAGCAAATGTCCCAAATCTCCACAAGATCCTCTTCTGCCTTCCTCTGCCTGCTGGCCTGCTGTCAGTCTTAGACAAGTTTCAGACCAAACTATTTCTGGGAGGGCTTCTGGTGGAAACAAGGTGGGTGTGATTCCTGAATCTGCCATGGCAGGTGCCTTTCAGATGTCAGGGAAGATGGAGGATTTGTTTCCCTTCCCCTGAGCCACTAGTCTGAGTCTGTCCAGGATTATTGCCCTGTACTCAGCAGGGCAGGGCCCCTAGTAGGCTTTCAGAGCTTGGATTGGGGGCCTTCCAGATGCCAGGAGGGTGTCTCTGGGGCTCTCCCCTGAGGGGGAAGCACCAGTCTGTTTCCCAGGATAGTGTATGCATGATTGTGTCTTGTGGGATCAGTCTCTGATGAGCCCTGAATCTGTTTATGTTGCTGTCCCCTCAGCAAGGGTTAAGATGCAGGATGGGAGAAGAGAAAATACAAAACAGAATACCAAGACAGAGCAAAGCTGGGGAGAGAACAAAAAAAAAGTTGCTGAGTGGAGCTAACAGGATTTCAGGTAAGGGGAATTCCAGAAGGTGGTGGTGTGGTATCCCAGTAGGTAAGGTTATTGATTTTCTCCTGGGAGGGGCTAGCTCTTGTCAAGAAAGATGGCTATCTGGGCCCCCAAAATTCCACAGCTGCTTCCCCAAGACTCTCTCCAGTACATCCCACTCTAGACTCTCCTTGTGGAACTGCAGTCTGTGTCACCTTCCCTTCATTGGGGCCCAAAGTGGGTAGCTACAAACACAAATCCTGTGCTGTGCCCCTTTAAGGAAAAAAAATGATGATGGTTTTGTCTCTAGCAGATTTCATCTCTCCCCAGCACAGAGTCCCCATGGTGCCAACTCCTTGATCTCCTAAACTGGATGCTCTAGGAATGTAATGTCCTTTGTGTGGGTTCTGTGAACTTTCCTGTTGTATTTGGGTTTTGTTTTTTTTTTTAATTGAACTTTTTTTTAAATTTTATTTATTTATTTATCTTTAGAGGGGAAGGAGAGGGAGAGAAACATCAATGTATGGTTGCCTTTCGTGCATCCCCTGCTGGGAGTTGGCCTGCAGGGAACCAGCCTGCAACCCAGGCATGTGCCCTGACTGGGAATTGAACCTCGATCCTCTGGTTCGCAGGCCCGCGCTCAATCCACTGAGCTACACCAGCCAGGGCCCGGGTTTTTTTTTTTTTTTTTATTGGTCTATTCATTGATGGGAACTTTCCCCCATCCGGGTGACTAGGGACTCAACCCTTACCACAATTGCTTCTGCCTTGAGAAGGCTTCTTGGTGTGGGTTTGTCCCCATGTCCAGGCATGCACAGAAGGCCACAATTGACACTTCTCTCTCACATTGATGCCTCTCTCCCTCTCTCCTAAATCAATAGAATATCTTCTGTATGCATGGGCTTCTTTCAAGTAATATCATCCTGATGAGGTGGGGGAAAGAAGGGAAGAGTCCAGAAGCAAAACAATAACATGGGATGGTGGCAGGGTGCTTGCTGCTCCCTCCAGTGAGCCTTGCCCTGGGGCTTGCTCTGCTGCACTCTCAGTGTGGTCTCTGCAGCCAGTATGACCCTAGCCGAATGTCTTCCCCTGCCCCCTAGTGAGGTGTGCAGCCCAGTGCAGAGGCCACAGAGGCAAGTCCAGGCACTGAGGCACAGCTGCTCCAGGAGCTTCTTTCTGAGGAGGATGTTGTAAATTTCACGAAATGGCTCCCACTCCAAATCTGGGCAGCCAGAAGCACCAGCCTGGGAGGAGGAGGTGGTGGCAGCCTGGGCCACCCACCCCTGAGTGCCCTCATAGATGGATAGGGATTTACACACTTGCATGCGCACCCACACACTTGCCCACGCATACATTCACTCACATTCAACTGGATTTGTGAGTTGATTGCTCTGTGGTTTAGCTGCCAAGACCAGTTCCAGGCTGAAAGCAAGTGCATGAAGCTTCCAGCCACTCTTCAGTCATCTTGGAACCTAATTTTGCTTTATTTTATAGTAAGTGCCTGGTTATACCCAAAGATGTGCTGTTTTGGGTACATCTGTTGAATTCCACTGTAATAGAATTAAGCTTGTAAAACTACAATTCTTACCTCTAGTACTAACCCATTTATGTTTATATGTTTCAATCATTTTTATAAAAGCAACAAGGACAAAATGCTATTAATATTCAGGTAATTTTATAAGACAAAATAATAACAGTTGTAAAGTGTACTGTTCTTTGGCTGAGAGGCACCACTACCGTGAAAGACTTCAGCGCAACAAAGTTGATATAGAGGAATCAACAGCTACTTAAAAATGTACAAAAGTTTAACTGTTATGAACAAATGTAAAGTCAAGGATTGCCTTTAAAAATGCTTAAAATACAAAGAGAATGTGATAGAAACATAATCATAGAGAGAAACTTAAGTCTCTTTTAGACATTGAAAGGTTATATAGATAAGACTATAGTTAAATAATACAATTAATAATATGTATTTTCTTTTATTTTGAAAATATTTATCTTTTAAGAAAGCTATCAACATATCTTTGATTGGGTCCAAAGATTCCACGTTCAGAGATGCCACATCTTCCCAACTATATCAACAAAATCAAGTGCAGTTCCAAACCAAAACAAAAAATTCTTTATTTTTGTTGTTTAATCAAATAATTTAAAGGCCAAATGAAAGAATATATTGTAGAATAGTGAAGAGAAATTATAAAAAAGAAAGTAATAAGGTTGATATGCACATAAAAACACATGAAACTATAGTAATTAAAATAGCACTGCTAAAGGACTAGATAATGGTTAAATAATGGGAAATTGGTATGTGCTAAGAATCATTTGTAATTGGTGTGGGTATTCAGTCAATGGCTAACTACTTGGGAAAATAAAGCTTAATCTCTGCCTTTTTACAGCACACAGAAGTCTAAAATGTATCAAAGTTTGTGTAATAAAAAATAAAATGTTAACATGTGTAAATATTGACCTACATTATGTTACACTGGTTTTATGGCTTGTTTACATGTATATCTTTGAGCTTGCTACTTAGGAGCTACTCTATTCCAGTGATATAACTATTTTTGTTACTACAACTTTAAAATTTTACTATCTGCCAGGGATAGTTCACCATCATTACTTTCTTTCTCAAACATTTTCTAAATATTCTCACAGGTGTCTTCTGCTATGTTAATTTTAGATTAATTTTTATCAGGTTGTATAAGTAATCTTTTAGGATTTTGACTGAAATTGTGCCTAATATACAGGATTATTGTGGGAAAATTGCTATCTTTATAATTTTGAGTCTTGTACTCCAGAAATCAGAGGTGTGTCTCTATTCAATTATTCATATGTTTCCATAAGTTTTGTTGTTTTCTGCCTATTGATCTTTCACACATGTTTTTGTCGTTGCTTCTAAGTACTTGTAAGGTAGTACCTGTTAACGCTTTTTTCTCCCTTGCAGCTTAGTCACAGAGGTTTGGGTTAATAACATTCCTTTCTCCATTGATCTGCACAAGACTTCTCATTTTCACTTTTATTTTTTGTTGATTTGTTAATTCATTGGTTATTAGGTACTGTAACATTGGGTGTGCATACATTTGACTAGACCAGGCAGTGCTCTTAGGAATGGTTGCCTCAGTCTTGGTCTCCTTCTGTCTCACTCTCAATGTGCACCTTTCTTTAGGAGTCATCAAATGCCTCAGTGGTGAATTCCCTGCAGGATGTGGAATTTCTTCTCTGCAGTTTCTCTTTCTCTGGATCTTGGCTTCTCGCTTCCTGGCTGTCTTGGTAGCTCTAAACTCCAGTTATGACTCCCCAGCCCAGAGAGACTGTGTCAACCTCTAGGCCAGTATTGGACTCTTTTATGCCTCTTTGCCCTGCACTGTGAATTAGCAAACACTTTTCAGATAAGAAATCTCTAGAAGAGGTCCATCTCACCTCTGTGAGTTTCCTCTGGCACCTTCAACAGCTTTGTTTTATTTTGACGGTGTTAGAGGGGTATTGATTTCCAGAATTTATTGTTGGGTAAGTGAGATAGATATAGCCACTCTGCTATATCCAAGTGCAACTCCTCCAAGTAGCTTTTGCTAGTTAAATTATTCTGTATCCTTCACATGGGCTCACATGTTTATTAAGTGAGAAGTTAAATACATAAATTATCCTAAAAGAAGACATACAGATTACATGACCAAGAAGATAACTGTTTTTAAAATTCAGGATTTTGGAGACTATCTCTTAATTAAAATTTTAGCTTTGGAGGATTGATCTCTACCCTCTTCCCCTCTCCCCTGCCCCCCTCCCTCCCCGCCGCCCAGCAAATGTTCTTTCTTCCTGACTAATGCTAAATATCAAGTAACTGAAGAGGCCTCTGATCTGAAACTCAAGGTGAGGAAAGGGACAATCTTTTTCTCTTAACAACACACAGAAGAGATGCCTGGGGGATGATCATGGCAGTGTGAAATAGTTAATTATCTTTTTATTAGGTAACAGCTCTCCTCCATTCCTTGGTCAGAAAGGATCCCTCTCCTTTCTGGTGGAACCAAATAGAGCTGAATTACAGAAGCTTCCATTAGAAGCTGTGTTCAAGTCCCAGATGTGGGTGATAGGTAATGGGTTAAAATGAACCCTTATGGGGCCAGGGGACAGAGAGGCTGGAAAGGGTTTCCCTACTGAGTGTGAGAGGTAGACAGGTGTGACTCTGAAGGGATTAGCTTTAGCACGTTTGCTGAAAATTTAACTGTTGTAAACTAATCATAGGAACTAGGGAGACAAATTGGAGTAGAGAAGTGGTATCTACCTCTCCTTAGTACCGCAAACTTTGCACGGGCTGGAATACACCAACTGTGTTCTAATTGAAGGATTGCATCCACCTTCCCTGTTCCATATGTACTGTCTTTAGTGATCATGGGACTTTGGACAGAACCTTCCTGGGATCTGAATCAAGCTATCTCATGGATGCATCTGGTTGACAAGCTATCTTTTTTTCAATGTCTATCTTGGAAAGGCAGGCTTTTCCTTTCCCTTTGGGAATCATCCAAATGTGGAGAGAGTGTTCAGGAGATTTGGAGCACTTGCGAATGATAGATTTCCTTACACATGGAGACCTCTGGAACAGAAAGTAGCAGAAAGTGGACTGTTCATCTTAAAAGAAAATGGAAGGCAGAGAAAATCAATTAAAAAAACACCCAGAAACACATGGGCAATAGTTTTATTACCCATTGAAGGGTTATTCTGTACCACATCTTTTAAATTCTCACCACCGCCCTTGAGGGTAGGTATCACTTATCTCCAGTTGACAGAGGAACAAGATGAGACACCAAGAAGTGAAGTAGATTGTTCCAGGTCCCATAGGTTGTGTGTGGCAGAACCAAGATTACACACACATGGCCCCTTCCTAAGCCTCAGCTCATCACCTCCTCACCAGGCTATCACTCCTCTGTGGTGTAGACACCATATTTTTCACAATGCTGGTGTTTATAATTATGATAAATTACCTTTAGTGTTCCCTGATAATAAAAGGTTAGCATATTTCCACTGAACATTAAAATTTCCCTAGGAAACACAGAACATTTTTAAAATCATTTTTAAGAATCATGTATGTGGATAACTTAATTTTGTGACAAATAAAGAATGCGTACAATTTTTATACAGATGCATGTCAATTGTGGAGTTTTAGATAAATTATGCTGCAGCCATGATTCACACAAATATGGGAGTAGCAATAACCATTCACTAGTGTCCATGGCAAGTAGAAAGAAGTAGAAAGAAAGACCTCAAGCACTTAGCCCCTATATAAAACTTAATTTTACATTGATCATATTCGAGTAGCAAACAGCATAAAACCAGCTGGCAACAAGCCCATGATCTTCAGGTGGCATATGAACTACCCGAATTTTCTCATGCTTTGTAGAAAATATGCCCATTAGGATATGCTCCAATTTTAGAACTTTTGCTCTGAGTCTCCATGAAGTGACAGAAACCTGAGAAGAGGGGGCAGGAAGGGATGGGAAAGAGACCCATAAGTAAAGAGGCACTCAGGCTGGCCCTGGTCTGGCTCATTAGTGGTGGGGCTGGAGCAAGTCATATCTCCCTCTGGCCTCAGTTTCCTTCCTCTGTAAAATAAAAATTGACATGACACAGATGCCTTATTGCTAGACTATCAAGACTTTGAATATATTAATGTGCTTTTTTGTATTTCCAAGGTGGAAACAGAATATGTAATATTTCTCAAACTTATTTTGTGACAAAGGCCCTCGTTGGGAAACACTGGACTGTAGAGAGTGCTCAAGACTTAATTCTAATGTTTTAAGTTTGTCCTGAAGGAGATAGTGTAATGTCTCTCTTTTTGTGTTCAGAAACATTCATCCTGCACTGTATGACATGCTGTGTCACTTTAGGTAAAATGAGAACAGGAAGCAAAGGAAAACTTTCATTCATTCAGCAGGTACTTGGCCAAAGGCAGGGCCAAGTAACATGTCTGCTGTAGGTGTTGGATTTTAGAGAAGTGAGATAGACAATTTGAGGTCTGCTGGAATAGCCATTTGCCATCTGTGATTTCCAAGGAGTCCTCAGTGCCCAGTTTCTGAGATTATGGGTCCACTGCCTTATTTAAGGGCTGTATGCTGGATTGGGCAGGAGAGAGCGGTATGGCCATAATGGGACAGAACAGTCTGAATCACCACATACAGGCCAGGGAAAACATTCTGGGAAAACTGGAAATATTTCAAGATGCTAAGTGGTTTCTACCAGACTTGTGATGTTGGGCAACTTCTGTGATTTTACTTTTTAATTATTATTATTTTTTTAGTGAACACATATATCTTTTGTAATAAGAAAAGTGAAACATCGATTTATTTTTTAAATTATGCCTAGAACATTGGTCTAACCAATCCATTTCACCTTAATGAGGTTTCCAGGGAAAATGGTGTTAGAAGACAAGAAAATGATTTGACATTTCATTTTTAAATAGTGAGAAAAGATCAAGGAGATGAAAAATTAGGTACTCTCACCTGCAATCTGTCAGAGTGTTTACCCACAACAATTCCAAAGTTTGGGTTGCCATGATAAAAATATAATAAGGGCTTTCACCTCAATACCAGGTATGTCCCCTAAAAGAACATATGTGTTTATAAACAGATATGTCAGAGTTTCCAAGATAGACATTTTTTTCTACTTTTTTTTTGTTTCAGTTCTTTCTGTGTGGCTTTACTTCAACCGATAGCTGAAATCACACCAAGTGGGGGAATTGTTTCCCACACACGCACTCATGAACCACGCCATTTCCTTTTCTGGACTATTTTCTTTTTTAAAAATTAATTAATTAATAAATTATATAAATAATTTACAATAATTGATAATATAAATTATATTAATATTATAATATATGGGTAATTATTAATTATACAATAATTTACTTTATTGTATTTTTATTATCATTTATCTCCCTATACCCTTTTCTACCTCTACCCACCTCCCCACCCCCTGCAATCACCACATTGTTGTTCATGTCCATGGGTTTTTCCTTTCTCTTTTTTTGTTCAGTCCCTCCATCCCACAACTTTCCTCTGAGCTGTCAGCCTGCTCTCTATGAATCTGTGGCTATTTCACATCTTAGTTCAGTTTTTTCATTAGATTCCACATATGAATGAAATCATGTGGTATTTGTCTTTCTCCAACTGGCTTATTTCACTTAGCATAATGTTCTCTAGGTCTCTAGGTGTGGCTCAGTTTGCTAGAGCATCATCCCATACACCAAAAGACTGGCCTCTTTTCTTTACTTGAACAAACAAGGCTTTCTTTCTTTTCTTTTTTTCAGTCAGAATGTTCTTATTTTTTTAAACTTCTTCCTCCATATGGACAGGAAAACTTTTCTGTCTGTGCCCTAGGAAGTGAATCCATCCTACTGAAACCAACTCTCTGTCACTCACATGTCATCCAGGTTTTATATACCTGAGCACACCTATCCAGGCAATCCATAGGGAATAGAGGCCCTGAAACCTGCTTCTCACAGCCATCAACTTTACAGAAACCCAAACCTGCCTTCTTCTTTCTTCTCATTAATCTTCCCCTGCTTCTGTCCATTCTGGGCATTCAGGGACCCCAATTCCATGAGAAATACACTCCTCTACATCCTAGAACAAGTCCTCCCATGTTCCATCCATAGGCTGGTCTGTCCTTCCTGGTCTATGTTCTCAGGAGTACTCACCAGTGTGGGCAGCTCCTCTTAGCCAGCTCCCCATGCCAGAAAGAGGATTCCACAAGTTCTCTACCTCCAATGCTGCTTGCCTCACACCTTCATTCCTCTAGCTGAGGAAAAATTTCATGCTGCACTGACCCTTGAGCCTGCTCTTTTTGCATCATTTCTGATGGCTCAGTTGCTGGACCCCTGCCTCACACTTCCTGCAACGTCCAGGAAAGTGACCAAAACAACACACATGCCCATCTTTGATAACTTCCCCTTCAGCTATGCACTGACAAGGCCATACCATAAACCTTGCAGTTACCTGGAATTACTCATCTCAGAAAATTGTAACATAAGCATCCCCTATCCTACCAGCCCAGCATTTGTTCTTTCTCTTCCTGGCTTCATCATAGCCTCTATATCTCTGGTGTCCCCATTCATCAGTGGTGCTGCAGTCAAAACTGTCTTCCTTTTCTTGGCTTCAATAGTTAACACCTCTAGGTTAATGGCCCATCTCTTTACTTCTCTGTCCTGGGTCTCCAGCCAGACTATAGAGAAAGTCACATGGTCTCACAGAGCAACGGGTATAGACTTGTGTCCCCTGACCTCAACAGGACCCTCACACTGTCTTACATTGAGCTCATCTTCCATTCTTTGGCAGCACTTTGAAATCCTTACAACTTGAATATGTTCCCTAACTCTCCTCCCTACTCTGGGTATAGCAAAAAATGTCCTCTCTCCCAGAAAAACTAATAATCAGCCACTGGGCAGAACTCACTTTGTGCATCTTCCTCTAGTTATTGCTCTGTGTCCCCCATCCTCACCACAGCTACCTTTTCTTCCTATCCTCTGGACCATACTCACTCATTCTTCCTCAGGCCCTCATTGCATCTGTTTTTCTCTTGTGCTCCAGCCGGTCCCTCTATCTAGCTTTTTTCGGAAAGCATTAAAGATGCTCTAGCCTTTCCCCTTTCAAATAAACTCTCTTTCCTCTGGTTATCACCTGTTTCTCTCCTTGTCCTATTTTTTTGTTTTAGACATGATATTTGTAACCCATTTTGTCCCTCCCTAGTGACTTCAAACTCAGGAGACTAAGGAGCAACAAGGTGAATATATCCAGAAGGCATTTGGATACGTGAGTCTGTTTCAAAGAACTATCTGGGCTAAAGACATGAATCAAGTCATGGAATTTAGAGTAACTGGTGAACAAGACAATATGAAGCTACAGAGTGGAGGTGATTGTCCAGGGATGAGGTTTAGAGAGAGAGAAGAGGTAGAGGAACCCCTCAGATGCAAAACATTTCTATGAAGCTTGGGAGCCACTCATGGCACAAGTGGCCTTTTCAATCTCTAAAACTGCAGTAATTAACATATACTGAGCCACAACTATGTGCCAGTAATTGCTCTAAGTACTTCATAATTCTCATGACAACTGTAAGAGCCAGATATTATCAACATTCTCCACTCTACAGAGAGGGAAACTGTGGCTCATAGAGGTTGTGATATTGTGGAAAAGTTGCAGGTAACCAAATAATGGGATCTATGTTGTAGCATTTTAAAATCTAATTGTTTAACAGTGTCCTATACCATAACTTCTCAACAGTGAACAGAGCAATGACAGGAGAGGTTAGGAGACTTTTTATTTAATTTGCGCATTAAGGGTTTTCTGTATGCATGGACAGAGTTAGTGAGAAAATCCTTATAAGGATTTATGGCCTAAGAATCCCATCACTATACATTCATGTCTTCTCTTTGAATTTCTTTAATTTTTTAAATACTTTTGATTTTTATTGTTGTTGAAGTGCAGTTTTCTGCCTTTCACCCTGGCCCCTTCCAACCTCCCCAGACTTCCCCACCTACCTCCCCTGTTTCCACCCCCACCTTGTTTTGGTCCATGTGTCCTTTATAGTTGTTCCTGTAAACCCTTCACCCTTTTCCTCCATTATCCCCCTCCCCTCTCCCTTCTGGTTACTGTCACCTTGATCCCAATTTCAATGTCTTTGGTTATATTTTGCTTGCTTATTTGTTTTTGTTGATTAGATTCCAATTAAAGATGAAACCATATGATATTTGTCCTTCACTGCCTGGATTATTTCACTTAGCATAATGCTCTCCAGTTCCATCCGTGCTGTCACAAAGAGTAGGAGGAGCCCCTTCCTTCTTTCTGCTGCATAGAATTCCATTGTGTACATGTACAATAGTTTATTGATCCATTCATTTACTGATGGGCACCTAGGTTGCTTCCAGCACTTGGCTATTGTGAATTGTGCTGCTATGAACATTGGGATGTATAGGATTTTACTTTGGTGTGTCAGGGTTCTTAGAATATAATCCTAGCAGTAGAATTGCTGGGTCAAAAGGCAGTTCCATTTTTAGTTTTCTGAGGAAATTCCATAATGTTTTCCATAGTGGTTGCACGAGTCTGCAATCCCACCAATAGTGCACAAGGGTTCCTTTTTCTCCACATCTTCTCCAACACTTGTTTGTTGATTAAATCAACTTGTTTGTTGATTTAAGTATTTACAAAGAACTGTAGCCTGCGGCAAGTATTTAGACACTAGTAAACAGTGAACATTACTTGGTAGTACTCAAATAAATAACAAGTGGATCTCCTTAGCAAGGTTAATACATCTATCAGAATCCTGTGTAGAAAATTAATAATTCAAGAAATTGTTTTGCTTCTAAAACTTATTTCTTGGAATCACACTCACAGAATTTATTTTTTAAACTTTGTTTCCTTTATTGAAACTAGAGAGATTAAGCAAGGGAGAGAGAGAGGGAGGGAGCAAATCATCAATGTGAGAGAGAAGCATTGATTGGTTGCCTATTGCACGCACCCCAACCAGGGACTAAACCCACAACCCAGGTGTATTTCCTGACTGAGAATCGAACTTGTGAATCAATGCCCAACCAACTGAACCAAACCAGCTAGGACTCACTCATAGAATTTATATGAAGTATACCATATGTACAAATTTATTGCTATTTCTTTTACTTGCAAGAATGACTCATAGCAGCAAAATCACAAACACTAATATATGACTTGGGAACAGCTACAAGCAAGGTAGTGGGATGAGATGTAACAACTTCCCTTTTCCATGTTCCATTCCTGAAAATGCTGACCTTAACCTTTGATTCCCATACTGGGGTTCCTGCCCTTGATGTCATTGAATTCCCTTGAAAGAGTAATACCTCTGTGTTGACTATGAAGTTTTTATCATTAATGAATACTACTTTTTCCATTTTTCCAATTACTTACTGACTTTTTTCTCAGGAATATCAAAAACTAATAAATGTTGGATTCAATTCTGAGAAGGTAGCCCTGCATGAGAACACTAAATCCAAGTAGAAAGTCACAAAGAACTTAACCAGAGCAGCAGTAGTGGGGTAAGGAAGGGCCTGGATTTGAGCAATCTCTTGAAGGTAGAGGCAGGAGAATTTAGCATCTGCTAAGGGATGTGAAGAGTAAGAGAGATAAATTATCCTAGAATGACTAAAATAATAAGCTATTTCTGTACAGACAGGGCTGTCTACCCTAGGTGCAATGATCAAAAGAAATGTAATTAATGTTCTAGTTATTTGTTACTGTGTAACTAACCATCCAAAAATTTTGTTGCCCTCATTATGGAAATTAAAAACATAATGAGGTACCACTTCACATCCATTAGAGTGGCTATCATAAAAATAAACAAACAAAACCAGAAATAACAAGTGTTGGCAAGTATGTGGAGCAATTGAAACACTTGGGTATTCTTGGTAGGAATATAAAATAATGAAGCCACTGAGGAAACAAAACAGCAATTCCTCAAAAATATAAACTAGAATTATGATCCATATGATCCAGTGATTCTGCTTCTGAATATATACCTAAACTTTTTAAATTAGTGATTTGAACAGATGTTTTTACTTCAATGTCCATACCATCATTATTCATGATATTCAATAAGTTGAAATAACCCAAATGTCCATTGACAGGTGAGTGGATAAACAAAATGTGGTGTATCCATACAATGTAATAACATTCAGCCTTAGAAATAAATGAAATCCTGACACGTGGTACAACATGGATCAACCTTAAAGACATTATGCTAAATGAAAAAAGCCAGTCACAAAAAGACAACTACTGTAAGAGTCTACTTATCTGAGGTACCTAGAGTAGTCAAATACTTAAAGACAGAAAGTAGAGTGGTAGTTTCTAGGGTCTGGAGAGAGGGAGGAATAGGGAGTCAGCATTTAATGGGCACAGAGTTTCAACTGGAGAAGAAGAAAAAGTTCTGAAGTTCTGAAGAGGGTGGTGGTGATGGTTACACAATAATGTGAATGTACTTAATGCTACTGGCTGTACACTTAGAAATGATTAAAATGTCCTTTCACCAACAGTTTTTTGAGAGCATGATCATAATCTTCCATGATTAGTGGGGCTGGAATAGGAAATAAATTGGTTTTGAAAGGTCAGGGAATCTAAAAGGAATCTAGAGATATTATCTTTATTTTACCACACTCACACAGAAACGAATTAGAGCAAACTGCTGTTCTTTACCAGGGTCATGATCCAGTAACAAGGTGCGCTGGGGTCTGCACCAGTCCTGAGTGAAGAACAGGAACTGAGAGCTATAGCTTCTGTTCCCCATTTATGTAGCTTTCTCCTAGAGCACAGGAGGGGAAGCCTGTCCTGTCCTGGGCAGGCTATACAAGCCAGGCAATCCATTTCCCCAATCTGGAACAAATTGGGTGGACTGGACGGCCTCCCAGGCCCCTCTAGGGCTCACTTGGTACCCTTCCAAGGAACAGAACACTAAGGCAGAAAGGAGATTGAGCTCTACACTTGTCTGGATTTGAATCTCAGGTTGCCAGTTCCAACTGGGTGGTCATGGGAGATTTACTTGACTCTGCTATGGGGTGTCCAACCTTTTGGCATCTCTGGGCCACACTGGAAGAAGAAGAGTTGTCTTGGGCCACACATTAAATACAGAAACACTAATGAAAAATGATGAGCTAAAAAAAGATTTCAAGTGCCCTGGCTGGTGTGGCTCAGTGGATTGAGTGCAGGCCTGTGAACCACATGATCGCGGTTCAATTCCCAGTCAGGGCACATGCCTGGGTTGCAGGCCAGTTCCCGGCAGGGGACACACCAGAGGCAACCATACATTGATATTTCTCTCCCTCTCCTTCCTTTCCCCTCTAAAAATAAATAAATAAAATCTTTAAATTAAAAAAAAGATTTCAAGTAAATTTATGATTTTGTGTTGGCCCTCATTCATACCCATCCTGAGCCACATGTGGCCCAAGGGCTGTGAGTTGGACATATAATAGGGTGGTTGTAAAATTAAGTGAGAAAAATTCTTAACAGTATCTATGAAATAATAATTACTTAAGAGATACAATTATTACTACTAATAAAACACCTCTAGTAGCTCAAAACAGTCGCAATCATTTTGTTATCCTTTATTGTACTGGGGGTTGACTGAACTCAGAAAGTCAGTTCTTACTTAGGGTTGCACTTACATGGTGGCTGGGGCTGGAGTTACCTCACCCACGTGACTGCCTTATCAGAGGCTATCATCTGGACCACTAGTGTGGTGTGGCCTTCTTTTTCTCAGAGCATGGTGGGAGGGCTCTAAGAGAACAACATGGAAGTGCCTGGCATTTTTGTGATCTAGTCTTTCTCACTTGTGCAACATTCTACTGGTCAAAACAATAATGAGAAAAGTATGGGGGATATACTATGGAGGCTATCTTAACCTTTACTAGTAATTCTTTTCTTCTAGTTTCCTTGATTTAATCCCCTTATCCATGAAGTACTTGAAAAAGGTAGACAATCAGGGGTTTTCCCAGATCAAAAATTGTTCCAAGTATGATGCTAGATAAATTCCTATTTTGTATATATTTCAGTGTGCCTCTGTTTTATTTAAATAGCCATCAATGGCGGTGATATATACATAAGAGTGAAACACAGAAAAAGAAAAAGTAACCTAGGATTCCTGTAATTGGAGCCAACAAAAAACCTCAGACACATCCACATTTTCCCATATACTGAGACCAAACTGCTGCCCTGGATGTTTTCCTCAAACCCATTGCACAATTCTCTTTTATCTAATATGCATGCCCATGACCAACATACTGAAGTGGACAATTTCTTGTGCCCCTTTATCTCCATAGGCCTTCTACAGATTTCTTTCAGGAATATATCACTACTTATACCATAATTTGCCTGGCTGATGAAAGTTTCCAGATTATCTTCTTAAAAGACTTCAGAAACATTTCATTTTCTCTTCTAATTTAGCTTAAATTAAAATATTTTTTCATCATTGATCCTAGCAATTTTCTCAACACTGGTCACAAGATGCACAGATTGAGAAAATAAAATTATGCCTTTCAAAAGAAGGCAAGGCAAGTTTTGCTGCTTTCTTAAAAAACATACATCACCCACAAGCCAGATGATATGGCAAATCCACAGTTTGAGCTGGCTATGAGAAAATGCCTCAGAGGATTCATTCTAAAAGTGTATCTTTCTTATTAATTAAGACCACAAAGTCACAGTGGTATCTAAGTATATCAAAAGAGTGGCTAATATGAATATTTTATTTGGTGTCATTAAGAAATTCACTAACCAGTAGCTCAATTTAGAATACTTTCCAGATCAGGATGCATGTGGAATTGAATTGTCCATTGGAGGAACCGGCAATAGAGAGGAAGTAAAATGGCGGTGAGGTAGGCGGGAGTGGAGCCCAGTTCTCCTTGTGCCCAGGTGGAACACCTAGCTGATCTTCTGGGAAACAGAGTAAACAGCCAATGGAATCCCAGATTATAAGAAGTCTGGAGGCCAAAAATTATAAAGGACATTGAAAAACAGATGGTGAGGATATTGTTCTGAGATGGTAAGGTCCCTGGGTTATGTGCAGGGACCTCGGCTGCTCTGACCTCTGGCCTGGCACCTGCCAAAGGATACAAGGAGGAGAGTTAGATCACCAGTTCCCTCCCCTACCAGAGCAGGGAGGGCAGCCCAGCACCAGGAAGGACTTGGATGCTGGAAGTTGCTGCGATGGCGATGGCGGGGCAGCGAGACAGAGTGGGAGACACACAGAAGCAGTATACATCCACTGGGGTTGTGGATGCTGGCACCAGAGAAAATGGGGTGCTGGGAGACACCTGGAGAAGGAAGGAGTTGGACCATGTCGGACCCTGACTCAGATAATCTCCAGACTGGTTGGAAAGTTGGACTGTGCAAGCAGCTGCTTTGTAAGGAACTCTCCAGCAGCAGCTGGCTCTCCTGAGGGTGATTTGAGCTGAAACAGTCCCAGAGATTGAGTGGCTGAGTGGAGCTGCACACCAGAGACTGAGTGGCTGATTTGAGCCTGGCAGCTCATGGAGGACCTGGGCTAGAGGTTGCAACTGTGAATATTGCAGCCCAGACTTGGTCCCCATCCTCTCAGAACTGTAGGAAGGGAGAAAAGTGAAGCCCAGCCCCCCTCTTCCTGTGGTATCCAGGAAGACCAGCATAACTCACTGAACAGGCTTAAAATCAACAGAGACTTATTATTTTTTCTTTCCTCTCTCTTTTTTTCTTTTTTCTCCTTTCCCCAAGTGAAACAATGAGACATGGAGTTACAAAGAGTCCAGAGACAGATCCAAAGGGGGAGCACAAAGCTAACCCCCCAAATTGAGAAACTGAAACAAATGTCTCTTTGCTCTCCCATAGAGCTGGCATTTTACTGTTTATGTGTATTATTATTATTTCATTATTTTTACCACTTTTATTTATTAGTATTTTTAATTTCTCTTTCTTATGTTTAGTTTTCCCTGCTTTACTTCTCTGTTTAATTGCAATATTTGACTGGTTTTCCTTATTCTCTTTTTTTGTATTTTAATTTTCCATCTTTCACTTCATTTGTGTTCCAATAACGCACTACTCTTGATTGTATACTTTCTTTCTGGTTATCCAAATCATATATTTCTTGTCATATTATTGTTGTTCCAGTACTATTGTAAATAATTGTTGTTTCATACAATTGTACATACTACACAGGAACCTTCCCTGATCTTAGCCTACTTCACTTTATGACTGAGCTTTATTATTGTTGTGGTTAACTCTATTCTCTCTCACACTATGCTTACTTTCTGTCCTTTACTCTCACTATATCTCATCATCTAACCTTGCACAAGTGCTCTGTTTCCTGCTCACAATCTTCCTTCCCTCTAACAAGAGTCTTATCTCTCTTTCACCTTTTATAAAAACTGGCTAGTTGGGTGAAATGTCACAGTTAAAGCTATACTTATCCAAAGAATCTCCTATCTCTTCTCTACTTGCTAGTACTTTAAATCCCATAAAATACTCTCCCAATGTCTTAATCTATTTTGCCTACCCCCTGCCACTCATCACACACAAGAATAAGTGGGAGCTGTGAACCTTAGTATACCTGCTGGAGGAGAGAAATCACCAACAAAGGAACCACCAAAATGTAAAAACCCAAGTACAGCAAGAGAGCCCACACAAATAGAAGAAAGGGCAAACCTAGAGTGTCCAGAAAAGGAGATCAAAGAGACCACACCACTGAACACCATAGAATTTGTACCATAGAAGTTCATCCTACAAAGACAGCAACGTGAAACATCAGTAAGCTCAGAAACAAACAAAAGAAGAGCATGCAAGCAAAAGAAATGGAAGACTCCTCACTAAAAGAGCTAAATGAAATGGAAATAAGCAAATATCAGATATAGAATTCAAAAGAATGGTTACAAGGACGCTCCAGGAATTCGCAGAGAACTACAAAGAACTGAATGAGAATACAACAGATTGAAAAAGGAAATAGAAACTATAAAGAAAAATGAGGAAGAAATGAACAATAAATATTGGGAAATAAAAAACACACTAGAAGGAATTACAAGCAGACTGGAAGAAGCAGAGGACTGAATAAATGAGCTGGAGGACAAGGTGGAAAGAAACACCCAGGCATAGCAACTGCATGAAAACAGACTTAAAAAATAAGATAGCTTAAGGGAACTCCAAGATAACATGAAATGCAACAACATTTGAATCATAGGAATACCAGAACGAGAAGAAAAGGGACAAAGGATAAAAATCCTGTTTGCAAAAATAATTACAGAAAACTTTCTGAACCTGGAGAGGGAAAAACCATGCAAGTTCAGGAAGCTCAGAGACTTGCAATCAAAATGAACTCAAAGAGGCCAACTCCAAGACATATACTCTAAAGGAGAAACAAGAAATAATATACAAAGTGGTTCCAATAAGGCTAACAACTGATTTCTCAACAGAAACACTCAAATCCAGGACAGGATGGCAAAAGATATTCCAAGTGAAGGAAAACAAAGGACTGCAACCAAGATTACTGTAACCAGCAAGCTCTCAATTATTAAAAAAAGGTGAAATAAAGAGTTTCCCAGACAAAAAAAGACTGAAAGAATACATCGCCAGCAATCCATCTCTACAAGATTTACTAAAGGAATGACTATAAGAAGAAAAAGAGAAAAAAGTGAAAGAGAGAGAAACACAGGTACAAAGCAAGAAAAATAAACAAATACCTATCAATAATAACCTTAAATGTTAATGGATTAAATGCTCCAATCAAAAGATATAGAATAGCTGAATGGACAAGAAAACATGACCCACACATATATTGCCTACAAGAGACCCACCTGAGAACAAAAGATCTACACAGACTGAAAGTGAAGGGCTGGAAACAAATATTCCAAGCAAACAGATGGCGGGCGGGGTTGGGGGGGAGCCAGGGTAGCAACACTTATATCAGACAAAATATACTTTAAAAAAAGCCACCAAAAAGACCCAGCAGGTCACTTCATGATACTCAAGGGAAAAATCCATCAAGAAGACATAAATATTGTAAATATATACACACCCAAAATAGGAGCACCCAAATACATTAAAAAATCTTGGAGGACTTCAAGAACAATATGAACAGCAACACAATTATAGTAGGGGATTTCAACACCCCACTATTAAAAATGAATAGATATTCCAGTCAAAATATCAACAAACATATTGTGGCACTGAATGACAGCCTAGATGAAATGGACTTAACTGATATATATATAAAACCCTTCACCCCAAAGAAGCAAAATACACATTCTTTTCGAATGCACATGGAATTATTTTCAAAGACAGACCACATGATAGGACAAAACACAAGCCTCAACAAATTCAAGAAAGTTAAAATCATATCAAGCATTTTCTCTGACCACAAGAAACTGAAACTAGAAACTAACCTCAAAGAAAAAATTCAAAAACATTCAAACTCATGGAGATTGACTAGCATGCTATTAAACAATGAATGGGTCAACAATGAAATTAGGGAAGAATCAAAAATTTCTGGAAACAAATGAAAATGAACTCACAACAACCAAAACTTATGGGACACAGCAAAAGCAGTGCTGAGAGGGAAGTTCATAGCAATACAGGCTTACCTAAAGAAGACAGAAACATTTCAAACAAACAACCTTAACCCTATGCCTATAAGAACTCAAGGAACAACAACAAAGACAGCCCAGAGCAAGTAGAAGGAAGGAAATAACCAAGATCAGAGCAGAATTAAATGATATGGAGACTAAAAGCACAGTTCTAAGGATCAATGAATCCAGGAGCTAGTTTTTTGAAAAGATAAACAAGATCAATAAGCCTTTAAGTAGGCTCATTAAGAAAAGAAGAGAGAGGACCCAAATAAACACAATCAGAAATGAAACAGGAGAGATTACAACTGACACCACAGAAATAGAAGGGATGGTAAGAAATTACTATGAAGAACCGTATGCCAAGAAATTTGAAAACCTAGGTGAAATGGACAAATTTCTAGAAATATAATCTTAAAAAGCTCAATGAAGAAGAAGCAGAAAGCCTGAACAGACCAATAACACCTAATGAAATTGAAGCAGTAATCAAAGACCTTCTGGCACACAAAAGCCCTGGACTGGTTGGTTTCACAGGAAAATTGTTCAAAGCATTTAAGAAAGAGGTAACCCCTTATCCTTCACAGACTAGTCCAAAAAATCTAAGACAGAAGACTCTCAAACTCTTTTTATGAAGCCAGCATCATCCTAATCCCAAAACCAGAAAAAGACACAATGAAGAAAGAAAACTCCAGGCCTATATAGCTGATGAACAAAGATGCTAAAATCCTCAACAAAATATTGGGAAACTGCATCCAGCTATACATTAAAAAGATCATACACCATGCCCAAGTGGGTTTCATCCCAGGGATTCAAGGATGGTACAATGTTTGCAAATCAATAAAAGTAATAAATCACATAAACAAAAGCAAAGACAAAAATCACATGATCATATGAATAGATGCAGAAAAAGCATTTGATAAGGTACAGCACCCAATTATGGTAAAAACACTCAGCAAAGTGGGAATAGAGGAAGCATTTCTCAATGTACTAAAGACCATATACCAGAGACCTACAGCCAATATCATACTCAATGGACAAAAACTTGGAGCTTCCCTACTAAGATCAGGAACAAGACAAGGATGCCCACTTTCACCACTCCTATTCAACATAGTATTGAATGTCCTAGCCACAGCAATCAGACTAGAAAAGGTAATAAAAGGTATCCAAATTGGAAAAGAGGAAATAAAACTGTTACTGTTTGCAGAGGACATGATCATGTACAGAGAAAATCCTATAGACACCACCAAAAAACTGCTCAACCTAATAAATCAATTTGGCAAAACAGCAGGATACAAAGTCAATATTCAGAAATCAAAGGTATTTTTGTATACCAACAATGAAATATCAGAAACAGAAATCAGGAAAGAAATCCCATTTGATATAGCAAGAAGAAAAATAAAATACCTAGGAATATACCTAACCAAGGAGGTAAAAGACCTGTATTCAGAAAACTACAGAATGCTGAAGAGAGAAATTAAGGAAAACACACACAAATGAAAACATACTGTGTTCATGGATTGGAAAAATTAACATCATCAAAATGACCATACTACCCAAAGCAATGTATAAATCCAATGCAATAACTATTAGAGTACCAATGGCATATATCGAAGATATAAAAAAACTTCAAAAATTTATATGGAACCAAAAAGGACCCTGAAGACCTGCAGCAGTTTTGAGAAAGAAGAGCAAAGCAGGAGGGATCACAATACCTGATATCAAATGTAATTGCAAGGCCACTTTAATCAAAACAGCCTGAAATCAAAACAGTATCACCAGAATGAACACATAGACCAATGGAACAGAATAGAGAGGCCAGAAATAAACCCAAGAATCTATGGTCAGTTAATATATGACAAAGGGGGCAGCAGTACAAAATGGAGTAAACATACTCTTCAATAAATGAAGAGTCTAAATGGTGTTGGGAGAGCTGGACAGCTATATGCAAAAAAATTAAACTCAATCATCGCATTACACCATACTCAAAAATAAATTCAAGGTGAATAAAATATTTAAATATAAGTCATGACACCATTAAAATCTTAGAGGAGAACATTGTTGTGGACCACATGCTCTGCCTGGTTTCAGGAATTGTAACTCTATCTACTGTGGCTAAGGATAAGTCAGTGACCTCTGGAATGCAAGCTGCAGGAGACAAAGCTTGTCTCTGGTAGCAAATGCTGCCTCAGTTTTCTCCCTGG
Organism: Sturnira hondurensis; assembly: GCF_014824575.4. NCBI lineage: Eukaryota > Metazoa > Chordata > Mammalia > Chiroptera > Phyllostomidae > Sturnira > Sturnira hondurensis. Next base: position 5,754,366 of record NW_028081623.1, on the reverse strand, counting down.
CCCCAAAGCATGGTTGGAAGTCCTTGACAGGTAAGACCCCTCAGAAAAGGGGCAACCTAGGCCAGACATGATCACTTGGGAGGCCATCATGGAAGGACTTGGGGGCCTGCAACAAAGAGCAATGGACTCTTGCCCCCCAGCTTTGACAAAGCCCAAGTCCCCATGTCCCTTGGGAAAAGCACTTCCTGGCTCTAATCCCCTTAAGCCTGAATACCTGATGGGGAGGAGTGCAGCTCCTTATCTTGCAAGAACAGGTCCCAGGAAAAATCTGGCATCACAAAGACTTCCTGCTAAATCTTTGAAATCTACCCTGCTAAGAGTGCTTTCATTCATATATTAAGGGTTCAGGCAGGAAACTCTAAAACTCTCTTCCTGACAGACTCTGACTCAGACTAAGCCCTCATATTTCTTTGAAATGTTATCTACTGTTTGATCCTTGCCATCCTGTATTCCTGTGTATTACAACCCAATAAAAGCCCTTGGAGGAAGGGGCTCAATGCCTTTTTCCCCTGAGAAACTACCCACTGCTCAAGGCCTTTTTTCTCTGGGAAACTGGCCACCTCTCTTCCCCAAGCAGATCACATCATGTCTCTGTCATGTTTACTCTCATTCGTGGCACACAGGGGGACTTGCAAAGAAAGTTGCCCCACAAAACATAGGCAGGGAAATCTCAGATATTCCATGCAGCAATATTTTCACTGATATGTCCTCTAGAGCAAGGAACATGAAGAAAGGAATAAACAAATAGGATCTCATCAAAATAAAAAGTTTCTGCACACCTAAAGAAAACAGAATTAAAATGAAAAGAGAACCAAATATATGGGAATGCATATTTGTCAATTATACCTCAGACAAGGGTTTGATCTCAAAAATATATAAAGAACTCACATGACTCCAGTCTAAGAAGACAATTTACCCAGTTAAGAAATAGGCAAAGGACTTAAACAGACACTTCTCTAAGGAGAACATACAGAGGGTCCAGAGGCACATGAAAAAATGCTCACCATTGCTAGCTATCAGAGAGATGCAAATTAAAACCACAATGAAAAACCACTTCACACAGTCAGAATGGCCATCATAAACAAAGCAACAAACAACAAGTGCTGGAGAGGTTGTGGAGGAAAGTAACCCTAGTACACTGTTGGTGGGATTGCAGTCTCATGCAACTACTACAGAAAACAGTATGGAACTTCCTCGGAAAACTAAAAAATGGATCTGCCTTTTGACCCAGCAATTCTACTGCTATGATCATATACTAAGAACCTTGAAACACCAATCCGAAAGAACCTATGCACCTCAATGTTCATAGCAGCACAATTCATAATAGCCAAGAGTTGGAAGCAACCTAAGTGCCCAGCAGTAAATGAATGGATCAAAAAACTATGGTACATGTACACAATGGAATTCTATGCAGCAGAAAGAAAGAAGGAGCTCCTGCCCTTTGCAACAGCATGGATGGACCTGGAGAGCATTATGCTGAGTGAAATAAGCCAGGCAGTGAAGGACAAATACTATATGATCTCACCTTTGACTGGAACCTAATCAACAAAAAGAGTAAGCATGCAAAATATAACCAAAGACATTGAAATTGGGAACAAGATGACAGTAACCCGAAGGGAGAGGGGAGGGGATAATGGGGGGAAAAGGGTGAAGGGTTTACAGGAAAAATATAAAGGACACATGGACAAAAACTAGGAGGGGTGTAAAGAGGAGAGGTAAGAGGGGGAGGCTGGGGTCGTGGGGAAGGGTGCATGGAAAAGGCAGAAAACTGTACTTGAACAACAATAAAATTAAAAATATTTAATAAAAATAAATAAATAAATAAATAAATAAAATGTTTTATATGTCCCAAAAAGAAAAAAGAGGGAAGACCTGGCAATATAGTTTAATTTCTTAGTCAGGTAAACATGGAGGGACCTACTATAAATTAGAAGATGTAAACCAGAAGACACATTTACTTTCAAGGAGGAAAGAAAACTGATAACTGTAAGAATCATATCCTCCTGTTGGTCACCCTTTAAATATTTTTAATAAATTATACATCAGACACCCAAATAATGTATAAATACACTGTTATAAATACAATCCAGAAAAAGCCAAAATACCTTTTTCAGTTCTTTCTCCAATGTATCTCACCGCTTCAGAGGTAACTTACTGCTGCTATTGCTAAGCATTCACCTGCTTCTATATATGCCTAAGGAATGTGGCTGCTTTGTTTCCTTGCACATAAGTGGAACCATTTTATATCTGCTATTTTTTGACTTGTTTAGTTACATCGTAAAATGTGTCTAAGAGATTGGTCCTTTTTAGCACTTAAGCTGTTCTCTCAAATTCTATAGCATGAACCAGGGCTTATGCAGGCTTTCCTGTCTGATTTACAATGACTACCATTTGGCATGTTTTCTGTACATAAGTGTGAGAATTTCTCTAGCACTGCTATCTACAAGTTGAATTACTGTGATTACACTATGTATATTTTTAATTTTAATTAACGATGCCAAATTACCTCCCCCGAAACTGTGACCAATTTACACCTCCAACCTACAGTATGTAAATGTTTCTCTTTTCTGTACCTTTACCAACAGTTTTAGAACTTTTTACTGCATTTGCCTAAGTGTTATTGACATTGGTCATTCTCCCATGATCAGTGGGTCCTTTGGCTTATTCATTTTAGTAAATTGCTTCTTTCTGTCTTTTGTAACTTTCTTACTTGGACATTTGATTCTTCTCTTTTTTCTTCTAACAATTTATCTTAGTTATTTAGATGCTCTAGATATTTAGAAGAATTTCTAAAGTCCTGGAAGGTAGAATAATGTCTTAATCCTTTTTGATCCTTGGAACTACTGATGTGCTAAATTATTTTTGTGGTGTTTACAAAATTAAAAACCATTTTTAGTTAAGCATCAGCTACTTGTGAGATTGCAAAGCCACATAAGAAATAGACATAAAATAGTAACTAGAATAAAAGTTGATATCCTGGCAAGGACCAGCACTGCGCAGAAATATCTGGTGAGTAAATAAAAAAGATTTGAACAAATTTTTATGAGGAAATTATCACATCCTTTTTTATTAGAAATTCAAACAGAAGCAAGGAAAGAAAAGCGAAAAGAAATCTGTGTCACGGACAGACTCACAGTTTGATTTCACAATCAGGCAGGCTCCTGATGAACAAACCGGAACTGCCTGGAAGGGCTTTAATCCTTGGTTGTCAAGACAACTCAATTTCAACAGACTATGTCAGCAGAATTCTTCAACAATCCTCAACGTTCCTGCTGTTTGCAAAGGTCTCTTTGACTGTTAATGTCTAAGGAGACATTTACTCAGTAGACCAAGTTTTCACAGGGCTGTCTGATAAGGTGACATGACTCTATTCCCATGACATACTAGCCCATCCATCTCCCTGACTCACCCTCCTGCTTGTCTTCCCTAAAGCCCTTTCCTGCCTTTCTGAAATCTCTGGACTCCAAAAGCTTCCCTAGTCTTTCCAAATCAATCTTCCATTACATCCCATTAATCACCGAAGCTTCTGCTCATGTTTTCAAGCACTGCTGTTGTGAATACAGATTAATGGAGTCTTTCGGGGCGGGGGGGTGGGGGGGGTGGTTAGCTAATATGTCTAAAAAAATCTTGAAAATGAACATATTTGGGGCTGAAGATTTATTGTAAAGACATCATGCAACAAAAATGTATAAAAACACATATAGTCTATAGATATCTATATCAATATCTATCTATATCTCCATCTAAAGGTAGAGTGTGGAGTATGGAAGTGGTAGAGGACAGCAATGGTAAGTTTCTCCACAAGGTGGCGTTCTTATGTTTCCTTTCTGTTCCCTCTCTACTGTGAACTGTATCAGGAAGGAAATAACATCAAAATGTTGATTATCTGGAATACTGGAATTAGGGGTGATTTTTAAAACAATTACATTGTGCAGTTGGGCATTTTAAAAATTTTCTTCAGTGAGCATAAACTTACTTTTATAATCAGGAAAGGATTTTTATTAATATTAAAAACTATCAAGAAATAAATTCTTAGTGGGGGGTTGGGGTGGAGAAGAAAAGTATAAACCTAAACCTATAGGTTGAAAAAGAAACATTTCAGTGTGACCTACTTGGCCTATGATTGGAACAAACCTTAAAACTTTTGAAAGAGAAACAGGTTAATGTGATTTGTAACTGGATATATAATGATATAAAGAAATTATTAATTTTTAGATATAATACAACTTTGTTATAAAATAGTTTTTATGTTTTACTCCATGTAAATAAATATTTATGAATGAAATAATATAATTTAATATTTGCTTTAAAATTATGTAGTGGTATAGGGAGAGGATGGGGAGAGTACAGAAGAAACAAGATTGGATAAAAAACTAATAATAAGTGAAGTTAAAGGATGGGTACTTAAGGGTTTATTACAATCTCCCTATTTTTGTAAGTGTTCAAAAACTTTCAAATAAAACATTGTAAATAGTAACAGTGGATAACATACTTAGGGCTCCATGTGGCACAGCAGCGATATGAAGGGGTACCACAGTAGGCCAACTCTTCCTCCCCCCCAAAACCAATTTTATCCACATCTCTCCTTGACCCTTGTTTTCAACTGTTACATTCATTCCATACAAAAATCCTCTCATATTTTGTGCCTCAAATATGAAGCCATTTAATTTCCCAATTATTATCGCCCTTGCTTCTGTAATGGGGTTAAACTTTTTTCTCTGTCTTGGCCAAGAGCCCATTGACCTGATAACATAAAATACTCCCCTTGGGGCCTCCATCCTCATTTCCTTCTTTGCCCTTACTGAGCATAGAGCAAGCCTACAGGATTCAGTCACTTAACATGTAATCAGTGTCCATTGTCTAGGAATCTTAGTAGTAGAGGGATTGCTCCAGGCACTTTCTAGTTGTGTTGCTGTTATGGTTAAGGTGTGTTGGTGCAACCAAATCAAAGGAGAGTATCAGCCTTTTAAATGTGATACAGCATTGGTTTCCTTGAAAGTAAATCTTGTGGATACATGCTGTTCTTTATCCATCCTAATGACCCAAAGTTCACATACTAACTTGAGCTGACAGTGGAAGTAAGCAATATATGTTTTCCCTATACACATTTTTAAATATTTTTATTTAATTACTGTTCAAGTATAGTTTTCTGTCTTTTTCTTTCATCCCAGCCCACCCACCCAGTGCTCCTCACCTCCCTCCCATTTCCACCCCTGTTAGTTTTTGTCCATGTGTTCTTTATATTTGTTCCTGTGAATCCTTCCCCTTTACCCCTGAAATTCCCTCCCCTCTCCCCTCTGGTTCCTGTCAGTCTGTTCTCTATTTCAGTGTCTTCGGTTATATTTTGCTTGCTTGTTTGTTTTGTTGTTTAGCTTCCTATTAAAGGTGAGATCATATGGTATTTGTCCTTCAACACCTGGCTTATTTCACTCAGCATAATGCTTTCCACTTCCATCCATGCTGCTGCAAAGGGTAGGAGCTCCTTCTTTCTTTCTGCTGCATAGAATTCCATTGTGTAAATGTACCATAGTTCTTTGATCCATTCATTTACTGATGGGCACCTAGGTTGCTTCCAACTCTTGGCTATTGTAAATTGTGCTGCTATGAACATTGGGGTGCATAGGTTCTTTTGGATTGGTGTTTCAGGGTTCTTAGGATATAATCCTAGCAGTGGAATTATAGTCCTAGCAGTGGTCAAAAGGCAAATCCATTTTTAGTTTTCTGAGAAAATTCCATACTGTTGTCCATAATGCTTGTACAAGTCTGCACTCCCACCAACAGTGAACTGGGGTTCCCTTTTCCCCACAACCTCTCCAACATTTGTTGTTTGTTGCTTTGTTTATGATGGCCATTCTGACTGTGTGAAGTGGTATTTCATTGTGGTTTTAATTTGCATCTCTCTGATAGCTAGCAATATTGAGGATCGTTTCATGTGTCTCTGGATCCTCTGTATGTCCTCCTTGGAGAAGTATCTGTTCAAGTCCTTTGCCCACTTTTTAATTGGGTTGCTTGTCTTCTTAGAGTGAAGTCGTGCATGTTCTTTGTATACTTTGGAAATTAAAACTTTTCCTGAGGTATCATTGGAAAATATGTTTTCCCATATAGTTGGTTCTCTTTTTATTTTAATACTGTTTTCTTTAGCCGTGCAGAAGCTTTTTTATTTTGATGAGATCCCATTTGTTTGTCGTTTCCTTTATGTCCCTTGCTCCAGGAGACATATCAGTGAAAATGTTGCTGCATAAAATCTCATAAAAATGAGATTTCCCTGCCAATGTTCTCCTCTAGGACTTTAATGGTGTCACAGCTTATATTTAAGTCTTTTATGCACCTTGAATTTATTTTGGTGTATGGTATAAGTTGGTGCTCAAGTTTCATTTTTTTGCACGTAGCTGTCCAGTTCTCCCAGCACCATTTGTTGAAGAGGCTATTTTTACTCCATTTTATGTTACTGCACCCTTTGTTGAATATTAATTTCCTGTAGAGACTTGTGTTTATTTCTGGACGCTCTGTTCTCTTCCATTGGTCTATGTGTCTGTTTTTATGCCAGTACCAGTCTGTTTTGATTACAATGGCCTTGTAATACAGTTTGGTATCAGGTATTGTGATCCCTCCTACTTTGTTCTTCTTTTTCAAAACTGCAACAGCTATTTGGGGTCGTTTATGGTTTCATATAAATGGTTGAAGTGTTTGTTCTATGTCTGTGAAATATGCTATTGGTACTCTAATAGGTATTGCATTAAATCTATAAATTGCTTTGGGTAGTATGGACATTTTGATTATGTTAATTCTTCCAATCCATGAACACGGTATATGTTTTCATTTGTGTGTGTCTTCCTTAATGTCTTTCTTCAGTGTTGTGTAGTTTTCTGCATACAGGTCTTTTACCTCGTGGTTAAGTTTATTCCCAGATATTTTATTTTTCTTTTTGCTATATCAAATGAGATTTTTCTTTATTTCTGCTTCTGCTCTTTCATTGTTAGTATATAAAAATGTGTTTGATTTCTGTATATTTACTTTGTATCCCTCTGTTTTGCTGAATTCATTTATTTGGTCAAGCAGTTTTGGGGTAGTCTATAGGATTTTCCATGTATACTATCATGCCATCTGCAAACAATGACAGTTTTGTTTCCTCCTTTCTGAATTGGATGCCTTTTATTTCCTTTTCTTGTCTGAACGCTGTGGCTAAAACTTCCAATACTATATTGAACAGTAGTGGTGAAAGTGGGCAACCTTGTCTTATTCCTGATCTTAGTGGAAAAGATTTTAGGTTTTGCCCATTGAGTATGATGTTGGCTCTGGGTCTCTCATACATGGCCTTTATTATATTGCAGAATGCTCCCTCTATTCCCACTTTGCTGAGTGCCTTTATCATAAATGGGTGTTGTACCCTATCAAAAGCTTTTTCTACATCTATTGATATGGTCGTGTGATTTTTGTCTTTGCTTTTGTTTATGTGATGCATTACTTTTATTGATTTGTGGATATTGTACCATCCTTGAATCCCTGGGATGAAACCCACTTGGGCATGGTGTATGATCTTTTTAATGTACTATTGGATCCAATTTGCCAATATTTTGTTGAGAATTTTAGTGTCTATGTTCATCAGCGATATTGGCCTGAACTTTTATTTCTTTGTTGTGTCTCTATCTGGTTTTGGAATGAGGATGATGCTGGCTTCATAAAAAGAGTTTGGGAGTCTTCCATCATTTTGGATTATTTGGAATAGTCTGTGAAGAATAGGGGTTAGCTCTTCCTTAAATGCTTTGTAGAATTCTCCTGTGAAACCATCTGGTCCAGGGCTTTTGTTCAACAGGAGTTTTCTGATTACTGCTTCAATTTCATCAGGTGTTATTGGTCTGTTCAGGCTTTCTGCTTCTTCTTCATTGAGTTTTTTAAGATTATATTTCTAGAAATTTGTCCATTTCACCTAGGTTTTCAAATTTCTCGGCATACAGTTCTTCATAGTAATTTCTTACCATCCCTTCTATTTCTGTGGTGTCAGTTGTAATCTCTCCTGTTTCATTTCTGATTGTGTTTATTTGTGTCCTCTCTCTTCTTTTCTTAATGAGCCTACTTAAAGGCTTGTTGATCTTGTTTATCTTTTCAAAAAACTAGCTCCTGGATTCATTGATCCTTAGAACTGTGCTTTTAGTCTCTATATCATTTAATTCTGCTCTGATCTTGGTTGTTTCCTTCCTTCTACTTGCTCTGGGCTGTCTTTGTTGTTGTTCCTTGAGTTCTTATAGGCATAGGGTTAAGGTTGTTTGTTTGAAATGTTTCTGTCTTCTTTAGGTAAGCCTGTATTGCTATGAACTTCCCTCTCAGCACTGCTTTTGCTGTGTCCCATATGTTTTGGGTTGTTGTGAGTTCATTTTTATTTGTTTCCAGAAATTTTTGATTCTTCCCTAATTTCATTGTTGACCCATTCATTGTTTAATAGCATGCCATTCAATCTCCATGATTTTGAGTGTTTTGGGTTTTTTTTTGAGGGGGTGGTTAGTTTCCAGTTTCAGTCCCTTGTGGTCGGAGAAAAATGCTTGATATGATTTTAATTTTCTTGAATTTGTTGAGGCTTGTGTTTTGCCCTATCATGTGGTCTGTCTTTGAAAATATTCCATGTGCATTTTAAAAGAATGTGTATTTAGGTTGTTTGGGATGAACAGCTCTATATGTATCAGTTAAGTCCATTTTATCTAGGACATTGTTCAATGCCAGAATATATCTTTGTTAATATTTTGTTTGGAAGATCTGTCCTTTTGACAGTGGGGTGTTAAAATCCCCTACTATTATTTTGTTGCTGTCAATGTCCTTCTTGAAGTCCTCTAAGATTTTCTTTATATATTTGGGTGCTCCTATTTTGGGTGCATATATATTTACTGTGTTAATGTCTTCTTTGTGGATTCTTCCTTTGAGTATTATGAAGTGACCTTCTGGGTCTCTGTTTATGGCCCTTATTTCTGAAGTCTATTTCGTCTGATATGAGTATTGTGATCCCAGGTTTATTTTTCTTGTCCGTTTGCTTGAAAAATTTGTTTCTAGCCGTTCCCTTTTAGTCTGTGTAGGTCTTTTGTCCTGACATGGGTCTCTTGTAGGCAATATATGTGTGGGCCGTGCTTTGTTATCCATTCAGCTATTCTATGTCTATTGATTGAAGCATTTAGTCTATTTACATTTAATGTTATTATTGATAGGTACTTGTTCGTTGCCATTTTTGTACCTGTGTCCCTCCCTGTCTCTCTCTTTCCTTACTTTCTTTAAAGCAGTCCTTTTAGCATCTCTTGCAGAGTTGGTTTGGTGGTGGCATATTCTTTTAGACTTCTTTTGTCTTGGAAGCTCTTTATTTGGCCTTCTGTCTTGATTGAGACCCTTGCTGGTTAAAGTAGCCTTGGTTGCAGGCCTCTGGTTCTCATTACTTGGGATATCTCTTGCCATTCTCTTCTTGCTTGGAGCGTTTCTATTGAGAAGTCAGCAGCTAACCTTACTAGGGCTCCCTTGTATGTTACTTCCTGTTTCTCCCTTGCTGCCTTTAAGCTTCTCCCTTTATTTTGGAATTTTGCCATTTTAATGATGATATGTCTTGAAGTGGGCCTCTTTGGTTTCCCCTTGTTTGGGATTCTCTGTGATTTTTGGATTTGTGTGACTTTTTCTCTCATCAAATTAGGGAAGTTTTCCCTCATTACTTTTTCAAATAGGTTTTCTATCTCTTGTTCTTCTTCTTCTGGTATCCTTATTATTTGGATATTATTATGTTTCATGTTGTCTTGCATTTCTCTTAATTCTTCATTCTTTCTAAGCCTGTTTTCCCTTTCTTAGTCTTTCTGTGAGTTTTTTTCTATTTTGTCCTCCAACTCACTGATCTGGTCTTCTGCTTCATGGATTCTGCTTTTGGTTTCTTCTACAGTATTCTTCAGTTCAGAAATTGTATTCTTCATTTCCTCTTGGCCTTTGCTGATAGTTTCTATTTCCTTTTTCATGTTGATATAGTTTGCAGTGAGTTCATTGTAGCTCCCCTGTAGTTTCTGGTAGCTCGTTGTGAGCTCTTTGAATTTCCTGATAACCAGTGCATTGAATTCAATATCTGATAGTTGACCTGCCTCTATTTCATGTAACATTCTTTCTGATGCTTCCTCATTTCCTTTCATTTGAGGATTGTTTCTTCATCTTCCCATTGTTTATGAGACTCTTCTTGTTAGCCCCAGCTTCTTAAATTGATCTGTTCTGACTCCCTGTGTTTATGGTGTGAACTTCAGTGGCAGAATACCTGTGAAGTTCAGTGGTGCAGTCTCTTTCGGGTATCCAGTTGTTCTCCATTTCCATCTACTCTTTTTTTGTGTGTGATCAGCTGGATGGGGAGGCAAAATGGTTTATGGCAGTGGGAGAGTATTTTATGATATTTACAGTCACAACCGGTAGAGAAGAGATAGAAGATCTTTAGGCTATAAATAGTGTAGCTGCAATCTTCAACCCAACTTGCCATTTTTAAGAGAAGATGGACAAAGTCTCTTGTTAAGGAAAGAAGGCTTTTAAGTTGGATCTAGAAAGCAGTGAGGTTGCAGGCGGTCAGATTCTGAGGTAAGGTGAGAGTAAAGGATGGTAAATAAGTGTAGTGTGTGAGCAAATAGAGTTAATCACTACAGTAATAGAATTCAGGAAACTGTGAAGTGGACTAAGATCCAGGAGATGTGTTGTGAAGTATTTACAGTTGTATAGAACAGCTATTACTTACAATAATATTAGAGCAACAATCATATGACAGACTCTATGTGATCTGGATAACATGAATAGGGGTTATAGAATTTTGGGTAGTGTGCTAAATGAAAACAAGTGGTGTGAAGTATAGAAAATTAGCAATACACTGTGGAGGAGGGAACAGGGGAAACCTGTCAAATGATACAATATAACCGGCCAAGGGAAAGAAGCGTATACAGAAAAAGGAGAAATACAAAGATACTATTAAAATATAAAAGAAGTGGGAATAATTAAAATGATAATAATAATACAAATATGCAGCAACTTGCAGCTTCTCTGCTATAGCAAAGTGAAATTTTTCTGTCTCTCCTGTTGGGATGCCCCTCTTTGGGTCCAACTCTGGTTCTTTTGCAGTTCCAAGTTGTTTATGTCACTTGTGGGTAAAAAAAAAAAGGAAAAAAAAGGCAGGAGAAGGGAGGAAAAAGCGATAAGTTTGGAAAGAAAGGAAGAAGGAATAAAACAGGAGAGAAGAAAAGAGAGGAAAAAAGTATTGAAAGATAAAAGGATAATAAAATTAAAAAGATAAAAGATTACTTAAAAAAAACAAGAAATGAAACAAAACAAAACAAAACAACAACAACAACAACAACAACAACAAAACATCTCTCAGTGGTTTCAAACTGGCCAAACTGGTTCTTCTGGGTGAAGCAGGCTGAGGGGCAATTGGTGTGGTCTTTCTGTGAGGCCTCTCCCAAGAGCCAAGCCAGTACCTTTCCCCAGCGCCCCACGAAGGGGATCTAGGTCTTCCTCCTAGCACTCTTTCCCCGGGGGGTCATCCTTGTGGGCTGGGTTGTGGTGCATGGGCTAACCAGGCTGCCTGGGTCCTGCAGGTATGGGTGCAGACCTGTCCTAGTCCTGTGGAGGAACTCCAGGCCCTCCCCCCAACCTCGGGTTCGCTGCCAGGCTGGGTGGGGACCAGGCCAAGCATCTGTAGCAGGAGAATCCTTCAGTTTACTTTCCCAAAACTTTCTCCTTTAGAAAGCCTGCCTCTCAGCACAGCCTAATCCCCCAGCCAGACCAGTGATTATGGGAGTCAGAGCTAGACACTGAGCCTCTGAATTCTCCCGAGTTGGTGACCACAGAGTCCATGGTTGATCTCGGCCCTTTGTCCTTAGTACCCTCTCTGCAAACTCTACCAACCAAGTCTCTCCAGGCGCCCAACCTTGCTTGGCAGGGGAAGGAGGGAGCTGATAGCCCAGCTCTCTCCCAAGGACCCTTCAGCAGGCCCAGGGCTCCCAAAGAGTCCACAGTAGATGCACCAGGAGTCGGGCGCTGAGCACTGGGCACTGGCTAGGGCCACTGCTGCTCCTGTCTTTGCTCCGGTCCCTGAGACTCTACAGTCCTACAGCCATCTCCTTACTGTCTGGTTTTTCAGTGTCTGTTACGATTTCTGGTCTCTTATTTTCTCTTATTTTCATATATGCTGGGGAACTGTTGGCTGTTTTTGCTGTTCCTCTGTAGATTGGCCAGGATTTTCTACCATGTGTAGGGGGAAGTGAATTCTGCTCCATCCTACTCCGTCGCCATCTTGGAACCCCCTTCAGTTTAATTTTTAAAAATAATTTAAAATGCCAGCAAGTGTGGTGGCTGCGTCCTGGGCAAGGCAAGGCATCAAGGGAAAGAGGCTCCGCTGACGCCTGCAGCAACCAGATGCAGGTCCCAGTCCCAGCTGCTGGCTATGTTACTAAATTTAGTGACATCTTACTTGACCTCCTCACAATATCTTACTTTGTTGAATTTATGCTCCTTTTCGCTTGGTGTTTGGGATAAAAATATGGAATGCTTCATGAATTTGCATGTCATCTTTGCGCAGGGGCCATGTTAATCTTCTCTGTGTCGTTCCAATTTTAGTATATGTGCTGCCAAAGCGAGCACCCTAATACATTTTTGTTTCTTAATATAATTATTACTAATTATACTCATATGCCACGTAACAATATTTTGGCCCATGATGAACAGCATTTGCAATAGTGGTACACCATACAGCCTGGGTGTGGAGTAGGGTAGACCATCTGAATTTAAGTGAGTGCACTCTATGATGGTCACACAATGAGAAAATAGCCTAAACATTTCTCAAAATGTGCCCACTAATTAATTAGAGTGGCACATGGTAGACATGTAGATCGCAGCAGTGAAAGTGAGAGTAAGAGTGCATAGCATATCTTTCTATTATCTCGCTTCCTGGGCTTTGACAAACATGCTTTGTAACCAGCGATACGTCTTTACACTGCTTGTGGAGACTCATGTTTCTTGCTAAATATATTGAATTTTTCATTTAGAATATTCTCAAGTGTAACATCTTCAAAATATGTGCAGTGTCAGGCTGAGTTGGACCACAGTTTCTCCCAAGTAGAGCTAAGCTCATATGTAAGATGGGTAGCCTATGGAGGGTGCTTTGATTAACCTAGAAAAGTCCAAGTCCTAAAGGCATATTTTATGCCTATGTTGTTACTACTGACTTTATGGTTTTCCATATCAACAACATTATCTCTGCAGTTTGATCACATCATTCCCTAACTAAACACTTCAATGATTCTCATTTTCCCCCCGTTCGTCCCCACACTCCATACTTCTCTTAGGAATAAAGTCCAGCCCCACAGTACGACCTGTACATCCTTTACAGCTTGACTCATTTACTTGTCTCCTCCTATCTTGCATTTCCATTAGGTGACACACAAGTTTCTCACATAAGCTTACTTCTGTGCTTGACTTCTCACCCCACCTTTTATTTTCTGGTACATAAAGGCATTTTAATACTGATGACTTAATAAATAAATAAATTGCTAATATACATGTATATTTTCAGAATTAGCTCAGGTAATTTTCTTCACTCCATATTGGGTTAGATGATTTATTCATCTGCTCCTATGGCGTTTTATACTTTTTCCTGGTTTGAAAGGATCTACTTACATAGTGATGCTGGTTATTTATCTATTATCTCTAAGCCCTGCATCTGCTTTTCTGTATTTTGTTGGGGCTGAAAGTCTGAAAACTACATTTGGCCAGATTTTTATGATCTGCCAATACAAAATATGACTGGGAACTCAGATGGCAGGAGGAAGAAAACATCTTCTGACTTCTGACTCCCACAGTGTGTGCAGTTTTGCTGGCAGCAGCTGATAGTTGCTTGTGGTTGCTAATGCCAACACTGTAATAGGAGGGTTGGGGTCATCTCAGACTCTAGCAGCACCTTCCAGCAGTTTCATCATTGGTAAATGCAGCATCACTTTGGCAAATGCAGAACTGACTGAAGATGTCTCACAGCAAACTTGTTGGGAACTGCCCTGCCTGGTTTTAGGAGCTGTAACCCTGCTGTGGCTAAGGCTGAGTGAATGACCTTCCAATCATAAGTCACTAAGGAGACAAAGCTTATCTCCCTGGCAGGAGCACAGCTTCTGCTCCTTTTACTTCATCCATAACTGGTCCCCAATGCTTGATTAGTTAGCCAATGATGAGTAAGATTCCCCAGGGGAAAATGACCTAAGACAGGCACAATCATGTGGAGGCCCCAGGGAAGGATTTGGCAGGCTATGGAGAAAGGGGGTGACGGACCCTTTGCCCCAAGGCTTTGGCATAGCCTGAGTCCTCATTCTGTCTGCAAAAAGTCTCCTAATCTCTTAGCTGCCTTACATCCCCTGCCTGACTTAAGCCTGTAACAATGACAGAGGGTGATGCAGCCGTGTGCTGAAAAGGGCGGGTTCCCCAAGGTGATCAGGCCTAAGAAAAAATACATAAACTCCTGTGAAACCTGCTTTGCTAAGAATTAAAAGATAAAGGTCCGAGCAGGAAATGAGTTTGGTTCTCAAAGTTTTATAGTACTTTAGCTAACAGACCCTGGCTCAGAATAGGCCCTCATAGTTTTTTGTATGCTATCTATTCTCTGATCCTTACTGCCTGACGATGATTAATGAAGTTTACCTGTATTCCTGTGCTAACTGAACCCAATAAAAGCCTGTCCTGGTCGGGGCACTCTCCTCTTGAGAGAGTGGCCAGGCCACTCTGAGGCACTCTCCCCTTAAGAGAGTAGCCCTGCTGTCTCTTTTCCTCCACAGGACTTGGTAGTCCATGTGAATTTGTCCCGTATCTCATCCATAACTCCGTGGACACTGCAGGCCAGTGTCTGCATCACAAACTGGCAGAATGCACCTGTCTGTGGGCTCCAGCCCATGGGGCCTTTGCATCTTCTCATGTTTGAGTATCACCCCTTTTTCCCATGTGCCTTGCCAGTCTCCCCTTTTCCTTTTGCTTTTTAAAAGCCTTTAGGGCATCTTTGTCAACATCCCTATGTTAGATTTCCTGTTTGAAATATGTTGTAGGGGTTTCTCTTTACTTGATCTGTCTGAAACTCTAATTAGTTATATATTCTTGAGGACAGGGACTCTCTTATTCAATTTTTATTTTAATCCTGCTCCCAGGAGAGTGCATAGAACACACTAGTCTTGTGTGTGAGAATAAAGTGTGGAAATTCTTTTTTTAATTTTAAATTTATTTTTGAGTATATTTTATTGATTATGCTACTACAGTTTTCTCAATTTTCCCTTTAGCCCCTTTCCACCCTCCAGTATCCTTCCCCTTAGTTCATGTCCATGGGTTGTACATGTAAGTTCTTTGAGTTCTCTGTTTCCTGTACCATTTTTTACTTCTCCCCATATATTTAATGCCTACCAGTTATGCTTCTTCTTCCCTGTATGTTTTCCTCCCTATTCCTTCCTTCCCCCTTCCCACTGAAAACCTGCCATGTGATGTCCATTTCTCTGATTCTGTCCCTGTTTTAGTTGTTTGCTTAGTATTTTTGTTTTTTTTCTTTCATTTTTTTAGGTTCATTTGTTGATAGTTGTGAGTTTGTTGTCATCTTACTGTTCGTATTTTTATCTTCTTTTTCTTGGGTAAGTCTCTTTAGCATTTCATATAATGCTTTGTGTGATGAACTCCTTTAACTTGACCTCATCTGGGAAGCACTTTATCTGTCCTTCCCTTCAATGATAGCTTTGCTGGATAGTGTAATCTTGGATGTAAGTCCTTGCCTATCATGATTTCAAATATTCTTTTCGGCCCTTACTTGCCTGCAAGGTTTCTTTTGAGAAATCAGCTGATAGCCTTATGGGTACTCCATTGTAGGTAACTCTTTCCTTTCCTCTTGCTGCTTTTAAGATTCTCTCTTTGTCTTTAATCTTGGGTAACTTACTTATGATGTGCCTTGGTATGTTTCTCTTTGGGTCAAACTTTTTGGAACTCTCTGAGCTTCCTGGACTTCCTAGAAGTCTATTTCCTTTGCCAGATTGAGGAAGTTTTTCTTCATTATATGTTCAAATAAGTCTTCAATTTCCTGCTGTTGTTTTTCTTCTTCTGACACCCCTATAATCTGGATATTGGGACATTTCAGGCTGTTCCAGAAGTTTGTAAGTCTCTCTTCATTTTTTCAATTCTTGTTTCTTCATTCTGTTCTGGTTGGATGCTTATTTCTTTCTTTTGTTCCAAATTGTTGATTTGAGTCTTGGCTTCCTTCCTGTCACTGTTGGTTCCCTGAATATTTTGCTTTATTTCATTTTGGGTATCTTTCATTATTCTTTCATTCTTTGACCAAGCTCAATCAGTTCTGTGAGCATATTGATTACCAGGGCTTTAAATTCTCCACCAGATAAGTTGGATATCTCATCACTTAGCTCTCTTTCTGGAGTGTTGCTCTGTTCTTTCATTTTGGTCCTATTTGTTTGTTCCGGTCACCTGTTAAATTGTAAAGGGGTGGGGCTTTAGGTATTTACCTGAGTAGGGCAACCCTCCTTGCTGCGCTGTGTCACTGCTTGTCGGGGAGGGGCTAGAGAGGGAATAATGCAGCTCTTCTGTACCTTGCTATCTCACTTTTCAATGAACTCTCGTGTGAGACTTGGAGTTTCTCTCAGTGTAGGAACTGCTGCAGTCCACAGACAGCTCTGAGTCTCAGTTTCCCCTTAAATCAGACTGCTACCTTGCCACAGCCAGTCCCACCTGCACTGTACACTACCTCACCAAGGGTTCTCTCTGTCTGCCCCTTTACCAGTCTGGTTGTTTTGTTTGACTGTTTAATTCTGTGGTTGTTGGAGTTCCATGCAATTTGATTGTCTGACACTTCTGGTTGTTTATTGATTTTAGATTGGTTGTTATCCTCCTTTTGGCTGTGTAAGGAAGTGAAGGGTTTCTACCTACTTAAGAAGGTGGTTTGTTTGTTTTATTATAAATAGGTTTATGGGTGTTATTTAATATATTAAAAATACATTGACTTCAATGCTTCCTCCTAACCCAGTCTCTTCCCCACTCTCAATGTCAGTCTTTGTGGTTGGTTAGGATGGAACTGACTCTGATCCAGTGGTTCCGAGCATTTGCATATGAACCAATTTGGGCCAATCACAGTTAATAGAATTCTGTGGAACTATTGGAAGAAGGCTCTTTTGTATGAGTTGTGACTCATGTGGACTCTAAATACCTTTCTAGGAAAAAAATCTTCATTAAGTTTTGTTGTGGCTAGTATGCCCTTACCATTCAGGAACATAACCACTTGTTACAGAGAAAATAAATTTTCCATTATTTTTGTGACCACAAATAAAAATTATATTCATAAAATCTTAGCTGTGGACACTGCCAGAACCAGGTTGCTGAAGGTATTAAAGTCATTTTTTCTATATTAAATGAACATAAGAGATTGTAGGCACTCTTAGAAGAAAACTACAATCCAGTGTGTTCCACTGATCTTGAAGAGGTACCCTAATTATGAACCAAGAGTGCATTCTTTTCAAAAATTTATTTATTTTAATTGTTGTTCAAGTATAGTTTTCTGTCTTTTACTCCCAGCCCAGCCCACCCACCCAGTACTCTCCACCTCCCTCCCATTTCCACCACCCCTTAGTTTTTGTCCATGTGTCCTTTATACTTGTTCCTGTAGACCCTTTCCCTTTTCCCCTGAAATTCCCTCCCCTCTCCTCTCTGGTTCCTGTCAGCCTGTTCTTTATTTCAGTGTCTTTGGTTATATTTTGCTTGCTTGTTTGTTTTGTTGTTTAGCTTCCTGTTAAAGGTGAGATCATATGGTATTTGTATTTCACTGCCTGGCTTATTTCATTCAGCATAATGATTTCCAGTTCCATACATGCTGTTGCAAAGAGTAGGAAAGCCTTCTTTCTGCTGCATAGAATTCCATTGTGTAAATGTACCATAGTTTTTGGGTCCATTCATCTACTGATGGGCACTTAGGTTGCTTCCAACTCTTGGCTATTACAAAGTGTGCTGCTATGAACATTGGGGTTCATAGGTTCTTTTGGATTGTTGTTTTCAGGTTCTTAGGATATAATCCCAGCGGTGGAATTGCTGGGTCAAAAGGCAAATCCATTTTTAGTTTTCTGAGGAAATTCCATACTGTTTTCCATAGTGGTTGTACCAGTCTGCACTCCCACCAACGGTGAACTGGGGTTCCCTTTTCTCCACCTCTCCAACACTTGTTGTTTGTTGCTTTATGATGGCCATTCTGACTAGTATAAAGTGGTATCTCATTGTGGTTTTAATTTGCATCTCTCTGATAGCTATATTGAGCATCTTTTAATGTGCCTCTGGATCCTCTGTGTGTCCTCCTTGGCGAAGTGTCTGTTCAGGCCCTTTGCCCACTTTTTAATTGGGCTGCTTTGTCCTCATAGAGTGGAGTCGTGTAAGTTCTTTGTATATTTTTGAGGTTAAACCCTTGTCTGAGGTATCTTTGGCAAATATGTTTTCCCATACAGTTGGTTCTCTTTTTATTTTAACACTGTTTTCTTTAGCCGTGCAGAAGCTTTTTATATTGATGAGATCCAACTTGTTTATTCTTTCCTTTATGTCCCTTGCTTTAGGGGAGATATCAGTAAAAATGTTGCTGTGTGAAATATCTGAGATTTTCCTGCCTATGTTCTCCTCTAGAACTTTAATGGTGTCACAGCTTATATTTAAGTCTTTTATGCACTTTGAATTTATTTTGGTGTATTGTGTAAGTTGGTGCTGAAATACAGGGTCATAAAAAGGTTATTTGGCAGGGAATCAAAAATGTTTCAGACAAGACTGAAGATGCTATTGAGGTATAAAGAAGAAAGGAAGCTAAAAACCAAGCAGTTTAGCTCCTTGGCGGGTCTTCCATATTATGCATCAAATAAAATGGGGTGCCTTGGGAACTGTCAATTCCAAGAGCACTCTCTGGATGACCATAAAGTGGAATCATTCTCCCACCATCTGGTTTACTTCTGGATTTGGTTAGCACAATAAGAGGCACAGCCATTAGCAGTTGCACCAGCACCCTTTGGGAGCATTTAAGTAAAATATAAACTGAGAACCTGCTGTATTTAAAATACTTAGTTAGGAGTTGAGGCACAGAACACTCCTCAGCTTTCTTTCTTCATTTTATTCCTGTGACAGAAGGGCATGTTGATGGAGATTTAAAAATAAAAAGGTACAGTTGAAAATGTAGTATTGTAGAAGCTGGAGTGGCAAAGATTCACAGAGACTGCTTACAATTGACTCAGACACTTTCCAATTTGAACAAGTCATTCTACCTCTTTGAGTCTCAGCCACTATCTTTGTAAAAGATAATAGCACTTCTCTCATAAAATTATTGTAATGATTTCATTAAATAAGATATGTGCCTAGAAGACAGAAGTGAATGTGAAGAAACATTCTAATTATGTACTGAGGGTACAGCCTTGAATTAACTGGTCATCTCAAGTCAGCAATTCGTAGCTATCTTTCATGCCAATGTCTTTTTCAGGATGTTTTTGTCCATCTACAGTATATCTGTAAAATATTTATTAAGCCTTGAAGGTACAGCAACCTGTTTAGATATGCCCTGGAGTATATATGTGAAGAAAAAGTCTTTGCCTTCCAGGTTTCTCATTACTTGAGCAGATGGACATGTGGATGACCAGGATATGGTATGGCAGAGAAATATGCAAGCTGCTAGGTGAACACAGAAAAGGAGAGGACAATTCTGACTTATTCTGGTTGTAGAAAAGGCAGAAGTTTGAGAAAATGGCAATTTTATAGAAATCAAGCCCCTTATCATAACTGCTCTATTATCAAATTGTTACAGCTCACAGGCTATCCTCTTCACTATAGAACCTATTGACCTCCCAATTCTAAGGCCAGTATTATTTCCTCTGATTCTTGTTCTTCTCCATCTTCCTCTCCTTCTTTCCTCCTCCTCCTGTTCTTTTCTACCTCCTTGTCCTTCTTCAACAACCCACACAGCACAGAGAGGACCACACCTGATTGTTTGAACTGTCTCCAACCACAATGACCACTTGACTAGAGAGGAAGGGAGACAGAATGGAGATTGGCCCAGGAGTAGACATTACAGGTGCTAACATGTCTTGGCTTCATCTATTAAATTTGGGCCTGAGTAGACTGCAGTAAATGCAGAATCAATTCTACTGTTATCCTACGAATCAGTGAACATACTGGATTTGCCAAAAAGTTCAACTTTTTTTTTTCTGTAAGATGGCTGTTATGGTGCTTAGTTGTCTTGAACTTCATTTGAAACAATTTTGTTAGATTGTATTGTGAAAACTGTCATACCAGTGTGCATCAAAAAAAGCTTATCAAAATTGGTGAATTTTAATGACTCCATTAAATGGAGTCATTTTAATATTGAAGATTGAAGAAAACAAGCAATATTTTCAGCATATTATGCTTTACTATTTTGAGAAAGGTCAAAATGCAACTGAAACACACAAAAAATTGTGAAGTGTGTGGAGAAGGTGCTGTGACTGATCAAATGTTTCAAAAGTGCTTTGCAAANATGGTAGTGTACAAAAATGTACACTACCATTTTTTCTGTAAGATGGCTGTTATGGTGCTTAGTTGTCTTGAACTTCATTTGAAACAATTTTGTTAGATTGTATTATGAAAACTGTCATACCAGTGTGCATCAAAAAAAGCTTATCAAAATTGGTGAATTTTAATGACTCCATTAAATGGAGTCATTTTAATATTGAAGATTGAAGAAAACAAGCAATATTTTCAGCATATTATGCTTTACTATTTTGAGAAAGGTCAAAATGCAACTGAAACACACAAAAAATTGTGAAGTGTGTGGAGAAGGTGCTGTGACTGATCAAATGTTTCAAAAGTGCTTTGCAAAGTTTCATGCTGGAGATTTCTCACTGGACAATGCTCCGTGGTCAGGTAAACCAGTTTTGAAGTTGGTGAAATCAAATTGAGACATTGAGAACAGTCAACATTATAGCACGTGGGAGGTTACCAACATACTCAAAATATCCAAATGGATAGTTATTGGTGAAAATGAAAAAATGTGTCTCTTATTTCATGGAAAAATCCACACAGACTTTTGGTCAACCCAATATATTTGAATCTTTTATAGAAATCCAGGGTACACAACTAGGCGCTAGGGATAGACATAGAATTGACTCTCCTTGCTATGTGGGAATTAATAGTCTAGTGAGAATCAAATGAATGATTAAGGAATTTCATAAATTCAGAAGTATTTGTAGATATCCAGGTTGTTATAGATGCACTTAACAGGGAAGCTAGCCATATCTGGGAAGGCAGAGAAGGCAACTCTAGAGAAGCAATGTTGAAGCAGGATATGTAGGTGTTAGTGAGGAGGCATCAGCAGAGTGGCTCACTCTCCTACTTGTCACCACTTTCTCCTCCACTACTAGTGTTGAGCTCAGACCTCCTAACTCATCATGGAGGAGAGTGCCCCCCTCCATACTAGATGACTCTATTCACAACTGAGAAGCAGTATGTGAGAATATAGCTAAAAGCACTGGCCTAAGTCTTGGGGAACTGCTCATGAGGTAAAACTCCAGGCAACCATGGATTCTCTCAGGCTCATCAGTTTTCTCTGGATTGCATATGGAAACTTGACTGTGGGTGCCACCTCATCCAGCAAGTCAGCTGTGTCACTTCAGGCTGCCTGAAGGTCTCTTTTGCAGATAGAGCACATGCCTCACCATGGTCCCAACAGCCCAGGCACATCATCCTTCTTTCAGTTCTGTGGCCCCTACCATGAATTCTCCATTTTGTCCAAGCCTAGTCTGAATAGTTTTCCTCTCACTTGCAGCTAAATCCTGACCAATGCAGTCACATTTAGGTAAAAGTACATATTTTGAACCTAAACCTTAGCATAAGCATTTTTATTGAAGCAAAAAAATAATCATAAAGAAGCTACCTATGTTAAAGTGAACTTCAAATTAGAGTAACATTATCTGTAAATATTTTACTGAACTCTTAAGAGAACCTCTTTCAGATTTTTGAAATTAGAAATGTATGTTCCTGAGTCTTTTCACCTTGGTTTAAATAAACAGATAATTCTTGCTATGCTCTCATCAGTACTTTTTGGTGGGGAAGCCTGGCACCAAAGAATCTGAAAGCATGTTAAGTAACACCTAGAGAAATGATAAAGACATATGGCATTTGGGGAAGAGATCCAGCATGTGAGTGGGCTAAGTATAGTGTCTAGTGTTTATCAGAAGTGCAGGCAGAGGTCCCTTGGGCAGGGAGTGGTGGCATGTTCCTGTTGCTGAGACAGAGTCCATTTATGGAATGAGGAATTATGTTGTATTCACTCGCTTGGGATGCCATAAGACAATACCACACACTGGATAGCTTAAACAACAGAAATGTGTTTTCTCACAATTCTGGAGGCTCAAAGTCCAAGAACAATGTTTCCTTAGCTTTGGTTTCTTCTGAGGCCTGTCTCGTTACCTGGCAAATGGCCATCTTCTCAGTGTCCTCCTGTAATCTTTCCTCTGTGTGTGCACAGGTCTGTCTCCAAATTGCCTCCTCTTATAAGAGTAGCAGTCATATTGGATCAGGGCCCACCTAGGTGAGTTTATTTTACCTTAATTACCTCTTTAAGGGTCCTGATCTCCAAATACAATCTGAGGTGCTGGGGATTAGGACTTCAACATACAAATTTTTGGAGGAAACAGTTCAGCCTCAACACATGTGGAAACATACAAATCCTTCTTTTTCGAAAATTAAAAGCAATGTTGGCACCTCTGTAAGAACTGGCATTATGACCTGAATAATAATATACATTAATCTGGCAAAAAATAAATCTGTAAAATGGTCAGATGTGAGAGACAAGTGGATTTTGCCTGAGGGGAAGGATGGGAGAAAAGACCCTGTAGTGACACTAAAAAAGTAAGCCAGCCAAAGATACGGGTATTCAGACATGTGGCAGATGGGCACAGGATCTAAGTATAAAAATAATAAGAGTGTGAGAGGAACTGATTAAAATTTCTGTTTCTGGAGGGATTTAGATATGTGTAGAGTTGAAAGAAACTTTACAGACCAACTACTGTAATTGGAGGCCCTAGGATCAGCCAGCAGCAACCATGACCCCACTCCTCCAGGCGTGACCCTAGCAGGACTCACTCATCTATTGCTGGACATCTTGGATGTTAGAAACTTTTCTTATGTTGAGTTTACATTATTCTTGCTGTAGCTTTTACTGAGTAACCTCAACAACTAGACTTCTGGCCTAACAGAAATGCATATTTCTCTTTTGTATGTGATATATTGTATTTCTAAACCTTTTTTATAAATTTTAATTGTTGTTTGAGTACAGTTTTCTGTATTTTACTCCCACCCCAGCTCACCCACCCAGCCCTCCCCCCTCCCTACCACTTCCACTCCCCCTAGTTTTTGTCAATGGGCTTTTCATACTTGTTCCGGTAAACCCTTCCCTTTCCCCCCTGAAATTCCCTCCCCTCTCCCCTCTGGACACTGTCAGCCTGTTCTCTACTTCAGTGTCTTTGGTTATATTTTGCTTGATTGATTGTTTTGTTGTTTAGGTTTCTGTTAAAGATTAAATCATGTGGTATTTGTCTTTCATCACCTGGCTTATTTCACTTAGCATAATGCTTTCCAGTTCCATCCATGCTGTTGCGAAGGGTAGTAGCTCCTTCCTTCTCTCTGCTGCATGGAATTCCATTGTGTATATGTACCATAGTTTTTTGATCCATTCATTTACTGATGAGCACTTAGGTTGCTTCCAGCACTTGGCTATTGTAAATTGTGCTGCTATAAACACTGGAGTGCATAGATTCTTTCAGATTGGTGTTCCAGGGTTCTTAGGGTATAATCCTAGCAGTGGAACTGCTGGGTCAAAAGGCAAATCCATTTTTAGTTTTCTGAGAAAATTTCATACTTTTCCATAGTGGTTGCCCAAGCCTGCAATCCTACCAACAGTGAACTAGGGTCCCCTTTTCTCCACAACCTCTCCAACACTTGTTGTTTATTGCCTTGTTTATGATGGCCACACTGACTGGTGTGAAGTGGTATCTCATTGTGGTTTTCATTTTCATCTCTCTGATAGCTAGCGATATTGAGTATCTTTTCAACGTTTCTTTGAATCCTCTGTATGTCCTCCTTGGAGAAGTGTCTGTTCAAGTCCTTTGCCCACTTTTTAATTGGGTTGCTTTGTCTTCTTAGAGTGAAGTCATGTAAGTTCTTTATATATTTTGGAGATTAAACCCTTGTTTGAGGTATCATTGGCAAATATGTTTTCCCATACGGTTGGTTCTCTTTTTATTTTAACACTGTTTTCTTTAGAGGTGCAGCAGCTTTTTATATTGATGAGATCCAACTTGTTTGGATTTGTTTATTCTTTCCTTCATGTTCCTTGCTCTAGGAGACATACCAATTAAAGTGTTGCTGTGTAAAATATCTGATATTTTTCTACCAATGTTCTCCTCTAGGACTTTAATGGTGTCACAGCTTGTATTTCAGTCTTTTATCCACCTTGAATTTATTTTGGTGTATAGTGTAAGTTGGTGCTCGAGTTTTATTTATTTATTTTTTTGCATGTAGCTGTCCAGTTCTCCCAACACCATTTGTTGAAGAGGCTATCTTACTTCATTTTATGTTGCTGCCCCCTTTGTTGAATATTAATTGACCATAGAGACTTGGGTTTATTTCTGGACGCTCTGTTGTTTCATTGGGCCATGTGTCCATTTTCTATGTCAGAACCAGGCTGTTTGACGACAGTGGCCTTGTAATATAGTTTGGTATCAGGTATTGTGATCCCTCCTACTTTGCTCTTCTTTTTCAAAATTGCAACAGCTATTTGGGGCCATTTATTGTTTCATATAAGTGGTTGAAGTATTTGTTCTATGTCTGTGAAATATGCCATTGGTACTTTAATAGGTATTGCATTGAATCTGTAAATTGCTTTGGGTAGTATGGCCATTTTGATGGTTAATTCTTCCAATCCATGAACACGGTATATGTTTCCATTCGTTTGTGTCTTCCTTGATTTCTTTCTTCAGTGTGTAGTTTTTGTGTGCAGGTCTTTTATCTCTTTGGTTAGGTTTATTCCTAGGTATTTCATTTTTCTTTTTGGTATAGCAAATGAGATATTTTTTGTGATTTCTGCTTCTGCTGTTTCATTGTTGGTATACAAAAATGCCTTTGATTCCTAGATATTGACTTTGTATCCTGCTGTTTTGTCAAATTCATTTATTAGGTCAAGCAGTTTCTTGGTGGAGTCTATAGAATTTTCTATGTACACTACCATTTTACCTGCAAACAATGACAGTTTTGTTTCCTCCTTTCCGAATTGGATGCCTTTTATTTCCTTTTCTTGTCTGATTGCCGTGGCTAGGACTTTCAATACTATATTGAATAGAAGTGGTGAAAGTGGACAACCTTGTCTTGTTCCTGATCTTAGTGAAAAAGATTTAAGTTTTTGCCCATTGAGTATGATGTTGGCTGTAGGTATCTCATAGATGGCCTTTATTATGTCGAGGAATGCTCCCTTTATTCCCACTTTGCTGAGTGTTTTTTATCATAAGTGGGTGCTGTACTTCATCAAATGATTTTTTCTGCATTTATTGATATGATCATGTGATTTTTGTCTTTGCTTTTGTATATGTGGTGTATTACATTTACTGATTTGCGAATGTTGAACCATTCTTGCATCCCTGGGATGAATCCCACTTAGTCATGATGTATGATCTTTTTAATGTATTGTTGGATATAGTTTGAGGATTTTGAAATATTTTGTTGAGGATTTTAGCGTTTATTTTCATTGGCAATATTGGCTTAAAGTTTTCTTTCTTTGTTGTATCTTTATCTGGTGTGGGATTAGAATGATGTTGGCTTCATAAAAAGAGTTTGAAAGTCTTCCATCATTTTAAATTTTTTGGAATAGTTTGTGAAGAATAGAGGTAACTCTTCCTTAAATGTTTTGTAGAATTCTTCTGTGAAACCATCCGGCCCAGGTCTTTTGTGTGTCAGAAGTTTTTGAATTACTGCTTCAATTTCACCTGCTGTTAGTGATCTGTTCAGGCTTTCTGCTTGTTCTTCATTCAGGTTTAATATTATAGTTTTCTAGAAATTTGTCCATTTCACCCAGGTTTTCAAATTTCTTGCCATATAGTTTTTTGTAGTAATTTCTTATAATCCTTTGTATGTCTGTGGTGTCAGCTGTCATCTCTGCTCTTTCATTTCTCATTGTGTTTATTTGAGTCCTCTTTTTTTCTTGATGAGCCTGCTTAAAGGCTTATCAATTATCTTTTCAAAGAACAAGCTCCTGGATTCTTTGAGCCTTAGCATTGTGCTTTTGTCTCTATGTCATTTAATTGTGCTCTGGGTTATGTCCTTCCTTTTACTAGCTCTGGCCTGACTTTGTTGTTGATCCTCGAGTTCTTGTAGGCATAGGGGTAGGTGGTTTGTTTGAAACGTTTCTATCTTTTATAGGTAGGGCTGTATTGCTATGAAATTCCCTCTCAGGACAGCCTTCACCGTGTCTCATAAATTTTGAGTTGCTGTGAGTTCATTTTCATTCGTTTCCATAAACTTGATTTCTTCCCAATTTCATTCTTGACACATTCATTGTTTAACAGCATGCTATTCAATCTCCATGATTTTGAGTGTTTTGAGTTTTTTTCCTCCTTAGGGTTGGTTTCTAGTTTCAGTCCATTGTGGTTGGATAAAATGCTTGGTATGATTTCAATTTTCTTTAATTTGTTGAGGCTTGTTTTGTGTCCTACCATGTGGTCTATCTTTGAAAATATTCCATGTGCATATGAAAAGAATGTGTACTTAGCTTCTTTGGGATGAAGGGCTCTCTCTAGGGCATTGTTCAATGCCACAATATCTTTGTTGACATTTTGTTTGGGAGATCTATCCATTTTTGACAGTGGGGTGTTAAAATCCCCTACTATAATTGTGTTGCTGTCAATGTCTTTTTTGAAGTCCTCTAAGATTTTCTTTATGTATTTGGCTGCTCCTATGTTGGGTGCATATATATTTACAATGTTTATGTCTTCTTGGTGGATTCTTCCCTTGAGTATTATGAAATGACCTTCTGGGTCTCTCTTTATGGCCCCGTTTTTGGAGTCTATTTTGTCTGATATGAGTGTTGCTACCCCAGCTGTTTTTCCCTGAACATTTGCTTGGAATATTTGTTTCCAGTCCTTTATTTTCAATCTGTGTATATCTTTTGTTCTGAGGTGGGTGTCCTTTAGGCAGCATATGTGTGGGTAATGTTTTCTTATCCATTCAGCTATTCTATATCTTTTAATTGGAGCATTTAATCCATTTATGTTTAAGGTTATTATTTTTTAAAATTTTATTTTAATAGTTAAGTACAATTTTCTTTTAGTGCTATCCCAGCCCACCCACCCAGCCCTCCACATCTCCCTACCATTTCCACCCCCTGTAGTTTTTATCTACGTGTCCTTTATATTTGTATCCTTAATCCCTTCCCCTTTTCCCCTGAAATTCCGTCCCCTCTTCCCTCTAGTCTCTGTAAGCCTGTTCTCTCTTTCCGTGTCTTTAGTTATATTTTGCTTGTTTATTGGTTTTGTTGTTTAGGTTCCTGTTAAAGCTGAGATCATATGGTATTTGTCTTTCACTGCCTGGCTTATTTCACTTAACCATTTTTTTCATGCTCCTGTTCCTCTCTCTTTCAATGTTTTTCTTCCTGTTCTTAAAGCAAACCCTTTAGCATCTCCTTCAGAGCTCGTTTAGAGAAGGTATATTCTTTGAGGCTTCTTTTGTTTGGGAAGCTCCTTATTTGGACTTCCATTTTAATTGAGAGTCTCTCTGGATAAAGTAGTCTCAGTTGCAGGCCTCTGGTTGTCATTACTTGGAATATTTCTTGCCAATCCTTTCTATCCTAGAGTGTTTCTATTGAGAAGTCTTATCTGGGCTCCCTTGTATGTTGCTTCCTGTTTTTTTCTTGCCGCCTTTAAGATTCACTGTTTATCTTGGAATTTTGCCATTTTAATTATGATGTGTCTTGAAGTGGGCCTCTTTGGGTTCCTCTTGATTGGGACTGTCTGTTTAATGGATTTGTTTTACCTTTTCTCTCACCAATTTAGGGAAGTTTTCCATCATGGCTTTTCCTAACGTGTTTTTTTATCCCTTGCTCTTCTTCTTCTTCTTCTTCTGGTATCCCTATTATACGGATATTATTACGTTTCATGTTTTCCTGCATTTCCCATAACTCCTCTTCATTCTTTCTGAGCTTCTTTTCCTTTTCTTGCTCTTTCTGGGTGTTTTTTTCCTGCTGTGTCCTCCAGCTCACTGATCTGATTGTCTGTAATGGAGCCTGCTTTTTATTACTTCTACTGTGTTCTTCAGCTCAGAAATTGTATTCTTCATTTGTTCTTGGCCTTTGTTCATAGTTTCTATTTCCTTTTTCATGTTGATATAGTTTGCAGTGAGTTCATTGTAGTTTTCCTGTAGTTCCTGGTCATTCTCTGTGAGCTCATTGAGCTTCCTTATAGTCATTGCTTTGAACTCAATATCTGATAGTTGACTTGCCTCTATTTCATTTGGCATTCTTTCTGAGACTTCCTCTTTTCCTTTCAGTTAGGGATTTCTTCCCATTGTTTGTGAGACTCTTCTTGTTTGCCTCTGCTTCTTAAATTGATCTGACTCCCTGTGTTTAAGGTGTGGACTTCTATGGTAGAATACCTGTGAGATTCAGTGGTGCGGTCTCCTTGATCTCCTGAGCTCACTGGTCTTGGGCTGTCGCTTAAGTTGCTTCTGTGTTTGTCTTCGCCTTTTGATTGATGTTGGGGCTTTGTTTGGTGGGTCCCTCCTACCAGCTGGTTAACTGAAGGTAATTCTGCCCACCACCTTTTGTATTCTGTTGTGCAGGTTTGGGCAGGTTGTGTTGAAGATGGTTCTTCCATGTGTAAAAGGTTTTGAGGATTCTGTCTTGCTATAGCTCAGTTGTTTGTTCTGGGTAAGTTCTTCACTATTTAGTTGTATTTCCAGATAGGTCCTGGGTTGAGTAAATATGGCTTTCACTCCCTCCTTCACCTTCTTCTGTTATCTGTTGATGGGTTTCTTCTTCCAGCTGGTATCCTGGTGTTCACAGCTTCCACCTACTCTTTTTTGTGATCACTTGGAGGGGGAAGGCAAAATGGTTTAAGACAGCAAGAGTGTGTTCTATGATATTACAGTACCAGTCTGTACAGAAGAGATAGGAGATCCTTTGAATCCTTTGAGTAGTGTTAAGCATGATATTTCACACAACTAGCCACTTTTTATAAAGGGCGGAAAGAAGATAAAACTCTTGTTGCAGTGGAAGAATTGTGAGTTGTATCTAGAAAGCAGTGAGATTGTTGAAGGTCAGATTATGAGGTAAAGTGAGAGTAAGGATAGAAAATAGGTGTAGTGTGTGAGAGAATAGAGTGAACCACAACAGTAATAGAGTTCAGGAAACTGTGAAGTGGGCTAAGTTCTGGGAGGGTTGCTGTGTAGTCTTTACAATTGTGTAAAATAGCTATTATTTCCAATAATACTGGAGCAATAACCATATGACAGAATATATGTGATCTGGTAAGAATAGGAAATATAGGACCTAGAGTAGTGTGCTAATGGAACACAAGTGAAATGAAAGACAGTAAAACAACAATACACTGTGAAAGAGAGAACCAAGGGAAACCAGTCAAACAATGCAATTTAACCAGCCAAGTGAAGAAGACTAATCAGAAAGAAAAGAAATTCAAAAATACCAATAAAATAAAAAATGTAAGAATAATGAAAACATAATATAAATATGCAATAACTTGCAAGTTCTCTGTTGTAGCAAAGTAAAATTTGTCTCACTGTCTCAGCTGTTGGGATGCCCCCTCTCTGGGTCCAACTCTGGTCTTTTCACAGTTCCGGGTTTTTTTTTTTTTTTTTTTTTTTGTCTCACTTGTGGGAATTATTAAAACGAAAAAAAAGAAGGAAGGAAGAAGAGATAAAAAAGGAAAGAAAGGAAGAAGAAATAAAACAAGAAAGAAGAGAGGAAGAAGGAGTTAAAAGATAAAACTAATTAAAAAATAAAGAATTACTTTAAAAAAGACTTCTTCTGGCTTCAAACTTTCCCCAGGTTACGGGTGTGCATGTTTTACCTGGCTGCCTCCAGTCCCTCAGATTCGGGTGTGCACTCTTCCTACAGCTGTGGGAGTGTGTGCAGGGCCTTCAGCACCACCTCGGGGTGCCGTGTGGCTGGGTGGGGAGGAGGCCAGAGTAGCTGCTGCAAGAGAATTCCCCAAACAGCCACCAAGCATCTTTTTTCACTTTTTCTTTTTCAGAAATTCCTCCTGCTCAAGCCTCCCACTCCCTATAGAGGCCTGGCCTCTCTCTCACACAGCCCAATTCTCCAACCAGACCAGGGACTATCCAGGCCAGGGCCCTACCTGGCCCAACTTTCAACTCTCCCCAGCTGGCGTCCACAGACTTCGTGGGTGTTCACAGCCCCTGTGTGTTTGCCACTTAGTCCTTATCCCCCTCTCTGGGACTTCAAGCAACCAGATCTTTCCCGGTGCTGCTTCAACCTTGTTTGGCCAGGGAGGAAGCCTTTGACCCAGCTTTCTCCCAAGAACCCTGTGGCAGACCCGGCTGGTGCCGGGCCTGGGGCTACAGCGGTCCTGGTGCCCCGCTGGTCCCAGGGGCCTTATTGTCCTGAAGCACTTTCCTTACCATCTGGTTTTTCAATGTCCTCTACAATTCTTGGTGTCCTATCTTCATATATGCTGGGGTACTGTTGGCTGTTCGCCCTGCTCCTCAGTAGATTGGCTAGGTGTTTCACCCATGTGCGGGGGGAAGTGGGCTCCACTCCCACCTACCTTTCCACCATCTTCCTCCTCAAGTTCGTGGAGAAGTTTTTTCATAGTGTCCCCTCACATTCTCAAAATGTCCTGGCTGGGATCCCAACTTA
This sequence comes from Sturnira hondurensis, assembly GCF_014824575.4. Taxonomy (NCBI): domain Eukaryota; kingdom Metazoa; phylum Chordata; class Mammalia; order Chiroptera; family Phyllostomidae; genus Sturnira; species Sturnira hondurensis. Next base: position 5,723,435 of record NW_028081623.1, on the reverse strand, counting down.
CATAATCATTCTAGTCAAGGACGAGTTCACAGGATTTTTAAACTGTCATTGATGTGCCACCATCAAAGCAAAAAGGAACTGAGGCTATTTGGTATAACTGGGGCAAAAGCTAGATTAATTTTGGAAAAAATGCTTTAGTTTAATGCCCTTGAATACATTGACCAGTAGTGACCTGACCTATTCAGGCATTTATAGTTTCTGCAGTAGGGACCTTACCAATGTGTCTCATTTTTTACAGTGTATAGAGAGGTTCATTTTTATAAAATAACTGCTTGAAAGGGGAACTAAGGACAGTAGATATGTCTGTGTACACATCAGGTATCAATAAAGATAAATCACAGGAGTTCCCTGAGCTAACAGGGCTTGTCTCTGCTCTCTGCCATAATATTCCCCACAGTCCTTCCTGAGGAAAGAACCCAGGGTGGGGAATGAGGCTTTGCTCTGTCCACTGGGGAACACTGCAGCATGCCCTTGGAGAGTCTAACAGATATGTTTCCTCCAAGGAACAGTTTTTGAGGGGATAGGACATGTATACAGGATAATATCACAAATAAGCTTTGTTATGTTTGTGCCACAGTGACTGGATGTTGGAGTGCAAATTAATATAGGTTGGGGGGAGGCAGAGTATGTTGAGAAAGAGGATGTGGAGATGGTAAGACATTACACTGGCCTTGATGGGCATTCAGTTGATGAAGAGATAGAGGAATTGAAGACATGGGAAGAATTTATCAGTAGAGATGTTAAACCCTGTGAATAGCAAAGTACGTGGGACCTTGATTGGATCAGTTTGGAAGGAAGATTAATGTAGAAGCTGGGTACATGATAAAATCAGGAAAGTACAGATACTAGAGGCTGGAAAACTGGGAAGGAATTAGTTAAAACCCATCTAGATGCTAGATAATAAGAACCAGGGTGCAAGACAGTGGCAATAAATGTGCGAAAGACAGTGTGATGGTGAGAAAGAATGGCTGACTGGTTGGTGGGGGGAGAGCTAGAAGAGCACTGAAAGATAAGGTGTTAATGAGACGAACGTGAACATCAATTGTGCCCTGTTACACAGAAGTAAGAAAGTAGACAAACAGGACTTTTTTGATGGTTGTGGTAAGGATGAAGAGAGAGGAATTTCTAGGGAGTAGAAATGACAGCAGCTTATAGATGAGAACATCCACTAGGGGAAGGCCACATCTACAAGCCATGCCACTCTTATCACAGAATACTATAAAGCATACATCTCTGTGTCTATCTATGATTTATCTACCTTGAATAGGGAGGAACTGGCCTTACTTTCCTTCCTTCAACATTTCCAAGTGCCTCACTCTACCATGAGAATTATTAACACAATATGTTCTTTGTCTTTACTGAGCTCACAGTCCACAGTATGAGGCCAACAAATAAGTGGAATTAGTAGAACAGTACTTTGGTGTTGTGATCAAGGTGGGGTACATCCCCACCCCTGGCCTTCCCCCTATCGCTCCCTTGTTCACAGTAAAATAGCAACAAGGGCAGGAATTATACAATGAACCTTTAAATTCCAAAATTGATTCTTAAAAATTTATAGTCCAGAGCTTGCAGAAGCCTCACCTTTTGAATATCAAAAATCGAAGTTGACACCAAAAACAGTGCATGATGAGAATGTGAGAGCCAGTCCCACTGCCTCAGTAAGGAGGCGCTGGACTGCACTGGGTGGGGCAGGAAGACAAGGCTCAGGGAAAAAGACTGCTGAGAACGAGGGGCACCTTGCTCCATACTCTGGAACTCAGTTCTTGGGGCGAGGGTTGGGAGATGGTGTAGAGACAGACCCAACAGAGGTTTGGAGCTCTGCAAGCACAAGGTCCCTACTTTCCATTTCCTCTGAGAGGTAGCAAGCCTTGTAAATCAAATCTCCACCTTCTCCAAACTTTCCCAGGGGCATGGTGAGGAAGCAATAGAGAAAGACCAACTTGGTTGGCAAGAGCCACAAGACAGACAAAGCCACAAAGCAGACAAATGTGGGGGTCTGAAGAGGGTTGGTTAGAGGTTGGAAACAGCAAGGGTAGTACGAGAACCAAGGACCAGAGATTAACTGCAGTTGCTGATGCCGGGAGCAGATGCAGGTGATAGAAGGCCGTGGGATGATGGCATTTCAACCAATGCCAGTATGGACAAAGGTTAACTGATAACCACACGCCACCTCCTCATTGATAGTGGACACAATGAGACCATTCCTTCCACCACCCCAAAACTTACAGGTAACACAGGGGCCCCTAACTACCTAGAAAAGCCTGATTTATCTCAGTTTAGCATGAACTGAGATGAAATTTAGGCCACTAGGTATACTAAAGACTTGAGAAGATTTAAACATTATTCTTTTATCGATCTGAGTTTGTGGACTGAAATTATACTTGCTTCAAGATGAACTGCGGTGTAGTGTGACAAAGGCAGTTGGAACCCTGGGTGCTGTACGAGGACAAGTAAGAGGTCTATCCAGTCTGAGGAGGTTGGAGTGAACAATGTGCCACTCCGGAGTACTGTGGGTGAAGGAGAGCAGGGGTAAGGTAAGGGACCCCCTTCCTAGCCAACCGCTAATGGCCACAGTTCAGGGAGTGATAATAACGAGGCTGCCAAGTGAAATGCAATGGGTTGACTGGGTCAAACCCAAAAGCCCTTTCACATGCAGGACATTCCTGAGGTTTGAACAAGAGGAATGACATTTTCATTTCAGAACGACCACTCTGGGTGAATGTAAAAAAAAGGGACTGGAGACTGGCTAGCTAATTAGCTGCTTCTGGAGGTTGTTTTTCATTCTGCCTCCTGTCTTATCTTTACTATTAATATCACATTGATCCTAGTCATACCAAAGCCTGCACTGCATCAGAGAACAGGAAAGCACTTCTTTCCAACTTTTATAAAGTGACAGTCAACAATAAGTCCAGAAATAAGTGTTTGGGAAGTGAAAGTTACTGTTTAGTATCAAAATTGGTGGAGTTTTAATAGCTGAGTGTTACGTTTAGAAAACAGAATAAGCTGGTGTGATATTTAGCACATAGAAGTGTCTCCTACACACATATGTATACACCTAATATTCCATATTTAGTGTTACTAAGAGTGAACTTTAAAATAAACTGAGAAATGCGTATCCTTTTATCTACTCAAAGTTTACTTTAAAATAACAATTGAGATATTTGAGATGAGATATTTGAGATATTTGAGATATTTCTCATCTTTGAGAACTCAAAAATTCTCAAAGATGAACAAACTAGTATAAAATCCTTTTGGCTAAAAAAAGCAAAATAAAACTGGTATCACAAAACAACTTTGAACTTGGCTGTTTCATACTCAGAGAGTGGCTTTCTTTTAGGGAGGATATGAAACATGCACTTCGCAACGATGTTCTTCTTTTCTAACATAAGTGGAGTAGCTTAGCTTTCTACTTCTGATGCAAATTAGATTTACTTGTGAGTTTGTTCATTTTTTGTTGTTTTTATTGTGAAAGAAGGGCTTCTTTGGTTAAAACAAAAACCCAAACTGAAAACTAGCTTTGTAGCAGAAAGACCACTAGTCTTGGAAGAAGAGAATACTGAGAGGACTGAGGGTTACATTCAGTAACAATGAAATTTCCAGTTCTAAATATTTAAGACTACCAGAAAGAGTCTCTAACAGAGAATATCCTTTTTAACAACAATGCAATGAGATGCACTGTGCATTTCCTCAGAGTTTGGCCCTATGATTTCTCAAAGTGGAGCCCTGTGTTCTGAAGTAAGGCAGTCACCTCTGCCACTGTGATAACACCTCTACATTTTGGTTTCTTCGCCAACAGACTGAGGGATATATCTTCTTGGGGTTCCATGAGAATTAATGAGTTGTTGCTCAGGGAAATGCCTGAACCAATATTGGGGTTGGAATGTGTTCAGTACTCACTAACATCCTGCTCTCTTCACCAAAAGACTGAAGCAGAAAGCTGCATTTATTTCTCCCCATGAAACTAAGAGAGTGGGGTAAGTGAGTACGTATTTTTCATGTTTTTTCACCCTTTAAAGGCAGGAAATATATCCCAGTATAGATGAAGCTAATAACAAGAAAACAGTCACAAGTTTTCATTCTCTCCCTCTTTCCTATGCTAAGTTATACAAGGGCAGAGAAAGCACCTGAGAAGAAAAACATCATTAAGCTCATCCTCTGGCATCAGACAGTCCCATTTCTCCTGAGAATCCGTCAGATTCTACAGTATTACTCATTTCCTTCAGGTGGGTGAAATGGAACCACAACCCATCACACTCCAGGTTGCTGGGAGTCTGCTCTGTTCCTTAAGAGGGTGCCAGAATTCCTGACTGAAGCTGTTCAACACAATAAACAAGAGTCTTCCATGTGGGGAGAGCTAACATTTATTCAGTCAACAAATGCTGAGTGCCTGCCAGGGCCACTGCTAGTTATTGCGGACACACAGAACATGTGATCAGTCAACATGAAACTGCATGATATAAGCATGCTCATGTCACCCAGATGTCACTGAATAAGTGACAGTGTGCACAATGTTTCATTAAACACCTATTAACATAATAACAACAGCTGATGACATCACAAAAAGCCAAACTCAGAATGCAAGAACTGCACGGCATACAGACCAGGGTCCAACGCAGCAAGAGCTGGCTGGACAGCACCATGGGCGATGCTTAGACAGCTGGGGACGACCCTCCAGAGTCCACTTTAGGAACAGACACTTTTACTATGATCTAAAAATTCCTCTCTAACTTCCAAACTGATGTTTCCATTCCTCAATAAAGAGTGAGCTAAACAAATAAATGATGAAATATTGACTGTGAATCCAACTATTTCAGGCATGGATGGGGAAAAACCTAATATTTTTATCAACCGCAAAGAGAAAACTCCAGTAGACAGGTGAAGATGACAAGTTTTTTTGAGCATAACATAAACATACAAAACTGAGCAAATCCTTCTGTTGTTGTAAACACTATCTTCAAGAGCGGCCAGGAAAAGACTGACAATGGAACAGAGCTATTTTTTCATTTCCAAAATGGCACTTCCTGGTCCACGGTGCTTAGCGCTGCAGATGTTGCAGAACTGGGCAGGAGAGGTCTAAAATGTAATTTAAAAACACAGATTAAAAAAAAAACTTTTGTTTCTACTTTCATATTCAGAAATATTATGGGAGCATCAGTCAGGGGACAGGGAGGATGCTATGAAATGTCATTTCTTTTCCTTGACATTATTGCTGGTTCACATAGGATTCCATCTAAAATAGCTATTATTCAAAGGACACCCTACAGAAAGACAAGTTGAATGTGACAGAGGAAGGTGACACTGAAAAAGAGCAGGGTCATGATCCAGAAATCAGGTTGAGAGAGCTGTACAAAACATAAAATGGTTCTTATTGTATTTCATGTCTCCATAGCTCAACAGTCATCAATTTTACCTGAACAAATTCACTTAAATGAGTATCATTTTATAATGCTTAGTATAATATATTAAACATTTTTACATTTGAGAATTAGATGAATTAATTTTCCTAATATGGTATAAAACTATATTATAATTTTGAGAACCCGCAGAGCCATAGGATGACAGGCTACAATTTTGAGCACATCTATGAAATTGACTGCATCAATTTCTCTTTAGTTGATGGTGGCTAGCTGCCAACTCACCATGCTGGGCACAGGCAGGCACTCCTTGTGGAACATATGCCGGCAATGGAAGACCACCACGCTGAAGGGCTTAGCTGCGTCTGGGGGCAGAGGACAGAAAAGAGAGAAGGCCTCAATGTAACAAGCAGATCAGAAACTTATAAAACCAGTCTTTTATTTTCCCTATCCTCTCATACCCTTTCCCTTTGGCAACCGTCAGTTTTTTTTCTGTTAGATCTGTTTTGCTTATTTGTTTTTTTAAAGATTCCACATATAAGTGAAATTGTATGATATTTTCCTTTTTCCTTCTTACTTCACTTAGCATAATATAATACCCTCTAGGTACATCCATAGTGTTGCAAATGGAAAGATTTGGGGGTGGGGTTATGGCTGAATAATATGCCACTGGATATACCACATCTTTATCCATTTATCTATTTATTGATGGATACCTAGACAGCTCCTATATCTTTGCTATTGTAAATAATGCTGCAATGAACATAAGGAGTACATATGTCTTTTTGAATTCATGTTTCTTTCAGATCAATAACGAGTAGTGGAATTGCTGGGTCATTCAGGAACTCTATTTTTAATTTTTTCCAAGAAATATCCATAATTTTTTACCACAGTGACTGCACCAATTTATAATCCCAACAGTACACAAGGGTTCCCTTTTTTCCACATCCTGGCCAAAACTTGTTATTCATTGATTATTTGATGATAGCCATTCTGACATATGTGAGGTGATATCTCATTGTGGTTTTAATTTATATTTCCCTTATGATTAGTGATGTTGAGCATCTTTCCATATTTCTGTTGGACACCTGTATATGTCCTCCTGAGAGAAATGTATCAACAGGTTCTCTGACTATTTTTTAATCAGACTGTTTGGTTTTCTTAGTGTTAAATTGTGTAAGTACCTTATACATTTTGGATAGTAAACTCTTATTGGATGTATCATTTGTAAATATCTTCACCCATTCAGTAGGTTGTCTTTTTATTTTGTTTATGATTTCCTTCACAGTGCAAAAAGTTTTCACTTTGATGTAGTCCCACTTGTTAACTTTTGTTGTTGTACACATCCCAAAAGATACTGCTAAGAGCAACACCAAAGAGTTTATTGTGTATGTTTTCTTCTAGGAGTTTCAGGTCTTAAACTTAAATCTTTAATCAATTTGGAGTTTATTTTTATATATGATCTAATTTAGAAAGTGCCCCCATTTCATTTTTTTTTGCATGTATATGTCCAGTTTTCCCAACACCGTTTACTTAATGAGACTGTTTTTACTGTATTGTATATTTTTGCTTCCTTTGTCATAGATTAATTGATCATTTAAGCAAGAGTTTATTTCTGGGCTATTTTATTCCATTGACCTGCATGTCTGTTTTTATGACAGTATGCACTGCTTTGATCATTTTAGTTCTGTAGAAGTGTGAAATCTGGAAGCATGTCACCTTTCCCTTTGTTCCTTTTCAAGGAGGGGGTCTTTTGTGGTTTCATACACATTTTTGATTAGTTGTTCTAAGAATAATACCACTGGTATTTTTAATAAAGATTGTAGTGCCTCCATAAATGACTTAATATAGTAGTAAAGACACTTTACGATTATTAATCTTTCCAATCCACGAATGTGGTATATCCTTCCATTTATTTGTTATCTTCTTCAATTTCTTTTAATACCTCACAGTTCTCTCAGGACAGGTCTTTCACCTCTTTGGTTAAATTTATTCTGAGAAATTTTTTTAATGTAATTGTAAATAGGACTTTCTTAATTTCTCCTTCTGATCATCCATTATTGGTTAATGAAACATAAAAATCCTGCATAATGATTTTTATATCCTGAAATTTTACTGAATTCACTTATTAATTATAATAGTTTCTTGGTGGAGTCTTTAGGGTTTTCTATGTAAAGTATCACGTTATCTGCAAATAATGAGCATTTTATTTCCTCCTCTCTGAGTTCGATGCCTTCATTTCTTTTTCCTGTCTGATTGTTCTGGCTAGGACTTCCAGTGCTATGATGCATAGAAGTGGTGATAGTGGGCATCCTTGTCTTATTTCTGACCTTAAAGGAAAGGCTTTCAGCTTTTCACCATTGAGTACAATATTAGCTGTGGGTTTGTCATATATAGTCTTTAAAAGTATGTTCTTTCTATACCCACTTTGTTGAGAGGAGATTTTATCTGAAAAGGATGTTAAAGTTTCTCAAATCCTTTTTCTGCCTCTACTGAGATGATCCTATCATTTCTATCTTTCATTTTGTTAGTGGGGTGTATCATGTTGATTGATTTACAAATAATGAAGCCTCTTTGCATCCTTGGAATAATCTTACTTGGTCATGGGGTATAATCCTCTTAATGTACACTTCATCCCAACTAGTATTTTGTTGAAAATTTCTGCATTTATGTTCATCAAGCATATTGGCCTCTAATTTTCCTTTTTTTGTAATGTCTTTGTCTGGTTGAGTTTGGAAGTGTTTCTTGTACTGTAATTTTTAGAATAGGTATTAATTCTTCTTTAAATGTGTGGTAGAATTCCCCTGTGAAGCCATCTGGTCCAGGACTTTTATTTGTTGGGAGTTTTTGATTATTTGCTCAATTTCATTACTAGTACCTGGTCTGTTTAGATTTGTTATTTCTTCCTGTCTAATAAGAAATTTACCCATTATATGTCAAGTTTGTTGGCATATAACATTTCAAAGTATTGTTTAATGACTTTTTGTACTTTTGGGGTGTCAGTTGTTAACTTCTCTTTCATTTAAGATTTTATTTATTTGGCCTCTCTTTTATTCTTGATGAGCTTGGTTAAAGGTTTAATTTTGTTTATCTTTTCAAATAACCAACTCTTAGTTTCATTGAACTTTTCTATTGTTTTTTAAATATCTATTTTATTTCCATTCCAATCTTAATTATTTCCCTCCTACTGTTTACTTTGGGTTTTATTTGTTCTCCCCCCACCCTCCAGTTCCCATACATGGAGTTAGATGGTTTATTTGGAATTTTTCTTGTTTCCTGTTGTAGGCCTGTAGAGCTATGAACATCCAACTTAGAACTGTTTTTGTTGCATTCCATAAAGTGTGTTTAGAAAAGTTGTGTTTTTATCTTCATTTGTGTCAAGGTAGTTTTTGAATACCTATTTGACTTCTTTGATTTACTGGCTGTTTAGTTTTCATGTTCTTTAGTTTTCTGTATTTGTGTTTCCCCCCCACCCCGCAGTTTTCTTTCCATAGTTGATTTCTACTGTCAAGTCATTGCAGCTGGAAAAGATGCTTGATAATGGTTTTAATCTCCTTGAATTTACTGAGGCTTGTTATATGGCCTAATATATGATCTATTTTGCAGAAGGATCCATCTGCACTTGAAAAATTGTGTATTCTATTCTGAGGTTTTTGGATGAAATGTTCTATAAATATCTATTAAGTTGACCTGGTCTAATGTGATACTTAAAGCCATTATTTCCTTATTAATTTTGTCTGAATGATCTATCCATTGATGAATGTTGGATATTAAAGTCCCTTTCTATTACTGGATTTTTCCTTTTACCTGTCCATTAACTTTTGCTTCATATATGTAGTTGCTCCAATGTTGGGTCACAAATATTTGTGATTGTTACATACTTTTTCTTGATTGACCATTTTATAATTATGTATGTCTTTGCCTTTTTGTTACATATTCTGTTTTAAAGTCTATTTAGTCTGATGAGAATTGCTACCCCAGCTATCTTTTCATTTCTATTTGCATGAAGTATCTTTTACCATCCCTTAACTTTCAGTCTGTGTGCCATTTGATTTGAAGGCTCCTGTAGGCAGTATATAGGTGAGTCATGATTTTTAACCATTCAGCCACTCTATGTCTTTTTAAAAAGTATTTTAATTTTATTTATTTATTTTTTAGAGAGAGGGGAAGGATGGAGAAAGAGAGGGAAACATTGACTTGTTGCCTCTTGCATGCTGCCATCTGGTGACCTGGCCCACAACACAGGCATGTGCCCTGAATGGGGATTGAACTGATGACCTTTCTGTTCACAGACCAATGCTTAACCCACTGAGCCACACCAGACACAGCACCACTCTCTCTTTATCGGAGCATTTACTACATTTTGAGTTTAAATTAATTATGATAAGTATGTGCTTATTCCCATTTTGTAATTTGTTTTTGGTTGTTTTATAGTTTTGTTCTTTCCTTTTCTTCTCTTATTCTTTTCTCTTGTGGCTTGCTGATTTTATTTAGTTTTTTGTTCAGTTCTGTTCTCTTTATCCTTTGTGTGTGTTTTGTAGGTTTTTGGTTTGTGGTTACCATAAGGTTTATGTATATCATTCTACATCTATAGCAGTTTATTTTAAGCTGATAGGTGTTTAAGTTTGAATATGCTCTAAAAGGAGTATATTTGTACTCCCCTCTCCATGCTTTAAGTTTTTGATGTCACATTTTAGATGTTTTAGTGCTATGTATCTTTTAACTACTTATTGTAGTTTGAGTTGAGTTTGGTACTTTTATTTTATTTTGACCAAAAGGCAGTAGCTTTTTAAATGTCCGATTTGCTATATTTATTAACTATTTGGCTTTACCTGTGATATTTTTCTTTTCTCATATTTTCTTATTTCTGGTTAGTGTCTTTCGTTTTTACTTAAAGATCCTACAGCATTTCTCGTAGGACTGGTTTAATGGTGATGAGCTCCTGTATTTTATGTTTGTCAGGGAAACTCTTTTCTTACCTTCAATTCTGAATTACCTCGGTGAGTAAATTATTCTAGGTTGCAGGTTCCTTTCTTTCAGCACTTTAAATATTTCCTGCCACTCCCTCCTGGTCTGGAAAGTTGAGGCTGAGAAATCAGCCTTTTGGGGTTTCCTTTGTATAAGTTGTTTCTTTTTTTTCAAGACTGTCACTTTATACTTAACTTTGCCAATATAATTAATATATGTATTGGTGTGGGTATGTTTGGGTTTATCTTATTTGGAATTCTCTGTGCTTCCTGAACCTGGATGTGTACTTCTTTTTGCAGGTCAGAAAAGTTTTCAGCTGTTATTTCTTTAAATAAAGTTTATGTTCCTTTTCTTTCTGGGACCTCTATAAATACAAATGTTTGTGTGTTTGAAGTTATCCCAGGGGTCCTTTAAACTATCTTTGTTTTTTTTAAATATTTTTTTCTTTTTACTGTTCTGATTGATTTCCACTAGTCTGTCTTCCAAGTCACTGATTCATTCTTCTGTATAAGCTAATCTATTTTTGATGCATTTTTCATTTTAGTTATTGAGTTCTTCAGTTCTACCTGGTTCTTTATTATACTTTCTAAATTTTTGTTGAAGTTCTCCCTAAATTCCTCTATTTCACTCTCAAGTTTGGTGAGCATCCTTATCATTGATTATTTGAATTACTTACTAGGCAAATAACTTGTCTCCATATCCTTAGCATTTTTTTCTGTTTTTTCTTATTCCTTCATCTGAGAGATATTCTTCTGATTTTTTCATTTAGTTTGACTTTCTGTGTTTGTTATATAAATTAAGACAAAGCATCAATCTCTCCCAGTCTTGAAAACAGTGACCTTGTATAGAAGTTCCTCTCTGCAGCATGAGCCTGCTGGGTGGTTTGGGCAGGCCAGCTGCAGCGGAGAGGGGAGCTGTGGTGTCCAGGGCCCTTGTCTATAGTGACAGAGCAGCTCTAGGTAGGGAGGCCAGGCCAAGCAACTCTGTCTGGAGTTGAACAAGCTCAAGTGATGTGTCAGGGAACACAGTGTAGTGACCTTGCAATTTGGCCAGGGCACCTGGATATAGCTCCTGGCCACCCAATGGAGCTGTGGGGTGGGGGGTAGCGTGGAATGTAGGCAATGGTGCTCACTGGTCCCCTGGCCCAGACATTTTCCATAGCTGCTGGAGAGCTCCTGTGGTTTCCCAGCTTTCTCTATTTGGTCCCCTTTTCTAGTTTGTTGGTCAGATGCTCTTCATTCAGCATTCAGTTGTCTCTCAGGAGTAACTGCTCTCTATGTGCGTGTATATTTCAGTTTGCTCATAGGAGGAGGTGAGTTCAGTGTTCCACCACTGCTGCCATCTTGGATCTATATCTTAAACCAGTCTTTTTTTCCCATTTGTTAGCATACTTTTTATGAAATTAATTTGAATTTACTGCAGTGACACTGGTTAATAAAATTATATAGGTTTCAAGTGTACAATTCCATAATACATCATCTGTACACTGTATTGTGTGTTCAGCAGTCCAACCAGTCTTAATGAAAGTCCAGCTGCAATTAAAAGAACTACCTTAGGAGGACTGCTTATTTATAAATGCATTCCTGAGTTGGGATGGTGGCCAAATGAAAAATAGGTATTCTCTTCATGTTGCATGTGAGTCACAGGTTACTTGCTTAGCTTTTATGCCATTTACTACAACTACAAACTGGAGACAGTTCCATAAGCAAATTTAACCATATTAACCATATTAGAGCCAGTACATGTTTGTGCATTCCCTTCTCCTGAACCCTGCTAGTACATAGAATTGTTACACACCACATAGTGAGGTCAGTTTTGTAGCTTTATAAAAATGCTTTCTGCCAGTTCACTTACTATCTTTGTCAAGACCATCTTCTGATTTCAGGGCGGAGCTTGGTTAAACCCTAGGCTATAACCTTGCATTGTACTGCATTTCTGCAGGAATTTAATCTAACTGTACAGTGCCAGTGTATACAGTCTCTTTCTGTTAAAACACTGCCTAAAACACTATGGAAGCTCACTTCTTTCCCTGTGCCCACAGCACTTTGTAGCATAAACAGTTACAATCCAAACCTATTTATTTCTTCTAGAAAAGGCCCTAAGTGGAAAAACTTTTCATGCTCCTGACCTATTAAACAATCCCTTAAAGCTAAGTAAATGCTATATAAACTAGATCATTTAGTATTTCTCTAAGACAAATTTATATTAAATAACAAGAAAGGTTTTTTTAGTATCCTGACAATGTTCTTTAATTTCTACTTTCAAATTACAGATTTTTCCTCTTCTCATGTCACAGGATCCAAAGTAAGATTATTTGATTATACATGAAGATAAACAAACCAAGAATTATAAACAAATGCTTATGTTTCTTAAGAAGTCTCCATTCCAATTAGATGGAGGGGGGCATGTGTAATTATGTTTCCATTGACATGTGAGGTAATTCGGATGCCAACGCCACATAGGAGAGAAAAAGCTTTAAAAAAGGGAAAGCCTTATAAAAAAATTTCCCACATACACACATCGTTCTTCAACCTTGGAAAATAAACTCATTCATGGTAAGTTTTCATTTTATTTTGTTTTACTCTATAGCAGTGCTTTGCAAAGAATGGTCCCTGAACCAGTAGCATCAACATCGCTTGGGAACTTGTTAGAAATGCAAATTCTCATGCCCTAACCTGGAAATACTGAATTGTAACCTCCATGAGTGGGACCAGCATTCTGGGCTTTAACAAACCTGCCAGGTGATGCTGACTTACTCCAAAATTTAAGATCCTTAGCTCTAAAGATTGGCACTATCAGCAGGCAACTGAGTGGAGATGTGGGCTGAAATTATTCTCTAAACTGGGTTATTCTGAAAGTTTTATAATTTTATTAAAATTTCACTCACCATTAACAAATATTGGGGGATTTCTGCCCCTCCCAACCATCTTACCTGATGGAAGAATAGGGGAAAGACACGATTCACAAATGTTCTCCTCTGCAAGGAAACAAATACACTTGAGATTATACAATGTTTCTGGTTTCTATTTCTCTGTCTCCTCTGAAAGCTACACATACAGTTCCATATGATTATTGCAATTTTACTCACCATCAACCACAATGCCTTTCATTTGAGTACGATGCATTTTCTTCAGTAAAGACAGAGAGTCAGCTACGAGAATCTTCTTGCAGCCTTCACGAAGCAGAATCTAATGCACACATTGTAAAAGAAAAGCCATCTTAAAAAAATTCAAGTACCTGGGGGAGGGACCCTCTCACTGGGGCCTCAAAAAACTGGTGTCCTTAAAATATTTCAAACAGACCCATCCTGGCTCCTGCCCACAGCACCCTCCTCCTCCAAACCACAGTCAGACCCACCTGTTAGCTTCCATTTGGGTATGACGCTGCAATTTTTCTTAGCAACATACTGTGGTTCCTGCAGTGCTTGTAAGAAAAATTCCAATTTCAAAGTCTGACACAGAAGGCCCTCTATTAACTACCCCTATTGTTGCCTTATAGGTCTTTCTAATACAGATTCTCTGGGGCAGTTTGGCCCCTATGTGACCTGCTCATTCCAAACCCCAGATCTTTGCCCAGGATGGAAAACCTGTAATTCGAAAGTAATTTATTTCATAAAGTCACCTATTTACTGCACAAATGCTTTACTGTACTGGATTTCTATCATATATTAGGCATAAGGCATGGTGCAATAAATTAAACAAACATAATTTCTGTCGTAAGCTTCCTCCAGGGTGCAAACTGTTCCGTTACCTGCAAATCTGACCCAAACCATTTAGCAATTAATGTGGTGTGTAAATGTAACTGACTACATCAACCCCCAAATTTAATGAGTCTGAAGTGTATGACAAGTGAAAAAAGACCACAGATATTACATATTCTGTCACAAGATTCATTTTCTTACTCTACATTACAGTACTGTACTTTGTTTCTTCATGCATGTTTATTACTCCAGAGACTTATTTATTTCCCCTCTCTCTGCCTGGAGAGTGATGTGAGCTAACACTTCAGCACCCTCTGAAGTCAGGATGCAGACAGCAGAGGTCAAACTCCTATTTTTTTATTGATACCAACTTCATGTTGCAGAGCTGGGGAAACAATACTGCCCACCTGCTTTTAGGCAGGTAAGCAGCAAGTCACCTTACCTTTGAAACCCATTCCACTGGCCGCAGTGTGAGTTCACACCCTTTTCTGAGTTTTCTTTGGTATTTTATTAGAAATTGAGAGATGCTGTGTGAGGAGTGCTTAAGCCAGATGACATTTTTTTAACCAAAACTCGCTGCTTTTCAAAGAGGGAAATACTTGAGGACTAAAGGGCTGAGCGGGTCTCATGCACTGCCTGCAGTGTCCCAATGTGCTTCTGTGCAACTCCATGTAACTGCCACGGAAACCCCATGATGACACTGCCACCTCACTGCAGCCTAGCTCGCATCACTGCATTTTGCTTTATGTTTTCAGGTCACCGAGGAAGGGAAGTGAGAAAGTGGCCAACTTGGAACTGCATCCTCCATCACCTGCAGTAACAGGTGCTCCTCCCAAATCACAAAGAGCACTGGCTTTGGGTGAATGAAGCCAGAGGGCTCCCCCCTAATGATATGAAGGCTAATATTCATGAACACAAACCTGATGTCCAGATTAAAGTTTTATAGTCACCATGTCTAGTATTGGTGAGCAGGAAATAACTAATAGCAGTACTATTTCTACATTAATTGAGGCACTGTGTATGAAGTTTTACTTTTAACATGCTATTAGACATAGAATTTTTCTAATTCATTTAAAAAGATATTAAAACTCTGACATCATAAAGCATACAGAAGCAAGAAAAAATAACAAATACAGTAAGAAAGATATCTAAAAAATATTCATGTCAGTAAACATCAATAAAATTTGTAAGCAAACAATATAAATTTCCTTAGCCTCTGATACCAAAATAAAAATTTAAGAGAAATACTAACAATCATAGTCTCTTTGGTGAAATGTTTCCAAAAGAGCTAGCTCTGACCCTCAGTGGGTGTTTTAGGTCTATTGCATGAAACAAGGGTGTCCAACCTACGGCCCTCCGGCTGCATGCCACCCAGGATGGCTGTGAATGTGACCCAAGAAAATATTGTAAATTTACTCAAAATATCACGTGATTTTCTTGTGATTACATGTCACACTGTATTTAGTGTGTGGCCCAAGACAACTCTTATTTCTAGTGTAGTGCAGAGATGCCAAAAGTTTGGACACCCTTGGAGAAGCCACAGTATCTACAAACTTAAAAAAACAAAAAACAGCAAAATACGCAAACTAAAAGGAGCCATTTTCTCACCAGTTTTACAATTTTTAAAGTAGGTATAATCTGTTTGCCTGTATAACATATTTTCTAGGGAAAACTTTATTATTAAGAGGCACACAGACAGCAAAATAGAAAATACACAAAGACAGCTGAGTGTGTTACTTTCTACTTCATTTGATCAAAACCTACCCAGGCTTTAAATCAGAAAAACAAGAAAACCTTTTAACTTCATTTATATGATGCCAACCAGGTATATATATAAAGAGATTATCATCTGTAGGAAAAAAGTATTTATTCTATAACATCTGTAGTCATCTGGAGGAAATCAGAGGTGGTGAAACACTTGTACAAGAATCACGTACTACTACACAGGCTCTGTTTTACAGTACCAGATACACAACATGGCATTATGTTAGTCAACATAATGGATTCCTGATAGCAACTGTATCAGTGATTCATGAAATCAGTTGCTTACACTGAGTTTACACTCAAAAGCTCATACTCGGTATTTCCCACAAATGCATTTAGTAAGAGACTAATTAGTGAAAGTGAGATGCAGTAGCATTTTGCTTAAGGAGGTAGTCTTCACCCCTTTCTGACTTTCACACTTATGATTTCTGAGTATGTCCATCTTCTAAGGTCTTCTGCCTAGACTACCTTCCCAGCTGTGGAGTCTCACCTTCCACCTATCTTCTTTCTATCCTTGAAAACTTAACGTTATTCACACACTTAGGGCACATGCACTGTCTTCTGACATCCAGTTTCCTAATGACCAGAACAGCATCAAACCATTGCTACGCACACTCTGAGTACTATGTTCCATTATTTTGTGCTATTTTTCTTTTTAAAATATGAGATGTTTAAGACATACAGAATAAAATAAAATAGACTAAGTCATTACCACTTAAGTTAAACAAATCTGTTAATAGTTTGCTGTGTACTTTAGATCTGCTTATATCAGAAAATAAAGCATTACTGATACAGCTGACACCTCCTTGCCTTCACCTTCCTCTCTCCTTCCTTACAAACACAACTCCAACTTTGTTTCGTGTGTCCAACTATCGATAAAAAATGTAGCAGGCTGGAGTTCACGTGACACAGATCTGGTCAATGAGATAAACATAGAGCCTGGGGAGACATCTCCTTCCACAAAAAAAAAAATGGAAAGCTTCACTAGGAAAAATCCCTTTGCTTCTCACATCTTCTCGCCTGGAATATGGACATGAGGACTGGAGATACAGCATTCACTTTGTGAACAAAAGGCAGCAATCTGGAGGTACATTATTCTGTTGATGGATGTTTAGGCTGTTTCCAGTGTAGGGATATTAAGGGTAAAGCTACAAAAAACACTCTTGTACACATCTTTTGTTGACCTGCTTTTTACCCCTTGGGTAAATAGTAGCAGTGAAATTGCTAGGCCACGAAGTAGGTGTATGTTTAATTTTTTAAGTAACTGTCTTACAGTTTTCCAAAGTAGTTTATACCATTTTATACTGCCACATATTAAGTTTTGATACTTGATAAATCTACCCTCTTTCTCTTCTTGGATAATCTTAGCCCTTTACTTTTTAATATATAATTTAAAACCCTGACAAGGTCTTTTGGCATAATGACTAGAATTTTACTGAACATATAGACGATTACTTTGGAGAGAACAGATAACATGATACGTATCTACTTTTAATAATTAAATAAATGGTCCAATTCAGTTTAATGATTTATATAAACTTTTTGCATTTGTGTTAAAGAGATAGGGCTATGATCCTTTCATAGTGCCCTCATGGGATGCTGGTAAAATTAGACTTAGCATCCCATGAGGAACTGAATTTTTCCATTCCGTTCTCTGAACGAATTTCTGTAAAATAAAACTTGCCTGTATTTATCAGTATGGTAAAGATTATCTCTAAATTGGTCTGTAGAATGATGATTTATTGTGGCTATGTTTTGACTACCAGTTTATTTAAACACTATCAGTCTATTTTATTTGCTCTTAAGTAAATTTTAGTAGTATATTTCCTAGAAATTTGTTTATTGGATTCAATATATTAATATAAAAGTGCAGCATTTACTTTTTTTTTAAATCTCATATGTATCTGTAGTTCTGTTCTCCCTTGTTTCTGATATTTGTTTTTTTTTTCTTTTTCTAGATCAACTTTGTTAGAGGTTTTACTATTTTATTAGTCTTTAGATTCTTTCCTTTGGAATTCTGGTGAGGACATTTTCACTCTAACATCCATGTCTTTGTTAACAGCTCTTTTCTATTTTCTATCTCTTAATTATTCTGTGCTGCATGCTAAATGATTTAATCAGTTATTTAATTTTTCCAGTTATTTAATTCTTCCAGTTATTTAATTCTTCTTTTCAGTTGTATCCAATCTACTATTTGCCTTGTCCACCGAATTGATAATTTAAATGAATACGCTAACACAATTTCTATTTAGTTTTTCTCTTCAATTATTCCTATTTTCTATTATATTGGCCTCTTTCATATTATGGTATCTACTTTTCTTTCATGGCCTTTATTTTATTTATTTATATTTTTTTAAAAAATATTTATTTATTTATCTTTTAGAGGGGAAGGAAAGGAGAGAGGAAGAGAAACATCAATGTATGGTTGCTTCTCGTGCATCCCCTGCTGGGAACTGGCCCCTGCAGGGAACTGGCCTGCAACCCAGGCGTGTGCCCTGCCTGGGAATCGAACCACAAACGTCTGATTCACAGGCCCGTGCTCAATCCACTGAGCTACACCAGCCAGGCTCATGTCTTTATTTTAAGTGGGCTAATTAATAATGCCTTTCAGATTAGTCTTATTTTCAGTTCCTGGAATTGTGAAGATTACTGTAACACTTTCATTCTTTTGTATACAGTATCTCCTGACTACCACACATTATATAGTTTATAATTCTCTTTATGGTAAGCTCATCATCAGTGGAGAGTCCTGTTTGTCCTAGCTGAGGAAACATCCTTTTGGGTAGTTTCACTTCTGCTCTTTTTGGAAGTCTCAAGGGATTTTAATGATTCTTGAAGAGTTTTCCCAAGCAGGATAGCCTAAATGCAGATCCTCCAATTCCTTAGGGGTAACCTATTCTTTTCCCCACCTTCTCTCCCTTGTTAACCTCTGAGGAGACTGCTAGCTCCCTGTTACTACACAGGACCCGAAGGTAGTTATTTTATATGGCTTGAGACTCAGGCTCTAAAGACATTTGATTTTAGTTCCTCACTTTAGGTGAGCCAATGCCATTTTAACTGCTCCCATTTAAGTGTAAGAAGCTCATAATCTGGAAATGGTTTCTGCTACTCCGGAGGACTACCATAATAACAATATTCCCTTCCACTTTGGATTTGCTCTCAGTATTTCTGGGTACCAGTTTTTGGAGATGAGCTAAGAATTAAAAATGAATTATTTTTAACATCCTAGTTAACATTCTTTTTAACAGGAAGGGAGTATTTAGTTTAGTCTATCATATATCCAGAAATCTAAATCTTCTCTGGTTTAGAAACATAAATTTCTAGTATACATACCATTCACAAAGTTAAGTAAAGCAAATACCAATCAGCATAGATTATATCTATCTTTACTCCCCTTTAAATGTATTTTACTTGAATTTAGAAATCTTAGTCTTTATCCCTGACCTTGACATTTGATTAAATACTTTTATTCCTTATTAAATTTATTTTTATTTTTTAAAGATTTTATTTATTTTTAGACAGAGGGAAAGGAGGGACAAAGAGAGGGAGAGAAATATCAATGTGTGGTTGCCTCTCATACACCCGGCCCTGGAGAACCTGGCCTGCAACCCAGGCATGTGCTCTAGACTGGGAATTGAAGCGGTGACCTTTTGCTTTCAGTCCTATGCTCAATCCACTGAGCCACACCAGCCAGGGCTCCTTATTGAATTTAGATGTTAAAATTTTAAATAGACCTACAAGGCCTTTTTTTGATGTTTATCTTTTAATTTAATCCTTACTGTATTTTTTTTCCATTGTCATTTGGTGCCCTTGTACTCCCCTCCCCCAACAATCACCACACTGTTGTCTGTGTCCATGAGTCCTTTTTCTTTTTTCCTTAATCCCTCCACCTCCTACTTTCCACTCCCACTAGTTATAATCCTGCTCTCCATAAGAGTCTTTCCCAATTTTCCTTGTTAGTTCAGTTCATTCATTAGATTCCACATATGAGTGAAAGCATTTGTTTTTCTCTGACTGGCTTCTTTTACTTAGCATAATAGTCTCAGGTCCATTCATATTGTTGCAATGGGCAAAAAAATTTTTTACAGCCAATTAGTATTCCATTGTGTAAATGTCCCATAGTTGTTTTAACTACTCATCTACTGATGGACACTGGGGCTGCTTCCATATCTTGGCAATTGTAAATAATGCTGCAATGAACATAGGGGTACTTATGTTCTTGCAAATTACTGTTTTGAGTTCCTTCAGATATACTCCCAGAAGTGGGATTGATGGATCAAAAGGTAGATCCATTTTTAATTTTCTGAGGTATCTCCATTTTGCTTTCCCCAGTGGCTGCACCAGTCTGCATTCCTACCAACAGTGCAAAATGGTTCCCTTTTCTGCACATCCCCACCAGCACTTGTTGTTTGTTGATAGCCATTCTAACAGGTGTAAGATATCTCATTGCTTTAATTTGCATTTCTCTAATGATTAGTGATGATGAACATCTTTTCTTATGTCTATTGGTCATCTTATGTGCTCTTTGGAGAAGCGACTATTCAGGTCCTTTTGCTTTCCTTGCCTGGGGAGATATATCTGATAACATACTGCTACGAGCAATGTCAGAGACTTTGCTGCCTATGTGTTCTTTTAGGACTTTTATGGTTTGGGGCCTAGCATTTAAGTGGATGATCCATTTTTAATTTATTTTTCTGTGTGGTGTAAGGTGATCTAGTTTAATTTTTCTGCATGTTTCAGTCCAATTTTCCCAACACCATTTATTGAATAAACTATCTTTAGCTCATTGTATGTGCTTGCTTCCTCTGCTCAGTATTCATTGCCTATAAAGGTGTGGGTTTACTTCTGAGGTCTCTAGTCTGTTCCATTAATCTATGTGTCTGTTTTTGTCCTAGTACAATGCTGTTTTGATTACTATGGCCCTGTAGTATAGTTTGATATTAGGAAGCGTAATTCCTCTAACTTTGTTCTTCTTTCTCAGGATCACTGCTGCTATGTGGGGCCTTTTGTGGTTTCATATACATTTTTGAAATATTTGTTCTAGATCTGTGAATTACATCATTGGAATCTTGATAGGAAATGTGTTGAATTTATCAACTGCTTTGAGCAGTATGGACACTGTAATGATGTTAATTCTTCCTATCAATGAAAACAGTATATGCTCCACTTATTTGTATTTTCTTCAAATTCTTTCTTCAGTGTCTTATAATTTTCTGAATGCAGGTCTTTTAAATCCTTGGTTAAGTTTATTGTTAGCTGTTTTATTCTTTTTGTCGCAATTATGAGTGGGATTGTTTTCTTAATTTCCCTTTCTGATAGTTCATTACTGGCATAAAAAAAGGAACTGATTTCTGGAAATTAATTTTGTATACTAATACTTTGCTGGATTCATTGATAAGTTCTAGCAGTTTCTTGATGGAATCTTTGGGGTACAGTATCATGTCATCTGCAAATAACAACAATTTTACTTCTTCCTTTTCAATCTGGATGCCTTTTATTTCTTCTTCTTTTCTGATTGCTTTGGCTAGACCTTCCAGTACTATGTTATATGTACTGGAAGGGAGGTAAAAGTGGACATCCCTGTCTCGTTCCTGATTTTAAGGAGAACACTTAGTTTTTCCCTGTTGAACCTGATGCTGGCAGTGGCTTGGACATAATACTCATTCTACTCAAAATGGTTTGGGTAGTGTGATCTAACGGCCATGGTAACTACTCCTTCCCCAGTGCCATATTATATCTACCACACAAATGTAAGGATGCCTACTCATCAATAAGAGAAAATTTGGGGATAGTTAAAAATCAGATGGCTTCCTTAAAGGGTGATATTTCTTAGTTTCTCTATTTGAACAGTTTTCCAAATATGTGGACCTAAATTAAATATAAGTATCAAATTGAATGATTCTACTGATACCTAAAATAAACCTAGAAATGTTTATCAATAGTCAGTCAACTAACTCAGCATGTTTATTTCCCCAAGAAAGGATACTTACTTGCAAATTGTAATCTTGCAGAATCTTAACCAAGGAATCTCTCAAATTGGGAATCTCCATTCCTTCCTTGATACGGTGAATCAGTAGAATCGGGTCAACATGTGTGCCAATGTTGTTTAACAAGCCAGTAATGAATGCTACAAAATACCACAGGAAACAATGGATAAGCAATGTACATAATTGTTGGGAACAGCCCCGCCTGGTTTCAGAAACTGTAACCCCTCATGGCTAAGGCTGAGTAAAAAGACTTTGGGACCATAAGCCACTTAAGAGACAAAGCTTATCTTCCATGTAGGGGCACCCCCTCTGCCCCCTTTCACCTCACCCTGCTTGCCCCAGGCAGATGACCAGTTAGCCAATGATGGGTAAGATTTCTCAAGGGAGGGATGACCTAAGACAGGCACGGTTGCAAGGGGGCTCTCAGGGAAGGATTTGGGGAGCTGGAGAAAAGGGGGTGATGGACCCTTGCCCCTTGGTTTTGACATAGCTTCAGTCCTCATTCTGTCTGCAAGAAGTCTCCTAATCTCTTGGCTGCCTTACTTCCCCTGCCTGACTTAAGCCTGAAACAATGCTGGAGGTGGGTGCAGCCCTATTTTGGAAAGGGTGGGTGCCCTAGTGTGATCAGGCCTAAGAAAGAAAGCATAAAATCCTGGAAACCTACTTTGCTAATATCCTCAATTTAAATGATAAGGGTCTAAGCAGGAAGTGAGTTTGTTCCCCAAAGTTTTATGGCCCTTTAGTTATCCAACCCTGACTCAAAATAAGCCCTCAGAGTTCTTCGAATGTTATCTATTGTTTGATCATTACTGCCTGACAATGATTGAACTTTATGTATATACCCTGTGTTCCTATGCAAATTAAACCCAATAAAAGCCCATGGAGGAACACGTTCCTAGCTCTACTCCTTTGAGAGATCAGCCACCTTTCCTCTCTAAGCAGATCATGTCCTGGTAGACTTATTCTCTTCAATGGTGGACAGCAGGGTTCTGTTGGCTGAGCTCCTCCACACATAATGTTACTTTAAGCCAAAAGTAATTCAAAGATAAAACTATTCCTTCAAATTTGACTATTTTTCTTCTTATTTTGAATTGTCCATGTCACTCTATCATGACTTTACCCTCATGAAGGCAAAATCAAAAATGATCAACACAAGATTTTCTTTCAGCAGCATAACAAATTTGAATTTCTAACTCTCAAGAACTATTATTCCTTTACTTTCCCCATGACACAAAGGATAAGCTAAGTTTAAAGAATTTAAAACAAAGCAATAGTATTCTGACTACTTCAGAATACTATTTGTGATGTTAAAGGGTGTGTAGCTACTATGGTTCGGCTATCTGCAAGGTAGAAATGTCATTTGTCTCTATTTTACAGCAATGGGACATGGGGTGGTTAACTAATCCATCCACACTGCTAGCAAGTTACAAGCCCAAATTCAAACCCAGGCCAGACAGTTCACTATGTGTTACATTATACTCACTTTGCTTCCTTTAAGATTTTTATACTACAACTCTGTCACACTAACAGTATCCTCTTACACCTCTTTATTAAAAAGAAAATTTTAACAGCAATTTCTAGAGTCTGAAAATCTTGAAACAGATAAGCCTTCTAACCAAAAAATAAAAAAAAAGAAGGGAGGGCATTTAAATCAGTACTGCTAGATTCCAAACCATTTCTTTTTTCTTCAAAAGAGAACCTGGGTTACTGTTAGGAACCTGCTTTTGTTTCTTTCCCAAATGGGAGACCCACTGCAAATGGTCAAGCAGAGGGCCAATAAATATATTCCTGGTGCAGTAGGTAAAAATATGCTTCATGGGGACACAATTACTATCATCAAGTTAAGCTCTTGTTCTTTATCACTTTCAGGTAACACAAAATGACGGGGCTCTAGGCCTCTCTGCATAGGAATGGTATTGCAAAGTGTTACAATGTGCTTGGTCTGCTTTTATTATAGATACTTGACCATATTTTTAACGCAATGTGTCTTGAGATAATTCTTACTATATAAGTGGCTATACTGAGAGAAAAAAATTATGACAGCAGATGGCTTTTCTGCTTACGTGGTTTGTCGATGGAGTATAAAATCAGATCTTCCCAGAGCTCGCCATCATCCTGCTCCTTGGCAAATTCAATCGCTTTATCAACATCATGTAATTCCTCCATGATCATCTTCAGGGCACTTCGGCTATTACCCATTCGGCCTAGAAAAGATGTGAGAAGTACTTAATTTAGGACATTTTAATAAAGTTGCATTAAAGAAACAGCATACCTCATATTTTGTTTACACCAGTTTGAAAGCTAAGACAAAAGTATATTTTCATATGTGACATTAACATAACATGGTAAAATAAATGTCTGCTATTTACTGGGTGTGTTCTGCATGCTGAGTACTCATTTAAGTTCTTCACACAAATGACATCATTTCATCATCATTGAAATCCTATGAGGTATGTTATACTAATACTTGTATTTTATAGAGGAGAACACAAAAATGTTAATAACCTGTTATTCAACAGCAGATCTGGAATCTGAACCCAGGTATGTCAGATGCTGACTTCCTTCTCACAGGCCTGTATTTCTTTTGAATTATTTTATACCCAGATACAATTAAGATTTTTAAAAGGCTAGATGAAAAAAAGGTGAAGGGATGGAAAAGGGGGTCCAGGGAGGAAGCAGAAGGTAAAGTGGGAATAAATGGTGATGGGTGGAGAACTGACTTGGGATGATAAACACACAATACAATATACAGATGATCTATTATAGAATCATACATCTGAAACATATATAATTTTATTAACCAATGTCATCCCAATAAACAATTAAACATTTAAAAATTAAATACATAAAAAAATAATTACAAATAAAGGCCTTGGAATCCTGCTGCCTCTTTAGGTAGCTTTGCATACTGCTCTTCTGATACAGTGTGTGCCAACTGCAAACTGAATGATCAGAGGGTCCACCTCATTTTCCTTCTCTTCCAAGTTCATGGGAAAGCCTTTCAATAATCCTCATGACATAAAAGAACTTACCAACTATGCTTCTATTTGATTAATTATCTTCATACATTCTGCTCACTGATTTATTGGCATTTTAATGGTCTTGGTAACAAATTTCCATGACTTCTTAACACCATACATGCAAAACACTTTAGTCAGAGCAAGGACAGCAACTGACGGGCGGTGGGCTATCACCTTTGGCCATGGCCCCTGGCCCACAGCAGGAACTATTAATGATCTTGAGTCCTCCTTGCTCTAGGCACCCATTATCAAATGATAACAGCTGGCTTGTGAATAAAATTATATACCATTTGTTGTATCTTCTATGGCATTTTGCTTTTCCTATCAATATATTCCCACAGTTTGTATTTACAAAATCTCTCATTTTTTTAAAAATGTGTGTATGATTTTTAAGATTTTATAACTTAGGAAGGATACTATGTTTTCCTTACAAGTTCTCTTCTGCATCTAAGACAATATGACATTATGGCAAAAATTTACTAGAGTATATCTTGGGAAGCATTCTGTTTGGAAGAGGTAAACTGATGAGCTACTTGAGATTGTGATTAGAACTCTAACAACATAAGAAATAAAAACACTGTCCCAAAACACTTTTCCTAAGGATGGTAGGCCCTAGAACTGACTAACAGTTTTAGGTTTGCTCTTGAGCACCCATAAATCTGCATACCCATTAATCAGAACAGAAGATTTGAATTATTTTTCACTACAGAGGCCAAAGAAGCCAATGAAACTGAGTCCTACAGGAGGGGAAGACATGAAGTGGAAAAACCCAACTGTTGTAAGGAAGAGAAGTGACATTGGCTGGAAGAACACCCATATGAACTCTGTTTTAGCTACAAATATCTGCATAGCGCTTCCTTGGGAAATCTTCAAGAATCTACATTGCTTTTATGCAAGTGGTTCATTTTGGAGGAATGTTAAAAGATATCAAGTTCTTTTTCTTGGTATACATGGTACGAAGACTATGCTACGTGTAGAAGTAGCAACCACAGGACCAGGGACAACTGACAGCTATATCACATTAAAAACTTTTCTTCTTTTGAAAATTCTGATATTCAATTCCATTTCCTCCATTTTTAGGGTATGATTTTTAAAGATGAACATTATTTAATTTCTATCAAGATGGTGGTAATATAAGCCAATATATTTGTTTATTACACAATACTAACATGTTACCTCATCTGCATTTATTAAATAACTCTTCCTTCTCTATTGAGCTGTGAAGACTCACTCCTTTTCCATATATTAAATTCTTATACAACATTGGTTTTAACCTCTGGGTTACTTTGGTTTAAAACCTATGTCAATTCTTAGACAATTTAAATCACATTGTCACCCCATTTCTTAGTTTATGGAGGCCAAAATGAGTGAAAACTACTTACTCAGAAGATAAACTGTCTCTTCCACAAAGTTTCTCTGTTGGCATATCTCAAGAGCCTTCAAATAAAGCAGGGGAAAATATTACTATGTATTACCAGAAAGAACAAATGTTAATAGAGTCACTGAAAACATACAAGTTTAAAAGAATTTTTCCATTGCCTCACTTAAAAAAAAAGAAGCAAACATATAAAAACACAGATCTCCTTAGGTTTTACTGGTGGCTGTGCCCATTCATCTCTCACAGAGGTGCTGGTCCCTACACAATTTAAGCAATAGCATACAGCTCCGAACACTCCATTAGTAGAGACAGAAAGCAACAGGCTGAAAGGCCCTTTCCCACTGAGCTTGCTCTCTTTATGCTGCGTTAGGCTGCTTCACAGCTCTGTGGCCCCACAACTGACCCACAGTCCCTAGTTTAAACTGTTTACCTCCACCGGGATGCAGCTTCAGGAAAAGACCTGTCCATGTCCACTGAGCATGTTCCCAGTAGGGAGTGTACCACAGCTCAGTAAGCATCTGTTACATAAATAAATAGTGGGAATATGTCTACTGCCAGCTTACAGGGTTTTAAATAACTCCGTTCAAGGATCTGTCAAAAGTGAGAGAAAAAACACATCTAACAATCCAGAAGGATCAAGAAGGAGATTAAGTGAACAAATGAGGAAATACACAAATGACAGCATTTCCTTGAGTAAAAATAAAACAATAGGTGATTATAAATAATTCAATAATGTAAATGAACTGGCACAAATTTACACTCTGCTGGGCACTAGAGAGTCAGGTTGGACAGAGGTTCAAAGATGATAGTAACCCAAATGCTGACAATGGTGGCACGTCAAAGGGCAACAAGGAGCAGATGGCTCAGGAGAGAGGGAGGCAGCATGAGTCCAGGGCGTGCAGGGTCCAGGGGCGGCAGAGATATGACAACACAGAATCCCATGACCAGAGGGAGCATGAATAGAGGGCTATGTGCGCAGATACAGGACATCAGCTGCACAGAGGAGGCAGCATCTAAATGGGGTACAGCATGAAGAGTAAGAGCTCACCAGGAACCTCCCTCACACAACTGCTACGGAACCCTCCAACTATGTTTCTCTGCTTCGACTTAGACTGCAGAATCTCTGATGTGGCCTCGGATGCCCTGCCATTTTTTGCAGCAACACCTCAAACTCTGCTCACCTCTATGCTGTTGGCCCCTGGACCTGGAATGCTGCCCTCCCTCACCACTCTCCACCCGTGGCAAGTCCTTCAGACAAATCCTCATTGGATCCACACTAGGTCAGATCCCAGGCACTTAACTCTGCTTGCACCCACACCCATCCTCACAAACTCCCATTTCTGATTTCTGTCGGCTGGGACCATGAGTACCTCAAGCTTTGTGCTTTTTTGCATGACTGGCTTATAGGTGGACAATACATTTTTTTTTCAATAAACAAGCAGACAAAAAAGGTCTCAGGAAGAAGATTACTGGGTTCCATAGTTATAATACTTATTTAAAAACAGCCAAGTTTCTTTTGTTTTAAAAACAAGAACCAAGGAGATAGAACAGTTCAAGTTAATTAGCTCTTTCGGCTCAATAATCTTACCTTGGGAAATGACAAGCACGAGCTAGTTTTGACATTCTGATTTTTTACTTAAAATATTGTGTAAAGCATATATTTAAATCTATGTCTTTTGTTGGAGATTAACAACTAAAAGGGAGAAGGATGGCTCATGGATCATACAGATGAATGCAGGGGGTAAAACCCAAATAAAACATAAACAAGGAAAAAAAATGACACCTTAGTTTGGCATGACAACAAAATTAGGATGACATTTTAAAGTATACAAATCAGTCAGGTGTGTGTGAACCTGCCCAGAATTGAAAAAATAAAAATAACTTCAAGTCTCCGCATGGGGATGAAACCTATGTGACTAGTGTCCCCCAGAGATGAAACAGAAACATGGATCCTTCCGGGAATGTTCTTTAAGAAGCAACATGAGTGGCCCCTTTGCTTTTTTAAAATTTTTAGTCCTTTTATCCAATCTGATCCTGGAAACATGGATGCTACAGTCTCATATCATAAGGTCAGGGTCATACAAGGTCGGAGAACAAGAGAAAGGGGCCTGGGTTTCAGGCCTGGTGGCATGCTACCACCAGCTGGGACACTCCACCAGGACATCCGTGTGACAGAGAACATTGCTACTCTGTTTAAGCCACTATCATTTTGGAATTTTTATCACTCATAGCTGAATCCAATCCTAACTGTAACTTAGAAAAATCCTCATTCATTTTGATTAAACAGATGGTTTACTTCTCTCTCTACCATCATGCCCTTACCAACTCTTAACTCTTCTGGGATGATAGTAGAGAAGCTTCAGAATACACATGTGAGAAGTTTAAATAGTAAGGGAAAAAGCAAAAAACCTGAAGTTGGAGGACCTAGGACTATTTCAACAAAAAATTATTGAGAAGCCAACTGAGTGTTTAGATTTGTCGTAGCTGGGACTGTCATCCACAGATAAACAAATAATGGTAACACAATTGGATAGGCACAATGTTTAGAGCAAGACTGTGTGATTAAAGATGAATATGCTGCTTCAAGTATTTTATTACTGAAAGTTATCCATAAATCAGTTATGTACTTGGAAGTTTACTGCCATTTAAAAGTCCCAGTAGAAGTTTCCAACAGAACCACCCCTCTTTTCTTGAGCAAATGTAAATTCTTGAGAACATGTTTGTCTCAAACCATGAAAAATTTGAAGTCTGAAGGCTCTCCTGAGCCACCCAAGACAGCAGCCACTTGCTACATGTGGCTACTTAAATTTAAGTTAAATTAAAAATTCAGTTCCTCACTAGCCACATTTCCAATACTCAGTTGCAGAACGTTCTACGGGATAGTGCTGCTGAAAGCTCTTTTAGGGTACTATCAAAAATGGTAATTCATATACAAAAAATATCTAAATGCAAGTCAGAAATTAAGAATGGTATGGAGTGCAAGCAGATGTGTAACACCAAGCTCAGAGAGTCTCTAAAATTTGAATTTCATAGATTTTTAAATGTTTTACAACTGGTTCCTAACAGTATCTTAAATTATCCTTTCTCATATATGAGAAAGTAGAACTTCTAGTATAATCTCTAGCAGTTTTGAGTAAAGTGTAAAAAATATTTCTGATACAAAGATTTTTTTCCCTATTATTGACAAGAGTGAAGCATAAAAGCATGCTTCTTTATTTTAGACTCTTGAATGTTCTTGGGCCATAGTGCTCCCTCTAGAGGAAAGAATAGGGAAACAAAGATTTTGAAAGCTAACAGGACACATAGGTAAAAAGAGAATAGAATAAAGATGAAAAGAATACTGACAGAAATTAAATAAAAAATAATACAACAATAGTATTTTAGTTTTCTTTTTCTTATTTAGTAAAATGGTAAGGAACACAGAAATTTGGGGATAACTAACAGAAACCTGATCAACCATAAATTAAATAATTATTTCTACCTAGCCTTGAGCCTGTCATCGTTTATCTACTTTTGTCTTTAAATTTATTTAATGAAAATCTACTAACTTTATATTTCCCAGCTTTATTTCTCCAAATTCGTAAATACTGCCACCCTGTTAATACCATTAGATAAGAGAGATCATACATTCAAATATAAATTTGCTAAAGCTATTAAGCAGATTCTCTGCTTTTAACTATTTTGTACATAAGCAAGTCAGATTTGCAGAAACTAATGCCCGATTTCCAAACCTGGAAATTACAGAAGAAAGGACAGTGTAACAGTTTAAAAATTTGCATCTTTCAAATGAGGCAGCAGAGTGTGTTGGTTGCGGCCTCCCAAGCAAACACAGAGATGTAGATCTTTGTGAAGACCCTTGAGGCTGAGCCTAGTAACATGACTGAGAATGTCAAAGCTAAAATCCAAGACAAGGAGGGCATCCCACCTGACCAGCTGTGACTGATTTTTGCAGGCAAACAGCTGAAGGATGGCTGCATTCCCTCAGACTACAATATTCAGAAGGAGTCCACCGTGCTTTGCCTGCATGGTGGCATCATTGAGCCCTCCTTCTGCCAGCCCACCCAGAAGTTCAACTGTGACAATGTGACCTGCTGCAAGTGTTATTCCCACCTGCACCCCTGCGCTGTCAACTGCCACAGAAGTGTGGCCACACCAACAACCTGGGCTCCAAGAAGGTTAAACAAGGCCCCTCCATCACCTCCTCTGGCCTATATTTCTTCCTAATTGGGAACACAATAAAGTTTCCCTTTCACTAAGAAAAAATGTATCTTTCATGATTCTTGTAATACTAGAAAGTATCTTTAATATTGTTTTTGTTACTACTTTAATTAACTTTTTAAACCAGAAAAATAATTCCTCACCATAGTGGAAATAATATGGGACCTGAAGTTAAAACATCCAGGTTCCAAGGCTTGGTTCTTTGGCTCTAGCCTTTGGGGTGTTTCTTTCAACCCCTGAAGGCTCAGCTTGTCATGTACAAAATGACTTTATCCATCTAACAACACTAAATAAAAAATAAGGTACATGAAAGCACAGCACATATTATAAAGCACAATGCAAACAATGTTATTGTCTTTTAAATTGGCGTAGAATCAGAGGTGTCCAACCTGCAGCCTGCCTGGGACCTAGGATGGCTATGAATGAGGCCCAACACAAAACTGTAAGTTTATTTAAAATATCATGAGATTTTTTTCTGTGATTACATGTTGTAATGTATTTCATGTGTGGCCCAAGACATCCCTTCTTCTTCTAGTGTGTCCCAGAAACACCAAAAGGTTGGACACCCCTGGATCCCTACCACCTCTGTATCTCCTTTAAACTGAACAATTTCATAGAAGTTTATGACTAATTTTAAAATTTAAGAGTCTGGTGATTTTAAATCTTGAACTCCAGTCTTTGATAACCCTAAGGGGCTTCTGATGTCATGTCACGGACTCTAAATAAAGTTTTTGGCTAAATACTTACTATTGATTGTGGAATTTCAATCAATTCAAAGTAAATTTGACTTGGATTCTTGAAGATTTCAACCTGCCTCTCCTGGCAACAATTACCCAATCCCAGCAAAGTCAAACAACCAGAAATGAGGAAGACAGAGTTGCTATTCTACCAGAAGTGAATTATGAACAACAGTAGGTCGACATGCTCTGAATAACACCCTGAAACCTTAAACACCTCTCATTTCAAATAAAAACGAAAATCAAAATACCATATAAGCATCTATGAGACTAAACAATCTATAAAATATTATGAAGTAGAGACTTCTGGGGTGGGAAGGGCATTAAAATTTTTAGGTTCTTAACTTTATATCCAGAAAAAAAGACCAGATTTTCTGAGTCTGTCTTTAGACAAAACAGGCAAGCATGAACTCCATGACCTTCACTTCACTGTTAGAAGGTATGGGAGACATTTACTGGGGGGAAACCTATTTTACTTTTTATGAATTGGTAGATTTTTCATGTTACAAGTAAACAAAAAAGGAATTAGTTTCTAAGATGAGTACATGTATACAGAGTTCTTACTTCTAGGGCAAAAGGAATGAGATCCTTCATGAGTTAATAAAGTCAAGAATATCTCCATTAAGATGGCTTTGGGTACCTGAGCAAAAATAGTGACACATTTTTTGCAAATATACAAATTTCCCACATTGGAGCCTTATGAAAAAATAATCTCCCATGAAGAAGTCTCAATGACCTGTAACATAAAACCCCATTTAAGGAGTTCTAAAAGTGTGGATTGTTGACTTGGTTAGTTTATATTGCCATGTTTCCACCATTACCATCTCTAATCCACTTTATTCAAAATTCTATTTCAGTGGAAAACATGAGATAACTAAAAAAAACTATTTAAAACATAGTTGGTTTCAATATGCTTGTGTCAACTTTTACATGCAATTCGTGCTTCTCAGTGGATGAGAAAAGTTCTACGAGGTCTACACAATTCTTGAAGCAAATTCTGTTAGAAGTACCATTTGTAGGTTTGCAGATTTTCTGATGATCCCCTTGAGGTGGAGCAGTGCACTTTCTGTTGAACACTACTAGACTGAACACTACTAGACAGATGGGTTGAAAGTGTGTAACACACTTTCAAATATTGGAATTTGGGTAGCGCCTCTGCAACCAGAGACAGCAACGTCTTCCTGGAAACAAACAATGTTTTCTCAAAAATGAGATGCAAATAAAAAGGTGGTATACAAAGAGTAAGATTCTCATTCTTTTCCTAGATTATAGGTTTCATAGTTATAAAAAAGGGGGAACACATTTGCTTTTATTTTTAGAGTAAAATGATGTATTTCCAAATGTATTCTTGAGAAAATGTCTTAGGGCTCAAATATAAAATGTTAAAGTTTTTTTCATAAATTAAGGTAACATGCAGGCAAGGTACTTTTTTCATTAACTAGATTTTGAAAATCCACTGAGCTGACACTGGTTCATAGCAAATCCAACATATTTAAAATTATTTGATACCCTGACTTGTGTGGCTCAGTGGAATAAGTGCCAGCTGGCCTGTGAACCAGAGGGTCACCAGATTGACTCCCAGTCGGGGCACATGCCTGGGTTGCAGGCCAGGTCCCCAGGATCAGGGCTGAGAGAGGCAACGAGACATTGATGTTTCTCTCCCTTTCTCCCTTCCTTCCCCTCTCTCTAAATCTACATAAATAAAATTTAAATAAATAAATAGAATTAATAATCATGGGTTGAAGAAGCAACTAGGTAGTGAATGCATATAAGGTACATGTTATCAATCAACTTCTTACTATGAATTTCTTAGGGATCAAATGCTTTTTTGTTTTGTTGAAAAGTATTTGTTACATGGCTATCTAAATTTAGTAAGACACTTGTACATGTTAGATAGCATTCCAGATGTTATCAAAAATCATGGGAAACAATACTGAAGGCCTTAGATTGCATAGTTTCTAGTACCTTCATAGGGAGTATTAACAGTTTATTTTGAAACAACAGGTATATAAAACTTGTTAGTTTGTATTCACCCTAACTAGAACCTCATGTGTATTAATTTGGTCATTTATGCACTCACTCATGATGCAACAAATATTAACTGTCTAATGTGTGTTGGTTACTGGGTTCACCAAAATGAGAGAGAAAAACTTCTTGTCCTTGAAGAATTTACAAGACAGTAGGAAAGAGACACTAATATATACATTTATTATAATTACGATGGGTGTGGTATGATAGAGAAATAAAATGCAGCATGAGAGAAATACAGAAACACATGAGGTGGGTATTTAAAGCAGGCAGAGTTACCAGTCCTTGTCTCCCCACCAGGCTGCCTCTGAGGTCCTGTGCTAATCCTGGTAAAGTGACTCAGACTCCTGACAGTTTCTGCTCTGTGACTGAATCCTAGACCCTGGCACAAACCTTGGATTAGAAACCTTTATTCCAATTAAACCTGGCACAGAAATACTTGAGCTCCTAATCCAAATCTAATCCAACAGAACCTCCACTTCTCATCAGAATGTCCCAGTGAAACCTAGAGCAACCGTCTTCGCCTTGAAGAGAGACAGCTGAGCAGAGACAGGGAAACTAGAAAAACCAAGAGCTTACCCACAATGACAACTTTTCCTGCTGAAGTGTGTGAGTGGGGGAGGCTGGAACTTACCTTTTCAAGTGGGCAGTGGGTACTATCTCGGAGAAATGGAAGTAAGTTTGGTCGATCATATTCAGCATAAAGGCTGATCTGTTTCTCATGGTAGCACTGCCCCTTATGATGGTCTCTCTTGAAAAGCTTATGCAGATACTAAATGGAACAAAGGAATAAACCATTAATGTTATAATAAGAAAAGCAATACCTGTTTAATACTGTTATTTTCAATTCTAAATAGCTTCCATGGAGAGGCTGGAGGAAAGTAGTTTCCAGGAAAAAAAAAAACCTGAATGTAAATGAGAAATATCTTTGCGAGAGCAAAGAAATTCTGACACTTCTAGAACGACCCAGAGTAACTGGCTCTATCACTTACTAACCAGGTGGCCTTGGAAAGTGACTAACCTCTCTGTGACTGAATTTCTTTATCTGCTAAAATCTTATTGGGTTGTTGTGAAGCTTGAATGAGTGACCATTTGTAAATCTCTCAGAACCACGCCTGACATACAGCAAGCACTACAGAAATGTTAAGGATAGTAGAGTTGACCCTTGGTGCAACATGGGTTTGAACTGTGTGGGTCCACTTACAGGCTGATTTTGTTTAATAAACATAGAGCCAGCCCTCTATATTCTGGGGTTCGCATTCGCAGATTCAACTAAGTGCAGATCAAAACCAGAATTCCTGATCTTTAGCTGGGGATCCACGGATGTGGAGGGCTGAGCACATGCATTGTTCTACACCATTTTATATAAGGAACTTCAGCATCTGCACATTTTGGTATCTGTAGGTGGTCTTAGAACCAATCACCAAGGGCACAGGGGGGAAATGTAGCTAAGTTTTGGAGGAATCAAAAGTTATACACAAATTTTCAACTCTGTGGGTTAACCCCAGCATAGTTCAAGGGTGAACCACAGTTGTTAATATTGTCACCATCACCTCCTCTGCCTCAGAAATAAAGAGCTTGATTAATGGCCTTCCTAGAACATAAAAATTCTTGCCTTTATATATAAGTAGGAGAATCATGGGATAAGAAAATGGCTTTAAAAATTCAAGCAGTGTGAAATATCTGAGATTTTCCTGCTCGTGTTCTCCTCTAGGGCTCGTATGGTATCGTGGCTTATATTTAAGTCTTTTATCCACCTTGAATTTATTTTTGTGTATGGTGTAAGTTGGTGATCAAGTTTAATTTTTTTGCATGTAGCTGATCAGATCTCCCAGCACCATTTGTTGAAGAGGCTATTTTAACTCCATTTTATGTTTCTTCTCTCTTTGTCAAATATTAATTGGAGACTTGGCTTTATTTCTGGGCTCTCTATTCTGTTCCACTGGTCTATGTGTCTGTTCTTATGGCAGTACCAGGCTGTTCTGATTACAGTGGCCTCATAGTATAGTTTTATATCAGGTATTGTTATCCCTCCTACTTTGTTCTTTCTCAAAATTGCCAAGGTTGTGGAAAACAGATACCATAGGATCTTACCTATAAGTGGAATGTAATCAACAAAACAAACCAGCAAGCAAAATACAACCAGAGACACTGAAATAAAGAACAAACTGACAGTAACCAGACGGTGGGGGGAGAGGATAATGGGGGAAAATAGGGGAAGATCCATCAAAGAGCATGTATAAAGGACACATGGACAAAGCCAAAAGAGGTAGGTTTGAGGATGGGAGGCAGGGTTGGGTGGGGCAGGGAGCTATGATGCGGTAAAATGGAAAAACTGCACTTGAACAAAAATTAAAAAAGAGAGAAAACTACAGAACACTGAAGAAAGAAATTAAGGAACACACAAATAAAGGGAAGCATATACTGGGTTCATGGATTGGAAGAATTAACATCATTAAAGTGTCCATACTGGCAAAAAAAAAAAAATTCAGGCAGCAGGCACTTAGTTAATTCTCATACAGTCCTCATCTCCTGCCTGTTGAGATTATTGAGAACCTGTGTTTGCAATGAAATGCTGCCTGTACTAGTGACATCGAAAACCAAAACAACAAGTAAAAATCAAGAAGAGTATAGGTATTCTATACCAATTTTCAAAACGGATTCCTTTCCCCAGCTGTTTGAAACAGTTAATGGACTT
Organism: Sturnira hondurensis; assembly: GCF_014824575.4. Classification (NCBI taxonomy): domain Eukaryota; kingdom Metazoa; phylum Chordata; class Mammalia; order Chiroptera; family Phyllostomidae; genus Sturnira; species Sturnira hondurensis. Next base: position 5,687,583 of record NW_028081623.1, on the reverse strand, counting down.
CAAAGGAAATGAGTAATTCACTTTCTACTCAGAGGCAAGAGTAAGTCTATCAATATATTACACTAAAGCTGAAAATCAATATTCAATGTTAAACGTAAACAAACATCCCACAACCCACCAGAGATGAAAAGACTTCATCCCAACATTTACATAAAGTGCACTCACACCCTGACTGATGGTTCAAAAGCACCAGAGCATCTGCCTGCCCTTGCAGCTGTGACTGACAACGAGTCATGTGACATTTGATGTTCACTGCTGTATACGGTCACAAAAGAAGCCTAACCATGACAGATGCATTCTGAGAAACCACTCCTCAGGTTAAGTGTTCACATCACCCTAAAGCAAGAAAGGGGGACAGCAGTTGGACAGAACTCCACGTAGTCTGATGAAGGCGACTATCAGTCTACTGGTTTGGGGTCAGTGTGTGAGCTGCACACATGCTGCTATTTCCCAGGGGCACAAACAGGATAGGAAGTTTCTGTCACATCTATTGAGGCAAATTTATAGAGACATTACATTACCTGGCAGCAAGGTGAGCCATTTTAGCGTGAGCTGTGCCACCATTTCACCACTGCACTAATTAGATTTGTCACACAAACACCTACTGCCTGTAATCCTGTCTCATGGCATGAGGAGTCCAGAAATCACTGCTTTATAAACAAATCCCAAGGTGGCCAGCATGATGCCACCTTTCTTGGGTCAGCAGGATCTTGAGATTTCTAATCACGAGCAACATTGCAATAGCATCTGCACAAAACTAACTTTTTTTATTGTTGTTCAAGTACAGTTATCTTTTTTTCCCCACTACTCCCCCCACACCAGCCATCCCCACCTCCTACCTCCCACTGCTGATCCCACCCTCCCTTAGTTTTGTCTGTATGTCCTTTATTTATGTTTCTGAAAACCGTTCCCTTTTTGTCCCCCATTATCCCCTCCCACCTCCCCTCTGGTTACTGTCCGTTCGTTAATTTCAATGTCTCTGGTTATATTTTGTTTGCTTGTTTGTTTGTTGGTTAGGTTCCTGTTAAGGTGAGATCATATGGTATTTGTCTTTCACTGCCTGGCTTATTTCACTTAGCATAATGGTCTCCAGTTTCATCCATACTGTTGCAAAGGGTAGGAGCTCCTTCTTTCTTTCTGCTGTATAAGTATTCCATTGTGTAAATGTACCATAGTTTATTGATCGACTCATTTACTGATGGGCATTTAAGTTGGTTCCAGCACTTGGCTATTGTAAATTCTGCTGCTATGAACATTGGGGTGCATAGGTTCTTTCAAACTGGTGTTTCAGGGTTTTAGGGCAAAACTAACTTTTGAATAAATATTCTATTCCCATAGCCTCCTTCTGGGTGCAAAAAGTTGGGCAAAGATAAAGAGCACTCATTGTATTTGATGCTCATAGTCCTACAGGAATAATCCCTATTTTCACTGAAGCTTTTTCTTGTACAATCTTTAAAGGAAATAGAAAACATCTACCCCTTCTTTAGTCACATGATGACAGCAATGCAGAGAATCAAAGTATTCCCCCCAAAGAAATCCAGGATAAAGGGCCTTCATAGCACCACCACCAAGACCACACTAGAGAAGTAGGGTTTGCTACTGTCAGGTGAGGAACGAAAAAAAAAAAGACTCTGTTCCTTGATCATGCTGTGGTATTATAATTTATGCCGTAATTATATTAAACAGTAACTACAGAAGGAGGTGCTTAGTCCCAGGCACAGTTTGATAACACAAAAATGAATATGGTAACTTTTTTAAAATCACAATTCAATTGTAAATCAAATTAAAGTGGCTTATCTGTAATTAATCCCTAACCAGGATTCAGAAAACATGTTGAATTTTAGTAATTACAGAATACTGTTTGTGGTCAGACCTTCAATCTGAGTATTAACCCGAAGAGTTCTTTCCAGCATTCTCATGCCAATACTGAAAAGTGATGCGCCCCGCTAGGTCATCAAAAGGGCAGCAGAAAATAGCTTTCAGTCTTACCACATGTTGTAATTCTGGTCTGTCTTCTAATTCTTCCACTACCTTTTTCATCTAGGGAAAAGAGAAAATTTTAAGCAAAGACTTATGAGGATACAAATATAGCTGCAAAATTATCTGATAAACAGCTCTCCTCTTTTTGGCTATCATGGTCCTAGACAATGATGTGGTAACATATATACCAATAAAAGACACTCACTGAAATTTTATCTTCGTTGTCCAAAAGCATGTCAACAGCTTTCTGAAATAAAAAAAAATAGCCACAGTCATTGAAATGTGCCATGTAAGTAGAGAACACTGAATATAACATAATGCATATGCTGTCACAGTTAATAATAGAAGGCTTATTTTCCATACATAAGGGGGTCCTTAGCTTTCAACAACCACTAAGTGATATATTTATAAAAAATGCATTTCATTTTATTTTTTAATATTTATTTATTTATTTATCTTTAGAGGGGAAGGGAAGGAGAGAAGGAGCGAAATATCAATGTATGGTTGCCTCTTGTGAGTCCCCTGCTGGGAACTGGCCTGCAACCCAGGCATGTGCCCTGACTGGGAATTGAACCGTGATCCTGTGGTTCACAGGCCTGTGCTCAATCCATTGAGCTACACCAGCCAGGGCCAAAAAAAATGCATTTTAAAATGGGCCTCAATCTGATGTTTAAGTGTTTCGCATACTATTGAAATGTTATCTTGTTAATAACTCACCAAATATAAAATATGTTGACTACATGTATTATAGCCTCCTTGATGTCTCGGATACCTTCATAAGTTCTCACATGACTCTCAGTAGTTATGGAGAGAGTGTTGTCCCCAGTACCACAAAAATAAGCCTTTCTTCTGGTCACCTGATTATTGACCAATTCCCTCCATAGATTTCACAGATTTAAAGAGCTGGTCTTGTGTACAGAAGATAAGAGCCAGAAAAATGATATAAGGCTGATGTTTCAGAATGATATAAGGCTTACGGATCTTTAGAATTTAGAAGTTAGCTACCCTTAATATTTGTGAAACACACAATTAGACAGAGTCTGTAACAAGAGCACACCAGACCTGGGTCCAGTTCTTGCCTCTGCTACTACTTACCCCTCTGCTCCAGACAATTTTTCCCTCTGAAATATGAGCTATTAGAAGAGATTATCCTATAGATGTTATAATTAAAAAACCCTATGATTCCTTAATTTTGGTTCATACTCTTAAACAGTAATTAGTTTCAGCTCATTCACCTTTTCTCCTATAACTACATATGCAAAAATAGATTCTTGAGACATATAGGTAGATCAGTAAAGAGGCATAAGTAATAAAGGGGCAAATGTAATTAAATTTTATATAAGAATCTCATGCTCTTGATCATGTTACATCAAAGAAGGAGAACCTGTATACCTGAACTTCCTGGGAACTGCACTAATTCTTTTTAGGTCTGTAGTTCCTAAGAATTTGATTCATTTAGAAAGAAAAATGGGCTAAAAGCATTTTTCAGAAAAAAAGAGATATATTTAGCTCCAATTTAAATTAAGTTTAAGCTTGTGAAGACTAATAAACAGCACATGATATATGTATATGTATATAAAACATACATACACATACTATAACATATAATGCCCTTAAATACATTAAAATAAAATAGAAAATTCCAAGTAAACATTTTGGATTTTTAAGGTTCTCCTTTTTGATTTCTCTAAAATTTCAATTTTCTGAATAAGAACTACTCTGTTTTATGAATCTCTTTATTTCAATGACTAGAACTTGTCATTAGCTTTCTTTTTAACACACACACACACACACACACACACACACACACACACAGAGTTTGCATGCCTGTACAAGCGCTGCTGTGACCTGCGGAGGCTGGGTGCCATCATTAGTCAAGCAATCCACCATTCAAATTTATCTTAAAAAAATTAACACACTTCCCTGCCCTGGACCTAAGTGTCATCTGAGACCTGTGGACACCACACATGCTAAATCTGTAAATGCCAGGGAATAAAATTACAATAAATAGATCAAAGTAAAGGTTTGCTTAAAATTTTAATTCTGGGATATACAATTAAGAGGACTGAATGAGCCAAAGCATATGGTTAGTTTCTTTGTTTCTATGAATTACATGAATTGTCTTACTAAAAATTTACTTCACAGAAAATTTCAAAAGTTACCCATCAAATTATGACTCCTTTTACAGAAAAATCACATGAAATAAAGGATTTTTGAATGCCAACTTCGAAAATACCTAACATCTAGTAAGGGTCCGAATGTTCTGAACATCATCAGACAGCCACAGTATGTGCCTTACTAACTACTTTAGCATTTGGATAAATGTCTAGTTACTAAAAATTTGGAAGAGTAAAAATAATCAGTATTAAAATGTAAGAAAAAAACACACATTACCTCAGAATCAAAATCCATTAATAAAACAATTTTATCCTTGATAGAGCTAAATAGATTATGCTTGTGTATCAACTGGAAAACATCCTTATGTCTTAAGGTTAAGTATATCTCCAAAGCGTTGCCATAGTTTTTGTCATAGGTGTACCTGGTAACAAAAATTTTTTACATTTATGTTCATCAATACTTCTGATTAAACACTCATACTCATACATCATGTTTCACAATATTAAAATGCAAATCATGTTTTACCATATTAAAAACTGAAAACATGTGTAGAGAAAAATTAACTTTATTTGAAAAACTATAACATGCAATTTAACTTATACCATAGTTATACCATAACTTACACCATATATACCATGGAATATATGACCAATAAGCATTTCTTTCTCAGAGTCTTGCTTTATAGCTCACCAAAATTTTAGGAAATATATAATATTTAATAAAAATTCTTTTATAGAAGTTCTCAAAATTTAAAAAAATTATATTGACTGGAGAGAGAAATATCGATTTGTCATTCCACTTTTTGATGCATCCATTGATTGACTCCTATATGTGCCTTCACTGGGGACCAAACCTGCAATCTTGGCATATTGAGATAATGCTCTAATCTCCTGAGCTATTTGGCCAGGGCCTCAAAATTTCTTATAGAAATCCATATACCAGAACAAAATAAAAAACAAAACAAACAAGCAAAAAAAAACCCCCTATGATCCAGAATATAGGAAATGCTTATTCTAGTAGTAGAAAAATCAGTTCAAATTCTTACAGAGTATTCAGCTGACCAATGATACTTCAAAAGCTTATTTGTAAGGGGGCTGTATAAGATTTAAATATGTGTTTTTCGTTGAAACAATGCTTTACATGTCACTTAATTCCCTATGTGGGCTTCTGAAAGGCAACTGAACCTAAACTGCACTGTAACTCCAGTATGAATACTATAGGATTGTTAGTATTACTTATTGATACTTTGTTACGACTACAATTAAGAATTACCTAGAACGATGTTTCCAGAAGAAAATGAGTGTGCAGACTCCGAATGCCACAAACATAACACCCTCTGTGAAAAGTCTTAAACAGTGCTAAATTTTAGGCCATTCTGGTGTACCTTTCTTGGTCTTGGGCAAATGAGGTAAGATGGGCAAAGGGTTGGTCTGAAGTGGTAGGAGTGCCAAGGAGAGGCTGAAGCAGGATCTGTCTTCCTGAGATTACCTCCAGTTTCCTTCTTTTTTCACTAGACCAAAGCTCTTTGATGGTACGAGTGTACCTATCTCTCTTGGCATCACAGGCATACAGTACAAACCCTAGGTTACTAAAAGTACCCCCTAAGTATAAAACATACCCTAGATTCTTTGCACTGAACCTTGAATCAGTGCTAGGCACTATGTTTAGTTTTTGATTATGACATCTAAAAAATCATCGCATAAGGAATTGTTACCTGCGATCTTATGATAAGAAGTGTAAGGTTTGGGGTTTTTTTACACTTTTATTTTTTATATGGCATATTTATTATATCATGTGGCATATTTATTTATTATTTTTAACTGTTGTTCCAGTACAGTTTTCTGCCCTTCCCCCACCCCCAGGCCAACCCCCCCAGCCCTCCCCACCTCCTTCCCATTTCCACCCCTGCCCCTGTTATTGTCTGTCTGTTCTTTTTTTTTAAAGATTTTATTTATTTATCTTTAGAGGGAAGGAAAGGAGAGAGGGAGAGAAATGTCAATGTATGGTTGCCTCTCATGAGTCCCCTCCTGAGAACTGGCCTGAAACCCAGGCATGTGCCCTGACTGGGAATTGAACTGTGATCCTCTGGTTTGCATCCCTGTGCTCAATCCACTGAGCTACACCAGCCAAGGCCATGTGTTCTTTATAACTGTTCCTGCAAACCCTTCTTTTCCCCTAAAATTCCCTCCCCTCCCACCTCTGGTCACTGTCAGCCTGTTCTCAATTTCAATGACTTTGGTTATATTTTGCTTGCTTGTTTGTTTTGTTGTTTAGCTTCCTGTTAAGGTGAGATCATATGGTATTTGTCTTTCACTGCCTGGCTTATTTCACTCAGCATAATGCTTTCCAGTTCTATCTATGCTGTTGCAAAAGGTAGGAGCTCCTTCTTTCTTTCTGCTGCATAGAATTCCATTATGTAAATGTACCCTAGTTTTTTGATCCACTCATTGACTGATGGACACTTAAGTTGCTTCTAGCACTTGGCTATTGTAAATTGTGCTGCTATGAACATTGGGGTGCATAGGTTCTTTTGGATTGGGGTTTCAGGATTCTTAGGATATAATCCTAGCAGTGGAATTGCTGGGTCAAATGACAGATTCATTTTTAGTTTTCTGAGGAAATTCCATATTGTTTTCCATACTGGTTGTACCAGTCTGCAATCCCACCAACAGTGCACCAGGGTTCCCTTTTCTCCATAACCTCCCCAACATTTGTTGTTTGTTGCTTTGTTTATGATGGCCATTCTGACTGGTGTGGGGTGGTATCTCACTGTGGTTTTAATTTGCATTTCTCTGATAGCTAGCAATACTGAGCATCTCTTCATGTCTTTGGACCCTGTATGTATGTCCTCCTTGGAGAAGTGTCTGTTCAAGTCCTTCGCCCATTTTTTAATTGGGTTGCTTGTCTTCTTAGAGTGGAGTTGTGTGAGTTCTTTATGTATTTTGGAGATTAAACCCTTGTCTGAGGTATCTTTGGCAAATATGTTTTCCCATACAGTTGGTTCTCTTTTTATTTTAACACTATTTTCTTTAGCCATGTAGAAGCTTTTTATTTTGATGAGATCCCATTTGTTTATTCTTTCCTTTACATTCCTTGCTCCAGGGGACATATCAGTGAAAATGCTGCTGGGTGAAATATCTGAGGTTTTCCTGCCTATTTTCTCCTCTAGGACTTTAATGGTGTCACAACTTATATTTAAATCTTTTATCACCTTGAATTTATTTTTGTGTATGGCCTAAGTTGGTGATTGAGTTTCATTTTTTTCCATGTAGCTGTCCAGTTCTCCCAGCACCATTTGTTGAAGAGGCTATTTTTACTTCATTATATGCTGCTGTCCCCTTTGTTTAAAATTAATTGACCATAGAGACTTGGGTTTATTTCTGGGCTCTCTGTTCTGCTCCATTGGTCTATCTGTCTGTTTTTATGCAAGTTCCAGGCTGTTTTGATTACCGTGGCCCTGTAATACAGTTTGATATCAGGTATTGTGACCCCTCCTACTTTGCTCTTCTTTCTCAAAACTGCAACAGCTATATGGGCATATTTATTTTTGATATATTTTTATTAATGTTCAAATACAGTTGTCTCCATTTTCCCACCCCCACTTTTCCCTGTCCTACCTACCACCTACAATCCTACCCTCCTTTGGCTTTGTCCATGGGAAGGGAAAGGGTCATAAAAGAGTCCAAGGACTGGGAGAGTAACCAACTTGCAGATCCAAGAATAACAGAATTCAGAGCCTCACGGGGAGCCTCAATTTGCTTAAATAATCTAAGACCTGCAACCCTCCCTCCCAGAACCACTGCCACTGCCCAGTATTACTGGCTAGGATTTTTCTCTAGGAAAGAGATTACATTACAACTGCAGTTTCACACATTTTTCTTACCTCCTTGTTGTGCACTGAAGGTTTATGAAAACATTTTACTAAGAGTGAATATAAAAAAATGGTATAAAAGGCTCAGTCCTCTGTGTCCTCCCCATTCAGAGTTTACCAGATCTAATATATGAAACACTTTCCATACAGACTGATTTGAAAAGACGATGCACTGAATCATACTCACAATTCTGCAAGGGTCTGAAGTAAGATCCTGTTCTGACTATCTTTCTTCAGGTGATCCCGAACTGCTTGCACTACTACTGAATTGTTGTACAGATCTCCAGGCCATTCTCGGATCAGAGTGGCAAAACCCTAACCAAGAGGGTAAAAAGAACACTCTTTAAATCGGATAACAATTGAGATAGTTTAAACAATGTCTAAAAGTATTCATGTAAACAGGCAAAATAATTTTATGATGAAAACTTTGCTCCACCAGTATCGGTTTTCAGACTATGGGTTTCAGGCTGGCCAAGGGCGACAGAGGACTACTACACACTAACCTCCGTTTGCCACTCCTGAGAAGTAGGTGGTGCCATCCACCTCTGTTCTTGTCTGATGAAATGTAGAAGTAAGAAAGGCACTCTGGTCTGTTAATAAAGTACCACCGCACAGGCAGAGCATAGGTCTGACTTGCTATGTCCTCACTCTGGAATAACTACAACATTTGGAAGACACCTTTAGCATCTTACAGATACCTGATGCATGTCAGATGTGGGCAGCACACCTGGCACACTGCACACTGTGGCCTGTCCCACAGTGGAATCATCTGCATCCTTCGCCAAGTTCACCTCTTTGTCCTCCTTCCACACCTGCCTCTGACTCTAGTTTTGTTTGGGAATTTGAGACTTAAGCTCAAGTCTTATTCCCTAGTTCTTACCCTGACTATCACTGGATCACAAAATTTGTGGTTCTGAAACTCCAGATATCACCTGGGATTATCATCTGATTGGATCCTTTTCTCCCTAGCAGCTACTTCTTGGCCTAAGTCCTGGGCAGCCCCTGCCCTCCTGATTCCCGACATTAGCCCTCAGGTTTTGTAACTCAGTACAGTAGAGCACTTTACTTGCTGATCCTTTACAACTTAAAAACAAAACAAAATCTAATATGTATTTAGAAGACAGCAAGTAGAAGTAATAATCTTTATAGTATAAATTATATTAAAACTCATATTAAGTAACTGAACCAATGCCTTAACTACTGTGAACGTGTTAAATGATATTTAGAACTGAAAACAGTGAGATAAAAATTGCTTCTACAAAGTGTGAGGATTTGGTAAGAAGAAAATTACAAAAGAATCAGGAATACAGTCTCTATTAAAGTCCTACCCACTCTCTCTTACAGTGATTCCCAGGAAGGATGGCAAGAGACCAAAACAATGGGCTACAATTTCCATTCAAATTGCAACCTTCCCAGGTATTAGCATGATTGCAGTTTGACTTGAGACATTTGTGAAGGGATCTCACTGAGTAAAGATGATATAATTTATAAAACTACTGAATCAGAACATTAAAATATTCTATAAACCAAAATGATAGTTTGGATAAAATTTGTTTTCTTAAGACTGTGCAATTTATAGGATAAAAGATTTCCACCAGAATAACTGGCAGCTTTCAGTATCCCTGAGACCAGGAATAACACTATTCAAGGAAAGAAAGCTTGGCTCCATGTCCTCTTTTGCATGTTTATGCAACAGCCTCGTACCACTGCCAACTTATAATATAAAATAAGACAAATTGGTCATGCGTGCTAAAAGCATGATGATTCCAATATAAACTGAAATAAGAATTTATTACATGTCTTGTTAGGCTTTCCCCTCCTTAATGGGCTTTGTGCTAAGAAATACTGATGAAATTAATCCTGTGGCCATTATTATTAATTAGAAAACAGAGTTTTCAGGGAGCTGTTATGACTGAGTAAGCAAAGTTAGAGAACATCTCAGTGTCCATTACAGTTAGTAAAAGGTTAAAAATATTCATTAAATGAAATCCCATAGAAATTGTCTCACTTGTAACATGCTTATACATTTCTAATTAATATTATACAACAAAGCTTAACAATTTAAAACTATTCTGCAAGGTTGAAAATAAAGAGGCAAAGCAATATGCATTTGGGTAGAAACCCCATAAAAATAAGTCATGAAGCATCACCACCTTAGCAGAAAATTCTAAGCCACTGTGTGTACCTAGAACATAGTGGAAAGAAACCCAAGTCCATTATAAGCACTGAAGAAACCTTTTCCAATAACTATGGGCAATAATGGCTTCTCTTTGGGTCTCTTAGAGAACATATTGCTCTGTCACTTATTTTCTAGTTGTTTGAAGCTTATTAGTATGGTCTCCCTGGTCAGTCTGTAAATGCACTGAAGGCCAGGACTCTGTTTTTTAATATTTGTAGCATCCAACTGAGCACAGTTGTAGAACATGGTAGTTTCCCAATAAAGCTATGTTGAACTGAACTGAAAAGGAAATAAACAGAAACCATAGTCTACATTAATTTGTATCTACCATAAATGACAGAAACTATTACCATAAAATCTTCTGTGCAGATCTAGAAAGGAATAGATTCATGCTGTTAGAGAACACTGGATTTTTAAAATACATGCTAATAAGAAAAGATGAGGAAACACCGCCTCCATTAGTATGTGATTAAAAAAATATTGATATTTGTTCAGGTTGAATTCGTGCTAAAGCATCTAATTTCTTCCTATAAGAGTATAGGCCTATAAAAGTAAAAAGATTATATTCATACATGCATCAGGATGCTTGGATCTTGCATATCCAGCAATACCTAGTTGACAGTAACGGAGCAAACACTAAAGTTACTAGGGTAAGAGATCACTATTTTGAAGGTCCCTTAGATTCCAAGGTGTAAAATACCATCTCAGAGTTGAAACTGTGTTTGCCATATTACCACTCCATAAACTAAACCAGTTATAGGTTAAAAAAAAGTATCTTAACAAGGTGCTTAGGACTCAGTAGGCACTCAACACCGCAGGAGTTCCTCTTCTCACTCCCCCTCTAGCCTCAGTGTCTCTTTTTATTTCTTTTTTTTTTATTTATTTATCTTTAGAGGGGAAGGGAAGGAGAGAAGGAGAGAAGTATCAATGTATGGTTGCCTCTGGTGTGTCCCCTAAACCGCGATCGTGTGGTTCGCAGGCCCGCGCTCAATCCACTGAGCTACACCAGCCAGGGCTCTCTTTTTATTTCTGTATGTTAACCTTTGACAAGCCATCTCGCACTATCATGGGAAAAAAAGTTGTAAACAGTCTTCCCTATCTTTAAAACCTAACATACGAATAAAAAAGAAGGCAATGACAACCTGCACCATACTGCGAAGCACCAAAAATGAAAACTTATCACGAGGTTAGGGCCCTGAATTTCACAAAGACTAAAGGTGGTGCCACTTTTATGATCCTGGAAGTTGGCCCAAAGCTAGAGAACATGTTACGTCTCCTGGTTTATGGATCCTCCTAGCACCAGTCACAGCTCTGGAAGAGAGCTTACCGGCTCTGTCTAGAACCTGCCCACCAGAAATATCATCCTTTTCTCTGGTCAGAAGGGGAACGAAGTTGAGTTTTAGCCACAACATTTTGTTGATGCTTTATGAGCACATCCAGCATATTATGTAACAATGTATCTTTACATCAGGGTTCTCAATCTCAGTTCTGGCATCTGAGGATAGATCACTCTTGGTCGTAGGAGCTTGTCTTGTGCCATTGTGAGATGTTTAAGAGCATTCCTGCTGGCCTCTGGCCACTAAATGACAGCACCAATTCCCTAGAAGGGACAACTAAAAATGTCTCCAGACATTGTCAAATGTCTTCTGTGGGAGAGAATCAGTCATTGTCAAGAACCATTGGTTCACACACTTGGGTGTGACTCATATTGAGTGACTGCTGAAGGGTCATCATTCCATTCACAATTGTAGACCTTGTGCCTACCAGATTCCTGGAATACAGCAGGCACTAAACAGATACTGTCTCAATAAATATATGCCAAATTAACAAACTTTAAAAATTATACTCCATTTTGGGTAAATGCAAAGAACAAGTTTAAATTACAATCCAAGCATGATATTTATTAAATATATGGCCTTGGGCGAGTTATTTATTTAATTTCTTCATTTTTTTAGTTTTCTCTAAAATTGGACATTACTATTTATAGTGTTGTTAGGAGTAAAATCACAATTTGTATATACACGTACAGAGTGATAGTAGATAAGCAATTTATGTACTGCCTTTTTCCTTAATCAATAGGCAAACAGATCACTTCCAATCCCTCTCCCCATTCCTGCCACCTCAATTTCTCTTTAATTCTTCTTTGACAAACAGTTCTGAGTCTCACCCATCAGAAAGGTCTGATATCTTTAGGGGTAGCATAAATGTTAATAGAAGTTGCTATTCTATTTATGAAATCCCCAAATGGCACTCAGTCCCTTTTTCTATTACAGTGGTAACTTTAAGGAATTCTCCAAAATACACATGGATTAGAGATTTTCACTATCTACATGAATATTAGTTATCATTAGAGTTTATCTATCTCAGTTTCATCTACCACACACAAACTGCAAATCAGTTAACTTTAAACCAGTTGCTCCATTATATTATTTTTCTTAATTTGTTAACATTTTCTATTGAGAACAAGGAAATATGACCATGCTTGAATGCTGTACCTCATAATCAGTTTCCAAAAATTCGTGTAGGACCATTTCATAGATGAGTGGTTTCAGAACTGGATCCCCTCTTGGCAAATAAGGACTAATAGCCTAGGGAAGGAAAAGGAAGGAAAAAAAAAAAACCTTTAAAAAGTGGCAAAACAAAACTGTACTCAAATTATGGAGAAAACATAAAAGTATATTTCCAATTTTTTAAAAGTGTACTTTATTGGTTATGCTATACAGTTGTATTGATTTTTTTCTCCCTTTTCTCCCCCTCCTCCCTGTACTGCCCTCCCCTACCCTCCAGCATTCCCCCCACCTTAGTTCATGTCCTTGGGTTGTACATGTAAGTTCTTCAGCTTTTCCATTTTCTATACTATTCTTACCCTCCCCCGTCTATTTTGTGCCTACCTATTCTGCTTCTTATTCCCTGTACCTTTTCCCTCAATTCTCCCTCTCCCCCTCCCCACTGATAACCTTCCACGTGATATCCATTTCTGTGATTCTCTTTCTTGTCTAGTTGTTCGATTAGTTTTTGTTTTTAAGATTCAGTTGTTGATACTTGTGAGTTTGTTGTCATTTTACTGTCCATAGATTTAATCTTCTATTTCTTAGATAAATCACTTTAACATTTCAAGTAATAAGCCCTTGGTGACGATGAACTCTTTTAACTTTACCTTATCTGGGAAGCACTTTATCTGCCTTCCCATTCTAAATGATAATTTTGCTGGACAGAGTAATCTTGGATGTAGGACCTGGCCTTTCATGACTTCAAATACTTCTTTCCAGCCCCTTCTTGTCTATAAAGCTTCTTTAGAGAAATCAGCTGAGAGTCTTATGAGAGCTCCTTTGTAAGTAACTCTCTACTTTCTTCTTGCTGCTTTTAAGATTCTCTCCTTATCTTTAATCTTGGGTGACTTAATTCAATTCATTAATGATGTGTCTTGGTGTGTTCCTCCTTGAGTCCAACTTCTTTGGTACTGACTAGGCTTCCTGGAAGTCTATTTCCTACACCATATTGGGAAGTTTTCCTTCATTATTTGTTCAAATGAGTTTTCAATACCTTGGTCTTCCTCTTCTGTCTCTAGCACCCCCATGATTCGGATATTGGAATACCTAAAGTTGTCCCACAGATTCCTAAGCCTCGCCTTTTTTTTTTTTTTTTTTTTTTGCATCCTTGTTTCTTCATTCTGTTCCAGTTGGATCCTTATTTCTTTCTTTTGTTCCAAATTGTTGATTTGAGTCCTGGTTTCCTTCCCTTCACTATTGGTTCCCTGTATATTTTCCTTTATTTCACTTTATGTAGTCTTCATTTCCTCCTTCATTTTGTGATTGAGCTCAGTCAATTCTGTGAGCATCCTGATTACCAGTATTTTGAACTCTTCATCAGCTCAAAACACTGGTAATTAGGATGCTGGAGCTTTGATCTGTACTTTCATTTGGGCCATATTTCTTTGCCTAGGCGCACGTGTTACATGGTAAGGAATGGAGATTTAGGTATACGCCAGGGCAGGGCAACCCTCTTTGCTGCACTGTGGTGCTGTCTGTGGGGTGTGGTCAGAGAGGGAACAATGCCGCTTGCTCTACTCTTGTCCCACTTTCGATCACTTCTCTCAATCCTCATAAGTAGCTTATGAACTCTCCTGTGAGGCTAGGAGTTTCTCCCACTGCTGCAACCCCCGCAGATTTTTTACAGCCAGGGGTTTTGAGTCTTTATTCCCCTTCCCCGTGCTGGAACTCTGGGTTTCACAGTGTATCTCGCTTCCCTGTTGTTCCTCCCTGCTAATCTGTGCGCAAATGTGGGCTCATACACCTGGCCTGCTGCCTTGCATTGCTGAGTGTCCTCTCCGCTCTGGTTGCCCATTCCCACCCCTCCTACCAGCCTAGCTGAATGTTTCTTTAACTCCTTGGTGGTTGGACTTCCATGCAAATGATTTTCTGGCAGTTCTGGCTGTCCTTTGTTTTTAAATTGGTTGTTATACTTCTTTTGGTTATTTGAGGAAGTGAAGTGTTTCGGCCTACACCTCCATCTTGGCTGGAACCCTACCCTGTATATTTTCAATTTGAAAGTTTAAGGCAACAAAGTACTTTGGAAAATTACTATGTAGAGAAAAGATTCAAATAAACTACTTATAACATATAACTACATATACATATTTAATCTTACCCAAGGATATGTTTTTACTGATTTTGAGAGAGAGGAAAGGAGAGAGAAGAAGAAAGAGAAACATCCATCAATTTTCCCTGGTACCTGCCCTGCCCAGAGATTGAACCCACAGCCTACATATGTGCCTTGACTAGGGATTGAACCCACAACCTTTTATTGTGTGGGACAATACTCCAAACAACTGAGTAACCTGGCAAGGGTTACAATATTTTTTTAAAAATATCTATGAGGGATATGTGTGCATGAATAAATGAATATAAAATTGCCGAGGTTAACCTATTTCTCTTTGTTCTTCCTGATGAATTAATGCAAATCTAAATAATAAGAGGGAGAATGTCACAGACATGATAAAAGTCAACTTCTCAAGGAATCAAGCAGTATAGGTCATCTATTCAACTTTCTTCCCTTCAACTGGAATACATCAACCTTTAAAAACTCACAATCATCTTTTGAAATTAGGGGCATATATACATTGTGTTCTTCAGCTATTCAGAGCTATGTTAAGTGTCAAATTTCCAAATACTATCAAATGAGTCAGCAGTGTACTGTGCACCAAAATCACCATTCCAAGAAGCTCATGGCCCCAGAGGAAAGGTCAATGAACATCTAAATAGCCAATTGCAATATTATGTGGGAAGTGACATAAGAGGGATTACTAAGGAGCTGTAGAAAGTTTTGCACACTGAAGCTGATGTCACAGAAGCCAAGGTCTGTTTAGGCAAAAAAAATGAAGAAAAGGGCACCCTGGCATGGGAACCAGCATGAGCAAAGGCATGGAGCCATGATGTACACCCCACATTCAGGGAGGTCACAGACGTGGAACGGGGTCACTAAAGGGAGATGAGGCTGGAGAGGAAAGTGAAGTGGGGTTATGAAATCTGGAATTCAGATTTTACCCTATGGGCAGGAGGGAAACAACAGATATTAAGAAAGTGAGAGCAGCAGATTTATTTTTTAAACAGTTAACTCTGGGTCAGGGTTGCCTATAGATCTATCAAGAGTTAAGGCAGTGGTACCAGAAGGAAAGAGGAGAAGCTGAATCGATACTGATGGCGTAAAACTGACAAGAACTGGAGGTTAAACAGGATAAGATAAGTTAGACGTTCTCATCAAAACAGTGGTTTTGAGCTATTAATCATGGAAAAGGGAGTATAATATGATGTAGTAAACACAGATTAAAAGGAGAAGAACCAAATTTGGGAAGGAAAGGGATTCAGGTTAATTCGAGTGATCCTTATTAGCATTACATACAAGGAGAAATGGTCATCATGCACTTCCAATGTAGATAAGGAATTCAAAAGAGAAGTCTGGGTTATGAAGCTGTCTGGGTAAACATGACCACAGGCCCTGATAACACCCTGCAGGAGCAGCCCAATAAACTGAAAAGAGTGTCCTTGGGGTTTCCCAGGGAAGAGAACATGTATGGGGCTGAGCACCTGAGCAGCTGACTAACTAGGAAGATTTAGAATATTCCTAACACTAAGAGAATATTGAAGAGGTCCACTCATAAGAAAAAGTTTTTAAAAACTGTCTTAAACAAACACTGGAATACTTTATTGATTTGGATATTACACACCAAGTTGAAAGAAAAAAAATGAAGTATCAAAATTATTTGTTAGAGCTACATGGTCACATTTTTCCATTTATTTTCCAGTAAGTAATATATAATTTCAAAAAGCATTAATCTTAAGTAACTTTAGAGAAAAAGAACCTCATGTCTTACAGTATCCTGCATGAGACTATACTTGTTTTCCATATACATTAAAAAGAATATGAAAACTTCACTGGAGCACAGAACTAGGAGATAAAGTGAGCACAACACATATGCATTATATATGTATATACTGTATACATATAAAACATAAACTAGGTTTATATTTTGAAACTAACTTCTAAATGTTTGAATCTTCCTGGCTGACATAATTTGCTTCCCAATAAAGAACTGACTACTACTGTCTTAATTTTATTTCCATCGCAATAAACACACACCTTGTTTTATTATACTTTACTTCATAGCATTTCACAGATATCGAGGGTTGTTTTCTTTGTGGGGAGCAACCCCATGTGGAACAAGTCTACCATTTTCCCAACAGGCTTAGATGATGATTAGCATTTCTTAGAAATAAACTATTTTTATTTAGAGTATGTGCAGTATAGACACATATACTGTGTTTATACATACCTCTTTTTTTTAGACATAATGCTACTGCACATTTAATAGACTACAGTATACTGTAAACAACTTTTATATGCACCGGGAAACAAATTCAGGTGACTTGCTTTAATGAGATACCAGTATTTGCTTTATTTGTGCTGGTCTGAAAACTAACCCACAATATTTCTGAGGCATGCTCATATTAATATGCTACATACAAAAATTAAGAGTTAAAAATAAAGTAATACTTACCTTAAGCTGTCCAATTTCTTTAAATTTATAAACTTCATATTCCCAGAGTGCTGCATTTTTCCCAAGAATTCTCTGGCATTTGCTGGGAGCCAAAATATCCCAGAGAGAAAGAAAGTTTTCAGTAAAAAAATAAACAGATAAAATAAATATACATTTCTCCTAGTGTTTTAGATAAATCTCTCATCTCAGAGTTTTGACAAATTTCTATCTCAAGTACCACTTGAGATATAAAGGTATTATTGGTGCTCACTTGATTGTATATGCAAGGTTGATGAAAATCAATAAAATTAATATAAAAATACTTATAGATAAACATGAATATCTTTCAGAAGACTACAATTAGGAGTTTTCCCCATGCCTTTCCTGTGCTGAGTTGCCTATTTCTCCAGGTGAGCATTGTTCCCTTGGGGCTTTTCTTGACTTGAAGAAATGTCATCATCCCCCAAAGTGCCAATTTAAACCACTTCTCAAATGGCTTTAAATAACGGACTCTGAAATCAGACTTAAGAAATTTAGAATCCTATCATAGTATGTAACCTGGAGAACTGTTTGCATATGAAGAAAACCTTACCCAATTTGCACGTCAAGGACACATATTTCCCTAAATCTCAGGGCAGGAGAAGTAGGCCTGAAGTCTGACTTCCTGGTCTGCCACATACATGTAGCCCAGGCAGAGGGCACCGCACAACACCTACACAACCACACGCATGCTTTCTGTTCATCACAGACTGCTGCAAACCAGGAGCCTGGGGCCTGATCACTTCCATTTAACTGCCACCCTCTTGCTGAGAGACAATTTTGCTTGAATTGTGAGCAGAGGTGCCACCTGTCTTTGTCCTAGACTACCTTCTCAAAGATGCTTCTAGAGAGAAGAGCCCTGAAAGCTAGAGGACCCAAAGAGTGCTTCCCTCCAGAGCAAAGGGAAGGTCTGTTTTCTGTCCAGTAAAGTAAAAGCACCATCTTCCTCTGCAGCCAAAGGAAGGCAAGCTTAAAAGAATCCGATATCCTAAATTCGGGGTCCCTCTCCCACAGCACAATCCACTGCCTGTGCAGGACCACCTGACCCTCCCTGTGTTGTGCTGTGAGAACTGGACCCATGGGATCTGGCACAAGTGCTGGTCCTTTGGCTACTACTATTGCTGAGCACCCGTGAAACTGTGACGGGTTAACTTGTCACCATATAGAAAGGATAAAATCTCCTACTCTTCATGGTTTTTGATACTTTTCTCATTAAGTAATGAGAAAAATATTTCTTGTTTGGTGAAAATGAGATAGTCAAAAGGTATATAATAAATATCAATCCATTCTGTGTTTAAACCATTAATAGTCAAAAATTACTCATTAGAAAGATCTTTAAAAGTGTCTGTCAACTGCTGAAACAGCTAATGTTTACTATTAACATGGATCAATTCTATTTATATTAACAAGTTAATGTCATTATTACCGTGCTGCTATGTCATACTCTCCTGTTTCCACCAGGTGGTTTATATATGCCAAGCCAATATCCTAGAGAAAACCAAATAAAGGAATTTCAAAATTAACTGGAATGACTGAAAAGCTGAGTCTCGGTTTCTGGGGAAGCCATGACTTTAGGGTCCTATTAGTGCCTATGATTGGAACCTATTTATACGTCTTAGTTTGCTTTATGTAATTATGCTCTTTTTTCTTAAGCATATTTTTGTAATTATGCTTATTTCCTTCCCAATCATATTTATACTTGCTACACAAATTTTCAAATTCACAATAAAAAAAAATGTTACTATTTTAAAGCCTTCTAATTTGCCTCCTCCCAAGAGATTTTCTACAAAAGAAATCTCCACATATTAGAAACATGATCCAAATTGGGACAACTGTAACTGAACAACAATAAAAAAATTGCAACATTAAAAAAAAGAAAAATGATCCAATGATTTAATGTTGTCAAGGATATAAAATTGTTTTCTTGTGCTTTCATCTATAAAAAGTGAGCTACCCATCTCCTCTATATCAAGTCTGAAGAAATGTAATACGAAAAACAAAATGAAAGAAAATCATATTAAAGGGAAATATTAGATATTACAGTTAATATTAAAGTGAAATGAGCTCAGAAAAATATGTAATTCAAAACCATGAGTTAACAGATGAGGAAACTGGACCTAAAAGCAGAACTGACTGGACTCAGACTATCATGCTCATTGACTATTTCCACCTTGGTTTTGAAGGATTTGGCATGACCTGTGGCAGTGGAGGCAGAGGAGCTCTTGCTTGACCTCCCCACGACTCCTGTTATAAAACACTAATTTTACCTAAAAGCATTTTCATGAGAAGCTTAAACTCAGCACATATAACAAAACTTGGATGTTAAGTTCTACTCTATGCACAAAGAAGTTTCTGTGGAATTTCTTCCTGAATGATAAAATTGCCAGGAGATTATCTCTCTGCCTGCCTGCTTATGAAATTACACTGTGCTGGGAGAAAAAGTCTATGTATAACCGATGCATTGTACGTGCCCATTCCAAGAATGAAGAAAAACTCATGGTTCTTAGTTTATTATATTTTTACTTTACTGACAACAATGTATGAAATCATATTTTAAAACTATAGGAATTGCACAGTGAAGAAACGGTGCCTAAATTTATTTCTCTGAAAACAGACCACATATCTCCAAATCAATGAAGAGTTTCCCTGTCCAGGTTCAGGTCCCCTCTGCAGTGCCAATTTCTACAAACTTCCTCCTAATGCCATGCCCCCTCCTCATGTGGAGTTTATTCTGCCACTCATCTTCTTCTCTGTACACCTTGAACTTTAGTCCAATTTTATATCTTTTCCTTTAACATAAATGTGTTATGTCTCTCTTACACAAAATACCCACCATCACAACCAACCTTCCCATGATGTCGCAGCCCCCAACCAACCAGTCCTCACTCTTTTCTACTTCAGAACTAAACGGTCTACATTAAACTCTATGTCATCATCTCCTATTCATTTTTCACTTTCTAACTAGAAGTGAAAGAATAAATAATACATATACATAAAATTCACTAGTCACTTTTATAACTACCAAACCAAATGTACCACTGACTAGCTGAGCTTGTCTACTTTTGACCCACTAAGTTCAACCATTTAAGATCTCTCATTACCCCGAAATTGCCTCCCTCAGCTCCCATGACACAACCTTCCTCTGGCTGTGCCAGATCTGCCTGTAGGAGTGTTCCCAATGGTTCCATTTACAGTCCTCTGTTCTCTAATGCTAGACACTTGCTCTGTGTGGATTTGCCCAAATGCTTCTCTGTCACTGAAGAGTCTCCCACATTTATTTCTGAGTCCAGATATCTAGGGTGTTCTGTAAGTGGCAAAAGCTTAAATGTGTCTATACCAGAATTCACCTACCCCTCCTGCCACACACCTGATCCTCCTTGTCCTCCCCTCCCTTCCCCTAATCTCCTCTCTTTTCTTCCCTTCCCACTCCTCCCTCTCCTCCTCCTTCTTGTTACCCCTCCTCCTCTCTCCCTCTCTCTCTCCCTCTCTCTAAATGGTGGCACCATCCACCACAGGCCCAAGCTCAAAGCCTGGGAGCCAGCCTAGAATATTCACTCTCACTTCCCTGTGCACACAGAGTCAGTCACCAAATCCCAAAGAGTCTAGCAGACCATGTCTTCCATCTGTCTTCACCATTCCATTCCTAACAACTCTGCAGTTCTCATCACTTTCACCTCCACACAAGAAGGGAATTGTATCTTACTGATTCCCATTTCAGTGGGCTTCCCTCTGGCCCCCAACTCCAACAGAGAATCTTTCTAACAAGCAAATGTGATGTAACACTGAAAGCATGAACTATCTCTAGAGGTTACAAGACAAAGCCAAGCCCCTAATTACACGTGGCCCTTTAGGACTAGACTCTTCATATGTATAAACTCCTCAACTGCTTCACAGAGCCAAGCAGGCCAAGCAGTTTCGCTTCTCCGTACCATCACATATACTATTCTATTGGCTGGAACACCTTCCCCTCCATTTCTAGATAATCTTTGCTTATTCTCCACAATTTTTAATGAAATAAAAAAGATGTCCTGGTTATTTCTCTGTTTAGTAACTGAATTATTTTGCTTGTACATTTTTGGGAATTAGGCTTTTACGTGGCGTTTTACAGAGAAGTTTAAGGTGGGGAAGTGTAGGCAAAAGCAATTTTTGCTGAAAACCAAGTAGCTCTGATAGAATAAGTTTTCAGTTTTCATCTATAAGTAAGAACCCTGGACTAGACATTGTCTAAGGGCCCTTCACACTAAGAGGATAACATTTCTGCTTTCCTTCTGCACATTCACTGTCACAGTTAGCAAATAAATAGGCTTTCAGTCACTATATTTTTCCAGAGTCCAAATGTAATAAAAATGTATTTGATGTCCTAGATTAGTCTCTGTAAGAAAATCAATTGGGTCTGTTATTATGGAGACACTAAAGCAATCTACTTTTATGAAACCACTCTTGATATTTTGTGATAATGTGATTTTACCTATGATTTAAAGAAAGTTTCCTACATATAACTGGGGAGCTTTATATTTAAAGTGTGTTTCACAAATCCATTTTCCAAATTACCTAAAACCATCTCCTAGCAGATGTTCAAGTCTCTTGTTTACATGCAGAAACTGATTCAATAAAATGAAATACTTTGACCTTACAAGTTGGAGAATTATTTTGAAATAAATTCTCAAAAGGAAGGAAGAAATCATTTCTTTTCATTCAGTCTCATTATAATCTATTAAAAGATAAAGTTGTATGTCAAATAATAAAATTACATGCTTACCAGAATCTTATGTCTTTTAATGGTCTTTTGGCTAATTTCAGCTGCCATCAAAGCTTCCTATATTTATACAAGCATTATAAAAGGAGTAGAGAAGGAGGAGGAAAAATGGGAGAGAATGGGAAAGACACTGAGGTTATAAATACTATATTTATTATGTTTAAAGTTCTGGACTACTTAAATAAAGCCCCATTTTCCTGTGGTTTTTGCTTCAAGCACAAGAATTTCTAATGTTATGGTTGAATGAACCTCACTGCATTCAAACTCAAAATCAGTCAACCAAAATACAGATGTCTCTTATTTGAATTCATTTCCACATTAGGATATTAGAATCACTTTTCAGACAGAAATCAAAATACATAAAAATTTTCCAGGTTCAAACAACAACAAAAAAATTCACCTGTCATTATAAATCTGTATGGCATATACTGACAATGGGGTACCTTTCCTTTATGAAACATAAAAAGTAAACTATATGTATATGTTTATGTATATCTAAAATTTGATTTTGAATATCTCTGATTTCATTTTTATTCTGGAAAGTTTATAATTATCACTTCAACATAAATGTTTAAAACATAGAATTAACTCTTCAAGAAACTAGTGGAGGTGAAGCAATATGGCATGAACTTGGGGTCAATACCTGGACTCTAAATAGTTTATATATTTAAAACATTTTCCCCAAAATCCTTTCAGGTGGTTACAAACTTAAAGCAACATATAATTGGACTATTTTTTGTTTGTTTTTAACTGATTAATACAAACGCCTATCCAAACAGTTTCTATAACTAAACTAATGCAATAATGCCTTTCTATTAAAGTTAAAAAATGTTTTCTTTTTTTAAAAAACCATGATAACACATTATCTACTAAAATTAGTCTGCACCAAGACTCAACGAAGCAGACAACATCACTCCATTTGAACTGATAGTTCAAACTATCCTAAGTGAGCATTAATTTGATAGCTTTCTTTTACATATGAAATAAGCAACAAAGGAATGATTTCACAAAAATATCCCAAATCAACAATCCTGAAATACTAGCTCTATTTTATTTTCATTGAAAAAGCACAGAATAAATACTTCAATAGGCTGGATCTAACCCATTCCCTCCCTTCACTACCAACTTTTCCTCCAATGAACAGTGAAGCCAGTTAATCTCCTTATGATCTTTTTGCTCCTGAACTTCTAAAAAGAAAATTGGAAAGTTATTAGCCTCCAACATATTTCTAGCTTAGAGCATTCTAATTCATCTACATGAAAGATTTATCCCCCCAAACTTTTATCCTATCTAAGGTACAGACATGCCAATACTTTCAAGAAAGTAAAATCAAAACTACTTCATATTTCTTCTTTTCAAGGAGCCAGTCAATGTGGTCATCTTGGTCTCGTTCCTTGGCTACTACAACATCTCTTGGACTCACGATGTAGAAGAGCGATTCCCCTTCAGAGTACTCTATAGTTGTGACAAGAAAGGAATATCTCAGGTGACTCAACAGTAGAAACCTTGGCAGTGGTTTCACGGGACATGGTTAGAAAACCCAACTTATTAAGCATGGACAAAAAACTCCCTTATCCTTGGAATTAGTGTGTTTGGCTCTGTTTGAAGGAAGCAGTAGGACATGGTAGAGAATGACAGAATATATATACACCAGTGCTTTGAAAAGTATTTAATTGTAAAATTATTTGGAAGAAAAAAGGAAGGGAGGGAGGGAAGAAGGGAATACCAAAATTTTTTTAAAAAGGTGGGTTTAAAATTCTGTGTTTAACACATTAACATTCTGACCTCAGAGGAAAGATAGGTATTCAAAATTCTCCATGTCTACTGCATATCAGAATTCATGTACTGCACATAAACATTATTTATGGCCATTTACAACACTGTCCTATTTTTACAGAACAATCATACCCCACAACCTGAGATAAATGTTGATTCCTCATCAAGGTCAAGGCCATCTAAAGCATAAATGACAGATGCCCCAAGCCCTGGGGATATAATCTGTCATTTCAGCATGTTGTGCACAGTGCCAATTATGAGGGTCTCCTGAAGATTCAACTATAAAACCTGTTCTGAAGGGTGTCTAGGTATGCAGCAGAGTTTGCCGTGAGAAAAATACCTTGACTGGACATTTTCAGTTGTGAATCACATTTGCTTTTTGCCAAGTCCAGAATATACTATTCTCATATTTCTTAGCTGATTAGGTGCTTCATAAAAGAAAATTCAAGCATGTACAAAATATACCTTCA
Organism: Sturnira hondurensis; assembly: GCF_014824575.4. Classification (NCBI taxonomy): domain Eukaryota; kingdom Metazoa; phylum Chordata; class Mammalia; order Chiroptera; family Phyllostomidae; genus Sturnira; species Sturnira hondurensis. The sequence continues at coordinate 5,663,361 of NW_028081623.1, read as the reverse complement.
TTTCTTTTTTTAAATCTACTTTTCTTTTTTTTAAGATTTTTATTTATTTATCTTTAGAGGGGAAGGGAAGGAGAGAAGGAGAGAAATATCAGTGTATGGATGCCTCTTGTGAGTCCCCTGCTGGGAACTGGCCTGCAACCCAGGCATGTGCCCTGACTGGGAATCAAACTGCAATCGTGTGGTTCGCAGGCCTGCGCTCAATCCACTGAGCTACACTAGCCAGGTATACCTTCATTTCTTTTGGGTAAAATGAGAACTGAAAATATTCACTAAAAAATGTCAATTGTTTTTAAAAGCAGAAATAACTTCTAAAAAGCTTAAGCTGCTCTATTTTCATCAATGTGTCTTTCAATAAAGTGATAACACTTTTGTGTTTGATAACACAAACACAACCCAAACTCAAACCCAAACCCAGATGCCCCTGTACGATTAAACAGCAATGGTTTTTCCTTTATGTCTGAGCAGTGCTTCAGTATATTTATCCATGCAGGAAACAAATATTCAGTGAATGCCTAGTACATGCCAAGCACTCCTCCAGGCTCTGAGCATTTCGTCACAAATAGAAAACTTCTCTGCCACTCCAGAGCACATAGTCTAGGAACACGAAGTTAGAGTGATTAGAACCATGCTGCTCGACATCAATGTAAGTTCGGCATCACATTAAATAGTTAAGATAATAGACCAAGTATAAGAACTAAGACCGCAGAGCTGACTCACCTCCATCCAGGCACCCTCATTTCCCCTTTCTTCTGCTGTTGGAGCTCCAGTAAGTTCTACAGTGTCTCCTGGCCTCAATGCCCACATTTCTAATGTAAGAGACCTGCCTGGATATTCTTTAAGATCCTTTCAGAACCTCAATTTAAATTCCTGTTTGTGCTACTCGCATGGAAGGGGGAAAATTAAAAAGGGAAGAATAACACAAGCCAGATCCTCAATCTTCCTCACCTAAGTGATAATCTCTACATTCATTTTCCTGAAAGCCTCTCACTGTCAGAGCATCAGAAGAGATCTCTTCGCAAGTCTCGGAAAGTGGCTGGATTATATCCAACCTGGGCCTGGCACAGTATTCTCTTTCCTAGGGCAAAAAAGAGAGGGAAAAGGCTCATTTGAATCACATTTCTATAAATGTTACAAATTAAATTTAGTTATGCATAATTAAATGCCTTGGTTTTATAATTTCGGCAGACATAAGCCCTTCTAAACACCACAGATGGCCTCATAACTGTGTTTTATTTTCTGGCCTTTTGCATGAGATAAACAGAATAGGTACTGCTGTGTCATGTCTGCAGCCTCCTACTGCAGCCCATTCAACTCCATGGCTACAATAGCTTTAGGCAACTTTGTTACAACTCTTCCTCAAAAATGTGAGAAAAGTAAAAATAATATTACAGACTACTCCATTATCCAAACCACTGTCACTACAGATAAACTTACAGGTAATGCTAAAAAGCCAGAGATTCTAAAGCAGAACTTGCTGAGATGATGGAAATGTTCTCTACCTGCACAGCCCAATGTGACAGACATGAAACATGAGTACCTACTGAACACCCAGAAATGTGACTATGGTGCCTGAGAAACTGAGTTTTAAATTCTACTTCATTTTAATTAATTTAAATTTAGTTTTAAATTAATTTAAATTAAACACATGGTCAGTGACTATAGTTTCGGACGGTGACAGAAGAGGAAAAGATATACTGAGGGCCTCTGACAGCTCCACTAACCTAGTATGATTATACAAAGACTATTTTCTTGGAGTTCTTAAATTACCCCTTTGTGGCAGACCCTGGCCAGCAGAGTCCACCTGTTGTGGCTTACAGCGAGAATGAATGCACAGGCAACAACAATCCTGTAGAGAAAAAGGGAACAGGCAGGACTACTCTCTCAAGGGGAGAGTGCCTATGGATGCCTGGGCCACTCCCTCAAGAGGAGAGCACCTCGACCCTTGCCTAGACAGGCTTTTATTGCTTTCCTGGGGTCTTACATCAGAGAAAGATTTATTATCTATTACATAGAATATTACTGTCTACATTTTAGGTACAACCAAGAAAATGAAAATAACATGCAGAGGGAAATGGCGACGAGCTGATTAGCTCTGTCCTTGGGAGAACTCATACAGGCTTTGGAAATTACTTTGAAAATAGACAATACATATTTGTTGTTTTAGACCAGGGTGATGGAGTTTTAGCAAGAGCAAGCCATAACAATCTGCATGCATTTTCTAGGCCTGATGCCCACAGGAAAACTCAGTTTGAATGTCTGGCTCCTGCCTACCACTTCGCTTCTGTAGGTTTTCCATACAGAGCTGGGTCACATTTGCCAGACTAAAACAAACCAGTCCCCCACGATCCCCCCCCCTTTTTTCTTTTTGTTAAGGTTGTTGTGGTGACACAGCGGTTGCCATGACTGCATTAGCCACAACAAGTCCCCTTAGTAAGTTTTATTATTCCTAATTTTACAGATGAAGGAACTGAGGATCAAAAAGTTTACCCAGGTCAAAGTTACATAAGTAAATGGTGAAACTGTAATTTATGGAAAAACTAGTATTTACGGTAAACCTTGTATTTCAAGTCAAGTTTGTTTTACTTTAAAGTTCATGCTTTTTAGGCATTCAGCACCCAGGCATAAAACATAGGTTGACTATTTTCACAAGCAACAGGCCTGGAGCAGTGAGACACTGGTAAAGAGAACACAGATGACAGAAACAGTGAAAGAAGTCCAGAACTACCCCAAACTCTCAAGTTCCCTGAGTAAACAGTACGCTCCACAGATTTCTTTCATCAATTTTGTTAGGTTAACTGAGAAGCAAGTATATTAGCTTTGTACTTCATATACTGAAAACATTCTAAAAATAAAATAGCAACAATAAAAGATCAACTAGCAGAGAAAAAATAGTGAATACAGAACATAATTTTCAGAGCTATAGAGAAATGAAAACTATCTCAATTTTCAAACAAAAAAAATGAAGGGAAAACTGAAAGATCTGAACACTTAAAAAATTAACTGCTGTAACAAAGATAAAAATAACAAAATAGAAACATATTTGAACTAAATAATATTAAAATAAAACTGCCTTGCTAGACCACATAAAGAGCCCCTTTACATGTGTAAGATAACCATCACCTCATTGTTTGATAACCTTTGTTCACTGGCAAAACAAGCCCTGCTTATCTGAATTCCTAGGAGCAGGAATTCGGTCTTATTGATCTTCAATTCCCAATGCTTAGTACAATTTTTCACACACGTGTGCTTTATTAATGAAAAAAAGGAAAAGAAAACATTAGGGGAACAGCTTAACACATTAGGAGATAGCAACCAGATGAAATAGTACACAACCATTCTAAATGATAACGATGGGGGACAACACAGCCATAGGGAGAGAGAATGGAGTAAGGCTCTGAAAAATATGGCAGTGCAGGATAGCACATAACTCTGACTGCAACTGTGTGGAAAAACGCGCATGTGCAAAAGGCATAATTAGAAAAATATGTTGGGAGATACTATTATAAATCATGTAAAAGCAAATTTTAATGTTGCAGTTAAGCTATGTTTTTGATACGGAAAAAAAGATGGAGGGCGTGGATGGTCCCAAGCTGCCTTTTTATCCTTTTTGTCTTAATTTCATCAGTAAGGTGTACTTTGGTGCTACGTGAAATGAATATAATGACACACATACATTTTTAATTCATCTTCACAACCCTCACTTCTTTCTCTAAAAAATGCCATTTTCTTATTTGCTCGAAGGTTGGCCTTTCTTGGTTTTTACTCCTTTCCAATATTCTCTTTTATTAACAAAGGTCTCCTCTCTTTCTTTCTTTCTCTCTCTCTCTTTTTTTTTCGTCAACTGTTTATTAGGCTTTTCCTTTTTTCATTTCGCTGCTTCTTTCCTTATGTCTTTGAATCACATCCTCAATCCTCCCCACATTTCTCATCAAAAAGCACCATATTTACTCCCTCAGGAGCCACTGCTTTTATTTTTTTTACAAAATTAATAAACTGATATCCTGCAACAGAGCTAGAAGCCAGCTCTATTGATTTTAGCAGGTTTGAGTGTTCACTTAATTCTACAGCATCCCATTGCCTAGCAACATGGGCATCCAGAGCTTCAGGTTACTATAGCGATGGCTTCCTGATGGAAGTACTAGCTCAGAGAAATGCTTGAGAGCAGCTACCACTTCAAAACTGGGGCTCCCAGGGTTTTCCTCTCTATTTTATCCCTTGGCATTTGAAAAAGGGGGAAAAAGGAGAGGATACAGAAAAGGAGGGCCTACTTACTATAAAGGGCTAGACAATCAATTGCAATTTCTTTTATATACAGGATGAAAAGAAAATCCTTTACAATAAGCTCTCCTTGTTTATGCCTTAAAGCTACCCCCTCCCCTTCCGGACAGGACTCCTGGACTCACACAATAAAGACTCACTGCAAATGGGGCCCACCTAAGCTTCAAAGGGAGGCTGTGTCTACCTGCCCCTCCAGTGGGCCATATAGATACAAGCTTCATTCCAAAGTCAGGTATAACAAAATTCATAACCCCTGTTGCCTCTTATCTGCCATACATTCCATACCATCGCATTTACACTGATAACTGAGAGTTAGCAATAATCTATTGTACTTAAAAGCAAGAATCATGCTACTTAGAATCGCTGGGGCACTGGGAAGTAAACAAATATGTCTGGACCACAGGAAATAATGAACTGCCTTTTCTGTAATTCCCTCTGACCACAGGGGCCATGCTGTTGCAGCAGATCAACTTTACTGCTGTCATTTCTGGTAATGCACAGTGTCAGCTTAGTTTCACTGCCTTTCAGCACGTGGATCCTTCATTCCTTCCTACTAAAATACCAAGAGAGATAGGGAGAAAAATGACTCCCCTTTGCTCAGCAAAAGGAACAAAGGCAGGCAATGAGTAGTACAGCTTCTGAAAGGCGAATATGTTAGGTCTACAGGGTAATAATCTCTGCTGACCTTTTGCTCAGACTACAGCAGAGCCCTTTTATGGGCAACCTGATCTGGGTATAATGATCTGGGTATAAATCCCTCTGTATTTGTGGTGAAATAAATTACCGTTTTTTCTGAAATCTCCTTTACGTAGGAAAGCACAACAAGCTGATCACAGAGAGGTGCAAGACCACTGATGTAGAATTCAGTTTCAAACTGTGACACTGCAAACAAAAGGGATACAAGATTTACCATTAACAGGAACAAAAAGTAGCACAAAAAGGAAAGGACACATCTACTCTGAATTCTTGATGGAATCATTTTAGAAATCTAACACAAAGGAACATGGATAAACAGACCTTCTTGACTCTATCATAAACAAGTAAACCTGACAATAAGAGCAGCATGAATGGTCAAATGTGACACAATGACATAGTTAAATACCATGAAAACCCAATTTAACTTTATTAGTAAGAGTAATATCTTAAAATGGCCCTAGTTTAAATTTTTCATAATGAGAGCATTACAGAGCTATAAAGGTAACAAGGAAGGTTATTTTATAAATATCAAAATACTTTTTAGTTTTATTTACTATAAATATAGTATTTAATTTTAACATTTTTTTTAAAAGATTTTATTTATTTATTTATTTTTAGAGGGGAAGGAGAAAGGGAGAGAAACATCAATGTATGGTTGCCTTTTGTGCGTCCCCTGCTGGTAGTTAGCCTTCAAGGAACCGGCCTGCAACCCAGGTATGTGCCCTGACTGGGAATCGAACCGCGATCGCCTGGTTCGCAAGCCCGCGCTCAATCCACTGAGCTACGCCAGCCAGGGCTAATTTTAACATTTAATAAACATTTTATTTAAAGATTAAAAAGGGGAATGAAGTGCATAGATTACATTATGATAAATAATTACATTATTATTTCTTAAGTGAAATAAAGGTCAGAGGAAACAATTCATCTCTCTTTATTTTTGTTTTACAGTTCTTCTATAACTTTCCCCTTTGCCCTTCTCCAGCCAGCCTGCCCCCCACTTCCATAGTCAATCCTCACCCTGTTCCATGTTCATGGGTCCTTCATATGTGTTTCTTGACTAATCCCTTCACCTTCTTTCAAATAGCCCCCACCTCTCTCCTTCCCTCTTACTACTGTTAGTCTATTCTAATATTCTATGTCTCTGGTTCTACTTGGATGATTGGTTTATTTTGTTCATAGGTTAGTCTTCTAAGTGAGATCCTATGGTTTTTTGTCTTTTACCACCAGGCTTATTTCACTTAACACATTAGTATTGAGTTCCATCCATGCTGTCACAAAAGGTAGGACTTCTTTCTTTCTCCTGTGTAGGGGTCCATTGTGTAAAGTACCACAGTTTTTTGCTCCACTCTACTGAAGAGTTTCCAACTCTTGGCTACTGTAAACTGCGCTGCTGTGAACACAGGGGTGCATAAGCTCTTTTGAATTCATGTATTCAGATTCTTAGGGTACATTCCCAGCAGTAGAATGGCTAGGTCAAAAGGCAGTTCCATTTTTAGTTTTCTGAGGAACTTCCATACTGTCTTCCACAGTGGCTGTACTAGTCTGTATTCCCAAGTGCACTTTTCTCTGTCCTTGCCAGCACTTGTTTTGTTCATTTATTAATGATAGCCATTTTGGCAGGTGTAAAGTGGTATGTCACTGTGGTTTTAATTTGCATCTCTGATGTCTCATGATGTTGAGCATTTTTTCATGTCTATGGGCCATCTGTATGTTTTCCCGGAAGAAGTGTTTGTTCAGGTCCTTTGCCAATTTTTTAACTGGATTGTTTGTCTTCTTGGTATTGGGTCATATAAGTTCTTTATATATTTTGGAGTTTAAACCCCAGTCCAATGTATCATGGCAATATGTTCTCCCATACAGTGGGTTTTCTTTCCATTTTTATTTTTTATTTTTTTGCCATGCAGAAGCCTTTTAATTTGATGTAGTCCCATTTATTTTTTCTCTTATTCCCTCTGCCCTAGGAGATGTTAACAGCAAAAATATTGCTGCATAAGATATCTGAATTTTTACTGCCTATGTTTTCCACTAGGATTTTTATGGTATATGGCTCATATGTAAGTCTTTTATTCATTTAGAGTTTATTCTGGTATATGTTGTGAGCTGGTGGTCTAGTCTCATTTTTTTTTTTTTGCATGTACCAGTCCAGTTCTCCAAACACCGTTTACTGAAGATTCTATTTTTACTTCATTGTATGCTTGTGCCTCATTTATCAAATACTGACAATAGAGGCATGGGTATATTATGGGGATCTCTATTCTGTTCCATATATCTATGTGCCTGTTCTTATGCCAGCACCAGACTGTTTCGATTACAGTGTCCTTAGTTTGATATCAGGTATTGTGATCTCTCCTACTTTGTTCTGCTTTCTCAATATACTGAGGCTATTTGGGGTTGTCGTTAATCCACATATATTTGGGGGATATTTGTCTTACATCTTTGAGAAACCTCATTGATATCTTCACAGGAGTTGCCTTGAATCTATAGACTGCTTTGAGTAGTATGGACATTTTAATGTTGTTAATTCTTCCAATCCATAAATATGGTATATGCTTCCATTTATTTGTATCTTCCTCAATTTCTTTCTTCACTATTATATAGTTTCCAAAGTACAGGTATTTTACCTCTTTCGTTAAGTTTATTCCTAGGTAATTCTTTCTGTGCGTGTGTTGCTATAGTAAATGGGAATTTTTTTTAGTTTCTCTTTCTGATAAAGTACATTGTTGGTGTACAAAAATGCCATCAATTTCTGAATATTGGTTTTGTATCCCATTACTTTGCTAAATTCAATTATTAGGTCAAAGTGTTTTTTTAGTGGATCCATAGGGTTTTCTATGTACACTATCATGCTGTCTGCAAATGACAGTTTAACTTCCTCATTTCCAATTTGGATGTCTTTTATTTCTTCTGCTTGTCTGATCACTGTGGTTAGGACTTCTAGTACTATGTTGAATAAAAGTGGTGAAAGTGGACACCTTTGTCTTGTTTCTTTCTTTTTAAAAAAAAACTTTTTTAAAAGATTTTATTTATTTATTTTTAGAGGGGAAGGGAAGGAGAGAGGGGAAGAGAAATGTCAATTTATGGTTGCTTCTCATGGGTCCCCTGCTGGGAACTGGCCTGCAACCCAGGCATGTGCCCTGACTGGGAATCGAACCGCGATCATGTGGTTCGCAGGCCTGTGCTCAATCCACTGAGCTACACCAACCAGAGCCCTTGTCTTGTTTCTGATCTTAAGAAAAACACTTTTAACTTTTGATCATTGAATATGATATTGGCAATAGGTTTTCTGTATATTGCCCTTAGTATGTTTATGTATATTCCCACTATTCCCACTTTGTTCAATGTTTTTATCATAAATGGATAATACATTTTATCAAATGTTTTTTCAGCATTTAACGATATGATCATCTGATTTCTGTCCTTCATTTTGTTTATGTGATGTATTACAGTTACTGCTCTGCAAATATTGTACCATCCTTGCATCCCTGGCATAAATCCCACTTGACCAGGGTATGTGATCTTTTTAATATATTGCTGGATCCGGTTTGTCAATATTTTCTTGAGGATTTTAGTGTCTATGTTCATCAGAGATATTGGCCTATAATTTTCTTTATCATGCCATTATTTGGTTTTAGAATTAGGATAATACTGGCCTTATGAAAAGAGTTTGGGAGTCTTCTCTCTTCTTGAATTTTTTGGAATAGTTTGAGAAAGATAGGTGTTAGTTCTGTCAGGACCTGTACAACAGCATAGGAGATCACGGTCACAGCACCACTGAGTCCCACAGGACTCCTACCACAGAAGGTTACCACACAAAATAGGGAGTCAAAGCAGATCCATATGTAGAAATAAAAAAAAAAGACAAAGAAATAACCCCCAATTGAAAGGAAAGGAGGAATTACCAGAAAGAATGCTAAACTGAAAGTGCTAAATGAAATTAATTAGACATAGAGTTCAAAGTAATGGTTATAAGTACGCTACAGGAACTTAGTAGGAACTACATCAGCATAAAAAAGTACACAGCAGCTCTGAGTAACAACCAGGAGTAAATGAAGAATACAATAACTGAAATAAAGGATAAACTAGAAGGAATTAAAAGCAGGCTAGGTGAAACAGAACACTGAATCAGCAAGTTAGAAGACAAGATGGATTAAAAACACCCAGTCAGAGCAACAGAACAAAAGGAGAGTCAAAAGGAAAGGAGATATTTTAAGGGAGCTGCAAGACAACATGAACCAGAAGGAGAAGAAAAGGAGAAAGGGATAGAAATCCTGTTTGAAAAAATGATAGAAAACTCCCCTAACTTGGTGAGGAAAAAAGTCATGAAAGTTCAGGAAGCATGGAGGACCTCAAACAAGAGGAACCCAAACAGGCCCACTCAAGATACAACATAATTAAAATGGCAAAATTTTAAAACAAAGAGAGAATCTTACAGGCAGCAATGGAGAAATAACCAGTAACATACAAGGGAGCTTTGATAAGGCTAGCAGCTAGTTTCTCAACTGAAACACTACAAGCCAGAAAGAAATGGCAAGAAATATTCCAAATAATGACAAGCAAAGACCTGAAACCAAGACTACTCTATTCACCAAGTCTTCCATTTAAAATGGAAGGCGAAATAAGGTGCTTCCCAGACAAAAGAAGGCTAAAAGAGTACATCTCCACCAAACCAGCATTATAAGAGATGCTAAAGGGACTGCTTTAAGATAAAGAAAAAGAGAAAGAAAGGAAGACAAGCACAAAGGGAAAAAATGGCAATGAATAAATACTCTTCAATAACAACTTTAAATGTAAATGAATTAAAAGACATAGGAAAACTGAATGGATAAGAAAACACAACCTACACATATGCTGCCCACAAAAGACCTACCACCTCAGAACAAAATATCTACATAGGCTGAAAGTGAAGGATGAAAAAAATATTCCAAGCAAATACACATGAAAGAAAAACTGGGGTAGCAATACTTGTATCAGGCAAAATAGATATCAAAACAAAGGCCATAACAAGAGACTATGAAGGTCAGTATATAATACTTAAGGGAGTTGTCCAACAAGAGGATAGAGCCCTTGTAAACATATATACACCCAATATAGGACCACCCATATATAAAAAAAATCTCCGAGGACTTTAAGAAAGAAATCAACAGCAATACAGCCATCACAGGAGATTTTAACACACTATTGTCAACAATGTATAGATCACCCAAATAATAAAATTAACAAGTATATTGCGGCACTGTACAAAATTGTAGATCGAATGGACCTAACTGATATTTATAGAGCATTTCACCCCAGAAAAGCAAAATATTACAATCTTTTCTAACGCACATGGATCACTTTCAAAGACAGACCACACGATAGCACACAAAACAAGCCTCAATAAATTCAAGAAAATTGAAATCTTATCAAGCATTTTCTTACACCACAATGGCTTTAAACTAGAAAACAAAGTTTCAAGGAAAAAGACTCAAAAACATTTACATACATGGAGACTGAATAACATGTTATTAAATATGAGTGGGTTAACAATGAGATCAAGGAACAAATCAAAAAGTACCTGGAAACAAATGATAATGAACACACAACAACCCAAACCTATGGGATACAGCAAAGAGAGTCCTAGAGGGAAGTTCAGAGCAATACAGGCCTACCCAAAGAAGATAGAAAAATTTAAAATAAACAACCTAACCCTAAATCTAAAAGAACTAAAGGAACAACAAACAAAGCCAGAGTGAATAGAAGGAAGGAAATAATCCAGATCAGAGCAGAATTAAATGACATAGAGACTAAAAAAATCCACAAAATCAGGGAATCCAGGAGATGGTTCTCTGAAAAGATAAATGAAATTGACAAACCTTTAATCAGACTCATCAAGAAAAAGAGACAGGGCCCCAGATAAATAAAATCAGAAATGAAAGAGGAGAAGTTACAACAGATACCAGAGAAATACAAAAGACTGTAAGAAATTACAGTGAACAACTATATTACAAGAAACTGGACAAAGTGGGTGAAATAGATAAAGTTCTAGAAACAGACAACTTCCAAAACTAAATCAAGAAGAAGCAGAAAACCTGAATAGACCTACAATCACCAGCAAAATTGAAGCAGTAATCCAAAAACTTCTAAACACACAAAATCCCTGGACCAGATGGCTTCACTGAAGTTGAAGACACAAAAGCTGAATTTTACCAAACATTCCTTTCTCCTTTTTAATGGCAGTCTCTAAAATTAAGAAGAAATATTGCATCACTTTAAGAAGTATACGGTGATGGAATTAAGAAGTATAAATCGGTAGTGACAAAACAGTCATAGGGATGTAAAAGTACTGCATAGGGAATCATTTTGTAAAGTATATAACTATCTAACTGCTATTTTACACACCTGAAACTAATACAAAATAATATCAAATGTAAACTGTAGTTAAAAAATAAAAGTAAAAAATAAAATAAAAAAGAAGTATACAAACTTAATTGCAACAAACCTCAGAGATCTTCTGGAAAGCTAAGTGGTACAAGTACAAATATTTCCTAAGGTATGATTCTATGATTAGCACCCGTGAAATATTTATAATAAAAGACTTGTTTTAAGCAACTAGATCTGGGGGTGATTTGTTACACAGTAAGGAGCTAATTGATACAGTAGGGTCCTGGAAAGACTCTTTCGATAACCACACACTACACTTACAGATGAATGTGGGAATAAACTCTCCCTTTGCACCCACCACATTTTCTACAAGTCTCTTATTCAGAGCTTCTCCACCATTCTGCGCTATTAGTTTCAGGTTTAGTTAATTTCTATGATAACATTATGGTATCCTCTTTTTTAAACCTGGGGAAGTCAGTGTAGCATACTGTTAACAATATTAAATGTAGAGTCAGGAAATCTGGTTTATAACTTCAACTAAATTGAACTTGGACAAGTCATTTTAATTTCTGTGGGTATAACTTTTCCCAGCTATAAAATAAAGGAATTGGAGGACTTGGCTGGGTAGGTCAAGCTTTAGTGAGAGCGTCATCCCAACACGCCCAGGTTGCGGTTTCCATCTCTGTTCAGCACACATATAAGCATCAACCAATGAGTGCATAAATAAGTGGAACAAACTGACGTTTCTTTCTCTTCCTTCCCAACCCCTCCCCACCCCTCCAGTCTCTTTTCCTCTCTCTCTAAAATAAAAAATTAAAATAAAGGAATTAAAGTATAAATAAAATCCATAACACACATGAAATGAGGAGCTACTAAATTTTTCTTCTTCCTCCTCTGCGTTCTCCTTGCAGATTACTTATTGTTACTTGTCTTTGCCTATCTTTAATGACTGCTCCTTAATATAACTGTTTTCACAGTTTAATTTTCACATAAAAATGAAATTGAGGATAAATAAAAAATTACCAAATAGTAATATAAATGTCAAAAAGAATAATATTTCTTAAGTTTTTTTCCTTGATTAGACCTCATAGGTGGTACCAGTGCTCTGGACAGAACCACAGAGTAGAAGTGCAAAGGCAAGGCTCAGGACCCAGCTCTGCCACTAACACTATTTTCCTCAACCTCTGAGGGTTTGAACTGATTATTCTTCTTCTCCAGGCACTTAAAAATAGTTTTGGTAATGTGATATTGTGATAAAGGTTCACTTGAAGCCCATATGTAGAAGACCACCTCCACCATAACCATATGCTCAGAGATGAGCATAGCCAGACCCTGAAGCCTCCAGAGAAGCCCCCAGGGCTATGTTTGCTGGGGGAAGGGTGACAGGGGAGGGTTGAAATGTGCAGATGCTATGAGACAGCGTGCCCCCTCCCGGACCCAGAGAGGTGAAAATCTCACATTCTAGAAGACACAGAGGCATATAAATAAGAGGCCGTGGTTGCCATCACTCCTGAGGTTACTAAGTTTATGAACTGACTCTGGTAGAGAAGAACTTGTGTTCTGTTTTACTAAGTCACTTGTGTAGTGCTACACAAACAGTTCCCTTACCAGCAACCTGGGTGAAGAACAAACAATCGGAGATGCCTCAGAGACTGTTTCATGGGCGTCACATGGAGGCTTTGTTGTGTATGTCTGCCTCAGGCACCCGAGGGAAAACATCATCTAAGAAGTGGTGGGTGAATGAGGTAGTCTCCCCATGTGGGATGCCAAATGGGCTGCCTAGGCTCACTGACAAGCAGCATCTGTGTCTCTCCTAAATGTAATCAGATACACATTAAGGCCTTGGTTTTTATGAATGAGCTGTAAGAGACAGAACACAGAGGCTAGAAGATAATCCTATCCAAATCTTTTCTCCTCTACATCCTGATTTCCTAGTTCTCAATAACTTGCATTAATGAGATAGAAAATTTCCAGTTCCCTAATTAAGAACATGATAGAAAACTCTATGTGTTCTTAAAGAAAACAAGAAAATCCATGTAGAGCACATATCTATTTTACTTCTCAATTCCAGATACTACAATAAATGCTTATTTAAGTACTAAATCTTACAAGATTTTACAAACTGAGAATTAGCAACAATTTAAGCAGAGACTACATGAAGTGATTAAATTATAAACTAAATAAAAGTGCTATTTACGAAAGGAAATATATGGTCCATAAAAACAGCATTGTCAAGATCCCAAGAGGCACAGTTAAGGAAGTTATCAACAACCAGAGAAAGTTGATATTAAATACTTCTTTTCATTTTATTAAAAATTAAAATTTACATCAACAAAAATCTTATGGAAAACAAAATTGCTACTATAATCATACCCAGTATTATTCCCAAATTGAGTTAAAAAATAATAACTGTTTATCTTCCATTGAGTATTTTGCCACTTAGCAAAACATCTCCCTTAATCATGTAAAAAAGAAGTCACTTCCTAATGTGAGTTCTTGGTTTAAGAAAATGTTTACAGGTATTCTGCAATAATAAAAAATTCAGAATGATGTTGTTTTATTTTTGTATCTATCATGATTCAGTTTATTCCTTATATTCATGTTGAATCCAAGGGCTGGTTATAGGCAGTGGTGTTAGAATGAACATGAAATTATTCTTCCTAGTGAATAGATTTAGGGAAAGAACTGTTGAATGTTAATACATATTCTTGTGAAGAACATACATAAATTATGTAAAAGTTTATGAACTGACTCCGTAAAATATCTTCAAGTAATTACTCGCTTTCTATTGCAAATTTTCAACAGGTTAATGAAAAAGATTCCGTTTGTTTAGCCTGAAATTCTATTTTCCCCAAATATGATTTAAATAATTTTAACAAAAATTATTTTTCTTTTCCTAAAGGAAGACCAACTTGAATACAAGTGGCTCATAAAAATAAGCTCCCTTTAAACCAATTATCTGGAAAATATAAATCACAAAGAAAAGAAAAACAATATCTGGTGGAGAGCACTAAAATAAAAAAGCAAAAGGCGGAGAAAAAGGAAAAAGGAGAGAAACACAGAATTTCTAGAGGGAACAACAAAAAGACAGTATCTCTGTATCAGATCAATACCTAGAAAATGAGGCAATGGCTCTAGGGCCAAGCAGAGAGTGCACTATGTTCACTTAGATTGCTATAGACCTAGGCAAGGTACCCATTACAGCTGGAGCACAGCCTTCCTCACCCTGATACAGATGAAAAGATCGCTGAACTCTGGCTTGTTCTGGAGGACAAAGCATTCCTAGACATGCTAGAAGAAATAATTCAAGGGAAAAAAACCAAGAGATTCTAACTGGATTAAGAGAAAACACAAAAAAGAAATAAAGTTTCAAAAGGACTATTCACATGAAATTCTATCCAGGGAGATTCTTTGGATCCCAGAAAGAGGACTATTCTGGACACAGTCTTCATCCAGAAGGGAAGCTAGAATTTTTGATCAGTGCTGTCTAACAGAATATTAAGCAAATAATTTTAAATTTTCCAGGAGCCACATTAATAAATAAAAAAGGGTGAAATTTTACAAATATATTTAACAAAACATATACAAATATCATTTTAACACTTTAATACATAATGAGGTACTATACTTTTTCATTTTCATACTACATCTTTGAAGTCCTATATGCAGCACATTTGAATCTGTGTTTGCCACACTCCAAGTGCTTAATTAATAGCCTCAAGTGGCTAGTGGCTAGAGTTCACTGCACAAGTGTAGATGCCCAAAAGACTTTTTCTTTGTCTTTCAAGTGCAGGAATTTAACTGAAATATATCTTGATGGTGCTTATCATGGGTCGCTATTTTCAGATACACACTGTACTATTTTAATTTATATGAATCTAAGTTTTGTTTCTTTTTAGTTTCAGAAAATTGATCTTGAAATACTATTTTTAGTACTTACTGTATTCTCTCATTTTGAGGGGCTCTTACTTGTAGGTTGAATTAGGTCTGCCAGTCTTTAGTATTTATCACTCAATTGCATATCTTTTTCTTACTTATTTCCTTTTTATTTAAATTTTTTTCTTCTACTTCTCATGCAGCACTATCTTTGTGTGTGTTTGCTCATGTTCCTCCTAGTTTAATCTTCATTGCTGAAATGATCTTTTACTTATACTTTCCGAGTTGTCACCTCACTTGAGATTATTAAATTTTGATTTTTATAATTCTTTCATGCCTATATCACTTCTTAAAAATGTCTTATAACTTGTTCTGAATAGTATATACCAGTTGTGATCTATTTTGTGGGTGTTTCTTTTTTGTGTGCTTCTGTTGTCAAGGATGTTATTCTACTCCATATTCACTTTTTCTTAAACGTTAGTATGGGAATTGACCTTGGTACTTTTCTGGTCCTTGTTTTCAGGCCCTGGTAGGAAGTGCTGGCTGCTCAACTGTGAAAGTTCACAGAGGCTTCTGGGATGCCCGAGCCCCTTTATCTAACTGCAACCCTGCACCTACCCTTCTCAGAGAAGCCCACGGTCTTTGCCAGGAAACTTCAGCCAGCTGTTTCGATGTTTTCCTGGCTTAAGTCCGCTAGACACCCTCTTGCTCCCCTCTGTTCTTTTCTCACACAGACACCAATACCACAGCGGGACTAGTGGCTGTTGGTAGTTCTTCCCATCCACTTGAATCCTGGGGCTTTTAGGACCATTCTGTCACTCAGTTTTATTGCAAATGTTGCCTATGGGTATCTGGCTGTGTGATCCAATTGTTCCATTTTTATGTGAGGACTTGGGCATCCTAAAATATTATGCTGCCATCGCCAACATCCTCCTAGAATCCTTTAAGCAAAAAGTGTTAATAGATCAATGTTATATGTGTTATATACACCTAATATAAAGGTTGGACCTGAGAAGCAAAGGGTCACAAAGTTTGATTCCCAGTCATGGTACATGCCTGGGTTGCAGGCCAGGCCCCTAGTGGGGGCCAGATGAAAGGCAACCACATATTGATGTTTCTCTCCCTCTCTTTCTCCCTCCCTTCCCATCTCTCCAAAAATAAATAAATATTTTAAGAAATACTGCTGGGCCACCAACAATGCATGCGCTATCAGTTTCAGAGTAATTGCCATACAATTGAAATAAAATATAAAGTACAAGAGTTTTCTTGTACTTTTAGTCTTGTATCCCTGAAATTATGAACAACTTAAAGAATTACTGAGTACCAATTAGTCAAAAGACACTCTTCTAGAAGCATCAAAATGATGAAGACCCTTTTTATAAAAGAGACTATGAGTCTAGAAGCTAAAGATATAACTAAAATACCACATGGAAATAAGTGTAAATCAAGAAACAGTGCAAAGCAAAACATTTTATTTCTGAGGTGGGGCAGGGAGAGGCAACAGCAGCCATAATCATGACTATAAGCCCCTTAAGAGTGGGAATTATGTTTATATCATGAGAGACATTTCATTAAATATTCATTATAAAAAGTATCATGAAAAATTTCATTAAAATAGATTAAAAAATTAATGTATGTTAGAGTGTGGAGGATAAAAATCAAAATTTTATTTAGGTCTAAATAAAAAGACCATTCTCCAACAATTAACAACTAGATTATCTAAAGTAATACCAGTATATTCAGACCTACAAGATATATTTGAAGCCAGCACGATGGTGGAGAAGTGAGTGAAGCCACACTAACCTCCTCTCAGGACCAATCTGGAATTACAACTAAACTGTGGAGAAATCATCCAGAAAAAAAACTGAATAGCGAGAGCGAAGCCTTAAAGCCTCAGACAGACAGAATAATCAGCTTTACCACAACCTGAATGGTAAGGAGTGTGGTAAAGACTTGAGAAGGCTGGCTGGGCGCCCACAGTGGCAATGACAGAGGGATAATCAAGCAACTAGTTGGATCCCCTGAGAAGTGTGGGGCCTAAACCCTAAGCTGGGATCCCCAGCTTGGAGCATCAGAGCACAAAAAGTACACAGAAAACAATCAGTGGCAAAAAGCAGAAGGGTTACTCTCTGCCAAAGAGAGATGGCTGAAGACACAGTCATTTAAAGGAAATGCACAAGCTTTCATTTGCAGCCACTCACCCTGGGCACTGTCAAAGGCAGGGGCAGAGTAGCTAGAGATGCCTAAGGAGAGCCTGGGGATGGAAGCTTCGGGGAAAGAACTGAGAGAGTAGATGCTGGGATCCTGGTGCTGAGTCATCACCCCTATCACAGCAGCCATCCTGCTCAGGCAGACCACTCCCTCTGATCAGCAACAGCCTGAGGGGAAATAATAGCACCAACGGTGCTTAAACTGACTGCTGAGTGCAGAGTAACTAGGTTAACAACTGGAAGAGTCAGCCACAGATAGTAGATCCCTAGCAGTCTCGGAGCAGGCTGCATAAGGTCAGATGGTGATCAACATCTGACATCATCAGAGGCAGATCCAGAAGTAAAAAACAGTGGTAAATACTAGAGGTTACCAAGATGAAATCCACTTGGTCTTCTCCAAGATTTGCTATATTTTCTTTCCTGCACAGCTTTTTAATATTCATTTCTTGTCTGGTAAGTTTGGGTATATTAAGTCAGTATATTTTATACTACAGTTTATTTCTCTCCTTTCTTATAATAGTCTAAATCTCTTTACACCCTTATTAATACTGGTTCATTTGCTGTTGATAGTGGGATTGCTCTTGCAGATATGGGTTTGTTTCCTGGGCTTTGTGGTTTTGTTCTGGCAGCACCTGCAGAACAGCATACGAGACAAGGTGGGTGGAGTGACCCTCAGTCAACCAACTGGACGGAAGGACCCAAAAAGAATGACCCAACAACAATCAAAACCCAGTTACATCCAGAGAGCCAAAATAAATGGCATAAAGGGCATCCCAAGAGCATCAAGTTCGGGAGATCAAGGAGACTGCACCACTGAATCTCACAGGTCTTCTACCATAGAAGTTCACACCACAAACTCAGGGGGTCAAAACATCAATTTAAGCAGCAGAGCAAACAAAAGTCTCACAAATAATGGGAAGACAAAGAAACACCTCCAATCAAAAGGAAAGGAGGAATCCTTAGAAAGAATGCTAAATGAAATAGAGGCAAGTGAACTATCAGATATTGAGTTCAAAGCAATGGTCATAAGGAAGCTAAATGAGCTCAGTAAAAATTACCAAAAATTATAGGGAAACTATGAGGAATTTACTGCAAACTATATCAGCATGAAAAAGGACATAGAAACTATCAACAAGAGCCAAGAAGAAATAAAAAATATAATTTCTGAATTGAAGAACAGAGTAGAAGGAATCAAAAACAGGCCAGATAAAGCAGAGGATTGAATCAGCAAGCTGGAGGACAAGGTAGAAAACAACTCCCAGAAAGAGCAGGAAAAGGAAAAAAAACTTAAAAAGAACAAAGAGTGGTTAAGGGAACTGCAGGACAACATGAAATGGAGTAATATCCATATAATAGAAATACCAAAGGAGAAGAAAAGCAAGGGAGAGAAAACCTGTTTGAAAAAGTCATGATGGAAAACTTCCCTAATTTGATGAGAAAAAAAGTCACACAAATCTAGAAGCAGAGAGGGTCCCAATCAAGAGGAACCCAAACAGGCCCACTCCAACACACATCATGATTAAAATGGCAAAATTCACAGACAAAAAGAGAGTCTTAAAGGCAGCAAGGGAGAAACAGGTAGTAACATACAAGGGAACCTTAATAAGGCTAGCAGCCAGCTTCTCAATGAAAACACTCCAAGCCAGAAGGGAATGGCAAGAAATATTACAACTAATGAAAAGCAAATGGCTGCAACCAAGATTACTCTACCCAGCAAAGCTCTCAGTTAAAATGGAAGGGCAAATAAGGAATTTCCCAGACAAAAGATGCCTCAAAGAATACATTCTATCAAACCACCACTGCGTGATATGCTAAAGGGACTGCTTTAAGAAAAGGAAGAAAAAGAGTGAAAGAGAGAGGAACACAGGTACAAAAAAGGTAAAATGAAAATGAAGAAGTACCTATCATTAGTAACCTTAAATGTAAATGGATTAAATGCCTCAATCAGAAGACACAGGGTAGCTGAATGGATAAGAAAACATGACCCACACATATGCTGCCTACAAGAGACCCAGCACAGAACAAAAGACTGACACAGATTTAAAGTGAAGCCTTGAAAAAAATTATTCCAAGCAAATGGACAGGAAAAAGCCAGGGTAGCAATATTTTTATCAGACAAAATAGACTTCAAAACAAAGGCCATAAAACGAGACCCAGGACACTTCATAACACAGACCTGTAAGAGATATTTAAGTCAATATTTTCAATTATTACTTGTACCTCTATTATAGATACATGTATATCTATGTAAGTATATGACATATATATTTATATCTATGTAAATATATCATAAATATACTTATGTCTATGTGGCTTAAAGATGTATTTTACTGAGAAATCCAATTATGAAATGTTTTAATCTCTTCAGAATAATTTAGTAAAGGGTTATCTATATCTTCCCACTGATTTTCTTTCAATTGATTGTATTGACCACAATAGTTTAATTTTCTGATTGTTAAAAAAAGTTTTTCTTTTATTGAGTAACTAAATATATTGGTAATATTAACAATAACTTAATAATAACTCTAACTTAATGACTTTTAGGCTGAGAGGCAGCATGCTAAATATTTTATAGACATTATCTATTTTTACCATAACAACCCTATATTTATTTTAGAGGACACTGATGCTCAAGAAGGTTATTACGCAGCTTGACTAAAATCACTCGAGTAGAAGGCAGCAGAAGAATCTGAAATCTTACCTTTCCCAGTTATAAGTCATACTCGAAAACAAATCACATCATAGAGATGCTAGATTAGAAATGAACTACAGTTAGAAAAATGAAAGTTAAGGGCTTGACACCCCTCTGGTAGAGTTGCATGCATGCAGCCATGGTACCCCAGCCCCTCTCTTGAATTTGCTAGACTGTAACAAGAGCAAAAGCACCACAATATACAGAACTTTTACTGCTTTTTAATTTTTGGCCCCCTTTTCTCCTTTGCTAATGGTGCCAAAAGGGCCACTAGCTAAATGTGACGCAGAAGCATTTGATATCTTACTGAGGCTAAAGAAAGTGATTTTAGCTCCTATGGTTCTTAAGAAGCAGAGAAAAAAGGTTTGTCAAGCAACCAATAAATAAGAACAATTACTTTTATTGTCTTATATTCACTTATGAAAAAATATCGAGGCCCTTTTATGACATAACATCCACACACTTTCAGTAAGTTTGAACACTGTCAGCATGACCACTGATCTAAGAAAATACATTTGGAAATCACAACATTCCAACATCTTCAATATTGTGCTATAAAGCTGATATATTTAAGTAAAAGTGACTTCACAGTGCTTTCTGTCAGCAAGTTATGGAGAAGACCTAATATTTTGGAGTGAGAGAGAAGAGAATGACTAATGGATGAAATAAAAAATATTCAGCTCAGAAGGCAATAGTACACACAAATCAAAGCTATTTAAAATAAGTTTGGTCGGCAATTTAATTCCATCTTTTCTAATCAACATTCAGCACACTTCTGTGTTAAATGACAAAGTTAAGCTGATGTGATTACCTCCTTTACTAAACTTCAGCACTCCTGAAGCAGCACTGAGGAAGAGTAAATTTAGTGAGTAGCCTACAACACACTGCTTAGACAACAGAAAAGGTAATAAATAATCTATGAGGTAATAAATAAAGGTAATAAATAAATATGCTGGATCAAAACGCTCAAACCAGACAGTTATACTTTAACAGGTTATAAAAAGAAAAGAAAAGACATCAAGTGTTGGCAAGGATATGAAGTTGGAAATCATGAACACTTGATGGGAATGCCAAATAATGCAGCTGCAATGAAAAGAGTATGGAAGTTCCACAGAAAACTGAAAATAGAACTATCTATACAATCTGGACACATATCCAAAAAACTGAAATCCGGATTTTGAAGAGGTATTATCATTCCTATATTTGTTGCAGCATTATTCACAGTAGCCAATGTGTAGGAACAACCTAAATGTCCATCCACAGAAGAATGACTAAAGAAAATGTGGCGTACACATACAATGAAACATTATTCAACCTTAAAAAATTCAGGACTTCTGGCAAAGACCGAGGCGTAGGTGGAAACACTGTATCTCCTCGCACAACCAAATTTATGGACAACAAAGATTTAGAAACAAAAGCACAACCAAAACAGACAGAAAATTGAACTATACTGAAGTCTAACAACAAGGAACCATTCATCCAGACTGGTAAGAGGGGCAGAGTTGGTGGCCAGCAGGGAGGGGCCCTGGCAGGAAAAGGTGCTGTTAGTGGACCTGGGCGGGTGTGGGACAAAAACACAGTAGGCCTGCAAGGAGGCTGGCTGACCATGAACACACGTTCGCACGCAGATAAACCAGGCAGGTTTAAAAACAGGCAGTGAGGCAGACTTCGCAACCCAGGGCGATGGGAAATAAAGCATAAAAGCACCAATTGGAAAAACTTTTGGGAGTTGAGGTGCCAGGAGAGGCTCCCAGCCTCAGAGGAGAGTTCGCTGGGGAAACCCACAGGGTCCTAGAATGTACACAAGCCCACCCACCCTGGAACCAGCACCAGAAGGGCCCAATGTGCTTGTGGGAAGCGGCAGAGGGGACCAAAATCTAAGAGAGAGAGGAAGAAGCACCATTGCTCCCTCTCTGATCCTGCCCTCACATGCAGCATCATAACCCAGCAACTGGGTTGCCCCACCCTGGTGAACACCTAAGGCTCCGCCCCTCATACATAACAGGCAGGAACAGACCAAAACATTATGGTTCCAGCAGAAGAACAACTCAAGGCCCCAGAGCCAATACTTCTAAGCGACAAAGAGATAGCCAACCTATCTGATACACAGTTCAAAAACACTTGTGATCAGGATGCTCACAGAATTGGTTGATTTTAGTCACCAATTAGATGAAAAAATGAAGGCTACACTAAGTGAAATGAAGGGAGATGCACAAGGAACCAATAGTGATGGAAAGAAAACTGGGACTCAAATCAATGGAGTGGACCAGAAGGAAGAAAGAAACAACCAAACAGAAAAGAAGGAAGAAACAAGAATTCAAAAACATGAGGAGAGGCTTAGGAACCTCCAGGACATCTTTAAACATTCCAACATCCGAATTATAGGGGTACCAGAAGGGGAAGAGGAAGAGCAACAAGTAGAAAACTTATTTGAGCAAATAATAAAGGAGAACTTCCCCACTATGGCAAAAGAAAGAGACTTCCAGGAAGTCCAGGAAGCTCAGAGAGTCCCAAAGAAGGTGGACCCAAGGAGTAACACACCAAGGCACATCATAATTACCTTAGCCAAGATTAAAATGAAGGAGAGAATTCTAGAGGCAGCAAGAGACAAGGGGACAGTCACCTACAAAGGAGTACCCATCAGACTGTCAGCTGATTTCTCAAAAGAGACCTTACAGGCAAGAAGGGGCTGGAAAGAAGTATTCCAACTCGTGAAAGGCAATGACCTACATCCAAGATTGCTCTATCCAGCAAAGCTTTCATTTAGAATGGAAGGGCAGATAAAGTGCTTCTCAGATAAGGTCGAGTTCAAGGAGTTCATCATCACCAAGACCTTAGTATATGAAATGCTAAAGGGACTTATACAAGAAAAAAGAAGATGAAAAATATGAACAGTGAAAGGACAGCAAACTCACAGTTATTAACAACCACACCTAAAACAAAAGCAAACCAAGAGGACAGCTAGATCAGAAGCCAAACCATAGAAATGGAAATCACATGGAGGGTTAGCAACAGGGGAGTGGGGGGAGGAGGAGAAGCAGGGAGAAGGTGCAGAGAATAAGTAGCATAGACGGTACGTAGAAAATAGACAGGGGGAGGGTAAGAATAGTAAGGGCAATGTAGAAGCTAAGGAAATTGTGACACATGGACATGAACTAAAAGGGGGTATGTGGGGGGAGGGGGTGTGCAGTGTAGAGGGAAATGAAGGGGAGAATGAGACAACTATAATGGCATAATCAATAAAATATATTTTTAAAAATCAGCAATATGCAACAATATAGATTAACTTTGACAAGATTATTTGACAAGAGTAAAATAAACCAGTCACAGAAAGACAAATACTGCCCGATTCCACTTATATGAGGTATTTAAAAACAGTGAAATTCATAGAATCAGAGTGTGGAATAGTGGTTGCCCAGGGCTGGTGGGAGGGGAAATGAGGAGCTGCTAATCAATGGGCATAGTGTCACTTACACTGAGCTCCAGAGAGCTGCTTGCACCTGTGGTTAACAATACTGTACTGTACGCTGAAAAATTTGTTAAGAGGGTAGGTCACATGGTAAGTATTCTTATCACAATAAAATTTAAAAGTAAATATAGAATTTTAGAGACCAATAAAACTGGCAAACTACCTTGATTGATCAAATACATTTATCAAACACTAAAAAATAGCATACAAGAGCTCTTCTTCTTTATCAAAAACTTGAAAGAATCACATCACAGTCTGGATTTGGCTCCCTTTCCCTAGAAACAAATTTGATAGCCATCCAAGGCAACTATGTTTAGTCCCTAACCATCTGAAGGAAAAACAATGAAGGGCTGTCAATCCCAGGATAAAACAACAGGAAATATATTTGTTACTTTTCCACATGAGATAAATCTCTGAACCAAAATAAAAGAACAAATCCAATGCATTTCCATTTGATTTGCCTGTTTGAAGAAGAGGTGAGTAGACATCACTGGTATATTAAAAGGGATCTCTGGATTCTGGAGAATTTCTTCCCTACGTTTTTTATTTAAATGCCCAGAGCAAGCCTCTGTCCTTCTCATGAATTCTCTGGCTGTCAACAAGGTCCAGAGGTCAGATAGAGGGAATGCATGAGAAGAACATATGGCACAGAGATTAGGAGCAAGAGATGATAAATTAGTAGATGCATCTGAGTTCAAATCTTGCCTTCTTTGCTTATGAGTGTAATCTTGAGCGGGTCACTTAACCCTTGTAAACCTCAGTTTCTTCACCAATAAAATGAGATAAGAGCTGCTCCCTATTGAGATCATTGTGAAGATTAAATGAAATTATAATATATTTAGCATTTGCCTGGTAGCTGTTCTTATAAAAGAGATAGAATATATTTGTTACTTCAGGTACTTCAGATACTTCAGATTTTTTATCACTACTTATTACTGAAAAAAATATTAATTCTGCTAACAATAATAAACATTTGAGTCTCTAGCACTGAATGGAAAAGAGTTCTTACCTTGAGGAGGAATGGATAGAGAAAGGACATAATAAAAAGCATATATACATAACACATAGACACGGACAACAGTGTGGCCATAGCCAGAGGAAAAGGGAGGTGGGAATAGGTGGAGGTGGGCAAGGGGGGTAAACGGGGATGAAGGAGACTTTGATTGAGGCGATGGGCACACGATGTGGTGAGCAAATGATGTTTTGAGTTGTACACTTGACACCTGTATCATTTTGTGAACCAATGTCACCCCAATTAAGCTCAATAAAACTAAATTAATGAAACGAGTGTAGTAAAATCTTAATTGCAGAATCTAGGAAGTGCGTATATGGGTGCTCACTATAAAATTATGTGCCTTTTTGTATGTTTTAAATATTTCATAATAAAATGAGGAAAAAATTCAATGCAGAACAGGAAAATTAACAGACTATAGACAGTCAAACTGAATTATAGCAGAAGAAAAAACCATACATAGCTAGCTCCTTAAGCAAAACACCTCGAATGATACCAGAGCTGTCCGGACTCCTGATGAAACAGACTACCAGAAGGACCATGTTGCCCTTGAGAACTGAGCCACTGCTGGAACCTGCATGTCAGGGTCAGAACAGTAACAGGTGGATGGAGAGACATACTTAGATCTAAGAAAGACATTTATCCCACAGCTCTCCTCCACACAGAGCTTCTGTTTCCAGGGTCATTCATATGTGAAGATACAATGATATGCTAAATTCTAAGAGTCACAGTCTCTGATATCACTTAATTAAAATGAAAAAGATGTCCCACCTTGTTTCTCCCCTTTTTCTTCCTGGATTCTTTGTCATTTTATACAGATTCCCATATAGTTTTTCTCTTGATTATTATTATTTTTTGAAACAAATGTCTATATACATTAAGACTAGAAAGTAAAGAATTAATTCTCTGCATGTAAGTCATCAAGTTATCAGCCCCTGAAAGCAGACATCCAGGAAATGACATATAAATACTGGCTTCAACAACTAACCCAATTAAAAAATGGGGAAAGGACTTGAACAGACACTTCTGCAAGGAGGACATACAGAGGATCCAGAGACACATGAAAAGATGCTCAATATCACTAGCTATCAGAGAGATGCAAATTAAAACTACAATGAGATACCACTTTACACCGGTGAGAATGGCTATCATAAACAAAGCAATAAACAACAAATGTTGGAGAGGGTGTGGGGAAAAGGGGACTCTGGTCCACTGTTGGTGGGATTGCAGACTGGTACAACCATTATGGAAAACAGTATGGAATTTTCTCAGAAAACTAAAATTGGACTTGCCTTTTGACCCAGCAATTCCACTGCTGGGATTGTATCCTAAGAACCCTAAAACACCAATCCCAAAGAACCTATGCACCCCAATGTTCATAGCAGCACAATTTACAATAGCCAAGAGTTGGAAGCAACCTAGGTGCCCGTCAGTAAATGAATGGATCAAAAAACTATGGTACATATACACAATGGAATTTTATGCTGCAGAAAGAAAGAAGGAGCTCCTACCTTTTGCAACAACATGGATGGAACTGGAAAGCATTATGCTGAGTGAAATAAGCCAGGTGTTGAAGGACAAATACCATATGATCTCACCTCTAACAGGAAGCTAAACAACAAAGCAAACAAGCAAGCAAAATATAACCAAAGACACTGAAATAGAGAACAGGCTGACAGTGACCAGAGGGGAGAGGGGAGGGAATTTCAGGGGAAATAAGGGAGGGATTTAGAGGAACCTATATAAAGGATACATGGACAACAACTGAGAAGGGTGGAAATGGGAGGGAGGGGGGAGGATGGGGGGTGGGATGGGATCGGAGTAATAGACGGAAAACTGTACTTGAAAAATAATTAAAAAAAAAATTGAAAAAAAAAATACTGGCTTCACTTCCAACTACCATTCTTTAAGGACCATGCAAAACTTTAGTGAAAGTGCCAAAGAATTAGGGAGTCCTATGAGACACAGGAGGTCCAAGTTAAAATGTGGGGCAGGCATGGACTACAACCTGCTTTTATCAGTGTAATCTGAAAAAAGAAATGACATAAAAAAAGCCTTAGGTATAGAGAATACTTTTCATGAGTTGGTGACTAAATAGGAATCTTATCATTATTATTAATTTTCATTTACAAAAATAAATTAACATTCTATTGAGAGGAGTAACTTTTGTGTTGTTTTTGAGATTCTGACTTACAAGCAAGAGTTATAAACATGACTTTTAAGAAATGTATAACCACAGATACTTCTTTAATTTCAATGTTGTTTTCACCTCATTTCCTGAAGAACAGTAGATCATACTGTTCAGGGCTAAAGCAAATTATAATCCATACCTCCTAATATTTCTCTTTACCTTATCCCTCGCAAGGACTCTTATCTAAAACACTCTGCCTCCTGCTGTGGAAATGGTTTATATTATTAAAGGTTTGTTCTGAAGAGGGGGAAAAATGGTACTTACCCACTAACCATAGTAGTAAAATGTTAGTAATGTGATACTGTTAGTACAAGCAGTGTACTTCACATAAATTGTAGTACAGATGAACTACACTCTAATAACATGATACCAGGGCTCCAGGGCCACTACTGGACCAGCTATTGGCAGTCACAAAGCTGAGATGGAAGTTTGCATGGTGATAATAACCATCATAATTCAGTGAGCACCTACTGTCTGCCAAGCACTGTATGACAGACGTTATTTACGTCATGTCTAATTCTCACAATGGAGGTGAAGTAACCTTATCAAGAAGATTCTACCCATTTTAACACTACAACAGTAAGACATTGGTCAAATTATTTATGTCCCAAACCCTCATTTTTTCCAGCTATAGAATGAGAAACATAATGCCAGCCCTTCAAAGGGCTGCTGTGAGAGTGAAGTGAACCAATGCAGGGAATGTGTTAATGCAGCCCAACACCTCACATCTACCACATGAGCAATAAACACCAACTAATGAGCTATTGGCTACACTTTTATACCCACAAAATGAACAAACAGAAAAAAATTGCTAGAGTTCTTGCCTTTTAAAAAAACATCTGTATTTAAAATAGTTTAAGTCTTATCTCTGAGAACACTATGTATTGAAATGTTCAAAGCTTTTTTAAAAATTTAATCTTTATTGTATTTTTATTCCATTACCATTTAGTCCCCTTATGCTTCCCTCCCCACAGCAATCACCACACTGTTCTCCATGTCCGTAAGTCCTTTTTCCTTTTTGCTCAATACCCCACACTCTAACCTGCTTTTGCTTGTTTGTTTGTTTGTTTGTTTGTTTTTATCTGGTAGGCAAGAGGACAGCAGGAAAGATGATAGAGATAATAAAATAATTATCCTTATCTTAGTGCTATCAGTCTTCTCTATTATATTCTTATTTTTATCAGTACCATTACATTCTGCCAATACTTATTCTGTCCATACTCTGAGCAATCTGAACTATGTATTTATGTATTTATTTATCCTTCTAAGGCAAAAAGTTATTAAAACCCTACCACCAACATTTGACTTCAAGTACAAAATATCCTAGATGGAAATGTTATAACCATATTAGCTATGTGGGTAAGATATGTCTTTCCCGGTTTTAGATATATATAGTAATGTGCAAATGATTTATCTTGGCTTCACTTTGTTATAATTACCCATCAAATTTATATACCCTATTTATCATCCAAATGAGTAAATAAAATTTTCAGCTGACTTGTAAGACTGTAAAACTTTTCTTGCCATACAACTGTTTCCTATTGCTCTCAGTTCTAAATAATATAAAAATAGCTTTTACTATACCTGTTTAATCGGCAAAAGTCAGTCAGTTTTCATCCTTTCTATCTGAATTACTTTTGCATTATGTTATAAAACTAAGTTGTAGAAATAAATGGTAATGTCATCCCCAGCCCTGACTGACGTAGCTCAGTGGATTGAGTGCGGGCCTGCGAACCACACGATCGCGGTTCGATTCCCAGTCAGGGCACATGCCTGGGTTGCAGGCCAGTTCTCAGCAGGGGACTCACGAGACGCAACCATACACTGATACTTGTCTGCTTCCCTTCCCCTCTAAAAGATAAATAAATAAAATCTTTTTTAAAAAAAGAAATAAATGGTATGTCATCCTTGGCATACTTCTGAACAGTTCTTTCCCAGAGTCACTGATTCATTCAACACAGTATTATTTAGCACCTACTACGTGCCAGGCATTGTACTAAGTCCCAAAGATACAAACACTGAGCAAAAACAGACCAAATGTGTACTCTGAGGGAGGCTATAGTTTTGTGAAAAAGAATGAAATGTAATGAATAATCATACAATCAGTGCAACTGAAACAAGTGCAACAAAGAGAAGTGTTCTAGATGCCCATAATGAGAGAATGGGACCTAGTTAGAAAGGTCCAGAGGGCTTTCCCAGGAAAGCAATACTTGAGCTGAGGTGTGATTAAGGATGATTATGGACCAATGAAGTAAAAGAGGCAAGAAGAGCATGCTAGGTAGAGGAGAAGAAGGAGCAGGGAAACATAAAAGACCAGTATGGCTGCAGCAGAGACCAAGGAGAAGCTTGGCTGATGCGTGAGGGCTGACACAGGTCCCTGTGGTCATGTTCAAGAGTCTCCTTTCTGCCCTAGAACAACAGGAAGAGGCAGAGGAGTGGTGACATGATCTGGTTTGTATCTAGACTGCACTAGGGAGACTAGATTACAGTAATTCACAGGGGAAAGAGATGAACCAGTTAGAAGGCTGCTGCAGTGATCCAGAAAGATCATGGCAGTTTGGAGCAGGCCAGTAATGATGAAAATTAATATGCAAAAGATACACTTGACAGGGCCAGATGTCGGTACTGGGCTATGAACGGTGCATGTATTAACTTTTGGAATTCTTATGAACAAGACATGAGATGGATATTCTTTTCTATTCACTTTTATATTTTATAGATAAGAATATTGAGACATGTAGAAATTTGTCCAAAATCCAGGTGGTAAACAGAACCAAAGCCCAAGCCAACAATCAAAGCCAACTACAAAATTATTGTGTAAAAAATTAGACACATAGTTAGAAAAAAGGGTCTCTATAAAGAAGTTTAGAAACGTTAAAGCTTCTTGACCTATTTCATCAAGTTGATAAGGCCTGAAGAACACAACCTTAGGTTTCCCCACAATGATGAAATGGACTCTCCTTTGATGACTTACACTTGGGGAGGGCGTACCTATTTCAGCGTATCGACTTGGCAGGTCCCTCATTTCACTGGCATGCCGCTCCTTCACTGAGCACATCTAGAAAATAAATTCACAGGTTAGTTCATTTATTTGACGAATAACTCTTGATAACTTTTCTTTCCATTTATGATACTTTCATTAAATCAGCCGTGTAACACTGAAGATGAAATGCATAATCTACCTACTGACTTAAATGACAAAAATTAATTTCAATAACATACATATAGCTATTATTACTTATATTCTTCAACATTACTCTTTGATGAAGTCTTATTCAAAGGCAAAGAAAGAAAGAAAACTATAAAATAGTTTTAACGTGTTTCCAAGGATCCATCCTCTGCAACTTAATTGCTACTTCTACTATCACACAAATAAAGCTCTGGCAGAAGCCCATACCCCAAATGCCCAATACCTAATCTGGGCAACATTCATATTAGGTCTTGTGTTCCTAATCACATATCAGTAATTTATTTTACTGTTGCTAAATAATACTTTGCACAAGTGGCATATGCACTTTTTCTTTTGAGTGTATTAAAATCAATGTACTACATAATTTTAAATCAGGGGTTAGTAAACTACAGCCTGGCCCAGGCCTGTTTTTCTTTAAGGTCTGCAAGCTAAGAATAGTTTTTATACTTTTAAGAGCTTGGAAGGAAAGAAGGAAGGAAGGAGGAAGGAAAGAAGGAAAAATGGAGGGACAGAGGGAAGAAGGAAGGGAGGGAGGGTAGAAAATATTCAGCAGGAACAGAATGTAGCCCATAAAATCTAAAATATTTAATGCTAGCCTTTCACAGAAAGTCTGCCAATCCCTATTTTAAGTTATACGTGTACAGTTTATATGTGTGTGTGTGTATATTTATCTATCACACACACAACACACAACACATGGTTATTTTAGGGTTTTAAGACTATAGATATTTTCTATTTTCTTTGTCATATTTTCTACGGTAAATAATACACCAAAAATTTTAAGGTTAGCCATGGAGGTAAAAAACAATCTAAAGTTAAATATTGATTATAGCCACTTTTGTAAGGGATCAGGTTTTTTTTCTTTTTCTTTATATAGCATTTATTGTGTTCTTTTATAGCTGCTAGCCTAAGTATAGCTACAATATAGAAAATCTAAAAGGAAAAAACAAGTTCTATTCATTGTTCTATCATAAAGTGAACACCATTAATCTTTTTTTAAAAATCATATTTTATAAACCTAACAACTTACTACAAATAATAATATGTTATTTAAATATTTTTCCACAGTTCTTTAACATCTTTATAGCAGCACTTCATTACATGAGTGTACTATAATTTACTCAATCAGTCCAATTTTAGACAGTTTTTGTCTCTACCTATAATACAAGCAGTAGTACAACCAAAATGGTTAGACATGAAACTTTTGGACTTTGATTCCTTTGGATAAACTCCTACACGTAAAACTGATAGATCGATGGGTATGTACAAGGTTTTCTTTAGTCTGTTTACACACACATTCAAACTGCTGTCCAGCAGCACAGTGACTGTGTGAGCCCTCACTTTCTCTAACACAGGACTGAACACACGCCTATAGAAGTATACGCATTTACTTAGAAGTGACCGGCTATTTTCTCCCTTGATCACTTTTTTTCATTTGTCTCCTATCCATCTCAGACATTTTCCTCTCTACTTCCCCAGTGTTCACAATTTCCTTCTCCTTTTGTTAGACTTTTGATATTGTTATTCACTCTTCTGTCCACAATGCCAAATGAACAACTGTTTTTATTAATAAAAGTACATGAGGATAATGTTTCAAAGGGTCTGAAATGTAATAATATAAAGTATGAATATATGTTTCTGTGTGTGTCTGTATATATATAAATATATACATATCAGTTGTTTGTATGGAAAAGGACATGCAGGTTATGATTATTACAATAGTTTTATTAAAAGAATGTCACAAGGTAACTGTAAACCTACTTTTGTCCACCCTGGTGTGTATGTGTAATATTAACTAGCACTTCTGAGCAACTCTGGACACCATTCCTCAATTAATGGCTTTATAAAACAGACATAGCTCTTTTCTTACAAAGAGTATGGTACAGTGGGGGAGACACACTTAGACGAGGCATCTTCCTCAAGTGTGACGGGGAAGCGCAGGAGTGTGCAGCACGGAGGGCATCTACAGGCTGGGGAGAAAGGCTTCCTGGAAGAAGTGAGCTAATGCCAGGCTAAACTGTGTCTCCATGGCCATGCTACAAGTTCTCTGAAGACAAGGACACCTGGCACTACTGGCAGCAAGGCCATGGCTCTATTCTACCCTCCTCAGTTCTGTGGTCTGAGCTCTGATCCCAGCACCTGTCTCACAAATGAGTGGCAGCTGGTTCAGGCGTGTGAACAGCAAAGTGCTTCCCTAAGCTCATGTACTAAATAAGAGCAGGCCAATGATTTCAAGAGTCCTTTTTACCTTAACAGGTAGTTTCTCACCCACAGACACTAATTTGCTTCATCCAACTCTCTCCTCCAGTTCTCCACTTACAAGTTTAATAGGCATCTCAAGTGGAAACATATAAAAACAACTCCTGGATTTTCCCCTCTAAGCATTCTTCATTAAAAGTCTTCCCATTTCAGCAAAAGGCAGCTTCACTTTCTAGTTCCTCAGGTAAGACACCATTAACTTCTTTTGCTTACATGACACATCTAACCATGAACAATACTGTGAGGTCCACTCTCAATGTATATTCAGAATCCAGTCATCCCTTGTCAGCTCCACCAGCTGATCCAAGACACCACATTACACTGAGGTGACTGGAGTAGCCTCCTAACCAGTCTCCTCTTTTCCCATACCTTTGCTGTTTAGCTCCACAAGTCAACCAGAGTGAGCATTTTAAAATCCAAGTTGGAGCATTTAACTAATTCCTCTGCTCAAACCCTCTGCTGGCTTCCCAGCCCCCTCTGAGCCCCCACATGTACCATATGCATCAGTCTCTACTGTCACCTTCTATCCCTCTCCCCTGACCTGCTCCATCT
The DNA here is from genome assembly GCF_014824575.4 of Sturnira hondurensis. Taxonomy (NCBI): domain Eukaryota; kingdom Metazoa; phylum Chordata; class Mammalia; order Chiroptera; family Phyllostomidae; genus Sturnira; species Sturnira hondurensis. The sequence goes on along the minus strand of NW_028081623.1, from coordinate 5,630,576 downwards.
ACTCTGGCGATGATGGTTTCCTCCAGTTCCAGAAAGAAACATGAATCAAACTCTTGTCTCAAGGAATCTGCCTTAAGGCCGGTCCCTCTGCTGAACCCCCACTGACAGCTGCAGCTGCAGGGCTTCCTCCTTCCAGATCTGTGCCAGGATGACACAGGAGTTAGGAGACATGTCTTCCCTGAACCACCATAAATTAAATGGCACCCATCTCCATCTCTTTCCCCACTTTCCTGTTTAACTACTGCCCTTGATTTTCACCACCAACATGACATGGTGACTTACTTGTCCATTTCTACTCACCAGAATGAATATAAACTTGCCCAAGGAGGGAATTCACCCATTTATTTATTTAGGTATCTGACACATCAGAACATTGCCCACACACATGAATGAATGAATGAATGAATGAATGAATGAAATGGTTAGCTCTGATTACAGTTTTCTACACTGTGGTGGTTGTTTCTCCCCAATAAGATTGTTCTTTCTGCCCTGACTGGTGTGGCTCAGTGGATTGAGAACCAGCCTGCGAACCATAGGGTCACTGGTTGATTCCCAGTCAGAGTGTAATAGGGTGAAGCCAAGTGGGGGGAATGGTCCAAACTGAAATTTGTAACGGGGTCCAGAACTCAGGGTGTCCAGGAAATATTAGAAAAAATATACATAGGATATTCCTCACCCCCACAAGTCTGAGTTGGGGGGACACATGGAGTAGGGCTATGCTGTTTTGCATAGCAACAGTTTTGCAGCTAATCTCTGGCATGGTCATTTAATATACCTATAAATTTTAACTTGGATATGTTTCATGGATATGATAATTAGCTGTGGCCATGTTTTGAAGTGGGGGATGGAAGTAACTTCCACCCAAGATGTAACAGAGGCAACTCTCACTGGTCAAGCCTGTGTGAGAGCTTGGAGATGATTGGCTCCACGCCATGGAGCCCTGCCTGCCTGGACTTACTATGGCAGCCTGGTAAAGCTGGACAAATATGGGAATGCTGGCAGGTGTAGCTGATTGTGGGAGGAGTCAGAAATAGGGCTGCAGAGAAAGACTGGCGTTGGGATTTAAACCCAGGCATGACAGCCATGCCTGGTTGGGATCCTGTGGCTTTGAAGTAATGTTGGAACCACCTGGCTTTGGAGTGTTCCTTTTTTGCCTGAGGCTTAGAAAACAGGAGAGACTTTGCCTGGAATAAAAGGGATGAAAGGGCCAAGAGAAGGTGCCACATGGTTTTGGATTAACTGGAGATCGCAGTGATGACATAGTGGATGGTGCCAGAACCTGAGCCACAGACTTCTACTTCTTTTCCTGAGATTTGATAGCCTGGACTGGGCAGAGGGAGAAGGAAATGTGTGTCTATGGATATTCTAAAGGACTTTAGTATTTTAATGAAGACATTAAGTCATTACTCTAAATCTGTATAACTTTTTAAATAAGTGATTCCTTTTCTTTTCACCAATCTCTGGCATTAAGACAGTGTTTCCCCTGGCAACAGGCAAGGTGAACCTAGTGTGGGGTGGGGATCCCCTTTTAGGTATAGTATATTGTTCACCACCTCCACACCCTGTCCTATTCTGTAACAAGGGCACATGCCGGGGTTGCAGGCCGGGTCCCCAGCAGAAGGCACATGAGAGGCAACCACACATTGGTGTTTTTCTCTCTCCCTCCCTTCCCCTCTCTCTAAAAATAAATAAAGTTTAAAAAACAAAGATTGCTCTGAGAGAAAAAGATTATGTCCTATCTTCTCTCCCCTCAACAGAAGGCAGTAAGATTCTCCACTGAGTATTCAATATATTCCCAACTGATTCTGAAGAAGAGGAATCGAAATATTTGACAAGAAAAATCATGACTTGGATTGTAATTCAGGTACAAAACACATTCGTTTCCCAGAATTCCCATATTTGTCCAGCTTTACCAGGCTGCCATAGTAAGTCCAGGCAGGCAGGGCCCCATGGCGTGGAGCCAATCATCTCCAAGCTCTCACACAGGCTTGACCAGTGAGAGTTGCCTCTGTTACATCTTGGGTGGAAGTTACTTCCATGGCTGCTGTAACAAATTATCACAAACTTGGTAGTTTAAAATAACAGAAATCAATTCTTTCATAGTTCTGTAGGCAAGAAGTCAGATCAGTTTCACTGGGCTAAAAATCTAGGTGTTGGTGCAGTTGTACGCCCTCCAGAGGCAATGGAAAAGAATCTAGAATCCTTGCTTCTTCTAGCTTCTGGGGCTGCCAGCACTCCTTGGGTGGGTCACTCCAATCTCTGCCTCCATGATCACACTGTCTTCCCACCAAAGGGAAGACACTCCCACTCTAACGACACATTTGACTACATTTAAGGCCCACCCAGTTAATGCAGGATAATATCACCATCTCAAGATACTTAATTAATCACACCTTTTGCCATAGTATTCTACCATTTAAAGAAATGTTTCCAGGTTGCAGGAATTAGTACTTGCTCTCTTGGGGGTTTATTATGCAGTGTAATAGAGAAAGCATTTCTTATAGAAATCAACAAACTACTTAGGTATCCCTATAGTCTAAATTTCCTTGCTTTTCATCAAAAGAAAAAGAAAAAGCAACTTTAAAGCAAACAAAAAAAGCCAACTGGTCCATTTTAAGAACTTAAAACTATCAATAATGTAAGGGGTTTTTTTGTATGTGTGTGTGTAATGACACACACAGGATAGGGAAACTGGAGAATCATTTTTTTATCCTAGGTTCTGAAAAACAACTTCCTTCCCATTATTGTTAATATGAATCAGGCTCTGTTCATTTAACACAGGGAAAAATTAGTGCATATTCAATTAAGAAAGAGAACTTGAATCCTATCAATGTAAGAGATAGGAAGTACCTAACCTCAGGTAAATTATGCTTTTGTTTTGGTAATAAGAAGCAAGGCATTAATCATTTTTATGCTTCCATTTCCAGGGAAGGGTAAATTTTAAAAAGCCATGTCTCTTTAATGACTTTCCTAGAATTTTATGATATAACAATGACAGCTAATATTTATTAGACACAGGATGTCAGATTCTATGCTAAGCTCTTTATTTGTATTACCTCATTTAATCCTCCACAAAATTTAGGATGTGAGAATAACCAGTACTCCCATTTTGTGTATGAAGAGATTTAGTCTCAGAAAGGATCACACAGGAAGTGAATGGAGAGCTTGTAACTGATGCCTGGTCTGTCTGACTCTAAAGTCAGAGCTCTTCCATTGGGCTACTGCTGGCATACCTTCTCATACCACTTTCACCTCACCTGACTTTTAGTCTATTTTGTTTAGGTTAAGCTATATAGCTTTTGGGAAACAAACAACTTTGGCTCTGAAGTATCTAATACAAAGCAAGCACTGTTATCCATGAAATAAATGTGAATAAGCTTTGGGCCTCTTTTGTAGAATAACTAATTTCATTTACTTGGGCATATAAAGGGCACATAGTTATATGCCACAAAATAGTCCCAAGTCTTATTGACAAGAAGTCTGGGCCTCTATTCTTTTATATTATTACCAAGCAAGCAGGATGATTTAGTTTTATCCTTCTTTCTCTGCCATTAACTCTAATGAAAAAGCTAAGGGAAATGGAAAGAATGGGGAAAGGAAAACCTGATGAGCCCACAAAACTAACAACATGTTCTGTAACTAGCCAAGACCAAATGGGTTATGGGAAATTTAAACAAGACTTTAAAAAAGCAGCATCTTGTGAATGTAGAAAAGCTCACAGTTTGTTTTTTACAATATAGGAAAAAAAGACTATCTTAAAACATATGCTTAGGAAAGGACTGAGTATTAAATGATTATCACATGGCAAAAACACTCTGGATGCAATAATACTCATGGTGAAAATATTCTGGTTGCAAGAAGCCATTCAAGAACTCATATTCCTCTGCACCATCCTCAGTGGATCTGTAACAACATGGACTTATTACAAGCCAAGCAAAACCACCTTGACAGAAGTCCCCCAGCCGATAATCAGTGTCACACTGTCCTTCCAGCAGAGGCTGCAGGGATACATATCTGGGCGAAGACTTATATCATCCCGGGGCACATTGGTGATTCTCTGCTTTGAGGTAATGTCAAAAATCTTCACACCCTGGAAAATAAAATAGCATTGAGCACTCTCTTCTTGGGAGAAGAAAAGTAAAGGAAAATTTATTAACAGCCACTGCCACACACCACTGATAACCAGCACTACAAAATACTGACAGTGTTTATTGAGTACTGCTGAGAGCCATGCAAAGGAAATGCTCCTACTCCACAGAAACCTGCGAGAACCTCAACAAAAGAGAACCTCAATATTTCTTTCTGGACAAAAGCAATTTTATTAGTAGATGTCATCAGCTGTTCAAATACAACACAAATGTGAAATATGTATAGATGTCAACAACTTCATTTCTAAAATGAAAGACAAGTAACATTTCTAATGTACCATTCCACTCACTACAAAATAAAGTTTGCTGTTTAGAAACACTTTGAAATTGAAAATCCACTACATAAAAAAAAAAAAACTACACCTGACATTTAAAATACTCAAATGGAAACATCAAGCAAGTTGCTAACTAAAAATAAACCAAGAGGCCACTACTTTGTTTACCTTTATTGCGACCAAGGAAAAAAGTATGAAAAGTCCTGAATAGCAAAGTAGATTCTGGGAGAAAAGAATAGAACTAATCTACTAAGTTATACCTTGAAACTTCAAAGGATATGCCAGCTGTCAAAAAGAATTTTTAAACTATCTATCAGCTCTAATTTACACTGAATAAACTTTAAGTCTGGCACCAAAAACCATGATCCACTTTTTAAAAGGCAGGCATATATTTTGCTTGTAATTATACTGGGAGTAAAATCAGAATTGGCAATATTACTTGTTTCATATCCACTGTTACTTGCCCTTGGCTAATAAGCAGATGGTATTTTCAAGACCACATTCCCAACACAACCTTTCAATTATTAAGATGCCTTTTTATTTTCTTGGCTATAATCCATACCTCAGGTTTCTTCCTCTAAAATAGAGTACAGAATATGCTGGGAGTTACTTTATTATGAAAGCCCAGAGCGATCTAATTTCTTTAACCTTCCAGGTATGATATGAATTGCCATTTGTATCTTTTAGAAATGACCACTGCAGTGAGTGCCATCTTTTCCCTTTGTTACCTCCCTCTCAGTCCAGCCACTCCTTTGGTTCTGCAGAAGCATTAAGAAGAAGGAGACGTTTTTTACCATATTATTGGCCCAAGCAATCAGATGGCCTCTCCACTTCACATTCCTTATGTTCCCTTCCCCTTCATGCAGAATGGAAGACTTCCACCTGCTCATCCAAGATCGTTCAAACAGCAGCAACTAGGGGCAAATATAAAAACTGAATTTCAGAAATGAAGAAAAATGTATTAGATACTTTTCTTACTATTTTTGCTTGGCCACTGACCGAATGACAAACAAGTCATTCTCAACAATATTTGTGCAGACTGATAGTACTACATAATTTGTGTTTTGGAAAGAATTTCCACTATATTTTATTCAGCCCAGGATACTGTTTAAAATGTATGAGTGGGGAAGTTACTACAAAGTCAAGCCACGAGGTGGCAGCAAAATACCAAAATTCACGGAGAATAATGCACATCAGTCAGTTAAAAGACTTGTATCATAAAATGTTCTTCAAACAATTGCCCAAGAGTTAATTTATTTTGTAAACTGGGAAATCAAACCTTCATACTCTTTCCCTGAAAGTAACATATTAATTATAGATTAAACCACAATAGTTAGAAGCAGTCTGTTTTTCATTTACCCAAGAAAAGTAACTTAGCAATGACATTTGAGCAGTAATTCACGTCGTAAGAGAAATAAATGTGCTTCAGTATTAAACTTCTTTTAAAAGTTCAGAGTAACTACAATCTTTATTTTAAAGAGGAGAATCTATAATTAAAAAATTTGCTGGGTAAGTTTTACTACCAAATATAACTGGTCAAAACCTCTAAGACTGTAGTTCTAATAATTCATGCATTATTAAGGATACAATAAAATATTTTTCTTGATATATCCAATTTAAATATTTTAAGAAAAGACATTAATACATAGTACTAATGATATCATAGTATATATATGATATAATTTATATAATTTATAACATATTACTTCACACATGTAATCCTGAAATGTTTTCCATTTAAAAGCAAATACTAATGACAGATTCCCTAACAATTTTTTTAAATTACTTTATTGTTGTTCAATTCCTAACAGAATTTTTAAAGTTCCCATTATCAGAGTCAATTTGTTTACTTAGTGTATTTTGTGTCCCTTCCCACCCCCAAAGAAGGGAGATAATAGGTATTAGAAGAGAGTAAAATTCATAGTTTACTTATATTTTTATATATCTTTCCCAATAGTTATGGTCATATAGTCAGAAAGTGCATAATAAAGAAAAAAACCTTAAAACTAAATTAGTGTCCATCTTTACAAATAAGCAGAGTATGGCCACTTTGTGTCTGAAGTTCTCTATTATCCTTGGAAAAGAAAAAAGGCCTCACACAGTCCGCTGTGGAAACTGGAAGCAGAGCTTTTACTGATCACATGCAGTCCTGTCTTTTTTTTTTTTAAATATATTTTATTGATTATACCATTACAGTTGTTCTATTCCCCCCCTTCAATCCCTTCCACCCGCACCCTCCCTCCCCCACCATTCTGCCCCCCCTTAGTTTATAACCACGTGTCTCAAGTCCTTTGGATTCTATATTTCCCCCACTATTCTCGCCCTCCCCCCTATCTATTTTCTACCTACCATCTATGCTATTTTCTGTGCCTTCTCCCCTCTTCTCCCCCTCCCACCCCCGTTTCTAACCCTCCATGTGTTCTTCATTTCTATGGTTCCACTCCTGATCTAGCTGTCCTCTTGGTTTGCTTTTGTTTTAGGTGTAGTTGTTAATAACTGTGAGTTTGCTGTCCTTTCACTGTTCATATTTTTCATCTTCTTTTTCTTAGATAAGTCCCTTTAGCATTTCATATAATAAGGGCTTGGTGATGATGAACTCCTTGAACTTGACCTTATCTGAGAAGCACTTTATCTGTCCTTCCATTCTAAATGAAAGTTTTGCTGGATAGAGCAATCTTGGCTGTAGGTCTTTGGATTTCATGACTTGGAATACTTCTTTCCAGCCCCTTCTTGCCTGTAAGGTCTCTTTTGAGAAATCCACTGACAGTCTGATGGGTACTCCTTTGTAGGTGACTGTCCCCTTATCCCTTGCTGCTTCTAGGATTCTCTCCTTCATTTTAGTCTTGGCTAATGTAATTATGATGTGCCTTGGTGTGTTCCTTCTTGGGTCCAACTTCTTTGGGACTCTCTGAGCTTCCTGGATTTCCTGGAAGTCTATTTCCTTTGCCAGACTGGGGAAGTTCTCCTTTATTATTTGTTCAAATAAGTTTTCCACTCGTGGCTGTTTCTTTCCCCCTTCTGGTACCCCTATAATCCGGATGTTGGAACGTTTAAAGATGTCCTGGAGGTTCCTAAGCCTCTCCTCATTTTTTTGAATTCTCATTTCTTCATTCCTTTCTGGTGGGATGTTTTGTTCTTCCTTCTGGTCCATTCCATTGATTTGAGTCCCAGTTTCCTTTCCATCACTATTGGTTTCCTGTGCATCTCCCTTCATTTCAATTAGTTTAGCCTTCATATGTTCCTCTAATTTGTGACTATATTCCTCTAATTTGTGACTATAATCTACCAGTTCTGTGAGCATCCTGATAAATAGTGTCCTGAATTGTGCTTCTGAGAGGCTGGCAATTTCTCGGTCGCTTAGAGTTATTGGCTCTTGGACTTTGAGTTCTTCTTGTGCCATCTTTCAGGTTGTTCGTGCCTGTTCCATAGCAGGATCAGAGCCCTAAAATGTTCACTAGAACAGGGCAACTAAGTTGCTGGGTTGTGACGTTGTATGTGGGGGCGGGGTCAAAGAACGACAATGGCTCTCACTGGTATTGCAGCGCAACTAAGTCGCTGGGTTGTGATGCTGTATGTGGGGGCGGGGTCAAAGAGGGACTATGGTGTCCTGTCCGCTGCCTGCTGCCACGGCCCTCACCGGTGCCGCAGTTGCTGCTGTCACCTGGCCCACACGTTTCGTCCCACTGCTCGCGAGTGTGCCACCGCCGTCAGCCCTCGCCCCCTGGGGCCTGCGTGGTCTGTCTCACTGTGTGCGAATATGCGCCCGCGGTCTGCCCCGCACCCCAACTGGTTCCCGTCTGCCTGCGCGCCTGGGTCGGGGGCCCTGTCCTGCCCGACCCTGCTCGCTGCTGGCTCCGCCCCTCTTACCATCCCCGTTGAACGATTAGATGTACTCGGACTTCCGTATAATTCAATTTTCTGTCCTTTGGTTGTGTCTTTGTTTCTCCAAACCTTTGTTTTATTCAAACTTGGTTGTGGGAGAAGGCACAGTGTTTCCACCTATGCCTCCATCTTGGCGGAAGTCGATGCAGTCCTGTCTTTTGACCTTCTAAACCCCCTTCTTGTCCTCCCCTACCTCAGGTCCTAAGTAAGAAATGTCTCCACCACCATGTCTCCTTACTTCCTTAGGTCTGCTGTCTGTGATTCAGCCTCTCCCTAAAAGCTAAGGTCCCTGAATGTGTTCAGTATTTTGTACTAGGATAGGTTTGAAATTCAGGGAGTAAAGAGAAAGTCTGAGAATATAGTTCCTGCTACACATTCCACTAAAGATAAGTAGCTAAAATTAATTATATTAAACATGAGGAACCGGTAAGATTGAAATGTTTATCTTTCATCTGTCATCTGGATTGGGTGGGGGTGACTGAGGGCTGGACCCAGGGAGCATTCCATCGCGGCCTGCTGGAAGGAACTGTGGCGGGATGGCCAGGATGAAATTGTGCTGGAACTTGTCACCAAGTTCCTGTCCCCCACCAATTCCTACCTAGAAATGACTGGTGCAGTATTAAAAGGGAACAAACTGCACCAGGGTTAGAAAAGTTAAATATGCCCCAAATTTTAAGTTAAAAATTCTATGAAGTGATAGAAATAAGACCCCAGTGAAGGCATGACTCAACTCACTACAAGAAAAATCCTGCCTCTTCTGGGCAAGATGACGGTGTTAGTAAAAGCACTTCTCGACTCCTCCCACCACCACATCAAAATTACAACCAAACTACAGAACCACCATCATTCAGAATGCCTGAAATCTGGCTGAATGGAAATCCTCCAACTAGGGAATTAAAGCAGAGGCCACATTGAGACTGGTATGAGGGGTGGAGACAGAACAACCTGGTCCCACACTCATGTGTAGCAAATAAAAATTGGGAGAGAGATGTCAGGTGCAGAGTCCCCTCCCCCCCCACCCCGAGGAGTGAGGGTCCCATTCCTACACCAGGCCCTCCAGCCCAGGGTTCTAGTGCCCGGAAGAAAAGTCCCCATAACTTCTGGCTGTAAAAACCAGTGGGCAGTGTGGCTAAGGGAGACGGAAGGCTTTAGGAGTCCTGGGCAGTTCCTCTTAAAAGGTACAGATTTAGTTGGACTCACTCCCATTTGAGCTGCAGCACTGGGGCTGCAGCTTCAAAAGTACTGGAGACAAAGCGGAAGAAACTTAATTGTCTGGCATCAGGATGAGAGCTAGGGAGGAAGGGAGACAGCTTTCTCCCAAAGAGAAGTGCTGGCAGATTCCAATGTTCCTTTGATGAGCCCTCCCTGCACAGAGCCAGCAGGTGGGCACCATATCTGAGTCCTCATCAGCCTGGATCACAGTTTTCCCCAAGGTGATTCCCTGAGCTGCCCCACCCAACTTTCAGGCCAACCCAAGCTGTTTACAGTGGCTTTTCCATACTAATGGCATGTCTTGGCTCATGCTTCACATATTTTCCTCAAATCTCTCAAGCAAGCAGCACGCCACATTCCACTTACTAAGTGGCTCTAGCCCTGAGCACTTGTAGCAGCTGGCTTGGGTTCACAGCCTGGCCTCACCTGGGTACCTCCAAGCCCAGCACAAGTAGCAGCCACCTGCAGATAGCTTTGCAGCTCATGCCCAGTGGCTCATCCCCAGTGGGCAGAACACAGGTGGCAGCTGACCTTGGCCTGAACCTCCTAGGAGGTCTCAGAGTCAGTGCACCCAATCAACAGCCTCAGACCATGTCAAAGCATCACCACCCAACCACCTCCACAAAGATATACTCAAGGAGTGGACTCAGTGGGCACCAGAGCTCCACTAGAGTGAGTTCTGCTCCATGGGGTCAGCAGCTCCACAGCTCCACAGTGGTCAGAGTTCCATAGGTGGTGGTCAAAGTCAGTCCTTGCAGTGAATCAGCTTGGGGATAAATCCCTCCCATTGATGTGGCAATAGCATTCAAAGCTCAACTACATAAGGAGGGTGTACAAAGCCCACACCCACATGAGGGATGGGGTCAGCTGGAATGCCCACCTGGAGTGATCAGAGAGTCTGTTCACTGGAGAGCCACTGTACACTATAGAACACCTACTACATTAGGCCACTCTACCAAGCCTGGGAGACATAGAAGCTCTGCCTAATAAATGGAAACAAATACAGGGAGGCTGCCAAAATGAGGAGACAAAGACACATGGCATAAATGAAAGAACAAAAGAAAATGCCAGAAAAAGAACCAAACAAAATGGAGATAAGCAATTTACTAAGTGCAGAGTTCAAAACACTGGTGATAAGGATGCTCAAAGAACTTAAAACCTCAACAGAATAAAAAAGGATCAGTCAGAAATAAGAGACACTAATTAAAATGAAAAATAATTTATAGGGAATCAACAGTACAGTAGATGAAGCAAAGAATCAAATCAATAATTTGGAATATAAGGGAGTAAAAATACAGAATCACAACAGCAAGAAGAAAAAAGAATCCAAAAAAAATGAGGATAGAGTAAGGGTTCTGGGACAATTTGAAGCAAGTCAACATTTGGTTATGGGGGTGCTGCAATGAAAAGAGAGTAAGCAAGAAATTGAAAACCTATCTGAAAAAAGGTAATGACAGAAAACTTTCATAACTTGGTGAAGGAAATAGAAATACAAGTCCCGGAAGCACACAGAGACCCAATCAAGATGAAGCCAAAGAGGCCAACACCAAGACAAATAATTAAAATTCAAAAGGTTAAAGACAAAGAGAGAATCTTAATAGCAGCAAGAGAAGAGCAGTCAGTTACCTAAAAGAAAGTTCCCATAAGACTCTCAGCTAATTTCTCAACAGAAACATTCCAGGCTGAAAGGGATTGGTAAGAAATACTCAAAGTGATGAAAAGGAAGCACCTACAATCAAGATTAATCTATCCAGCAAAGCTATCATTTAGAAAAGAGGGACAGAAAAAGAGCTTCCCAGATGAGAAAAAGCTAAAGGAGTTCATCACCACCAAACTAATATTACAGGAAATGTTACTCTTCTTTAAAAGGAATAAAAAACATATCAAAAGTATGAACAATAAAATGGCAAATCATACATAACTATCAACAATTGAATCTGGAAAACAAAATAAACAAGCAACACAGAAACAGACTCATAGATACAGAGAACATTAGATGGCTGCCAGATGGGTGGAGGATTGGGGGGATGGTTGAAAAAGACAAAGGGATACAGACAAATTTGTTGCCACAGAATAGTCATGGGGATATAAAGTACAGCATAGGGAATATAGTTAGTAATATTCAAATTATGTATGTTGTCAGATGGGTACTGAATTTATTGGGATAATTATTTTGTAAGTTATATAATGTGTAATCATTGGTGTGTATACCTGAAACTAATATAATAATGTATGTCAAATGTAATTGAAAAATTTAAATGAGGAAGGAGAAAAATATGCAATACAAGCCTATAAGGATATCATACATAGAGTACATAAAGTAATGAAAACATAAAAATGAAAGTTTTTCCTTTTTATAATATCTTCCATATTCCCTGTGTGATGTATATACTTTTTAACCTCTTCACGGCCCTATAAACAACATTATATTTACATGCATGTGTAACTGAGTGGGTTTTCTAAAAAAGCTACCACCTGCTATCAGTGGACAAAAAAATATCATTCTGATTTAACATTAGTCAAAAAAATGTTTAACTACTGTTTCTCAATTTTTTGTTGTGACCCAGAGTGAGAAACACAACTTATATCACAAAGGGTATAAAGATGCCTGTGTGTGTATGTATGAAAATGGAGACAATATATTTATGAAACACATCTCCCCTTACTATATTTAATTTACTTGAATTAAATTTAATTAAAATTAACTTTATGTAATTTTTATTTAATTTAGTCTGCTCTATTTTATTCTATTCTTTTAAATTAAGAAAAAAAATCCAATTACTAGATTGACGTTGTAACCAACCCATGGATTGTGACCTACAATTTGAAAACCTAATTAAAATGGTTTCCTTGGAGCTTATTTTTTCCAATAATTCTTTGGTTACCCAGTTCTAAGTATATTCTGCTTTTATTTGGATGATGTCTTGAGTGTATGGAGGTGGCTCCCAGGATTTCAGGAGATGGAAGGCAGGAGACACAAAATTTTTTGGCAAACATCCTTGCACATGTAATTTTTGTGTACTTGTATATTTCTATAGGTTATACATCACTAAAGGTGTAAATGTTGGACCAAAAAGTATGTGCTTGAGAAACTCTGATGTGCATTGTCAAATTGCTTTTCCAGAATTTATCTGTACATGTTCTACAATATGTAAATACATGCATATTGTTCCAATATGTGAACAATAATGGAACATCAAGGAAAAATACTCACTGTCACTCGATGTCTAACCAATCCACAAATACTTTGTAAGTGTTTTTAATGTATACATCAGTATAAAATAAGTATTAAAGAACAGTATTAAATAAGTATTAAAAGAAGGAGGTAATCATATTCTCCTTTTACATTAGCATACCATCCTTGGGCAAGTCTGAATGGACATCCCTCATATAATGTCTGTTCCATTGATGTGTCCATTTTTAGAACAGAATTTTATGATCTCATATGCCTCTCAAAATGACTCTAATGTGATTTTTACATAAGTACTCATTTTCTTTTTTAATGGTAGGATGAGGTAAAAATTTTAAGGGATAAATTAAAGTGTGGAGAAATGTTTACTTGTGTTACATGTCATGTGTTTAGTGGCTAGTTTGCTTTTGATCCTTGGTAAAGAACTGACGACTCAGGCAGGCAGCTCAGGTTCTGCAGCCACCACTGGGTATACTCCTTGGTCCTATAGTTCCACCACTTGGAACTGGGCCTTGGGTTGTGCATAGCAAAAGTCTCCAGTCTACTCAGCAGGTATCATTATTTTGCTTTTCAACTTCATAAATTATTTTTGAAAAATCAGAAGATTACATACCCACACACCTGATTTTTCTTGAAAAATTAAAATATGCAGCAACACTGGCTCAGATTCTCTTATTAATTGACCAGAGCTGAGTCCCAGACACCCATTTTAGATGGAGCTTGAACTTGTTTCTGTTTGCCATAGTGAGGGCTCCCAGTTTTTTAAAATAATTCTAAAATATATTTTATTTATTATTTTTAGAGGGGAAGGGAAGGAGAGAGGGAGAGAAATATCAATGTATGGTTGCCTCTCATGCGTCCCCTGCTGGGAACTGGCCTGCAACCCAGGCATGTGCCCTGACTGGGAATCGAACCGCGATACTCTGGTTTGCAGGTCCACGCTCAATCCACTGAGCTACACCAGCCAGGGCTCCAATTTTTAAATTAAATTTCCTTTCTCATTTTACCTCCATCTCTTCTAGGTTTGAATTTGAGACTCCTGAGGGTCACTGGAATTTATTGGCAAGCCTTCACTCTTTCTAAATTGATTACATTCTAGATAGTATAACATAATGAATGGATGACCTGACTATGCTCTACCATTCCTACATCATCTGGACAGGCTCATTCATTTACCCCACTGCCTGGTTTGCAATCCTGGATGCATATTTGAATCACCTGACAGCTTTGATGTTACTGGGACCCAACATTAGATATTCTGATGGAATCTAAACATAAGTTTTATAAAAATCTTTCCTAGTGTTTGCAATGTGCAAATTAGGTTGAGAACTGCTTGTATAGTTAGTGCTTTGTATAATTTTATTTTACTGAGTAATTTAGCAAACAAAAACAATGAAAAATTCTAGGATGTAAGCAGATGCAACAAGAAAGGTATAATTACCACCAGAAATAGATGGATCTAAGCAGGGGCTGGTGAGCAGATAGATCCTAAGAAATATGCTGAAACCCTTCATCCCACTGTTCTACAGCAGCCTTAATATCTGCATCAAAGTTTCCTAGCTGTCCCCAGACTGCTGGCTTGTATTTGATTAATATTAGAATAAAGATCCCCTTATGGTGCTGAAGAAATTTAGCTACCTTTCTCTGAGCATGAGCATCTTTTTATACAATGTACAAATATACAGATTTCACACTCAAAGGAGAGTTTCCTATGGCAAAACTATAGGTGATATTTTTAAGTTATATTTATGTAACAGATTTTCCTTATGAATTCTTGGCTCTTTACCACTTTCTATAGTGAAGATTCAGTGAAAATCTGTGCTTGTGACCAGATGTTAATTTTCAAGGGTTGATATTTATAATGGATAAAATCTAACTTCAAAATACAGTTGATCCTTGAACAATATGAGGTTGAACCATGCAGGTCCTCTTATATATTGACTTTTTTTCAATAAATACTGTAAATGAATTTTCTCTTCCTTATGATTTTCTTAATAACATTTTCTTTTCTCTAGCTTACTTTATGGTAAGAAAATAGTATACAAATATGTGTTAACTGTATGTAAATTTAACATACAAATATGCATTAATTGACTTTTTATTACTGGTAAGGCTTCCAGTCAATGGTAGGCTATTAGTCAAGTTTCCCTAACCCTGGCATTGTTGTGTCAACTGTAATTACTTTTCTTTCAGGTTATTATAAGAAGCTATATTAGATTAGTACATGCTAATAAATGGCTTACCATTAAATCCTATATTCTTGAAATAAAAAAAGGAAAAAGAAAAAGCCTGCCTGTGAAGTAATGGGCTGGGTAGAGTGGGCTGGAGGTGAGGGGAATCACAGGGAAAATGTCACACAGGGTCACAGAGGCTTTTGGTCAACACTGGTAGTTGACACCTGAGTAGCTACTCCCAACCATCACTTGGCAACACATTTGAAAAGGAAAGCAAGCACACTGGCAATAGGAAAACACCCACCAAGGATAGTTGTGCCCAGGTATGACAGGTGGGCAGTACCGGTACACACTTCAAATTGCCTTAGTAAACACAGAAAGCAGGCTTTTAAAAAATACAGCATTTCCCTATGGCACCAATGCTTATATTCTTTGGTAGCCATTTTTTCAAAGACAACTGTTGGAAAAATGTGTTCTAATTCAGGCAATAACAAAAACTTCCTTCTCCACCATTGTCCAGAATAAAAAAAATTGAGCAAGTTCTCAGAATCTACAATAAATTCACAGCAACTTCAACTCTGAATACTGAAAACAGAAAATGAAATGAAAATGTTTTATGAGACAGTCATAAAACAGAGAACTTTAAAAAATTCTTCTTGTTTTCAGGTAACAATAAAATTAAGCAAGAAATTAGTAACAAAGGATAAGCAAAACAAAACTGAAAAAGAAAAAACTTAAGTAAACAATAAGTAACCTCTATTATTGGATGAAAGAGAAAATCAAACTATATCCAGAGCACTCTGAGAATAAAAACACAAATACTACAAATCTAAACTTTAGGGGATGCAATCAAAATTATAAATAAGAAAAAGTCCACAGCTCTAAAAGTTAATGAAAAAATGGATGTGCATGTACTAGTTACATGACAAAAAAATATTTTTACCAAGATATGTAAAAGGAGAACTAAATAAATAGAGAGATACATCATATTCCTGGGTAATACAACTCAAAATTCTCATGGGAGGCTCATTTGTAGAACTTCTAAAATCCTATAAATTCATTTGAAAATATGTAAGAACAGAAACTTTAAAAAAATTATTTTATTGTTATTCAATTAGAGGTGTCTGCACTTACCCCCCAACACTCCCCCTCCAATCCAGCCATTCTCACCTCCCTCCCCTGCTTCCATACCCCCTTGGTTTTGTCCAAGTGTTCCACATAGTTGTTCCTGAAACCCCTTCCCTGCTTCACCTCATTATCTCCTCCCACCTCCCCTCTGATTACTGTCAGATTGTTCTTAATTTCAAAGTCTCTGGTTATATTTTGCTTGCTTATTTATTCTGTTCATTAGGTGCCACTTAAAGGTAAGATCATATGGTATTTGTCCCTCTCCACCTGGCTTATTTCACTTAGAGTAATGCTCTCCAGTTCCATTCATGCTGTCACAAAGGGTAAGAGCTCCTTCCTTCTTTCTGCTGCATAGTATTCCATTGTGTAAACGTACCATAGCTTTTTATTCATTCATTTACTGATGGGCACTTAGGTTGCTTCCAGCACTTGGCTACTATGAACCTTGGGATGCATAGGTTCTTTTGAATTGGTGTTTCAGGGTTCTTAGGATATAATCCTAAGCAATTCCAGCAGTGGAATTGCCCAGGCAAAAGGCAGTTCCATTTTTAGTTTTCTGAGGAAATTCCATACTGTCTTCCACAGTGGCTACACACGTCTGCATTCCCACCAACAGTGCCCTGGGGTTCCCTTTTCTCCACATCCTCTCCATCACTTGTTGTTTGATGATTTGCTTATGATGGCTATTCTAACAGTTGTGAAGTGGTATGGGTTTTTAAATTAAGCAATTTGTGTGTGGACTGATCCTGACACACAGCAAAATGTTTTATAAAATTAACACTCAAAACACTGTAACAATGGCCCAATAACTGGCAGATGAAGGAAAAAGGAAAGAACTGACAAAGGTGAATCATGGTAAGGACAGGCAGGCATTGTGTATGTGTGTGCACACATGCACAAAGGAAATGGCACCCTCACACTACTGAATAGTAATCCCACCATCTTCTTGGAGGAGCCTTTGGGATTATGGACTCAAAGTTTAAAATGAAACCAGTTATGTCCATGCCTAGAAATTCATGTTAAGAAATGATCAGGCAAGAGAGTAAAGATGTATGTAAAGTTATTTATAATCACCAGAAATGGACTAAAAACTGAGTATTAATTGAGTAAAATGTGGTAGGTAGAGCTAGACCTATGAAGCATATGCATCCATTTTAAAATTATTTTATACATGTACATTTATTAGTATGAAAAGATATTTAAGGCATATTAAATAAAAACGCAGATTGCAAACTAGTACTAAATATGGTGACCTTTAAATAAAACATGAGTGTGTATCCATGTATAAAAATCTAAAATATGCCTTGGCTGATGTAGCTCAGTGGATTGAGCACAGGCCTGCGAACCAGAGGATCGCGGTTCGATTCCCAGTCAGGGCACATGCCTGGGTTGCAGGCCGGTTCCCTGCAGGCCAACTCCCAGCAGGGGACACACCAAAGGCAACCATACACTAATGTTTCTCTCCCTCTCTCCTTCCCCTCTAAAGATAAATAAATAAATAAAATCCTTTAAAAAATCTAAAATATATTATAAATAACAATTAATTCTAGAAATAACTGATAGATTTTTATATTATTTCAGTTTTATAATTATTTCTCATGAAACTTATGAATTATTTTTATAATGTTAATAAGTGTGACAATAAAAATGCATTCTCTCACTTTACAATTAGAATAATCTAGGGAAATAGTTGAAACAAAACAATAAAACAAACAAAAAGTTCACTGGTACTTAGACAAAGAAGGAATGTGTGAAGCATACATAGTGAATGTGTATTAGAATTAATTCACATAAACTGTAGCTATTTTTTTAAACAAACCATTAACTATGGAAAATTTTTAATAAAGTCTTGCAATAGCAAGCAAAATCCCACCCAACTCCAACCAGTCCTTTCAGTTGTGGTTGGTGTGCTTTTGTTGCAGGAGGATGCTGAGGCCAGCTGGACCCTGGCCTCCTTCTGTCTCCTACTCTAGCTCCAAAGAAAACTTCCAGCAGAGGGCAATAAAAAAAGGAAGGAGAGAATCCTGAATTAAGTGCACCTCACAGCTGAGTCTGAGTTTCCAGAGTTCTATTTCAACAAGTCTTGTATACTCTGATCTGATGTGGAATCAAAGGAACAAAGAAGCTTCTTCCTCAACGACCTTTTTATAGTACAGAAGACACACGACATTCTGTGCAACTGATGGGGTGCTCAAAAAAGTATAGGAGGCTAATATACTAACTTCTGCAGAAGAAACAGATGCTAATTTATTTGCATTACAATTTTAGACATGATTCATGTTACTTTACTCATGTTTTTCAAATAGCAGTAGCTTCAATCACTTCATTTTCATATTCATATTTTGTGGATGAAAACAAGCAATAATCTGTATATAAATGCTCTTAAATATATTATGAAGATCGTCATTTACAATAATTCTTCTATAAGTCAAAAAATTTCCTCCTAAATTCTTGGTTCAGTATATGTTTTAGGGTCATGCTGGTTCTCCTGAGGGATAATGAGTACCATATTCTATCTTGGTTACTAAGGTTCATGTATTTCCCTTTCATCTCCCAGACTCAAATGCTTTGGGGAAAGGACTACATCTTATACTTTGCTAGACACACAAGGCATAATAAATAATAAATACTGAGTAGGGTTTCCTAGGCCTACCAGTCTTAATCTTTCCTTCACTGTCCAAACACACATTGTGTTTGCTTTAAGACAGGGTGTCAAACTCATTTTCACAGAGGGCCACATTAGCCTTGCAGTTGCCTTCAAAGGGCTGAGCGTAATTGCAACTCCTTAACAGTTAAGGAGTAGTTACATTTATATAGTCCTAAAATTACTTTGGCCCTTTGAAGGCAACCGCGAGGCTGATATGGCCCCCAGTGAAAGGGTTTGACACCCCTGCTTTAGGAGAAGCTACAAAAACTCTCCAGGCACTTAGCCCATCTGTAGTTAGTGATGTCCAGTGGAATCTGCCCTAATCTCAAAGACCTAAAGAAAAGAACCCAGTGGTTGCTCCCATGATATATATCCTTGCTTTGAGAAAGGAGCTGCTTATAGTGACCCCAAGTCCTATTCCAGAAATGTTGGTCTCTATCCCATTTCTCAATGCAAGAGGATATAATTTATGCACAGCCTGTCACAAAGTTGAAAACTACTTTTAAGGTTAACATTCCCATATTCGGTTTAGATAATTGCAGTTCCTTTATTTTAGGGATGCCAACTTGGCCTGAAAAGTGTTTATTTGAACTGTGTCTGCCTGCCTGCAGAAGGCTCTCTGGGTTGCTGGAGTGCCCACTTCTCCTCATTGTCTTGTGCCCAGCCTGCTTCTCTCCTCTGTGTTACCTGCCTGGCCTTGAAGCATTTAATTCTGCATTCCCTTTGCACTCCACTAAACTAATGAGTCCTATTTTCCAATCCACATATAGTATAAAAATCTTAAATATCGGCTAGTAATTATGGAATCATTCCCATTACTGGTCTTTGAAACTCTCCAAATACATCTGCTGTACATGCAGGATTTGATTTGTAACATTTTGTAGGACATACAGTTTCATACTGGAGGGAAAAGGACCAGACAATACATTCTCCACTTGCTTTTTTAATCCTAGTCTATGGGAATCTCAAGCAGAAACACATTGCCTGGCAGGAATGTCAAGGAAAGTTATGCTCCAGTGATTTCAGTAAAGAGAAGCTGCTTTTCTTACAAATATTCTATGCTAATTTAACTACCACAAAACTATCTGCCTGTATTTCACCGACATTTAATAAAATCCATTTCTTTCTTCTAGTCATAAAACTGCCTAGAAACCTACTGAGCATGAATTTTCAACAAAGCATTTTAGAGGGTTAGCCACCGAGTGAACTACCTTAAAAGCAGCTGGTTAATTTATTTGGTTCATCTTCCACATTCTGTAACACTGAATTGTCATTATCACAATACTGAGAGCAATTTAAGCTCAATGGGAGCTAAGTACATAGAGAGAAAAAACTGTTTCCAAAAGGTCTATTTTTTTGTTGTTGTTGTTGGAGAAAGTATTTTAGGGCTTTATTTCCCATAAATCCACATTCTGGCAGTCAGCACTCTCGGTACTTATATTTCAGTAGGAGCTCTCACATCTTCAGCAATATACTTTATTCTTCTATGTGTTGTACTGATAAATCTATCTAGTACTTTCCTACAGTACACAGTGTAAGGATGCACATCCCAGAATCTCCCTTACATGTGGTGGGATTCCTACCGGACTGTAATAAAACTGCCAATTCTAGTCACATAACACCTGTCATTACCCATCACCCACTGTTCCCTGTTGGAAGAAGCAGGAGTATGACTGGCCCCTTTTTAATCATCTTGTGATCTTTCAGGTATATAAATCACTGGACTCCTTCAGGCTTCCTAAACCCCAGCAATACTGCTTGCTCTGAGGCAGAGAAGAAAGTAGAAAAGGCCGTGGCCTGGGGTATAAGGCCCTGGGCAGGTCTCAGGTACCAGGTGCATTCCTACAGGAAGCACCAAGGGGCTAAGAGGAAACAAAGACTCCACAAAAAATAAAAATGATGGATCAGAGAAGATTCTGGAACTCAAGATAATAAAGTAGAGAAACAAAGAAATAAAAGCAAAACCCAGCAAGTCACAGCACACCAAAGAGGACTTTTCTCCTTAAAAACAGACAAAGGAAATAATGATGAGAAGGACTTGTCACAGAAGGACTTACAAACCCAAGATTAGCAATTAAATTTTAAGTCAAAAAAGCAAATGAGAAAAAATGACCTGGGATGGTAGCTGGCTGCTGAAAGCAGACAGGAGGCTTCAACCTGGATGGAGTCAGGAGTGACTGGAAGAAGAGCCCAGTGAACAACAGAGAGCCTTTGTCTTGCTTCTTAGCTTTGGCTCAGTAACAAAGTTTAAAACACACAGCTTTTTCAAACACCATCACAACAGAACATATAACATGTAGGAAGAAAAAGAGAATTTCCCAATTATGTTATTGCTTTAAATGTAGTGGTTATTTTTTGAACAAGTTGCAATCCTTCAAACTCCCTTCTTTAAAGGTAATTTAACATGTTTAAAAGCAGCTAAATTTAGGCCAAATACCACTGCCATTGAAAGTCTCTATACACAGATGGGTTTCCAAAACCCACTTGATATGCAATATTTTAGTAAACACAATTCCACTGCTACACAGGTTTTGGAAAACCCCTAGAAGTTAACTAATCCTGCGACAATTATGTAGCTAGATTAATGTTTTTAAATTTAAAAAGACTCAGTTTCAACATAAGGAAGAGTCAATTCAGTGACCAAGAAATCCAAGCTATGGGTTCAAGATGAACAAAAGAAACTGAACACTAGCAGTACCACTTAGGAGCAGTTTCCTTTATACTAAAAACTTGTGATAACAGATGGCTATAAATCTAGGTATTTACCTGCTGACTTGTATGGATTTAGGAATCTACTGTAGCCAGCATGTGAGGTAGACCCCTACTTAAACTAGTGATCTGCAATTTCACATAAGCAAACACAATCACAAATGTGATTTCAGAAACAAAGGGGATATTTTTAAACAATTTACCACTGAAACCAAACCAAAACAAAACTTCCACAGATTTAATAGATCTGGCTGTTCAAACATCTTGGGTCAATTTTTCAGTGTGCAGTTGTCTGAGGCTTTATTTCCCAGGGCTGGGTTCAAGATTAGACCTTTCTGCAGCCAAAGACAGACAACGTGAAAGTCATCTGCTGTGTAAGTAAACTTGAATTAATGTTCTATCTGATGAACAAATATTAACTATGCATAATTTTAATTCTAATTTTAACTATGCATAATCTCAATCACAGATGACTGCAGTGAGATTCTGCACATCAAGGACATGAAAACAATATAATATTGCTAAGTCCTGACTAATAAAAAAGTCACATGAACACACAAGTTTATGTATTTGAACAAGCACTTCAATTCAATAAAAGAAAAGCAAGCCCTGACCAGTGTAGCTCAGTTAGTTGGTCATTGCCCCCAAAAGCAAAAGGTTGCCAGTTTGCCAGTCAGGGCACATGCCAGGGTTGTGACCTGGTCTCTGGTCAGGGTGCAAGCGACAGGCAACCAATCAATGTTTCTCTCCCTCCCTTTCTAACCCTGCCTTCCCCTTCTCTAAAAATAAATAAATAAAACCTAAAAAGAAGAGAAAAGCAAAGCAAAATGTTTAGCCCTGGCCAGGTAGCTCAGTTGGTTAGAGCATCATCCCAATACACCAGGGCTGTGGTTCAATTCCTGGTGAGGGAAAATACAAGAATCAAGTAATTAATGCATAAATAAGTGGAACAACAATTCGATGTCTCTCTTTTACTCCTGCTCTCTCTTCCCCTTCCTCTCTCTCTAAAATTAAGGGTGTGTATAGGTATGTGTGTGTGTATGAGTGATATATATATATATATATCATACATATAGATAGATAGATAGATAGATAGATAGATATCATACATATAGATAAATAGATAGATAGCCATGGCTGGTGTGATAAAGGTATGTGTGTGTATAGGTATGTGTGTATGAGTGATACACACACACACACACACACACACACATATAGATAGATAGATAGATAGATAACCATGGCTGGTGTGACTCAGTGGATTGAGTGCTAGCCTGCAAACCAAAGGGTAGACAGTTTGATTCCCAGTCAGGGCGCATGCAGGTGGGGCAAGAGAGAGGCAACCACACATTGACATTTCTCTCCCTCTCTTTCTCTCTCCCATCCTTTCTCTCTAAAAGTAAATAAATAAAATCTTTAAAAAATTAAGTATATATGTTATATATATATATATAACATGGCCTTTCTTTAATCAAAAAAAGGAAGAAAAGAAACAGGAGAAAAACAAAAGGTAAGGACATTACAGAAGAAACCAAGTCAGGTAAACCTGCCTTTAACTGGGGGCACTGGCCTGTCCTTAACAGCTTAACCGCCTCTGCGGAAGCAGCAGGACTGATGGTTTGGGGCAGCTGCACATCTACGAAGCAGAATATACTCGTCCTCTTTTATACACTTCAGTGTCTACTCTAAAGGCTCATTATGAT
Source organism: Sturnira hondurensis (assembly GCF_014824575.4). NCBI lineage: Eukaryota > Metazoa > Chordata > Mammalia > Chiroptera > Phyllostomidae > Sturnira > Sturnira hondurensis. The sequence continues at coordinate 5,607,508 of NW_028081623.1, read as the reverse complement.
TCCTATATAAAGCCTCTGGGAGAAAAAAATAATTATTCTAGATTTAGCCAAAATTGGAGAAAAGGCCACAGGCTATTCAGTAAGCAGCAATAATTTGCACTCAAACTGGTGATAAATATCAAATGGACAGTCTTCATTATCTGGGCTTTGATGGCAGTATTAAAAGCTGCTCCAAGCAAAGCATGCAAGCAGACAAATCACAAAGGAACATGTGTAAGTGGCCAGTAAGTAAAAATGCCCCCAAATCACTAATAATGCAAAGAAGTTACAAAATAGAACAATAAACTATCTTTGTATATTAAATTGGCAAATAGGATGTGCTCATTCGCTATTCAAAATATTTAAGAACAAACAGAACATTCTCAACATGCAAAGAAAAATATTTTCTGCAGGAGCAAAGATAGTTTGATTGCTCTAAGGGGACAGATAGTGGGCTTAACAACAGAGTTCGGGGGAATGATGCAATCCATATGGAGACATTACATTCAAAAACGTTAGCTGAACTCATTAAAGGAAAAGGGCTTCCATTCTCAACAGGCTTTTGATGGATATGAAACAAGAAGAATCACTGAGGAAAATAAAGTTGCCATGGATCCATCTCAAAGACTTTGGAAGTCCTACATATTGACCTGAAAAAAGTAATTATTCAGTAATATTTGAGACAAACTTAATTTTGAAAGCAACGAAGAACACCTATTTTTGAGACTAAACATGATCTCTATTTTCATCACTGGATTTCTATTGTTAGCTTCAGTTTGGTACATAAAAAAACACACCCAAATATACTTTTATAATACAGTTATTTTACAACTTGGTTTTACATATATAAAAATGTTTGTAAACATTGTATTTCTTTGAACCTCTCATTAATTGGTGATTTTTAATCAATATTAATGTGGTTAAAGCATGAAATAAATTTCTAAGAATGGCACCACAATGTATAGCATAGCACCCGGTAAAACTTAAGGTATTTATTCACAGCGGTTCAACATGCAACCACTAGAACATAAAACTGACAGTTGCCTGTGGAGTAATATGTGAGAAAAGTTTGTATATACAAGGCTGCCTAAAATCAAGCATCGGACCACTTTATCATCCTGGAGATCCACTGGACAGCAAACCAAGAGGCGTACCTGATGCCAAATCCCTTTTGACCCTAGTACCAGTCTGACCAGAAGATAAGCAAACACATAAGGAAGCACCACTACATTTCCGTGTTTAAGTCTCACAGTGGTTCAGGCTGTCTGAAGTCTAAGAAGATGGAACTATTACAAAAAGTTACCCTATTAAATCATCTTCAAATAGGATTTAAAATGAAATTTGCTGTTGCAAATCACCATTGGAAACTTACAGAAACTAGTTGATGCTACCACCTCTGTCCTTCAGGGAAAATTTGCCACAACCCTTTAGCCCTGATGTATGAGACTCTTTTCCTTACTTCATTCACACAGGTCCTTCCCTCATTTGCTGAGTGAAATTTTCCAGGTTACAAAGCAACCTGTCCTGTGGCCAGGCTCTCTCATTCTATCCCATCACAACACCAAACAGCTGACTATCTTGTTTCTAAAAATTAACTCTGCTGCAAACAGCACTGCGACAATTTAATAATTTGTCAAAGTAGTAGAACCAGTTATTATAAAGTGTATTTCAAAGTTCAGAGGTAGTTTGTAGGAAGCTAAATTTACCTGCTGACAGAGAAAGTTGAGCAATTAAAAAAAATCCAGACAAGATCTGCTTGGCAGACTTATTTCTAAAACAGAAACCTCACTAATATGCTCATGTACTAGGATTCTTGCTACACAAGGAGGTTACACTTAAAAAACAAAACAAAACATTGGTTCACCTGTTTGAAAGCTCTCTCCAATGGCACTTTTAAGAAACGTGCTCTGTCTTTTTTTTTTCAACATGGAAACAAAGCGGAATTTAAAATAAGCTTTCTATATGCTCATGTGTCAGACCAGAGTCCATAGATCTAGATATGGTATTCAACTGCTAAGAAGTTACCTTGAAAACCTAAAATTAAAGTTTATGCCATACAGAACTACAGCCTCTTCTTCCTAGTCCCTGGTGGATAAAGAGTTATCTCTAAAGAACTAAGAAGCTGAAACCTTTAAAGGAAATATCAACAAATGTATCAAACTACAGTATCAGGCTTTTCCTCCTATATCGCTGTTTTACAAGGCTATTCTGAAATGTATGTTCTAATTACTTTTAAAAATGCTTTTAAAGAATCGAAATTTTTAATAAAATGAAAACAAGCAAAATATTAAAGTAGACATCGTTTTCAAATAGTCTCATGAAATAGCAGCATGAATACTCATCGTGGGACTTCTATTTTTCCTATTTCGCTCTCTACCCTCTGTGCAACTTTCACCAATGTCTACAGAAGTTGACATATAATTCCAAGAGTCATTTGCCTGTCAGTCTATGGAAGATCAGTGTTCTTAAGGGTTAGGAATACCTTCATTCTACATTACACCTTCATCTGGCTAGTTTTTACTCCCAAATTTTTTTTGAAAATTAAATTATTTCTTAAAGGTAAAAGGTCTTAACATCTCAGTTACATGATATTTATCTTTACTTCTTTTTCTTCCCTCGGTCTGCCATCTGTTCTAACGAGAGAGGTCTTAATATCTACAATATATAATTATTGCAAGATGAACACCATTTGCTAAATGTTGGACTCTTCAAACTTGTTCTCCTAGTTTATGATGCTAGATGAAAAGTACAGTTGGAATGAGCAGTGTTATGAGTGGGCCAATGTAAATCTTTGCTTTTTTTTTATTTTTCAAAGGCCTAAGATACTGTAACTTGGTTATTTAAAAAAAATCAAAACAACTCTTCTTTAAAATGTGCTAACACTTTAGGATGAAAATAATTATTTTACAAGTTCCCCTTTCTTAATTAAAAACTTTTTTCTTAGTTTTTAAAATCAAAGATACACTTCCTAATAAAATTAGAAATATATTAGCCCTGGCTGGTGTAGCTCAGTGGATTGAGCACAGACCTGTGAACCAGAGGATCACGATTCAATTCCCAGTCAGGGCACATGCTTGGGTTGCAGGCCAGTTCCCAGCAGGGGACACATGAGAGGCAACCATACATTGATGTTTCTCTCCCTCTCTCCTTTCCTTCCCCTCTAAAGATATATTTGAAAAAATATATATTTCCTAAAATATCTTCAATTAAATAAATCTATTTTAAAACTAACAAAACATACAAATGCCAATACTATATGGCTTGAATAATCTTCAAAAGTATATACACATACAGAAGGAAGAACTTTCTTTGCAGATTTCTGCAAACCACACCACACTGGTGCACATTTTGGAAATCTCTATAGTTATTTAACTGTATACAAAGAGGTCACTATAGTTTATTTAATATACACTACTTTTTACTACTAACTAAATATACATTTACACAATAAATGTTAATGTAGCCAGGAAATCAGTCAATAGTTTGTATGTTTTAAGTCCCTGAGGGCACAGAGGACCCATTTACATACCAGCTTCTTAAGCCCCTAACATAAATAGAAGAAATTATGGCTTTTTAAAGGGAAAGAACTCAAAATCAAAATGCCTGAAGAGAAGTGTGTTTGTTTATTAACCAATAACTAATTATAAAGCAAAATTAGTGGCTCTAAAAGGAATACTAGTATGAGAACAGATATACAGACCATTAAAAAAGAAAGTTTGGAAATTTATGGTTAACTGATTTTTGACAAAGGGGCCAAGACAATGGTGAAAAAAGTCTGTTCAACAAATGGTCCTAGGACAACTGGACATGCACATGGAAAAGACTGAAATTGAATTTGAACCCCTTCCTTATACTATACACAAAAATTAACTCAAAGTGGATTCTAGAGCTAAATGTAAGTTTTAATACTATAAAAGTCTTAGAAGAAAACACAAGGTCTTCATGACCTTGAATTAGGCAATGACTTCTTAAATATAACACCAAAACCTCAAGTGTCCAAAGAAAAAAATTAAATAGGACTTCATCAAAATTAAACTTTTATACTTCAAATATCACATCAATAAAATGAAAAGACAACTTGCATATTGGGAGAAAATATTTGCAAGTCATATGTAGATAAGGAACATGTATCCAGAATATATAAAGAATATATACAACTGTATAGTAAAAAGACAAATAGTGCAATCAAAAAACGGGCAAAAAATTCAAATTGAAATTTTTCCAAAAAAAGATATGCAAATGGCCAATAAGTATACAAAACGATGCTCAACATTAGTAGCCATTTAAAAAATGAAAATCAAAACGACATACCATTTTACATCCAATAGATGGTTATCATCAATGAGAGATAAAATTGAGTGTTAGTGATAATGTGGAAAACTAACCATCACACATTGCTAATGAGAATGTAAAATGGTGCGGTCATTTTGAAAACAGTTTGACAACTCCTCACAGCTTCCAGCACAGAGTTACCACATAACAACAATTCCACAACCCAAGACGAATGAAAATGCATGGCCACACAAAAAGCTGTACGTGAATGTTCACACAGCTTTATCCCTAATAGTCAAAAGGAGCCAAAAACTCAAATGTGCATCAACTGATAAATGACTAAATAAAGTATGATATATCCATACAATGAAATATGATTTGGTCATAAAAAAGATGAAGTACTAAAACATGCTATAATATGGACATACCTAGAAAATGAATGAAAGAAGTCAAATAGGAAGGCTAAGCACTATATGAGTCCATTTACACAAAATATCCATAATTTATACAAAATATCCAGAAAGAGCAAATTTATATAGAAATGCAGTACATTAGTGGTTGGCTAGGGCTGAGAAGGAGAAGAGAGGAGATAGGGAATGATGTTAGTGGGTATAAGATTTCTTTATTGGGATGAAGAAAATGTTCTAAAATTACATTATGGTGATGATTGCACAACTCTATAAATATATTAAAAACCATTGAATTCTATGCTGTAAATCGGTAAACTTTATCATATGCAAATTATATATCAACAAAGCTATTAAAATCTAAAAAAGGTGACTTTACATTGTATGATTCTTTATTTCAAAAAACCATACATATACTTTTATCATGACCAATAAACTAAGCCCTTTATACAATATACTAAACCTGTAGTGTGTTTTTTCTTTTAAATTATTTTAATTAGAAATACTACCTTAATAATATATTTTTTAAAAAGTTTTTACCAGATAATCTGAACTGTTTTTATTCTGTCTACACTTAATTAAACACTCTTTTGTGCTTGGGAAGAAATGTCTACAGATGTGTTTCTGAAGAACTGAATAAGGAAAAAGGAGACATGGGAATGCTCTCTCATAGACACTAAACATAGAAAACCTTGTCAAGCAGTTGATGATAACCAAAGAGATGAACCAAAAATCATTATTTTCCTTCCTATTTCAGCATTCAGTGAATTCTACTTATTTTACTGCTTGCTTATCGGAATGTATATCTTAGTGTAAATTCTAATTTCTTTCCACGTTACCTCACCTGTACTTAGATAATGGACTTCTCTGTTGTTTAAACAATGTCCATTTATCTACTCACTGAGCTCTGGCCCAAACACCTACATTCACACTGTCCTTTCTATAGATGTTTATAAATGATATCAAATGCTAAGTAGAATAATGGAGACTATGTTATTGGCACAGTTAAGCCAGGTAATACTGCAGGTTAACAAGACATTCATGTAGGAAAACCATGGCGAACTTGATGAGACTATAGATATATCATTACAGGATAAAAGCAACCATTAAACTCCACTAGTCAGCTGATTATTAAGAATACAAACCAACACAGAAAAATCTCATCTTCAGAGTTTGAATCTAACCCCTTGGACATCACTAGTCATAATATCTCTAATATGTTCTTTCATTTCAGAAATAGGGCACAACTGTAAAATCTGTAACTCCTGAAATTGGAACTGGAGCTCAAAACCATATCCCACACTAGGAAAATTTTTAAAACACAGTGATTTATAAATATTTAAGTTATCAATATTTTATTAAGATTATTATTAAAAAGACAGCAGACAACTTAGAATTAGATTCTCCAGCCCCAGTCAGGCCTTCAGATAACTGCGGCCCCAACCAAAATCTAGACCGAAACCTTATGAAGGATCCTGAGCCAGAACCATGCAAGGCAAGCCATGCTTTAATTTTTGAATTTTATGCTTTTGTGAGGTGATAAAAGTGTATTGTTTTAAGTCACTTAAAAACAAACAAAAAAGTGGCTCAGGATTCTTTATCCCTAGTGAGTTTTAAATTTAAAAAATGCATGACTTTAAAGTATAGCTCAACAAATTTATGCTAGATCTGACATAACATGTGCTACATGATGAGAGTTCAGTAAAAACTACTTTCACAAGAGGAATTTTAAAGCTACCCTTTCCTGAGATCAAGGAAAATAAGTTACTTTTTTTAGGAGTAAATCAACTGCACATGTAAGCTACAGAATGATTAAATCTGCAATTCCCACTGATGAATCCCACAGACACTTTTATATGAGGCTAATGAGGGTAAAGCCTAAAGATAACAGAGGCCTGACGGGTGGGAGGAAAGAAACTGGCTGGCTGTCAACCAGAAATCAGAGCTGGTGCAATTGTGGTTCAAGCTGTGAAATGGAATCAGGATCTACTGGACCTACCACTCAACCATGACAATGAACTAAAACCAGTGCTTGGAAAATTGCTGGGTAAGGTAATGACCAGTATGCTTTACTGCCTTATTGAAACAGCACACTGATTCTGCTCCCTTAAAGCAAATTGGTAATTAATACAATCTTTGAACTATTTTACAAGGACAGTACTGTGCATGTGCCAACCCAGTCATCAATATAAACCCGAAACCAAGACTCTTCAGTCTACGGAACTCTAGTAACAGTGTGGCCACCAGAGTCCTTTAGGAAGGGAAAAGCCCTTCAAAACAGATGATGCAGTGTCTAGATGAAATATGGACAAATTCAGAACTGACCAATCAATGTCTTTGTGTTTTCTCTTGCTCATCAACTCCAAACCATAACTGGCAAAGTTTTAAAACCCTCTAATCAAAACTTTCTCCTTAGCACTACCACATGCCACCCTATTCTCCCTTACCCCTAAAATTTGTCTAGACCCCAGATTGGGAAAAGAGATTTGAGTGATGCCTCCTATCTCTGATGGTCAACTCAGCAATGAAAAAAAAAACTTCTTTCCTTTTGCCAAAGCCAATGTTGTAGTTCTGGCTCCTATGTACGTTGGGCAGCTGGCCCTTGCTTGGTAACACTATCATTCTGCAAAGCAGCAGAACAAGGGAAAGGCAGGTAACTGCCATAAACCACTTGAAACCACTTGGTATCTGAGCGTCGAAGGAGCGACTCCATAGCCACGCACCGCCACAGAAACAGCCACAGACCACCCCCTTCCACTGCTCTAAACTGCATATGCAATAACATTCACAGCGCCAGCAGAGTAGTGCCATTTTGTTATAAAAAAATGGTTTTTAGCCCTGGCCGGTGTGGCTCAGTTGTTTGGGTGTCATCCTACAACCAGTAGATCTTTCTCTCTCACACGGATGTTTCCCCCTCTCTTTCTCCCTGCCTTCTCCTCTCTAAAATCAATAAGCATATCCTTGGGTAAGGATTAAAAATAGTTTTAAATATATCTCTGGTTCATAAAAATAGAAAAAAACCCAACAACCTTCTATAAGTAAAAATACTGTTTTACAGTCTACTATATCTATAAAGAAACATGCACAAAGGATTATCTTGTTCTCTTAAAATCACACTACAATAATAAAATATGCCAAGAACATATCAGTAAAAAAATAGCCAGAATTATTCTAAAACTTTAACAAGGCCTGCAAGAGATTTTCTACAAAGGGAAAAAAACACTAGTTGAACTGCTTTTCTGTTCTGTTTAAATGCTATCCCTTTGGGGGGTATCTCTATTGTCTCTTTTGGAAGAGACACTATTTCAGGCTTAGAAGGTTGTTTGAGTAACACACAACCTACCCCTTTCTGCCTTGCACTGAAGCCACTGCAAAGGAACGTTGGTGAGAAACACTGGGGGCACACCTCCCCCAGGAGATGATGGTCTTAGGGTAACATCATTATTTCTCAAAATGCCTAATGAATAGTCACACATTAAAAATATTAAGGATAAATGAAAGAGCAAACCCCACCCCTTGCCCCAAAAGATTGCACATGATGGCAAACAGTGTTTACCTTCTTCCCTCCAGTCACAAACTGCTTGCAGCTGGATTTCACAAAATGAGGATGCACAGCAATGATCTACAGGGGAACAAGGACCCGACACTAGTTTAGGAATCATGGTTAAGGCAAAGTATAAAAACTATACACTATACACTATAAACACTCTATACACTATAGGGAGCATGATCTAAAAACTACCCTATCACGGTAGAAAGTAATCTATTTGGGTAATATGAGGATGTCTGAGTTTTGCTCTTGTGTGAAAATATTTCTGCTATGAAGCCAGGTCAAAGCTAAAAGATTAGAGTGAACACTAGATCTAGTTTTGGCTGAGTCAGGACTCTGAGTAGGCACTCTCTCCATATAGAACGCAAAGTAGGCCAATCAAGATAGAAAGACGTCAGCCCTGGCTGGTGTAGCTCAGTGGATTGATCGCGGTCTGATTCCCAGTCCGGGCACATGCCTGGGTTGCAGGCCAGTTCCCAGCAGGGGACCCACGAGAGGCAACCATAAATTGATATTCCCTCCCTCTCTCCTTCCCTTCCTCTCAAAAGATAAATAAATAAAACCTTAAAAAATCTTTTAAAAAAAGATAGAAAGATGTCACAAATGCTTGCAACTGAATATAGTTCATAGAAGGATTCCAGAGAAAGAACCCAATTAGCTCTTTCCTTGTCCAGGATGCCTTTCAATGATTGAAGGCACCGAGTGGAACAGGTAGGGCAATGCACCCTCGTGGACACTTAGTGTAGCTACATCAAAGAGCTGTCTGACCCAACAGTTATGGAGCTAATCACTGAGGATCTTCTCTTTTAGCTCCAGCCTCAGTTCCTGTCCCCCTGATTCTCATTCGTTTTCCACTCAGCCAGTCTCTTCCCAACCCCTTACACAGGTTTCTCCCCAAGCTGTTCCACCCTTCATCACTTCCCAGTTCATTTGCCAGTGTCTTTCTGAAGATGCAGTAGCACCACTCAGTGCCAGACTGTCTGAGGGACCCCATTCTGTTGCTATAGGCCTGCATATATGTAATCACCAATACATTTTGGTTTTTTCCTAACTTAACATATAGACTATTTCTAGGCATTAAAAAAATCCACACAATTATACTTTCATAAGCCTTCAACTAAATACATTTAATGTTCTTATAAATTTCCATTTCCAAGAGAATAAATTCCTTGTCCTACACTGTCATTTTAGGGCTTCTGGAAGGACCCCTCATTTCTCTAAATACTGCTCCCTCCCAGGCTAGCCCTTCTTCCTTTCAACACTTTTCTAATCCGCCGGAGATACTGATGAAATCACGTATTCATTCTGTTGTTACACATTCTTCAACCCTCTCATAAGAGTATTTCTAGTGTTCTTGTAATATGTAACCCTAGGTAGCAACTATTATTCCAGACATCCCCTATTCAACTCAGTCACATTATCTTACCTTTTCTCTCCTTCACTGCTAAGAAAACAAGGCCATCAGGGTCACTGCTACTTAACTACTTCTCCTTCACCCCCACAGCTTGGCAGTCATTGGGCTCAACTCACCTCCATCGCCTGTCTCACAGGCAGAGGTTGCAGGACTCTTTCCCAAGGCTATTTATTCTCTGTCCCTGCCTGGTGGATCACGTTCCTTCCTGCTGTTCCACTAAGTATTCCCTTCCTTCTGTTCCCAATGTTCCCCTGCTACTGTTTTTTGTTTGTTTGTTTTACCATCTACCAAAACATGATCTGCAGAAATCTCTGGGGACTGACCTCTCTCTACCCATCAGATGATCTCTCTTCTTCATTACCAAATTTCTTGAAGGAAGAGTTATTCTATCATGAAATAACTATCTATCTAAAGAAGTTATTTCTATCTTCTTTATCATGAATTTACTTTGCAATATATGGTGACCCTCTTAATCCCCTGTTTCCATTCTCACCTTGTGTGATCTCCACACTGCCTTCCAACACTGCCGCCCACTAATTCCTCTTGGAAACCCTCTCCCCTTCGGCTTCCGGACACCACTCTTCTGGGTCTCCTCTCTTCCTTCTAACTGATTCTTCTTAGATCCCTTGCTGTCATTCACCACACCCCCCACACCCCCACCCCACTACCTGACTTTAATTTCATCATCTAGATTTCCAGAATTACTACATACTAGATATCTTTAAAAGTGCCTTCATTTTACTCAGCTCTGGTGATCAACTTTGTGTTTTTAGGCCCAATCTCCATCCTGAGCTCCACACTCACGTTTCCAAAGTCTCTATAATATGCTACAGCTATCTAAACTCAAATCCCAATCAATAACGTCCTCACTCAAATCACCCTTTATTTGCAAGACGGCATTCCCACACCAATGCCAAAGCATATACCTAGATTTACCCTCATCAACTTCACCCTTCATCACTCTCATCAAACCCATCACTAAGGCTTGTTAAGTCTACCTCCCAAAAGCTTTCCAAATTCATTTCTTCTACTTCATCTTGAATATGGGCATACCTCATTTCATGGCACTTCATAGGTGTTGTGCTTTTCAGAGACTGAAGTCAAGACCCTTCACTAGCAAAAAGATTATGACTTGCTTTATTGCCAAACTTGCATTATTTCCGTGGTCTAGAACCAAACCCTCAATATCTCTGAGGTATGCCTATATTCACTATTGCTCTTAATTTTTTTTATGTGTTGGTTTTAGGGGTATGGGGGAGAGAGAGAGGGAGAGACAGAGAAACAGTAAACAACAGTTTTGTTGTTTTACTTATTTATGCATTCATTAGTTGCTTCTTGTACGTGCCCTGACCAGAGTTCAAACCCACAACCATGGCATAGCAGGACAATGCTCTAACCACTGAGATACCCATCTGGGCCTCACTGTTGCTCTTTTGACTGATATCCTGTAATGCCCTTGCCTACAGTACTGCATTAGCCTTCTAAATTGTCTCTTGTCCTCATTAAATCAGTCACTTTCCTCCTTAAATCACCCTTTATTGTGACAGATTTGACTTTCTGAACATCAAATTTGACTATCTGACCCTATCTCCCCTTTACCTGTCAATCCATAAATGTTAGAATAAACAGGTGAAAACAATAAATGACCTCTTCCTTTCCCAACTGCAATCACTTTAACTAATGAAACTGTTATCTAAAACTGGTTTTCCTGCCAGTTGTGGCTATCAGCCCCCCAATCTATACTACATACAGTTGCCGCATTAATTTTCCTTAAGCTTAGCTTAGTTTATGTCACTTCTTTTCTCTTAAACATTCAGTAATTTCTCCTTATTTATCAGATGGAGTCCAAATACCTTAGCCTAAATATGTAGCCCATCTGCCTATATAACAAGTCAGTATTTTATGCCCCATCTAAACTAGACTATTTACCACATCCTGAACACAATTTGAACTTTCTAGCATCTCCATTTCTATTATATTGTTTTTCCACATGGAAAGCCACCTTCTCCATCTGCCCTGTCCATTTACTAAAACCCAGTCAAACGTCACTCCATCTAAAGCCATCACTAACACAGACAGCTAAAAGAAACTGCTCTCAGCTTTGGGCTCCTTAACATTGTTTTACCAGCTTGAGTCATTAGTCACAGATGTTGTGTGTACGCGTACCACTGTACCCACTACAAGAATATTCTTGAGGATAAGCTGAGATCACAACCACATAACATACATCCTGTGCTCCCTTAAAGCATCAAATGGTATCTAGTACATCGTGTTTAATAAATGCTTACTGACAAAATTAATGGAAAATTGGTAGTACTCAAAGTATTAAAATCCTTATGGCTTTTGCTGAAAATACCCTTGGAAAAATTAAAACTTACTGAATACCTACTTTAATGGGACAGTCAAAAGTCTCATGAAATTCTTCTCCAGAATAGAGTCCAAACACTTGCACCTGAAAAGGAAATAGATCCTGTCATTTCACCATGAGAGCAATAAAGAAGGCTGCTGAATCTGTGAGAACACACACTTTCAAAAAAAATAAAGTAAAACATTTAATAATCCAGGGCTCTTGTGATCTTCATCACACATCCAATGGAAACAATTCTCACAGGGTGAGAGAACTCCACTGCAATTAGGCTTTTTAAAGCATCTCATGGTTAGAAATCCCTTTACTCGCTACACATTTTTTTAAAAAATTAAATGATGCCAACTTTTAAAATAAAACTTATACTAATGGTTTAATTTTTAAATTAAACTTAATGAAGGGTTATTAGTACCCTTTTATGAGCTTCCCATAAGATACCCTAAAAGAATTATTTTCCTTCCCTTAAAGGAAAAAGGAGCTTCATTTTTGAGTCATATAAAGATTAGGCGAACTGCACTTCATTTACAATCTTATTCTGAATATATGAAGAGTGTACAAATACACGATTTAAGTTTCTACTTATCAGTGCCTTACTTAAAGTTGTTCCAGGCTACTTTACTCATACTTACCTATTTTCTGAGTTGTTTACTTAAAAAATAAATAACACATATTGTAAGGGGTACAAATGATAAATTTACAGCTTCACAAACTTTATGACATGAACACACCCCTGCAACTACCATCCAGACCAAGAAAGAGAACCCAAGAAGTTCCTCTGTGTCTCTTCCCAGACACAAACTAATTGCTACTCTGAAATTGATCACCATACATAAGATGTGGCAGTGCTAAAATTTTATATAAATAAAACCATAAGCTATTTTACCGGCTTCTTTTGCTCAACATTTTCTTTGTGAGATTTACCCACACTGTTGTATATAGCAGTATTTTTTACTGCTGTGTAGTATTTCAATATAAGGAATTTATGTATCATCCACCTTCCATCGATCACCTGGGTTGTTTCCAGTTCTGGGCTATTATGGTATTGAAACAATAAACATTCTTCACAAATCATTTGGTGCATTTATGTACATAGTTATATAATTAGGAATGAAACTGTTGAGTCAGAAGTTATGCATCTGTTTACATTTAACAGATAGCCAAACTATTTTACAAAGTGATTTTGATCAATGTGACTTTGATCAATGTAAACTCTCACTAGTAGAGCCTAAGAATTCTAGAAGCGCTCAAACACTTGGAACTATTAGGGCCACTCAGAACTATTTCACAACAACACTTGAGACATGCTTACTGTTCTTTCTAGTCTCTAGAAAAGTGGTATTATTCCTTCTTTAAATTCTGTAAGAATTCACTAGCGATGACATCTGAATCTAATGGCTTCTTTGTGAAAAGCATTTAATTACAAATTCAACTTCTTAAACAGATATAAAACTATTCTAACTTTTGATTTATTTTGTTTTAATTTTGGTAAAATGTGAGTGATTTGTTGTTGAAAGTTCAAAGAGGAAAATTTACTCGTTATAATTATTAGAGATAAATCTACTCACTAAAAGCTAAAATCTATAGGACTAACCATTCATTTTGTGACTACTGATTTTGACCCTGTGCTAAATGCATTATTTGGGTTCTAAGAACAGCACTTGGTACAATGTAACAGAAGGAATCTGATTTACCCTGAAGTAGTCTTTTAGAATGTATTCTTTTTTTTAAAGATTTTTATTTATTTATTTTTAGAGAGAAGGGAAGAGAGGGAGAGAGGGAGAGAAAAACATCCATGTGTGGTTGCCTCTTGCATGCCCCCTACTGGGGACCTGGCCTGCAACCCAGGCATGTGTCCTGACTGGGAATTGAACCAGTGACCCTCTGGTGCTCAATCCACTGAGCCACACCAGCCAGGACAGAATGTATTCTTTTTTTTATACTCTATTTATTTATTGTTAGAGAAAGGGGAAGGGAAGGAAAAAGTAGGAAAGAAACATCAAGTGTGTGGTTGCCTCTTACATATCCCCTACTGGGGACTTGGCCTGCAACCCAGGCATGTGCCCTGACTGGGAATCGAACCAGCAACCCTTTGCTTCACAGGCCTGTGCTCAATCCACTGAGCTATAACAGCCAAGGCCAGAATGTATTCTTAACATAACAATACATGTATGATCACCACCACCTTCTCATTGTTTAGAAGGTATCAAATCACTACTTTTATACAAATGTATACGCAGAAGAGACAATAGACTTCTTATGTAAAATGGTGACTAAGAAGTAGGAAAGAAAAGCATTACATTCAGAGTTTTACTTTACACAAGTGAAGTGTATCCTGATCAATCCCCCCAAATCCAAAGAAATTGGGTAAAAGTAAGGGTGGTACTATATTATCTGAAACATAATAGAGTAAATCAAAAAGTAGTCAACTTACTGAAGTTAGTTACCTCAGTTGAATCTCAGGTCGAACTAAGAAGTTTAAATTCTTCCAACACAAGCTATTTCCCTTTTGTACAACAATGTGACATGTTCCTGTGTCCAATCTTGTATTACTACCACTAACATATCTCTAAATGCTTCCACATGCTTTTCAGAATCTCAGGCAGGTTCTGAAATCTGCCTGCACTGCAGTGACGAAGGGCTAGACTCCAACCTAGACAAATTAAACTTTTTGGTGGGCGGGGCAGGGTCAGGGAAACTGTATTTTTAGAGGTCTGTGACAGACAGGATATAGTCAGCACTGAAAATCCCTACCTCCTTTGGTCCTGATAGCAAAACCATTAGGTATGAGAGCAAACACCATTACGCCTATTCAACAGATGATTCTGCAGAAAAATAAATGACTTGTCTAAGGTCATCAAAAGCAAGAAAAATGTTTCAAGTCCTATTTTTCTATATACTATCATGTGAGATAGTCTAAAATTTGCAAATAAGAAATTTACCTTTCTATATAAAGTATAAAAGTAAAACAGGAAAAAATCAAAAATAGCAAATGTTTGCAAAACTGAAGATGAATATTAGACTTTGAATTATGCAACTCTGTCACAGAGGTTAAAAAATGAAGCAGATTATTAATTCAAAAGGATAAACTTCCTTCTGTCTACAGTAAGGAAAAAGTGATGTTAAGAATAGAAGTAAAAAAAAGAATAGAAGTTAAGTGATGTTCATTGCAAAGAAAAGTATTTGCGATGTAAACAAATAATGTATAAGTCTGTTGAAAAAGACTGAGGTATCAGTAAATGAGAAGATAATTATTAGGATGGTGACTCTAATGGTAAAAATTAAATTATAAATTGCCAGGGCTAAACATCCCTGTAAAAATTATGAACCCATACTGAAGAAAAAAGAGCAAATCAAAGAATCTCTTAGCAAATAGGCTGACAGTCATCACTACTCTTGAGAACTAGTCATAAGCAAAAGTTCTGTCACACCCAGAGCAGGACTTGAGGAGTGTTTCCCGAAGGTGGCAAAGCTCGAACTCTTAGGTCAGTCTCTATTACCCTGTTTAACTAAGTAACATTTTCCTCAACTGTCCTTATCTTTTCCTTCAGGTAAAAAACAAAACAAAACAATATAACTTCACAAGATCTCAGAAACTTTATCAGTAGAAGAGGGTGATTTGTAAAACCTTTGATGTTTCAGGTTATTTCACTTATGAGACAGCCCAAACTAGCTGGTCTTAAAATCCAAAATAATTTTCATTCATTTCCTCACTCCCCTTCTTATTTACTTGGTCATTTTTTTCAGTGAATATCCTACTCATCTGTGAAAAGACTCCATTGAATGACAGCCTAGAGAGTTTTTAGGAAGACTTCACCTAACAAGCACATAAAGGTTAAAATAGAGAGGATTCTTTTGGAAGTGGTATCCCCTATAGCAACCCTAAAAACCTCTTCCAATTTGTCACCAAAATACCTAATGAATGAAAATGGAAAATTCAGAAAAACTGACTTTATAGTCACACTACTGCAAAGTCCTACAGGATTTCTCATTGAACTACAAAACCATAGAGACATATGGTAAGGACCAAAGAAGGTATGTGATACATGTTTTACCACCTGAAATAAAGAAGAGCTACCCTCATGAAACAATAAGGAAGGTATGTATCCTTCTGGATGTTAGCATATTTTTCTATGTATTTGCTAACCAGAGAATTGGGTGACAGGCCATCTGATGTAGAGTGACTGAGTGAGGTGGTGAGAGGGCCAGACAACCCTGCCAACTGGTACTTCCCTTGTAACAGAATCTCAAACCCCAGCTTCCCAATAACAACATGTCAACATTTCAAACAGGGATGACCGTGCAAACTGTCATTATATTGACGGAGGTAGTTGAAGGAGGGTACCGGGGGGAAATTGCTGGTTTTCGTATTTTCTACCCCTGTAGTGTTAGAGAGCAGGGAGAGATGACAAGAGAAGCTGCCATTTCACTCTGGGGCAGCTGCCTTAACTGATTACCTTTGGTGAGAGGAAACTGAGCTCATTAACAGAGCCCATGTGGAGCTAAGAAGTGATTCTACAACACCCAAAATGATAACATGCATGGCCAAGAGCAGTCAGACATCAATCTCTCTGCTAACAAAGGTTTAGAAACAGCTCTTCTTGCTCTGAAATGAATAAACAAGCAACACACACACACGGGCTATGAAAAGAATACCGCAGAACAAAATTCTAACTACTTTGAGGGAGAAAAACCATGCTTCTAAAAATGTTTTAATAGTAACCAGAAAAGAAAGAAAAAGTAGAACACTCTTTGGTGACTTGAATAAGAAAAGACCTCCATGAATCTGGCACAGAAACACAGAATGATGCCATGGATGGTGATGATAATGAAAGGAATATAATAATTACTGTGTGTTTCTTCTGCTCTAGGTACTTTCCCAATTTACATATATTAATTCATTTATTCCTCCTGATAATCAATGAGGTAGATACTATTATTATCTTCATTTTATAGAGCTGGAAATAGATTAAGGCACAGAGAGATATGAATAACTTTGTTGGCATCACACAGCTAAAACCAGGGGTAGGTAATTTCACTCAAACAGTAGACCAAACTGCCTGACCCTCTAGGATATATAAGAAGTTGTAATAAAAAATTAAATATCGATCAGGCTGATATGAAAATAGAGCTAGGAGAGAAAGATTTGGGGAATATTAAAAATGAAAAATGGAATAAAATTCTACTCCAGAAAGTAAAGTTGACCCTGGAAGTAAAGCAAATCAGCAAAGGGAACAAACAAGTAGAAGAACTCTCCCTGACTACAAAGAAATGAGAGGATAAAAATAATGAGAAAGCAAAGCACATATGTAGTGAGGGGCGGGGGTTATGCTATACAATATGACCAATTTTCCTACAACTTATATATTTTAGGAAAGAAAGGAAGGATGAATAGTGCTGATTCATTCACCTTCTTACCCTGAAAGGTTTAGGTACAATAATGTAGGCAGAAAAGAGGCCAGAATGCAATGGGTTAAGAAATGAATGGTTAGCAATAAAAACGGTTAATCTAGGCTGAGAGCTCACAATACACGGGGCACCTTAAGACATTCCCAGGCAGGACTCCCACTGTGCTCACTGCCCAGCTGAGGAAGTGGAGGTACTAGGAGGGCAAACATTACGCCCACCATGGTTCGGGGGAGTGGTTCCGCCACACGGGCAGGTAGAATACAGAGTTCTGCTCTTAGCCTCTGCATGACACTGCCTCTGGCATAAGCGTTATTGAGTTTTTTTGAAGAAATGAAAACAAATGGAACTGAAGCAATAATCAAAATCAGAAGTAAAGTAAACTTTCCTGAAACGAAGACAATACTTCAGAATATGGATCAAAGGAACTTACTGTGTTCCAGACAAAATTAATGAAAGCAGCCCCAAACAAGACATAGTTCAGCAAAATGCATTACAAGAGACATTTGTTGTTGCTACTGTTATTAGTCTGAGCTCCAAGACAGGACAAGAAAAAAATTAAAAAGGTTTTCTGAAAGAACAAAAGTAGATAGGCCTCAGTTAAATCTACAAAAATGAAGGTCAGACAAAAGGGAAAAACATGTCCAAAATTTTGAAAGAAAAATTATTCAACACAGAACTCTATGCTAAATTGATTCTAGTATATGTATTAAGGTAACATTTATATATGTAAGAAATTAAATAATAAATCTTGTATGTACATATCAGAAAGTTAACTAAAAATGTATGCCAGTAAACTGAAACCATACATGCACAATATATATATGTGAATGTATCTCAAAATTTAGAATTCAAGCACAGCAAAGACCTGGAATAAAGATCGAATGAATACCAGCTGAATAAACAGAGTAAATTTTAAACAATTGTTAGAATTATGACTTTAAAACTGAATATAATTATCAAAGGTTATCTTTGAAACAGAACACAGATGATTATCTAGGAGTCTTAATACACTAAAGAAAGAAAAAACAGTCCTTTTAAGATGCATTCACCTAGATATTTACAGTCTATGTAATGACCTCTGTCATCACTAACCACTTTACCAGGTCACTCTATGCTAGCTACTCAATTTTCACAATACCAGCTAACCCATGGTAAAGGCAAGCTTACATAAAAATATGCCCTGAAATACTTATTTGCAATTCCACCTTTACTAATTAAATATATAAGAAAACCATTTTTAAAAGGTATCATGGGTCTACACAAAAATACAGCAGTTATAAATTTGACTAAAATTGAAAAACAGAAGTGTTTGTCAAGTGTACCCCACAAGACATCTGAGGGTCATCTCATTATTCACCAGAAGTAGTTAAAATATCCACTCTGCCACATCAAATAATAATTCTTCAACATTTAAAGCTTTGAAGATTTCTAGATGAACTATCATAGTAAAAAATTGTTTTTCAATTCGAAAAATGAATATTTTCTTTAAATAAATTAGTTTAATTGAATTGGTAACAGCCAGAAGGAATTCCTCGTAGTTAAGAAAATAAAGATCTTTCTTACAAGTATATAAATATAAGAACGTTTCAATGGTTTGGATGATTCTCCTCAATTTCTGCACATACCAACTCCTCCCACAATCTCTTTGACAGTCCGGTTCATTGCAGAATTTCAGAAGGTGCTGTAAAATCTGACAGTGCTTTCTGAAAAGCACAAGTGTTCTAATTACTATTTCAAAAGGCTCTTTAAGAAACATTAGGCATAGATATGTAAAATGCATTCCTACACGTCAAGAAGGCTTCATTTTTCTTTTGTTAACAGATTAAATGGGTATAAATCTTTTATACTGAGGACATTTTTAATTTACTCATTCTAATGGCACATTAAATTTAGATCACATAAAAATACAAAATTTGATTAGAAAATCTGCTATCCTCAGTCAGGATCAGGTAAAGTTCTGTAATGATTCTTAATGCATTCTCTTCTTAAACTGTTATTTTAGAAAAGTATCTTAAATGCACTGTGCATGAGAATTTTATCATTGCAAACCAACATTAGAAAAGACTTCCATCGACTGAAAAACAAAAAAGACATTCTTATAAGTGGAAAATCAATCACCACAACCACTAAATGTCACAGCCCAACATCAGCAAGAAGCACTGATAATTGTTACTTATATACTGCACAAATGATGTATGTCCTCGATCGAGGAAGTGGGTGCCAGGTTTTTAGAAAACTGTACATATATTGATTTTACATTTATTTAATGTGACTATTGTAAGACACTTTATTCTTCTGATAAACTATGATTGCTTATCAAAAGATTCTATAGTTCATGAGAAACATTCATAACTTGTGTGAAAATGAAAACCACCAGCCCACAGAAATCATGCCCACAAAATCCAATTTTGTGGATTTATGGCAGAAAGGCATTAAACTACTGGAACTGCAGACTAGTCACTGAAGTCTAAGTGGCACAGCAGTAATGATTAAGGTGACACGTCCCCCTGCCACAGCTGTTAATCAGCTTAATACTAGTTCTATTATTGACATTCTTGTAATTACTTTTCCTAAGGCACATTTGTGAAAAAATATTTTATTTTAATTATGAGCAATCAGAAGCAAGTCTATACCCAAAAAGAATAACCGAGTTTCTCCTAATACAGGTATACAAGAAGCAGAGTACTTTTCCAAGCACCTGGACTTGGGTAACAGCCCAGTCCTCAGTGCAAGAATGCTTTTAAGGTGACCACATCAGCACCATACCTTGCCATCCTCCGAACACACGCCCATGTGTTCTCCACTTTCATCCAGGCTAATCTGATTTACCTTCACGGGACTCTATAAAAAAAAACACATATGCACACACATAAAACTTTAGGAAAATACATATTGATAATCAAATGTTATTTTTCTCACATGTTATAGGCTTTTTTTTTAATGCAAAGGTGGTTTTCTTTTCTTTTCTTTTAAAGATTTTATTTATTTATTTATCTTTAGAGGGGAAGGAGAGAGGGAGAGAAACATCAATGTATGGTTGCCTTTTGTGCGTCCCCTGCTGGGAGTTGGCCTGCAGGGAACTGGACTACAACCCAGGCATGTGCCCTGACTGGGAATTGAACCGAAATCCCCTGGTTCGCAGGCCCGAGCTCAATCCACTGAGCTACACCAGCCAGGGCTTAGGCTTTTAATTTAAGTTTTTTAAAGATTTTATTTATTTTTAGAGAGAGGGGAATGGAAAGGGAAAGAGAGGGTGAGAAACATCAAGTGTGGTTGCCTCTTGCCTGCCCCAAACTGGGGACCTGGCCCGCAACCCAGGCATGTGTCCCGACTGGGAATGAAACAGGGGACCCTTTGGTTCCAGGCCTGTGCTCAATCCACTGAGCTACACCAGCCAGAGCTGTTATATGCCTTTTTATTTGTTTTGTTCTATTCACACTACACTCCTAAAATTCTTTCCTAATCAAATCCATTAAAAGAATGAACAAAAGCCAAAACATAAATCATGATGTAAGAAAAATTTTTAGTTGTTTTACTTTGGTTCACCAGACAATCTATTTGTCCTTCTCTTATAAATTACTAAATCAACTTTTATTTATACTTTATGCTTAGTACTTTCTTGGGGAAATCCAGAAAGTACTAACTAACTAACTATGTTAACTAACTACGTATTAACTAACTGTTATCCCCATCCTTTTGAGTAATCTCAAATTTAAAAATCTATGAAGATACACATTAGGCTTTCTACTTCATCTGTATTTCCCAAATATAATATAAATACACAACTGTATATTAAGTATTTTTCACTGCTTTCCAGTTCTCTACATAGCTGCTTATTTACTAAAATATTCAAGCAAGTGGATATTCTAATAGAAGTAAAAAATAAATCAGTAAATACTGAGGATAAAAAAATGACAAGCTCTTCTTTTTTTTTTTTACTTCTTAAATAATGGCAACTCCCCACTATTTTATACAAAACACAAGAACAAAGTAACCCCCAAAAGTAAGCCTTCATTGGTTACAACATGAGCTTGCAAATTAGATTTTTAAAATATCTAACCTTAGCCCTGGCCAGTGTGGCTCAGTTGGTTAAGAGCTCCATCCCATAAACCAAAAGTTTGCTAGTTCAATTCCCAGTCAAGGTACATGCTTGGGTTGCAGGTTCGGACCCCAGTAAGGGTGTGTATGAGAGGTAACCAATCGATGTTTCTCTCCCTATCTCTTTCCCTCCATTCCCCTCTCTAAAATCAATAAGCATGTCCTCAGGTAAGGATTAATGTACATATAAACATTAGCCCTGGTCAGAGTGGCCAGTGTGGCTCAGTTGGTTGGGGCATCATCACATGCACCTGAAGTCTGTGGGTTCAATCCTTGGTCAAGGCACATACCTAGGCTGAGGGTTCAACTGGTAGGGGTGCTTGCGGGAGGCTGCTGAATGATGTTTCTCTTTCACATCAATGTTTCTCTCCCACCCCTTTCTAAAATAAAAAAATACATTCCTGTGTAAGGATTAAAAAAAAAGTTCCCAGAATGTTATAAGAGGAAAGGCCTTGAAAACAGATATTTGATCCACTTTACAGGAGAGTAACTGAAGACCATGGATAAGAATCACAACAGAAAAATGACAGAGCCAAGGCCCCAACCTTGAGAGCAATGAAGAGGTGTCCTTGCAAGAGAACCCTGTGATGGCAGTGAGGTAACACAGAAGCTGAAAAAGGAAAGCACCAAGAACCAGCGTGTTTGCACTTCTGAGAAGTGTGGATGCTCAAAGCTTCTACAGCCTTCTTTGGATAAATGCTTTCCACAATAAATATCTTCTATTAGCAGTTTCCTCATCCTGGTCTTCTGTTCACCAAATGACATTTTAACACTCATGTTATTCTTGGCATATATAAACCTAACATACCTCTAATCTACCTCAAGCTATAACTTAATATGTGTGTTAAACCCTATCAATGTCAAGAATTCCTGTACTGTTCAATAGAGTACTAACCACATATGACTATAATTTAAATTAGTTAAAATTAAACATAATTAAGAATGTATTTCCTCAGTTGCACTAACACATGGCAAATGCTCCACAGACACATGTGACTAGAGCTATCATATTAGAAACCAGTTATCACAGAAGGTTTTCATCACTGCAGAAAGTTCTATTACACGGGACAGTTCCGGGCCTATGAAACTCAGTCCAATGGAGAATGCAAATCCTTCACAAGCCCTTCTTCACTACAACATACATTCAAAAGTACATTTTGTTCTCAGGTATACTTCACAATTTACAAAATTTGTTCTTGGACTTGCACTTTTAAAAAGCTCATGCCTTAAGAAAAAGAAGATTAAAAATACGAACAGTAAAATGACAAGAAACTCATGACTATCAACAACTGAACCTAAAAAACAAAAACAAAAATGAATTAAGCAAATAACTAGAAGAGGAACGGAATCACAGAAATAGAGATCACATGGAAGTTATCAGTGGGGAAGAGCAGAAAGAGGAGGTGAATGGGGGAAAAGGTACAGGGAATAAGAAGTATAAATTGTAGGTACCGAATAGACAGGGGCAGGTTGAGAACAGAATGGGAAATGGAGAAGCCAAAGAACTTACATGTATGATCCACGGACAGGAACTAAGGTCGGGGAATGATGATGGGGTGGGGTACAGAGGGGAGGGAAAAAAGTAAGAGAAAAAAATGGGACAACTGTAATAGCATAATCAATAAAATATATTAAAAATTAAAAAATAAAAATAAAAAGGTCATGCCCTGAACTAATATCCTATGAATCACAATGTATCATTTCCAAATCCCTGACAGACACATTATCTAATCCTTACAAACTTGGGGGAAAGATGGTTCACAACAAGGAAAATAAGGCCTCAAGAGAGTTACGTGAGCTGTCTAGAACCACAGTAACTAATGCTCAGGACCTAGGCCAACCAGTGGTACTCTACATACAAATAAACCAAACTTTTCATTGCAATGTGTTTCTTTCTGAGTAGAAACCTTTTGTGCCAACACATATGCCATACTGGGGTGAGGGGTAGAATTCTACCTACAAGGTGTTAGAATCCACTTTCCCTAACATTTGTTAGCCACAGAAGTTATTTTTTAACACTTTTTTAATCCCAAAGATCAATATTCATTGATTTATTCCCCTGGCTATTAATAAACTTAAATATTTTTCTTAAGTCTTTTGGCCAATTAACTTGAACTTATGCAAATGGCTTGTTCACATTTCTTATCCATTTTTCTATTTCCCTTTTTAATTTTTAGGATATGAGGTCTATGCACAATTCCTCAAACAGGCATTGTATATGGAGTCCACTATGTTTTTTGTAAGACAGTTATTGCTTTACTTCTAATATTTAAGTCTTTAATACTTACAAGATTCATTTCTATTTTCTTCCAATGGATATCCAGTTGGGCTAGCTCCATTTATTAAATAATCCATCCTTCTCATTCTAAAAAGTACTATGTTTATTATATTATAAATGTTTATATACACTGAAATAACCATCTGTGTTTTCAATTCTGGTCTCTTTGTCCACTGCTATTTCATTTTTTTTTAGTACTTACTATGTTCTAGATATATTCTTTTTTACGTATATTTTATTAATTATACTATTACAATGATCCCAATTTTCTTCTCCCCTTTATTCTTCCCCCTACACCTTCACTCCCACCAGCATCCCCCCACCTTAGTTCATGTGCATGGATCATGCATGTAAGTTCTTTGGTGTCTCCATACCCTATACTATTTTTAACCTCCCCTGTCTATTTTGTACCTACCATTTATGCTTCTTACTCCCTGTGCCTTTTCCCCCAATCCGCCCCCACCTCCTCACTGATAACCCTACATGTGACCTCCATTTCTATGATTCTGTTCCTGTTCTGGCTGTTTACTTAGTTTGTTTTTGTTTTTTAGGTTCAGCTGTTGATAGTTGAGTTTATTGTCATTTTACTATTCAGAGTTTTGATCAACTTCCTTTTCTTAGATAAGCCCCTTTAACATTTCATATAATAAGGGCTTGGATATGATGAACTCCTTTAACTTTACCTTATTTGGGAAGCACTACACCTGCCCTCCATTCTAAATGATTACTTTGCTGGATAGAGCAATCTTGGATGTAGGTCCTTGCCTTTCAGGACTTCTAATACTTCTTTCCAGCTCCTTCTTGCCTGCTAGGTCTCTTTTGAGACATCAGCTGAGAGTCTTATAGGAACTCCTTTGTAGGTAACTGTCTCCTTTTCTCTTGCTGCTTTTAAGACTCCTTATCTTTAATCTTGGCTGATGTAATTATAATGTGCCTTGGTGTGTGCTTCCTTGGGTCCAGCTCATTTGGGACTTCCTGGGTTTCCTAGACTTCTGGATGTCTATTTCCTTTGCCAGAATGGGGAAGTTCTTCTGTATTATTTTTCCAAATAACTTGTCATATTACTTGCTGTTGCTCTTCTCCTTCTGGCACTCCTGTAACTTGGATGTTGAAACATTTAAAGTTGTCCCGAAAGTTGCTAAGCCTCTCCTCATTTTTTTGAATTCTTGTTTCTTCATTCTGTTACAGTTGAATGTTTATTTCTTCCTTTTGATCCAAATTATTGATTTGAGTCTCTGTTTCCTTCTCATCACTGTTGGTTCTCTGTACTTTTATTTCACTTTTCATAGCTTTCACTTCTTCCTCTATTTTGCTACCGTACTCAGCCATTTCTGTGAGCATCCTGATTACCAGTATTTTGAACTGTGCATCTGATAGTTTAGCTATCTCTTCATCACTTAGCTCTTTTTTTCTGGAGCTTTGATCTGTTCTTTCATTTGGGCCATAATTCTTTATCTCAGTGTACCTGTTATGTTATACGGGACAGAGCCATTGGTATTTGCCAGGACGGGGCAACCAACTTCACAGTGTTGTGGTGCCATATGTGGGGGAGGGGCCTGAGAGGGAACAATACTGCTTGTGCAGCTCTCGGCCAGCTTTCAGTGACTTCCTCCACTACCCACACGCAAATTGGGCCCTTCAGGTGCTGATTCCTGGGTAGGTTGCTTTGTGTACATTCTAGGACCCTGTGGGTCTCTCCAGTGGACCTCTCTCCTGTGAGGCTGGAAGTTTCTTCTGCCACCACAACCACCAGTCCTTCCTGCCTGGCCTGGCTGGAGCTGTTGCCTTGCCATGTGTCCTCTCTGCTCCAGCTGCCCATCTCCACCCCTCCTACTGGTCTGGATGAATGTTTCTTCTCACTCCTTGGTTGTCGGACTTCCACACAGTTTGATTTTCTGGCAGTTCTGGTTGTTTTTTCTCTTTAAATTTGGTGTTGTCTTTCTTTTGGTTGTGCAAGGAGGCAAAGCGTATCCACCTACTCCTCCATCTTGGCCAGACTGCCCACCACTATATCAATTCCACATTGATCTAATTATATAAGATGTACATAGTATATTCTGATATTTGGTAGTGGTAAGACCCAGTCATAATTCCTCATACTTTCCTTGGCTTTTTAAAGGAATTTTAATTCCTCCATGTAAATTTTAAGATGAAATTCCCCCCATGTTACTAAATGTAATGGTCATTATTCAATCCTAACTTACTTTTCCTAATAGGAGCATGTAAAATTGCCAAAAACTCTCTCCTCTTTGTTGCCAGATTACCATCTTTATTTTTCTATTGAATTTCTGGTCGTTCCTTCTCAGTCTCATTGGGTAGACACTCCTGATCTCCTGAACTTTGTATTTCATGGTTAGGTTCTTCCACCTCTTCTCTTTTACATCTACACTGGCTCTCTTGGTATTCCCTTTCAGGTCATAAAATGGCTCCTAAATTTCTGTCTCCAGACTGGTCCTCTCCTTATTTCACACCAATGTACATAACTGCTTATTTTACATATGTACTTGGATGCCTAATAGACATCTCAATTAAAACATATCCAAAATTAAGATCCTCATATTACCTCATAAAAAAAGCCCTTCTTGATGTCAAGCCTATCTCAGTTAAGGCCTAATACATTCTTCTTGTTGCTCAGGGCAAAAAACCTCGGAGCCATTCTGACTCCAGATTTTTTTTCACACTCTATATATATCTGTCAACAATTCCTATCTCTTCAAACAAAATTTATCCAGACTTTGACTACTTTTCCTGACCTCTATAGCCACCATCAATCTTCTCAGAATTATCCTAGTGATCTCCTAATTAGTGGACCCACTTTGCCCTAATTTCCCAGAAGTCATCTATTCTCAACAAACCAACAGTGTGATGTTGTTAACAAATTGATCAGATGATGTCATTCCTTTCCTTAAAATCCTCTAATTGCCTGCAATCTCACTATAAAACCCAAAGTTTTTACTATAACCTGATAGTCCTAATTGATCTCATGACAACCCTCCGTGCAACTTCTGACCTCATCCACTCTCTGCCTCATTCTGTCTCCTCCAGCCATGATGCCCTTCTTGCCCTTTTATTGCCATAGAGTCTTTGCCTTCATTTGATAGAGTCTGGGATGCTCTTCTCCCAGGTCTCTCTGGTCGCCTTCCTCTCAGTAACACTGTGTGGCCATATGATCTACAACTTCAACATTTCACCCAAAAATATCAAAACTCCTTCACTGCTTTACTTTTTTTCTTAGTATTTACAACTATCTTATTTATTTTTATACTTTACTAACTTACCTCACTAAATTATTATTTACTACTTATGTAATTTACTTGTTTACTGTTAAACTCACTAAGTACAATATGAACTTCAGGAAAAACAGTTCAAAGAATAAAAAATTCCAATCATACACAAATTCTTCCAGAAAACAGATGAAAAAGGAAATGCTCCCAACCCTACCATAACAAAACTCAACAAAGTCGTTACAAGAAAAAAAAGTATGAGTAAATCTTGCTTGTGAACAGAATCATAAAAATCCTAAAGAAATTATTAATGAAGTCAGCATATATAGAAAAGTCAAGTTTATGCCAGAAATACAAGGCTGATATAACATAAGGAAATAAATCAATATATTACAGTTTTCTGCATTAATAAAAGAAATGAGAAATATTGAAAGATCATTTCAATAGATGCAAAAAGTGTTGATGAGACCTAACACCCATTCATGGTAAAAACTCTTAGCACGCTAGGAGAAAAACTGCTCAATCTCACTTAATAGTGAAATGTTGAGAGACAATGTTGAGATGGCGGCGAGGTAGGAGGGAGAGGATTCCACTTCCCCCTACACACAGGAGAAAAACCCGGCCGATCTACAGAGGAACAGAGCAAACAGCCAACAGTATCCCAGCATACATGAAGATACAAGACCCAAAACTGTAGAGGACATTGAAAAACCACATGGTAAGGGGAGTGCTACAGGACAATAAGGTCCCTGGGACCAGCACAAGGACCAGGGCAGTTGCAGCCCCAGGCCCGGCTCCCACCGGGTCTGCCACAGAGTTCTTTGGAGAGAGCAGGGTCTATGGCTCCCCCAGCTGCCAAACAAGGTTTGAACAGTACCTGGAGAGACCTGGTTGCCTGAAGTCACAGAGGGGAATGAAGACTAAGTGGCAAACACACAGGGGCTGTGAACACCCAGAGTCTGTGGACACTGGCTGGGGAGAGTAGAGAGTTGGGCTGTGATGGGCTCTGACCCCAATAGCACCTGGTCTGGTAGGAGAATTGGCTGTGTAAGAGGCCAGGTCTGTAGGGAGTAGCAGGCTTGAGCAGGAAGAATTTCTGAAAAAGTGAAAAAAGATACAACATTTGGGTAATTCTCCTGCTCCAGCCCCCTCCCCACCCAGGTGGGTACCACTCCCGAGGTGGCACGGAAAGCCCTGTGCACCCCCATAGCCCTGGGAAGGGTGCGCACCCAAACCGGAGGGACCTGAGGCAGACTGGCCCAGGGTGCATGCCCACACCCTGGGGACAGTATGCTCTGCAGAAGGCCCCAAGACCACAACTCTAGCCCCACGAAGAGTGCACTCTGAGGAAGGCCTAGACCCCACACCCAGGGGAGAGGAACTGGAGGGACAGCCTGGCTCTAGGGAGTGTACACCAGAACTGTTGAATCTGAGGGACCAAAGGTTGCTGGATAGCTAGGCTGGAGGCTGATGGACTGTGGATCAGAGAGGGAGAAAATCAAAATCAAAACCAAAACCTTCAGCCTGCTGCAGCTAGGAAGACCAGCAAGCAAAACAAGCCTGCCCAGATTGAACTCAGCAACAGGCTTTCTTTGTTTTAAGTAATTCTTTATTTCTTTTAATTTTTTATTATTTTATTTACCTTTCAACTCCTTTATCCCCTCTTTCCTTATTTCTTGTTTTATTCTTTCTTCCTTTCTTTCCTACTTTATCTCTACTTCTTTCCTTCTTTTTTTTTTTTAAAAAAATTCCCACAAGTGAGACAAAAAAAACCTGGAACTGTGAAAGGACCAGAGTTGGACCCAGAGAGGGGTCATCCCAACAGCTGAGACAGAGAGACAAATTATACTTTGCTACTACAGAGAATCTGCAAGTTGTTGCATATTTGTATTATTATGTTTTCATTATTCTTATACCTTTTATTTTATTAGTATTTTTGTAGAACTCTTCCTTCTCTTTAGTCTTCTCTGGTTGGCTGGTTAAATTTTATTGTTTGAGAGGTTTCCCCTGTTCTCTCTTTCATAGCGTATTGTTAATTTACTATCCTTCACTTCACTTGTATTCCATTAGCACACTACTCAAGGTCCACTACTTCCTATTCTTCTTATGCAGATCACATAGATTCTGTCATATGACTGTTGCTCCATTACTACTGTAAGTAATAGTTGTTCCATACAATTGTAAATACTACACAACACCCCTCTCAGATCTGAGCCCACTTCACAGTTTCCTACACTTTATTACTGTAGTGGTTAACTATATTCTCTCACACACTACTCTCACCTTACCTTAGATTCTGATCTCCCACAATCTCACTGCTTTCTAGATCCAACTCACAATCCTTCCTTCCCCAACAAGAGTCTTATCTCCTATCCACCCTTTCTAAAAAGTGGCTAGGTGGGTGGAATGTCATGGTTAACACTCTACATAGCCAAAGGGTCTCCTATATCTACTCTTTTGGGTGCTACTGTAAATATTACAGAATATACTTTTGTTGTCTTAAACTATTTTACCTTCTCACTCCAAATGATCACAAAAAAAGAGTAGGGGGAAGCAGTGAACACCAGGATACCCACTTGAAGAGGAAACCCAACAATAAAGGAACCACCAACAGATAACAAGAGAAGCTGAAGAGGGAGTAGGAGCCACACTAACTTCAATCCAGGACTGATCTGGAAATACAACAAAATGGTGGAGAAATTACCCAGAATGAACACCTGAACAAGACTAACAGAGCATCCTTAAAACTTTATACACAAGGAAGAAGCAGCTTCAACACAACCTGCCCACACCAGCACAACAAAATACAAGAGGTGGTGGACTGAGTGACCCTCAGTTAACCAGCTGGTAGGAAGGACCCACTAAAGAAAGACCAAACAACAATCAAAACCCAAAGACAAACACAGAGACAACATAAATGATGGCCCAAGATCAATGAGCTGAGGAGATCAAGGAGATAGAACCACTGAATCTCACAATTATTCTACCACAGAAGCTCACCCCATAAACCCAGGAAGTCAGACAAATCAATTTAAGCTGAGGCTAACAAGAAGAATCTCACAAACAATGGAAAAACAAAGAAAGAGTGCCCAAATAAAAGGAAAGGAGGAAACTTCAGAAAGAATGATAAACAAAATATAGGCAAGTCACCTATCAGATATTGAGTTCAAAGCAATGGTTATCAGGAAGCTAAATGATCTCACAGAGAATTACCAGAAACTAAAGGGAAAGTACGATGAACTCACTACAAACTATATCAACATGAAAAAGGAAATAGAAAATATCAACAACAGCCAAGACGAAGTGAAGAATATAATTTCTGAACTGAACAACACATTAGAAAGAATCAAAAGCAGGCTCCATGAAGCAGAAGATCAGATCGGTGAGCTGGAGGTAAAAGGAGAAAAAAACACCCAGAAAAACCAACAAAAGGAAAAAAGGCTCAGAAAGAATGAAGAGGGATTAAGCAAAATGCAGGACAATATGAAACGTAATAATAGCTGTATAACAGGGATACCAGAAGGAGATGAAGAGCACGGGATAGAAAACCAGTCTGAAAAAGTCATGATGGAAAACTTCCCTAACTTGATGAGAGAAAAAGTCACACAAATCCAGAAAACAAAGAGAGTCCCAATCAAGAGAAATACAAAGAGGCCAACTCCAAGACACATCATAATTAAAAGGGCAAAATTCCAAGACAAAAAGAAAATCTTAGAGGCAGCAAGGGAGAAATAGGAAGTAACATACACGGGAGCCCTGATAAGGTAGATACCTGACTCCTCAATGGAAACGCTCCAAGCAAAAAGAAAATGACAAGAAATATTCCAAGTAATGAGAACCAGAGACCTACAACCAAGGCTACTTTACCCAACAAGACTCTCAATCAAGACAGAAGGCCAAATAAGGACCTTCCTAGACAAAAGAAATCTAAAACAATACACATCTGCCAAACCAGTTCTGTAAGAGATGCTAAAGGGACTACTTTGAGGAAAGGAAGGTAAAGAGAGAGAGAGAAAGAGACAGGGAGAGGGAGAGAGAGAGACAGATAGACAAGTATGAAAATGGCAATGAATAAGTATCTATCAATAATAACCTCAAACACAAATGGATTAAATGCTCCAATCAAAAAAACACAGAATAGCTGAATGGATGAGAAAGCATGACCCACACATATGCTGCCTACAAGAGACCCACCTCAGGACAAAAGAGCTAAACAAACTGAAAGTGAAGGGTTAGAAACAAATTTTCCAAGTAAAAGGACAGTAAAATAAAGCCAGGGTAGCAATGCTCATATCAGACAAAACAGACTTCAAAAAAAGGGCCAAAAAGAGAGACCCAGAAGGTCACTTCATAATACTCAAGGGAAGAATCCACCAAGGAGACATCAACATTGTAAACATATATTCATTCAACATAGGAGCACCCAAATACATAAAGAAAATCTTGGAGGACTTCAAGAAAGACATTGACAGCAACACAATTATAGTAGGGGATTTTAACACCCCACTGTCAAAAATAAACAGATCTTCCAAACAAAATATCAATAAAGATACTGCAGCATTAAACAACACCCTAGATGAAATGGACTTAACTGATATATATAGGGACCTTCATCCCAAAGAGGCTAAATACACATTCTTTTCAAATGCACATGGAACATCTTCAAAGACAGACCACATGATAGGACACAAAATGAGTCTCAACAAATTCAGAAAAACAGAAATCATACCAAGTATTTTCTCACACCACAAGGGACTGAAATTGGAAACCAACCCCAAAGGAAAAAATCCCAAAACATTCAAAATCCTGGAGATTGAACATGCTATTAAACAATGAATGGGTCAAGAATGAAATTAGGGAAGATATCAAAAAGTTTCTGGAAACAAATGCAAAGGAACTCACAATAGTCCAAAACTTATGGGACACAGCAAAGACAATTGTGAGAGGGAAGTTCATGGTGATACAGGTCTACCTAAGAAACATAAAAACATTTCAAACAAACAACCTAACCAAATGCCTATAAAAACTGGGGCAACAACAGCAAAAAAGGCCAGAGCAAGTACAAGGAAGGAAATAACCAAGATGAAAGCAGAATTAAATGACATAGAGACTAAAGGCACAATTCTAAAGATCAATGGATCCAGGAGCTGATTCTTTGAAAAGATAACAACATCGACAAGCCTTTAAGCAGGCTCATAAAAAAAAAAAAAAAAAGAGAGAGAGAGGCCCCAAATAAACACAATCAGAAATGAAAAAGGAGAGATTACAACTGACATACAAATACAAACAACTGTAAGAAATTACTATGAAGAATTGTGCACTAAGAAATTTGAAAACCTAGATAAAATGGACAAATTTCTAGAAAAATATAATCTTCAAAAACCTAATGAAGAATAATGAGAAAGCCTGAACAGACCAGTAACACCTGATGAAATTGAAGCAGTAATCAAAACACTCCCATCACACAAAAGCCCTGGACCAGATGGTTTCACAGGAGAATTTGTTCAAAACATTCAAGGAAGAGGTAACTCCTTCACAGACTATTCCAAAATATCCAAAATGGTGGAAGAGCGCCAAAACTCTTTCTATGAAGCCAGCATCATCCGAATCCTAAAACCAAATAAAGACACAACAAAGAAAGAAAACTTCAGGCCAAAACTGCTGATGATCATAGACACTAAAATCCTCAACAAAATATTGGCAAACCACATCCAACAATACATAAGAAAGATCATACACCATGACCAAGTGGGATTTATCCCAAGGATGCAAGGATGGTTCAATATTCACAAATCAGTAAATGTAATATATCACATAAACAAAAGCAAAGGCAAAATCACATGATCATATCAATAAATGTGGAAAAAGCATTTGATAAGGTACAGCACCCATTTATGATAAAACACTCAGCAAAGTGAGAATAAAGGGAGCATTCCTCAATATAATAAAGGCAATATATGAGAGACCTACAGCCAACATCATACTCAATGGGCAAAAACTAAAAGCTTTTCTACTAACATCAGGAACAAGACAAGGTTGTCCACTTTCACCACTTCTATTCAACATAGCATTGGAAGTTTTGGCCACAGCAACCAGACAAGAAAAGAAAATAAAAGGCATCCAAATTGGAAAGGAGGAAACAAAACTGTCATTGTTTGCAGAGGATACATTGGTGTACATAGAAAACTCCACAGACTCCTCCAAATAACTACTCAACCTAATAAATAAATTTGGCAAAACATTGGAATAAAAAATCAATATATACAAATCAAAGGCATTTTTCTATACCAAGAATGAAACTGCAGAATCAGAAGTCAAGAAAAAAATCCATTCATATAGCAAAAGAAAATAAAATATCTAGGAATAAACCTAACCAAAGAGGTAAAAGAACTTTACTCAGAAAACTACAAAACACTGAAGAAAGAAATCAAGGAAGACACAAACAAATAGAAACATATACTGTGTTCATGGATTGGAAGAATTAAAATAATCAAAATGTCCATACTACCCAAAGCAATTTATAGATTCCATGCAATACCTATTAATGTACCAATGGCATATTTCACAGACACAGAACAAACACTTGAAACATTTACAGAGAACCATAAACCACCCCGAATAGCAGCTGCAATTTTTTGAAAGAAGAACAAAGTAGGAGGGATCACAATACCTGATACCAAACTGTATTACAAGGCCACTGTAATAAAAACAGCCTGGTACTGATGTAAAAACAGGCACACAGACCAATGGAAGAGAACAGAGAACCCAGAAATAATCCCACGTTGCTACATTCAATTAATATTTGACAAAGTGGGCAGCAACACAAAATGGAGTAAAAATAACCTCTTCAACAAATGGTGTTGGGAAAACTGGACACCTACAAGCCAAAAAACGAAACTCGAACACCAACTTACACTATACACAAAAATAAATTCAAGGTGGATAAAAGACTTAAATATAAGCCATAACACCATTAAAGTCTTAGAGGAGAACATAGGCAGGGACATCTGAGATATTTCACATACCAATATTTTCACTAATATGTCTCCTAGAGCAAGGGACACAAAGGAAAGAATAAACAAATGGGATCTCATCAAAATAAAAAGCTTCTGCACGACCACAAAAAAAAAAAAAACAGAATTAAAATGAAAAGAGAATCAACCATATGAGAAAACATATTTACCAATGATACTTCAGAGAAGAGCTTAATCTCCAAAGCATATAAAGAACTCACACAATGGTACTCTAAGAAAACAAGCAACCCAATTAAAAAATGGGCAAAAGACTTGAACAGACACTTCTCCAAGGAGGACATATGGAGGGTCCAGAGACACATGAAAAGATGCTCAGTATTGCTAGCTATCAGAGAGATGCAAATGAAAACCACAATGAGATAGCACTTCACTCAGTTCAGAATGACCATCATAAACAAAGCAACAAACAAGTGTTGGCGAGGTTGTGGAAAATAGGGAACCCTGGTGCAGTGTTGGTGGGATTGCAGACTGGTACAATCACTAAGGAAAACAGTCTGGAATTTCCTCAGAAAACTAAAAACGAATCTGCCTTTTGACCCAGCAATTCCACTGCTGGGATTATATCCCAAGAACCCTGAAAGACCAATCCAAAAGAACATATGCACTTCAGTGTTCATAGCAGCACAATTTACAATAGCCAAGAGTTGGAAGCAACCTAGATGCCCATCAGTAAATGAATGGATGAAAAAACTATGGTACATTTACAAAATGGAATTCTATGCAGCAGAACGAAAGAAGGAGCTTCTTCCCTTTGGGACAGCATGGATGGAACTGGAAAGCATTATGCTAAGTGAAATAACCCAGGTTGTGAAAGAGAAATACCACATGATCTCACCTTTAATAGGAACCTAATCAACCAAACAAACAAGCAAAATATAACCAAAGACACTGAAATTGAGAACAGGCTGACTGACCAGAGGGGAGAAGGGAGGGAATTTTAGGGGAAGTGGGGAAGGGTCTGAAGGAACTAATACAGAGGACACAAGAACAATAACAAGGGTGGGGTGGAAATGGGAGGGAGTTGGGGAGTGCTGCAAGGGTGGGCTGGGATGGGAGTAAAGGGCAGAAAACTGTACTTGAACAACAATTAAAATTTTAAAAATATTGAGAGCATTCTCTTCGATGTACCTCAAATACTGATTCTTCTAATCCATAAACATAAAGCATTTCTCCATTTATTCAGGCCTTCTTTAGCATCTTAAAATAAAAGTTGTATACTCTTCCCTTTAGAGCTCTGGCATTTTTTATTCTGGGAATAGCAATGATAGTGAGCATCCTTTTCTCATTTCTGATATGTATAATCCCATTANTTGGGGAGTGCTGTAAGGGTGGGCTGGGATGGGAGTAAAGGGCAGAAAACTGTACTTGAACAACAATTAAAATTTTAAAAATGTTGAGAGCATTCTTTTCGATGTACCTCCAATACAGATTCTTCTAATCCATAAACATAAAGCATTTCTCCATTTATTCAGGCCTTCTTTAGCATCTTAAAATAAAAGTTGTATACTCTTCCCTTTAGAGCTCTGGCATTTTTTATTCTGGGAATAGCAATGATAGTGAGAATCCTTTTCTCATTTCTGATATGTATAATCCCATTAATACAACATAAAAAAGAGACAAAACTACAGTATAGTGCACCGTGGGTACACATACAGGGCATAAAAGTTTTTTAAAACCTATGCAGTTATTACTCTACTATAAAGTTGAGTACAGTGGGACCCTCTCAGGAAATTGTGAGCAGGAGGATCACAAGGTCTACTGTTAACAGAGTAGTAATTACATGACTGTCTGTTTTATAGCTGTTTCACTGAACATTTTATCTACTTTTTAAAGTTATATTTCACAATAAAAATAACTCTTAAAAATTTTTCAATAAAAAAGAACCTACCCATGAAAATTTCTGGTATCCAGAACATCAATGGGTTTATTCTTTAGATTATATTCTTTCCCATGATTGTTAAATGCTCTAATTTTATTATGGTCATTTATATTTTCCTAAAAAACAGTGCATTTCAAATTCTCCATGATAAAAATATTTGTATTTACTTTATTGTCTATTTAATATTTTAATACTAATATATTAATATTACCCTAATAAGTAGTAATACTACTAGTAAGTTGATATTTATGATATGATTATTATGCATCAGGCTTTATTACACAAGATTTATACATATCTTTTTATATTCACAGCAATTCTATGAGGTTGGTGGTAGTAATTTTTCAATTTCACTTATACAAATTAAATAGTAGTATCTCAAAGGTATTCAAATACTTTAGTCTTTTTTTCTTTGATTACCTTTATCAAGTATTCATCAGTTGTAGAGGCCTTTTTATAGAAGACTTCATCAATCAATTTGACATACTTTTTAATGTTTGCTATTAGTTTCTATTCTTAATATTAATTTTCCCTTTAATTCTTAGAACAGTATTGTTGACCTCACTCTTCCTCACATTAATATACATAGTGCTTGTTAACTATAATTGCTCATTTGTTAATTATAAAATAATAGTGTTTCACATTTTTCCTTTAAGTATTCCATTGGCCATAAACCAGAGACCAGAAAATTATGTGAAATGCAGTAACTCTTTCCTCTTTGAGAAAAGTATATTTCTCATTTCTGAGGATGGTGACAGCATTATTTACTCACCTATCTAGTTATTAATAAACTCTAGTGTCACTATAATAACATTCAGAGAATGTGGTTTGTGTATCTATTTTTAAAAATTCACTGATCTCTCTTTGAAACCTATTACCCTTTCCTATTCGCTACTTGACTTCAAAATAAATATATTTTAATCATGTTATTTATATTGTTTAATTTCTATGTATCATTTAATCTCTCAAAAACCAATACCAACATACTACAAAATCTTCCGCCCCATAATAGTAATTTGTCTATTTCTCCTCGAATGTCCAACTTTGGCTGGATATTAGATGCCTTATAATTTGGCACATCAAAGTGTATATATTTCCCCTTTAACTTGTACATGTAATCAGTATATCTTCTGCTAGTTAATGCTCTTTTTCTTAAGGTTTACTTTTTCTCATAGTTTTATTGCTGACATGTACAGCTTTTGTTTGACTTTTTGTAGTCTACTTTTGCTTACATCTTTCTTTTTTACTTCCATCATCTTATGAGGTACATGTCCTTCAAACCTGAGGCAATTTTTCTTTTAGTAACAAGTTATCTGGCCTATTTAGTGTTACCTTGGTTGCTACTCTATTTTACACATTTTTAGTCATGTTTTCCCTTTTAGTTGTTATTCTTTTGCTATATTACTCAAGCTGTTTTGTCTATGTAGAACAATTTTAGTTTTCTTCATTCTATTTTTTAATATGTTTTATTGATTATGCTATTACAGTTGTCCTATTTCCCCCACTCTTCACCCCCCACCTCCCTCTCCCACCCACATTTCCCCCCTTTAGTTCATGTCCATGGGTCATAAATTCTTTAGCTTCTACGTTTCCCATACTATTCTTGCTCTCCCCGTTTATTTTCTACCTACCATCTATGCTACTTATTCTCTGTACCTTCTCCCCCCCTCTTCCTCCCACTCCCCTGTTGCTAACCCTCCATGTGATCTCCATTTCCATGGTTCCACTCCTGTTCTTAGTTTGCTTTTGTTTTAGGTGTGGTTGTTAATAACTGTGAGTTTGCTGTCCTTTCACTGTTCATATTTTTCATCTTCTTTTTCTTAGATAGGTCCCTCTAACATTTCATATAATAAGGGCTTAGTGATGATGAACTCCTTGAATTTGACCTTATCTGAGAAGCACTTTATCTGCCCTTCCATTCTAAATGAAAGCTTTGCTGGATAGAGCAATCTTGGATGTAGGTCCTTGCCTTTCAGGACTTGGAATACTTATTTCCAGCCTGTAAGGTCTCTTTTGAGAAATCAGCTGATAGTCTGATGGGAACTCCTTTGTAGGTGACTGTCCCTTTATCTCTTGCTGCTTCTAGGATTCTCTCCTTACCTTTAATCTTGGCTAATGTAATTATGATGTGCCTTGGTGTGTTCCTCCTTGAGTCCAACTTCTTTGGGACTCTCTGAGCTTCCTGGATTTTCTGGAAGTCTATTTCCTTTGCCAGATTGGGGGAGTTCTCCCTTATTATTTGTTCAAATAACTTTTCCAATTGTTGCTCTTCCTCTTCTCCTTCTGGTACCCCTATAATTCAGATGTTGGAATGTTTAAAGATGTCCTGGAGGTTCCTAAGCCTCTCCTCATATTTTGAATTCTTGTTTCTTCCTTCTTTTCTGTTTGGTTGTTTCTTTCTTCCTTCTGGTCCACTCCATTGATTTGAGTCCCAGTTTTCTTTCCATCACTATTGGTTCCCTATGCATTTTCCTTCATTTCACTTAGGGTAGCCTTCATTTTTCATCTAATTTGTGACCAAATTCAACCAATTCTGTGAGCAACCTGATCACCAGTTCTGTGAACTGTGCATCTAATAGGTTGGCTATCTGTTCATTGCTTAGTTGTATTTGCTGTGGAGCTTTGATATGTTCTGTTTGGGCCATTTTTGTTGTTGTTTTGTTTTGTCCTGCCTGTTACGTCTGAAGGGCAGAGCCTTAGGTGTTCACCAGGGTGGAGCAACCCAGTTGCTGGGTTGTGAGGCTGCATGTGGGGGCGGGATCCGAGAGGGAATAATGGACACTTGCTTTGCTCTCCATCGGATCTGTCTCCTCCACTGCTTCCCCCAAACAAACTGGGCCTTTCTGGTGCTGATTCTTGTGTGGATAGGCTTGTATATATTCTAGGACCCTGTGGGTCTCTCCAATGAACTCTCCTTTGATGCCAGGAGTCTCCCTGCCCCTCAACCCCCACAGGTGTTTTCAATTGGTGTTTTGAGGCTTTATTTCCCAGTGCTGGAATCCTGGGTCGCATGGTCTTCAGCCCCAGTTTCACCTGCTTTGTCTGTGTGGGAACATGGGTCCACCCAGTCAGCCACCCACCTTGCGCACAGTGCCTTGCTTCACAATCACTGCCCTCCTGGGTCTGCCTGTTGCCACCCTGCACCCAGGATCCGCCAGCCGCTGCCTGCATGCCTAGGGTCCACCTTCTGCAGTCTTGTGCGCCTGGTCCCACCATTTTTTGTGCCTCGAACCCTCTTCGGCTGGCTACCCAAGTCCTCCCTGCTTACCAGTCTGGATGAATGTATCTATTTTATCTGCTTGGTTGTCTGACTTCCGTACAGTTCAATTTTCTGTCAGTTCTGGTTGTTATTTTGTTTATAAATTGTTGTTGTCCTTATTTTGGTTTTTTGAGGAGGCACAGTGTGTCTATCTATGCCTTTACTTTGTGTTCGTTCTATTTTTATCTTATTAATAATTATCTTTAAGTTATTGTAAGTTATAGTTGACTTATGCCCCCCCAAAATCAACACAATTGCATTAACTTACTCATAAGATAGGGTATTTAGCACATGTTCATTCACCACCTCCTTCTTTACCTATTTTAAAGTGAGAATACCAATACTTTATATTTCTTCAGCCACTTCAAATAGAATTGAAGAAAAAAGCTAGCTAATACATCAGTAAAAACTGCAACCCTAAACTATTAGTTCTAAGCCTCAATCCAGAGAAAAAGACTGTTTCATTACTGGAGTGTCCATAATTTTAAAGCTGATTCACAACAGATTATTATAGATTAGGAATATTTACCTCTTGTCACATATGCTGCAATTTCCTGTATATTTTAAAATTGTCTTTAGTTTCTAAAGAAATTTGGATTTTTTACTCATAAATAGTTAACTCACAAATAAATACTATAAATGTAAGTAAATGAGAACAAGAGGAAACCTCTGTAATAACAAATACATGAAGACTAAAACAGAGGTTTTACCTATGGAATCAGAAAAAATGTTTTCAGTACCTAGTTTTGCCAAGGAAGTACAAAGATAGATAGATACTCTTCGTACACTGCTGGTAGAAATTCAAATTTGGGAAAACTTTCCAAAGTATAATTTCTCAAGGCAAATCAAAATTATTTAAAATATATATTGCCTATTATATTCAAGGAAAAGATTATTTTACAAAGATGCTTTTCATAGCAGGTTTCTTTTGCAAGACACTAAAAAATGAAAATGCCTTATTTTCTAAAAGCAGAGAATCTAATTGATAATTAAAAGAATAAACACAAAATAAATTAGGTTATTAAGAGTTTTATGTAGAAGAAAATTTGGCATTGCCCAAACAAAGGCCTAGCCTTTTCCTTTGGCTTCTGGGAGATAATCTGTCACACCAACATACATGACAAAGATGTCTTCATTAAAGGCAGGGGCCTGTCATACCTGATATGGGAGCTGGCCATGCCAGAAAGACCAAGCCTGTGATTTAGGATCAAGTCTTTGGGTCACAGGGCATCAGTCAACTTGGAAGCTGAGATTAACCATGTCAACAAGCCATCAACCAGTGACTACATAAGAGAGCCCCAATAACCTAAACCCTGAGGTGAGCTTCTAGGCACACATGTGCCAGGAGGGTAAAATGTCCTGAATACCACAGAAGTGTCATTTTTAGAACTGTGCCAGGGCCTGCCCTATGCATCTCTTTCTCTGGCTGATTTTTCAACCTGTATCCTTTCCCTGTAAATAAACTATAATCATGAATACAGGTGCGGGCAAAAGTAGGTAAATTACCAGC
The DNA here is from genome assembly GCF_014824575.4 of Sturnira hondurensis. NCBI lineage: Eukaryota > Metazoa > Chordata > Mammalia > Chiroptera > Phyllostomidae > Sturnira > Sturnira hondurensis. Next base: position 5,566,833 of record NW_028081623.1, on the reverse strand, counting down.
CATCATTACCCAAAAGATAAACTGCAAATAAGGATACAAAATAATAACATTAATAATAATAATAAGACAAATAATACAGTAACTAACAATAAATAAATAATACAAGAATAAATTCTGTGTTTCACATACTCACAACTGTTAATCCACTTCTGTCTACCCCGTATAATAGCTTTCGGTAAGTTCCATGAGTTCTTTAGCAAATCATCAACCATGAGGGCAGATTTGGAAACCCCCAGAACTTGCAGTTAGTGTCTTAAGTCTTTAGCAGGCTTGGAAGTCTGGAGGACTGTGCCCCTAAATCTTACAATTTGGCTAACTCGAGGTAAGTACAATTCAGTATACTTACTCGAGGTAAGTATAATAGTATGATAAATACTATTATATTCACAGGTATTTATATATAATACAGGTGACTAGAACTACATACTCCAAAATATCAGCATTGGTTATATCTAGGGCCGAGACATCATTTACGTGGTTCTGTTTTATGTCTTGCTAATTTTCTAAAACAAATATTTATTTTGTTTGTAATCAAAAGATAAATATTTTTAAAATAATCATGTAGCAAATTCACCAACCTAAAAACAAAAATAAATCAAAATAAATCTCGACTGCTAAATAACAGTTATACAACATTTAATGAAGAAATAAATAACTGGATTTCAATATTACAACTGTCAATGATACAAAATCATTCCTCTCAGAAATAGAAACAAATGTCTGATATATGTATCTATCACGTCTACATACTAGAAATAAATGGTAACAACAATAGAAAAAGAAACAGGAAAAAAGAGGAAGCGTGTAAGAAAAAACTAGATTGCAAGATTTTGTCTTTCTTCACCACTGATTTTTTTTTCAAATGGCCTGTCTTATACATATAATTTAGGGGTGTATTTACAAAAATAGGATACTAGAGGAGATGTAGATAAGGGTAAGAGACCAGAGGAAAAAAGACCAGAGAAAAAATGTCCTCAGCTGTATTTTCCATTAGCTACAATTTTATTCCTAATGGAGACATGTTTGGAATCCTGAACAATATAAGTGAGTTTGTTCAAAAATCAATAATGTCAAGCTGACACTAGAACATACAAAAATGTTTCCTTAATGGAACAAAAAAGAAACCCAAGAAAGCAGGAGGGGGCAAGGACTTGCATATACCTTCTAAATCCAAGTCCACTACAGGTGGTCTCAAGATCTTACGCTTAAAGAAAAGGCAAAATTACCGACATGTACTCCTCATGTGACAATCAATTACCTAATGTAAAATGCTTGAAATGAATACACTCAGTATGGATTATGTCAGCTCTTCAATTAGGAATAAATTCACAGTCATTTCAAAAGCTGCTTTTACTGGTGTTCTTTGTGGCAACTTCTTTTCCCCTGATGCTCCTCATCATCCCAACTTAAGCTATCGGTCCCCCAACAGTGAACCTCAAAAATCAATCTGCTAATGTATAATTTGTAGGGCTCCTCTAACAAATGGATAATTGATTCCTTCACAAATGTTGCATCCCCATGGACACAGGGTGGAATGAATAAGAAACAGAAGATGGGATTCCATTTTCATCTTCTCAGAGACCCACTAGGTAGCAATCCCAGCACCCACACGGCTGCCCATGAAGCTTTGCGCTCTTCAGCCCCAGTTCGCAAGCAAGCTGTATTTACACTACACGTGCGAAAAGCAAACGTCTGTTCTTCATACTTGGGAAGAACTTACTTTACTGCTTATTTTACTCTTCCCTGATGATACACCCTAAGGTTAAGCAAGGCCTCCATCAGGATTTAAGAAGTGGGTTTTCTACAAATCTACAAAACGTTTATTTTCTCACTGACTTATTTTGTAGTGAAAAAGGCCTAACTTCTAACTATAAATTCTCAAATCTCATTTGCTCTAAGATTTCACCTCTAGGTTCACATAAAATCCTCCTTTAAATTAAAATGGAATAAATTTACCAACAGGCAGTCTTGAAGTTGGAGAAGTCTTGTGAAGTTTTCTTGAAAGTCTCAAAATATGAGTTTGGTAAAAGCAGAAGAAGAGATGCAAAGCCTCCAGCCAATTCCTTGGGAGATCTGCTTCTAGTTCCCGCAGCCTCTCCCGCAGTCACTCCTGAAGGGCTCGTTGCCCATCCTTCCACTGCCAATTACTCTCCCTGGGGCTGAAGTAAGGGAACTCTTTCAGCCTTACTTTTTCTTTTTGGTTGAAATCATTTTTAATATCTAAATACAAACGTGAGCGCTGACTTTCTTCCTGTCTCTTAGACATAGACACAAGTCTAACAACCAAACTGCGCAGAGGACGTAAGCTACTGCTCTGCCCTGCTCAGGCCCCATCCTGTGGTTTAAGCTGCTGCCAGCCCTCCCTCTTTTCCAATTTACATAGAAATTCACAGTGGCTGCTTTCATACTACAACTGTAGTGCATTTTGTATTTCATATAGTGTGCACATCAAAACAAAACAGCCAGGGGCACATCCTTGTCAATGGCTCCCACAACGAGATACTGAGGAGATCTGGTCAGGAGTCAATTTAGCAAAAGACGTGGAATGGCCAGAGCTGGAGTAACCATCTGCGCTGCTGCACTCTGGTATCAGAGTGAGGACAGATGTAATAAGTCAGGGTAGCTTGGAGGGCACGTTTGCAAGTAGGGAGTCTCTCCATGACACACTGTGGGGAAAATTCTCCCAACCAGGTTCAGATTGGTCAATGTACTCAAGTTTTGTTTTTTTTTAAATCAGCCGTTCAAACACTGGCGTTTCAAATTTCTCCCACCAAGACAGGTCAAATATAGCAGTAACAATCTAGATCTTTCCAGGAAGTGAAGATAGCGCCCCTGGCATACCTCCTGAGAGTCCTGTGTTAGGCCCTAAAAGTATCTGCTGCTGATGCAGTTGCTGCTGTTGCTCCATGTGCACTGTTTTCCAGGGCTGCCTTATGGATCAGGACTGTTTCCTTCATGATCCTGGTTCTTCCTGTTGTCTTCAAGACTAAGAAGTTGCAAATCAGCCTGACTTTAACTCAGCCACTGTGACAACTGACCCTGCTGATCACTGCTTTCTTTGAACCTTCTCTTCCCCCAACAAGGATAATCACTCTCTATTGTTGAACTTACTACAGTGAACTATATAAACACTGTTGAAAAAAAGAAAATAATAAGGGCCCTTTTCATTATTTATGGTCCTATGACAGAAGCTAAACACATCATTCCTACCTGGCACAAACAAACAAAACTTTAAATGTCAAGTGAACATGCATAACAAATACTAAGGAAAGAAACCGTTAAAAAAACTGCAAAAAAAGATGAAGGACATACTCATAGTCTGACTTTGAAGCAATATTAAATTATGGATATTTAATAAATGTGAAATTAAATAAATGAAAATTTAAAAATATTTAATAATGACAGCAAAACCTAGAAACAATGATAATAAACATATAATGAAGAACTGGTTCAGGCACTTCCGCCAAGATGGAGGCATGGGTGGAAACACTGTGCCTTCTCCCACAATCAAGTTTGAATACAACAAAGGTTTAGTAAACAAAGACACAGCCAAAGAACAGAAAATTGAACTATACGGAAGTCCGACAACAACAAACCATTCAACCAGGACAGTAAGAGGGGCGGAGCCAGCAGCGGACCAGTGTCAGGCAGGAAAGATCCCCAGACCTAGGCTTGCAAGTAGCCAGGACCCAGTCAGGGTGTGGGGCAGACTGACTGTGGTCGCACATTTGCGCACAGTGAGACGGACCACGCAGGCCCCAGGAGGAGAACCCAGTGGTGGAGGGCGGATGGCGGTGGCACACTCGAGTGCAGTGGGACGAAACGCGAGGGCCCAGGTGACAGTGGCAGCTGCGGCACCTGTGGCGGCAGTGGTGGGAGGTGGCAGACGGCGCCATTGCTCCTCTTTGACCCCGCCCCCACGTACAGCATCACAACCCAGCGACTGAGTTGCCCTGCTCTGGTGAACACCTAGGGCTCCGATCCTGCTATGCAACAGGCAAGAACAGCCCAAAAGATGGTGCAAGAAGAACTCAAAGTCCCAGAGCCAATAACTCTAAGCGACCAAGAGATTGCCAGCCTCTCAGAAGCACAGTTCAATACACTGTTTATCAGGATGCTCACAGAACTGGTTGATTATAGTCACAAATTAGAGGAACATATGAAGGCTAAACTAATTGAAATGAAGGGAGATGCACAGGAAACCAATAGTCATGGAAAGGAAACTGGGACTCAAATTAATGGAATGGACCAGAAGGAAGAACGAAACATCCAACCAGAAAGGAATGAAGAAATTAGATGAAAAAAATGAGGAGAGGCTTAGGAACCTCCAGGATATCTTTAAACATTCCAACATCCGGATTATAGGGTACCAGAAGGGGGAAAGAAACAGCCACAAGTGGAAAACTCATTTGAACAAATAATAAAGGAGAACTTCCCCAATCTGGCAAAGGAAATAGACTTCCAGGAAATCCAGGAAGCTCAGAGAGTCCCAAAGAAGTTGGACCCAAGAAGGAACACACCAAGGCACATCATAATTACATTAGCCAAGATTAAAATGAAGGAGAGAATCCTAGAAGCAGCAAGAGGTAAGGGGACAGTCACCTACAAAGGAGTACCCATCACACTGTCAGCTGATTTCTCAAAAGAGACCTTACAGGCAAGAAGGGGCTGGAAAGAAGTATTCCAAGTCATGAAATCCAAAGACCTACAGCCAAGATTGCTTTATCCAGCAAAGCTTTCATTTAGAATGGAAGGACAAATAAAGTGATTCTCAGATAAGGTCAAGTTCAAGGAGTTCATCATCACCAAGCCCTTATTATATGAAATGCTAAACGGACTTATATAAGAAAAAGAAGATGAAAAATATTAACAATGAAAGGACAGCAAACTCACAGTTATTAACAACTACACCTAAAACAAAAGCAAACCAAGAGGACAGCTAGATCAGGAGTGGAACCATAGAAATGAAGAACACATGGAGGGTTAGCAACAGGGGAGTAGGAGGAGGAGAAGGGGGGAGAAGGTACAGAAAATAGCATAGACGGTAGGTAGAAAATAGACAGGGGGAGGGCAAGAATAGTGGGGGAAATATAGAATCTAAAGAACTTGAGACACGTGGTTATAAACTAAGGGAGGGAGAATGGTGGGGGAGGGAGTGTGTGGGTGAAGGGGAATGAAGGAAGGGAAATAGAACAACTGTAATGGTATAATCAATAAAATATATCAAAAAATAAAAAAAAAGAACTGGTTCAAAACTAAAACAATATAGTGCAAAAGTCAACATAAAGTTTAAAATGACAGAGCTAAAACTTAAGAGGCTATAAATGTCAGTTATTATCAGTAAAAACAAATATTGTATTGATTACCAGGAAGTGAGGTTTCTAGCTTTCACTTGAAAATGAGAATACATAATGACCTTCACTTAAACAGTAAAGCTATTCAATTTTTGCACACCGGGACAAATCATAAACACCCACTACTCTGGAAAGGATCCCAATTTACTCTTTGCTGAATGGGATACCCCTCTTGTGTGTTCCTATCACACTATGAGAGAACACCTGTTTCAGAACAGTAAGTCACTCTATTGTCTGCCTCTGGCACTTGAGCTCCTAGAGAGCAGAAATCTACTTTAAACCCAGCACCTGGCAAAAGACTCACTGAAGCTGCCAAAAGAATAGGAACCATAACCTTTCAGGGTCTGAGGTTTTGACCCAGAAAACAGGTAAAACAAACAAACACACAAAAGCTCTGTAAGAAGACAACTAATTAAGAACAGACTACACAAAAACTGGAACAAATTTGTTAAAATGGTATATTCCTAAAAATAAATAAAGTTTTAAAAAATGGAAAAGCCTCAAACTACCTTCAGTGCAAAGAGTTAACTTCTAATATACTCCTCCTTTTGGGGGAAACCCAAGGTTTCAGGACTCAATATAAGACTTGAATAGCTGAAGAAAAGTTGATTATCTATCTACATATAGCAATCATTTAAGAAATGCCAATGTTTTTGTAGATGAAGAAATATGTTTTATCGGTAGCAATTTATTCCAATTTGAGAAATAATTAGGAAATTTAAAAGCTGCAAAGTCATTTACTTTTCATTCTGAATAAAAAGGAGTAGTGGTAAAATATGGCATAGCTGCATATAAATTACACTTAAAATTATGCAAATAATGTGGCTGAATATACTTTATTCTACAAACAACCATTGATCAACTATTATAAATTTATACTTTAAAGGCACATCCCTTTAACAGAAATAGAAAAAAATACTAAAATTCATATGAAACTATAAAAGACTGAATAGCCAAAGAAATCTTGGTAAAGAAAAAGCTTAGAAGCATCACACATCTTGATTTCAAACTATACTACAAAGCTACAGTAATCAAAACAGTGTGGCACTGACATAAAAACAGAGACATAAACCTATAGAACAGAACTGAGAGCTTAGTAATAAACCCAAGCCTATACAGTCCAATATATTTGACAAGGGGCCCACAAATATTCAATGGGGAAAGGACAGTCTCCTTAATAAAGGGTAGGAAAATTGGATAGTCACAATCAAATAATGAAACTGGACCCCTACCTTACACCACTCACAATAATTTACTCAAAATGGATAAAAAACTTATCTTGGCAATGAATTTTTGCATATACACGAAAAGCACAAGTAATAAAACCAAAATTAACAAGTGAGACTACACCGAACTCAAAGCTTCTGAAAAAAATCAACAAAATGAAAAGGCAGAAGGCAGACTAAAGAATGAAGTATTTGCAAATCATATATATGATAAGAGATATGGAATTTATACAACTCAATATAATTCTCCCTTAGTACCCTGAATACTGGGGGATTGGTTCCAGGACCCTTGCTGATACCAAAACTTATGGACGCTCAAGTCCATTTTATAAAATGATTACAGTATTTGCATATAACCTATGCATATCCTCCCGTATACTTTAAATCATCTCTATATTACTTAAAATACCTAATACAACATAAATCTATCCAACTAGTTATTATACTGTATTATTTAGGAAATAATGTCATGAAAAAAGGAAAGGTCATATATGTTCAGACACAACCATCTGAGTAGTTAGGTACTCAGTATATGTACATAGTTAGGCCCATGTAGTTGTAGGCATAACTACATAGTACATGTAGGCAACAACATATTTTTCCCCCAAATATTTCCATCCATGGAATGGTTGGTTGAATCCACAGACATGAAACCCAAGGATACAGAGGGCACACTATAGCAAGAAAACAAACAACCTGATTTAAAAATGGGCAGAGGACTTCAATAGTTTTTCAAAGAAGATATAGAAATGGCCAGCAGGTACACAAAAAGGCATTCAACATCATTAGTCAAAGGGAAATGCAAATCAAACCACAATAAGCTTCACCTCACACCTGTTAAAATGGCTGTAATTAAAAAGATAAGAGATAATAAATGCTAATAAAGATATGGAGAAAATGAAACATTGGTGCATTGTTGGTGGGAATGTAAATTGGTAGAGCCACTGTGAAAAACAGTACGAAGACTCCTAAAAAATTGAAAATAGAACTACATTATGACTCAACAATCTCACTTCTGTATATTCAAAAAAATTAAATCAGCATTTCAAAGCAATATCTGCACTCCCACACTTATTGCAACATTAACCACAATAGCTAAGACATGGAAATAACCTAAGTGTTCACAGATGAATGGATAAAGAAAATGTGATAAATGTATTTATGACAATACCAGTAGATGTTGAAGGCATTATGCTAAGACAAAGAAGTCAAACAGAGAATAAATACTGTATAATCTCTCTTTTGTGTGGAATCTAAAAATATTCAACTCATAGTAATATCGTAAAATGGTGACTGCAGGGACTGGGGGTAGGTGTATGGGGAGATGTTGATCAAAGCACACAAATTTTCAGTTATAAGATGTACAGCATGTGACTGTAGTTAATAATACTGTATGGTATACATGAAAGTTGCTATAGGAACAGAGCTTAAAAATTCTCACCATAACAATAACAACACCAAAATGGTAATTATGTGAGGTGAAGAAAGTATTAACTAACCTTATTGTGCTAAACATTTTGAAGTATGCATGTCAGTGTAGAAAATCATCACTTGTATAACTTAAACTTACATAATATTATATACCAATTATATCTCAAGAAAGTTTAAATAACAAAATAAAATCCCTTATTATAAAAAGAGGCAGTGCTTTGAGTAGCTTTATGGTTCATCATTGCTTTCCATTGGTGCTGCAAAACTAATATGAATATGAAATGATTACTTTAGCACACAGAGTATACCGACTACATGTCATATCTCCAGATAAGCTTAATAAATATACAACTTCCACAAGAATACAGTTTGAGAGGAAAACATAAATTTAAGTACCTCTAATTAGCCAATTTAACTTCCACTCTAATGATCAAAAAATAAAATTACCCTACAAGAAAGTGAATGTCCTTGATTTAAACTCTAACTAGTATCTTGGAAATAATCTAATAGAAATAAAAGTTATTTGGGAATGACAAGAATGGAAAGAAGTTTTAAGGAAGAGTTACCTTGTTAAAAAAGAAAACAATTTTGTCCATTCATTGTGTCATCAGTATTTTAAGTTAATACTTGGGTTTAAGTTTTCTGTATTTATATGCAAGTTTATATATCAGTCTTTGCTATTCATTGAAAAAATTCCTAAATACTTTTTTCTTTTAACTTTAAAAAATATCCTCAAGCCCTGGCTGGTGTAGCTCAGTGGACTGAGTGCAGGCCCGCGAACCAGACGATCGTGGTTCGATTCCCAGTCAGGGCACATACCTGGGTTGCACGCCAGTTCCCAGTGGGAGACTCAGGAGAGGCAACCATACATTGATATTTCTCTCCTTCCCTTCCCCTCTAAAGATAAATGAATAAAATCTTTTAAAAAAGAAAAAATATCCTCTAACAAGAGTTTTTAACCACCTCCCCAAAAAGCACACACTGCATGGGATTTAGATGCTGTAAACTTACAAGGACCATTTGCAACCTCATCTACCCCTCAAACCCCGGGCTGCTGTCCCTGCCCGCCGCCCAAGACCCACAGCCCCTATGCACAGCTGACTTGTGAGAGGCTCAGACATTCATCCACTGCTGCGCACTGCCAGGATGGTACAACCTCAGCAGAGGCAGGGGTACGGAACAGCCTTTCAGCCTGCAGAAGGCTTATTAGATAATGTTCGTTTTCCAAATCCTAACAACCTTGAAAAATACAGGGAGGATTTGGAAGGGATTGCCTCTTAAGAAGCTGGCATACTGCGGATTCCTAGCACTGTCTTCCTTTTGTTAAACCATCTTCTGCCTGTGCCTGACACATCCCCGCAGAAAATGATAGGAGGCTGGCTGCACACAATACGTAGTCAAGACAGTTATTCACAACCTGGGCACCAACTGAAACAGAGCTTCAATACAAGGCTAAATCAGCTTCTTGGTTCACATTTCCTCTTTTATTCACATGCCAGGCACTGTGCTGGTTGCCAGCACACACAGTGAAGATGGTATATGTTGCCATATGAGGCTTGCAATTCACCGAAACACTGTTCATCTTTAAGACAGTGACCTTCTGGAAATTCTGCAAATCTGCAGTTGTCCTCTGAAGAGAGATGAATGAATAGCTAACCAGAGTCAGAGCTCATTCTCCCCAGAGCTTGCAATGCCTACCTGCTTAACAGTACAGAGTGGACATTTTGGAGAAGTCTCCTGATAATGCTTTGGACAGTTGTCCACAGAACTAAATTTTGGCATGTGAGTGAGGAAAACTCTTGTAGGAACTTCTAAATAAGTCAGCTTTAAGCAACAGCATAAGAAGCCACCAAAGCTTCTCTTACTAGTATCTGTGCTAGAATTGCTAAGCTCCTGTCCATTACCAGACACTATGCTGTTGGTAGTTGTGATGCCATTGCAAATCAATCCATTTTACTACAAAACCATTGTCAGAAGAGTTTGCGTTTGTTCCATATATAAATGACCTGGAAAGAAATATAACTGAAAGTTTTCAAAAGTGAAATATAATGTGTGAAGTATGATTAAAATTATTTGTTTAAACTCCTATTTTCCTTGCTTAGACATGTCTCCAAAAGCGATACAAAAGGGGGGATGATTTTAAAAAAGGAAAGCAGAGTTATCAGAGAAAGCTAAGTCACTGGAGTATTGCAAGCAAATAGTGCAGAAGAGAAATTTACCACTAAATGCATTTAATAAAAGAAGAACTAATATTACCAAAACCCCTACATGATACAAAGAACATTCAGTAAAAAAAGGACAAAAAAGGGCTTGCCTTCAAGGTATTATGTGTACAGTGTGATCCAAGCACTTGGTAATTCTTCTACTTTAGGATTTAACATTTTATATTACCAATCATTGTGTGTGTGACTAGCTCCAAAACTAATTAGGGCTGAGAACAGGGAGCTGCATTTAATTATTCTTTATATCCCTTGCACATCCTTACGGAGTGTTTGCTGAAGGAGTAAGAAGCAAACTCCTGAATGAATGTGAAGTACGTACTCTTCTGTATAAGGTCACCAAGGAAGGTGTCACAAAGCAGGTAGGACACTGGGCATTTCCATAGGCAAAGATGGGAAAGCAGATTCTAACGAGAGCAAAAGGACAAAGTTTGGGCACACTACAGGCTAGGATGTGGAGAGGACTATAGCCCAGACAGCGGAAGCTCTGAGGGCTGCAGAGAAGAGCTTTGTTTTATTCCACTGGCATTAAAGAGGCATTCAAGTGTTTTCAGTCAGGGGAGCAACAAAATCCCAGCACTGCTTTGGGAAGATTACTTGGGCAGTTATGAGAAGGATGGATTAGGAGAGGCATGAGGTGGGGAGATCAGTTGGATTTCACTGCGATAACCCAGGTGAGATTCAATAGAGACTTGAACAAGGAGATGGGGGGAATAGCAATATAAAAATGAGCAAAATAAAGAAAGAGTTAAGAGAAGAATCTAGAGAATATACAGGGAATAATGGGGGATCTAAACATCACAGAGATGGAAGTAAACACTGTGGAGTAAAGAGAATGGGGCTATCTGATTGACAATATCCATCAGGAGCCTGAAACACCCTACTCTTCTCTTCAGGTAGGCAAAGACTGGCTTTTCTTGGCTACAGTACCTAGATTAAAAAACAACAACAACAAAACCTTTATTTGCCTTGGTAGGGTACCTCAGCTGGTAAGAGAACTGTCCTGACACACCAAGGCTGTGGGTTCGACCCCTGGTCAGGGCACATATAAGAATCAACCAATGAATTCATAGATGAGTGGGACAAAATCTCTGTCTCTCTCTTCTCTGTCTCTCTCTCCTCTTCCTCATTCTCTCTAAAATCAATAAAAAATAAATAAAAATTAACCTTTACTTTGGCCCACTAGACCCCACTGGTACAACAGTAAGGACTTGGGAAAGATACGCTGTCTGATTAAAAGGCAGGACCTTGTTGGGAGCAGTTTAGTGCTGTCAGCCTAGGGAGCCAGGACTCAGCAGAAAAGGCGCAGTGTGGTCTCTTCTGTCCCAATGGTACTCACAATACAGATCCTGCCATGCATCATACAACCCAACCTGACTAAATAATTAAACTACTGATGTATTAATACCCAAACATAGGTTTGGCTGAAAGGTGATACAGTGAATAAGATGTCCTCTGCAGCTGGCCATGTCGCCAAGAATCCTAGTCTACAAAATTCTAACACTACAATTCCAAAAACAAAATTCCCTTTTACCTAGAGAACACTGCCCCAAAGTATATAATTTTTTCTATGAGTTAATGCAATAAAAATGGGATTGTCACCCTGAAATGTATAACTGGAAAATGTATAATTAGTGTATTACTATTCTTCAAAATTAAGTCTTAGAGGGTTACCTATTAGTCTATCCAAGTCCTAGGCATCTGCTATGCCATACCTTTAAGGAAAAACTTCATGAACAAATTCAGCTCAAGAAAGCCAAACATGGTGCAAATCCATGATGACTGCAAAGGTATGCGAACATCTCAGCAGACCCCACAGGTATCCTTGCTTAATTTCTCAATAGACAAGATACTATCAATGATAAAGGAAAAATCTGTTAGGAGTAACAGATTTTTTCTCACTTTTATTTATAACTTAATAATAGCAACAGCATTGCTAATACATTCTATTTATCTAAAAATATTTGAGAAAGTAAAGCCTTTATGGTTTTACAGGTGGGGAAAAAATCACTTATCTAAAAAGGGCAATCCAGATGCTTTAAATACAGACTAAGATGAGTTATTAATCAAATAGACAACGCCCAACTTGTTTTTCAGACATAACATGAAGACCATTTAAAAAGTCACAAATTCAGCCCTGGCTGGTGTGGCTCAGTGTGGCGCTGGCCTTTGAACCACAGGGTCGCTGGTTTGACTCCCAGTTAGGGAACATGCCTGGGTTGAGGGCCAGGTCCCCGGTAGGGGGCATGTGAGAGGTAACCACACATTCATGTTTCTCTCCCTCTCTTTCTCCCTCCTCTCCAACTCCTGACTCCAGACCATACCCCACCAACTCCAGGACCTGGCCCACCACTATCTGCTGGGCTTACTGCCCTGTCCATCTTCTCCTCCATCATCCCATCAGCACTTTCTCTCTCTACATTCATTTGGTGTAGCTGAATTTCTAGTAATGCAACCAAGTCAGGACCTAGTGAGGCAAAGGGAAGAAAATGGGAAATCAGTAGGTTCAGGGGGTTGAAAATCGTTGTACGGTTATTTTCCAGGCAAGGGAAGAATAAATTCTTCTCCCTGCAGTACAGTCAGGATTGTAGAAGGCTGAACACTTAAATGTAAAAAGCAAAAGTAAAACTTTTGGAAGAAAATGAGGAAGAATACCTAAAATATATACACCATAAGCGAGAGGATTGGTATTCAGAAAAAAATTTTTTCTGAACTGAAAATACCATAAATGAAGAATTAAAAGATAAGCCAAGCCACAGACTAGAAGACATCTGAAACTCTTGCAACAAGGAGCTTCACCCAGACTCTACGCACCCTGTGCCACTGGAGGACAGCGCCAACTCCCTGGCTCACCATTGTGTGTTTTCTGGTATTGATCATACTTTTAAATGTTCTTCCAAACTGACATGTATGAAACGGAATCTGACTGTTAATAAATTCATACCTCCCTGATTACTCCTTGATTACTAGAGAAATCAATCATCTTTTCACATGGATATTGTAGACATTTTAAGGTTTCCCATCTGATAACTTCCTGTTCATATTGCTTGCCCAGTTTCTCTGTCGGTTGTTTGTGTTTTCCTTATCAACATGTAAGAGTTTTTACAGAAGTAATATTTTAACAAAACTATACACAGTTAAAGTTGCTACAAACACCATATGATTGTAGCTTTTACAGAACTCAAAGAGTCAAAACAAGTAAACAAACAAAAACAATGAAGTTCAGATTTAAAGTACTAACTTAGTATGAAAATGGTTGCTATCCTAAAAGGAAATCATCAGTGCTTCATTTAATAAGAAAAGATTTATTTGCAAGTGTTAAATTTGATTTGCTGGTGATTTCTGATTTTAAACCATCACATGCACCATCCTGATCATTGTTACCATTTTTTAAAATAAACAATCAACTGTGTGATTACAGATCAGTGTAGAATTTTACACATATACTAACAAATATATAAACCGACAATTCTCAAAAGAATAAACGGTTTCATTAGTAATCAGAAAAATACAAATTAAATTAAAACTTCCATTTTCTAGCAATTTAAGGGGTAAAGAATTTTTGAATGATAAAAGCCAATGCTGGTGACATTCTCCTATAGTGTTGATGTGAATACAACTTGGTATAACCTGAAGTGCAGTGAAATGCAGCAATCTGCAGCAAAACCTTTCACATGTTAATAGTACATGACCTAGTGATTTCACCTCAAAGTACCTGTTCAAAAGAAATAACCATTCACCAGATTCCTCTGCCCACCCATGGATGTCCACCTCAGTACTGTATCTAGATTTAGCACCATTCATTAAGGGCACTGTACAGTTGGTTCTAGACAGCTCTAGGCAGTACCAGACCTGCCTTTCTAAAGAAACGGATCCTACATGAATAGAGTGGGGCTCACCCCAGGCCCTTAATTCTGCTCCTAACTCAAGCCTAACCAGAGTATTCTATCAAAGGACGTACAGCTCTAGGTAGAAGTACACACCCCAACCAGCTTCATCAAACCTTGCTCACAGTTTTTTTCCAGTTACTGAAGAAGGCCTCCTTTCATGTTTATGAGGACTACAGTGCTGTGACATCAGTCTTGGACTGTTAACTAACCATGATGCCTATCAAGTGAAAAAAGCCTATCTCAGAGAGTGGGGACTCAGCAAAAAAGCAGGAAGAGAAAAAGCAGTTAGTTATCTAAAGCAAAGTCCCCATAAAAATGTCAGCTGATTTCTCAAAAGAAACTTTGCAGAGAAGAGGTTGGCAAGAACTATTCAAAGTCATGAAAAATGGAGACCTATACCCAACATTCCTCTGCCCGGCAAAGATATCATTTAGAATCAAAGGGCAGATAAAGAGCTTCCCAGAAAAGAGAAAACTAAAGGAGTTCATCATCACTAGATGATTATTATATGAAATGTTAAAGGGGCATATTTAAGAAAAAGAAGATAAAAACTATGAACAATAAAATGGCAACAAATACTTATCTATCAACAATTAAATCTAAAACATAAACTAAGCAAAGAGGAACAGAAACATAATCAAGGATTTGGAGAGCATTTTGATGTTTGCAAGATGGGAAGGGTTATGGGGGAATTGGTGGAGAAGGGGATTAAGAAGTACAAATAGGTAGCTATAAAATAGCCACAAGAAGGTAAAGTACAGAATTGGAAATGGAGTAGTCAAAGAACCTATCCATGACCCATGGATACGAACAATGGTGTGGAAATGCCTGAGGAATTTGTAGGTGCTGGGTGGAGGGGGGCAAGGAAGAAATAACTGAGAAATTGTACTAGAATAATTAATAAAATATAATTTTAAAAGATATCGATAACTCCCAAAACCACATAAAGACATAACAAAGAAAGAAAACTTCAGGCAAATAGCACTGATGAACACAGACACTAAAATCCTCAACAAAATATTGGCAAACCACATCCAACAATGTGTTAAAAAGATCATATACCATGATCAAGTGGGATTCATCCCACGGATGCAAGGATGGTACAGTATTCACAAGTCAATAAACGTAATACATCACATAAATAAAAACAAAGACAAAAATCACATGATATCAGCAGGTGCAGAAAAAGCATTTGATAAGGTCTAATCCATTTATAATAAAAACACTTAGCAAAATGGGAACAGAGGGAGCATTCCTCAACATAATAAAGGCCACATACGAGAGATCTCCAGCCAACAATCATACTCAATGGACAAAAACTAAAACCTTTTCCACTAAGATTAGGAACAAGACAAGGATGCCCACTTTCAGCTCTCTTATTCAACATAGTATTGGAAGTCCTAGCCACAGCAATCGGATAAGAAAAAGAAATGAAAGCCATCAAAATAAAAAAGGAGAAAGCAAAACTGTCATTGTTTGCAGGTGACATGATCATGTACATAGAAAAATCTAACAGACTCCACCAAAAAACTACTGGATCTAATAAGTGAGTTTGGCAAAACAGCAGGATACAAAGTCAATATTCAGGAATCAAAGGCACTTGTGTACACAAACAATGAAATATTAGAAACAGAAATCAGGAAAAAAATCCCACTTGATACAGCAACAAGAAAAGTAAAGTACCTCGAAATAAACCTAACCAAAGAGGTAAAAGACCTATCCTCAGGAAACTACACAACACTGAAGAAAGAAATTAAGGAAGACACAAACAAATGGAAGCATGTGCCATGTTCTTGGACATGGAAAAATTAACATCATCAAAATGTCCATACTAGGGATTTACAGATTCCAGGCAATCCCTATTAAAGTACCAATGACATATTTCACAGATATAGAACAAACATATAAGAAATTTATATGGAACCATAAATGATACAAATAGCTACAGTAATTTTGAGGAAAAAATATGTAGAGGGGGTCAAAATACCTGATACCAAACTGTATTACAAGGCCACTGTAATCAAAACAGCCTGGTAGTGGCATAAGAACAGACACATGGACCAATGGAACAGAACGGAGAGCCCAGAAATAAACCCAAGTCTTTATGGTCAATTAATATTTCACAAAGGGGGCAGAAGCATAAAATGGAGTAAAAATAGCCTCTTCAACAAATAGTGTCAGGAGAGCTAGACAGCTACATGCAAAAAAATGAAACTCAATCACCAACTTACACCATACACAAAAATAAATTCAAGGTGGATAAAAGACTTAAATATAAGTCATGACACCACAAAAGTCCTAGAGGAAAACATAAGCAGAAAAATCTCAGACATTCCACGCAACATCCTCACTGATATGTTCCCTAAAGCAAGGGACATAAAGAAAAGAATAAACAAATGAGACCTCATGAAATTAAAAAGCTTCTGCATGGCTAAAGAAAAAAGCATTAAAATTAAAAGAGAACCAACTATATGGGAAAACATACTTGCCAATGATACCTCGGACATGGGTTTGATCTCCAAAATGTCACATGACTTCATTCCAGGAAGACAAAAAACCCAATTAAAAAAAATGGGCAAAAGACTTGAACAGACAGTTCTCCAAGGAGGACATACAGAGGGCCCAGAGGCATATGAAAAGATGCTCAGCATCACTAGGCATCAGAGATGCAAATTAAAACCGTAATGAGATAGCACTTCACACCGGTCAGAATGACCATCATAAACATTTCAACAAACAGGTGTGGGAGAGGATGTGGAGAAAAGGGAACCCTAGTACAATGTCGGTGGGAATACAGACTGGTTCAGCCACTGTGGAAAACAGTATGGAGTTTCCTCAGAAAATTAAAAATAGAACTGCATTTTGACCCAGCAATTTCCCTACTGAGATTATACCCTAAGAAACCTGAAACATCAATCCAAAAAACCTATGCATCCCAATGTTGATAGCAGCACAATTTACAAGAGACAAGTAAGTACTAGAAGCAATCTAAATGCCCATCAGTAAATGAATGGACCAAAAAACTATGGTACATTTACACAATGGAATACTATGCAGCAGAGAAGAGGGAGCTTCCCACCCTTTCCCACAGTATGGATAGAACTGGAGAGCATTATGCTATGTGAAATAAGCCAGGCAGTGATGGAAAATACCATATGATCTTACCTTTAACAGGAATCTAATCGACAAAAGAAAAAAGCAAGCAAAATATAACCAGAGACATTGAATTTAAGAACAATCTGTCAGTAACCAGAGGGGAAGTGGGAGGTATAATGGTGGGAAAGGGTTTCAGGAACAACGATAAGGGACACATGGACAAAACCAAGATCAGGGGCTGGAAGCAAGGGAGGGAGGTGGGTTTGGCTGGGGTGGAAAGGGAGTTGTAAGGGAGTAAATGTAGACAACTGTAACTGAACAACAGTAAAATAATTTCTAAAAAGATATTGAAAATATTCATAAAATCCTCTCACCGCTCATGTAAGCTAAACTTTTGGTAGTTTCTTCAACTATAGTTCATTGGTCAGAAATAAGGGAAATAATTAAAAATTTTAAAAGACACATTTTATTGTTCCTTTTGATTCATGACTTAAAGAAGGCCAAAGATGCCAGTAATTCAATAATCTAGAATAGATCCCACTCTGTACAGCAGGGGTGTCAAACTCATTTTCACTGGGGGTCACATCAGCTTCACAGTTGTCTTCTAAGGGCCAAATGTAACTTTAGGACTGTATAAATGTACTTACTTCTTAACAGTTAAGCAAGACCTTGGCGCTGCCACCAGGTAGAAACAAGGTGGAGGGCCCTGTTTTTGCCACCTATGCTGTACGGCGTCATTTAAAGTGTCGAGCACCTTAAGAATACCCATTTAAAGTTACCTACACACAAATAACGTAAGTATTTCGATGTGTAAACATCACCTCTGGGAACAGATTAATCTGTATTTTTTTCTATACTTTGTCTCTTTTATTATTTTTTAACAGCACTAAGATATAATTGGCATACAATAAACTGCAGATATTTAAAGTGTAAATTTGTAAGTTTTAACACACATATACACTTGTAAAACTTTGCCACATTTATATCAGCCTTGAAAATCTCATGCCACTTTATGATCCATCCATGCCGTCCTCTGCCCATCTCTAGGCAACCATGATCAACTTTTGGCCACTATACATTTGTCTGCATTTTCTAGAATTATACAGAATTCAGCCATACAATATATACCCTTTTCGGTCTGGCTTTGGTCACTTAACATAATAGATGCATCCATGCTAGAGTATTTATCAAAAGTTCATTCTTTTTTCTTGGTGAGTAGAATGCCACCGTATGGATATACCACATTTTGCTTACCCACGGACCTACACACGGGCATATAGGTTGTTTCTACTTTGGGACTACAATAAATAGCACAGATATGTATATTCATGTAGAAGCCTTTGTATGAGTACATGCTTTCACTTCCTAAGGATGGGATGGCTACATCATACTGTAGGTATATGTTTAATGTTTTAAAAAACTGTTAAGCTGTTTTCCAAAGTGGTTATAACATTTTACCTTTCCAACAGCAGTCTGTGAGAGTTCTACATTCTCCAAATCCTGGCCAACACTTGGTATGGTCAGTCTCTTTAAAAATCATCTGGGAAAACTTTTTAAAATAAGAGATTCCACAATGCCCCCACCCACTGCCAAGGGGAAAAAAAAAAACCACCATTACTAATTGGGAAGGATTTCGGACAATTGTTTCATGACTCTTACTACTGGAATCAAAACTATAAAAGCCATGAATGAGACAAAAAATATGCAAATGTTATGCAAATAGAAGGTATTATTATTTTATCTAATTTTATTTTGTTTAATTATTTTCAACTAGATGTGAAAACTAAAGTCAGGGGCATTTATTCATTCATTTTTTACTGCTAACATAGGGTACTTGTTTCACTCTAGTTGTGTTTCTAATGAAGAAAAAAAAAGTTCTTGATTAAATATGGTGATCATTACCTTCAAAGAAAATTAGCAAATTCAAGTCATAACAATGTTTTTTAGAACTGAAAGAAGCCCTTTTAAGAGGAATAATGCAAAGCTCTACAAAGCAATTAAAACATCAGAGACAGGAAAATAAAATAATGAAGGAAAAAACTCATCAGAGATGTGAAGCTAAAGATTAAGGCTTCCTTCAAAAGATAATGTCAAACTAAAACTGCTCATCTGAAAGTCAAGCATCTAATATGGTAATAATTACGAAGAAGTCAGGGCTTTATGTAATGCCTGCCAAAGAGAACTTATTTTTCAAAGATGTCATGTAAACAGGACACAAAAGAACTGAAAAAAGGTGTGGGCAAATTTAAGGATGATATCATAAGTTACCTGAAAAAGGATATAAGATATACTTGACATAAAATTGACATCAGAAAAGATTTAACTTAAGGTATATATTGAGTAGACACAAGGACCGACTAAATAAATAAATGAGAGAACAAATTCACGAATAAACTCTACAGTATTTGTTTTTTCTTTTTTCTTTTGGCAATGGAACCAGCAGTATATGCCCCATGAACCTTAGCAAGCAAGCACTACAATCGCTATACAATATTAAAAAGACATTAGAAGCAGAGTGTCACATAACCACAGAACTAGAGCAGGAAATTTAAGAGATCGTACAGGCAAGTTTTTTTTTTAAGGTGAGGAGATATGACTAACACCACAAAAGAGAGCTCTGCCCAGCACCAGCTCCCTGTTTTAATGGATGGCAATTCAAAGACTAAGTGCTTAAGTATTCAAGTTGGGGGTCCAATGACCAGGAGTAGATGAGGGAGAGCAAAAAGTATTTTCTTCTTGCCTAAAAGGGATGCTAAAGCAAAATAAAAACCCATAATTTTCCTGATGTATCAGTATGTTTAGAGCACATAAATCCCTTTCTGGACTATTCCAAAGATTCTGTCATCATTCAGTCACTCCATTTCCTTTCTAAGCAAATAAACGAACGACAACAAAAAAATCCTTTCCTTTCATACACAATATGTCAACTTTAGAAACTACTGTCTCCTTTTTAAACTACACCAATACCTTATGATGGATCTTTCAATAAGTACTAATGCTTTCTTCAAAAAAGTATTACCTGTTCCCCAAAGTGATCACCTTTTCACCCCAAATGTTCTCATTCATACAACCACGGAAGATACTTGAAAGGTACAACCACTGATACTTTAAAGGTACATCTTAAACACCAAAGTCAAATTTCAAAAGTCAACATTTCCTTCCTCCTTAATGATTCCAAATCACAATTAAAAAAATTTAAAAGCCTAAATCTTTGCTTTTGATTAATATAATTCATATAAAATATTAAGCTTTCTACGTTTAGAGGAGAGAAAATGAACCAGCAAGATGATCATTGATTTTCTATTACATTTGGGAACTGGATGAGATGGAGATGACAGGTATGTATGTACAAATGATACCAGTGACCAAATGAGGGGGTTCATACTTTTAAGGATTCCACATATCCTGAGTATATAAATTAGTACCACTGTTCACTGATGAAGATTTTTTTCTTCTAATAACATTTCACCTAGATATTCTATAGCATTATAATTTAAAAAGAACACAGAGAAGTATTTTATTGATTTATTTATTAAATTTTATTTATTTATCTTTAGAGGGGAGGGGAAGGGAAGGAGAGAGGGAGAGAAATATCAATGTATGGTTGCCTCTCATACGTCCCCTCCTGGGAACTGGCCTGCAACCCAGGCATGTGCCCTGACTGGGAATCCAACCGCGGTTGTTTGGTTCTCAGGCCCACACTCAATCCACTGAGCTACACCAGCCAGGGCCACACAGAAGTAATGCTCGACTTACATCCAAATGGATGACTATAATTAAGTACAGAATTGCAATTAAATGGACTTCTAAGAGTATATTTTTAAATGAAATTTGTATATAAAAACAATCAGTCAAAATATATAATATATACATATAAGACTTCTTTGTAGGTTCACCTTTAAAATTTTTAGGACATACCATAACAGTCAGAGTTGTATCTGGTATACAACTACATATATAGTACATGTTCTTAGCACTCTGCTTTAATTGATAAAGATCCTTTATGCTATTAAAACAAATTGCTAATATTCTAAAGCACAAATTTTTGCATAATATTTAGCTCACACATTACTTTATATTGTATACTTACTACATCAAACTTCTGAGTGATGTTTCCCTGGACATCAAGTAAATAAACCTTGCCGTAATGTGTGCCCAGTGCCAAAAACTGTAAGAAGAACAAAGGGATCAGTTTACTAATGTACCATTAACACACACTTACTAATAAAACCATTTTCACAGTCAAGAATCTCTGTGCATAAGTGATCTATAATGCCTTAGGAGATATGCAGTCCTTGGAGATGATCCATTTCCTGCTTCCGGGAACTAACAGAACAGGGCCTACTTTATCCTTACAGTGCAAGCTAACTGTCAGAATGACTCATGAGGAGCCTCGTCTACTGACAGCCAATAGTGTGTATGTGGTCTGTACACAACAGACCGAGGCAGCAAATTAAAATGCAGCTGTGAAGGCATGACCAACCTAAGGTTGAACACAAAAGTCAGAAGGGAATGATTAAGCAACTCGCCTTAATTTTGACAAATGTGTAAATTTGTCCTATCATTAAAATTCAACACATATATACAAACAACAAAGTAGTATTTTTAAAAAGAAAAATGTATGCCATATCAAGAAGTGAAAAATATTCAGATGTAGTCATACATCTAATCAGTTAGCATTAGAATGCCTCTATAAATTAATGTGATAGTGAGTGTAAATTTTTATATTCTAATGCAAAAAATCCTTTTCTGTCCCCAAATAACTGTTGAGCTACATACTCATTTTATGACATGAAGCTAGTTCAGAACTCCCATGATTCTTTTAATTCTCCAAACTAACCTAAACAAAACAGAAGAAACTTTAGGACATGAAATATGACATGAGATTTTTCTTCCTTTTTATTTCTTTATGCATTACTCAAATAGTTTCAAATTCTCTGTGTTTCACTGCATGTGAGCATGCTTCATTGCAACCTACAATGAAATGCTCAAATTTACAGGCACTACTATGCATTTCAGTCAAACAGCACAACCTTCAAAAAAATCTTTTAGAAAGTCAAGATTTAAAAAGACTTATCAAAATAGAATTGCTTAAAATTAAGTTTCAGTTGAGGCACTTAAAATATAAAGCTACATTAAAAAGGAGTCACAAAAAGGGAAAGAAGGGGTTCGTTAGAAATTCAATCCCAGCAATGCCTTTCACTCCTGCAAGGTTGCCTTTTTTTCAAGAAGAAAAAAGTCCCCTGGGTAAAAAATCAATACTGGTTAATAAAACATCAGGTGTGCAGACATAACTAGGTATGACGATTCCGCTGCACAATCCTGCCTGAGTGCACCAGGTGCCATGGCGATTATTCATCCGCAGCAGACAACAAACCTGGTGAAAAGAGGATGCCTGGGCCCTGGAAAGGGAAGGGGCAAGGGATAATTCTGGGCAGAAATTAGTTTGAATATATAAACCAAACTAGGATGTTTTCGCCAAAGCAAAAGAACATTCTAATCAGAAACACAGGATTCAGATGGTTGTAATTTTTTCTTACAGTGACACTGACAATATTTCAATTATAAAAACAAACCACTTAACACTAACTAAAAATAAACAGTACTTCACCTTGTTATAGCCGAAGTACTGGACAGTACTGATTCTCCTCATAAACACTGTATTTAGTTTATTAGACAACTAAGGAGAACTGGATTCTTCAAATGTTTTACAACTAGATCATCTCCGACACCTCTGTGAAGGCCATATTTGAACTTCCAACTATATTTTACTTTATTAAAGTTTTAAAGGTTCTATGTAGGGTACATTAATTCCTTTTCTTTTTCTTTTGTCAAAATTTCTAACTTAACCCATTCAATATTTAAGATAGAAAAGAAACAAAATAACTATTTTGATTTTATAGTTTTAACCTATAATTACTTTAGAATTGTTTTGAAAAATACAGTGCCTTTGACAAACTACCTTTTGTTTACAAAAATATTTCATCACTTAGATAAATTACTGCTATTCCCATTTAGAAATAACTAAATATGCTTATAAAAACAAGTTTGATAAGCCAATTGCAGAGGTCTTCAAAAAATTATTTAACTATGAAAATTATGAATGAGTCACAGACTTGCTAATGGTTTTGACTACTTAAATACAACAACGAAAAAGCAAAATTGTCCACAAATCACAAATGTAAATACAAATTATTTAAATGTGATTATCTTTCCAGTCATTAAAAGCCTTGCGTTTTTGTAACTATTAAAAATTTTTTTAACATGAGAGTACCTACAATCCAGGATGGGCAAAGAATAAATATAACTTAATTAGCCTCTTTCATGTTTGATTACAGAAACTTGACTCATTTAACAAACAATCAGATTGGGCATCTAATCCTTCTGAACCATTCTCTAGCGTAAGTGCTTTTACTTTGAATAACTGGGCTTTTGGTACATAAACAAGTGGAAATAATAAGCAGTCCTTTGAATACCACAGAGGACATAAGAAGTAGCACATTTTAAATGTGCTCCGCTATATAATATCATCTATGTTTAACATAGCGCTTTCCAAAGTAGGGAGTACCTTTAATTACATAAGTAGAAATAAGTCTGAGAGTTTATGTGCTTTCCCTAGAAAGAGCCAATGAACAGCAGAGCTAGGGTCAGAATTAAGAACTAAAATACTCTCCATTGCACCAGAAACCTCATAAAATAAAAACAAAAGCAAAAGCAAAAACATGGGCCTCAGATCAAACTGCATGATCTAAAAGTTAGCACATATTACACTTACAACACTCAGGCTCCTTGGCAAGTTGGTTTAAGTATGGTGATAATGAAGTGTAATCTGAACAGGTACACTTTGTTTTCTATTTCATCCATTCAATAGTTCATTCAACACCCCAAACGCAAAAGTGACTGGCATGTAACAGAGGGGTCAGGACTGATTACTGGGGAGCAGGGGAAACCTCAATCCAGTGGAGAAACCCTGAGACTGAAAGAGAGTCTGCATTTCCCCAGAGATGGGGCAGGGGTTGCAGAGGAAATTGCCCAAGGCAACAGTGAACAACCAACAAGGCTCCAGGGGCCGCAGTGTAATGTCCAAATCTGTGCTGAGATGCTTGTGCCCCCACATGTGGCTGGAAAACTCCCACCATTTTCCAGATCATGATGGCCAGAGGGGCAAAGACAGTGTGCAGTCTGACACTCATGGTGGGTGTTGACCTGGAATTGTTTGGGATCTGAACACTCCCACAGCAGTGGGATTTGGGGGAAAAGATTTAAAATGGCGGGCATGCAGAAGCTTCCTGTCTCTCTTCCTCGTCCCTTGTCCTTCATCACGTTGGGGTAGAGAATGCTCAGAGGACACTGTGGGGTGCTGGGCCCAGCTCATAGCTCTTGCCTTGCCCTGCTCACAGGGTCTGGAGCAGGTCTGCATGCAGGACGTGCACCTCACCAGCAGCAGGCAAGCAGGATACTGTGATACTGTGCCGCATGGAACACAGGTACTGGACTGCTTCCACTCCATTCTGAGAGCAGCACACAGACGCACATGCCAGAAAAGTTTTTCAGCCCCAGGGGCTAGAGCAGCCTTGGACACTGGAGCCCAGTGACTGAACCCCTACCACAACCAGCTATAGTGACCTGGCAGTGCACTCCAGGCCCCGGGACAGAGAGAAGCTGTGTGAGGTGACGGTGACACTGAAACCCACACATGCATACATCAGAGAGAGCCAGAGGATGGAGACCTGTTCAGGTAGCCACCTTGGGCTCCACAAATATCAGATAAGAATGGAGAGGAACTTCTGGGCATGTGTTTGGATTTCAGTCTTTTAGGGAACAAGAGGAATTTTGTGTTTTGCAATACAGAATGGCTAGAATCAATATAGAATGGCTAGAATCAGGGGAGATGCCAGCTCCCTCAAACTATGCATCCTGTTAATAAAAACCATTTTCCTCCCCCCAATCTG
Organism: Sturnira hondurensis; assembly: GCF_014824575.4. NCBI lineage: Eukaryota > Metazoa > Chordata > Mammalia > Chiroptera > Phyllostomidae > Sturnira > Sturnira hondurensis. The sequence goes on along the minus strand of NW_028081623.1, from coordinate 5,541,665 downwards.
TTTTATTGTTGTATAAGGTGGCAGGCATTGTATAAACTGTTGTATAATTTGGGTAATTCCAAATTACCCTGTAACAGAGCTGGACACCCTTAGATGGGACAAAGCAAACTATAATCCTGTTCCAGCCACCTATGGTAGACCAACCCCAGGAGCACAGCCGTGGGGATTTCCCAGTTTAAGGAAACTTCACTGCACCCCCACTCAAGGTGCCAATTGCTGGGAATGCCAGGATGATGGAAAAAAGTTTGGGGGAGGAAAGGGACCCCAATACTGGGTGAGCTGTACTGGCATGCACGCTGGAGGTGGGGCACAGTGCCACATGCATCCAGTTAGAGCTATGTGGGGTAGGTACCACTTGGCAGGCCACCTCTGCCATGCAGGCTGCAGGTCACATGGGGGTTGTGCCAGTTGGGCTGTCATGCAGGCGTACCGCCATACAGGGTGTGCCACCTGGGTTTCACTTCCATTTTGGCTCCACAAAACCTAGTGGACCACACCCACCTTTCAGGCTACTTGCCAGTTTTCTCTGCAACTGGAATTTGATGGAGACACCTCTGGTTCCAGGGCCATGAACTGGGGTTTGTGAGAGACCCATCTAAAGGGTGGGATCATTTGAGCTCTGAAAGCCATGTACCAGTGTCCAATGGGGGCCGCTGTGGGAGCCATAACCTGGGCTCTGGTCAAGGACTATCCACACACTGGGGAAACTACTGAGGAAATGGGCCTTCTAGAAAACAGAGACTCTAAGAAGGGATGAGGATCACTCAAGCATTTGTGGGGGTCACCATTCAGAGGCCACTCTTTGTTCCAGCCCCACATACAGGTCCTCAGGAAATCCATGGGGGTAGAATTGGATGAGGATTACCAGTTTTAAGGGGCCACAATTTGCAACCCTGGTTGGCAGAAGATAAGATCCCAAACCCTGCTTATGAAATGAAGTTGTGGGTTCAAGTTCTGCTTCTATGTTCCCAGTTTGCCTGGTGTCTCATTGGCCTCATAATTATCGGTCTATACACCTGGGTCAATAAAGGCTATTCTGTTTTGGCTACTGGAGTGAGCCCACTGGGCAGATTTTTAGTAGACTGCGTAAAGTCATTATCCAAAGTGTAATGAGGAGCTGGATTTCTATTGCAACACTGTTTGGCCTATGTACATTTTGGAATATGGAGAGAAATGGCACATAAATGGTTCTCTATATTGTTATACTGTCTTGGAGTTGGAGTGCTATTGTCAATGGTTAGGAAAGTGGGACAAGATCCAGTATGTCCAGGCATTCAGGTCATGCACAACAGGATTCCTGTAGAGTCTGTTTTGCAAGAAATTACAAGATCTGCTCGCAAACCTAAGGACTTGTAGCTACCTGATATAGAGTTAAAGCATGGTCTTTCCCATTGTTAAAAAGGACAAAGACTGAAAGTGAGTTATGGTTATTTTTGACTGAGTATAAGGTATATAAAAAGTTGAAGAAGGTTTGTAAAGTTGATCAAAGTTTGGTAGAAAAGTTGTGAAGACTACAGAAGGTTTATGAAAGTTGCAGAAGGGCTGCAGAAAGTTAGCAAAGACCTGTGAAAGTTGTAGAAAAGTTGTAAAAGAATCTAGAAGGTCCGTGAAAGTTGTGGAACGTGTGTAGAAAGTTGTAAAGGTATGTAGGAGGTTTTAAAAGTTTTAAACTTGAAAGAAAAGAACTTCAGCCCTTGGTAACAGCTATTGTTTGCTTGCTTTCTAAATTTCTGGGGATGTCATTTGAACTTTGCTATTTTGTGCACAATGGGAATTCTCTGTCTCTACCATGAGACCAGTGATCAATAGAATGTCACTGCCACTGGATCTAGGAAAGGTCGCTGGATGTCGGTGGCAGGCCAGCTAGGGTGAGAGATCATGTCTCAGCCATGAGACCAGCTAGAAAGAACATGAGTTGAGTTGAGTTGAGTTGAGAACATGAAAGAGATGAGTTGGTACACTAATAGGCAAGACAGTGTCTCTATCATTGGGATTGAGGGCATTTGGACCTATGGAAAGGTCATCTGTGTCACTGGTTGGCATGAACAGTTGGTGTGAGTCAAGATTCTAAGGCTAGTCCTAGTCCCCCACTTTTTTTGGAACTCTATCTTTGCTTTAAATTTTGCTTTGTTTCTGTCTTGAAAGAAAACTGAGGTTTCTGAAAGTTAAAACTTTAGATTAAGTTGGAAGGTAAGTAATGAAAGGTATAACGCATAGAGATGCAATTTGGTGGATATTAAAAGAACAAAGATATATGTTTTGGCTTCATATTTTTCTTCCTTACTGATCCCTCCAGAATTTGTCATTCTTAATGAGTGAGTGATGGCATAAAGTTTCTTTGCATAAAACCAGCAAGACCAGCTGACAATGGTGGTTTTCTTAACCGAGACTTTGACTGGAAAGGCATCCCTGAACTCTGGCTCTTACCAGAAAGCCTTGAGGAACTGAGAACTTTCAAAGCTAACAAAAGCCCACTGGAGAAATAGCTGGTACCTTGTTTGGTCATGTGGTTCACAACAGTCTTTCTAGGAACAAGGTTACTTTCCTGAAAGAGGGCAAGGAGGAACCTTAAGACACATTGGGAACCTCAAGACACACTAGGAACCACAAGGACTTGAGGTATACAGGTACTACAGGCAAAGCCTTATGACAGGTATGTGGACTGGCTTCTGTGCCCTGAAGGGCTGACTAAAGCTCAATCTAAAAGTTCCTTGTAGAAGTTACAGCAAAGAAGATTTAAAAACCTTATGTGAGCAAGTGCTGTTCTTGTTGTGTTTATGCAAATAAGCAGGCAAAAATTAAAACTAGCAGTCTTTGATGACAATGAGGGTGATCTCAAGGAGAAAAATTGTGTTTCAAGGATAATCACAATGCTTGGATGTGGACATTGGACTCTGGTACAGCTTACTGTCTTCAAAGTTTGGTTTTCACTTGAAAATTGAACTGGGTTTGTGAGGTCACCGAGATGTACAATATACAAGCAGGAAGGATGTATCAGATTATCACCATTTAATGTCATTCCAGCAAAGGCCTTGCAAGTGGATGACTTCTCAAAAGACAGTCTCATGAACTCAGAGATTGGTTTGTGATTAGTTGTGTGAGTTAACCTGTGTGTTCTTCCTTCTATTTTCATAGGGTATATACCTGTGACTTCATTTACCTGGGTGTTTGGTTACACAGTATAGGCTACACTTCAGAAGTCCATCTATATTACCACTTCTGGAGACTCAACAGTTTGGCTGCACTAGTGGTTGAGTTGCTAAGTATGGGGCAACCTACTGACTTTGATTTAAAATTGCTTTCTTTTTCTGCCCTAATGGTTTAGATAGAAAAGGGCCAAAAATGTTATATGGGGAATCACAGAATATTACATATATCCAATTTAAGTATAGTGGGCAAAAGGGCTTCAGATGATGTGACATCTTTCACACTGTCCAGCAAAGAAGCCACTCTTTCTTAATCTGCAACACTGTAGAGTTAGTTCCTACCTTTGTCACTTAGTTGTTATGGTTCTGTGATTCACCTTCTAACCCTCTTGCCAAAGCTGTCACCAAAAGTACCAGAGAACTGCCAACTTGTCCAGCTGTGCTATTTTTTTTGGACATGACACATGCTGCCTTCCAGGGACAGTCAACTGCCCTGGATTCTGCAATATTCTTCCCCATGCAGGAAGGCCACCCTCCACTCCAGACCCCTATTCTGTTAGGGATCTCTGGAACTGGGGATAGGTAGGACAATGCCCAAGGTCAGCAGGGAGTAGCTATGGAACATAAGACCTTTGCCCATTGTCTCTGTAAGATTACAAAGTCCAAAGTGTTTAAGAGAGGAACTATAACACAGGGATTTGACCAAATTGCTACAGAGCGGGGGACACCCCAATCCTTCTTAAGGAGAAACCCTAAGCGTGCATGAGAGCCTGAACATCCTGGGAGATGGCAGGGTGGCCACAAAGGAGGTTGCCTGTGGCAACAGTAAATGAAACCAAAGTGGCTCTAGCATGATGTCCCACTATGGGCTGAGATGCTTGTGCCCTTGCGCATGTCTAAGAAACTCCTAACCTCTTCCAGATCGTAGTAACCAGAGGAGGGACAAAGGTATAGTGTGAACTGACACTCACAGTAGATGTTAGCTTGGAATTGTTTGGGATTTGGACAGCCCCACGGTGTGGGGGATTTGGGGGGAAAGATTTAAAATGGTAGGCGCACATAAGCCCACTCTCTTTCTTCCTCATGACTTGCTCTGAGTCAGGGTGGCATACAGAGTGTTCACAGGACCCCACAGAACACTGGTACCAGCTTGCAGTTCTTGCCTTGCCCTACTTGCATGGTCTGAAGCAGGTGTGCATGCAGGATGTGAACCTTACCAGCAATGGGCCAGCAGCACGCTGCAACCTTATGCTACACAACTCATGGGACCTGGACTCTTCTACTCTCTCGTTCTGAGAGCAGTATGCTGATGAGTAAATCAGGAAAGTTCCTCAGTCCCAGAGGCACAAGCAACCTTGAATACTGGGGCCCAGAGGTCTAAGGCTCTAAGACCAGCTGCAGTGAGCTGGCAATGCAACCTGGCTCTGTGAGAGAGAGAGAAGTTGCACGAGGTGATGGTGACAATGAAACCCACAAGTACATGCACTGAAGAGAGAGCCTAAGGATGGAGACCTGTTCATGTAGCCACCTCAAGCTCCAAAAAGGATAAAAGCATGTGAGGGACCTCTGGAAATGGGTTTGGATTTTAGTCTTTTTGGGTACAAGGGTATTTCTATGTTTTGCATAAGAGAGTGGCTTGGAGCAGGGGAGACCTCAGCTCTCCCAAACCTTGAATCCTGTTAATAAAAACCTTTTTTTGCTCCCCACCAATCTCTGTTTTATGGTTGTGTATAACAGCAGGTGGCCAAATCCCAAATTAATCTGTTACATGCATAGGTAATAAGTAAGTATGACTTAAAAGGGTGACAGTACAATGGAACCGATAAAAATGGTTAATTATAATTAAATTTAAAGAATTTGCTTAACATGGAATACCTCTAAGACTTTATGGAACATCAGAGATGACAGCTGTGCTGACCTTTGAACTTTTTAAGGAGTTGAACAATAGACACTAGGTAAATGTGGCTGACTGTGAGAATGACCATTTTAGGTAGAGTGAATACAACTTAATCAAAGGCATGGAGTGAAAATAGCAGGATAAAGTCAAGAAATTACAAATAGTTTTATATGACAGAAGCATCCAGTTCATGATCATGGGAGGAAACAGGCAATGGAGCAGGAACAATTGGTTAATAGAAGGTATTAATATTTATGGAGATAAAGGGTAGGGAAGTTAAGGGAAGGAGTGTATGTATGCAAATCATGAAGACATCAGGGAGCCGATGAAGAATTCTAGGAAGGAGGAATAGAAAATCAGCTTTGAGTTTCTGGAAGATTATTTTAGTATAAAGAACTGTGAGGCATGGACTAGAATAAAAGCAAATCTGAAGGAAAATAGATTGGTTCACCATGCATGCATTAGTTCCAGGAAGAAACAAAGAATTTCCGAACTAAACCAGAAGGGTCAGGATGGGAATGGTTTCAAGCAACTGAGATGGGTTGGAAGAGCTATCCCCCGTTCTCAAACAGGCAAGAGATGTTATGAGTAAAATTAGCCAACCACTACAGTCGGAGTACCACCTTTACGGCCAATTATATAGGAGGCAAGATCATACAGAGTCTTACATACCACATTCACTTTATTTAATAGATTATGAAAATCATACAAGGGTTTTAAAATCTGCATTTTCAATAGATCATTCTGGCAACCAGGGCACAAACTGGTTTAAATTAGAAAAATGTGTGTGCAGACAGAAGATGACGGACTCAGCTAGGGCTCAGGTGATAAGAAAATCACCATGGCTCAGGGAACGATTGGGTAGAGAGCGAGAAGAAGTCAGTTTCAGACTACCTGACAAAGGACGTGGTGATGCCACCAAATGAGAATAAGAATAAAAAATAAGCCCTGGCTGGTGTAGCTCAGTGGACTGAGCGTGGGCCTGCGAAGCAGAGAATAAGAATAAAAAATAAATGCAAGGTTAGATGGAAAAGAAAATGAGTTTGTTATGAACATACTAAGTTTCCGGTCAAAACAGAAACACAGAAATCATGAAATTTAACATCAAGAAGAGTATAAATTTAGAATAAATGTGGACAATGAGCCAAATATTGGGATAACAAACATGTACAGAAAAGGTAGAGGGGAAAGTTAAGTAAAAGAACCAGAGGGAGTAACAGAAAGATCAAGAAAATAGCAACAGAATGGTATCGTGATAAATGGGGAGCAAATGGTGGTGCAGCTAAAAGATGGGCACCTCAAGGTGTTGATTCTGGTAAAAGGAGAGACCAATGTTCTAGAGATATGTAAACGGGAAACCTGTTTACAATGGAATATAATTTGAAGTACAAAGAAAATGGGTGGGGTCAAGGAAGAGGATGAGCTACACTAACAGTAACACAGGATAAAGTCAGGAGATGGATGAGAGCTGGAGAGTCTACCTTTTGTGAAAGATAAAGGGTCCTCACAGGGCTCATTGGGCAAGGACTGAAACTGCCTGCTTCCAATACTCCAATCACAACACATTCTGTTCTAGCCCAAGAACAGGCAAACAGTAGTACTTAGCCTGGACTCAGAGAGTCGGTGGGAGCTTTGTAACAAAGCTCAGCTCCAAGCAGACTCAGTGGAATAAATTAATTCATTCATATAATATATAAGTAATAATTTGCGGTCTTTCTGCTGATTACTGCCAACATAATCCCTTCTACCCTTGTGAAAGCACTGAGATCCACAGAGTTTCTAATCTTAATACTTCTCTACTATACTACTTATGATTTGAGGAATTATGTGATAGTGTTTTCAAGAACCACTTACTATAAACCTTGCACATCCATTATTGTCTAAATTCTACTATACACCCTTACAGTGTGCTCTCAGTGAGCGTACAAATAAACACATAATATTTTTGGTTGTTGTTTTGATTTTTTTATGGTTAGGAAGGAGGAGGAAGAATGGCAGGAAGACACAATTACTGTTAAAAATCACCATTAAAAGCATGAGAACTGCAAAGTATACACAAACTTACAAAAGAAATGACAAACAGAAGAATCCTCTACAAGGGCTATCTTACCTTGTCATGGACTGTCATGCAGCTAGCAGCATCCTTCTGAAGGATTTCAGTTACCCCATTAGAAAGCCTTTCATACTTAAGTTTGGGTTCCTCTTCACTCTCTTCTTCCTGCACAAAAAGCAGGGAAATCAACAGCTTTCACGGATTTATCTGATATTGTCAAAGATTCAAAACATATTTCTTAAGGGAGACCCAAAAATGGTTCCCTCAATGATTATAAATAACTGCAACTATAGCAAAAGGTTAAGATTTCAGGTTTCACTTTTCCAAGTGGATGTATCAGCCTCTATGACTGCACTGGTAGAATAAACTCAAAGATCGAAAACAAGATTACATATACTTACTGTTACCATTAATCAACTTTGGCATATTAAAATAAATATAAAACCAGCCCACTATGTAGACATATGCCAAATTTTCATTTTAATTAGAAAACATAATTACAAAAAAACTAAATAAAAGTGAACTGGAAATTTTATATAAAGCAAAATATATGCTTCCCCTCTACGTTAAAAATATTTTAATATTTCTTTTAAACAACTGATAATCCATGAATAATCACTGCTAATTTATGTCAGAAAATATCTGTTTACTCATACAAATAAACCGATTTATGCATTAAAAATGTTAATCATTTTATAGATATTATTACTAACTTTATATGTTTAACCTCATTGTGATACAGCATTATAAAATACCCTTAGTCCCCACAGTTATGGAATAAAGTTAGGAATCTCTATTGACTATAAGGGCTATTAATTAATAAATCCAGGATAGTTATAAAAATTAATACAGTGGCAGGCCTGTGAACCAAACAACCGCAGTTTGATTCCCAGTCAGGGCACATGCCTGAGTTGCAGGCCAGTTCCCAGCAGGGGACGCACGAGAGGCAACCATACATTGATATTTCTCTCCCTCTCTCCTTCCCTTCCCCTCCAAAGATAAATAAATAAAATCTTTAAAATTTTTTAAAAACAAAAAAATTACTACAGTGATTCAGAATAAGACTTTATTTTAATAATGAGAAACGAAAAAGAGTGTGCACATATCAATACTTGTGACAGCATAAAGCTGGCAAAACAGAAGTTCACAAAAATAATCTACTCATAGACTTTTCCTTTAAAAATAATTGTACAGTCTTTACCTTTCAGCTAGTATTTAAGTAGCCTGAGTCATACCAATGCTCCAGTCCAGAATAACTAGAAAGGCTTAATGAAATACATGGCAACATCAGTCAAAGGCATCAATTAAAAGGTTGCTGGGGCAATCTGAACTAGAAGAACATTCCAAGATAGCAGAGAAAGGACGGAGAGGTAAGCCTGCATTCTTCAACCATTCTTCCTAGAGATTTTCACCAATTCTGGGTACAGTAGAAGGAACTGAACCCTCAAGATCTGCTTGGAAAAATGGCCACTGCTGGAGATATGGAAAGCAGCAAACCTTTTGGTAATTGTGGGGACAGGATGACAAACTGGAAACCTGAGGGGCTAAGAACCTAGTGGAAGAGTGAGGCAGCCAGTTTTCCCCACAAAACAACTGCCAATTTTCAAAGCTATATGAGGTATGAGACTAAAAAGTTAAACAGAAAGCCTCAAAAATGCAAACAAACTGGCTGCCTCACTATGCTAAGAAAATAAGAATTAATGTTCATGAGTCATCAGAAAATAAGTTTCTGGTGAATACCACAGACTTTCAATTGGAACTCTGGGCCCCAGGGTACATAAAAAGTTACTTACCAAAATGTCAATCTAGCTTTGACTCATTCAACCCTGGACTGGAATAAGGTATGTAACCAACTTGTCTATCCAGTAAAGTAATGGGTGACTTCTGGAGAAAAAAAACTTCCCCGGAGAATTTTCACTTACAATACTGAGAACTCAATAAAAAATGACTACGTATTTTCTTAAATATGTCCCTTTAACATTTCATATAATAATCATCTGGTGATGATGAACTCCTTTAGTTTTCTCTTTTCTGGGAAGCTCTTCATCTGGCCTTTGAATCTATATATCTTTGCTGGGTAGAGGAATGTTGGCTGTAGGTCTCAATTTTTCATGACTTTGAATAGTTCTTAACAATCCCTTCTAGCCTGCAAAGTTTCTTTTGAGAAATCAGCTGACAGTCTTATGGGAATTTTGCTGTAACTAACTGCTTTTCTCTTGCTGCTTTTAAGATTCTCTTTTTTAACCTTTAGCATTTTAATTATGATGTGTCTTGGAGTGGGCCTCTTTGCCTCCATCTTGCTTGGGATTCTCTGTGCTTCCTGAACTTACATGTCTATATCCTTCACCAAATTAGGGAAGTTTCTTTGATTATATTTTTCAAATACATTTCCAATTTCTTGCTCTTCCCCTTCTCCTTCTGGCACCCCTATGAATGTTGGAACACTTAACATTGTCCTAGAAGCTGCTTATACCATCCTCACTTTCTTGGATTCTTCTTTCTTTTTCTTGTTCTGATTGGTTGTTTCTTGTTTCCTCATATTCCAAATCATCGATCTGATCTTGGCTCCATGCACTCTACTGTTGTTTCTCAGTAAATAGTTTGCTATTTCAATTAGTGTACCTTTTGTATCAAAATGGACCGTTTTTATGCTGTTTGAGGTGTTCAATGAGTTCCTGGATCATCCTTATAACCAGTGTTTTGAGCTCTGTGTCTGATTGCTTTTCTCCATTTTTAGGTTTTTTTCTGGAGTTTTGATCTGTTCTTTCAATTGGGCCATGTTTCTTTGTCTCCTTGTTTTGGCAGCTTCCCTGTTTGTTTCCATGTATTAGGTGGACATACTATGACTCCATCTTGATGGCATGAGCTAATGTAGTAGGTGTCCTATAGGATCCAGTGGCACAGCCTCTCCTATCACCCAACCTGGGTATTGAGTTGTGCCCTCCATGTTGGCTGAGTACACCCTGCTCTTGTAAGCTGAGACTTGACTGCTATTGGCAGGTCAATGCAAGGGATTTACCCAGGCCAGTCAGCTGCAAAGATTGGCTATGACCACTGAGCACCAACCTCAGCTCTCCATGGAGGATCAGCTGTGTGGGGGCAGGGTGGTGGTGCTTCAGTATTATCTCTAGCTGTCCACTGGGTGTGCAGGTTCCGGAGTTTCACAGGTGGTGCAGGCCAACATCAGCCCCCTCCTGTGCTTTGCCCAGGCCACCTTGCATGAGCTACAAAGCAATCAGATGGCTGCTACTTGTGCTTGTGTTGGAGGTTCCCAGGCAAAGCCAAGCTGTGAACCTAGGCTGGCTGCTACTAGTGCTGGGCCTGGAGCCACTTAGCAAGATGTATGGGGCCTTGAGGCTCACTCAGGCTGGCTGTTGCTTGAGAAGGTTTAGGAAGTTACAAAGCATGAGCCAAGGCCAGCCATTCATATGGAAAGGCCACAGATACCAGCTTGGGTGGGCCTGTAAGTTGGGTGGGACAGAGCCTCAGAGGATCTCTAGGGCAGGGGCAAATATTTTTAGCCAGGTAAATGGAGTCAGAGATATGGCACACTCGGTTGGCTCTGTGGTTCTTTGAAGGGAGGCTTCGGAAAAGGAAAAATGGTCTCTGCCTACCTTTCTATCTTAGAGAAAGCTATCCCCTTGCTCTCACCTTTATGCCAGACACTTCAGTTCCTCCCCATATGCTACTCATGCTTTTTAAGCGGCTATTCCAGTGCTGAAGCTCAGAGGGAGTAAGTCTGAGTAAGTCCTCATTCAGGCCCTTTAAGAGGCACTTCCTGGGGATCCAGTAGTTCCTTTCGCTGACTCAAATCCCATTGGTTTTTATAGCCAGAAGTTATGGGAGCTTAATTTCCTAGCACTGGGGGACCTGATGTGGGGGTGGGGCTCCTCACTCCCAATATACCCCACCCAAAAATGTATCCACGGATATGAGACCAACCCACTCCACATATCTGCCATGCCTAGCACTCAGGATGGATGTGGTTTAATTCTGTAGTTGTTTTTCTATAGTTTGGTTCCAATTTTGATGTGGTTGTGTGAGTAGGCAAGCCATGTTTACCTATACCTCCATCTTGAGCAGGAGTCAAGACATATTTCTTTTAAAAACTAATGTCCCAGACAGTTGGCTCAGTTGGTTGGAGTTCATGCCATATGGCAGAAGGTTGAGGGTTCAATCTTGGATGGTGCATGTGTGGGAGGCAACTGATTGATGTTCCTCACAAAATAGTGTTTCTTTTTTCCTCTCTCTCTCACCCTCTTCTCCTTAATTTCTCTCTCACTCCCTCTTTCTCTCTTGCTCTCCCCCGTCCCTGCCTTTTCTCTCTTCCTTCTTCTCTAAAATCAACAAACATAACCTTGGTTAGGGTTAAAAAATAAAAATAAATTGAAAAATAACTAATGATAATTAAGCCAACCCAGTAAGCTGCTGCCTGTCAAAAAGTGGCATGTTGTTAAAATATGAAATAGCTAATTAACCAAGTCCAAAGAACCTAGAAAAAAGAAAAGTCACAAAAAGTGACAAATAGGCACTTCTGTTTATGCACCTACAGGTGAAAAATAGAAATTATTACAAAGTTAACATGAAATGTGGCAAAAACACTGTGTGCATTCTGAAGTAAATGTGGTAAATACAAATTGAATCTTGAATGGTAGTCTTTATAATAAGATGTCACATGTTGCTCAGGTCTAGACATCAAATGTGCATTCAATGTGAAAAGTTAATTCTAGCCTCTTGACTATTTTGCATAAAAGCACTCATCCACGGACCATTAGATAAACTTACTGTAAATAACATTTGCCTGTCTTATTTACAATTGAAAACTAAATAATTCCTCTCAATAAATATACAAACATAGTTTCACAACACAGTTCACTGATGTATTTGTGCCAGGCTTCAAAAACCATAAATAAAATGAAAACTTCAATATCAGGCATTTGATATAGCATTTTGCACTTTTCTGACAGGTCTCTTTTATGTTAAGTTAAAAGAAAGCTAAAGGTGAATTTTTAAGGTTTTTTCTGTTAGCTGTAAACAAAGAAAATGGAAAGTGATTCAAAAATACAATTCACAGAGGTTACTGTACTGCTTCAGACTATATATCACATTTTAAATAAAAAACATTTTTAAAAAATCAGGCAGATATAATAGTTTCTTTATAAAATATTTAAATACAAAAAGGCTTCCATACAATTTGAACTTCCATGGAAAACCACCAGTGTTAATAAAAAGCAAATCATAATTTTTGTTAAATGTTAATAATTGTGCAAACTTACATACAAATCCATCAACAGTCTGAGTTGAAATGACAGTTAACTGTGTTTCTAAGACAACCTAGTGGAATAGTACAAGTCCTAACTCTCAGCTAAGCAAAGATAAGAAGAGAGTGACATTTACCCATACTAGAAAAATTTGTAGCTTTCCTTTCAAAACAATCAACTAACACAGATTTTCACTGTGTACAGCACTTTGAATTCAACACAAGTCCTTTAAACCATTGTATAGAATTCTAAAACACTCTGAAAATAAATTTCATATCATACTCATTCTTACTACATTTTGAACTTAAAAACAAAAAAAAAATACTTTTGGGATAACAAATTAAGGCAATTAAGGACTATAATTTTGTTCCTAACTATAGGAGATCATTCTGCGTGGCGTGGGCCCAGCTCCCACTCGGAGATGCACAGGACCCACACCCATGGATAGGTTCTCCCATGGGGAATCAATCAGGCTTACATTGTACCTAGACTGCTATAAGACTTGCTTTTGCTAAAACTCCTGCACCCTGAATTGAGGAAGCAAATGTTTACTGCATATCTTTGAAGTAACTTCTTAAAATCCATGCTAAACCTTCCAAGGATGAGTGTAACCAGTTCAACCACATTTGCCTGTGCATTTGCAAATATCCTTCTTCTGTGATGTGGTTAGCGGAATCTTCTCCTTTGTTTTCTGTAAAAAGTAACCACCTAAAGAAAATCTGTGCATAGTAAATGAGGACCATCATGTAATGTTCCCAGAAAAGCAATTAAAGCCTTTCAGGGCAAGGGTCTGGGCGTTCTCCTCTTGAGAGAATGGCCAAAGTTCTCCGAGGCTTTTTTCTTCTTGAGAGAGAAGCTATGCCATCCTTTTTGCTCCACAGGACTCGGTAGTCCATGTGAATTTGTCTTGTCTCATCCATAACATTGTGGACCCCAGGAGCTGTGGTTCGTGTCAACTAACACCACCAAAGGATAAACTTGCATGGACAGTGTCCTCAAGAATATTGTATTTTTCATCTGATAATTTCAAATTTACAACATGTACAATTTCTATAATTTCAAACTGTACAATGTACAAGAACATTTTTTGTTTCTATGACCAATTTTTCATGCTGTCTTAACTTTATCCACATCTTCTGCATATCAGTACATTTTAAAAATCATTATTATAGTCCAAATAAACACTTGGATTTTACTTTTTTAAAATGTGCATTACATAAATTCTAGAGGTTAACCAGAAGATCACTAAATTTTCTATGGTTACTATTAATACATAGAACTTAAATTTTTATATCTGGATATCATTTATTAAAATCCAGTTTTGTCTTGTGTTTTTTTCTCTCTACAAAATAAAATGATACTAAATAGACTGAAGGGGAAAAGTAAGATATAAAGTCCAATTAAATTAGTGAAAAATAACAGCAGTTGAGCACTCCTAGACAATTCATAATCTCACTCTATGGAATGCCCTTTGTCCCATCCAGTTTCACTTATGAGAAAGACCCCAGCTGAACTTGTAGGAATTTCAGTAAGGTTAATGGTTTAGTTCTTCTCTTACGATCAACTACATCTGACTAGGACAAATCCTTTTAAATGAATATTCAATGTTTTAAAGCTAGATATAGTAAGGAACACTAACATATTTAAAAAATTCTTATTGTTAAGAAGATGCAATTTAAACTTCCACAGTGAAAAACCAAGTATTAATAAAAAGCAAATTAATAATCAAATGTGGATAAAAAGGTACAAAATAAAGTTTTTCCTCCTCTAGAACATTTTCCCTACCTTAAGAAAAATTGAAATTTTCAAAATTAGTAGTCAACCTCTTAAGTTTAAGACATAAAAAAGCCATTAAAGTCTATTATCAGAATATTTGAATTTTAGAAAATTTGAATTTAAAAAAATTTCTTTTTACAAATCATACTCCATGACATACCAAAATATTTCTTTCTGATCACTATTAGAAAAAATAGTGAGAAAACAATAACCAAAAAAAGTTGGTGTCAAATACAAATAAGATTTTTTTAAAATCATAATTGAAATTATACTGTATGTCAATGACATTCAAATTAAGTCTCAAAAACATAGCAAACTTTTAATAACAGATCTCTATAACATGGTACTCTCAACAAAGTCAACATAGTCAAAAACAACTACCTATCATTGTATAAATCATATATAAATAAACATTTATTTGAAACTATAATGGTATCAATAAATGTACATGGACAACAGAGGATGCCTCCAAATATATCAATCTTGAATTTTTCCAGAACAAGTAGAAGAGATCTATGATGAGAAAATCTGTATAAAAAAGACTCTACATGTGAAGATTCAAAATTAATTAAGGGCAAATGAAGACTTTAATTAGCTTTGTATTACCACCACCCCTCCCTACTCTCACAAATGAACAGCACTTCCTAAAAAGGGCAAGTTCAACTATTAATTACTGTAGGCAACAGTATTATTACCGAAAGATGATTTTACTTATACAAAACAATGACTGTGTGGTAAGAAAGATAGCTTTATACATCCTTCTAAGATGTCAAAAGATATCCAGAAAAATTACATAAACATGCTGAGAGAGTAATTTCTGCTGTCCATTAATAACACAGGGTATTTAGCTGCCTCAATGACCAAACTTTTTTAAGAAAGTGATACAGAAATAAAGGATGCAATTCATCTACAATAAAACAATTGTGCTGAAAACTCCCAGGATGCCTTGCATTCAGACTGGTGACAGGTAAGCAATTACATTCATACATGAATGCAAATAATGTTATTAAATTCTTGGTTTTGAAGCAATATTGCTATTACCAAAAACATTTTAACCTCCCAAATTAGCTAAAATTAGGAGCTAGAAAATGTAACCTAGATGATATGGGTCTACCTTATCATATAGAGAGAAAATTCATAATGAGTCTATTCATATCCACTTACGATTTTAAAAAGCATAAAATACATATGATTAAATAAGTGGTCTTTAACTGGAGATTATTTTGTGCTCCTGGGACATATATTTGGCAATGTCTGGAGACATATTTGTTGTCATACCTGAGTGGGAGGAGATGGTGTTATTGGCATCTTGTGGGTAGAAGCCAGGGATGATGCTAAACATCCTACAATATATAGGACAATCTCCCAGAACCAAAAAAAATTGTGTGGCCAATAATGAAAAGGCTGAGAAACCCTGGGTTAAATAAATTTCAAAAGATTAAATATTGCACACACATTAAAATATGTTTTCAAAGACTAATAACAAAGAGAAATGTTCTCAAAACATTTTATTAGATGAAAAACACAGGTCATAAAACCTGTGTTGCATGATTCAAGTTTTACTGAAGAAATTTATATATATATATGTGGTGGAAAATCAGAATAACCCCCACAACCACAGTAACTATTCCATGCTTCAGCTTCTCCATCTATAGAATAGAAATGATAATAGGACTCACATCATGGGGTTGCTGTGATCATTCTAGAAGACAGCAAATAAAATCACTATTGTGAGCTATTGTCAATATTTTCTAAATTTTCTAAAATAAACATGTATTTTATTTATTACAGAAATAAGTATATGACAAAAATAAATATTATTTGTAAAGCCATTCTTCAGCATCCTCTTCAAAACCTTGTATTGACTGAACTAAGATACTAATCTCTCAAAGCTGCTTTCCTTACCACAGTACTTCAACTGGACAAGTGAAAAAGTTGAGCCTGTAGTAACTGAAGAACTCCACTTGTGATTCACAAGATATGCAGTCTTCATAAACCCTGGTCTCTCCTTTGCCCTACAATACCAGAATTTCACATCCAACTGAAGGAGGAAAAAATAAGGTGAAGGTTCCTATTCCCTAAACCAAATACCATAAGCAGGATCTACTCCCACCATTTATTTTATATTGGGAAAGCAATAAGAATATACAGAGATAAAAGAGAGAGAGAGGAAAGCAAATAAGCTTTTCATTTTCTTCAGCCATTGGGAAAAACCTTACCAATCTTCCAGATATGCCACTCAGGTGGACAACTTCTGCCACTAAAGCCAACACAACATTCTTTTCCTTTCTTCTCAATATGCCTTGGTGATCACAACATCCTTAGAAGCAGGGTTTATGCCTTTTCATTGTTCTGAACTTCACCTAACAAAACTATAGGTACCTGATAAAGACCAGTGAAAACAAAAGATCATATTTTGCATAATGTGCTCCTGTGTATAATGCACACCCACGTTTTTTGTGCAAATTACACATGTGATTATTACTCCCATTACTGCACCCATGGTATGTAATCATTGTACCCATGTATACTGTACATTCTTATTTTTCCCTCAAAAATTCGAGCAAAAAAGTACACATTCTACACAGCAAAATATGGTGCCTAGTAACAACAGACCAAATTACTAGTAAGAAGCTTTCCTAAGATACTCTCGTTGAGATTTACAAGCAATAAAATTCAAATCATACAATATCAGCCAAAAGGAACCCCCCCAATCATCTGAACTATGAAGTATTTTACAGACAGGGAGGTGGAGGCATCAAAGAAAGGGAAGTGGGTAGCTATTTTGCAACAGTATAAATTAGAATTATAGACAAATGTACAGAAATGAAGCTCTATTTTCATCTTCTAACATCAGTAGCAAAGAGGTCCTACAAATTAAAGTTTCATGAAAATTACATTTACTTATAATGGATATGTTTATTCTTATATAAAAAAGAAAATGCTACAATTTTCAGGATTATTTTATGTTTTAGAGGAGATTAAATACCTATGAAGCACTTTGAATTGCACATTCATAATCTGGGTGCAAAGCAGCACCTTGCTGGCCACTCCTAACAAAGCCTCTGTCAGCTTCTCAAAAGTTTCTATGAACAAACAAATAAAGATAAAAATCTACAATAGCAATAAAAATTAAGATAAATGGTTATCAAAATCAAGGAGAATCTAATACTTATGTTTAATATGAATTACAATTCATGACACACCTTGATTTGTTTGACAAAAACATAAACCACCTGAACAAAAGATAGAAGGATGCTTCCTATTGACCCTCCACNCTTATATAAAAAAGAAAATGCTACAATTTTCAGGATTATTTTATGTTTTAGAGGAGATTAAATACCTCTGAAGCATTTTGAATTGCACATTCATAATCTGGGTGCAAAGCAGCACCTTGCTGGCCACTCCTAACAAAGCCTCTGTCAGCTTCTCAAAAGTTTCTATGAACAAATAAAGATAAAAATCTACAATAGCAATAAAAATTAAGATAAATGGTTATCAAAATCAAGGAGAATCTAATACTTATGTTTAATATGAATTACAATTCATGACACACCTTGATTTGTTTGACAAAAACATAAACCACCTGAACAAAAGATAGAAGGATGCTTCCTATTGACCCTCCACACTCAAAACTTGGAGCCTGCCTCTCTCAACTAAGCAGATACCCACCTCACCCGTTTGGCCCTGCCCTTCACAAGGAGGTGACTATCCGCAGCCTCGCCCATTGTTTTTCCACAGCCACACTTTCAGCAGGGGCTACCAATTGTCTATATCTTTCTTCTACTAAAGGGGGCACCAGTCCCTAACAGCTGGGCAGTGCATTATCAACGGTCTAGGAGTCCCTGCCATAACCACTGCACGAGCAAGAGAACACTGACAGCAGGAAAATGGGCACTGCAGGGAACCAAAGAACACTAACAAAGTTAAAGCAACAATGCATTAATAAACTAGAAAACTGAATAATGAGTAAGTCTCGGGATGAATACTTTTTAAAGACAGATGGAATAAAATAACAACAGAATAAACTAAGAAAAGTCAAAATACTATAGCTTATCTAATGCAGAAAGGCCTGGACAGTTTTAACAGCAAATTCTATTAATCACTCTCAAAGAATGGAAAATGTGTAAGCTATTTAACCTATCACATAACTTATTTAAAAATGTCTCAATCATTTTTAAACCCTGATATCAAAACTCCCAAAGTATATAAAAGAAAAAAAACACAGTTTAGTCATCTCATGTAAGAATTTAAAGTCCTGGCTGGTGTAGCTCAGTGGATTGAGCACAGGCCTGTGAACCAGAGGATCACGGTTCAATTCCCAGTCAGGGCACACGCCTGGGTTGCAGGCCAGTTCCCTGCAGGCCAACTCCCAGCAGGGGATGCACAAAACGCAACCACACATTGATGTTTCTCTCCCTCTCCCCTTCCCCTCTAAAGGTAAATAAATAAATAAAATCTTTTAAAAAAATTTAAAAAAAAGAATTTAAATGTGGAAAGTCTAAATAGAATTTCATAAATTAAATCCAGGCTGCAGAGAAAGAAATCCCTTAAAGTCTTGACAGCAAACAATCAAGCTCTAATTGTCAAGTGTGATTATCATTTAAAAAACATTCTTGAAAAATTATTGAAATGAGACACACATTTTTCTAAAATATAGCCCCTGACAGTACCAGCAGTTTCAGTACAACTATTTTTGGTATGTTTTCCATTGCTAGATGTACTTTACTCCCAAACCCTGAGAAATAAAGCCTAATGAAAAGTGCTAAGGGAACAAGATCGTGCAATCACATTATTTACTGTATTAGTTTCCCGTATCTGCTATAACAAATTGCAATAGACTCAGTGGCTTAAAACAACACCAATTTGCTGTATTACAGTCCAATACAGATCTCACTGGGCTAAAATCAAGATACTAGCAATCTGCATTCCTCTGGAGGCTCTTGGGGAGAATCTGTTTACTTGACTTTTCCAGCTTTTATAAGCCAGCTGCATTCCTGATCTATGGGTCTCCTCTTCCCTCTCTACCTTCAAAGCCAGCAAGGGTGAGTTGAGTCCTTAATCATAACACTCTGAACTCTACCTCCCTCCTCTCTCAATTAAAACCTTGTGACTAAACTGGCCCAGCCTGGATTCCATCTGCAACCTTAATTTCCCTTGCCACAAAATAACATATTCACAGATCCTAGGAATTGAGACATAGGCATCTTGGGGAGGTCATTATTCTGCCAACCAATTTCCTGCCACTACTAAGAACAGTATAAGAATCAGAGAGAATAAAAATAATTGTGGGCTATGGAACTGGATGCCCGAAGCCAAACCCAAAGCTAAAAGCCAGTTCTAACTTGTTTGTCCCTAAATTAAATCAAAATACTTTCAAGGAATAAAAGACTTCTCTGCTTGAGTCAGGAGGCCAGGAGTGGTCCTTGATATCTATTTTTGATGAAGCAACTCTCAAAACCCCAGTTTCACCATTCCCAAAATAAAAACATAATGCTAGTTTCATATAGTTGTTGTGAGAATTACTGAAATCAATCCATTTATTCACTCATGAGCAGCTCTGCTAGTGAGACTATAGTGACAGGGTCCCTGCCCTCAGGAAAGTACCTGGCATAGAACTGGACAAAAACAAAACAGCATCAACCACATGCTTAATGAGTACCTTCTAAAACAGGCATAATGCTAAATACATATTACCTCCTTTAACAGTTATTCAACAAATGTGTCCCTTATGAGCGTTCTAGATATCACCATTTGAAAATATTTCAAATATTTGAAATATTTCAAATATTTGAAATATTTGAAAATAGTAAAGAATTTCCTAGAGTATCAAAAACATTTTGCCAACCCAATCTCTCTTGCACCCACTCCAGCCAGGTCCTACCAGCACCCTAAAACATCATGAGTCACCACAACCACTCTTGTGAAGATCACCAATGGCCTCACCTTTGCAAATCCAAGGATGAATCCCTGAAGCTCATCTGATTCCTCCTCTCAGGAGCATTTTGCACAGTTGACCATGCTCTTCTTCTGAGATGCATTCCACCCTCACCTTCTTGGACACCACTCTCATTCTGTTCTCTTCCTACCTCACCGACTACTTGTTTTCAGTCTCCTGCGCTGATTTCCTGTCATGAACCAGATGCTGCAGTTCCCTTGATGATCGGGCATCAGACCTCATTCATCTGACCTCATGCCCTAAATGATCTCAATCCAGTTTCATGGTTTTAAACACCATCTAAATACTGACGCAAACTCTCTCCAGCTCAGACCTGCACTAGTATTCTTCATCCAACTACCTACCTAACATTTCCCCCGGGATGTCTAACTGACATCTCCAACTGAAAATACCTGCACTGAAACTCCTGATGTACCCCCCACACCAACACCTCACCCTGACCATCAAAACCAGTTATAGCCAGTCTTCACCTATCTCAGTTAACCACTCTACCTTTCTAGTAGGTCAGCCTTGATTCCTTTCTCTTTCACTTACATGCCCACATCCTAGACAGGAAATATATTGACTTCACTTCAAAATATCCTAAATCCTTTATCACCTCTACCTAGAGTTCAGCCAAAGCCTCCTAAATGATTGTGCTGCTTCCTATTTGCCACCTATCCCACCCCTTTTTTTTTCAAATAGCACCCACAGTGATCTCATTAAAACAATGACTCTCCAGTGGATTCCCACCTTACTCACAGTAAAAACTGAAACCTGTCATTGACTTACAGGCTCTATGTTCTTAGACACTCATTACATCATCCCCTACCACAGAGCTCCAGCCCCAGTCATATCTGTAAAGATGTCTAGCATGACCCCACCTGCCAATACTGCATTTGCTCTTGCTTTTACCTACAAGACCTTTCCCCCAGATATTTACTTAAATGTCTTCTTTTTAGAGAGGCATTACCTGACCAGGACAAACAGTACCTCCTCAGCCCACTCCACAGGCCTCTAAACCAATGTTATTTTTTTTTATTATCTACAACATTTATCACCACCTGATATAACTATGTATGTTTTTGCCTATTGTCTCCCTCCTTCATCAAATACTGGTGTATGTTAGCACCCAGAGATGAAAGTACTCAATAAATATTTGCTGAATAAATGTAATAATAATCAATCAGTATATTTTGGACTGCTTAAATAATTTTTCTCCTAGGTAGTGAAATTAAATTCTGTTCAAAGATATATCATACCAGAGTCATGTTTATCTTTCCAATCTCTAACAAATGGCAGAAATACAGGTTCACAAATCTGTACTGCATCCAGAAAGTTTCTACTAAGTTTCCAAACAAATAATTTTTATAATATATGCTTCAAAGGGAATGTTTATCCATGCCTGAATAGTCCAATAATCAGCAAAACTTGTTAATATTAATAGCTCATTAAATGAGACAGCAAATTTTTAATTCAAATGTATTTGGAAGAATACATAATTCTGTGGTCCATTTTTCTCAGTAATTAATTTCCTAACAAGGCACATTACCATTTTAGTTACCAGTTGTTCTAACTTTGTTTATTAAAACTAATATATGTAAAGAATCCATTTATGTTTCACTAATGATTCACAATGTTCTACTCACCAGGTAAAATAAATAATTTTTGTGTGATGTATTTTCTGATTAAAAAAGCTATCTACTGATTTCTCATAATGATTGATTTTCACTTTAACAAAACTGATAAAGAACACTCCTTGTGACTGATGCATCTGGAAGTAGCATTTTAATATTAATTTCTCACATAAATTGCATGCAGGTTTATTTTAAATAGCTATTTGTCAATCCATTTGGTTTATAGAATTTAATACATATATCATATTAAAGGCCTCCTATTTGTGATATTTGCAAGAACTAAGCCAGATATTAATGGACATCTATTCAGGGAGTATGTTTATTAGTAACACAATTTACAAAGACAGAGGTAACACTAATTAAGTTTCTGTTATTACATGCCATGGTCCAGAGAAGGGGTATTGTAATTTATATGCAATATGCAATCTTTGCTACAAAGGAACACACTACAAGCAGAATAAGCCTTAGTTTAACTATTCAGTTGCTTTCACAAATAATAAAAGGTCACCAGAACCCAAGCCTGGTACAAAGACCGTATTACCTATCAATTTCCATTAGGTATACTCTTCTATTTCCTTGTCACCCCTCTTCAGCATGATTGGTTTTCCCTTGTTATTCTTCTCTGTGCTGTACAAGTTCAATTTTGAAGTGTTAGGCTAACAATTTTATGCTTCTACTGCAAACTTCTCTGTACAACACACTAAACTCTCTTAAAAGGTTAAATATATTTCTACATAAACAATATACCAAGAACCTATTCAAAATAGCAGAGTTTTAAAAGATACACTTCTCTATGAAACAGAGCTGCTTCAGTTTCCAGCTGTACAACCGAAGTATTCCATAGTACACTGGTCCATACATAAACAGGAAAACACCCTACAGAAAATGATGACATTTCTGTACTGTTGATGACACAATTTCCTCTCCCTGCACCACTGAATCTACTCAGAAATAAATCTATTCTCTGTTAAGCCACTACAATTTTGGAACTGTTTGTTAATGCATTGCAGCATGGACAGCCTTTCCTGCCTCATACAGTACCTGATAAGACTGTAATACATATTAAATGAGATAATTCATGCAAAAGCATTTAGCACATAATAAGTGGACCTGAAAATTAAACCAGTTGATGATCTGTCATTATTTAAATACTGTTTTCTTTTAAAATGTATAAAAATGAATCAGAAGTTAGATTTATCTGGCCAGGATTTTCAAGCAGCCATCATAAAAGTGCTTTGATAAGCAATTATAAATGCCTTTAAAATAAATGAAGTAATAGGATATCTCAACAAAGAAAAAGATATCATTAAAAATGAAACATTTATAACTAGAAAATAAAATAACCAAAAGACATAACTCACTGAAGGACCTCCAGTGAAGATGGAGGGAGATATACAGGGCCTCCTCACACAACCAGAAGAAAGACAACAACAAATTTAAAACCAAAAGACAACCAGAACTGCCAGAAAATCGAATTACGTGGAAGTCCAGCAACAAAGGAGTTAGAGAACATTCAACCAGATCTATAGGAGGGACAGAGAGGGGCAGCCAGGGCACAGAGGACAAGCAGCAAGGCAGCAGCTGGAGGACCGGGGTAGGTGGCAACTGGCGGACGTGGCTGGCAGTCCCACATTTGCATGAGGATAAACCAGGAAGAATAACAGGGGAGGGAGACAGAGCCCACAATCCAGGGTTCCAGTGCAGGGAAACTAAAGCCTCAAAACCTCTAGCTGTAAAAATGTGTGGGGGTTCCAGCAATGGGTGAAACTCCCAGCCTCACAGGAGAGTTCATTGGAAAGACCAACAGGGTCATAGAACATACACAAACCCACCCACCCACCCAGAAATCGGCATCAGAAGGGCCCAACTGTTTGTGGGTAGCAAGGAAGTAATTAAAAGTTGGCAGAGTCAACTAAGCAGCATTGTTCCATCTCAGATCCCTCCCCCCACATACAGTGCCACAATGCAGCAACCTGGGTTGCCCTGCCCTGGCAAATACCTAAGGCTCCACCCCTTACTACAAACAGGCAAGTTGAGACAAAAGAATATGTTCTTTGAAATGAAAGAACAGATAAACGCTCCAAAAACAGAACTAAGCAATGAAAAGACTGCCAACCTCTCAGATGCAGAGTTCAAAACACTGGTAATCAGGATGCACACAGAAATGGTTGAGTATAGTTGCAAAATAAAGGAAAAAGTGAAGACTATAAAAAGTGAAAAAAGGAAAATGCACAGGGAACCAACAATGAAGAGAAGGAAAATGGGACTCAAATCAATGGTTTGGACTAGAAGGAAGAAATAAACATTTGACCAGAACAGAATGAAGAAACAAAAATTCAAAAAATGAGGAGAAGCTTAGGAACCTCTAGGACTTTAAACATTCCAATGTCTGAATCATAGGGCTGCCAGAAGAAAAAAGGAAAAGCAAAAAACTGAAAACTTATTTGAAAAAATACTGAAGGAGAATTTTCCTAGTCTGGCAAAGGAAATAGACTTCCAGGAAGTCCAGGAAGCTCAGAGAGCCCCAAACAAGCTAGACCCAAGGAAGCACACACCAAGGTACATCATAATTATATTACCCAAGATTAAAGATAAAGGGAGAATCCTAAAAGCAGCAAGAGAAAAGGAGACAGTTATCTACAAAGGAGTTCCCGTAAGACTCTAAGCTGATTTCTCAAAAGAAACCTTATAGGCAAGAAGGGACGGGAGGGAAATATTCAAAGTCATGAAAGGCAAGGACCTACATCCAAGATTACTCTATACAACAAAACTACCATTTAGAATGGAAGAGCAGATATAGTGCTTCCCAGATAAGGTCAAGTTAAAGGAATTCATCATCATCAAGCTCTTATTATATGAAATGTTAAAGGGACTTATCTAAGAAAAAGAAAATGATCAAAAATATAAACAGTAAAATGACAACTATCAACAACTGAACCTAAAAAAACAAAAACAAAAACAAACTAAGCAAACAATTGGAACAAGAACAGAATCACAGAAATGGAGAGATCAGATGGAGGGTTATCAACAGCGGCATGAAAGAGCGAGAGAGGAGGAAAAGGTACAGGGAATAATATGCATAAATGTTAGGTACAAAATAGAGAGGGGGAGGTTAAGAATAACATAGGAAATGGAGAAGCCAAAGAACTTATATGTACAACCCATGGACATGAGCTAAGCTGGAGAATGTTGGTTGGAGGGGGAGGTGCAGGGCAGAGGGTAATAAAAGGGAGAAAAAAATGGGACAACTGTAATAGCATAATCAATAAAGTATATTTAAAAAAACAAAAAACACTATATGCATTATCAACACAAATTTAATAGACTATAATAGCTACAATTACATCAGTATAGATCTCTAGCTAGTTATCATAAATATATTAATATTTCTCTGAGCTAAAAATATTAAAAGAAAGTATATATTACTAATTCATCTATGTAACTGACACACTAATTAATCTGTATTTTGCTTAAACTTTTTTCTTCTGCATAATCTAGAAAGGGAATTTTTTAAAAAGCCCTTCCTGACACATCACTTGTTTTCCTTAAAGTACAATCTTTAATATAACTTAGCTCCCAATAGCTTTTAAGGTAACTATTTCCCTTTTGATTTTATGAAATAAACCATCAATTCAATGACTCAGACATTTCAGCAATGAGTACCCCATATTTATGAAAAGAATGAAGAATAAATATTGTAGAACCTACAATGGTTATTTTTTAAAATGTCAAGATTAGTCTATAAAACCATATCAAGTTCCCCATGCTTCAGGTTAAAAGACTGTTCAATACAAGGAGAAACCTTTTTGTTCCTTTTCCTGTCTGTTTTGGAAGATAATCCATTGAATATTTTTTAAGACAATTGGCATGTTCTTCCCCAAAGGCTCGATCACTGATGGCCCTACTTTATCACCCCAGCCTTGGGAAGGCTGTATTTAGCAAGACTTTCCCCAGGCTCCTGAATCACCACCTTACCTCAGACTCATCAGTAGATTCTTCAAGAGACCCGGTTTCCTACAAAGCATAGAGGGGAAAAATGGTCAGAAAAATGAGAGAAGAATAAAAAATATTTTCAAGGGAAAAGAGTCCTTATGTCCCCACCATGAATATCTACCTTCCCCTTTTTTTAAGATAATCTGCAAATACAGTTTAAAGGACTCCATATGGTCCAATTTTCACAGGTCTCTTACTTCTCCACACCTTGTAGGTCTGAGATGGTCACTCTGGGGCCACACAAATCCACTCCTCCTGCTGGCCTCCCTTGAGTGGTCACCAGGCTGACAAATGACCCCAGAAATTGTCCTGTGAGTATATGGAAGGCTTTTCCCTTGTTAAAAACACAAATTGTTTTGGCAAAACAGCCTTACCAACCTCAGAAGGGAGGAGGGAACTGCAATCTCAAATTATCTATATGCCAATTTTTATACTGAAAAGCTCCTGTGCTATTAATTATTATGCTAGTAATCTAGTTACATAAAAACAATTGTCTTGCTTAAACAGCATTTAGAAAAGAATTTCCCTGTAGTGGTACCTATCAGACACTGTGCAAACAAGCTGTATAATTTACATCCACTCTTTAAACCATTAACTGGAAGACAAATTCTAACATTTAACAGTTTCCCTCTTGCTAGACAATGAATCTTGCTGCTCTGTAGAAAACAAAGCAAAAAGGGAAAAATTGACTTGATCCCGCTAATCTCTCACCTGTCCACTGAAAGAGAGAATCTGCTGATGCCATGTATCCTCAAACAGGTCAGCAAAATGAAGATTTACTTAACGTACTCATAGATATCAATAGCAATAAAAAGTTACCACTAATATGCTGACACTGAATGTAAGCATTTTACAATAATCCATGAGATAAAGAAGAGAAAAAAGGAGTCAAGGACATTTAGACATAAGAAATATTTTTTCAACCAAAAGAATGACCATTTTAAAGAAAGTCTGATGTATATATATATATATATATATAGTGCTCAATGCAAACTGGACAACAAGACAAACATAAATTTGGTGTTTGAAAACATTTTAATTTCATCCATGGAAAATCAGTAAGAAACTGGCAGGTGACAGGTTGCCGGGGTATTAGCCTTGTGGACAATACAGTCCCTGCTCTCAAAGACTATCTTTAAAATGGGGATGAATATTACCTGTAATTAAGAATTTTATTGTAGTTATATCATTGACCATGATGAAGAAGAGATTCTCTTCTACATTCCAACACA
The DNA here is from genome assembly GCF_014824575.4 of Sturnira hondurensis. Taxonomy (NCBI): domain Eukaryota; kingdom Metazoa; phylum Chordata; class Mammalia; order Chiroptera; family Phyllostomidae; genus Sturnira; species Sturnira hondurensis. The sequence continues at coordinate 5,514,732 of NW_028081623.1, read as the reverse complement.
GTCTATTTACTTTCATGTTATTCTAAGTATTAGGAAGTTCTTAATTAACTTGGAGTTACAATCTCTCCACAGTAACTTTTTAACACCAATAAGACACATAAAAAGTGCAATTATTCTACTACTATGTGGCAGCTCTCCAGTAAATTAATAACACAGAGCATGCCTACCCTTCTAAATCGTTTATCCTCTGTGCTAACCATCCCCAGTTCTAGGTTTTAGTATACTTTGTCCTTATCTTTCTCTTTAGAACACACTCCACTTAATATTAAGTCACTATTCCGACATCTTTACTGAGCATCTAGTATATATATTCCCATAATGCTAAATGCATTACAGGCAGCATCTTGAAATTTCCTAATTATCCCTGATATAAGAACACTGAGGCCTAGAGGCTGAACTTCTAAAAGTCCCTGAATATTAAATTATTAGCATTAGCAAAACTAGGCTTTGATAACTGTGCCAATGAACCACACATAGGTTCCTATTTCCTAACTCTAGAACTCTGAAAGGACACTCAACTACTCTTGGCAGAAAAAATGACATTAAACAGAGGAAATTTTTTTCTCATATTTGAAATCCACTCAAATACATACATGTGCAAAGTGCAAATGTCCCATTTACATTCTTGGTTAAAACAAAAACTTAAGTCCCCACCCAGCAATTTCAATCCGAAAATTCTAAACCAGGTTACACTTTTTTATTATTATTATTTAACTCTTGTACAAGTACAGTTTTCTTTCTTGTATTCCCAGCCCTGCCCTCCACCCCCACCCCCTAGGTTACACTCTTGCTCCCCAGAGAAAGCAGTCAGATCTCGGAAACCAGAGTCTTCAGGGAAACCCAGGCTTTCAGAGGCACTTCCTCTGACTGCTAGTATCAGTCAAGATCATTTACTCCAGGTCTCGCTCAGACTGATCCTCAGCAGCAGCACAAACCTCCCAAACATAGCTGTGGCCTCAAAAACTTAGACTTGTGTCCACCACCCTACCAAATCAATGCATGAGTGACTGAGAATTAGCCTGGTCTGTTATTTCTTAGCTTCATTCATTCATCAAGCCCCTGTGTTTAATAAGCTATAGAGCCAGGCAAACAACATGTGACATCAAAGTCCTCAGTGAAGGATCTAAGAAATAAGGCTGAAATTTGAGAATTATTATAATTTAGGAAGTCAGTGGTTTTCAAACATTTTGTAATGTCACACTCTATCTTTGAAAGAATCTAACTTCAAATCATGAAAATACAGGTTATAAAACTGTGTTGTTCTCTATGCAAAATAAGCCAGATACAAAATGACAAATATTGTAGGATTACTCTAACATAAGAAGAAAGTAAAATAGAGGTTGGCAAAGCTAGGGAAGGGAGCCCTGAAGGGTACTATTTAATGGGTACACAGTTTCAGTCTGTGATGATGAAAAGTTGCTGAGGCTGAAGCAGGTGATGATTGCACAACAATGTGAATGTACTTAATGCCAATGAACCGTTCACTTAAAATGGTTAAAGTGGTAAACATTATGGTATGTATATTTTACCACCAAAAAAAGTGCTGTTCTGGTTGAAGCAAAAGTGATGAACTAGAATGTACACAGTGACAGAAACACACAGCCCAACAAATTCTGGGCGACAAGCTGAAAGCTACAGTCAACAATTGCTTTTACAGACCAATCACTTAAACTCAATCATCTATCCAAACCTAATGCTCTCCACAGTTCGAAATGTGACCTCTGAAATCTATTCAACTGTGTCAGATTATATTCCCAAAACACTGCCCTCCTCAAAGAATCCTCAGGAGTCAGGAGATTTCAGATTCCTCAGCAAGGTACTCAAAGCCCACCCTGGCCCCAAAGAGACTTTTAACCTCATTTCCCTCTCTGCACAATCCAGGGCCCTCCAGCCCTGGGTAGTATCTTTAAGACTGCCATATGAAAAAAATCTGTACTTCTGAATTCATAAAAATTAGACAATATGTCTACTAGGATCTACATTTCCACACATCAGTTGTAGCTGAGCAGCTGTGTCCCTGAGATAGAATGCATTTCACCCACCCATACCACTCCCAGTTTCCCTGTATCAGGACAATTCTACTCATTTCTATTGCCATGTGCCTGCCCTGAACTTACAGTGTTTATATTGAGCCCTTCATTAAGTGCTTCCCTCAGCTTAGAAGGAACTCCCAACTCCACACTCATCCTAGCATTCTTCCAACTCCCAACATGTTCTATAAGTTCGGGAAAACCCACAGGGGCACCTCTGGAAGGTAGGTAGTCAGCCTGGGGGACTCCACTTTCGCCTCAACAATAGCGTTTGGATTCCATGGTTTATATTTTCATGTTGCCAATCGGGTTTTTGTTACAGTTTAAAATACATTGGCAATTTCTAAATCCTAATATTTCTTCACAGCCCAACCTAGGCCCCACCTCTTTCCCAGAATAATCTCTAGTAAGCCTAAAACACAAGGTCCAAATCTGAGCTCCTGTGGCCTTTGTTTTTTCCTATAACCCTCAGCTTGTAATATTAACAGCCTTGTCCTAATGGTTACCTTTTAAAATACAATGTAGATAAACCCAAATGTTTTTGCCTCTTGTCTCCCATTATCTTACTGGAAGAAAAAGCTCAACATCCATCTGCTGGTGGTGACGATAAAAAAATAAGCAACTGATCTAACATTCTCCCTCCTCTATATATTCCTTTTTCCACTCATGAGCAATACCAGGTGCATTATCTCCAGGCTTGAATTATTAGTTTGTGGCGACAACACAGTTACAGAGGGGGCCTGCAGGAAGGCAGCAGCAAACAAGCAGAGACAAAGTCAAACAAAATGTTAACTACCTAGTAAGAGTCTGAGAAAGGGGATTCTAGGGCTCTCAGATAACACTTCCAATAAAAGCTTTCAGTCTATCAACCCCATTTCCAACATCGGCATGGTGCCCATGACAGTGGCCTGAGAAAAGACTCAGCACAGCTGGCCTTATAGGCAGAAGATGAGGAAGGCTGCCAGCCCAGGAGACAGAGAAGCCAGGACCTCCCAGGTGGTGAAGTCCTCAAAATTCTGAGGGTATACTCACTGTTTGTTGGTGGGTGGGGGTGACGGGAATTTGGGAGAGGAATGGGGAGCTGGAGCTTGAGGAAGGCCATTCTGCAAACTGCAGAATGAAGAAACAGAACAAAGACCAGGGCCCAGGAAATCAGACTGGGCTGGATATGGACAAGGAACATTCAAGGCTGTACTGCCACCTTCGCTCCCTTCCCTGCAATCTGTGTGAAAGGGCAAAGCTTAATGGAAGAGAGGGTGTGAGAGCTCTCAATGTCTGACACAGGCACAGGAAAGGGGGTGTATTCTGTGTGATACTTATTTAATAGCCTTGTATAAGAGACTCAATTTCAAAAAGTTTTTGGGTACCTTGGAACTGGCTGGTTTAGTAGGAAAGATAAAAAAACATATCTAGGGAGCAAGAAGGAACAAGGAGACTCAGGTGACCAACCCTGTTCAATCCACTAGCCTTAGCTCACGTTGCTCTGCAAGTGAAAAAACATCCTGACACCTGCCCCAGCTTGGTGATTTACTGACTCAATCCCAAATCTGACATTGCGTTAGAACCATCTAAACTCAGTTTGGGGAACTGGCTAACACCTGCCAATACATGCCACCTTGGCAGATTTTGATTCAGTGGGTATTAATAAAAGCCTAGAATCACAAGCATTTGGTAACAAAAACATTAGGAGAATCAAGTTCCTAGAAGACAAAAAGGCAACTGCAACTAGGCAGGCATGAATGGGGAGCTGCATGAAACCCAGAAGCTCCTGATTTGATAAGGACTCCCTCTCCAAGGTGGCCATGCAACTTCTAGGAAGACTACTAATAATCAGCTAGTGACATCGGCCTTCAGCCAACCAACCCAGACATATATGAAAGGAAAAAAACTAACAAGGCAATAAACACATCTGGCTAAGCTAAACTGTAACTGTGCTTTAGTTATATGACACTAAAGAGTAGGTCATCTAAAAATTTCTCTTGCAACTTATTTGGGGCTTTGTTTTTCCTTTCTGTATTAGTAGTTCCTTTTAAAAGTCTCTCTTGGTCAAAATTAAGAGAAGAGAAACGTGCACACCTAAGCTAACCCCATATTTGGATGATAAGTCACTGTGTTCTTTACAAGAGAATCATTTCAACCTGGCTACTTTAAAATGCTGTATGTCATACAAGATCTCTGGAAAATAAAGCCCCCAATTTACAGGCAAAGAAACCGAGGTACTCAATTATTTATTGACTTGATTTTTCTTTACACATGGGACACAACCACATGAAAGTATACATGTTCATGAATGTGCCCCTGATAATAAGTAAATGCTCTATAATAAGGATAAAATTACCATAATTTCTAAAACATAGAGGGGAAGTCAAAGGAGAAACTGTCCTATTTGATTAAGAAACACATGGTCTGATTGATCAAATAGTTTAACACCCCATTTCCCTGCTGTGGAAAAATGAAAGATACCTGAGAAGCTGGCAGAGTAAGGGGTCTACATAGGGTAAGTAATCTACAATACATTTGAATTAGTAACTTTCAAAAGTTTTGAGTAAGATAAAAATAACACCACAAAGTCTATTTAGCCTATTTACAATTTGACATTTTCAATTTAGAAGGCTATTCTCCCCCTAATAAATTCATCTCAACATTTTATCAAGCTCCTAGTACTTGTAAAGCACTAGCCCTGTGAGAGTTACAGACATGAGAAAGCTCTCATCCTTATTCTTGAGGACTCAGCAGTCTGTAGTAGATAAGACAAATACACAAACAACTAGACTTCAAGCAGAATGTTATTCATGAGAGGTATTAACAAATACTGTTGGGCATCTTATGATTATCAAGATCAACGATAAATTATTTTGGTCCTAGATAAAACTGTTGTTTAGAAAATTTCCAAGCAGAAGGGAGTATTCAGGGGTATTAGCTCTTCCCCTAAACTATATAACATATATGTAGGCATTTTTGAGAACTACTATACCTTTACCATACTCAGCATAAACAAAGATATCCCAATAGCATGAAAAATGTTTATTCATATCCAAAAAGTGATTTTTAGTTTGAGAGTTTACTGTGTGAAGTTTTGTTAGCTCAGTACAGATCTCACTATTGGTTCTCCCTAAAATTAAAGCAATCACCAAAACAATGCTCAGAAACCCTAAGAGGTCAGATTTAGTTTTGTCATGGAGGAATGTTTGCATTTACAGCAAAAAAGCTTCCTCTACCCTAACATGTCCATTATAGTTAGTTCTTAAAGCATTTGGAGGGGAAAAATTATGTCAAGATTTTCTAAAAGGTTCATAGTATTAGAACAGAACAATTAGCAAACATACTCAACTCCACTTCAGTACACTTTTAGCTTTCAAAAAACTGTATAATAAAGGCCCATTATCTTATAGTTGAGATTATAATGGCTTTCCACTGTAAAATGTGAACTGCACAAACAAAAAGAATGAGAAAATTTTAACTATTTTTACTCTATAAAGGACTAATAATATAGATACAATTATTTATTAGCTTTCTTTCAAAAAATACAAAGAACAACAATTTGTAAATGTCTGCTCCTTTCTGCTGATGACTAATCTTTTTGAAAAGGACACTCACACTTCTGGGGGAGTAGGGGTGAATGCCTGCTCCAATCCTTTCCTGGCCGTTAAAACATCAACCGTAAAATAATGACTTGCAGGAAATGTATAAAGATAATAAGGGCTAATTCTACTTCGTAAAGTTAAAAAAATATTTAGGATTAGGTTCTTAAGTATTTTTTAAAAGACAGGATGTTCTAGTGAAAAATTATGAGCTTTGAAGAGAGATGACTGGAGATACATTACAGATACGAGTCTAATCAAGCTACCTAAGTTGTCTGAATTTCTACTGTTTACCTAGAACATTTTAATATGTACTGAGTATTTAATCATTTTAATATGTACTGAGTATTAAGCACTACTCTAGGCATCAGGGAGAGAGCACTGAACACACCCTTGTCATCGTGGAGCTTACGTTCCAAATGGGGGAAATATACAGAAATCATTATAAGAACATACAGAATATACAGAAAACATAGACGAGCACAAAGAAGAAAATATGAAGGAAAGAGGTTTCAAAGAATGATCAGGGAAGGTCTCACTCAAAAAGGATAACACTTGAACAAAGACATAAAGGGAATGAGGGAGAAAGCCCCTGTACCTATCTCAGGTCAAAAAAAGCATGCAGCATGAGCAAAAGTGCTTAGGCAGAAACATGCCAGCCTTGTAGGAAAAACAGTAATAAAGCCAGCACAGCTGATTCAAAAAGACAGAAGGGAAGAAAAGTAGTAAAAAATGAGGTCAGAGAAAGCTGACAGACCAACTGGGGCAATGTCCTGTATGGCATCGAGTCTATTATAAGGACCCTGGCTTTCCCTCAGAGTGCAATGAGAAGCCACTGGGAAGTCTGGAACAGATGCTGGACCTGAGATAAATATGAGAATAAACATTTACCACACAGAATTCTTTTCTGAGGACCAAATGCAAATGGGAAAGGGTTCTTTATACTGAAAAGTGATATACAAATTCAAAGCATTGTTATTTTATCACGAACTTTCTACATCAGGCAGCTTTGCAAAAAGCTCCTGCACAAAACAACAGCAAAAACTAAAAGCAACTCTCTCCATTTCTACTACCGTATATCTAAGATTTGAAGGTATTTTTTTTCTGGCTTTCAAATAAAACCACCAAAAATTATATTTCAATATGAAAGGATACAGTATGGAAACCAATCTCACTAATATCAAACCCAACAATGAGCCATGAAATTGCATATGCTTAACGAACATTTTCCTTTGAAATGCCCAGAACACAAAGGAGGCTCCAGTGGTTAAGTAGGAGACTCTTATCTCAATGACTACCCAAACCAAATTTCTACTTTATTCCTTAATTGTTGGCATAGATCAAATGTACGAAGGGCATATTTTCATTATGAAAGTATGTTGCAAATGGTACAAATTATAAACTAGGTAAACTTCTGTTATTATGGTGCTAACCAGCTATTCACCAAATCACTTCTTAGGGTTGATTATGGATACCGATGGTCCTGTTAATTTGTGAGGAAAAGCAGTGCTAAGCTGAAACAACCCTGGAAATGGAAAATTAGGGTATTTCTCCAGCTTCCAGCCCTTATCCGCTCTTTTTGTCTTCTTTATGTTACGCTGTCATTTCAACTAATTTCTGGCTGCCACTCTTGCCTGTATGAAAATAACTATTGCCATCACTATTTCTCCTGTAAACTCCAGTGTCACTTTGCCAACTGCTGACCGGACATTGTCACCTGATGTTGCGCCAGCAACACATAATTCCTCTCCTAATTTCATGCCAACTTTAACTTTGTGTACTAATTCCAACTTAAACCACCTTACAAAGACGACACTATATTATCTCTATCTTCTACGTAAAAGTTAAATAACTAACCTCAAATCATGTATTTAAAAAGAGAACCAGCGCTGGAGCCTACTCATTTTCGCTCCAGAACATATGCACTTAACCAGTATTGCACGCCGCAGTGATTTCGCTTTGTAGCTAAATGCAATAGGTAAGAAACAAAACTCATCATCTACTTTCTCCCATGACTCCTGCAAATCGCTCTCATTGCCCTTCTTCGAATAGAAAGCAATTTAAATTCAGTCACCTGGACTCAAAACTCAAGTCATCTCTTACGCTTCCCACAGGCAGTCAGCCGCGGGGGTAGCGCAGGCTGTCTTCAAGCCAAAATTTCACTGAGCCCAGGCCACAGTGGCAGAGCCGGGAAAAGGGACGCCTCACAAACGCTTGGGGTGGGTCGGTGGACACTGCCCGGCTGAAGGCCCTCCTAGAACAGGCACCCCACCCCCGCGTCTCTGCTCGCAGGGCCTTCCGACGCCTGCCCTGCCGTGGGCCTACCGGGCCCTCCAGCAGCTCCGCACCTCCGCTTCCTAAGTCACACGCCGCTTTCCAAGCATCAAATCACCTCACCCTCATCTCTCCTACCCTAGCCCAGTAGCCTTTACCAGTTCCTCGGCTTCCGCCATGGCGCAGCCTGGGAGTCATGTGACACACCCGGAAAGGAGAGAAGAGGAGGCACTATGGCCCGGGGCCCGCTGGGAAGTGTAGTTTTAACTGCCTGGTCTTTCTATCTGGTTAGGTTGTTAGGACCTGGTTTTGGCTTCCGAAGTGATTTTTCAAACTCAACGAAGTTATTCTTTGAAGAATCTGAAGTAATCATCGTTAATGCTTTATTTTATTGTTGGTCTTATTTGTCTCGTGATCATTATATTACTTATTAATATTTACTATGTATCAGGTCCTGGGTTTATAAATTTGCATAAACTTGTCATTCAATTCTACCAGTAATCCTTCCTACTCTTATCCTCATTTATAGAGAACACCTTGTGTCCGAGGTCACACAGCTAATAAGAGACAGAAATAAGATTTAAATTTGGCCTCATCTGATGCTAAATACTTGATTACCAACTACTGCTTAGTCTAAAAGTGTTCTTGCCTTATTTAAAAGGCATATTAAGAGAATATAAAGCATTCTTTGCAGAAACAGCCAAAAAAAACCAATTTATACTCCAAAAATATTTATTTAGCTTCTACTCTTGTTACTTTAAGTTGACATCGCCTTCTGGCATTTGGACATTGACATTAAAAATGCTCTATTGTTTAATTAAATTATTCGTTAAACTTGTACGGAGTATATTCTATAGGTGAATATTTGAAATAGAATAGAAATTTGTTCTTGCTAAAATCTGTAAAATCGCTGTATTACCAACATCCTTTAGAATGAATGACCACCTCTTCATGTTTCCAGGCATTTTAAACTTTCCTACCTGACCCTTAAGAATTTGCAGTAGCTTATCCAAAGACAGGCATTTTCTTCTTTCCACTCATCTCCGGTAGCTGGTAACAAGCAAAGGGTATCACAGGTAGCAGTAAGTGGTGTTTTCCCAATGTCCTTTTGGACTCCATATTCTTATTGACTCTGACCTAGTGGGTAGTCATAGACTTAATATTCTGTGCCTCCCAGGTCTCTAGCTATACCCTGTTCAACCCATGATTCTCATGGCCAGAGTGACTTCATCTGAGGGACTTGTCTTCTCCCCAGGACCTAAACAGTTTTAGTTCCATCCTCTTCCTCCAAGCCTTGCTGGGATGTGTTGTCCAGTCTGCTGATTACTCAGTCACAAGAGAATGAAGGCCAACCCCAAGACATTGAGATATCCAGAGCCAAGCACCCAATGCAATATGATCTTCTCTTGAAAAGCAGCCCAGTACCAAGTATTGCTCATGATAGGCTTCAAGTCCAACAACGACTCTTTCTTATACAGGCCAAAGATGTTATGGAAACCCTCCTCCACAGGACAAAGAAATAAACCTAGCCCCTCTACTTTTCAGACTTTCCTTACAAACTGTAATGTTCCCATATGAGATATACCTACCCATAAACCTCTAATAGGCCTGACTGAAGATGTAGCCAAAGTTTACTGCAGATATGCTCTTACTCACACAACCTTTGAGCCTCTGGATCCCTAAATCTGTTCCCCATTCAGTGTTCTGTCTTGACTATAATAAATATGCTGAGCATTGCATCTATTACTATGTTCTTTTGCACAGACTAGAAGTGTAAAGAGACACAGGTATAAAAAGATGAATTAGAAGAGGAAACTCACTAGAGGCAAGCAGGTTCATGCTGTGCCCATGAGCAAGATGAAATTCACATATAACCTCTAAACCCCTAGTTTTCTCAAGTGAAATGAAAGTCTGAGGCTCCCTTATCTAAGAAGTCCTCTATCCTCCTGCTGCTCAAAATGTGGTCCACAGACCAGCAGCATCAATATTACCTAGAAGCTTGTTAGAAATGAAGAGCTCAGTGACCCTCCTGAGACCTACTGAACCAGGATCTGAATTTTAATAATATCCTCAAGTGATACTTACATTAAAGTTTGAAAAATGTTTGACTTAACATTTTTCTCATTCTCTGGAAAAATCACCTTTTTTCTTTCTTGTTCATCATCAGTTCACCTAGCTCACCTTCAGGCTATGGAGGTAGAGGTAAGAGTCAAATTCTCATTGATAGTCTATAGGGACGAATACAGTGAAGAGACTTCAAACTAAACCTAGAACACTATATTTGCAGAGTGGTTTACTGGTTTTGAGAATCTGCCTCATAAGTTTGTTGCATAGGTCAGAAACAATTAAAAGCTCAATAAACTGTAGGCATTTTATTTATAATAACCTATGTCATCTTTTAGACAATATGAATTCCTTTTTTTCTATTTAAGACAATACTTCTAAACTTAGTTAACTTGAAAAATCGGCAAAGTGGAAAAGTTAGGTAAAAATAGTAGCCCCTATATTCTTTTTCCAATCTTTGGCTTCCATTCCTTCTTCAAGTGCTACCTTTTTCAGTCTAGTGGTCTTTCTTGATTGCCAGTGACAAGAAAACTTACACCACATTAAATTACTAACTCCAAGTAATGTTCTTAGCCTTTCTTTAATTTTCTCTCCCAAATAGCTAAAATAGTATTTGCTATTATTAATGATTTTGGAAAGCCTCAGCTTATTTTGCAGTTTAGATTTTCAAAATGTGTACCCACCGAAACCTACTACCTCCAAGAATTTTGGATATCATTTAAAAATATACTTTATTGGACATTTCCTAAACAAATACACCACATTTTTAAACAACACTTTTAATTACAAAAGTAATGCATATTCATGTAGAGAATTAGAAAAATACACATGAAAATAAAATTGAAAGCCCAGTTATGATTTTTTTCATCCAGATCATCATTGTTGGATATACTTCTTTTCTTTCTCTCTCCCAATCTCTCTCCTTTCTCTTTGTTTTACTTAAAGCAGTGATTTTCAACCTTTTTCATCTTATGGTACACATAAACTAATTACTAAAATTCTTTGGCACACTAAAAAATATATTTTTGTCAATTTGACAAAAAATAAATATAATTTTGATTCATTCCCATCAGACAGGTATTGGTATGTTGGCATTTTTTAATTTGACAATCTAAAGGAAAAGAGGTCAATGCCCCTAATTAAATAATCAGGTATTTTATGTTTTAAAAATTCTTATGTGACACTAGTTGAAAATCACTGATTTAAAGTGTTTTCAAAGAAAAGTCATTATCTTCAAGTCTTGTCATCTGCTTTGTTCACTTATTCACAACTCGAGATCTTTTTCCAGTAACATTATAAAGTGTTATTCAAAATATGATTTCATGGTGCACATTAAAATCACATTCTATGAAAATACCATAATTTATATAATTCATTGTTTTAATTCATGCAATGAGTATATTTAATTAATATCCCTTCACATAATTTTGGGAGATGCTTTAATTACCTGCCAAAGGTAGTGAAAGGTAGTATCATTGGAGAAATTAATGAAAACCAACTAAATGAGAAAAATCCAAGGCTATTTATACAAAAACTGCTCTAGCAAGAAAGTCAACCACTATCACTTGCATTTTGGCAAAATGCACTATCAAATGCATTTTGCATTTGTCCATACTAAGGTGGACAGGAATGGGAAAGTGTTATAGTGGGAAAAGGGAAGGCTTCGGGTTTGATGTTTTGGAAGCTGTTCACATGGGGAAGATGTAGGTGGGCTACCTAAGAGGGGAATTGGTAATTGGTCAGGTGTGCATATTTAGCTTTCTGTGTAATTGGTCAGGGGTGCATATTTAGCTTTCTTGGGTTGACTCAAAGTTGGAAGTGGAGATAAAAATTAGGGAGCTCTTCATGATCTAAATCAAGACCTAGCCACTTTAGGGGGACTGTTACAGTTTGTTTTGTTTGTTTGATTGATTGTTTTTTAGCTTCTTGGAGTTGTACTAGAGATAGCAGTCTGGCTTCCTATAAGTGTGCTGTATAGCAGCCTGTATAGCAGGCTGACTTTCTTGGCTGCTTGTTTGAGTCTAAGGGGTTGGTCTCCTGAGCAATTTGTGGCAGATTGCTGGTCGGAGTGTGGTTTTCATATATAATCTGATCATTGCCTTTTTATATTTTCCATCTCTTACCATTTATATTCCCAAAATTTATATGATCTATAGCCTTCTAGGTATTATCATTTTTCTTAAAACTTTATTAATTTATTTTGTTGGAAAATAGTACTTTACTTTTTAAATATGTAGTTATTTGAATTAAGGTAAGTTGTTATTTTTCATAAATTTGCTCACCATTTTCAATTATTTCCTGTATTTTCTACTCTGTTCTTTACTCATTTTCTGTTGGTAAATTGATCTTTTCCTTGTTGACTTAAAAAAGGAATCTCCTGCAGACAGCTGGTTATTTAGTTTTGAAGCTAAGAGAAGTCTGGTACTAGAGATAAATATTATGAGATCTTCAGCATGCAATTGATATTTGAGGTACAGAGAGACTAACCAATAAAGGTAAAATGAAACCTAAAATATAACTTTTGGGAATATATAAATTTGAAGGCACATTGAAAAGGATGGAGTTTAGACTGATTCCAAGAAAATATGTAAAAGTCCTAAATGACATATTTTCCCAATTAATTAAAGTTTTACTGTAAATTGGGAAATGCTATGTCTCTTTAATTTTAGCAGACATATTTCTTGATTCTAGCTAGGTCACACATTTATATTTTTTCTTAGAATCTTTGATTTTGCCATTGCACAGCTACAAACAAATATAAAGACAAAAACATTAAAAATAATAAATAAATACTAACAAAAGAATCCAAAGAAACTATCAGACTTGCTTTGACAGCTCCTTATTTTTAAACATATGCCCAGCACTAAGCACAGTATCTGGCACATAATGGAGCTTAGTAGTTATTTGTTGATTGAGTCAATCAATTAATTCATTAATTAATTTAACATATCTCCTTGTCATGATGTTTTCCCAAGAAATATACTTTCTTGGTATCCTGCCACTATCTCTTCTATGAGGAAACAAGGAGACATTGAAGGTTTAGGACAGTGCCATTGATGACACAATGAAGGTGATGTTTGGGATATTTACATCAGCAGTTGTATGAAGGTTCAAAGATGGGTGTGATTAAATCCATGGGAAAGTTCAAAAATATCTTCATGGAGAAAGTAGCACATTGAGTGGTGCTTAAACAATAGGTAACAAAGGCTCAAAGGATGGGTTAGAGGCTCATATTAGAAAGAGGAAAAGAAAAAAAAACTATGTAAAGGAAACAAGAGATGTCAAGATGTGAAACAGAATCCAAAGAGTCAGATATAGGACTAATTAGGGAGGATGGTGTTACAGTCAGTCAATGCCAACATACATTTGTGGGGTTCCGCCCAAGATGGAGGCATAGGTAGAAATGCTTCACTTCCTTGCACAACCGAAAGAAGGGTAACAAGCAACTTAAAAACAATAACCAACCAGCCTGCCAGAAAAATTGAATTTCATAGAATGCTAACAACCAAGCAGTTAAGGAAACATTTATCCAGACTGGTAGGAGGGATGGAGAGGATGCACAGCAAGGCCATAACTGGAGGACTGGGCAGGCAAGGAGGGCTGGTTGACCAGGAAAACAAAGACTCAAAAACTCTAGCTATAAAATACTGTGAGGGCTGTGAAGGTGGGAGAAACTCCCAGTTTCACAGGAGAGTTTGTTGGAAAGTAGAGCTAGAGTGGAACCATCAAGCGGCATTGTTCTCTCCCTGACCCCTCACCAACAGACAGCGCCATGGTGCAGCAAAGAGGGTTGCCCCCACCCTGGCGAATACTTAAGGCTCTGCCCCCCTTACAACTTAACAGGTATACTGAGATGAATAAATCTGGCCCAAATGAAAGAACAGATCAAAACTCCAGAAAAACAGCTAAGTGATGAGTAGATAGACAACTTATCTGATGCAGAGTTCAAACACTGGTAATTGGGATGCTCACAGAAATGATTGAGTACAGACACAAAATAGAGGAAGAAGTGAATGCTATGAAAAGTGAAATAAATAAAAATATACAGGAAACCAACAATGAAGGAAAGAAAACTGGGATTCAAATCAATAGTTTGGACCAGAAGGAAGAAATAAACATTCAGCCAGAACAGAATGAAGAAACATGAATTCAAAAAATGAGGAGAGGCTTAAGAACCTCCGGACAACTTGAAATCATAGGGGTGCCAACGTCCGAATTATAGAGGTCTCAGGAGGAGAAGAGCAAGAGGAAGAAATTGAAAACTTATTTGAACAAATAATGAAGGAAAACTTCTGTAATCTGAGTGAAGGAAATAGACTTCCAGGAAGACCAGAAAGCCCAGAGAGTCCCAAAGAAATTGGACCTTTTTTCTAGGCAGACAGGAGGGACACACAAAGGCATATCATCACAAGAAGGAGCTAAAAAGAAGTATCTGAAGTCATGAAAGGCAAGGACCAACATCCAAGATTACTCTATCCAGAAAAGTTATCATTTAGAATGGAAGGGCAGATAAAGTGCTTCCAAGATAAGGTCAAGTGCAAGGAGTTCATCATCACCAAGCCCTTATTATATGAAATGTTAAAAGGAATTATCTAAGAAAAAGAAGATAAAAATATGAATAGTAAAATGACAACAAACACAACTATCAACAACTGAACCTAAAATCAAAAACTAAGCAAACGACTAGAACAGGAACAGAATCATAGAAATGGAGATCACATGGAGGTTTATCAGTGAGGAGGGGGAGAATGAGAAGGGAAAAGCTACAGAGAATAAGAACCATAAATGGTAGGTACAAAATAGACAGGGGTAGTTTAAGAATAGTATAGGAATCAGAGAAGCCAAAGAACTTATATATATGATCCATGGACATGAACTAAAGTGGGGGAGAATGCTGGAGGGTGGAGGGATGTTGCAGACTCTGTCCAGCAGAGTCCGCCTGTTGTGGCTGACGACAAGAATCAATGCACAGGCAACAACAATCCTATGTGGAAAAAGGGAACAGGCACGACTACTCTCTCAAGGGGAGAGTGTCTATGGTGCTTCGGCCACTCCCTCAAGAGGGGAGCACACGACCCTGCCTAAACAGGCTTTTATTGTTTTCCTTGGGTCTTACATCAAAGAAAGATTCATCATCTATCATGTAGAACATTATTGTCTACATTCTAGGTACAACCAAGGAAATAAAAATAACATGCAGAGGGGATGGCAGTGAGCTGATTAGCTCTGTCCTTGGGAGAGCTCCTACAAGCTTTGGAAATTACCTTGAAGATAAACAATACACATTTGTTGCTTTAGACCAGGGTGAGGGAGTTTTAGCAAGAGCAAGCCATAACAGTCTGTAAGCATTTTCTAGGCCTGATTCCCATGGGAAAACTCGGTTTGAAAATATGGCTCCTGCCCACCACTTCGCATCTGTAGGTTTTCCATACAGAGCTGAGTCACCTTTGCCAGGCCAAGACAAACTGGTCCCCTACAGAGGGGTACAGGGCAGAAGGGGGATAGAGGGTCAGGAAAAAAGTGGAACAACTATAATAGTATAATCATAATAAAATATACTTAAAAAACATACATTTGTGCATAATCCCACATGTAGTTGTGGTAGAGATGCCTATTTTCTGCCCAGTATCTACTTACTTCCACTTCTTTAATGAAAGCACTCCTGTAATATTGGGGGCAGAAATTCCCTTAGGTAAAAGACTACATTTTGTCCTGCCCTCCAAACATGTTTAGGTGTGTCTATGTGTTTAGATTTCAGTCAATGATATATAAGTGGAAGTGCTTTGTGCCTTCCAGGAAAGACTTAAAGGGGCACAGACAGCTGGGGATAACCTTTTTACCCTTTTAGTTACCAGATTCTCTGGTAACCATCTAGTCTAAGAGGTAACTTTAAGGATGGAAACCAAATGCTAAGAATGAAACAGAAAGATAGAAGGAGCTGGGTTCCTGATGACTTTTGGGAACCACCATGCCCATCTAAACTACATGCCTCCAGGTTGATTTTGAATGAAACAATAGATCCTTGTGCTAGTAGGGGCTATCTATCATGTGGAGCCAAGCTGAATCACAACTGATACAGTGGTGGAGACATACTGAGGATTTGGGGGGACTAGAAATAATCTGGCCATAAAGACATCATCTATTGCGCATGAATGAGTGGTCACTTTCTTATTTGCACACCTGAGAACAGAAAATGAGTGGGCAAGATCACACAGGCATGTGTGTGGAATCAAAATTTTATATTAGAAACTTTTGGGGTCTTGGAACATAGGGCTAGTACAATGTCCCTGGGGTACAAATTTGCCTTTGTTCCTTGTAGTTCATTGTGTTGTTAAATGTGCTAACAGTACCTTCCTCCCAGGGTTGTTGTGAAAAATACATGAGAAAATGTACATAAAGCTCTGAGCAGGACGTTGGGGCATAGATGTCTTCATTATTATTGTGTGGTTGTTGTGTTTTCTGCACTTGAATATCCACGTAACAAACACTGCAGTCTCCTCTCCAGGTTTCATTTTTCGTGATCCTCCCATAGAGGCTCATACCATTCTCCAGCCTTATTAGTTTTCATACAAAGAAAAGGAATTTGGAGGATATGCAGACCTCTCCTTAATCTGGCCTCTCAAAGGACGCATTATGCAGGAATCATCAGATGCCTCATGTGGATAAATTCAAAGTTTGGCCTAAAAAATATTTCCTGAAGACTTCCAATTTCAGTTTCTTCCATGTTAGGAACTTGGAAGTCACCACTCTGTCCTAACAACATGTAGAAAGCTGAACAAACTGAAAAAGCAACACTCTTCAAGGATCTGTAACAGAGTGGAGGCTTAAGGGCAAATCTCTATCCCTAAGATTGGGGAGATCAACAGGAGATTAAGAGGGAATCATGGCATCCCAGAGCAGAGATTACAAGGAGAAACCACCATGAAAAACAGTGTCAGGATAGGAAATCCTGAACTGTACTTGATGAATTATGGAGGCTCAGAGCAGATTGATCTAAGAGTTAGAAACTCCAGGGAGACCTAGTCATAGTGCTCCCCTCACCCCCTACCACACACACAGTATTGTGAGGTTTACTTCCAGGACCTCAAACAGGTTCCTTCAGTAAATATTAGAGAAAAATTCCTCAGTCTTCAGGCAGGGAAGGAGAGAAGAAATCATTATGAAATTAGCCAGAGGACTCGGTTCTTAGCAAGTTATACTGTTAGGGCAAACTATTTAACTAGGACCTAACTGAACTGAGAAAAGGAAAATACGTAACTCTTATGACAACTTCATAGGTCATCTGACCAAGCCATTTCATTTCTACACATTTTTCTAAGAAAATATTTATAAATTGTAAAAGTGCACAAAGGTACAATGTTCATCACAATATGGCTTATAATATGAAAAGTTGAAAGCAATCTGAATACTCAAAAGTGAGGGATTGGATACTTATAATAATTATAAATATAATAATAAATTATAATAAATTCAATAGAAGTCTATACAAGCACAGACAGTTATGTAGTTTTATATGTACTTCATTTATGTGAAATTACATTATTGATGTACTAATAATTAAAAATGTTCCACAGAGCTATAGAGTATGTTCAAAATTATATTTAAAATTCACATATAGGTAGTTCCCTGTATAAGAAAAATGATATGAAAAAGTAACCCCCAAAACTATCACATTATTGATATACTAACCATTATTGATATGCTAACTCACTCTAACCATCCTGTTTCACTTAAGGGGGAGAAAAGTACTGACAGACACCTGTGAAATTCACAGTCTCACTAACAGCACAGTCTCATTAAAAGGAGAGACCTAATCACGGGACTGTAGAGCCCTTTCCCTTCTCATGCATCTTATTGCCACGTTTTTAAAGGCCTATTTCCTTTTCCTAGTGTATCATGTCCAGCTAATGAAAGTAACCACAGGGAATATAAAAAGGCAAAGAGAGGGAAGGAAGAAGGAAGGGAAAGAAAGAAAGGAAGGAAGGAAGGAAGAGAGAGAGAGAGAAAGAAGAGAGAAAGGGAGAAAGAAGTGGGGAGAAAGAGACAGAAAGAGAACAGAAAGAGAAGAAAGGAAAGAAAAAGAAAAGGAGAGAGAAAGGCAGGCACAATTTGAAGAGACAGAGCAAACACCAGAGCCAGATACAGCAGGAATGTTAAAATTATCAGACTGTGAATTTAAAGCAATTTAAAACAATTATTATTAATATGGTAAAGGATCTAATGGATGAAGTAGACAGCATGCAAGATCAGATGGGCAATGTAAGCAAACAGCAGGAAATCTTAAGAGATTAGAAAAAGAAATGCTAGCTATAAAAAAAAACAGTGTAACAGAAATAAAGAATGCCTTTGGTGGGCTTATTTGAAAAGAAGCCTTTGTTGAGGAAAGAATCTCTGAATAAGAAGATATTTCAAAAATTCTTAAAAAGCAAAAAGCAAATAAATAAAAGACAAAAAACAGGGCAGAATATCCAAGCATTATGAAACAACTACAAGAGGAATAACATGTGTAATGGGAATGCCAGAGGAAAAGAGAAAAGGAACTACATAAATAGTTGAAATAATGACTGAGAAGTTAATGAGAGATATTGAACCCCAGATACAGAAAGCTCAGAAAACACCAAGCAGGGTAAATGTCAAAAAACTGAGCATAGACATATAATTTTCAAATTACAAAAAAATCAAAGATAGAAAAAAAAATTCTCTAAGAAACCAGGGGGAAAAAACCCTTTATCTATAAAGGAACAAAGATAAGAATTACACCCAGCTTCACCTCAGAAAGCATGCAAGAAAGAAAAGAGTGATATAATTAGAAAAAAACACCAACTTAGACTGCTCTGCTCTGGGATGCCANAAAAACCCAGTGTAACAGAAATAAAGAATGCCTTTGGTGGGCTTATTTGAAAAGAAGCCTTTGTTGAGGAAAGAATCTCTGAATAAGAAGATATTTCAAAAATTCTTGAAAAGCAAAAAACAAATAAATAAAAGACAAAAAACAGGGCAGAATATCCAAGCATTATGAAACAACTACAAGAGGAATAACATGTGTAATGGGAATACCAGAGGAAAAGAGAAAAGGAACTACATAAATAGTTGAAATAATGACTGAGAAGTTAATGAGAGACATCAAACCCCAGATACAGAAAGCTCAGAAAACACCAAGCAGGGTAAATGTCAAAAAACTGAGCATAGACATATAATTTCCAAATTACAAAAAAATCAAAGATAGAGAAAAAAATTCTCTAAGAAACCAGGGGGAAAAAACCCTTTATCTATAAAGGAACAAAGATAAGAATTACACCCAGCTTCACCTCAGAAAGCATGCAAGAAAGAAAAGAGGAGTGATATAATTAGAAAAAAACACCAACTTAGACTGCTCTGCTCTGGGATGCCAACTGTGAAATGATTTTTTAACATTGAAAAAGGAACAGAATTTCTCAGCAAACAAAAATTGAAAAAAATTATTACCAGTACATCTGCTTTGCAATAAATGTAAAAGAAGTTCTTAGAAGAAAAATAATACAGGTCAGAAACTCAAAGCCACGTAAAGAGAAAAAGAGCATCAAAGAAGGAATAAGTGAAGGTAAAATAAAAGTTTTTAAAAATTCTTAACTGATCTAACAGATAAAAGTTTGTTCAAATGATAATAGCAACACTGTACTCAACTCCATGTTTAATACAATATATCCTTATGTATTTTTTTTATAAGTGATATAAATAATAGCAATGATACAAAAGACAAGAAGAAGAAATTAGGATTATTTAGTTACTATAAGATGTCATATTACCTGTGATATAGTGTTAGTGTTATTTAAAAGTAGATTTGTATTAGTTATAAATGTATATTGCAAGCTCTAAGGCAACCACTAAAACTTTTTAAAAAGAAGTATAACATATGCTAAGAAAGGAGAGAATATGGAGTCGTATAAAATGCTCAATTAAGACTACAAAAAGCAGGAAAAAAAGACAAAAATAGAAACAAAGAACATCGGCAACAAATAGAAAGTAGTAACAATTATGGTAAATATTAATCTAACTATGTCAATAATTACTTTGAATGTCAATGGCTTAAAAGCACTAAATAAAAGACTAAGATTATTGAAGTAGATAAAAGAATACAACCCACTACATATTGAGTATAAGAAACCTGTGTTAAATATAAAGACATTTATACTCTCTCTCTCTCTCTCTCTCTATATATATATATATATATATATACACACACATATATATATATGTATATATATAGTACATGAAGAAAAAAATATATGTATGTATGTGTATATATATATATATATATATATATATATATATTGTACGTGAAGAAAAATGCAACATGCTAATACTAATTAAAAGCATGAGTTAGCCCTGGCCAGGTGGCTCAGTTGGTTGGAATGTCATCACATACAGCCAAAGTTTGCAGATTTGATTCCTGGTCAGGGCACATATAGGAGACAACCAATTGATGTTTTTGATTCTGTCTGTCTGTCTGTCTCTCTGTCTCCCTCCCACCCTCCTCTCTTTCTAAAATCCATTTTGAAAAGTGTGTCTTCAGATGAGGATTAAAAAATAAAAATAAAATCTTAAAGCAGGAATTACTACATCAATTTCGGACAGAGCAAACATCAAAGTAAGGAAAGTTAGGGATAAAGTACGGCATTATATAATAATAAATGAGTTCAATTCTCCAAGAAGACATAACAATTCTTAATATGTATGCATCTGATAACAAAGTGTCAAAATATGTGAGGCAAAAATTGACAGAACTTCAGGGAGAAATAGATGAATGGGCTCTCATAGTTGAGACTTCAATACCTCTCTATCAAAATGGACAGATCAAACCACCAGAAGATCAGTAAGGACAGAATTGAAGTCAACAACATCATCAGTCAATTAAATATAATGAATATCTGTAGACTACTTCATTCAACAACAGCAGAATACACATTTTTCTCGGTCTCACATGGAATGTTCACCAAGATAGACCACATGTGGCCATAAAAAACACCTTAACAACTTTAAAAGAATAAAAACCAGACAAGTCTCCTCACAGACCACAGTGGGCTTGAACAAGAAATCTGTAAGTAAAAATAATTGGAAAATCCCAAGATATGTGGAAATTAAATGAATACTTCTAAAAAATGCATGGGTCAAAGAAGAAATCTCAACAAAATATAAAAGTATTTTGAACTAAATGAAAATGTAACTCAACTTATCAAAATATGCATGATGCAGTGAAAGCAGTGCATTGAGGGAAATTTATAGCATTTCACGCATATATTAGAAAAGAAGAAAGATCTAAATTTAATAATCTATGTTTTCAGTTTAGAAAATTAGAAAAAGATGAGTGAATTAAATCCACAGTAACCAGAAGAAACTAAATAATGAGGACTCAAGTAGACCACTGAAGTTGAAAATAGAAAATAAGTGGAAAAATGCTGACAAAATCAAAAGCTTATTCTTTGAAAAGATCAATAGATTTGATAAACCTCTAACCAGGCTAACTAAGAAAAAGGAAGACACAAATTACTAATATCAGGAATAAAGAAGGAACATCACTACAGATCCCATGGAAATTAATAGGACAATAAAGGAATGCTATGACCAACCCTATTCCCATGAATTTGCTAAGTTAAATAAAATGAACCAGTTCCTTGAAAGACTCAATCTACTAATACTTATACAGAAAGAAAGACAATATGAATAGGCTTAAATCTATTAAATACATGTAATTAATTAATAATTAATAGCATTTCAAAAAAGAAAGCACCAGACCCAGATGAGTTCACTGGTGGGTTCTACCAAACATTTAAGAATGAAATATACAATCTCTTTCAGAGGATGGAAGCAGAAAGAATACTTACAAACTCATTCTGTGAGGCCAGCATTACCCTAATACCAAAACTAGACAAAGACATTACAAGAAAACTGCAGACCAATGTCTTTCATAAACATAGATTCAAAAATTCTAAACAAAATATTATCAAATCAAATCCAAAAAAGTATAAAAATTATACACCATGACCAGATGGGATTTATCCCTGGTATGCAAGGCTGGGTCAACATTTGAAAATCAATTAATATAATACATCATATAAAAAAACTAAAAAAGATGAATCATGTGGTCATAACAGTGATACAGCAACACCATTCATGATAAAAATTCTCAGTAAACTAGGAATAGAGAGAAATGTCCTAAACTTGATATAGACCAAGACCATCTACAAAACAATTACAGCTAACATCATACTCAATGGTGAGAAACTCAAAGCTTTCTCACTAAGCCAAGTACAAGGCAAGAATGTTCACCCTCACCAGTCCTTTCAACATTCTACTGGAAACCCTTGCTAATGAGATAAGGTAAAAAGGAGAAATAAAATATATATAGATGGGAAGGGAAACATGAAACTAACTTTGCTTGCAGATGACATGATTATATAGAAAATCTGAAATAATTAGCAAAAACCTCCTAAAACTAGTAAGTGATTGTGGCATGGTTACAGAATAGAAGGTTAATTTACAAAAGTCAATTGTTTTCCTGTATACCATGAATGAATAAAAAATTGAAAATTGTTTAATAACACAATACCATTTACATTAGGACTTAAACGATGAAATTCTTAGTTGTAACTCTAACAAAATGTGTACAGGATCTATATGAGGAAAAATACTCAACTGTGGTGAAGGAAATTAAATTTATTAACTAAATAAATTGGAAACTATACCATGTTCTTGAATAGAAAGACTCAATATTATCAGAGGTCAGTTCTTCCCAACTTGATCTACAAATTCCATACAATTCCAATCAAAATCCCAGCAATTTATTTTATGGATATTGACAAACTGATTCTAAAGTTTATATAAAGGGGCAAAAGACGCAGCAGAGCTAGCACAATATTGAAGAAGAACAAAGCTATAGGATTGATGCTACTCAACTCCAAGTATTAGTATAAAGTTATAATAATCAAGACAGTGTGGTATTGGTGAAACATCAGCCAATACCTCAATGGAAGAGATAAAACATGATCTACAAGGAAATAACTGTTAAGCTGAATTTCATTAAAATTAAAAACTTCAGCTCTGTGAATGACAATATCAGAAGAATTAGAAGACATGACACAGACTGGCAAAAAATATTTAAAAATGACAAATCTGGTAAAGGACTTACCCAAAATATACAAAGAACTCTTCTTTTCTTAGTTTTCTCTCTCTTTTTGATCACTCCCTTCACCCATCCTAGCCCACGTGACCCCAACAGCTGTCAGCCTGCTATCTTTGACTCTTAAGAAAATAATCTGACTAAAAAATGGGCCAAAGACCTAAATGGACATCTCACTAAAAAAGATATATAGAGGGAAAATAAGCATATGAAAAAAGACACTACATATCAAATTTAGGGAAATACTAATTAGAACAGCAGCCAGATACCACTACACACCTATAAGAATGTCCAAAATTTGAACACTGACAACACCAAATGTTGGTGAGGATGTAGAGCAACAGGAACTCTCATTTATTACAAGTAGAAGGGCAAAATGGTACTTTGGAAGATAGTTTGAAAATTTTTTACAAAACTAAACATTCTTTTATGATACAATACAGCGATCTTGCTCTTTGGTATTTACCCAAAGAAACTTAAAATTTATGTCCAAACAAAAATCGTCATATGGATGTTTATGGCAACTTTATTCATAATTGCTCAAATTTGGAAGCAGCAAAGATGTCCTTTAATAGGTGAATGGGTAAATAAACTGTGATACATGCGGACAATGGAATATAATTCAGTGTTAAAAGAAAATGAGCTATCAATTAATGAATAGATATGAAGGAAGCTTAAACGCATATTACTTAATAAAAGGAGGCAATCTGAAAAGGCTACCTACTGTATGATTCCAATTAAATGGCATTCTGGAAAGGGCAAAACTATGGAGACAATAAAAAGGTGAGTGGTTCCTGGTGGGTGGAATGGAGCTGGAATGAGGGTAGGATGAATAGACAAAGCACAGAGGATTTTTAGTGCAGTAAAAATACACTGCATGATATTGTGATGGATATATGTCCTTATACAGTTGTCCAAACCCATAGACTGTACAACATCAAAAGTGAACTCTAGTCCTCGCTGGTGTGGCTCAGTGGACTGAGCGTAGGCCTGTGAACTGAAAGGTTGCTGGTTTGAATCTTGGTCAGGGCATATGCCTGGGTTGCAGGCCAGGTTCCCAGGTGGGGGCTCGGGAGAGGGAACCAATTGATATTTCTCTCAAGCACTGATGTTTCTCTCCCTCTCTGGCTCTCTAAAAGCAAATAAAGTCTTTTTAAAAAATGAATGAACTCTAAGGCAAACTATGAACTTTGGATGATTATGATGTGTCAACACAGGTTCATCAGTTGTAACAAATACACCACTCTGTTGAGTGATGTTTGTAGTGGGGGAGCTCATGCTTGTGTGAAGACAGGAGTATATGAGAAATCTTTGTACCTTCCTCTCAATTTTGTTGTGAGCCTAAATCTGCTCTACAAAAATCAGGTCTTTTTAAAAAATATTTCCTGTGTAATTATAAAGAGTATCAGGTTGTATCTTGCCCATAGTGAGGACAGAAAACCTTGTGGTCATCCTTTTTCATCATAATTCCCCTTACATAATCATTACTTTATGTATGTTAATTCATCACATCTGTGATTTTTTAAACGGAATGGTGAAGTTTAATCTCTTTATGAAAAGACCTGTAAAATATTACACAATAATGAGTAAGAGAGAGAAGAGATTCTAGGAAGATTTTTTCTTCTTATGTTTATTGTGATGTTTATCTTTATGTTTATTGTTTGGGGGGTTACTATTCCATATTATTTTTCTTATACAGGGAACTACCTATATGTGAATTTTAAATATAATTTTGAACATACTCTATAGCTCTGTGGAACATTTTTTAATTATTAGTATATCAATAATGTCATTTCACATAAATGAAATACATATAAAACTGCATAACTGTCTGTGCTTGTATAGACTTCTATTGAATTATTACAATTTATGTATCCAATGCCCCACTTTTGAGTATTCAGATTGCTTTCAATTTTTTGTATTATAAGCCATATATATTGTGATGAACATTGTACCTTTGTGCACTTTTACAATTTATAAATATTTTCTTAGAAAAATGTGTAGAAATGAAATGGCTTGGTCACAGGACCTTTGAAGTTGTCATAAGAGTTCTTTGGAAACAGGAAGAATGCCCTAGTGTGATAATTTTGAATAATTTAGGAAATCTTTTATTCATCCTTCAGATTTCTATCATATGTCTTACTAACAAATATTTCAAAGGCCATCTCTTTGGGTTTTGCCCAGATGTAGACTGCTCATGTGCAGTCCATTTACTGAACTTCTTTCATATTTTTGACAGAAAAACACAAAACTAATTTTTTAACTTAAAGCATGAATTCAATCTGTTCTGAATCCAGGTGTTTGGTTGTGCCAAGAAAACATATTATTTTATAGAGAATCTTTCATTTTCAATCAAAATTCTGAAACAAAATACTTAAACACATCCTGCCATTGGATTCAAATATCATTTGTAAAACAAGGTCCATTTTTCAGCAAGAATCAAATTTCAAGGTGTGTTTGTGGAACAAGAGCCTTTTTCTTCCATATATTTGAGTCCTTCAAACACAAAGACACAAAAATTGAAAAAGAGAAGAAAAAAGGAGGAGGAAGAAGGATCTGCTACACTAAGTGCAAGCAATGGCACCCCTAATTATATTCCAAGATTTAACATAATCATTACATTAATTAATTAAAACAATATTCACTTTTTGTGTAAACAGTAATGTAAATGTTTCTTAGCCTGAAAACTATTTAATCCACAGTACTGTTGAATCTATACATATTATGAAAGAGAAAACATAACTGTTGCGGTGCCAGCAATTAGATAAAATAAAAACACCATGATGTTGGTTCATTGGTTTTGGACTTTCATAGTACTGGTTCATGAATAAAACTATGCTTAATCATCACAAATTGTTGTTTTTACTCTTTCGTGTTTGTGCGGAGCTCCAGTCATTTACTGAAATGTGACAACCTGGTAGTTTATTCACCATTTATGGCAGTTACCACATGATGGCGCCACATTAGTTGCAGATCTCTGACCTAGAAATGAGATTCGGGTCTTTTGATTGTTGCTTTAAAGAGAGAAACCACTTTAATCATCACTAAGAAAGCCTTATTCCCTTAAAAAAGAGAGCATATTGGGAAGACCATAAGGAAGCAGAAAGTTCACAAAATGAGTGCGGTAAGGTAACACTGCATACTAAAGCAAAGCCAGTCCTGCATCTTTAGTTAGTACTTGTTAGATTCCCGTGTGATGTTTCTGGCTGATCCGGCAGATACTGGAGAAATGCAGTTGCCTAGTCCCCACCATACTTATGTAGCAGCACAAGAATCTAAGGCCTAATACCTCTAGATGATATATCACCAACTTCTTCGAAACATAAATGCCTGAAAAGTTTTGGAGAGACCCCTCTACCCCCTGCCAACCCCCTCCCATTCCCATCTGCAATGCTCTTCCCTTCACACCTTTCCTTCACTTTGATTCTAATAGATATCACTTCAAATTGGGATTTTCTGGCCTTGCTGTTCCCACAAACCAGTTCCTACTCCTCATTCTAGAGACACTGGACTTCAGCCAGTAACTGATTTTACCATGCCTTCTTTGTTGGATTTCAGACAGGCAATTGCAGATTAGCTGCCTACTAGGCCAGGGTCCAGTTTAAAGCCAATTTCAATTTCAGGAGAAACTATGATAGTGAGCGCTTCAAGGATACTAGCTCATTTATCTGGTTCAGGGACTAAGTCAGTATAGTACTAGCCTTGGGTGCCCGCTCCTGGTGGACTTGGAGGGGGGATGACTATGAAGGAGAGAGTGTTCAGGAAAATCCTGAGGCCAACCAGGCAGCCAGCCAAAAACCTACATGCAATTGTCACAGCATTATGACTATTTCAAAGTTCAAAGTAACACATAGCCATTTGTTCAAGTGTCATGTGGTTGAAAGAGAAGGCTCTTGCTTGTTGACAGAGAGGAATAAAGCATTGAACAGCCTGGACTTAGACATGACTGTTTGCACTCTAACCCTTCCTAAATAAGGTACCGTTTACTCTCAGAGATTGAATTTCTACCTTCTTTGAGTTCTCACCTTACAATACTTGGAAATTTTCCTCTTCCACAAACAAACTGAAATGAATTACAGGTGTTTCTCTTTATAATAATCTAAAATATTGCTAAATTTGCACTTTGGCCCACAATTTGTTAGTGTTATTTAAGATGCTTTTTCTATGCTAATCTGCAGGATTGAGGAAATAGTCAGATCTTAATATTGATAGTCTTTATAGACCTGCTGTGATATCAGTGTAGCTTCATACCTGGGAAAGGATTCACTACTAACAGTTATATATCATGGTCCAAGTGCCACATAGCTGCAAATGGCTGGAGGATCAATGCATTTAATGTATCTATAGACTCAGAGTAATTTCATCCTATAATAGTGGCTCTTTTCTGTGTTTGCTCTTCCTGAATTTCATGAATTGAGCTAGTCTGGGTGAAACTTAGAAATCATGCCAGAGTGACTCTCATATCCACTGGTCATGCAAGAACTGTGCTACCCTGTGGATAGCATGTAGTTCAACCAAAAAGTCCCCTCCCAGCTTTTTTTTTCTTTTTAAATCCTCACCCAAGGATATATCTATTGATTTTTTAGGCAGAGAAAAAGAAACATGGATGAGAGAGAAAAACATCAATCAGTTACCTCCTGTAGACCCCCCAGCCCTGACCAGAAATCGAACTAAAACCTAGGGATTTCCGACTTGGAATTGAACCCACAAATTTTTGGTGTCTGGGACAATGCTCCAACCAACTGTGCCACCCAGCCACTTTAACAAAGTGTGGATTTTTGCAAGGTAAAAGCAGGTGGCTCCTCACTGGATAGTACCCTGACTCACGTTGTCAGGAAGTTATTCCTCACACTGTGCATAAGATATTGGCATTTATAATACAGCAGATCTTTGAATAACATAATTTTATTCAACATCCTTTCATTGTAATATTGATGACAGGCCTTAAGAACCCAATTCTTGTTTACATCAATTAACCTACAGAAAAACTAATTTTAAGTTGTTTTGTTTAAAGTCACAGAACCTATAAACAATGTTAAGTAAGGATTTACTGTATATTAAGTCTGGTGATGTGTAGTTAATATTGTGAGAGTAAAATGTACTTAAATACTTTCTCTCATTGTTTATTGCAGGAAGGTTTCTGGGAGAATTTTTGTTCAGCTCGTTCAAAAGATCGTATGGGGTAGCAGCTTGTCCTAGGACTTCCATAGTTTGTTCTGAGCCTTTACTGAATTCTTTCATCCACAAACTGTGTCTAAGATCCTTATTCACTCAGAAATATTAACAATATATTGTTACTATGTAATTTTCTTTGAAGATTGTTCCAAAAACAAGGCTTTTATTACTGATTTAGGCAGATGGAGTCATTCATTTAAGGATTAGTCTGTAGTAAGGATAGACACATGAATCCCCCCAAATAAGAAACAGTTAACAGCAGCTAGCTGTACAGTATAAGAATGTTCAATGAAATTTACAGAGACTCAAATAAATTGCTGCCATAGAATATACTTATTATTTCCAACTTTTCTCTCCTTCTTTGAGGATATATCCAAAACTAGCTCCATTGTCTCTTATCCAAAACCTCCTCCTGAATTTTCTTTCCCTGTGATTGGAACCACCTTACACACAGTTGCCTCAGTTAGAAATAAGTTGTCATCTCTGATGTATATCCTTCATCCATACTTCCAGATCCCAACAAGTCACCCAAGTTCTATTAATTCAACCTGTTCACTTCTCTTTCTGTATATTTCTTTTTCTTCCCATTATGTCTTTCCTAGTTCCATGCACCATCAATCCCTCTCCTAGATTATGTTAATAGCCTCCTAATTAATTGGTCTCTCTGCCTCCATGACTACCTCTCTCTCCATTTTTCTCATTGCAGCTAGTGATATTTTAGAAAAGGCACATGATTGCATAACTACTCTGCTTCAACTCTTCGTTGGCTCTCCACCGCTCTTGGAATAAAATCCAGTGGCTTTATATGCTCCACCTCTGCAGCCTAACATGCTGCCACTTCCTCTTCTACTATCTTCCCCAGCCATACAGAATCACTTAGAGTGCCTCATTCTCTCTAATTTCTGGGCCTTTGCATGTGCTATAGTCTCTTTATCTCAAAGAACACCTTTGCCCCCTGTCCTCTTTACCCCACACCCATACTTGTTTGCTAGAGCTTTTGGCTTCAGTGTTGTCACTTGTTGTTGCCTTCATAACAGCAATACAAATTGTCTATTAATCTCTTCTACTGGAAATATAGTTTCTATTTTTTGGTTTGTACTTGTAGCAAATTTCCTAAGGATGTTGGCCATCTCAAGCTGCTAGTTTATCTATGCCTGGTTATCATGAAACTATAACATTTTTGCAGACATACAATGGTTCTTTTAGGCTAAGCAAGTGAGTTATTGTAAAATTGTGTAGACCTCAAAAAAACCTTTGGCTCTTGGAAACTTGGCATAGTTTTTCTGAATGTTTGCAGGTTGCTGTCCTACTTTCTGAAAGACATCCAACTCCGATGCTGCTTAGTTACTAGATAAAGTGTGCCACTTATGTTTTTCCACAGCCAGCCAAGTGGACTGTCTCTGAGGTTCTCATTTCTGAGTTTACAGCACCATATCTAGAACATTAAAACCATGGGCACTTATTGTAAGCACCATAGGGATTTTTGGTTTCATTGTTTTCTAAAGGCCAAAGCCTTTAGAAACATCTTGATATAATGACATCAAATATGGAAAGCAAATTTGATTTCTTAATGGAAATACTTAATCTTTCCAAGTGCTGAGTAGAATTAATTTTTTTAAATTTAATTCTTGTTCAAGTACAGTTTACTGTCTTATATTCCCAGCCCTGTCCCCCACAGTGCTCCCCACCTCCTTCCCATTTCCACCCCCCATGAGTAGAATTAATTTTTATCTTTCAAAGAATTAAGAGTATGCTTAAAAGTCTCACTGGTAGGTGAGACTAACTTAGTGTACTTTAAAGGTTTTTGATTCTTTTGGGTTTTGTTTGTTTTATTTTCTACCTATTACATCCCACAGTAAGAAATCTATATATATGAAATAATACTTACCTGTAATTCACACTGGCATCATTGAAATTTTTTATTTTATCCAAACATATGCTGTGTTATCCTATAATATAGCTAGTACAATTAAGCAAAACCTTGCCATTTTAAAAGCATTGGATTATTATTTTTAACAATTTGATGACAACAAGGTAAGTAAAGTTAGCAAAGTTAGTACATTGTACTAACTCTAGGGTTTTTCTTTTCTTTTCTTTTTCTCCACATCTGGGAAATGTCTAGGACATTTTCCCAACCTTTTTTCTTTTTATCTACAGGTGATCCTGGTGGAGCTCAAAAAATTCTCTTTAAAATTTCACTTTCAGCCCTGGCTGGTGTAGCTCAGTGGATTGAGCATGGGCCTGTGAAGCTAAGGGTCGCTGGTTCGATTCCCACTCAGGGCACATGCCTGGGTTGCAGACCAGGTTCCCATTAGGGGACACATGAGAGACAACCATACACTGATGTTTCTCTCCTACTCTTTCTCCTTCCCTTCCCCTCTCTCTAAAAATAAATAAATAAAATATTTAAAATTTTTTTTTACTTTCAGAGCAAGTATGGAACATGGCCTTTTTCTGTTGGGGTTGTCAACTTGTAAGATGTGGGTGTGGGCTGTTGGCAGTCACCTTCATCTTGCTGGAGAAAGCGTGAATGAATAATGAAGCCAAGGTCTACTGAGGCATGGCAAGAGACGGAAAGAACCCTAAGAGCAATGTTTGAACAATTGGATAAAGATATAAAGTATTCTATATTTACCTTCCATTTCTAAGATGTGTAGGATAACATAGTTTTCTTTTAACGCAGATGGACACAGAGGGCTTGATATTTATGATGTGCATGCAAAGATCATATGCCTGTACCCCTACTGGAAATATTAAAGGCTATATTCTGTCTCTTTCCTTAAATCCATAAAGAGATGGGCTGTTCTGTGGCTAAATGGGCAGGAAATTCTATTTTAAGAGTATTTTAAGTATTAATTTATATGTCCTTTTCCCCATTGGTTCTTCTATTCCTTGCCTTTCCCTCCATTCAGTCAGTTTGGAATTCTTTATTCATTTCCTCAGAAAAGGGATGGCACATTAGAGATACAAAGTTTTGGCTTTTCATTTTCAATCGCCTAGGCTTCAGGAGAACACTAAGGAGATGTGGAATAAGACAAAGAAGCTCTCTAACTGTAAGGCTAGAAAGGAATGTCCAGCTTGAGTGGAGTGAAATATGACGGGGGCAAGAGTAGAGAAAGTTAGGAGAGGCACTAAGAAAGCCACCCAGTTCTGCTCCAGCATCTGTGAGAATCTTCCTTCTACAGCAGTAATTACACAAAAGGCCTGAGCATTGGGGAAGAATACTCCGAAGGCCTCTCTGAGTCCTTATGTATGCACTCCACAAACTCTGGGCAGACAACCTCCACTGAGACACACACAAGCCTCCTGAAAGAGTGTGAGGTCTGGGTACGCAGAAAGGTTATATAGAGAATGAAGAACTGAGGATGAAGGAAAGACTCCTGCATCTGAATTTGGATGAAGCAAATTATTACCAGCCAGAAATCTCTCCAGAGCCAGGTGGCAATAAGAAATCCAACCTGACTTCCAAGCCTCCTGCGCTCAACATACATCACCACCACCGTCACCTCTGCATTTGAATATGTAGTGAGCAGGGAATCAGTCAGTCAGCACTTAACTATTTCAGGTACTTTTGTATCATAGCTCTTCAACAGAAGTTAATCAATGTTAATTGAGCACAGTGCCAGGCACTGTTGGTATATAAATGACTAATGAAAGATTCCCCACCCTGATGTTGCTCACAGTGTAGGGGAGTGGGTAGGTGCTGAAATGTAACTGATTCAAAGGGCTGATGGAATGGGGGTCTACCTGTGTGGCTGCCCAAGACCTCCTCCATTCCATCAATCTGTTATTTTTTTATCTTTAGTCAAAGACTACCCTGCATTGTCACAAACTTCATTTGGTTTAGCCATACATATTCAGCCTGTATAGTTCAATGAAGGAGTTTTCCTATAATGTCTCCTGAGGAGTAAAATTTGGCATTAATTACAGTTTAAAAAACTCAGAGTAGATGATGCATGAAACAGCCTTTGACAGATCTCGTCACCAAACTTTATTGATAAATTCTGCCAGAAGTGCGTGGCACCAGTTCCATCCACCACAAGTGCTTTCCACTGGGTCTGGCTCCCAATCACAGCTTTGCCATGGGATGACCTCCTTTAGTACCATTTCCACTCCAGTGCTGTATCAATTTTCTTCTCCTCATAGAAATAACCTGTCCTTCCTATTTCCTCTATTTCTCCCCAAACTCCTTCAATAATTGTCAAAATCCCAGAGCCCGAAGGCCGCAGTGCTCACTCTTGGACAACACTTGATTAAGAAGCCACCAAGTGGCAGTGCCCTACGTCAGAATCTCGATCTCTGCATGTCAGCTGCACACCATTAAGTGGTACTTGAAAAAGCCTGCTTAAGTACATGGCTTTGTGGTGGGTTGTGCTGTTTTTCCCTCCACTTCTCTGAACCTTTCTAAGGAAATACATTTTGAGCTAAGAGCCTCTTCCAGGGTAGAGACTATATCTGCAGGTTTCATGGCATTAAAATCCAAGCTGTGCTTCCTGCTCCCCCCTGAATAGTTAAAATGGAGGCAAACATCTGTCCTGGAGGAGGCTTCTGCTTTTAAGGAAATGACTCACCTTTCTAATCCTTGAGAGAAAGAGAGAGAGGGGGAGGGAGAAAGAGATAGACTTTTCAGAAATAGAAGATGTATGATTTTTAAAAGATTATGTGACATACCAAAGACACACACTTTAAGTAGAGCATTCCAACTGTGTGAACTTGTTATAGGATAATAACTAAATTGATCAGGCATTAAGTACATGCAAAGCATTTCCCTGAACAATAGTTTTTCTACATTCTTTTCATTCTGTAGACTCAAACAAAGTATCTTGATGGATCATAAGCCTTTTATGAACCCATGACCAATATCTAGAAAAGCTGTAATCACTGCATGCTGACCTTTTTTTCTTTAAAGATTTTTAAAAATTTATTAACTTTTATAGAGAAGGGAAGGAAGAGAGAAAGAGAGGGAGAGAAACATCAATGTGTGAGAGATACATTGATCTGACCCACAACCCAGGCATATGTCCTGACTGGGAATCGAACCTGCAACCTTTTGGATCACAGGCTGGTGCTCATTCCACTGAGTCACACCAGCCAGGGCCACATGCTGACCTTTCACGATAATCACAGTTCACTCCTCCTGGCTTCCAGCCCCAAAATGAATTCTAAAGGATAAAATTCAGAAATCTGGAACTACATGTACTATGAATTATAACCAAAGTTTAACATAACCCTGTTACATTTTGGCAATAAATTAACTAGTTAGATGTCATATTAGGTGGAGCATATTCCTGTTTATTGTCATGGACTAGATATTGAACTTAAGTGCCATTGTTGATATATTTGCTTTCTAGCCACAATATAACAGATGCCTCTCTTTAAAACAACAAAATTCACCTTATTCATGCTCTTCACATGTATGGCTGCAACCCCATCACATTGACGTGTCCCAAGGCTGGTACTGGAGAGAGAATTCTCATATTAGAAGGCCTGGCTGCCTCCCTTGGCAGAGGCCATTTTCCATACCAATGCAGACAGCTCTCAAGCATTTCTTAGAATACAGGCCAAAAAAAAAAAAAAAAGAGATGACTGGAGATAAGCAAGATTTACCTCTGGCCACTGATTAAGGCTCAGTTTCCAATCTTCAATTCCTTTTCCTGGATATTTTTCCAGTATGACTGACATCTAGAAAGTTTCCTCCACTAATATCTCTGAACTGCAGGGGAGTGGTCCTACTTTACCCCCCCCTCATAGGATATCATATTAGAACACAGTACTCCAACATCAGAGTAAGAAATAGTGTGTAGGTCTTTTTCCTATGTGATCACCTACAAATAGAATCGTAATGCTTTACAGAAATGTATTATGTTTATATATAGGTGCTCCTTAAATTGTCTCAATATTCTGATGAGTTCATCACAATCATGCTCCTTCCCTACTCAAAATTTTCTACCACCTCTCCTCTACCTACAAAGTAATGTCTAAGCTCTTTAGCCTGACATTCAGGGCTATTCAAGGAACAGAAGGAACAATAAAGGAACAAAGTTGAACAACATTACAATGTTTTATCTGTGGCCGATTCACTTCTAGATTGTGGTCCTCCCAGTGGATGATTGCATTTCAATTCTGTCTCTGTCATTTTCCATTCATGTGACTTTGAAGAAACAACCCAATGTTTCTAAATATACAAAGAAAATGAGCTTCGGAAAGATTAATTAGTTTCTCCAAGGTTACCTAGATGGGAAATGGCAGATGGGATTGGGAGCCAGTCTGATTCCAGAGCTGAGCTCCTTTAAGCTCCTGAGAGTCAAGTCACTGATGTTTACAGAGATTGGGACAGAGCAGAAGCTCAATACACATTCATTGTTATAATAAGTCCTCCTCGCACATGGCATCCAGAGTTAATGCCTCTGGTAATTGGCACCTCATGTATCTTGAATTAATGGTTAGATAAATTACTTCCATATCTCTGATGAGGAAAATGAACCTTAGGGAGATTAAATGGCCTGCATAGTTCTAGTGACAAAGCCGGGATCAGGACACAAGTGCTTTGAGTCTTAGTCTACTGTTCTTGTCCTGGCACTCACTAATCATATATTTAAAACTTATAATTAGGGAAAGAGATCATTGAGAATAAAAGAATGAACATTTAAACTTCCTAAAAGAAGAGATTTCTTGGAGAAAAATCCACCTGATTCCTCTACTGACAGGATTGACAAAATATCTATTGTCTTAAAAGTAACCTATTATTGCACTTTTAGAACAGAATTTTAAAGTAAAATCCGTCTTTTCCTGTAGATGAGTAAAACCAACTTTTAGCAGGTAGGCTTGAAGGGGCTGGAAGCATATTTATGATAAATAGAGAGGAAATCTATTTTTATTGATTAAATCCTTAGGATATCAGAATGAAAGTAAATGTATGTGCTTATGCATTATTCTCCTATCCATTTCCCCCATTTCATTGCCCATCTTACTTGAAAATATGGGGTGGGAGGGGAGACCTAGAATTTATAGTAGATTTTTTAGCCCTGATAAGAATTGAATAATGGAAAGTCACAACCTAAAAAGTCAGATGTAGCCTTAGCCAAAACAAATATATTTGTTAGGTTTTCTCCCCGCTATTCTTTTCAGAAACTCATCTAACACTGAAAGTGAATATAGCCTTAAGTTTCAAAAGAGAAAGGAAAAGAAAGAGAATTTTCCCCTTCTAGTGTTAAGATACCCCATTAAAACCTTGAGAATAAACCTCTTTCCCTATCAGTGTTTTCCTTTTCTATTAAGCAAATATTGATTTCCCCTCTCTTGCTTCTGATACAGGAGTCCAGATGACCATGGCCCTTTAGTTTGCTGCCTTCTCTGTGTACTGGTGACTGACAAGGCTGCATGTTTATGACTTGCTGTTGCTGCCGGGCACCCAACAGGGGGTGCTCACTGCATTATTTGGATGAAGGGGGAAAGATTTGATTTGCAACAACCCAGTTTTATTTTTCCTTAATTTCAATGCAAAACTAAAGACTGTAGTTCTCCTCAAACACAAAGATTTTGAAAATATATTCAGAATCAGAGTGAAGGAATGCAGAGGTCAGTGAAGGGGGCCTAAGAGAGAGCCAGTATTTACACATGGAACAGGACTGAGATTCTGTGGTATCAGGATCCCTGAAGAATTTGGGTCACTGATCATCAATTACATCTGAATTATCTTGGCTACATGACTTAATTTATTGGATAATTTACCAACTTCTTACTTCACATACCCAGAAACAGAGTGAATAGTGAGAGAATATGTTCTAATTTTTCTTTTTCCCCTGTTACTCCTAGCACACCACTTAGCATTCAGTTTCTGCTCTACACATATAGAATGCAAAATGCTGTTGTGTGTTCCCATGGACAGTCTCTCTTAGGAAGAAACTTCATGGAGTCCAAAAGGCAAATGGAAACAAGGCATTTTGTTATATAAAATTCTGAAGACAACCACACATTTAAAGATTAAGAAAAAACTGGAATGATGTTAGGATTTGAAGTAGCTCTTACCTACTTCAAATTCAGATTCAGTTTGAATTTATAAAAGGCCTAAAAATACATGTGTCATATTTAAATATTGTCTGGCTGTCATGTTTAAAAGATTAAGCTTAAACTTTGAAGGGTAGTAAAAATAAGTTGCTTGATCATCAACAAATACTAACAGAAACAAGTTATTTTCAATTGTTTTCCCCTGAAGACAGAGATGAGAAAGATAAGAAGCTCTCATTAGAAGAAAATATAGCATGTGGCAAGTCCTAAAAAAATTATCAGGATATATTATCAAGAAATATCAGAAGTCACAGGTATATTTTGATATATTTAAAAAAACAATTAACATTGCTTTCTTCTCATTAGAGTAGTTAATAAGTTTTGCTACAAGATTATTAAAGCCTTTGTTTTGATTTATACAGCCAAGGCATCAGAAAGAGTGATGGTCTTGTTCATTATTCAACAAAACCACCAGGAAAAATGTGCATCTCAGAAACATACTTTGTTTCCTTTTTCTGGAGCCCAAACAACTTCCAGCTAAAAGACATATTTTGATTAAGATAATATTTTTCCCTAATCAATATTTTTTACCTCTGGGTTATTACTTCCTTGAAGGCTTCTCTGCTTTTTTTTCTTTCTAAATTAATCCTTGTAGTTTATGAGAAATCATCGACACTGCCATATGCTGCTGTTTACATTAAATCTTTCCCTTAATATTTACTGCTGGGTGGCAAGGCATGTCTCTAGCTTTTATGGTTTGGCATCAAATCTTGAAATGTGTATTTTATACTTAATTGGAATGGGGCTAGGAGTGCAGGAGCAGAATTAACCATTAATAAAATAACACTCCTGTCGACCAACATTCACCAGTTTCCAACTTGGCTGGCAATATGTCTGAGCTCTCCTTGGTGTAAAACCGTACCTGTTGGGGCATGCTTGCTTTGTGCGTGCGCCTAGAATCATGTACTAGTAGGTCTGCACCAAATTGTCCTAAAAGTATCTGAATGCTTAATCTGGATTTTTGTACTTACCTCGCTGCAGACAGGTGGCAGGTGGTTCACAGACCAGCACTGCTTTTGATCTTGTCAGCCTCCTGTGTCCTTTGTTTCCCCACTCAGTAGCTAAGTGTCCCACCCCCACCTCACCCTAAAACATGCAACACACACACACACAGTGATGTAAGGCCTAAAATTAAGGTTCAATATTATGAGCTGCCTTGACATTTGGTAAAATTGGGATGGCTTTGAATGGCACAACCACCACAAGCCTCCCTCCCAACTCTTCCCACAAATAAGGTACTCTCCCAAATAATGAACCAAGCACAGTTTCTGCTTATTTCTTACTGCTAAGTTTCAGTTCCCTGTCAGTACATGGAATTATTCAAACAAGCCAATCACACACTCCCATGGGAACCAGAGGCAGGCACCCCATCCTCTTGATAACTACAAAGGCTGCCTCTCACAAACCCTGGTTGTTCACTCTGCTCCTGAACGCGAACCTTTTGTGGCTCTGTGTGGTGTGTGGTATTCTCCTTGCTGGATTGTGAGTATATATAAATAATGACCTGCTGTTGATATCACCTGTCCAGTATTGGTTCATGTGTTCAGCTATCCCCCTAACCCTAGGATTGGGGATACCTCCCTCATCAATAAAGTAAATAGGATGCAGTTAAAACACATATACACACATGTGTTTACACACATGCCCACACACACAGAATTCCTGAGCAGATAGAGATCTACCCTAAACCTAAACTCTTAGAACAATGCCTTAGTAAAGTTCTGTGCATTTGTCTTTTTAAATGAAGGGGGAAGAATCAGGATGAGGAACATGTGGATCTCCAGGTTGGGAAACAGAAGATCTAAGAAGAAAATAGATAGTATCAGAGAAGACCTTGCATATCACTAGCTTTTTTAAAAAAGATTTTTTTTATTTATTTTTAGAGGGAGGGCAAGGGAGGGAGAAAGAGAGTGAGAGAAATATCAATGTGTGCTTGCCTCTTACGTGTGCCCACCCTACTGAGGACCTGGCCTGCAACCCAGGCATGTGTCCTGACTAGAAATTGAACTGGTGACCCTTCAGTTTGCAGGCCCACCTCAATACACTAAGCCACACCAGCCAGGGAGCACATCATTACCTTTTTAAAAATGTACATACTTTCTCATTCCTTTGACAGAATTATTGTGTGGTCCGGTGTGATATTGGATGTCATTTTTATAAAACATTGTATGTATATTTGTAAAAGGGGAGAATCTTAACATGGCTAGGTTACAGATGCTGACTTATTCTGCCCTGTTTTCCCAATGAAGTATCCATGAAATTGAATAAAGACATGTAGCATTGCACCTGCACTGCACTCAAAGAACAGCTAGTGTCTTGACAGTAGAAGAGTCTATGATGCTTTTGGCGAGAGGAATCAGACAATTCTCCCTTGTTCCTCTCATTCTCTCCACCCTCATTTGTTCTCCATATATCCACTCTAAAAAATGCAATTGTGGTAACATTTAACCTAAAATGTACTATTTTTACCATTTTAAGAAGTACTGTTCGGTAGGGTTAGGTTCACTCACATTGCTGTTCAACCTGCCTTCAGAACCCTCCATCTTGCAAAACTAGACCTCTGTACTCATTAAACAACCCCCCTAAACTCCCTCCCCCCTATTCCCTGGAAACCACCATTCTCCTTCCTATTTCTATGATTTTGACTACTTCAGATACCTCATATAATCGCAATCATACAGTATTTGGGTTTTTTGTGACTGGCATATTTCACAAACATAACAATGGTCCAAATTTCTTTCCTTTTAAAGGCTGAATAATATTTCATTGTATGAATATACCACATTTTGTTTACCTATTCATCTGTCAGTGGACACTTGGGTTGTTTCTACATTTTGGTATTGCATATAATGCTGCTATGAACATAGGGGTGCATATATTGTTTTGAATTGTTGTTTCAGGATTCCTAGGATGTATTTCCAGAAGTGAGATTGCTGGTTCAAAGGCAGTTTCATTTTTAATTTTTGAGGAAACTCCACAGTAGCTGCACCAGTGTGCATTCCCATCAACAATGCACTAAGGTTCCCTTTTCCCCGCATCCTCTCCAGCACTTGTTGTCTGTGGATTTATTGGTGACAGCCATTCTGGCAGTTATGAAGTGATATCTCATTGTGGTTTTAATTTGCATCTCTCTGATGATTAATAATGTTGAACATTTTTTCATATGTCTATTGGCCATCTGTATGTCTTTTTTGGAGAAGTGTTTATTCAGGTCCTTTGCCTATTTTTTCATTGGATTGTTTGTCTTTCTGGTCTTGAGTTGTATAAGATTTTTATATATTTTGGAAATTAAGCCCTTATCAGATGTATCAGCAGCAAACACATTTTCCCATATAGTGGGTTCCCTTCTCATTTTGTTAATGGTTTCTTTTGTTGTGCTTTTTAAGTTGACATAGTCTCATTTGATTATTTTCTCATTTGTTTATTTTTTCATATATTGCTACATGAGGTGTTTGAAATTTTACTGCTTATGTTTTTTCTAATATTTTTATGGTTTGCAACTTACATTTAAGTCTTTTCTCCATTTTGAGTTTATTCTTGTGCATGGTATAAATTGGTGGTTTAATTTCATTTTTTTTTGCATGTACCTGTCCAATTTCCCCAACACCATTTACTGAAGTAACTGTCTTTATTCTATTGCATGTTCTTGCTTCCTCTGTCAAATTGTAATTGACTGCAAAGGCATGGGTTTATTTCTGAGCTCTCTGTTCTGTTTCATTGATCTATGATTCATTTTGAGTTACTTTCTGTATAGGTGTTAATTAAGGGTCTAATTTCACCATTTTGCATGTGGATATCTAGTTTTCCCAGCACCACTTATTAAAACACATATATTTAAATACATCTTTAAATTTTACTTACTTATTTATTTATTTAATCTTGGAGGAGGCATGTTTCTTCATTTGTATGATAGAGAGGCACCAGCCTGGAATAGAGAATAAAATTAGTAGAGGAGAAGAGATAGTGTCTGAACTCGCTGACCTGAAATGCTGTTTTAGCCATTAGGGAAGAGTTGGGAAGTTGGAACTGAAAGAGCTGTATTTACAAAATGCCCTATGAAAGTATGGGTCTGTTTTAGTTATCTCCTGCAATGTAGTAAATTACTCTAAAACTTTGTGGCTTAAAACAATGAACATTTATTAACATGTTAGGAATCTGATTGCCAATTAGGCATGTGCCTCTGACTCAGGCTTCCCATGAGATTGTAGTTAGGCAGTAGGCCTGAGTGGTGGTTTTATCTGAAGGTTTAACTACAGAAGGATCTACTTCCAAACTTGTTGATGTGGTTATTCACACAATTCAGCTCATTATGGTCTGTTGAACTGAGGGCTTCAGTTTCAGGCTGGGTGTTGGTTAGTGATCTCTCTCAGCTCCTTGCCATACATGGCTCCCCACAGGGCAGTTTACAATGTAGCAACTGACTTCCCTCAGTGACTCAGCAAACACTACCAATGGAAGCCTGTTTTTCTGAGAACCTGATCTCGTAAGTGGCATTTGTTCATTTCCAATGCATTCTATTCACTAGAAGTAAGTCATTGAATGCCTCATACACTCAAAGGGAATGAATTACACCAGAGTGGAGATACCAAGAGGTAAGGATCACTGGGGTCCAACTTAGAGAAGATAACCATATGGTCCATTATAAAATAGGGACCAAGGGTCATACAGTTTTGGAGAAAGTCATTCATTCTCCACACCCTATGTTACCACAGGCCATAGTGCAGAAGACC
Organism: Sturnira hondurensis; assembly: GCF_014824575.4. NCBI lineage: Eukaryota > Metazoa > Chordata > Mammalia > Chiroptera > Phyllostomidae > Sturnira > Sturnira hondurensis. The sequence continues at coordinate 5,473,655 of NW_028081623.1, read as the reverse complement.
TACCAGCACACTCATCCTCCACTCAGGCAACCATGGAGAAGGCTTCATGTTGAAACAAAATCACAGCAACATTGAAGCAGCCTGGATCCACTTCCAAGTAGAGGACAGTTGTCTTCTGCAGTAAACAGTAGATGTAGAGGAACAAGAAAATTTTGGTTGTATTAAGCCTCTGGGATTTGGGGGCTATTTGTCACTGAATGACATCTTGGCCTTTCCTAACTAATTCAATTGTTTTCCTCTTTCATTGTTGGCCTTGGCGATAACATTGTGAGGTTATAGAGAATGGGGAAGAGTTTTGGGGTCCTCACTTCCAGTAACTTCTGAGGCAGCTGAAACAAACCAGTAAGAACATATTGATTGGAGTAGGATCTCTGTGGAGACAACACTTACAGTCTTCCCTTCAGAGATGTCTCTAGGTTCCTACTCTATTGGTGGATAGGAAGGAGGATGATGATTATTTCAAAATCAGACTCCGGCTAGCCTCAAGTTTATGTTCTTTAATGCTGAATTTGAGGGGAAAGTGGATTAATAACTACAGGGTTCTGAGGCAAGATAAATATTACTCTAGGATTATATAACCAGCCAGTTTTTTAAAAAAATATTGGCTAAATAAATAAATTCTCTGGTCAGGACAACACAAGGAATAAAACGATGTATTCAGCAGAGATTAAAATAATATCAAATGTTATGTAATAAAAATTGGAAAATATTATGTAATAAATTTTTTGTTTTATTTTATTTATTCATCTGTAGAGGGGAAGGGAAGGAGAGAAGTAGAGAAATATTAATGTATGGTTGCCTCTTGTGCGTCCCCTGCTGGGAACTGGCTTCCAACTCAGGCATATGCCCTGACTGGGAATCGAACTGCTATCCTTCAGTTTGCAGGACCATGCTCAATCCACTGACAATACCAGACAGGTATATTTAATAAAAATTTTTTATAAAATATATACTTTTCTTGGAGAAAAAGTCTTCAAATTATTGCAAATGGAAACTATGTGGAAGTAAATACCCGAATAAAGAGAAAAATAATTAAAATTCTGAATACAATATCAAAGAGTAATATTTTTAAAAACTTCAGAATCACTTAGTTTTGCTGAAAAATTCCATTGCATTATAAATGTTCCAGAGCATTAAAGTAAAATGTAGGAAACCATATACTCCATTTTTATAAGGCTATTGTGACTCAGATATGGAAACTTAATAAAACTAGCATGAACATATTGCAGACTGTTTTTAATATTTAATTGCATAAATTATAAATAAAATTCTCACCTTAACTGGGAACGATAATACTACTTACGTGTCATGAGGCTTATATGAGATAATGTATATACAGCATTTAGAAGCATTAAATCACTTAACAATTATTCAGTAAGTGGTAGCTATATTAATTTTGCAACATTTTATACATATAAAATATTTTAATGAATGATATTCCATTCTTGTTATAAAGATATTGGTTTTACTAAAATGAATTTATAGATTTATGGCAATCAAAATACAAAGGAGAGACTCCTATGAACCAAAAAAATATTTCCAGTTATTCTTGAGAAATAAAATGGCAACAATAGCAAAGAGAATTTTTAATAAAGAATTACAATTAAAGCATTTTTCCTAGCAAGTATTACAACATATAACAAAGCTACAACAATTAAAACAGTGTATAGATACAGATTAGTGGAATAGAATAAAGAGGCTAAATTTATTCTGCTTATTATTTGACCAAAAGCACAACAGTAACATGACAAAAGATAAATTCTTCAATAAATGGTGTTTAGAATGTTATCTATTTGAATAAACAGTAACGCAAAGCTTCTACCTCATATCCAATATGCCAAAACAAATTGCAAATGAAGTTAATGTTTAAAAAATAAAAGAAAATACCATATAGTCAAACACATTTAAGTAATCTTAGCATGAAGAAAGACTTTCTGATTATCAATGCAATGAATAAAAGAAAAAATGATAAGTTTGATTAGTATTATGTGCATCAAAAATCATTTAAAAGGAAAGAACAAGTCTACAAGAAAATGTTCATCTTTAAAATGACATATAAATTAGTAAGAAGCCATTCCAAGAGAAAAGAAGAAAAGACAACTCGCAAAAGAGAAACTAAAATTGCCAATAAACTTATGAAGAAACATAGTATTTTGTATTTAAAGATGTGTTACATCAAAATAACAAAGAAATACTGCATTTTGCTGGACATATAGAAAGCTGATTTTTTTAATGTTAATACCCAGCACTGGAGAGAATCCAGGGCAACTCTTTTAGGAATGTCTGTGCATAAATATTGCACAAATGTTGTGCATACTCACAGGAGAGAAGTCCGGGGGCCGAACTGCATTTCCAGTGAGGCAGCAGGGGACAGGAAAGGGTCTACAGTCAGGGAGAGTGGTGATACAGCAAGGGGCAGGGAATAACCAAGGACAATGTCAGGAGAGGCCAGATGCCTCTATTGTCAGTACTCTCAAAGCAGCAGACAATTAGCTCCTTGTTTTAAAAGACATTTATTTATCTCAAATGTGTTTGAGTCAGTCAATAAATTTCTCTCTTAGGCAATAATTTAGTGAATACCTGTCCATGTGAAAAATGTCAGATGCTACTATTAAAGTGATCATTGTTTTTTGATCATGGGATAAGGTCCCAGGTGATTTTTTCTGCCGTCCCCCAATACATGCAATTGTCTTTGTTGAGTTTCTTGCACAGCACTAGATTTAATTAGATCCTAAAATAGGCTTTCTGATCATGAAGAGAAAATTAATGATCCTCCTTACAAAAATACATGCCTTTTTTTACTAGAACCAATACTCAAAGGTTTTAGAAAATACTTATATGTAGCAATTTCTGCATTTTATACCATCTGTTTTAGGAATAAAATGTAATATCTCATGTCCTTTGACATCAATTTCAAGATCAGCAGAAAAAAATGGTATCATTTCAAAATCAAAATCACAAACTTTTATGTTCAGAGACTGAAAATGGCATTAAAACAATAGTATAATTATAGACATTCACAGCCTCTAACCACTAATTTTTCTGTTTCCACAACCTAAGTGTGATTCTGGCCCAGTTGTTTTTTATATTTAAGACTTGGTATTGGCATCTTTTTTCCCCTATAAATGGGCATGCCTATGAGTGTAACAAAGTAGACTGTTTAGGGTTTGTATAGCTGTAGTTTTAAGTACCACCTTATAGATGTATCAGTGCTTATTTATACTGTCTTCACACAAGTTTATCACTAGTCTTGGTTTCAGTGACAGGTATTTTAAGGTAGAATATAATGTCATTTATAATGACAGGTATTTAATGGTATTTTACCATTTGCAAACTCAAATGGTAAACGGGGCCAGCAGTTGACAAAAATGAGTTGTTATGATTTTGTTAAATTAACATTTGTTAAGTGGAGTATAGGATGTTTGATGGTGAGTTCACAGTTCAATAACCCATAAGAAAAACTGAAACAGAGAAGTTTGTTACCTACAGTTCCTGGAAGAAGTACACAATCCACCACGAGGGGCCACAAGGATAGGTCAAGGCAGACAAAGAAAGCAACAGGACTTGGGACCCCTGCCACATTTGCTGGTGTGGGTGTGGAGAAAAAGGAACCCTAGTGCACATTGGTGGGAATGCAGACTGGTGCAGCCACTGTGAAAACAGTATGTACTTTCCTAAAAAATCTAAAACTGGAACTGCCTTATGACCCAGTGATTCCACTGCTGGGAATATACCCTAAGAATCCTGAAACACCAATTCAAAAGAACTTATGCACCCTTGTGTTCATAGCAGCACGATTTATAATAGCTACATATTGGAAGCAGCCCAAGTGGCTATCAGTAGATGAGTGAATTAAAAAACTGTTGTACCTGACTTCCGCCAAGATGGAGGCATAGGTGGAAACACTGTGCCTTCTCCCACAACCAAGTTTGAGTACAACAAAGGTTTGGAGAACAAAGACACAGCCAAAGAACAGAAAAATGAATTATATGGAAGTCTGACCACAACGAACAATTCAACCAAGACGGTAAGAGGGGTGGAGCCAGCAGCGGAACAGGGTCAGGCAGGATAGATCCCCCCCGACCTAAGTGCACAAGTGGCCTGGACCCAGTCAGGGTGTGGGGCAGACTGACTGTGGTCGCACATTAGCGCACACTGAGACGGACCACGCAGGCCCCAGAGGGCAAACCCAGTGGTGGAGGGCTGATGGCAGTGGCACACCCATGTGCAGTGGGATGAAACATGCAGGCCCCGGTGACAGTGGCAGCTGTGGCACCTGTGGCGGCAGAGGCGGGAGGTGGCAGATGGGACGCCATTGCTCCTCTTTGACCCCACCCCCACATAAAGCATCACAACCCAGCGACTGAGTTGCCCTGCCCTGGTGAACACCTAGGGCTCTGATCCTGATATGGAACAGGCACGAACAGCCCAAAAGATGGTGCAAGAAGAACGCAAAGTCCCAGAGCCAATAACTCTAAGCAACGAAGAGATTGCCAGCCTCTCAGATGCATAGTTCAAGACACTGTTTATCAGGATGCTCACAGAACTGGTTGATTATAGTCACAAATTAAAGGAACATATGAAGGCTAAACTAATTGAAATGAAGGTAGATGCACAGGAAACCAATAGTGATGGAAAGGAAACTGGGACTCAAATCAATGGAATGGACCAGAAGGAAGAACGAAACATCCAACCAGAAAGGAATGAAGAAATGAGAATTCAAAAAAATGAGGAGAGGCTTAGGAACCTCCAGGACATCTTTAAACATTCCAACATCCGAATTATAGGGGTACCAGAAAGGGGAAAGAAACAGCCACGAGTGGCAAACTTATTTGAACAAATAATAAAGGAGAACTTCCCCAATCTGGCAAAGGAAATAGACTTTCAGGAAATTCAGGAAGCTCAGAGAGTCCCAAAGAAGTTGGACCCAAGAAGGAACGCACCAAGGCACATCATAATTACATTAGCCAAGAGTAAAATGAAGGAGAGAGTCCTAGAAGCAGCAAGAGATAAGGGGACAGTCACCTACAAAGGAGTACCCATCAGACTGTCAGCTGATTTCTCAAAAGAGACCTTACAGGCAAGAAGGGGCTGGAAAGAAGTATTCCAAGTCATGAAATCCAAAGACCTACAGCCAAGATTGCTTTATCCAGCAAAGCTTTCATTTAGAATGGAAGGACAGATAAAGTGCTTCTCAGATAAGGTCAAGTTCAAGGAGTTCATCATCACCAAGCCCTTATTATATGAAATGCTAAAGGGACTTATATAAGAAAAAGAAGATGAAAAATATGAACAGTGAAAGGACAGCAAACTCACAGTTATTAACAACCACACCTAAAACAAAAGCAAACCAAGAGGACAGCTAGATCAGAAGTGGAACCATAGAAATGAACACATGGAGGGTTAGCAACAGGGGAGTGGGAGGAGGAGGAGGGGGAAGAAGATACAGACAATAAGTAGCATAGACAGTAGGTAGAAAATAGGGGGGAGGGCAAGAATAGTAGGGGAAATATAGAATCTAAAGAACTTGAGACACGTGGTTATAAACTAAGCGGGGGAGAATGGTGGGGAAGGGAGTGTGCAGGTGGAGGGGAATGAATGGGGGGCAGAATAGAACAACTGTGATGGTATAATCAATAAAATATATATGTATAAAAAACTGTTGTACATTTATACAATGGAATACTATACAGCAGAAAGAAGGAAGTCCTACCTTTCACAATAGCATGGATGGAACTGAAGACTATTACACTAAGTAAAATAAGTCAGTCAGTGAAAGACAAATACCATATGATCTCACTTATAACTGGAATCCAATGAACAAAATAAAATATTGAGAAAAATAGAACTAAAAACATGGGAACAATGGAACAGACTGACAGCTGTAGAAAGGGGGGAGGAAGAGGGGAATAGTGGAAAGAAGGGAAAAGAAGGAACATGTATAAATGACTCATGGACATGGACAACAGAGAGGGGATGGACTGTGGGAGAGAGGGCTGCACTGGGTGGGAGGAGGCAAATGGAAAAAAAGAAATTGGAATAACAGTAATAGGATAAATAATAACAATTATAAAGTAAAAAATTTTTTTAAATTAAAAAATAATTTACATTTGTGCCCTAGATAGTGTGGCTTGGTTGGTTGGAGCACTGTCCCATAGCCAAAAGGTTGTGGGTTTGATTCCCAGTCAGAGCGTATATCTAGGTTTTGGATTCAATTCCTAGTCCCTAAACAGATGATCATCTGTCCCAGCATGTATAGGAGGCAACCAGAGGAAGTTCCTCTTTCACACCAATGTTTCTCTCTCCCTGTTTATACTTTCCTCTCTCTCTAAAAGAAGTGGAAAAATGTCTTAGAGTGAGGATAAGAAAAGAATTTATATTTGCTTGTGAATGCCGTGTACAGCATATGCTTCTAGGAGAGGACTAGTATCTGTTTAGCATGGTACAGGTTGGTTGGCCAAAAAAAGTGGATATTGAGGCAGCAATACTGAAGCAGGTAAGCAAAACTCTGGACACGAATGGGATGTCTGAACTCAGCCAATGATAATTGGAGAGGGCTTGCTTCCCCTAAAGGGGTTTATTAGCTCCTGTCTTCTGATACCATCCTGGCTGTAATGCAGCCTAGTGGGGTCACTCAGTCAGTATTTTTATGAGAAATTGCCTGTTATTTAGATATGATGGTTACAAAGTAAAAAAAGAAAAAACTCCAGTATGGAAAACAGTATGGAATTTTCTCAGAAAACTAAAATTGGACTTGCCTTTTGACCCAGCAATTCCACTGCTAGGATTGTATCCTAAGAACCCTAAAACACCAATCCCAAAGAACCTATGCACCCCAATGTTCATGGCAGCACAATTTACAATAGCCAAGAGTTGGAAGCAACCTAGGTGCCCATCAGTAAATGAATTGGATCAAAAAACTATGGTACATATACACAATGGAATTCTATGCCGCAGAAAGAAAGAAAGAGCTCCTACCTTTTGCAACAACATGGATGGAACTGGAAAGCATTATGCTGAGTGAAATAAGCCAGGTGTTGAAGGACAAATACCATATGATCTCACCTCTAACAGGAAGCTAAACGACAAAACGAACAAGCAAGCAAAATATAACCAAAGACACTGAAATAGAGAACAGGCTGACAGTGACCAGAGGGAAGAGGGGAGGGAATTTCAGGGGAAATAGGGGAGGGATTTAGAGGAACCTATATAAAGGATACATGGACAACAAATGAGAAGGGTGGAAATGGGAGGGAGGAGGGGAGCACAGGGGGTGGGATGGGATGGGAGTAATAGACAGAAAACTGTACTTGAAAAATAATTGAATAAATTTAAAAATAAAATAAAATAAAGATTCCCCAGAGGTATGATGTAGCCTTAAAAAAAGAAAGAAAAAAAACACTCCAAAGATTATGGGTAAAACAGAAAATGTCTGCAATGTATGCAGCCAGTGGCTCTCTAGTGTGTGGCCCCTGCTTATCATCACATCAAGTTCCTTTCCGTGGTACGACATTGCTGTCTGCTTAACTATTCTTGAGAAACAATAGTACTTCCTTCCTGGAGTTTTGATGAAGAACATCCTAGCTCTGAGAGAGTTTATGTGGTTAGTTCCTCAGTAAAATGAGGATACTAATACCTACCTCCTAAAATTTTTGTGAGGCCTGAATGGATTGAATGTACACATATGACATGTTATATCTCTTTTGTTGAGTTTCTTGCCTCCAACTTCATCAGTTGCATTACTTTCTCTCTTTCTTATTCACTGTGTTTATTCTTACCCTCTGCCTTTCTTCTGGCTGTGCCCCTAGTCTAGAAGGTTCTCTCTACCTCTTTTATCCACTCTAAATACCCTACAACAGGGGTGTCAAACTCATTTTCACCAGTGGCCACATAAGCCTTGCTGTTGTTGCCTTCAAAGAGCGAAGTATAATTTTAGGACTGTATAAATGTAACTACTCCTTAACAGTTAAGTGAAAGCTTGATGCTGCTGCTGGGTAGAAACAAGATGCCAGCTGGATGAAACAAGGCGGAGGGCCAGATTCAGCCCTTGGGCCTTGTGTTTGCCACCTGTGCCCTACCTACATGATCCAATTCACCTTGCTTTCTACAAGACATCCTCTTATCTTTGTTCCACCCCACGCTGACCTCTGCAATCTTATTTCACTATTTTTCCTTTTGTAACTGCAGTTCCAGGCACAAAGTACCACTGAATGAAGTTGTGAGTTTTCCTAACTACAATTAAGATTCCTTGTGAAGGGTTTTCAAGAACTACTATAAAGGACACGTGGGAAAAACCAAGGGGCAGTGTGGAAGCAAGGGAGGGTGGTGGGTTTGGCTGGGGTGGGAGCAAGTGGTGGGGGGAAGATGCAGACAACCGTAATTTAACAACAATAAAAAAAATTTTAAAAAGATTTCTCATGAGTAAGAATGCAATTTTGGTGCTTTTTAAAAATAGTCCATAACATTTAATGTAATGTTTTCACAATAATGAGCATTAAAAAATGTGATGAACAAAATAAGTTAGATGTTCATCTCTGAGGAAAAAGGTAGCCTCTCAAGCTTTGTAGGTCAGATCACCATAGTTACCACAAGAATGTACAAAGTAAAACAGGTTATTTGTGCAGTGCCTTGTCATGAGTCTTGTGCTTCCTTGACAATGAAGGGTGTTATTTATGTGCTGTTGGTACAGAGGCTAGGGAATGCCAAATACATGCTAAATTGAAGCATATTGCTAGGGTCCACATAAAATGTAACAGTAAAAATTACCTTAAAGTGACATAATAGACACAGACTTGTAAGGTTCGATGGTAACCAAATCTAAGGTAAAACTTTTCTAAAGAAATTCATAATTGCAAGACAATCAGAACATGTCAACAGAGAGGGAGCCTTGGTCATCAGTGTTCCATTATCGATATCATATCATAGAGAAAAATGAGACAAAAACAACATAACCTGGTGGTTTAATGTTTGATTTATTGATTCATCTACTTAATATTCATGTTCACTAGGTAACTTTAGTTTTGTGTGTGTGTGTGGAGGGGGGCGGAAATATTTTTATTGTAAATAGTGAGGCCTTCTCCCATATATTCCCGACCAGGATGGCACTGTCCTGGGATGAAGTGGTCTTGTAGTGGAAGAGGCAGACAGCCCACCCTCTTCTAGCCCTGGTCCCCCTGCCCTGACACCAGCTCACTGAGCCTGCACTTCTCCTGGAAGTAGATGAGAGCATCTCACTGGTTCACCACCTTCACCAGCTTCCTCAGGACCTGCCCCTCGGCAACTGCCTTTAGGGGGATTTCATCCCAGTTCACATAGCCTCACACCTCCTGGTTCAGCTGCAAATGTTTCTCCTTGAGGCTCAGCTCCAGGACTGTAATCATGAGCTCAGCTTCATCATCCACTGGGCTGTTTTTCTTCTGAATGAAGTGTAGCAGTTCTGGGGAACTGCCCTGGTTCCTCAGGGCCCAATCCAACTTCATTCTGTAGGCCTCTAGCTCATTTAGTCTCTGCTGGATGGCCTAAGCCTTGCAGAATCTCTTCATCTCCTCCTCCTTAGCATGGTGCAGCAAAGTCCACCAACACATTGGGTGCTTTTTCATAGTTCTTGGTGAAGAGTGAAGGTCAGCAGGGCCTGTTCCACATCTAAGTCCAAAGCCACATCTTCCTCTTCTTCCTCTTCACTGAAGAAAGGTTTCCCTTCATTCTCTTTCTCCATGGCCTTAAGAACTTGAGGGCTCTGGGTTGGCACTGCCCATCTCACAAAGCTGCCCACCAGGGCCTGGAGGGCAAAGTAAGAACAGCTGTGAGCGGCTTTGGTGGAGACTCCATTTCCTAGTCAAGGGTCAGATTAAGAAAGGACAACCGCTGGTGTTCTAGGTTAGAGAGGTGGATCAGCCAATAGGTAGACTGGCTAAGGATTGGGACAGGACTGGCCCCCTCCTGGGGCATCATGCGAGTTGAGGGGCCTGATATTGTGTTGTTTTCATCTGGTGTGGAGAGGTCCAGAGGTCTCAGGGCCTCTGTCATTGCCATCTTCTTTATGGCCTGGCTGGGACAAGTACTAGAAAAGTAGAAATGTCCATTTCCTGGGGGCTTTCTGTAACCACTGAGCTGCAATGTGGCCTCACAGACACGGCAGCAGAAGCAGCTCAGATGGTAGAAGTAGCCATTGACACACAGGTGTTCCAGGATAGACAGGTTTTCTCTTCCCCACAAAGGGCACACAGGTCAGTGCCACCAGCCTCCTGGGATTGTAATGGGAGAGTCAGGGGGTACAGTAGGCTCTGGAACAGGGGTCTCAGCCTCTATCTGCTGGTGTTGCTTCTTGCCATCCACATTCTCCATTTTTCTGGGCCTGGCTTCATTGCAGTGTCCTCTGAAGTTTGACAAGGAACAGTACAACACTAGAGTCCCCAGAGAGCCTTGGCTGACAGGGTGTGCCCTTGAAGGAACTGTGAAAGTGGCTGAGGTAGGTGATGAGGCCCAATGGGTCACTTCCTGACACCACTGCTTTTTTGGACTACATGGGTGATATGCTCAGCTCGTGCTCTGCCATCTTCGGCGCCCAACCAATTGCTTCCAGAACCCCTACCCTCTGCAGCATTGAGCGTTCCAGTAGGCCAGGCTGCAGCAGGTTCACCAAAGCACCAGAGCAAGCCCATTAGCCCAGAAGGAGGAAAGGTTGGCAACACGGACACGAGGGTACCTGGCGCCTACTTCTGGCACCAGCATAGCAGTTCTTCCTGTGTGCTTATCAGCCTAATGTCAGGCTTTCCTGAATCAGTCTGTTACTCTCCCTCCACACAGGTTGGTTGGCAATCATGTCATGCAGGACTCACATCTGATTGGGGGACATACCTTGGAGGTTCAGGTTGGGGTCAGGAGTGGCTGGGTTGAGCCCGTACTGGGCCATGATGTGTTTTCTGGGATATCTGTGACAGGAGCTGGTACAGGCTTTCACACTCTGCCAACACTTCTAGGGGGCCAATGCCTTCCGCCCACCACTTCACCATCCAGGTGGCATGAAAGATGGCCAAGAAGCCCCAGGCCACTCCAGTGCCCAGAGTTCAGAAGGTCTCCAGAAGGCATTCCCCCACCAGCCCCAGCAGCAGGCAGATATTGTGCTTTTCCTGCCCACAAGCAAAGCTATCTGCCTACATCATACTTGTAAAGTCAAAAGCAGAGATGTCAAGCCATCCATGGGCATTTTGGGCAAACTCCAGCCTTCCAAGCTTGCCAGGGGTGGTGATGTCAGCAACTGCACAGGCAAAGCCCTGCAGAGGCTCAGGCTCCACATTGGCACTGCCCGGTCAGTTTCTGGCTAGTGTTAATGTAGCACTCCCAGATGCATCAGGCATTGTTTCTTGGCTGCCATCCCAAAGTAGTGTCCTTGCAGTATACAGTGTTTTCCAGGTCAGTGCCTGTGACTTTAAGTAGGCTCTGGAAGAAGCTCTGGTTATAGATCCTGGCCACACAGTTGATCTTGGGCACCTGTGTCTCTTCCATGGTGCACCGTTCACATAGTTGACCATGATGCAAATTGCCAGTTTGCTGTGCATTTCTCACACCACAAAGCCTTCAGGGACAAATTTACCTTGAGCAGCGGAGATGGGGATATCAAATTCATAGTTGTCCAGTAGGCAAGGAGATTGGGCTGAAGCTGGGCATACCAGTCACTCCCTTCCTGGGAGGAGGTGGAGGTCAATGAAAGTGATAGCCCAGTGGATTTCCACCTCAGTACTAATGCCACTTTAGATGAGAGCAGCTAACAGTGTGGGATGCTAATGTAGTCCAGGGTACCTATGCAGAAGTGCCCACAGAACTTCTAGGCACCAAGTGCCCAAAGGTAGTGGGTGATGAAGGGCCAGAGGTGGTGCACATTGTATTGAGAGAACTTGGTTTACTTTTCCACCAGTACCACACAGGCCATCGGCAGTGGGCAGCTGCATAGCATCCCACAAACCACAGGTCTAGTGTCAATCACCAGGAACTTCATGCTGGTGGAGGCCCAGCCCTGCTGGTAGACAGACTGGCCTGCTCACTTGTCCAGCTTGACCCACAGACTTAGTGTTCCAGTAGTTGGACTGGGCCTTGATCTTGTGCTACTAGGGTGGCCCCCCACCAGGCCCCAACCCCGGGGCTCAGCATAACCCTTGGAAGCTGCTCGGCACATTCTGATATAGCTGGACCCACAGGAAACTTTCAAAGTGGGCTTGTGCTTGGCTGGTGGAGGTGTGTGAGACCATGGAGACCCCTGGGTCTCTCAGGGAAGGGAGCAGCTGGGCAGAGTTAAATGGCTGAATCTGGACCACAAAGTCTGGAGAGAGGCTGAGCAGGATGGGAATGAGGGAAGACAGGCTGGAGGGCCAGGAAGGATTTTGGAGCACCCCTGATAGCATTTCCCCAGAATTGTACCCCCACACCACAGCCCCACATCATAGTGGGCAGGGGCGCACTAGGTAGCTTTTTAATTTTGACTTGTCTTAGCATTAAGCTCTTTTATAAGACTTTCCCTTCGTCATGTTAATGCCAGAATTTGGGTCCAAATGATCTTCGTTTCTCATCATAAATCAACAAACTGATAGTTCTGGTGCTCATTTAGTTTTTCAAACACTTTAGTTTTTCAAAAGCTCCTCCGAGCTGATCACTCCTGTATACGAAGAGGGGGTTCTGATTTAGGTACTCCTCTGTGAGGCCCTGTCCTAATCTAGTCAACCTGTCTAATTTCACCTCTCTCATGTCCATATTCAAACTTCTACATGACACACCAACATGACAATTTGAACAAATATAATCCATTTTCCTTTTTGTCCTTATCTCCCCAGTAGTCTAGTTAGATTTATGGTGTACCCTAGTTATTTATTCAGCGTTTACTAATAATGCACCACACATCCACCTTTGTGCAATGTACTGTGGGAGCCAATACTGGCCCTGCCATAGTGGGTTTTGAACTCATCTGAGTCATGTGCAGCCATTAGGTTTGTTTAAGTAGATACTGGTAGCCACTAACAGCAACTTGCTGAGTTAGCTAATCCTTCACAATCTGGTTTTTAAAGACAGCAAGTCTCAGGACAAGTTCTATCACTCATACAAATGTTTGTTAGATAAACATGTTTAGCAATCAAATATATAAAAATCATTATACAACTTGTTCTGTGAGTTCCACAGAGAACTAACTCTCTGTTTTTCACATGATCTGTGAACACCTTGAATGGAAAGTTCATTGGAAACAAATATAGCCATGGTTCCAAGATATCATTTAGTTTACCTGGTAATTGGCAGCAGACAACCATTAGCATTTAAAATTGAGACTGGAATCACATCCCAGCTGCCATCTTGAGGATTGGCTGGTTCATGTAAGGTAAGGGTATACCTAAAGTAATTCACTCAATCTACATGTCTCAAATGTCACTTGTTTAACTAATTTAGCCATTTTTAACATTTGTTACACTATTAATCTAGCCAATAGTTTCACCAACACAAATTCATCTTTGTACTCAATGTGTAAGTTACCAAAGTGCCTAGCTTAGATTGTGGATAAAGAGGGCTGTAGCCTCTGGATAGCTGTGGCCTTTCTGATTAAGTGCCAGCTGATCTCCTTTTGAGTGTAAACTCCTGATTAGAATAAGTGACATCCCCGAGGGTGTAGATGAAAGTTAACACATGTATCCAGTTACATCATGCTGCCTGTGCTGAAGTATTTTTAGGTAAATTATAGACTTTATAGCACATGGTTTTAAGATATATATGGTTTTAATACCATTTCAGTTTATTCCAAATAGTATTAAAGCTCAGGAAGAAGAACTTCAGAAGAATGGAGTTTTGGACCCTTTCCTGGAACGATTTATATTAAAATACTCTTTAATGACAACTCTACTAAGAAAAGAAGAAAAGTTATTTTAAATTTATTTAGCTATCAATCTATTTGTTTTTAAGTTTAAGCTGGCAGGACTAAGAGAAAGGCAGTTTCCCTAAGGGTAAAAACTTCTGTTTTATAGAGTATATTAGCCTACTTTACACTAAAAGTCTGTAGGGCATAGCCTGGAAACGTAGATGGAGGCCAATAAAGAATTAAATTACTCTGTATTAAAAAGTCATTAGGAGGCTCCAAGCTTGAGTGGGAGTTGAGATAGAGAAGACAAGCTATGGCTGAAAGAAGGTGCTTGGGGAAATGGAAGCAAATGAAGTCTGGAGGGAAGAAGAACCCACAAAAATTATCTGAAGCAGAGATGACCTAACTCTTAGCACAGTGGTGTCTACCATTCAGTTGTATGTGGTTGCCAATTCTAACCTCTCTGTATGTAATTAACTTCTGTTAGCCTAAGCCTTCAATAAAATGTCTGTTACCCACCCTGGCTGGTTTAGCTCAGTGGATTGAGCACAAGCCTGTGAAGCAAAGAGTCGCTGTTTTGAATCCCAGTCAGGGCACATGCCTGGGTTGCAGGCCAGTGCCCCCCAGGACACGTAAGAGGCAATCAAACATTGATGTTTCTCTCCCACTCTTTCTCCTTCCCTTCCCCTCTCTCTAAAAATAAATAAGTAAAAAAAAAAGTCTGTTACCCAAATGATTAGTGATCCTTTGAGAACATGAAGAGGGGAAGGGTAGACATGGATTCAGGAAGTTCAGAGAGAGGACAGCATCCCAGGCACTGACCAATGAATATTGATCTCTCACTGAACTCAATTGGCCAATTGAGAACTCAGAAACAACATACATATAGAGTTGGAGATGATCATGAACTTTTATAGTGTTACTGGGAATCCTCTAAAATATACAATCTTATAAAACTCCCTACAGTACACGCAACATGTGTTGGGGCCATTGTACTTCAGACATTAAAGGGAAGGATAGCCCCAGGAGACTGAAAGACATCTAGACCTAGAAGTTGATATGAAGTAAAAGCAGATCTAAATCTAGGATGCATCTCTTGACACTGATTTGATCTGTTATGTTTTCTCTTAGATAACTAAACAAGTTGAACTTACAGTAGAATGAGAAAAGTTTCATCCAATATTGATAATTCCCAATGCAAGGACTTTATTCAAGGAATTTGTGTTTATTCAACTGAGAAAATGAATTTTTTCATTGGAAATTTGTTTTTTAAGGAGACAATATTCTTTATATGATTAAAATATGTTCTTATTCAAAAATTTTTTGATGCCAGAGTGATGTGGTATTTAAAACAAAATCATATCGTAAGTCATAACTGCTATGCCTCAGGCCCTACCCAGTACCATGGATGTGGCTTGGAACTAAGTGTCAAAGACACACAGAGAAAAAGACATTTATTGCCATAGTCAAGCTTCTGTCAGCAGAAAGACAAATCCTGTTGCATTTAATGAAACCTGCTTACTCTTTTTTCAACCTAAGCAGCCTTCTAAAACTTAAGATGATGACTTCAAGATCATAAAATATATATTTCTCTGAAATATGTCCTAATGAGTTTCTTTGGGATGTGGATACTCTAGGAAGGCTCAACCCTAGAATCTGATTCTGAGGAGGACATATTTGCCTTTGAGGCTAGAGTTTATTCACAATTTCGGTGCATCTCCTCTGCACCCCATCCAAGATGTTAAAGCAGCTTTCTAGGTCACTGATAATTTTGGGCTTTCCACTGATCTTATTTGGGTGTTAACATATCTAAAATCATTAGGCTGTGCTTGTTTATTGTTTAGAATATCTGATTATCTTTATTGTGTAAGTACACTTCCAGTTTGTTCCTATGTATTCAGTATTCAGAGAACACCAAGAAGGAGGCTTATTTGGCTTTCTGAGATGTAGTATAATCCAGAGAATGCCGGGGTAGTTACTTTTGTGGTGCTGGGCTGCACTGAATGGGGTAGGTATTAGTTACAATCTGGAGGAAGATTTAACATAGTAAGTCTGAGAACGTAAAGTTGTGACTTTTCAGAGAGAAATGGGCAAGCTGGGAACAATTAGAGAAATAAAATTGGTATTTGTGATAGGATATATAAGTAGGTGAGTTGCTGTAAAGGGTGCAGGTGAAGAAGACACAAAGTAGATAATTCGTGTTCTGACATCTCACCTACAATTTGGTGTCTAGACCATTTGCTGATGTCCTCTTTTCTTTCCACACCATCATATAAATAATGGTTCATGAATCAGATTTTAAACCCAAGACCCACTATTATTTCCCATGAATCTCTGTGAAAAACATGTTACCTCTTTTACCCTCAGTTCCTTCATCAGTAAAATTAGTATAATCATGTTAAGTGAAGATTTTGGTCAGATTACTGTATTTCACTGAATATAAGATATGATTGATTATAAGACAGAATTATTTTATTGCAACTAAGAAAAGGAAAAAAACTGTCAATTGAACTGATGTTGGAGATATTAAAATGTGAATTCTTGGAAACAATGGGATAGAAATATTTAATGATAACGAGTCTTGCAAAACATAAAGTACCTTACAGATATTTATTATTTATTTATTGAAATGTACAATGACATGAACCTGATGGATACACAGAAATGATTAAGTTTCATCAAATTTTGGCTCATGAGAATGTGGAGCTATCCCTTGACACTTGAGAAGGTAGCATCTTTATGCGATACTACATTAAGGTTTGCAATAAAGGTGAAAATAAATTCAAAAGACAGACATTTTCTTACAAAACAGAAACACTATGTGCCACAAGTGAACATTATATATGTGTAAGAACATAAATATCTAAGATCTATTACATGTAAGATCATGCTATTCAGCTCTCCCCAAAGAAAATGCAAGAGGTCAGATTTAGAGCAACAGGTTTTGTTACATTCACTGTAAAAGTTGCAATGAATTGGGCACTTCTTAGTAAACCAGAGGAGGTTCAAAGGATGGGAAGTCATTGAACAAAAGGGAGAATCGCAAGGGAAGAATTTGAAAACTAGGCAGGGAATATTGTTGAGTAGGAATGCTTATGGGTTGAATTGTATGTGTGTGCCCAACTGCCACTGCCTCTAATTCATTACTGAAGTATTAACTCTCAGTATTTCAGATTGCGACTGTATTTGGACATAGCACCTTTAGAATGTAAGTAAGACAAACAGAAGTCACCCTGGCTGGGTGGCACAGTTGGTTGGAGCATCATCGCATACAATAAAGAAGGTTGTGGGTTCAGTCACAGTCAGGGCATGTATGGGAGGAAACTGATTGATGTTTTTCTCTCATCTCTCTCTCTCCTCCCCTATCCCCCTTCCTCTCCCTTTAAAATCAGTAAACATATCCTTGGGTGAGGATTTAAGAAAACAATAAATTGAGATCACATAGATAGGCCCTAATCCAATATGATGGGTGTCATTATAAGAAGAGAAGATTAGGACACAGATACAGGGAACAGCCATCTATAAGCTAAGGAGAGGCGCCTCCGTAGAAAACAACCCTTTCATTCTGGACTCCTAACCTCAAGAATTGTGGGAAAATAAAATTCTGCTGTTTAAGCTATTTAGTATGTAGTACTTTGTGAAGGTAACACTTATAAAACTACTATAAGGTCATTGTGTAATACTTCAGAGCATTTAATTTTAATTGCCTTCAGGCAATCATATCAATATTAAGTTTGTATCAAACAAAGCTTCAGGGCATTAGACTTCTGGTCAAAATGGAGGCATGGGTAGATACATTTTGCCTCCTTGCACAACCAAAAGAAGAACAACAAATTTAAAAACAAAAGTAACCAGGACTGCCAGAAAATTGAACTGTATGGAAGTCTGACAACCAGGGAATTAAAGAAGAAGCATTCATTCAGACCAGTAGGAGGGGCAGAGACAGGCAGCCAGGTGGAAAGGACTTGTAGCAAGGCAACGGCTGGAGAACCAGGGCAGGCAAGGTGGCAGTTGGCAGAGTGGGTGGTCCCACATTTGTGTGCAGATAAACCAGGAGAAACCACTGGGGAAAAAGACAGATGATACAACCCAGGGTTTCAGTGCAGGGAAATAAAGCCTCAAAACTTCTGACTGAAAAAACCTGTGGAGGGTGTGGTGGCAAGAGAAACTCCCAGCCTCATAGGAGAGTTCATTGGAGAGACTCACAGGGTCCTAGAATGTGCACAAACCCACCTACACAAGAATCAGCACCAGAAGGCCCCAATTTGCCTGTGGGTAGTAGAGGAAGTGACTGAAAGCCTTCTGAGAGCTGAGCAAATAGCATCTCCTGGATCCCTCCCCCACAGACAGTGCCACAACACAGCCATGTGGGTTGCCCAGCTCTGGCAAATATCTAAGACTCTACCCCTTACTACATAACAGGTGTGCCAAGACAAAAAATGGCCTAAATAAAATAACAGATCAAAGCTCCAGAAAAAGTACAACTAAACAATGAACAGCTAGACAACCTACCAGATGCACAGTTCAAAACACTGGTAGGCAGGATGCTCACAGAACTGGTTGAGTATAGAAGCAAAGTAGAGGAAAAAGTGAAGGCTATGAAAAGTGAAATAAAGGAAAATGTACAGGGAACCAACAATGACAGGAAGGAAACTGAGACTCAAATCAATAGGTTGAACCAGAAGGAAGAAATAAACATTCAACCAGAACAGAATGAAGAACCAAGACTTCAAAAACATGAGGAGAGGCTTAGGAACCTCTAGGACATCTTTAAACATTCCAACCTCCAAATCATAGGGGTGCCAGAAGGAGAAGAAAAGGGCAAAAATTGAAAACATAATGAATGAGAACTTCCCTAATCTGGCAAAAGAAATAGAGTTCTAGGAAGTCTAGGAAGCTCAGAGAGTCCCAAAGAAGTTGGACTCAAGGAAGCACACACCAAGGCATATCATAATTACATTGGCCCATGTTAAAGATAAGAAAATAATTTTTAAAGCAGCAAGAGAAAAGGAGACAGTTACCTACAAAGGAGTTCCCCTAAGACTATGAGCTGATTTCTCAAAATAAACCTTGCAAGCAAGAAGGAGCTAGAAAGAAGTATTCAAAGTCATGAAAGGTAAGGACCTACATCTAAGATTACCCTATAAGGCAAAGCTATCATTTAGAATGGAAGGACAGATAAAGTACCCTTCTCAGATAAGATCATGTTCAAGAAGTTCATCATCACCAAACCCTTATTATATAAAATGATAAAGGGACTTATCTAAGAAAAAGAAGTTGATAAAAAATATGAACAGTAAAATGACAACAACCTCACAACTATCAACAACTGAACCTAAACAAACAAACAAACAAACACCTAAGCAAATAGCTAGAACAGAAACAGACTCATGGAAATGGACATCACATGGAGGGTTATCAGCTGGGATGAGGAGGCAGGAATGTGGTAAAAGATACAGGGAATAAGTGACATAAATTGTAGGTACAAAATAGGGGGATGTTAAGAATAGTATGGAAAATGGAAAAGCCAAAGAACTTATGTGTATGACCCATGGACATGAACTTAGGTGAGGAAATGATGAGGGGGTATGGGGCAGAGGGGAATAAAGGGTAGAAAAAATGGGGCAACTGTAATCAATAAAATGTATTTCAAAAAAAGTTTCAGAGAATTATAGTGTGGACAAACTGCTGGCATATTCCCAAACTGGCTTTTTAATCCCTGAATACTAAATAAATACCAAAAGACAATATTTCCCTCTACCCTTAATCATGGGTAAGATTGGTAAGAAAAATAAGCCTCTATGGCATTTAACCTCTTATGTCCATAGCTATCTGTTTAAAGTATACTTTATGAAATATAGAGTAGTTAGCAAAGCTACCTGATGAGGTGTTTGGTAACTAAATTCCAGTTGATATCTGTGGGCTAACTTCAGTCTACAACATTGGCTTGCTCTCACATTTAAAAAGGTCTCCTTTGATAACACCTGTCCAACCTTTTCTTGGAGGAGATGGTCTGGATGATCTTTAAAATTTCAGGTTCTTTTCAATTTAATATTAGAGGTTTCGGCTTCTTCAAAATTTCTTTTTTTTATTTTTAGATCTTCACCTGAGTATATGTTCATTTGAAAGACAGAAAGAGAGAGAGAGAGGTGTGAGAGAGAGAGATGTGGGTTGGAAACAAGGATCAGTTGCCTCCCATACATATGCCGAACAGGACTGAACCCTAGGTATGTGTCCTGACTGGGAATCTAACCCACAACTTTTTTGGTGTGCAGGAGGATGCTCCAACACAACCTGGCCAGGGCAGGATTCTGTTGTCTTTTTTTAAAAAAAAATCTTCACCCAAGGGGATGCTTATTGATTTTGGTGAAGGGGGAAGGGAAAGAGAAAGGAGGGGAGAAACACTAATGTGAGAGAGACATACACTGGTTGCCTCTCGTTCGTGCCTTGGGGACTGAGCCCACAGTCTAGACATGTGTCTGACTGGGAATTGAACCCACGCCCTTTTATTTATGGGATGACACTCCACCCAAAAGCCACACCAGCCAGGGTTCTGCTTCTTTTTAATGTATTCTGTTTACTGTGCTTAATGTGAAGGCTGTGGGATACTTGCAATTGCAAATATTAACATCCAGATATGTACACACGGTTATACACAAATGCTATTATCTGTGTTTAGCTGTTAAAAACTAAGATTTCTAAACATCCAAGTCACTGCATTGGACTGTTAAAATAGTCCTCTTTGATAGCTTTGCTCTTAGCCTGCTCTTCAGTAGGATAAAATTGTGCCTATAGTGAAAGATGTGTTAGAAGTACTCATAGCAGGATATACTTAGAGTAACTCATGTTGAACGAAGTTACATTATTAAAACTGCAAGGGGTGAAAAATTTGGTACAGTGTTCCCTAACAAGTTAAATGTCTTATTTGGAGGAACATGACCATGATTTGCCATTTATTATGAAGTCTGCTTTTTATACCAGTAATTGAGTAAAATAGATAGCAAAAGATGTCTTGGATCATAGTTTTTCAGAATGCATCAGAAATTTTCAGACATACTGTTATCATTTGCTCTGGCTGGAACACAAGAAGTAAAATATCACAGGTCTTATTTTGGTATATGGTTTCCAGCTAGTTATTCAGTAAGCAGTATATATTCAGCATAGACTTGAAGGACAAAGTTAAGGAAAGGCAAACAATCTAGTTTTGGAGGGTTCAGAAGAGTGGATTTAGAAGAAGAGTGCAATATAGCCAGAAGGTCAAGATTTACATATTTCAAAAAAAAATCCTACTCACAATACAAACCCAAACCAAAAGCTATCTAGCACAAGGACCTTGGCAAGAGATGTGAGGAAGTTATAAGAAGCAAATGAAACCTAAAAAAGAAAAAGTGAATAAGTTAAACTATTAGATGGGTAACAAAAATATAGTAAGGATATTGATTATTTGCAAATTAATGCAATTCTAATAGATTTACTAGTAGTGGTTTGTTTGTTTTGGTTTGGTTTGTGGGGTGTTTTTTTTTTGGTGCTTTCTATTCACATGGCTCCAATTTTAAAGATACTTTAAAGATACCAAACTTTATAAAAGGTGCATGTATATTTTTTAGTGACAGCATGCAGTTAGTGATTTAGGGGCCCATTGCCATTGCTTGAGACTGCAGGGCTGCCCTTTTGCACATTCATTTCTGAGAGCACTACATCTATGTGAATAGCACTCTCTGGAGTTGTGCAGTGTATAATCTCAGCTGTTGTACAGGGTGACCTGCATGTTTCTGCACATTCAGATTTTTGATCTTGCCTTTTTCCTATATCCAAGAGAAGTATCTTACTCTTTTTGTTTTTTTTTTAAACTATTTATTTTTAAGATGATTTGCCTTACCTAAGAGGTCCCATCACCAAGTTATAGAAACTTCACCAGACTGAAAACAAGATTATTGTAAAGCTCTGAGGTATTTTTGAAGCTCTCTGTTGCTTTAGGGAAAAACCAGAACACCGCATCAAGAACTTTCTGAACCCCAGACCAAAGTCTTTGTCAGAAAGAAAATTTAAGTGTTGCTTGGAAAGCCAGTCATTAGCTGCCCTTCACTCAGCAGAATTAGTAGTGGCAATGATGCCAACTGATTACTGATTGTGCTATAAAAAGGACATATTTTGGTTTTAAGAAACTCTTGGGACCATTAACTTTTGTAAATGAATATGTAATTCCATATTCCTTTGCAAAATCTAAATGTACAATAAAGTATAAATTTTTTGTTTTACTTTTATTAAGCTCTCAACAATGTTTGTCTCATATTTCCTTCAAATGGCAACAATGAGTCTACATTGAACACACTGCATATATTTAATGGCTTTCTTGAATAGAATCAGAAATTTAGCTGAGTGAATACACTATCTCCTTGGTAATTCTATGAAGAAACAAAAATGGCATAGGAAAATGTATTAACTAGACATGTGTTTAAGTATTGTCATAACAAGCAAATAAAAAAACTGAATAAATTTGCACATGAGAGAGACCCAAGATGGTGGAAGAATAAGTGGAAGGTACATTAACTTCCTCCCATGACCAATCTAAAATTACAACAAAATTGTAGAGAAATCATTGTGAATAATGAACTGAACACTAGCTGAAGAGAAGCCATATAGCCACAGACATACAGAAGAAAACACATCACCACAATGAGACTCATAGGGAGTAAAGAGGAGGGACAAGAAGGCTGGATGGGCTCCCATCCAGTTTCAGAGGGATATTTCATTGGCCAGGGATTTCTCCTGAGAAATGTGGGATCTAAACCACAAGCTAGGCTCCCCAGCCTATAGCACCAGAGCCTGGAATGGAACCCAGAAAACACCAAGCTGTGAAAAGCAACAGGGTTTCTGTCTGCCATGGAGAGATGGCTATAGAGACAGAGAGCTTCTTAAAGGGCCAAACAAAAAAACTTGTTTGCAGCTGCTTACCCTGGGCTATAGCAGAGGAAGGCAGAGTGTACTAGAAACTCATGAGGAGAATCTGGGGCCAGTGGCTCTGAGGAGAGAACTGAAGGACCAGCCTCCAGGATGCTTGTCCTGAAATCATTCCCCATACTGCAGAGGCCATCTCTCTCAGGCAGAGCACTCCTCTCCGAGTAGCATCAGCCTGAGGGGAAGCAATAGCAACACCCCCACACACACACAGGAATACTCTGCCCCACCCTGTGGAGCTTAAGCTGGCTTGAGGCTGTATCAGTGATTAGTTTACCAACTAAGACAGACTTCTGTGAGGGTCTGAGAATTTAGTGGGCCCACTCCCAAGCATGGTGCTGATAAAAGCTAGCCTTGGTGCCCAGCCTGGATTTTTCTGCACATATCCAGGCCCAGCAGAGAGAGAGCCACAAGCTGTGAATCACTGACAGCTCCAAACATGTTGCCCAAGGCCAATCACACACAGAGTCTGACAAAGGTCTGCATCAGAGTCTGCAGATATACCTAATACGTAGAAACAAATACAAAGAAGTAGCCAAAATGGGAAGAAAAAGAAGCAGACCCCAAATGAAAGAACAAGAGAATTTTCCAGGAGAAAAACTAGGTGAAATGGAGACAAGCAATTTATCAGACAGAGAGTTTAGAGTAATAATTATACAGATACTCAACAGCAGGCAAAAAAGGCATAGAAGCCATATAAAAAGGGCCAGTCAGAAATAAAGAAAGAAATATCTGAAATAAATAATACCGTGAAAGGAATGAACAGTAGGTTAGATGAAGCTGAGGATTGAATCAGTGATTTGGAAGACAAGCTTTAAAAAGATACCCAGACAGAGCAGGAAAAAGAAAAAAAGAATTAAAAAAATGAGAGCTTAAGAAACATTTTGGACAACATGAAGCATAGCAACATGCACATGATGGGAATAACAGACAGAGAAGAGAGTGAGCAAGAGATCAAGAACCTATTTGAAGAAACAATGGCTAAAAATTTCCCTAATCTGGTGAAGAAAAAAGACATACAAGCCCAGACCCAAAAAAGCTCAGAGAGTCTCAAACAAGTTGGACTCAAAGAGGCTTACACCCACACACATCATAATTAAAGTGACAAGGCTTAAAGGCAAAGAATACTGATAGCTACAAGAGAAAAGCTGTTAGTTACTTACAAAGGAGCACACAATGAGACTATCATCTCGTTATTCAACAGAAACATTTCAGGCCAGAGGGAGTGGCATGAAATATTCAAAGTGACGAAAACCAAGACCTATGACCAAGGCTTCTTTACCTAGAAAGTCTATCATTTAAAATCAAAGGAAAATAAGAAGCTTCCCAGAGAAGAAAAAGCTAAACAAGTTTAACACCAATCCTGTACTGCAACAAATGTTAAAGGGCTTGCTTTAAGAATAATAAAAAAGAGAAAGAAAAAAAAGAAGAAAACAATCTAACAAGAAAATAGCACTAAATACTTACCTATCAATAATCACCTTAAAGGTAAACGGCTTAAATGCTCCAACCAAAGCCATAGGATAGCTGAATGGGTAAGCAAACATGACCCATGTATACACTGCCTCCAAGAGACCCATCTCAGATAGAAAGATACACACAGACTAAAATTAAAGAGATAGAAAAAGATATTTCATGGAAATGGAACAGGGAGAAAACCTGGGATAGTGATATCTATATCAGACAAAATAGGCTTAAAAACCACGGCTATAGTAAAAGACAAAGAGGGGACACTACATAACGATAAAGGGAACAATCCAACAAGAAGATAACCTTAATGTTAACCTTAGTAAACATTTATGCACCCAACTTAGGAGCACCTAAATATGTGAAGCAAATCTTGATGGACATAAAAGAGAGATTGACAGAAATATAGTCATACTCGAGTATTTAAACACCCCATTGACTTCAATGGATAGATCTAGACAGAAAATCAACAAGGAGATAGTGGGCTTAAATGATGCACTGGATCAAATGGATTTAATTGACATGTTCAGAGCATTTCACCCCAAAGTAGCAAAATATACAAACTTGTCAAGTGCACATGGAACAGTTTCTATGGCAGACCTCATGTTTCGACACAAAGCAAGTCACAAAAGTTTTTAAAAGGTTGATATCATGTCAAGCATTTTCTCTGACCACAAGTCTATGAAGCTAGAAATCAATAACTAGAAGAACACCATAAAACACACAAAGATATGGAAGTTACATAATATATTAGTAAACAATGAATGGGTCAACAATGAAATCAATGAAGAAATCCAAAGATACCTTGAAACACATAAACATGAGAACAAAACAATACAAAATCTGTAGGACACAGGGAAAACAACCCTAAGAGGGAAATTCATAGTGTTACAGGCCTGATTTGAAAAACAAGAAAAAGCTCAAGTGAACAATTTAACTTTAAGCTTAAAGGAACTGGAAAGAGAACAACAAACAAAGTCCAAAGTGGATAAAAGGAAAGAAATAATAAAAATTGAGCAGAAATAAAATAAGTAGAGTCTAAAAAAAGATACAAAATATCAATGAATCCAAGAGCAGTTTCTTCAAAAAGATAAACAAGATTGATGAATATTTAACCAGACTCATCAGGAGAAAAGAGAGAAGATCCAAATAAATGGAATAAGAAATGAAAGAGGAAATATAACGATTGACACCAAGGAAATATTAAAGATTGTAGGAAGATATTGTGAACAACTATATGCCAACAAACTGGACAATCTGGATAAAATGGATAAATTTTTAGAAACATACAATCTTTTAAAACGAAATTAGGCAGAACAGAAAATCTGAATAGACAGATTACACCTATTGAAATTGAAGCAGTAATTAAAAAACAAACAAACAAACAAACAAAAAACTTGCCAGTAAACGAAAGCCCTAGACTGATGGCGTCACAGGTGAATTTTACAAAACATTCTGATAAGACACCTTTTCTTCTCAAGCTATTTCAAAAAATTCAAGAGAAACTAAGGCTCCCAAGCCTATTTTATGAGGCCAGCATCATTCTAATTTCAAAACCAGATAAGTAAACCACAAATAAATAAATTTTTTTAATTTAATTCTTGTTCAAGTAGTTTTCTGTCTTATATTCCCAGCCCTGCCTTCCCTCCAGTGCTCCCCACCTCATTCCCATTTCTGCCCCCCACCTTAGTTATTGTCCATGTGTTCTTTCTACTTGTTCACGTGAATCCTTCCCCTTTCCCCTGTGATTCTCTCCCCTCTCTCCTCTGGTCCCTGTCAGCCTGTTCCGTATTTGAGTGTCTTTGGTCATATTTTGCTTGCTTGTTTGTTTTATTGTTTAGATTCCTGTTAAAGGTGAGATCATATGGTATTTGTCTTTAACTGCCTGGCTTATTTTGCTCAGCATAATGCTTTCCAGTTCCATCCATGATGTTGCAAAGGGTAGGAGCTCTTTCTTCCTTTCTGTAGCATAGAATTCCATTGTGTAAATGTACCATAGCTTTTTGATCCAGTCATTTACCGATGGGCATCTATGTTGCTTCCAACTCTTGGCTATCGTAAATTGTACTGCTATGAACATTGGGGTGCATAGGTTCTTTTTGATTGGTGTTTCAGGGTTCTTAGGATATACTCCTAGCAGTGTCAAGGATATACTCCTTGACCCTCCTTGGTATATGGGTCAAAAGGCACGTCCATTTTTAGTTTTCTTAGAAAATTCCATACTGTTTTCCATAGTGGTTGTACCAGTCTGCAATCTCACCAACAGTGAACTAGGGTCCCCTTTTACCCACAATCTCTCCAACACTTGTTGTTTGTTTCTTTGTTTATGATAGCCATTCTGACTGGTGTTAAGTGGTATCTCATTGTCGTTTTAATTTGCATCTCCTGATAGCTAGCAATATCGAGCATCTTTTTATGTGTCTCTGGATCCTCTGTATGTCCTCCTTGGAGAAGTGTCTGTTCAAGTCCTTTGCCCATTTTTTAATTGGGTTGCTCATCTTCTTTGAGTGGAGTTGAGTGAGTTCTTTGTATATTTTGGACATTAAACCTTTGTCTGAAGTATCATTGGCAAATATGTTTTCCCAAACAGTTGCTTCTCTTTTTATCTTGATACTGTTTTCCTTAGCCATGCAGAAGCTTTTAATTTTGATGAGATCCCATTTGTTTATTCTTTCCTTTATGTCTCTTGCTCTAGGGGACATATCAGTAAAAATATTGCTGCAGGGAATATCTGAGATTTTCCTGCCAATGATCTCCTCTAGGGCTTTAATGGTTTCATGGCTTATATTTAAGTCTTTTATCCACCTTGAATTAATCTTGGTATATGGTGTAAGTTGGTGCTCGAGTTTCGTTTTTTTGCATGTAGTTGTCCAGTTCTCCCAACACCATTTGTTGAAGAGGCTATCTTTACTCCATTTTATGTTACTACCCCCTTTGTCGAATATTAATTGACTGTAGAGATTTGGGTTTATTTCTGGGCTCTCTGTTCTATTCCATTGGTCTATGTGCCTGTTTTTGTGCCAGTACCAGGCTGCTTTGATTACAGTGGCCTTGTAATACAGTTTGATATCAGGTATTGTGATCCCTCCTACCTTGTTCTTCTTTCTTAACATTAAAGCTGCTATTCAGGGTCTTTTATGGTTCCATATAAAGTTTTGAAGTGTTTGTTCTATGTCTGTGAAATAGGCCATTGGTACTTTAATAGGTATTGCATTGAATCTGTAAATTGCTTCGGGTAGTATGGACATTTTGATGATGTTAATTCTTCCAATCCATCAACAAGGTATATGTTTCCATTTGTTTGTGTCTTCCTTGATTTCTTTCTTCAGTGTTGTGTAGTTTTCTGCATACAAGGTCTTTTACTTCCTTGGTTAGGTTTATTCTCAGATATTTCATTTGCTTTTGCTATATCGAGTGGGATTTTTTTCTTGATTTCTGCTTCTGCTGTTTCATTGTTGGTATACAAAAATACCTTTGATTTCTGGATATTGACTTTGTATCTCGCTGTTTTGCCAAATTCATTTATTAGTTCGAGCAGTTTTTTTGGTAGAGGCTATAGGATTTCCCATGTACACTATCATGTCATCTAAGATGACATGCAATCTAAGATGCAAACAATGACAGTTTTGTTTCCTCCTTCCCCATTTGGATGCCTTTTATTTCCCTTTCTTGTCTGATTTCTGTGACTAGAACTTCCAATACTATATTGAATAGAAGTGGTGAAAGTGGGCAACCTTGTCTTGTTCCTGATCTTAGTGGAAAAACTTTTAGTTTTTCCCATTGAGTATGATGTTGGCTGTAGGTCTCTCATATATGGCCTTTATTATATTGAGGAATGCTCCTTCTATTCCCATCTTTCTGAGTACCTTTATCATAAATAGGTGTTGTACCTTATCAAAAGCTTTTTCCATGTCTATTGATCTGATCATGTGGTTTTGCCTTTGCTTTTGTTTATGTGATGTATTACATTTACTGATTTACAAATATTGAACCATCCCTGCATCCCTGGGATGAATCCCACTTGGTTGTGGTGTATGATCTTTTTGATGTATTGTTGGATGCGATTTGCCAAAATTTTATTGAGGATTTTAGCGTCTGTGTTCATCAGCGATATTGGCCTATAGTTTTCTTTCTTTGTTGTGTCTCTATCTGGCTTTGGAATTAGGAAGATGCTGGCTTCATAAAAAGAGTTGGGGAGTCTTTCATCATTTTGGATTTTTTGGAATAGTCTGTGAAGAATAGGGGTTAGCTCTTCCTTATAAGCTATGTAGAATTCTCCTGTGAAACCATCTGGTCCAGGGCTTTTGTGTGATGGGAGATTTTTTATTATTTCTTCAATTTCATTTGCTGTTATTGGCCTGTTCAGGTTTTCTGCTTCTTTTTCATTGAGTTTTTGAAGATTATATTTTTCTTGAAATTTGTCCATTTCACCTAGGTTTTCAAATTTCTTGCCATACAGTTCTGCATAGTAATTTCTTACAATCCCTTCTGTTTCTGTGGTATCAGTTGTAATCTCTCCTCTTTCATTTCTGATTGTGTTTTTTGGGGTCCTCTCTCTTCTTTTCTTGATGAGCCTACTTAAAGGTTTGTCTATTTTGTTTATCTTTTCAAAGAAACAACTCTTGAATTCATTGATCCTTAGAATTGTGCTTTTTGTCTCTATGTCACTTAATTCTGCTCTGGTCTTGGTTATTTCCTTCCTTCTTCTTGCTCTGGGCTGTCTTTGTTGTTGTTCCTCGAGTTCTTGCAGGCATCGGGTTAGGTTGTTTGTTTGAAATGTTTCTATTTTCTTTAAGTAAGCCTGTATTGCTATGAACTTCCCTGTCAGGACTGCCTTCACTGTGTTCCATATGTTTTGGGTTGTTGTGAGATCATTTTCAATTGTTTCCAGAAGCTTTTTGATTTCTTCCCTAATTTCAACCTTGACCCATTCATTGTTTAATAGCATACCATTTAGTCTCCATGATTTTGGGTGTTTTGGGTTTTTTCCTGTGGGGTTGGTTTGCAATTTCAGTCCCTTGTGATCAGAGAAAATGCTTGGTATGATTTCTATTTTCCTGAATTCATTGAGACTCGTTTTGTGTCCTATCATGTGGTCTATCTTTGAAAATGTTCCATGTGCATTTGAAAAGAATGTGTATTTAGCTTCTTTGGGATGAAGGGCTCTCTATATATCAATTAAGTCTATTTCATCTAGGGTGTCATTTAATGCTGCAACAAAAGAAATAAAATTTCAAGTCAACATTACTGATGAACATAAATGCTAAAATCCTCAACAAAACATTATCAAATCAAATTGCATCAATGTATCAAAAATATCATATGCCATAGTCAAGCCCGATTTATTTTTGGAATGCAATGATGGTACAACATTTGCAAATCAGTAAATGGGATTCACAACTTAAAAAATGAAGGATAGAAACCACATGATCATATCAATAGATTCAGAAAAGGTGTTTGCTAAAATCCAGCAACCATTTATGATAAAAACTCTAGGAAAGTGGAAGTAGAGGTAACATACCTAAGCATAAAAAGGCCACTTATTGCAAATCCACTGCCAACATCATATTCAACATAGTCATCAAACTACAAGCATTCCCCTTAAAACTGGAAACAAGACAGGGATGTCTACTTTTGCCTCTCTTATTTAACATGGTACTGCAATTCCTAGCCAAGGCAATCAGACAAGAAGAAAAAATAAAAGGCATTCAAATTGGAAAGGAAGAGACAAAGCTGTCATTATTTACATATGACATGATACTGTATCTAAAGAACCCCAGAGATGCCACTAAGAAACCACTAGTGTGATAAATTAATTCAGAAAGTAGCAGAATACAAAATTAATATCCAGAAATCAGTTGCATTTCCATATGCCAATAATGCACTAATAAAATGATATTTAAAATTTCATTCATAATCACTGGTTGTGGTGTATGATCTTTTTGATGTATGGTTGGATGCTATTTGCCAAAATTTTATTGAGGATTTTAGCGTCTGTGTTCATCAGCGATATTGGCCTATAGTTTTCTTTCTTTGTTGTGTCTCTATCTGGCTTTGGAATTAGGATGATGCTAGCTAGGAATAAAAAAGCTAGGAATAAACTTGCACTGGCTCGTGTGGCTCAGTGGTTTGACTGACAGTCTGTGAACCAGAGGGTTGCTAGTTATGATTCCCAGTTATGACACATGCCTGGGTTCTGGGTCTGTTTTCCAGTTGGGGGCATGTGAGAGGCAACCACACATTGATGTTTCTCTCCCTCTCTTTCTCCCTCCCTTCCCCTCTTTCTAAAAATAAATAAAATCTTTAAAAAATAACTTTACCAAGGATATAAAAGACTACTCAGAAGATTGTAAGATACTGAAGAAACAAATTGAAGAATACACAAATAAGTGGAAGTACATACTGTATTTACTGAAAGAATTAATATTAAAATGTCCATACTACCCAAAGCAATCTGTAGATTCAACGTAATTTGTATCGAGATTCCAATGATGTGTTTCACAGAACTGCTATGATGTATTTTACAGGACAAATATTTAAAAACTTCATATGGAGCCCTGGCTGGTGTAGCTCAGTGGATTGAGTGCGGGCCTGTGAACCAGAGGATCGCGGTTTGATTCCCAGTCAGGGCAAATGCCTGGGTTGCAGGCAGGTTCCCTACAGGCCAACTCCCAGCAGGGGATGCACAAAAGGCAACCATACATTGATGTTTCTCTCCCTCTCTCCTTCCCCTCTAAAGATAAATAAATAAAATATTTAAAAAAAAACTTCATATGGAACCACTAAAGGACCCCTGATAACCACAGCAATCCTGAGAAAGAAGAACGAAGTTGGAGGAATCATGCTACTTAATATGAAACTATTATGTTTTATACTTCATATGAATGTTTCATACTTCATATGAAACAAAGCATTGTAATAAAAACAGCATGGTACTGGCATAAAAACAGACACAGGGATCAATGGAACAGAATAGAGAGCCCCCAAATAAACCCACCCCTTTATTGTCAATTAATATTTGACAGAGGAAGCAAGTACATATGATGAGCTAAAGATAGTTTATTCAATAAATGGTGTTAATAAAATTGGACAGATACATGCAGAAAAATAAAACCAGACCACTTTCTTATACCATATACAAAAATAAATTCAAAACAAATTAAACACTTAAATGTTGGACTCAAAACCATAAAAATTCTTGAAGAAAACATAGGCAGCAAAATCAGACATTGCTCATAGGAATATTTTACCAGATATATCTACCTAAGCAAAGTAAACAAACAAACAAACAAAAACAAATGGGACTACATCAAATTAAAAGTTTTTGCACAACAAAGGAAATCATCAACAAAATAAAAAGACAACTCACAGTAAAAGAGACCATATTCATCCTTACATCTGATAAAGGGTTAACATCCAAAAGTTATAAAGAACTTACAAAACTCATCACCGCAAAAGCAAACAATCCAATAAAAAATAGGCAAAAGGCTTGAATAGATACTTCTACAAAGAGAGCATACACGTGACCAATAGACTTATGAAAAGATGCTCAACATCACTAATCATCAGAGAAATGCAAATTAAAACCACAATGAAATATCGTCTCATGCCTGTAAGAATGTCTGTCATCAATAAGTCAACAAACAACAAATGCTAGCCAGGGCTTGGAGAAAGAGGACCTGTTACTTTTGGTGGGAATACAGATTGGTGCAGCCCCTGGGGAAAGCAGTATGGAGATACTTCAAAAAATTAAAAATGGATCTCCCTTTTGACCCAGCGATCCCATTTCTGGGAATATATCTAAAGGAATCCAAGATGCTAATTTGAAAGAACATAAGCAGCACTATGTTCATTGCAGCATTATTTGCATTCTCCAAGATATGGAAGCTGCCCAGATGTCCATCAGTAGATGAGTGGATAAAACAATTATGGGACATTTACACAATGGAATACTGCTCAGCTGTGAAAAGAAGAAAAATTCACCCTTTGCAACAGTAGGGATAGACCTGGATAACATTGACCCATGACTGTATCAGTTAGCTTTCATTGGAAAGCACCTGCTTGTAATAGCCACATATACTGCTATAGGGAGCAGCTATAGCATCCTCTCTTACTAGGTGCTCTATTCCTAGTAAGCAACTTCTTGGATCACCTGGTTAATGCATCAAAGTATCACATGAAAACTGATATCTAATGTCTAAAGATGCCCATCAAGTATTTTGACTTTCCCTATATGTAGGGTATGAAAATTGCAGCAATTTGTTCTTTACTTTGGAGCAACTATTTTGATATGTTCCAGAACACTGAAACCTCAGAAACTTCAGATTGCAGAGTTTTGTATTCTAGATGTTTACTCATGCCTTCTGTTGTGCCTACCCGGTATCAGAACATCTAGGGTTCCTGATCCTTCTGGTTATTCAGGCCCTTTCAGCAAGATATTTATGGGGCTCAAAACAGGCCATCCCAAAATATGCCACTTTGGCATATTGGTTATTTTGAATTAAAATTAGCTGAGAAGTAGCTGGTGCAAAAAGAACATTCTGATCCTCCTTTGTACCCCTAAAAGCATAAAATAAATCTCCTATATGAAGTTATTCTTCCTATACCAAGAAGATAAAAATCCTTCTTATTGCCAGAGAGGGAATTTAAAGCCAAGGTTGTATAGACAAACATTGTTGCTTCATTAATTTGCTATCCCAAGCAAAAACCTCTTCACTTGTCAAATCTTCACACAGAAAAAATGTTTCTTTCTCTAAGATTTATAAAAGCTGCCCACTTTGGCCACTTCTTTGACCACCGTATCTTTGGTGTTTCCATATGTATGAAATTAAATTCAATTTAATTTTCTCCTGTTAATCTGTCTTGTGTCAATTTAATTATTAGGCCAGTCAAAGAACCTAGAAGGGTATAGAAAAATTTTTCTCTCCTACAGTGTCATTAAGATAGAAAACAAGTCTGATGTCTTGTCTTGCTGGATTCAACTTTTATTTCTCTATTACTGAGAAGCATGAAATAGAATCTATTAACTGTGCAGGATATGTTTAATGTGGTTTTACTTCTTCCCTTTTTCTAAGTCCTCAGTTTTTGTTGGAATAATCAAAGATTTTAGATCCATCTTATGCTTATTTCTTATGTAAACTATCTCTTAAGTAATTATTTTTGTCATTCAACATTTGTATTAACATTCAAAATCAAGTTTCAAAACCAGATGTCAGTAGGGCTAACACCATCCCTTAAGAGTTTGTTCAGATACCCTCAAAATTCTGCCTGGGAAAATTCAATGGTTTAATCAAGATTTATAAACATTTTCAATACATCTGCATTCATCCAAGTTACCTATGGCTCTAAGTTGTCTTCTGTTGAATTTTCAAAATTCATTTTACATTTTGTTCCAATATTTTCAAAACATTCAATAGACCCTCTTCTCCTTAATTCTTCCATCCTTCAAAATGCTATTTGGTGAGTAAAGAGCACACATGTATTTATTTCTTGAAGTTTCAGGAGAGTAACAATGAAAGTAGGTGGTGGGAAGATGGGATGTAGTGTGTGTTTATTTCAGCATCACATAGATAACTGAAAGCAGAAGACTAAATGCATAGTCTCATGAGGCTTCAATTCTATCAACTCAATTCATCTTCGCTCTGTGGTGCACAGGCCATTTCCTTTCCTTTCCTTTAATTTCTCTTCTCCTGCCCCCTATACTCAAATTTCCACTCTTTGATAGATAACAATTACTATCATCAAGCACTAACAATGTACTTGGTGCTTTATATAGATTGTCCACTTAATGTTCTCACAGCCCTGTGAGGTAGGTACTATTATTCCCATTTTACAGGTGAGAAAATTGAGATAGACTCAGTAAATTGTCAAAGAATACACATTTTATAATTTCCTTTACTTGTCATCTAAACCTGCTAGTGAAGAAATTGACCTAGCATTTGGCTATTGTAAATTGCTGCTATGAATATTGGGGTGCATAGGTTCTTTTGAATTGGTATTTCAGGACCCTTAGGGTATAAATCCAACACTATTTTCCACAGTGGCTGCACCAGTCTGCATTCCCATCAATTCCCCAGTGCACTAGGGTTCCTTTTTCTTCACAAACTCTCCAACACTTATTGTTTGCCGATTATTTTATGATGGCCATGCTTACTGGTGTGAAGTGGTATCTCATTGTGGCTTTACTTTGCATCACTCTGATGGTTAGTGATGCTGAGCATTTTTTCACATGTGTCTGGGACCTCTGTATATCTTCCTTGGAAAAGTGTCTGTTCAGGTTGTTTGTCTTACTTGAGTGAAGTTGTGTGAGTTTTTTATATATTTTGGAGATTAAACACTTGTCTGAGGTATCATTTGCAAATATGTTTTCCCATACAGTTGTTTCTCTTTTCATTTTAATGCTGTTTTCTTTAGCTGTGCCATCAGTAAATGAGTGGATCAAAAAAGCTGTGGTACATCTACACAATGGAATTCTATGCAGCAAAAAGAAAGAAGGAGCTCCTACCCTTCACAACAATATGGATGGAACTGGAGAGCATTATGCTAAGTGAATTAAGCCAGGTGGTGAAAGACAAATACCATATGACCACACCTATAAGTGGAACCTAATCAACAAAACAAACAAGCAAGCAAAATATAACCAGAGACACCGAAATAAAAAATGAACTAACAGTAACTGGAGAGGGAATGGGAGAGCAATAATAGGGGATAATAAGGGAAGAGCCATCAAGGAACATATATAAGTCACACATGGACAAAGCTGAAGGGGGTTTGAGGGTGGGATGTGGGGATGGGTGGGGTGTGGGAGAGTGGTGGGGTAAAAAATGGAGACAACTGTACTTGAACAACAATTTAAAAAAGAAAATGATCTAAATAAAAACAGTTTCTACTTTAGGAAGGAGTCAGGTGCTAGCTGATAAAACATGACTTTTATTAATCCATCACGTGAGCTTAGAGAGTACCCAAAGTTTTACAGGTTTCATTGCTCTCTGTCTTCCTTTGGACGTCTTAGGACCAATAGTTGAATTCTTTATCTTGGTTATTTTCACTGAGCTCTAGAATATTTTTGGGGGTCTTGCTGTGTGTGTGAGACTTCATTTTTTAAGATTAAAAAAATTTAATTGATTTTAGAGAGAGGAAAAGAAAAAGAGAGAGAAGGGAGGGAGAGAGGAATATTAATTTGTTGTTTCACTTATTTATGCATTCACTGGTTGCTTCGTGTATATATATACACTGACCAGAGACTGAACTCACAACTTTGGCATATTGGGACGACATTCTAACCAGAATGACAAATGAACTACCTGGCCAGGGGTAAGAGTTTTTTAAAGTAGTTCAAGGCTCACAGAAAAATTGAGAGAGAAAGAGATTTCCCTTATGTCATCTTCTCCCACACATTCACAGTCTTTGCTATTATCAACCTCCCCCACCAGAGAGGTACATTTGTTACAATGGAAGAACCTATGTGCATTGACACATCATACTCACCCATAGTGAGTCCATAGTTTATATGATGGTTCACACTTGGTATTGTACATTCTATGGGCTTGAATAAATATATTATGACATATATCCATCATTATAGAATCATACAGAATATTTTCACTGCTCTAAAACTGTTCTCTGCTCCACCCTCTCCTCATCGCAGCCTCCCCTCCCCAACACCTGGGAAACACTCAATTTTTTGTCTTTACAGTGTTGCTTTTCCCACAATCTCACCTAGTTGGAACCATGCAGTACATAACCTTTTCAGATTGGTTTCTTTCCCTTAGTAATGTGTATTTAAGGTTCCTCCATGTATTTTAGTGGCTTGATAGCTCCTTTTTTTTTTTAGCATTGAGAAATTTTCATTCTCTGACTATATCACAGTTTATCCATTCATGTATGAAAGGTCATTTTGGTCGCTTTCAAGTTTCAGTAAGTGTGAATGAAGTCACTATAAACATCTATGTGCAGATTTTTATATATACATAATTTTTCAACTCTTTTCAGTAAATACCAAGGAGCAAGATTACTGGATCATATGGTAAGAAATGATTACAATGATTACAATGATTTCTTACAATGATTACTGGATCATTGTAAGAAATGGCCAAACTGTCTTCCAAAATCACTTAGAATTCTCACCAGCAATGAATGAGAGATCCTGTTGCTCCACCTCCTCACAAGTATTTGATGGCAGTGTTTCAGATTTTGACCATTCTAATAGGTGTGAAGTGGTATCTCATTGTTTTATTTTTTATCCTCACCCAAGGACATGTTTGTTTATTCATTTTAGAGAAAGGAGAAGGGAGAGAGGGAGAGAAGGAGGGAAAGAAACATTGATTTGAGAGAGAAACATCAATTGGTTGCCCTCATTTGCAACCAACTGGATGAACCCACTACCTAGGCATTTGCCCTCACTGGGAATCAAACCCACAACTTCTTGGTTACTGGATGATACTCCAACCAACTGAGCCATACTGGCCAGGGCTCATTGTTGTTTTAATTTGCATTTCCTTGATGACATATGTGGTGGAATATCTCTTCATTTGCTTATTTGCAATCTGTATATCTTCTTTGGTGAAGTGTCTGTTAAAGCTTTTGGCTGATTTTTAAATCAGGTTGTTTATTACTGTTTCTTTGGGTCATTTTTTTTGGTCAAGAATATAGTAATGGAATACATCCAGAAACTCTCCATGTCTGAAAATATTTCTCTGTCGTTCCCACTGAAAAACAATACATTGGCTGAATAGAGAAATACTGTGGGCACTACCCTAATATAATCCCTTAATTTTAAATCAAATCTAATGACAACCTGAATTTAATATACTTTCAAATATCACAAAGCTACTAATAAAGAGATGTCAAGGTGAGAGACAAAAATTAAGAATTAATCAAAGAGTTGTAATTACCCTCCAGCATAAAATAAAGCATATTGACCAAAAAGAAAATACTCTAGATTTACACAAGAAAAAAGTTTAAAGTTGAAAAAGATCCCAAATAGAGGATTAAGCCCACCAACCACATTCTAGGAACAATTTACTAGGGAAAGAATAGAAAACATCCACCTTGGAGACCGTTCTCTATCTGACAGCAAGAAGATGTCAAGAGGCCATGTCTCTGGTGGTGGCAAACAGAAGAACTGGAGATAAAAAAAAAAACACAGGAAGCCCACAGCCAACTTTATAGCTACTGAAAACAATCTACTGAGCAAATAAAACTGTATTAGAAAAAGACTAAAATACAGTGGGCTCAGATATTCCAAATGGAGGGATTTGTAATAAAAGGGGGACAATGTTCGTGGGTTATGGGTGTTCTTCTTCCCAACTCCCTAAACCATCAACATCCAGCTCTCACATCACTAATTTTAAAAGGAAAAGATTTAATCCTGGGGTATCAAACTCATTTTCACGGGGGGCCACCTCAGCCTTGAGGTTGCCTTCAAAGGGCCAAATGTAATTTTAGAACTGTATAAATGTAACTACTCCTTAACAGTTAAGTGAGAGCTCAATGCTGTCATTGGGTAGAAATAAGGTGCCAGGCTGGATAAAATAAGGTCGAAGGATGGATTTGGCACACGGGCCTTGTGTTTGTCACCTGTGATTTAATCAATATGTAAGTAAACAAGGATAGGAGTTGAGCAAGACACAGCCATTAATATTCTTGGCAAAATCATAGGTATAAACAGAACTGGCCTCATCCCAACATGAATAAGCCAAAAACTATATAAATCAGTGTGGAACTCATGCAAATATTCTGCAAAGTTATACAATAATAAATTAGAAAAATGTCGACTGCCAATCACAGACATAATTAGAAATAAATGGAGCAAAAATACTCAAAGATATAATAAATTTAAACTTCCCAGAAATGAAACACTGAATTTGTTCATCAAAGTAACTTGTCCTATTTCTGAAAAAAAAGCAGATACAGGATGACCAAGAATATGTTTTATTTTATGAACTATTTTATACCCTATGTTAAACAAGCATATACTTATGTTAATGTGATTTTGAACCACATTATTTATCATAAGAGAAACAGAGGCAAGAAATAGAAGTATAAAATAAATGAGGTAAAAATGTCTAATTTAAATTTTGAATTGGAAATAGTGTGAATTCACGATTTTCTGTCAATAATTTTTCTGAAATTTTTATCTCTTTAGAGAAATCAGCTGATAGCCTTATGGGCACTCCTTTGTAGGTAACTCTTTCCTCTTGCTGCTTTTAAGATTATCTCTTTGTCTTTAATCTTGGGTAACTTAATGATGATGTGCCTTGGTGTGTTCTCTTTTGGGTTCAACTTCTTTGGGACTCTGGGCTTCCTGGACTTCCCTGAAGTCTATTTCCTTTACCAGATTGGGGAAGTTTTCCTTCATTATTTGTTCAAATAAGTTTTCAATTTCTTTCTGTTGTTCTTGTTCTGGCACCCCTATAATTCAGATATTAGAATGTTTCAAGTTGTTAAAGAGGTTCAAGGTCTCTCTTCATTTTTTTGAATTCTTGTTTCTTTATTCTGTTCCAGTTGGATGATTATTTCTTCCTTTTGTTCCAAATTGTTGATTTGAGTCCTGGTTCCTTCCTATCAATATTGGTTCCCTGAACATTTTACTTTATTTCAGTTTGGGTATCTTTCATTTTTCAACCAAGC
The DNA here is from genome assembly GCF_014824575.4 of Sturnira hondurensis. Classification (NCBI taxonomy): domain Eukaryota; kingdom Metazoa; phylum Chordata; class Mammalia; order Chiroptera; family Phyllostomidae; genus Sturnira; species Sturnira hondurensis. The sequence goes on along the minus strand of NW_028081623.1, from coordinate 5,434,768 downwards.
TCAATCAGTTCTGCAAGCATTTTGATTACCAGGGCTTTAAATTCTCCATCAGATAGGCTGGCTATCTCCTCATTACTTCATTCTCCTTCCGGGGTTTTGCTCTGTTCTTTCATTTTGGCCCTATTTCTTTGTTCAGGGCACACGTTAAGTTCTAAGGGGGTGGGGCCTTAGGTATTCACCCTGGCAGGGCAACCCTCCTTGCTGCACTGTGGAACTGCCTGTGGGGGCGGGGGGGGGGGTGGACCAGAAAGGGAACAGTGCAGCTTGCCTGCTTGTCTCTATCTACTTTTCAATAAACTCTCCTATGAGACTGGGAGTTTCTCCCACTGAGGCAACTGCTGTAGTCCCCATCCAGCTCTGAGTCTCAGTTTCCTCGTAAGTCATCCCTGCCCACACAGCCTGCCCCTAGCTGCAGCCAGCCCACCTGCCTGGTCTGCTGCCTCATCATGGTTTCTCTCTGTCTGGTGCCTTACCAGTCTGGTTGTTCTGTTTGACTGTTTCTTTAATTCTGTGGTTGTTGGAGTTCCATGCAGTTTGATGTTCTGGAACTTCTGGTTGTATATATATTTCAGATTGGTTATTTGAGGAAGCAAAGGGTTTCTACCTATGCCTCCATCTTGGCTGGAACTATCAGCTGATTTCTCAAAATAATCCTTACAGGCAAGAAGGGGCCGCAAAGAACTAGCTGAAGTCATGAAAGGCAATGACCTACAGCCAAGAATACTCTATCCAGCAAAGCTGTCACTTAGAATGGAAGGGCGGATTAAGTGCTTTCCAGATAAGGCCAAATTAAAGGAGCACATCTTCAGCAAGCTATTACTATAGGAAATGTTAAAGGGACTTACCTAAGAAAAGGAAGAACAAATATATGAACAGTAAAATGACACCAAACTCACAACTATCAACAAATGAACCTTAAAAAAAATAAAAGAAAGAAAAACAATGAAAACAAAAACTAAGCAAACAACTAGAACAGGAAAAGAATCAGGGAAGTGGACATCATATGGACAGTTTTCAGTTGGGGGAGGAAAGGGAGGAATCGGGTGGAAAGGTATAGGGAATAAGAACCATAATTGGTAGGTATTAAATAGATGGGGAGGGTTCAAGAATGGTATAAGAAACAGAGAACTCAAAGAACTTATATGTACAACCCATGGTCACAAATTAAGGGTAGGGGGATGCTGGAGAGTTGGGGGTTACAGAGTGAAGGGGGAATAAAGGAGGTAAAATTGGGAAAACTATAATAGCATAATCAATAAAATATACTTTAAAATAAATTTTTGATCTCTTAAATATTGCATAATCATTGGATCTAAATGCCATCCTCTAAAACAAACCTAGAACCTAGAACAAACCTAGGAAATGTATAGGAAGATTATGGAGCATCTTGTCTGCACAAACAACAAAGCAGCTATTAAAGGCCGATGGGATCATGTCAAAACTTGATGGGTTTCCATGGCAAAAGATGTGACAATTTGAGCATCAATGAGAGTAATGATTGCACTTGTTTAAAACTCACGGAAAATATAAAAAAACTTGAGTTACTAGTGATATTTAAAAATAAAACATAACTCATTGTACAGTATTGGAAGTTGCTAGGGCATACACTCACTCTGAAAATTGATTTTAAAAAAAGGAAGAAAACTGAACATTTGTCCTGTCTTAGCAGTAGGAAGTGTGGTTCAGAGGAACCACATATATCCTGTGGATGAGAGCAAGTTTTTTTTGTGTGTGTGCAAAAACTGCTAATACATCAGAAGAAATCACAGCATTAGAAAAATGCCCATTTTGCAATGTCTAATGTGTAACAACTTAAGACAAAAGTCATTAATGGATAAAACTGTTGGATGAATTGTCCATGGACATTTTTATAATAAAGGGAATAGGATTTTAGCATGTGAACCCTGAAGTTAGTATCTCCAAAAGTGAGACAACCAGACTTTAGGTGTCTCCTAATAAAATCTAATGTGAAACTATAGCACCATCAATGATGAAATTTGTACCCAAAATAAGCAAGTCTATAGATGTAATTCTCAGTCTGCTAGAAATATAAGAGACAGAGAAAACAGTCAGCAAAATTCAGAACATGGAACACAATTTCTTAAACATTTAAAGTATAAGAAACAAAATGAAGAGAAGATATTTTGTGGTAAGAGTTTCATGAGAAACTTAAAGAGATACAAAAAACTCAAAAAATATTTTAATATTAATTCAACCAAACCAATAGTAATAAGACATTTTTGACAATGTATGAATTTTGAGAGTTTGAATATGCACTGAATATTATAAGACTGATTATTAATATATGAAAATTGATAGTAATAATAATTATTTATTTTTAATGGCCCATGGTTATGTAAAAGAGTATCCTTTATTTATTTATTTTTAATTCACATTAAAATGCTTAGGGGTAAAAAAAATGACCTGTTCAATTTGCTTTAGAATATATTAGCCAAGAAAGCAGAGAGGAGGTATTAAGAAAGGTCTAGTAGTGTGGATGGTTCTTGAGGTTGGATGGTAGTTACACATGTCTATTGCCCCAAAATGTTTTCTTGCAACTCTTTTAATTTCTTCCTGCCCTCTCTTCCATATGTATGTCAAAAATCCAAGATGGTGACAGAGTAGCTGGAAACTACTGGCTCCCTACCCAGATGGGTCAAGCAGTCAAAACACACAGCAGTTGACTTGAGACACCACCACAGAGTGAGTAAGAGCGTGTGCGAGTGAGCACATACGCAGATGAAAGTGCAAAGAGCATGCGGGAGTGGGCAAGAGCCTGTCTGCTTTCAGTGCGCGCAGGAGCCCACGCCAGGGCTCTCCAGGAGCACTTTAGGCTGGACAGAATCAGGTCAGCTGCTGATTGGTTCAGGAACCAAGAGCTACCGAGCAGCAGAGAGATAGCAGGGGAGGTGTGGGCTCCAGAAACAGTGCAGTGGGAGCAAGCCTGCTGGAGGTTGAAGATCTCTGGAGGAAGCGGAATCAGCTCTCCCATCGCTGTGTGTTACAACATCGCTGCGTGGCTCTTCCGAATGTCATTTGTGAAAGATCCAGAGAAAAAGTTTATCTAAAACTGTCACAGGCTCTGAAAGGCAATGGGCAGCCCTGACTGTGAGAGACTCTGATTTTTGTCTTTTGAAGGGGAGTGAAGGAAAACAGGTACACTTAGAAACTCTTTTAAAAGGAGAGCTGTGGCACCCTGGCTGGTGTAGCTCAGTGGATTGTGCGCGGGCCAGAGGATCACGGTTTGATTCCCAGTCAGGGCACATGCCTGGGTTGCAGGCCGGTTCCCTGCAGGCCAACTCCCAGCAGGGGACGCACGAAAGGCAACCATACATTGATGTTTCTCTCCCTCTGTCCTTCCCCTCTAAAGATAAATGAATAAATAAAATCTTTAAAAAAAAAAAAGGAGAGCTGTGGCAAGACCTAAGACTTGGCTAGGACCAGGGGCTCACACATGCGTGCTCGCGGGTGCAGCGGCTCTGCTAACCAAGAACTCAGAGGGTAGAGTCACACTGAAGGGACATAGGACCCGACCCCGCACCGCTGCTGGTCCAGAGGCTGTTCAGAGTGGAGGATTTGAGCCTGTACCCCCTGCAAGAGAGTGGCAGGCTGGGGTGGGGGTGGGGGGGCAGGTGGCGTCTGGTGAGGTCTAGAAGGCAGGAGTTAAACCTGAGATTTGCAGCTATAAGCCAAATCCCATCACAGTCAGGTGAGCCCAACCCCCACCTACAGGATTATTGGCTAGGCAGATCAGTGAGGCCAGGCTCAGGAGTCTTCTGCTGGGTAAAGGGAAAAGAAGAAAAAGTTCCAAAAGGGCCATTCACCAGACACTAGGAGCTATACTGTTCCTTGGGCTCTCTGATTCACTAAACCTAGCAGAGCACAGAGAAGAGAGACAGGCGCATCCTGGGGTGTTCAAAGCCCCACCTAGCCTAGGTGTCTAGACAGAGCTGTTACCTGGGCAAACGGGTAAGAGCTGTCCCTTTTACACAGATTATCCCCTCATAAAAAACAGTCAGCTTATTCACCAGAAACCATACATTATTGGAAAGAATCTGGGACAGAACAAGACATGTAGCAAGGGGATGGGGAAACACTCCTACCATGTTTCCTGAAGACTGAATAATGCCCCCCAGGATGACCCAGAGTTCCCACCCACCCATCACCAAAGGCCCCCTGTGGAGGCAGGCGAGGAAGGCACTGGCAGTCTTTTTGGATCACTAAATGAACCACTCCTGCCCACCCTGATGGAAAGACAGCAGAGCAGAACAGTGGGGTCCAGCCAAATCTGAAGGAGACAGCCACAGACTATGGATCACATGTAGTCTTGAAAAGGCAACTAGCGCTAGACCGGGACACCATCGAACACCATTAGGGGCAATTTCAGAAAGAGAAGACAGTGGTAAACACTAGATTCTACTGAGATGAATCCCACCACAGTCTTTTTCATGATTGGTATTATTTTCTCTCCAGCATAGCTTTTTAACATTCATTTCTTATCCTTTGAGTTTCTGCCTAATATGTTACCAGATTTTATACTACAGTTTGTTTCAAATCTCATATTTTGCTCCTCACTTATCTCACTCCATTTTGCCTTCTTCCTTCCTTTTCATAATTTTGTTTTAAATTATATTTCTCTATTGCTACAAGTTGTTTCAGTCTCACACTCTTACTATTTCTCTCCCCACCAGCCTCTCAAAACTATTTTTCTTGCCATGAGTTATCTCACATTCTTTTTCCTGTTCTTAAAATACCCTTATTCTCTCCCTACCTTTATCAATCTATGCTTGTTAGTTGTGGATAAGGTTGTGGTTGTTGCATTTCTTCAATTTTATTTATAGATTAAATATTTGCAACTATTTTGTATTTCCAATAGTTACAGAACAGACCCAGAAGGGGGGCGAATGGTATACTAATACCTAATGGACCCAGTCTTGTGCTCTGGGGGTTCACCATTGTACTAGATTTCCCTTGCTCACTGCCAGGGAAAGATGTCTCTCAATGTCAGAGATTGGTGAAAAGGCAAGGGATTATTTATTTAAAAAGTTATACAGACTTAGAGTAATGACTTTATATCTTCATTAAAAATACTAAAGTCCTTAGAATACCCACAAATACACAGTCTGGGGTGCCGCTGCCCGCAGCAGCAAGGGTGGATCGCGAGGTGAGGCGGTGGACTAAAGAATGGAGAGGACCATAGCTCTGCTGGCAAATGGCGAGTTTATTCAAGGAACTGCTGGCTTATATGCAGAACTACAGTGGCCTGAGAACAATGCTGTTTTACAAAAGTTTGTACATTCCCGAAGGCTATCAAGAGGGCAAGATGTTCTCATATCCTGAGAACATGAGCCCAAAGATAGCAGTGTCCTCATGACTATCACTTTCCTGGAACATGACGCATATGCCAAGATCTTGTTCTTTCCTTCAAGGCTGAGAAGGAGAAGGTCCGGAAGATGTCAAGATACCCGCCAGCTCCAGGAACCAGAAACCAAGTCCCGCCACCGTTTTTACAGTGGGGGCTCTGTCCTTGGTTCCCTGCGGCCTGGTGGGCTCCCACACTGGGGTACAGTATTTCAGGAAAAGAAGTAGAAGTCTGTGGTTCAGGCAGCCCCTGAGTTCTGGCACCATCAGCTGTGTTGCCACCACAATGTCCAGTTAATCCAAGACCATGTGGCACCTTCTCATGGCCCACCAGCAAGAATCCTTATATCCCTTTTCTTCTAGGCAAAGTCTCTCCTGTTTCCTAAGCCACATGGCAAAAAGGGAGCACCCTAAAGCTATACAGTCCCAACTTTTGCCAAACCAATGTGGTCCCAAAAAGCCCTGTATGGCTGCCACGCCTGTGTTTTAAAGCCCAGAGCCAATCTTCCTCTGCAGCCCCATTTCCTACTCCCCCCACAGTGAGTTATACCTGCTAGCGTTCCTGCATTCTTCCAGCTTTACTGGGCTGCCATAGTAAGTCTGAGCAGGCATGGCCCCATGGTATGGAGCTAATCATCTGCAAGCTTTTACACAGGAGCTGTACCCAGAGGGAGTTGCCTCCCAGTTACAACACGTGTTGAAGTCACTCCCAACTCCCTGACTCAAAGCATGGCAACAGCTCTTTAACACATCTATGAAACCAATTAAAGGTTATAGATATGTTAAATGACCATTCTAGAGGTTATTTGTAAAACTGTTGCTATTCAAAACATATTCAAAACAACTCTCAGTGGCCCTGCTCCATGTGTCCCATCCCCAGCTCTGACTTGTGGGGGTGAAGACATCATTTATATGCATCTATCTATATCTATATCTATATCTATATCTATATCTATATCTATATCTATATCTATATCATCTATATCTATATTTATATCTATATATAAATTTCCTGGACACCCTGAATTCTGGACCCCATTACAAATTCCCATTTGGGCCCCCACTTGGCTGTACTCTGTTATAAAATCTCAAATTTTACTGTTCCCCTCTCCTGATCCATTGTGCCTTCCTCCTGCCATTTTTGATAGTTTTAAATTTTAATTTTCCCTGCTTTAGCCTGCTTTTAATTCCCCACTTTTAGTGTTCCTTCTCCTATTATCTCAAAATCACTTCTTTTCCTTCTAGACATCTCTTAAGCTTTTCTTTTCTTTCTTTTTTTCCTTCCTTCCTTCCTTCCTTCCTTCCTTCCTTCCTTCCTTCCTTCCTTTATTTCTTTCTTCCTTTCTTCCTCTTATTCCCAGCCCAACTATATTAATCTTAGCCCATTTGTTGTTGATATTGCTGTGGTGGATCTTTTTCTTCAATTTGGTCCCTATTATATATACATATTTTAAACTTCTATTTAAACTTAATACTACATGTTTCCTTTCTCTTACTTCATCCCCGACACCCACCTTTTTATTTATGAAGTAAGTTTTATTGTCTGCCTCTCCTCCTTGTTTTTAATCCCTACTCTTATTATTGCTCTTTCTTCTACCCTCACAAAAATCACTTTTCTTTCAGTTAGTCATCTCATATTCATTTTTCTTTTCTAATACTATTCTTAATCTCTTTATGCATTTATTAATGTTAGCTTGTTTGTTGTTGATAGTGTGGTTGTGGTTTGGGGTTATTTTTGTTCATGTGGGTTGCTTTCTTGGGCTGTTTGGTGTTGTTCTGGAAGTACCTGTACAACAGCATACAAAACATTTTGGGCAGAGAGACTCAGTCAGCCAGCCAGCTAGAAGGATGGACCCACCAAAGAATGACCCAACAATAAACCAACCCCAATTACAACCAAAGAGAACACATAAATGGCATAAAGGGCATGCCCAGATCATAAAGCTCAGGAGATCAAGGAGACCATACCACTGGGTCCCACAGGTCTCCTAACATAGAAGGTCACACCACAAAGACAGGAAGTCAAAGCAGATCAATCTAATGTGCAAAAATAAAAAAAAAGGAGAGTCACCTGAAATGTGGAGAAAAAGAAACAAAACCCAAATTGAAAAGAAAGGAGGAATCCCCAGAAAGACTGTTAAATGAAATGGAGACAAACAAACTATCAAACACTGAGTTAAAAATAATGGTTATAAAGATGCTCAAGGAGCTCAGTGAGAGCTACAAAGAACTCCAAGAAAGCTACAAGGAACTTACTGTGAACTATACCAGTATGAAAAAGGACACAAAGACTATCAATAAGACCCAAGAGGAAATGAAAAACACAAATCTGAAAGGAAGAACACAGTAGAAGGAATTAAAATCAGGTTAAATAAAGCAGAAGATCAAATCAGTGAGCTGGATGACAAGGTAGAAAACAGTTCCCAGAGAGAGAGCAACAAACAAAATAAGACTCAATAAGAATGAAGAGGGCTAAATGGAGCTATAGGACAATATGAAATGTTACAGTATATGCATAGGAGGAATACCAGAAGGAGAAGAGAAGAAAGGAATAGAAAACTTATTTGAAAAAGTAATGACAGAGTACTTTATTAACTCAATGAGAGAAGAATTCATGCAAGTCCAGGAAACACAGAGGGTGCCAATCAAGATGAACCCAAAGACCCCACTGCAAGACATATCAAAATTAAAATGGCAAAGTTCAAGGACAGAGACAGTCTTAAAGGCAGCAAGAGAGAAACAGCTAGTAACATACAAATGAGCTCCTTTAAGGCTATCAGCAGATCTCTCAAAAGAAACACAACAAGCCAGAAGGGAATAGCAAGAAATATTCCAAATAACAAAAAGCAAAGGCCTGAAAGCAAGACTGCTCTACCAAACAAGGCTGTCATTTAAAATGGAAGGTGAGAGAGAGGCAAGATGGTGCGGTAAATGGAAGCCACAGTAACTTCCTCCCAGTACCAATCTGGGATTACAACTAAATTGTGGAGAAATCACCCAAAACAAACACCTGAACAATAACAAGAGAGAAGCCTATTACCCTTGACAGAAAGAAGAATCAGCTTCAGCTCTAACTGACTGATAAGGAGTACTGTGGACACTAGAGAAGGTTGGCTGGGCACCCACAAGTGGCAGTGCCAGAGGAATAATTAAGCAACTGGTTGGATCCCCCTGAAAAATGTGGGTTCTAAACCCTAAGCTGGGATCCTGAGCCTAGAGCACCAGACCCCAAAATGTACACTGATAACCAATGATGAAAAGTGACAGGGTTCCTCTCTGCCAGAGACAGATGGCTGGAGACACAAAGAGCTGTTTAAAAGGCCAACACACAAATTTTCATTTGAAGTCACTTATCCAGGCCTCTAGTAAAGGTGGTGAAGACTGGGTTAGAGACATCTGAGGAGAAACGGGATGGGAGCTTTTTGGGAGAGAGCTTATAACTCAGCTTCCAAGATACCAGTGCTGAGTATTCCTCATGTGACAGTAGCCATCCCGCTCAGGCAAACCACTCCCCTGTGAGTGGCAGCAGCCTGGGGGGAAAACAACAACCTTGCCCCCAAGAAGGACTCTGCCCTGACTCTGTGGTGCTTAAGCCTGACTACTGATTGTGACTAGACAAACAACTGAAAAAGACAGCCACAGAGAGTAGATTCCTGGCAGTTTTGGAACAGGCTGCCTAAAGTCTGCAGGGGCCAACATCTGACTTCACCAGCGGTGAAGGAAAGGAAAAGGAAAGGACCCAGAAAGGAAAAACAGTGGTAAATACTAGAGGCTACTCGGACAAAAATCCACTGTGGTCTTTATGATTATTGATATTTTGTTTTCTTTGTAGCTTTTTAACATTTATTTCTTGTCCATGAAATTTGTGCATATTAAGTTACTAGATTTTATTATAGTTCATTTATCTCCTTTCTTATAATAGTCTTAATCTCTTTATACTCTTATTAATACTGGCTCATTTGCTGTTGATAGTGAGATTACAGAGGGGGGAATATTTTTATGCATTTGGGCTTGTTCCCTGGGCTTTGTGGTTTCATTCTGGTAGCACTTGCACAATAGCATACAAGATGTGGTAAGTGGAGTGACTCTCAGTCAACCAGCTGGAGGGAAGGACCTACCAAAGGATGATCCAACAACAATCAAAGCCCAAAGACATTCAGAGAAGCAACATAAACAGCATAAAGGGCATCTCACGAGCATCAAGTTCAGGAGATAAAGGAGATTGCTCCACTGAATCTCATAGGTCTCTCACCATAGAAGTTTGTGGTCTCACACCACAAACTCAGTGAGTCGAAACAGATCAATTTAAGAAGCAGAGGTAAACAAGAAGAGTATCACAAATAATTAGAAGACAAAGAACTGCCAAATGAAAGGAAATTAAAACCATAATGAAACACTGCTTCTCACCAGTCAGAATGGCTGTCATAACCAAATTAACAAACAAGTGCCAGTGAGATTGTGGAGAAAAGGGAACCCTAGTGCAAGACATATCAAAATTAAAATTTGCACTGTTGGTGCAAATGCAGATTGGGGTAGCCACTGTGGAAAATAGTATGGAATCTCCTCAGAAAGCTAAAAATGGAACTGTCGTTTGACCCACCAATTCCACTGCTGGGATTATACCCTAAGAATCCTGAAACACCAATTCAAAAGAACCTATGCACCTCAATGTTAATTGCAGCACAATTTACAATAGCCAAGTACTAGAAGCAAAAAATAGTTCATCAATAAATGAGTGGATCAAAAAACTATGGTATGTTTACACAATGGAATACTACACAGCAGCCAGAGATGTTGAAATAAAGAACAAATTGACAGTAACCAGAGGGGAGGTGTGAGGAGATAATGACGGAAAAGGGGAAGGGTCATCAAGGAATATGTATAAAGGACACATGGATAAAGCCTAAGGGGCAGGTAAGATCAAGGGTGGGAGGTGGAGATGGCTGGGGTAGTGGGAGTGGTGGGGTAAAATGGAGACAACTATACTTGAACAACAATAAAAAAGAGAAAGTGAGAGAGAAAAATAAAATAAAAGGCAAAAAATGGAGTTTCCCAGCAAGAAGTCTAAAAGAATATATCTCTACCAAACCAGCATTGCAAGAGATGTTAAAGGGACTGCTTTAAAGAAATGATGAAAAAGAGAGAGAGTAACACAGGTACAAAGAGAAAAAATAGCAATGAATATTTACCTATCATTAATAACCTTAAATATAAATGAATTAAATGCTCCAATTAAAGGATATAGGGTAGCTGAAGGAATAAGAAAACATGACCCGCATATATCAAAAAGATCTACATAATGACAATGAAGGGATAGAAAAAATATCCCAAGCAAATACACACAAAAAGTTAGAGTATCAATACTTATAACAGACAAAATAAATTTCAATACAAAGGCCATAAAAAAAGACAAGAAGGACACTTCATAATAATTAAGGGAATAATCTATCAATATGATATAACCCTTGTAAACATATATGCACTCAACATAGGAGCACCCAAATGTATAAGGAAAATCTTGGAGGACTTCAAAAATATATTGATAGGAACACACTCATAGTAGGGGATTTTAACACTCCATTGTCATCAATGGAGACATCTTTCAAGCAAAAAATCAAAAGAATACTGTATCATTGAACAACATTGTACATCAAATGAACTTAATTGATGTATGCAGAACCTTTCACCCCAAAGAAGCAAAATATTCATTCTTTTCAAATGCACATGAAACATTTTCAAAAATAGACCATCTGGTAGGACACAAACAAAGCCTCAACAAATTCAACAAAGTTGAAATCATATCAAACACTTTCTTGGATCGCAATGGTTGGAAACTAGAACCCAACCTCAAGAAAAAAACTCAAAAACACTCAAACTCATGGAGACTGAATAACATACTATTAAATAATGAATGGGTTAACAATAAGATCAAGAAAAAATCAAAAAGTTTCTGGAAAAAAATGAAAATGAACACATGACAGCCCAAAACCTATGGGACACAGCAAAGGCAGTCCTAAGAGAGAAGTTCATTGAAAGTCAGGTCTACCTGAGAAAGATAGAAAAATTTCAAATAAACAACCTAAACCTATATCTACCAGAACTGGAGGAACAACAAAAAACAAAGGCCAGAGAAAGTAGAAGGAAGGAAATAATCAGCTCAGAGCAGAATTAAATGACATAGAGACTAAAGAATAATCCAAAGGATCAATAAATCCAGGACTAGTTTTTTTGAAAGATAAATAAAATTGACAAGACTTTAACTAGATTTATCAGAAAAATAAAGGCAGAAGACCAAGTAAATAAAATCAGAAATTAAAGAGGAGAAATTGCAATCAATACCACAGAAATACAAAGGATTGTCAAAAATTACTATGAACAATTACAGGCCAAGAAATTTGACAACCTGGGTGAAATGGACAAATTTCCAGAAACGTATAATTTTCTAAAACTGATTTAAGAAGTACAAATCCTGAATAGACCAATAACAACCTATGAAAATGAGGCAGTAATCAAAAAACTCTTGGCACACAAAAGCCCTGGACTGGTCAGCTTCACAGGCAAATTTTACCAAACATTCAGGAAAGAACTAATCTCTATCCTCAAACTACTCAAAAAAATCCAAGAAGAGGGAAGCCTCTAAACCTTTTTTTATGAGGCAAGTATTTTACTAATTCCAAAATCATGTAAAGACACAATGAAGAAAGAAAACTACAGGCCAATATTGCTTATGAACATAGATGTTAAAATCCTCAACAAAATATTAGCAAACTAGATCCAGCAATACATTAAAAAGATCATATATCATGATCAAGTGGGATTCATCCCAGGGATGTAAGGGTGGTATGATCTTCACAAACTAATAGATGAAATATGCCACATGAACAAAAGGAAATACAAAAATACATGATCATATCAATAGATAAAAAGCATTTGATAAAGTACAGCACCCTTTTATGATAAAAATACTCAGTATAGTGGGGATGGAAAAAGCATACTTCAACATAATTAAGGCCAGATATACAAAACCTATAGCCAACATGATACTCAACAAGCAAAAACAAAAAGCTTTTTTCCTAAGGTCAGGAACACGACAAGGGTGTCTGCATTCACCACTTTTATTCAATAGAGTATTGAAAGTTGTAGCTATAGCAATCAGATAATAAAAAGAAATAAAAGGCATCCAAACTGGAAAGAAGGAAGTAAAACTGTCATTATTTGCAGATGACATGATAGTGTACATAGAAAACCCTATAAATGCCAAGAAAAACTACTCTACCTAATAAGTGAATTTGGCAAAATAGCAGGATACAAAGTCAATATTCAGAAATTGAAGGCATTCTTTATGCTAACAGTGAATTATCAGAAACAGAAACCAGAAAAAAATTCATTTACTATAGCAACAAGAAAATAAAATACCTAAAAATAAACTTCACCAAGGAAGTAAAACAACTGTACTTATAAAGGACAGAACACTGAAGAAAGAAATTAAGAAAGAGATAAATAAATGGAAGCATATACTGTGTTCATGAATTAGAAGAATTAATATCTTTAAAATGGCCATACTACCCAAACCAATCTGTAGATTCAATACAATCCCTATTAAAATACCAATCACCCCTGGCTGGTGTAGCTCAGTGGATTGAGCGCAGGCCTGCGAACCACACGATCATGGTTCGATTCCCAGTCAGGGCACATGCCTGGGTTGCAGGCCAGTTCCCAGCAGGGGACTCATGAGAGGCAGCAATACATTGATATTTCTGTCCTTCTCTCCTTCCCTTCCTCTCTAAAGATAAATAAATAAAATCTTAAAAAAACAAAAACAAAACTGTGTTTAAAAAAATGAAATAAAATACCAATCACATATTTCACAGAAAAATATTTCTGACCTAGAAAAATATTTCAAATATTTATATGGAATTAAAAATGACCCTGAATTGCTGAATAGTGTCAACAATTTTGAGAAAGATGAACAAAGTAGGCAGGATCACAATAACTGATATCAAACTATATTACAAGACCACTATAATTGAAACAGTCCAGTATTGGCAGAAAAACAAACATGTAGATCAATGGAACAGAATACAATCATGTGTCTATGGTCAATTAATAGTTGACAAAGGGGCAGAAGCATAAAATGGAATAAAAATAGCCTTCCAAAAAATGGTGTTTGGAAATCTGGACAGATATATGCAAACATATGAAACTAGATCACCAACTTACACCATACACAAAAATAAATTCAAGGTGGATAAAAGACTTAAATATAAGTCATGACACCATAAAAGTCCTAGAGGAGAACATAGGCAAGAAAATCTCTGATATCCCATGCAGCAATATTTTCACTGATATGTCTCCTAGGACAAGGGATAGAAAGAAAAGAATAAACAAATGGGACTACAGCTAAGTAAAAAGCTTCTACATGGATAAAGAAAACACCAGCAAAAGGAAAATTTATCCTACCTCGTGGGAAACATTTTCCAATGATACCTCGGATGAGGATTTGATCTCCAAAATATATAACGAACTCATATGACTCAACAACAGGAAGTCAAATGATACAATTAAAAAAAATGGGCAAAGGATCTGAACAGACACTTCTCCAAAGAGATCATACAGAGGGCCCAGAGGTATAAGAAAGGATGCTCAGGATCACTAACCATAAGAGAGATACAAATTAAAACCATGATACCACCTCACATGGTCAAAATGGCCATGATTAACAAATCAACAAACAAATGCCAGCGAGGTTGTGGAGAAAAAAGAACATTAGTGCACTGTTGATGGAAATGTAGACTGGTGCAGCCACTGTGGAAAGCAATGTGGTGCTTCCTCAGAAAGCTAAAAATAGAACTGCCTTTTCATCCAGGGATTCCTCTGCTGGAATTATACCCTAAGAATCCTGAAACACCAATTCAAAAGAACATATGCACCCCAATATTCACTGCAGCACAATTTACAATAGCCAAGTGTTGGTAGCAACCTAATAGCCTAGTGTTGGTAGCTCATCGGTAAATGAGTGGATCAAAAAACTGTGGTACATTTACACAACGAAATACTATGCAGCAGAAGGGAAAAAAAGGGGGGGCTCCTACCATTTGTGACAGCATGAATGGAACTAGGGAGCATGATGCTAGTGAAGCAAGCTAGGCGATGAAAGACAACTACCATTGATCTCACCTGTAAGTGGAACCTAATGAGAAAAACAAATGATGAGCAAAAAACAAAACAACCCCCCCCCCCCCCCCCCGGAGTCATGGAATCAAGGAACAGACTGACAGTGACCAGAGGAGAGAGGGGAGGAGGTAACAAGTGAGAGAGGAGAAGGGTCTAGTCAAGGAACATGTATGAAGAACCCATGGACATAGACAACAGGGTGTGGACTGACTGTGGGGGTGAAGGGGGTGTCAGGACAAGGGAGATCAACAGAGGGAAAATTGGGACAAGTGCAATAGAATAACACTAAAAATAAAAAATAAATAAATAAATAAGGAGCAGACCAAACTGACATTTCAAATAAAAAATTTAAAAAATGAATAGGCGTTTTCTACAAAATAAAGTTTTCAGGTAGTACATTTTAATTTGGCTCAATTATATGTATCAATTACATTTTAATTTGCTTTCTGCTGCTATACATTAGTTTGCATTTTCTAGAATTTTATATGAATAAAACAATGCAGAATGTATTTTTTTTGTCTGGCTTCTTTTAGAGTAACTATTTCGAGATTTATTCACATTGTCATGCACGTGAACAACTCACTTGATTTTTATTGCTGGGTAGTATTCCAGTGTATGAATATACACAACTTTTCCATTCATCTATTGATGGAAATTTGAGTTGTTTTCAGTTTTGGCTACAAGTAAAGGTGCTATGAACATTCGTGTACAAGTCTTTGAATGGACATATGCTTTCATTTTTCATGGGTAAACACCTATGAGTGGAATGGCTGCATACTATGATGTATGTCCAATTTAACTTTTTAAAATATTCAAAGTGTTGAACAAAGTGGTCACACTGATGCAGACCCACCCCAGCCTGTGGGATCCATGTTGTAGCCACGATGAACAAATTCACATGGAGTACAGAAGTCCTATGGAGAAAAAAGGGTTGTCATGGGCCATTATCTGAGTGAGAGAGAGCCCCGACCCCTGCCTGGACAGGCTTATATTGCTTTTCTGGGTACATTACATTGAGGATGGTCCTCATTTACTATACACAGGTTCACTTTAGGTGGTTACCTTTTACAGATAACAAAGGAGAGGAGTTGCTAATTACTACAAAGGAAAAGGGTATTTGCAAATGCAAAGGAAAAAGTGGTTGAACTGGTTATACCTGTTCTTGGGAGGTTTAGCATAGATTTTAGGAAGTTACTTTAAAGATATGCATAGCATAGATTTTAGGAAGTTACTTTAAAGATATGCATTGAACATTCGATGCCTCAATTCAGGATGAGGAAGTTTTAGCAAAAAGCAAGTCTCATAGCAGCCTAGGTACAATGCAGGCCTGATTCCCCACAGGAAAATCAATTTGTGGGTTTGGCTTCCTGTGTGCTGACCTCACTCCCCATCAGTTTTCCAAATCAGGGGCTGGGCTACATTCGCCATATCACATGGACAGGTTCCCTATATGATACCATTTTACATTCTTGCCAGCAGTTTAAGAGAGTTCCAGTTCTTCCACATTCTTGCTAGTACTTGTGTGGTCACTCTTTAGTTTTAGCCATTCTAATAGGATTATAGTAGTACCTTATTACAATTTTAGTTTGTATATTCCTAATGAACAATCAAAATCTTTTCATGTATTTATTTGTAGTGTGTAGATCTTCTTTGGTTCCAGTGTCTTCAAAATCTTTTATCCATTTTATTATTGAGTTTTATTGAGTTTGGAAGTTATCCATACATTCTTGATACAAGTCCTTTATCAGACATATGATTTGCAAATATTTTATCCAATTCTATGGTTTGCTTTTCATTCTCTTTATAGCATCTTTTTTTATTCTAACTCAACAGCATGCTCATTGGTTTTAGAGAGAGGGGAAGGTAGAGAGAGAGAGGGAAAGAAATACCAGTGTGAAAGAGAAATATTTATTAGTTGCCTCTTGTATGTGTCTTGACCAGAGATCAAACCTGCAACATAGGCATGTACCCTGATTGGTAATCAAACCTGCAAACTTTTGGTTACAGGACAACAATCCAACCAACTATGCCACCCTGGCCAGGGCATACTCTCTTTACAGTGTCTTTTGAAAAAATGTTTATAATTTTAATGAAGTCCACTTTATCACTTTAATCACTTTTGTGCTTTTGGCATCATATTAAGAAATCTTTCCCCAGTTCAAGATCATACATGTTTTTATTCTATATTTTCTTCTAGAAATTTTGTAGTTTTAGGTTTAAACTTTAGGTCTCATCCATTTTGAGATAATACTTTTGTGTATTGTGTAAACTATGGATCAAATTCTTTTATATTTCTATGTGGGGCTATCCAATTACTCCAGCGCCTCTTATTGAAATTCTTCAACAATGAAATGCTTTGTCATTTTAATCAAAAATCAGTTGTCCATATATGTGTGGGTCTATTTCTGGACTCTACTCTTTTCCATTGATTCATTTGTCTTTCTTGATAATAATTCCCTAGTGTACTGTCTTGATTCTTATAGCTTTACAATGTCCAAGTCAGCTAATATTAGTCCAACTTTCTCTTCTCTTTCAAAGTTGTTTGGTTAGTCCAGGTAATTTGCTGTTCATATTATTTTTAGAATCAGTTTGTCAATTTGTAAAATAAAGCCTGGTATGCTATAATTTTGGTTGGTATGACATACAATATATTGATCAATTTTGGAAGAATTGACGTATTAAGAATATGGAACCTTCCAACACATAAATGTAGTGTATCTGTCATTTATTAAAAATTTTTTAAATTTATCTCAGCAATGTTTTATATTTTTAGTGTAGTTATTTCACATTTTTGCTAGATTTACCCCTAAAATTTTTATAGTTTTATGCTACTGTAAATTATATTTTTAAATTATAGTTTTCATTGCTTATTACTAGTATATAGAAAGCTACTGATTATTGTATATTTCTCATGAATGTGTCAATATCTCTAACCTCATTTATTAGTTCAAGTGGCTTTTTAAAAAATATTTTTTAAAGATTTTATTTATTTATCTTTAGAGGGGAAGGGAAGGAGAGAGGGAGAGAAATATCAATGTATGGTTGCCTCTCGTGCACCCCCTGCCGGGAACTACATCCCCTGCTGGGAACTGGCCTACAAACCAGGCTTGTGCCCTGACTGGGAATCAAACTGCGATCCTCTGGTTCACAGGCCCACACTCAATCCACTGAGCTACACCAGCCAGGGCTCAAGTGGCTTTTTTTATGGATTTTGTCAGATTTTCTACAAGAAATTTTAATATGAAAGTAGTATAAGAATGCCAATTTTTTATCTATCTTGGGAATAGGAAGAGACAGTACTAGAAACAACTGTTCCGAGGGCTTTTTCCATAAGACAAAGCATGGGGTAAAACAGGAAATGGGGTAAGAGCTGAAAGAGGTTCATGTGACAGGTGCTTTAAAAGATAATCTAATATGTTCTTTATGCTAATAGACATACTCTACTAAAGATAGAAATTTTGCTGATGCAGGAGAGAGTGGGGAAGATTGTAAGAACAAAATCCTAGAGGAATTGAGGGGGCACAAGATCTTGTGCACACACTACAGTGTTCTTTTTATTCAGATTATGAGGGAAGGGAGAGCATTTGGTACAAATATACATAGGTTGGCAGATTTGGTGGCAGGAGTAGGTGGACGTTCTCTGTTCCTGTGGTTGTGGTGAAAACAGAAGAAGGGTCATCACTGAGAAGGAGAACTATGGGATTGCTGTAGATTTCAGGAGGGAAGAGAAAAGGAAAAATTGTGCATTTGGAAAATGGGAAGTGATTGGACCAGGAGAATGGCATTGGATTGCAGCCAGCACCAAGGCTCATCTCAGATAAATGGGCTTAGAATAAGACTAGTGGGCATAATTTTGTGTTTCTCCAAGAATGTATTCTTGAACTTGGATGTAGGAACAGAGTAGAGAAAGTGTTGGATTTAAAGTGGGCTGGGTTCTCACACTAGTCTGACTGCAGAAGAGAAGGTAAGATTGTGCTCAGTGCCTTAGCAGGGTGGGGGCATCTTGGGTTCAGATGAACAATCCAACCTATAAGAAACAATGGATTCCACAAAGTCCCAAGTTTACTTAGATTTAAGAAATAATAAAAGATGGACAACAAAAGATGCAGAGTGATGGCGTAGAAAAGGTCTGTGACCCTTCAATGAACTACCAATTTCCCCATCACTCTGCTCTTGGGATATACATACTCAAGATAACATTAGCCCAGGGAAGCTACGTGCTCAGAATCTCCAGCTTTTACACTTAGATGTCATAGAGCTCATAGAGGTCATAGAGCTCCTCAGGAGCAAGTTCTCAACTCACTGCTTCTAAGTGTTTGGCCTAATACCTAGTCCTCAACCATATTCTCATTCATCAATTTGGTATAAGGTGGACTACTATGGACTCCTTGTGTTCAAGCTTCAGTAGGGACTTAAATGCTAGCCAAATTCTCAGGCGTCCCTGAGGCTAGAGGAAAGATCACAGAACCAGCTGTTAATCCTTTTCTTCTAAAAAGAAAATGACTGTTATTATGAACCATGATTTTTAAGCTTGATAAAAAGGGAAATAACATCAAAGGGGATAAAGATCAATGGTTTGGGGTATCATTGGAGTCAAAGGAATGACGGAATTGTGTTAAGTTCTATATATATGGAGGGTCATAGGTGGCTGGGGTGCTTGGAGATGAGATAATACAGGTTGCAGTTGTTGGAAGGGTCTAGATTTGACTTTGGGAGTAATTGGCTGAGATGGGTCGGGGACAAGAGCACTGAGCATGAGCAGGTCAAGAGTCATCTACTGGTTAATAAACATACATTCTTTAATCTGTACAATTAAGATATACTAAGATACTAATTTTTGACTGCTTGGGTTTGACTGCTGCTTCTAGAAAAAACTAAAAATGACTTGCAATAGCATGGGTGCTTAACAAAATTTATTGTTTTGTTGCATTTAGAATAATTCATCCTTTAAGTGTGATTTTTGTATCTTAAGCTATATTCCCATCTTATTACCAGATCAACTTTCCTCTTCACAGTGGGCCCAAAGGTCAGTTTTCTCTTGTCCTTTCACTGTACTCTTTCTTGCTGTCAGCATCCTTTCTTTTGATTCATCCCACCATTATGCCTCCTCAGTGTCCACACCAACAGCCTGTGTATACTTGAATGCATTCAGTAATGAAATATGTGAGACAAAACAAGCATTTTGGGTATTGTATTGATGTCTTTACCATTTCTATTTATACTGACAGCCTCAAATTTCTGTATGCTGCAATAAATACAACTATACCTAGGTATTTCTCTATACCAAGGTAGCATTCCATTTTTCATGTTGCTTTATAACTTATAAATCTTCTTTCTCATTTAAAACGTGTTTCCAAAACTCAACACTGTTGCTTACATTCCACATTATATTAAGTACATTCTGTAGAAAAAAAAGGAAAGTAGAAGGGAATTACAACTTGTAAAAATGTACTGTTATTCCAAGCACTGTAATAAGTATTCATGAATGTTGTCTTTTAAAAC
Source organism: Sturnira hondurensis (assembly GCF_014824575.4). Taxonomy (NCBI): domain Eukaryota; kingdom Metazoa; phylum Chordata; class Mammalia; order Chiroptera; family Phyllostomidae; genus Sturnira; species Sturnira hondurensis. Next base: position 5,414,731 of record NW_028081623.1, on the reverse strand, counting down.
TCAGAACAACCATCAGGTCAGCCAAGTTCAGCCAATTCTTTGACAATCTGAGTAAAACTGATGCAAGCCTTGCTTAGCATGTCTCCTTCATGCTAATCCATGTCTCCTTCATGGATTCACAAAACTTTTGTGAATTCCCAGAGTTTGCTGTAGTAGACTTGTTTTTTTATTGTCCCTCTTTCTATTCAGTATTAATTCTTTTTTTAACCCCCTGATTGCAGTTTGTAGATGCACATATTTTCAGGGCTTCTGATTCTTGCCTCCAGGAGAAGAGTACTGCAACAGGTCACACAACTAAGGCTAAGCCATCCTACATGTCCTATCTAGCCCATTGACCACAGAAGTTGAGGTTTCCCTATGTAACCTAATCTGGTCCAACCAAAGAGAATATTTGCACTTTTGTTGCAGTATTTGAAACAAAGGGTCTCTTTCTTGTTCTGGATGGTGTGGCTGTGGTGAGGTGTAAGGCTTGGAGCTGCTGTAGCCATTTGCTATCATGAGGGAAGCGGGTCAGAGGTAAACCTATGTTCAGGTTGAAACATAACCAAGAGATTCAAGGAGAGATGTAGCTCTATTGACATTATAAACCTTTAGTCTACATCAGGCCTACTCATCTCTGTACATTTTAGTTTTGTGAGCCAGCAAATTCCCTATGTTGTCCAAGAAAGTCAGTGTCCAGTTTTGCATTTTGCATGTGATAACAGATACTAGTTTACATTCTGTCACTTCATTCAGATTTTGCCTGAACTCACTGGGTCTCACTATTTTTTAAATCCTCACATCAGGACCTGTTTCCATTGATTTTTAGAGAGAGGAAGAGAGAGATAAACATCATTGTGAGAGAGGAACATTGATCAGTTGTGCCCTGTAGACAGCCCAAGTGGGGATCAAGCCTGTAACCTTGGCATATGCCCTGAGCAGGACTAGAACCCACAAACTTTTGCTGCACAGAATGATGCTCCAATCAAGTTAGTCACATGACCAAGGCCGCATCTCATTTCCTATAGTTCTTTTGTTCACCTGTTGCCGTTGGCTCAGATGTGAAATTCAGCTCTTCTTTGAAAAAAGTGTTCATCACACAAGAATTTGTGTGTGTAGCAGGTTTTGCTGAAGGTTTGGGAATGACGGAGTAGACACAATGCAGAAAAAAAAAATACTAACAACCAGTATATTCAATTAACATTGAAAGCTGTTTGTTTACTGCTGTTTCTCATTCACCCTATGGAATATGGTGGAAAATTTCTCCCCAACCCCCCCAGTGCTCTTAAGAACCCTGTCCTTCTTTTCTGTTCTCCCTAACCTAGAATTTTATTTTAGTTGTCTTTGTTACTTGTCTTCTACAACCTTGCCTTTGGGCCTTCCTGGATAAGCAATTTATCAAATATTTTCCTGAAGAAATAAAATTCCTACTCTAAAAAGATAATCCTGAATGGTAGGGCTAGATAATTATGCCCTTACATACATTCTGCTCTGTTTCATGGGTGTCATCCCTGTTTTTTAGTCCAGCACTTCCAACTATAATTTTGTAATTAAGTAAATGTTTAAGAATTATAAATGTTACTCATTCATGTTCTGTATGGATCTGTCTGCCTACTTGATATGGGGATTTGGCACATACAAAAATGTTATAACTAGAAATGCTATTAAAAGTCTAACACCTTCACTCAGGGCCAATGTCATAAGGATGTTAGTGGCAGAGTTAGTAGTGAAATTGGACAATTATTATTATTGGGGTTTTACTTTGAGGCATGTGACAGTCATCTGGGATAGTCTTCAGTTACTGTGACATAGATTTGATACTGATCACAGATGAGGATTTCATATAAGACCTTTAAAGACACTAATTTAATGATTTTTATAAAGCTCCCATTCAGGAAGTATTGCATATCTCCATTTATTCATACTTAAAATTATTTTTGCATATCTCAGTTTACCTATATACAAAATTGTTATATTGGTTTGTTGATGTCTAAGAACCTTTGTAGTTATAATAGTTAAAACACTGCAATCAGTGTCCTCATTGTAAAACCAACATAAAAATTATTTACCTGCTAGAGCCATTATGAGGATAAAATGCATTAATGCATATGAAGTGCTTAGGATAGTACATGGCACATAGTAAATGCCCTACTGTGTCTGCAATTTTCAAACTTTCTGGTCTTAGTACTTCTTTATTATTATAAAGTTATTTAGCGGCCCCAAAACTTTTGTGTTTGTGGGTTATATACAAGAAATTCTAAAAATGTTTATTTGTGGCTGTGGAAGTTTGTTGGATGTACAGAACATCATCCTGTACATCCATAGGTAGGAGGTTTAATTTCGTATCAGGGCACATACCTAGGCTTTCAGTTTGATCTCTAGTCAGGGTGCATAAGGAAGCCAACCAATTGATGTTTCTCTCTCCCTCCCCCCTCTCTCTAATATCAATAAGCATATCTCCTTGTGAGAATTTAAAAACTGTTTATTTGTTAAGTCATTTAAATAATTCCATAATAACATAATTTTTCAATGGAAAAGCCATATTTTCCCCAAATTAAATAATTAGTGAGAAGAGTGGCATTGTTGTATGTTTTTGCAAATCTAATCTTGGTAGTGCCTGGCTTATTGAGAAGATACTTGGAAACATATCTGTTCTCTGCATTCAATCTGCCATGAAATCACAAGTCCAGAAAACTTTGGAAAAACTCCATTGTACTCACCTCATAAAAATGAGAGTGAAAAAAGCAAATCTCATTTTCTTATTATTTTGAGAAAGTTTTGACTCTGTGGGGCCCCTAGAAGAGTCTCAAGGACCCTCGGGAGTCCTCAAACTAAACTATACTTTGAGAACCACTTCTGCATTTTCTATTGTTAGTATTTTTATGATTACTGATAATGGTTATGACAGATAAATGGATTTTTCAAAATTAGAGCTGTGAAGTTCTCTTAATGAAACTGGTTCCATGTAGACATCCATTTAAAAATGCTTGTCTTTGAAAGAGTGGAAATAGGTTAAGATTGAAGTGCTGTGAACTTATTGACAATGAGAAGAGGATTTTCAGTCATATAGAGCTATAGCAATGAAATAAAGAGGAAAAGTTCCTCTCATGTATTCTTTTTAAAAAAACACCTATTTTTATTGTTGACACTATCACAGATATCCCTATTCCCTTCCCCTCATCCACCTCCACCCAGCCCTCATCTTTTCCCTCACACCATCACCACACTGTTTTCTGTGGCTATGAGTTATGTACCTATGTTCTTCAGCTAATTCTTTCACCTTCTTTCATCCAATATACCACACCCCTGCGCCTGGACAGCTGTCAGTTTGTTCTATGTATCCATGCCTTGGTTTCTTTTTTTATTATTATTTTTATAGTATTTATTTCATTGTGGGTTTGACTTGCAATACCTTTTTTTAAAATTTAATTCTTGTTCACGTACAGCTTTCTGTCTTATATTCCCAGCCCTGCCCGCCCCCCACCGCCCCGTGCTCCCCACCTCCCTCCCATTTCTGCCCCCCACCCTTAGTTATTGTCCATGTGTCCTTTATACTTGTTCATGTGAGTCCATACCCTTTTCCCCTATGATTCTCTCCCCTCTCCCCTCTGGACCCTGTCAACCTGTTCCATATTTGAGTGTCATTGGTCATATTTTGCTTGCTTCTTTGTTTTGTTGTTTAGATTCCTGTTAAAGGTGAGATCATATGATATTTGTCTTTCACCACCTGGCTTATTTCACTCAGCATAATGGTTTCCAGTTCCATTCATGATGTTGCAAAGGGTAGTAGCTCCTTCTTTCTTTCTGCTGCGTAGAATTCCATTGTGTAAAAAATGTACCATAGTTTTTTGATCCATTCATTTACTGATGGGCACCTAGGTTGCTTCCAACTCTTGGCTATTGTAAATTGTGCTGCTATGAACATCTACTTTACTAGTTTGTTTTGTTCATTAGATTTCACATAAAAGTGAGATTATTTGGTATTCATCTTTCTCTGACTGATTTACTTCACTTAGTATAATAATATCTAGGTCCATCCATGCCATCACAATTGGCAAGATTTCCTTCTTTTTTTATGGCTGTGTAGAGTACTCTTGCTGTAAGGAGACAGAGCATGTGTTTGTGCCATCATAGAGAATTTTCATGAGAAGTTATGGGTTAGCATTTGGGCTCAGACATCAAAATTACAGGTAGTACAGTGAACTCAGGAGTATTTCATTGACTTTTTTTCTCCAAGAATGTTCAGGGAGAAGAAGATTGCAGAAGACCAAAATGTGCAACTGTCATCAAATCATTTCATGAAAGGGGCAAATAAAAATCAAGTGATAATTGGCTCCCTGTGTTGTTTTTTCTGTTTTCATCTTGGATACAGTCACCTGGTAGAAAGATGACAAAGTCAGGGGTCTAACAATGCATTAGTATGTTCACAGGCCATCCTTGCTAGGAGTCCACAGGCTCTTGAATTCCTCAGCTATTTATTTGAAAGGTCAAATCTTGTCCCATTGTCTCAGGGGGAATTATGTTGTAGAAGAAATCAAATCACAGGTCCTCACAACCAGTGGTGCCTGGCTCAGCATTGCCAAGCCACTCCTCTTCTTGTAGTCCCTGGTGCTTGGTGTGAAGTTTCTCTCCTCTCCCGTTCTCTTATAAAAATAATCATTTGGCTTTGTGTACTTTTCCTATGCTAAATTTCCCTAGAAAGACAAAGATGATAACAACAACAACAACAACAACAACAACAACAAATTCCAGTAATTTTAAGGGCCCACAGAAGTAAAATCCATCTAAATGTTGCTTAAGGAAATTGATGATGGTTGGAAAGACCATTCCAGAAAAATGATCTACAAAACTTGAAAGTATAGACAAAAATGTGGTATTGAGCAGCGTGCAAAGAGAGAAAGCAATGGATCATTCCAAAGGCTGATGGTGCCAAATGAAGTTCTGGAAAAAAATGACCTTAAAAAAAGAGGGCAGTAGTTGTGCCAAAGGGGAATGAACTAAACACTGAAAAGGGAGCCAACAAGAAGTCTTGACTGTATGTACTTACTCCTGCTATGCTGTCTCACATCCACCTGTTACCTGTTTTGCATCAGCCTTGAAAATCATGCAGCAGGTGTGTGGCGAGCAAACTCTAGGGAATTCTCTGCCATGATTCATATTACAGGAAAAAGGCTAACGCCATGTGGACATGTTAAAAAAAAATGGGAGGTCGTGGGAGATTTGGGATAAAACATAAACAGACTAGTTGAAGGATTGGTGAGATGAGTATTTTTAGAGATCAGGAAGCAGAAAAATAAAAGGCAAAGAGAAGTAGAAAAATAAAAATGTAACAAAGGAAAAAGCAATAAGCAAAAGAAAGAACAAGTCTAATGCAGGAGTATAGAATTGAAGTAAACCTACATGTTATAATAGCATAAATGGAAATATAGTAGGAGTGAATCTCTTTTGATTTTTGTTGACCATATTCTCTTGGTTCTGGCATTCTAGGGATACAGAGCTACACAGTACCCAACCTTCAATAGTTTCACTTTCCATAGTTTCAGTTATCCACAAAAAAGTCTGATCCAAAAATATTAAATAGAAAATTTCAGAAAAAAGCAATTTATAGTTTTAAATTGCATGCTGTTTTAAATAGTGTGATGAAATCTCTTATTATCCCACTCTGTCCTGAATGGGACATAATTCATCCCTTTGTTCAATGTCTCTACTTTGTACCCATTAGTCATTTTTTCACTTAGTAGTTGTCTCAGTTATCAGATCAGTTGTTGGAGGTGGGGGAAAAACCACATTCACATAATTTTTATTACAGTATATTATAATTGTTTTATTTTATTATTAGTTATTATTATTAATATCTTACTGTACCTGATTTATAAATTAAACTATTATAGGTATGTATGCATAGGAAAAAACATAGTATATACAGGTTTGGGTACTATAATAGGCTCAGGCATCTACTGTTGGTCTTGGGACATACTCCCCTTGGATAAGGGATGATGGCTAGATTTTCTCTTCTCACCTTAAACATTACAAATGATTTGCTGAATACTGGAGATGACCGATACCTCCACTTTATCTTTGTTCTCTGTGCAACATTTATCTCTCAGTATACTTTGTGGTTTAATGATTAAGATACTGAGAATATCCCTATCATAAGAAGTCGGGGGCTAGGTTTAACTTGTGGTGACCTGTTGTTATCTTGTATACAAAATGGTCATCCCAGGAACAAGGGCAGGTCTAGCTGATCTGTGATGTAAGGAGGGAAACTTAGATGGCTGGAAAAAGCCTAACTTTTGGAAATTTGGTGGAATGAGGGGAGAGCAGAAGAGGTGATGCTAATGTTAAATGTTTCACTTAAGGAATTTTCTTTCCTTAATTCTATTGTAGAAGTGGGAGTAAAAATTAATTAAAATACATCCTGTCCTTTTCAATTTATTTTTTATTTCTAACCTTAAAAATGTCTGCCACCCACATTAATGGTTCTACTCATGCCATTCCTTATGATCTGAATACAAGATGACCTCTGTTTATGTCAAAATCCTCCCACCATCTTCATGGAGTCTTCCTCTGTTCCCCTGCAGAACTCATCTTTCCTATCTCTCTATAATCCTCACATATGAGAAAATAATTAACATTTGCTAGGTACTTACAGAGTGTAACTCAATAAGCTCTTACAAAACATTATCTCCTCAAATCCTTACAGTACCATTGGTGAGCTCTCAGAAACTCCACACAAAAAAAGTTGTTACTTTCCCAAGGCCACACCTAGTCAGAGGTAAGGGATCGAATGGATCTTAATCCAACCCATACTTCGAGGTGCCTAAAAATGTAAGCATCTTCAACCAGGTAGAATCAAATGATCATCACAGATAAATTTTTATACATTCAGTTTATTTTTTAAAACACAGTCTGTGCTGTATTTGAGTCATTTATATATGTCTGTGATTCCCATTAGATTATTAATCTTTGAATATCAAGGAATCAGGTCTTATTCAACTCTCTGTATTATTTAGAATGCCTGTTGGTGGTTACATGTATATCGTTAATTGAACAATTTAAAACTACCTTTGCATTTTTATCTTCACATCCTTCCTGCCATTGCCATGTTAGACTTGGAGACCAGTTCTTCCATTTTATTTGAGTGGGGTCTTGGGCTCCCAACCATACTTTCAGGCCAAACTGATTCATTCTATGTGGAGACTTTTCATTATAGGAGCTCCTAAGAATGGTTTTGGTTATCTATTTTACCTTGGTTTCCTGGTAGGAAGATTTTAATCAGCTGGGCAATGCCAGAACCACCAACTTGTTCAGAGCAGCTTAATGGAGGTGCCAAGAACCTTGATTTTCCCTCAGATGAATGTCACCTGCTACTTTCTTATTGTGGGCAAATTTCTCTATCCCTCATATTCCTAGATTTTTCTTTTTAGAAAGGGGGATAATCATTCATACCCTGAGTACTGTAGTGAAAATAAATCTCAAGCCAAATTTATGATATTTACCATCTTCTCCCAACATAGTCTTCTTTCTAATTCCCCAGCTCAGGAAATAGCATTGCTAGCTGTGCATTTTGTGAAAACCAGAAACACATCTCCTTTTTCCTCAAGTTCCATTAGCAATAAACCACCAAATTCTGTGGATTATATTTCCTCTCTTGAAATCATCAGTTTCCTGCATCACCACCACTATCACCCTATGACTAACTGATCTCACCAAATCCATGTGTATTACTCCCACCCCACTCCTAACTTGCCACTATAGCCAGAGAAATGTTTCAAATTAAATATGAGACTACATTGTTTAAAGTACTCTCAGTGGCCACGCAGTGCTTCCTGCTAAGGTAAGGAACCTTTGATACAACCCTGAGGAGCCAGTGTGCTTTGCTCTGCCTCCAGCCTCTCTCTCCTTTGCTGGCTCCACACAGGTACCTGGCTTTCTTTGAGCTCCAATATCCCATGTTACTCCCCACGTTTTGCACATTTCCTCTGTGGAGAATGTTTACCCCCATCACCCAATATCCCCCTTCCCTGTGTTTACCTAACATTCTTTCAGTTTTAGTTTATTTCAAGTCAATCGCTTAGATAAATTTGCTGACTCCCCTTTGCTCATATATACACCCAACATTAGGTCAATTCCTCTCATATAGGTTGTCATATTACTCTTGCTTTTTTTCCCATAGCTCTCGGCATAGTTTAATTTTTTACATTTCTGTGATTGTTTGACAAATATCTTTTGAAACCACTAGAATGTAAAATTTCTGAGGGACTATGTCTGCTTTGCTATGTCACTAGTACATAATACAGTACCCGGCACATAGTACAGGCCCCATAAATATGTATGGAATGAACCCCGTTTAGAATGTTCCTTGACTTCCAGGTTTCACACCAAAAGCTCCATCTTTGAATTCAAAGCAGGTTCAAATCATGGCCCAGTTTATCTTGGGCACTTATCTTCCATTTTTTTAGTCTCATCTGTAAAATGGAAATAATTGTATCTGCCTTACTGAATTGCGTTGAGAGTTTAACGAGCTAATGTAATGTCAGCGTCTGATCCAGTGCCTGGCTCAGGACTCCATCAGTGTTGGCTGGTAATGATTGTGGTTAATATTGGCCAGAGGGTCAGGAAAACAACCAGAGTGTAACCTGTGTTGTCTCTTTCCTGACCTGGACCACCGTAAGGTAGAGGATAGAGCTTCAAAAGGAGTCTTGGGCCTCACCCAGCAGCCCGGACACCTCCCCACCCCAGCACCTCCCTGGGGAGGCGCTCGGGAAGCTTAGATCCCAGAGAGAAGTTGAGCCTGCTGTGAAGTGGCTTCAAGTGCCACCCAGGCTGAGGTACCGAGGTGCGGGACTGACACCCGGCTCCAGGTTCGCCTTCACCTCTTCTGTGAGGGCGCAGGAGGGGCAACTCGGGGCTCTTGGGCAACTGGTAGGGCAGCACTGCTGAGGTTGGGGGTTCGGGAGCCAGTGGAAGCCACTCAGCTCGATCCTCCTCCGCAACTTTCCCTGGTTCCCCACACTCCGTGCTTGTCTGGTGTTTGCGTGGGCAAGGTCCCAGGAAGGCGACACCAGGAGGGGTCGCGGCTCCTGTGCCCTCTGCGAGCCCGCAGGGCTTCCGGCAAAGCAAGTTTGATACAGCAGTGGCTGGTTCCCACCGCGGCTCGGGCCACTTTCCCGTTCAGCTGCCACTGCTTCTCTCTCTTTCCCCGCCAGAGGTAGTGACGGATGCGCCAGCAGCGTCCGGGTCTGGGGTGACTGACGGAACACCCGGGTAGGTCTGCCTGTGTCTCCAGGGTCACGTTTAGCAGGACTTTTCTAGTCGTCAGTTTCCCGTTCCAGGAGGGTTACCCAGTTGGTGCATGGTTTCACTTTGTTTGGGGATGCTGAGGGTGTGTGTGTGTGTGTGTGTGTGTGTGTATTTATGTTGTAGGGCAATTCTTAATGATGTCTATGAGACTTCAATCTCCTAAAGCTTTCTTTTAACATGTTGAATTTTTCACCTTACTTCAAGTTTCTTTTATTTAGTTTTTAATCTACGATATAATACAATGTCACAAAATACGCATTTTAGTCTATAGTATATAGTCTGTATTAAACATTTCTCATAATTTCTCTACCTGTCAATGTTAATGCTAGTTTTGAACCTTGAAAATGCATCCCCATTTTAATAACACAAAATTTTACTGTAATTTTTATCTGAAAAGATAAGAGTGGACCAACTAATGAACTTAAATTTAAAAAGTGGACAAATGCAAACTTTAATAATTCCACAAAGCTACCAAGTTAATGGATATTATTTATGGTCTGAGATTTTCAAAAAACAACCTTGCCATATCTGTCAGGTTATACTGAAAATCAAGTTCTGATCTTTATCCTGAAAGGGTTAAATAGCTATGAGGTTATATTCATGTTTCCTTTACAATGGCTGTCCCATAACACATCAATAATCCCAGAGTGTAGGATAAAATTAATTAAACAAAAAAAATTGAAATATTTGTCATCATGTTACATCAGTTCAGATGAGCTGGAAGTAAACCATTTTCTAACCTTTTAGAAGATGAAAAGTTCAGTGAATACTATTTACACACTTTGAATATTTTATATTTGTGTTGTCATCATCACAGTTTATACAAATGATTGTATATATCCATTTTTAATCAATACATATCAGGACATCTTTGTTATGTGGCCGTTAACATTTATAGCATTTATGAGACACTTATGTTAATAAAACTGCTGAAATTACTGCATATTGTCAAAAGGTTGTTTAGAGAATGTGAAAATAAAATCATTTGGGACAGCTTAAGAGAATTAGGGTAATTAATTGTAGCTGAAAACATTTATATGGTATGTGGAAATCAAAGTCTCAGTTAGCACATGAGACAGTTAATTTTGTTTTAAATGTAGGTTCCTAAAGCATTAAAAAAATCCTTTTAGGATTGTTGAAGTGTTAGTGGAAGATTACAGGCAATGTTTTGTCTTTGGTGAATAGCTGTTTGTCTCACTTTATTTACTTGGTATTGGATATTTGTCAATGTCATTTCATATCTACAGAAAATTCTTACGCTCTATGGAGGTAGTGAATGTGTGTGTGTGCCTGCCGGAGGTCACATGACGGTTTCATCCTATTTGGTGGAGCAGCTTGACTTCTTTTCCCCTTGCTTTTGGTGATGGTTGTGAGTGCAGAAGTTGATTGACAGATGCATGCCAGAAACCCCTATTCTCCTTTTCAAAGACAACATATGATGGATTGCGATCTCTCGGCCCAGCAGAACACGGGGACCATGCAAGCTGTAATTGGTCAGGTATGGAGTCAGCCATTTCTCAACTCCCCTTTTTTCCACGAGGGTCTCACCATATCATTCACATAATTCACATTTACAGTACCATCTTTCTATCTGTATCTCCAGCTACCTGCCAGCATAGTGCTGAAAGTGCGAAAGGCAAAAGGCACCCATTAAATCTAGCCAGGAAACCTCAGCTTAAAACTTCATCACAATATTTAGAAACTAAAACAACAACAAAAAAATCAAAGAAAAAATCTAATTCATAATTTGGTCTGAATGTTTTAAAAATCTGTCTTTAAGAATTTATTTTCCATTGAGATTGTGATCTCTGAAAGAAATAGTGTGAGAAGAGAATAAAGTGTTATATTTCCTGGGGAGTAGTTAAAATTTTTCTGTTCAGTATTTTTTTGTATTCTGTCTTCTCTCTCTTTCTCTATGGAAAATATAAATATACAAATACACATGCCTTAACTTCTAACACAGAAGGTGTGTAATTGAGCTTGGTAAATGTAGTAGTGGTCTTGGCTGCTGCAGAGGGGCAGGCTGCAAATTAAACACTGACACAATCTGAAAGGTCCAGGTGGTCTGCTTGCGTTTCCTAATGTAATCCAGCACAACAGCTTTAATAAACAGCTCTATTTAGTTCCTCCTCCCTGGATACTGGTCTGGGGCTGCTGTGATGAAATGCCAGAAGAATATCTCTGGGAGGCCTCACAAGCTGATTTTTAGAGCTTTCCTGTTTTTGTCGTCTTTGTCTTCCAAATGGGTCAGTGAGTCTTGCTTTCTGTTCGGTGCTTTCTGTTAAATCGGTACTTTCTGTTTGTGTTGAAATGTTTGCGTTGTAAGCTAATGGGGAGAGGAAAGGATCATTGTATTTTCATTTGCCTTCAGATAACTGAAGTGGCGGAAGGAATGCTAGTGCCCGGCCGCAAAGGAAGGGTGATTTTTCTGACTGTGATGGGGGTGGGGTGAAGAAAAGAGAATATATATGGTTTGTTTCTCTTTTTTTTTTGTAATGTTATTTTTGAACCAAATTTTTCTGAGTTTTCTGTGCTTACCTATGAACTGTTAACTTATCAATCAGAATATGGTTATGAATATTGATAAACAACTGAAAGTTTTTTTCACACTTTCCAATCAAGACATGCTGGCAAAGTGATGGCATAAAATTTGTTTGCTGTGTGTTAAAAGTATGGGGGAAAATATATCATCTTACTCTGTTTTCAACAAAATTATAGCAGAGCACTTCAGGATTCTGAAAATACATGGTTTATTAACACCAGCATGCTTCATAATATACTCTTAGATGGAAAATGTCATATGTAATACCATGTTTCTGCACTTCCACTTCTAAAAGCAGTCGATATCTGTTTCAATAGAACAATATTTTTTAAACTTTCAAGTTGGTTTTGTTATACAGACACACACACACACATACATATATATATATGTACTTATATATATATATAAAGTGAAGTCCTCAGGCATATATTTTTTAGGAGAAAATGTGTAAAGTCTGAATTTATATACTGTTAATACCCATTTTGGTGTAAGTGTTCAATGATGAGCAAGTGAGTCTATGAAATATAGATAAAATAATGAAACAACATAGAAAACTAAATAAATACCTGTTAAAAAGATAAATAAAACAAGCTTCTGATAAGTGCCTTGTTCTGTTTAACAAGACTTTACTTGGATTGCAAGCATGTTCTATCTTTCTTATGTAATAGTATGCTCTTACTGTGTTTCAGTCCCAAATAAAAAATAGCATTTTACTTTGTATATATTTTCTTATTTGGGAAAAGAGAGGTTGGTGAAAAACAGGAGATATACTTGTAATTTGTTATTTAATAATATTTACAAGAAATAGTTGCAAAGGCATTTGCAAAGGTTCAAGTATATACTTTAAAATGGGAATCAGTATTCACTTTAAAGATACCAGATTTAACTTCTAATTTGTCAGAATTTAAAATTGGTTATTACATAGTTCTATAATTTTTAAAGGCTCAGTATGTGTAGGAACTATACATGTGAATGACTTGTTATGAATACTTTATAAATTACATCAAAATTTTCTGAAGATTTAATTTATCAAATTATTTGTTTAAAAACTCAGATACTTATGTTAAGCTAGTAAATTATAAAGCAATTGTAAAATTTTCTCTACTGAAAATATACAAACTAAAATGCTTATTGCATTTTAGAATTGAAACACTAAGTATTCAAAAGGAAAGAAAATTAGTATACTGTCCCCTATGCATACCATAAAAGTAAGAAAACCTAAATTGAACCCAAATCTATAAACAAAAAAGAAAGATGGCATACAGATTTGAAATGCTTTTCTTGTTGTAGCACAGATAAGAATATTGACTCAAATGAGTACTTCTAATAGTAAATACAAGAATGTGAAAATATTTTTGTTGCTTTGCAGTCATTCATACTCAGAAAGAGATGGTTTATTTTTCAGCTCTTGATTTCAGTATAGCATATACCTAGTCAGCAGGTGTGACAGTTTCCTTTGATAATAAAAATATTTATGTGTGTTTCTTCTCAAATACATAATGCAATAATTATTTGTCCTTTTTATCTGTTTTGAATTCTGTTCCTAAATGACTTGAGGTTGGAAGAGCAAATAACCTGTTTTCAATGTCATTTTCCACTCAGAATACTGAAGGATTCCATTGAAATTTGATCTTTAGGTTTTTTTCATTCATCTCTAGAATCAAATATCTAGTTGCTTTCCACTGGAGGGAAAGAGTAGACCTCTGCTTTGCTGGGCATGATCCAGCTGAGGAGTGTACTGGCTTTATGGAGTAGATGTTGCTCACATATGCTTTTCCCCCAGGATTCTCTCTCCCTGAAGCAAGCAATTAAGAAGTCTAGTACTTAGCATATTTCCAGTCTAGTATATCAAGATCAAGAAACTTGGTTCATTTATACAGTTTTAGAAAATAAATTCAGAGTTTTGATAGTTATCTGTAGCTAGCTTTCTAACCCTTAGAACTATAAAATGGATTGTTACCTGTAGATGAGTTTTTAAAACACGTCAAACTAAACATTTAAAGAAGGTTATGAGCTGTAGATTTGAAAATGAAGTGTTTAAAAATGAAGATTCACATTTCCACCTTTCATAGTCATTAAATGTTTACTTCATCTTTTTTTGCCAAACACTGAGCTTGTGAGTGACAGATTAGTTCATCAGTATTACAGAGCTCCTCTTTCTTTTTCTTTTTTTTTCATCTAATGGAGAGACGAGTCACCGTGTCCAATCCTCCTTCTGGCATTTCTGTTCCCAGAGGACCCTTGGCCAACCTGCCATCTTGATGCACAGGCCTGAGGGTCTGAGCTGGCAGCATGTGTCTATATACTGACTTCTGAAAATATTACAGAACAGGGTATATTAAATTAGTTGTTGATAAGAAAACAAAAGATGAGGCAAATTACATACAAATATTTATCAAGCATATCTACGGGTGTTTGGGAGAATGGAACAGACACAGCAGGTTAAAAGTGCTCCTGGGCACACTGGCAGTGGACATGGCTAATGAACTAGTGCAAGAGTGAAGAAAGCAGTTTAAGGGCATTGCAAGTGCAATTAAAGACTTTTACAATTTTCCCTACCGATAAAATGGGTCTTTTTAAAGGTACATTTAGGTATTTTAAAGCAGTTAAAAGTGGCACATTAGAACGTGAAGGCAGTTATTCCAAACAATGCTCAATGTGCTAATAATGGCTCACAAAGGGAGTGAAGGTAATGATGCATTTGGCTTAACAGTATCTCAGTGTTTATTTTCTCATATGAAGTAAGACACAAAAATATTTTATTCTTCTAGTAGCAAAACAACTTTATGGATCATTTTATTTTTCTCTCCTTTGTTCCAAAAAGTGTTTAATGTGGCTCTAAGAACAATGTGCTTACTTAGAACATACTCAAGCTGATGTGAAACTGAGGTGGCCTAGAGGAGAGGACCCTACAGTAATAATACAACAGTAGGTTATTCTCAATCCATTTAGACTGACTTTTATGCCCTCTATGTGAAAATTAAGCTTTGGTGCTAACCTAACCTTGTTTTACACATACCAAGCATAATTCATATACCCTAAAGAGTCATTTTTGTAGATATCATTGTCCTTTTCTTTGAAACTGACATATCATTTCAACAAATTTATATATTTTGGAGATGTGAAATTGTCATTTGGATTCAGTTGTAAATATCTTTTGGGGGGTATTACAGGTAAATAGTATACTAGGAAGATACAAATAAAAGCTGATTCTTTCTGAATACAAAACAGTGCTAGTATTCCTTTTTGTAAGTGTGGGACTCACCAAAATTGAATGTATATTATAGATTTCTAGTTGACTTTACATACTTCATTCAATACTCCACTTAAATTTATAGGAAAGTTGAAGTTAGCTTTTTATATTCTATTAGATGAACTCAATTTTTATTAGCTTTAAAATATTTTAAAGTTGAAGTTCAGTGTATTTTACCTGAGAGGTGTGTTAATTGTAAAGCCAGTTTTGTTCATTAAAGTGAAATTTATCAATATAGTCATAATACTATACAATACTTTAACAATAATACTAAACAACCAGCACATGAAATATGGCCTTGAAACCAAATTTTCTTTTTGATTTCCCAGTTCAATTAATGGAACTCTCTATATTTTATTCATTTCCATGTTTAAGAATTTAAAGTTTTCGAATTCATATCTCTAGATTGTGAAAAAAAGTTTCAGAAACACATAAAATATAAATGCTTATGAAAGAAAGTTTGGCTGTAACATGGTTATGTGTAAAATCTATAGTGCTTGTTGTGGAGGTGAAAGAAGACATTCCTTTGTTGGCTGTTTCTTCACTGTATAAAGTACATTTTATCACAGTTTAAAACATCTTTCTCTTTTCATCTTTGTTGTTTTCAAAGTTAGAACTTAACTAATGTCTGCAAATACTGTAGAGCCTTTTTGATTGCATTGTAATATCCTATAAGCTGTTGCTTTTTTCCAACACTTGGCTGAGTAGAAAGTAAGATGGTGAAATAAGATTCTGATTAAAAGGATCAAGTTTGAAGAAAAAATATGCAAAACAGATAAATATTGACCATAATTTGGACACTAACAGAAAATCCAAATTATGCAACTTCTAAGTTAATGTGTATTTTGTGGCCAAACTTTTACTTGAGAGAGAATAGCTGTTCTAAATATAATTTGAAACCTGCATTTATGTTCTTCTTTCTCTCTCTCCTTTTCTTCTTCCCTCTCTCATGTTCTTCCTCCATTATTATTACTACTGGTAGTAGTAGTAGGTGAGATGTGTGTCCAGTAAATTAAATTACCAAGTCAAGACTTGTCCTGGTATTGCATGTCAATTACTCTGTTAGCCATGCTGTCCTGATCTGGTTCAAAATTGCAATCAAAATTTGTACCAATTTCACTCTTTACACATTTCTTCTAAGTCTTAGATTGAAGAAGGGGTTATGTGAGACTGTCATTACATTCCAGTAAGATCCATTTTTCTTTCTATTATTTTCTTGCTCTTTCCAATTCTATAATGTGAGCCAATTATGGCAAAAATTGCCTACTTTTTATTTAATAACTTTCTTCCTGGTTTGCCCTGTGCTTGTGTTATTTTCTTTACTCCCCTCCCATAACTGACTACATTGTTATTTCAGAGCTACCCTTCCTTCTAAATAAAAAATCCATTGTATGTAAATAGTAACAAAATAATTGCACACATTTCTGATTACTACAATAAAGGCTGTTCTCTAGGTTCTGAAAGACTTTATTTTTCAATTTGTCTGGTTTCAGATAATAACTTTTTGTTTTATCTCTAGCTTTAAAACTCCTATGATGGGAAGGACTATTTCTTCCAAAGACAGAGATTAGCTTGGTACTTGGAACTGATTCCTCGTGAGCTGCAACTTTATTCCCTTCAGTAGCATTTTTTTTAACCTTGAGGATAAGGGAAAATTTGAGGATCAACAGAGTATTCTAAATTTTACATATTTTCAGTTGTTTCCCACCCTCCTCAGGGGGTGGATTATTCCAGTGGGAAGACTGACCCATACAATTTCCAGCTCCTACCTCCCAAGGTCAAAGATGCAAAATAATGTGTTGACAGCTTGAATGAAAAGGTGATGTTAACTCAAATGAATTGCTCTGGTATTTCACTCTCTTCCTTCACTTTCATTTCTCCATCATCTTTTATTCTCCTTTCCATTGTAATCCAAAGTGAGTCTGTGGGGTAATAATAAGTGAAAAGTTAATCCATGTTAGCTTCCTAGGCAGCAAAGGGCACTGGAAAGATACAAGAGCTGAAGCAAAACAAACCAAAACAGTAGCAGAAAACTCACCAACACACTTGCTTCTATAGTGAATGTTTTTAAAATTAAATTTATTTTTTAAAGATTTTATTTATTTATTCTCAGAGAGGGAAAGAGAGGGAAACATCAATATTTGGTTGCCTCTCAAGCGCCCTCGCACTGGGGACCAGGACTGCAACCCACATGTGTGCCCTGACTGGGAATCAAACCTGTTACCTTTTGGTTTGCAGGCTGGCACTCAATCCATTATCAACTTTAGATTACACAAGTAAGCAATAAAACAATACCTTATGAGAAACACATAACACTACAAACAAAACTGAAAAGAATAAAAAACTTTATAGTGCTTGTGCCATGGAACACGAATTTCAAAATTAAGAAACAGTTTGTTTGGGGATCTTTTTACAAGAGCTTAACTGGTACTTGGGTGCTGTGAAGTAGCATCTATTGAAATAGATGGTTCTGGCTGTCAATATGATGTTGACTCTGTTTGCATATTTTACAACAAATATTGCATATTTACTTTGTGAATAATTAGAAGTTATTTTAAGAAGAAAACATTTATTCCTGGCACCCCAAAACTTAAAGAAACAGATATACTTTTTTAAAGTTAAATACTTACTAAATGATAGTTTTAGCATGTACCTGAAGAACTCACTCAGGTAAACTCTTGAAAAGAATAGAGTGCATCATTTATAGATAGCTTAGTTTTCAGTGCAGAATTCCTAAATACATTTTTAAAAATGAAATTACTGTTGAGAATGAGGGGCAAACACTGCAACAATACCAAAGCATGGGTGCCAGAAACCCTGACTGTTACTGAAGCTATATGAAAAAAATAGGTAGACATTTCTTAGATCTTTGGTTGTATTCCTCCAAAATTGAAGACCAGGGTGAGAAAGGAGCCAGGCACACAACAGTAGGCTGAACAGGCCAGACTTAACTTCAGACAAAGCCAGTTAGTTAACTTTGTAAACCTTAAACAACTCTGGAAAACAAGGCTCCTTAAACCTCTTGGAGAAAAGGTTGAGAGTTGGGACAAATGTAAAATGCTGCTTAATGTGCATGAATAAAGACAAGAATATCAAGCTCATTTCATTTAGTGTCCGTCCCAATGATTCATCATTATGGTCAGGGCAAACTGTGGTCTCCTGGTTGCAACAAATTTATCCTTTAAAAAACAAAACAAAACAAAACATAATATTCCAGCTTGGATCTTGTATCCTTAGGGTTACAATATTGAATTCTGAATCAGGACACTTAATCTTGCAGCCGGATTTGACAAGATGCAGGTTGAATGATAGGCAGAAGTGCTGATCGTGGGATAAAATGCCCCAGGTTAGAATTTGGGAAAATAAGAGATTTTGTGGAAATCTGGTTGTGATATAAGAACCTCAACTTTGAAAATTTCTTGCTGTTCACATCAGCAGATGATATTCTAGGGACTGAAAAGTAGATCACTGGTGTATTCATTTTCTTTGCTTCAAATCTTTTTCTAAAAGTGAGTTTTTGTACCTTCTTAGATGTATTTCTTAGTGCATTTCTAATTTTGCTAATATAAAAGGTGTGTCTAGTAATATTCAAAGGTTTCTGGGAATAAGGATAACATTATTGCACAAGTCAAGACAATCATACTTTGTTTTTTGGCAAAATGTTAATTATTATTGAATTTAGGAACTAAAATAGTTTCTTTTTGAAAACTTTTTCCATTTGTAAGTAAACCAATGTCTGGATTTCCAGGGACTAAAGAATTCAGAGTAAAAATGAAAATGAGGCAGTCTAATTATCAAACACTCACACACACACACACACACACACACACCCCTTAGACATTAATTTAGGACTACCTGACTATCTAACCTCTAATAATCTAAAAATATTTTAAGTCTCTGCTTTCCAATTTAATACATTAAAAATTATGGTGTTTACTTAAAATACTGCTCCTCTCAACTAGGTTGATCAAGAGCGTAGTTCAGGCAGAGCTAATGGAGCATTTGTATAAAACCTACAGAATATGAGCTCAGTTATTACATAGAGGCAATTAAGGTGAGTTACATGGCAGAATCCTATGAGTCTTTAAAAAAATTTCTTAAACAAATTATAACAGTAATATGAACTTAGGACAAACAATTTCAATAATACAGGGGAGTATAAAGGAAAAATTAAGTGCCTTATAATTCCACTCTTCACAAATAACCACAGTAAGTAATTTCTTACACACTCTTTCAGAAATTTTCTATGCATATATAAAATTGGTAAAAACTTCATTCACCCTGAATAGACCCATAATATGCATAGAATTCTGCATTTTATTTTTACATTGTAAACACTTATGTTGGCCCTGGCTGGTGGCTCAGTTGGTTGGAGCGTTGTCCCCTATACCACAAGTTTGTGGGTTTGGCTACTGGTCAGGGCATATTCCTAGGTTGTGGGTTTGGTCCCTGGTTGGGGAGCATATGATGTTTCTCTTTCTCCTTCTCTTCCTTTCTCTCTAAAATCAATAAACATATCTTAGGGTAAGGATTAAAAATGTTATTTCCTTCTATATTAACAAGTAGAGATGTTTAATTTCTCCTAGCATAAAAAAATTCTGAATCTTCCAAATGGGTGTCATTTTAAAAGTGAAAGATAAGTTTATGCCACAAGAATAGGTATTCATCATTGATATATTGAACACTCAAACCAATTATAAAAATAGCAATAATGATCACAGTATTTTATTTAGTAACAAAGAAGTAAAAATAAGAGATAATGATGGAAAAGCACCACTTCTCAAGAAAATACATTATGACTTTAAAACCTCTATGTTTTTTTCATTCACCAGCTCAAATGAACAAAATACACAGCTTGTTTCTTTCATGGGCCTCAATGTTATTTATTAAAATAATTTACAGAGATATATGTGTGCAATGCATTATTCAGTTAGTATACCTAGATTAGTGAAAAAGACCCTAGAAGAAATTCGTGGTAATTAATGTCAGTTAAATTTCTGTTTTCTGTATTTTGTATTGTCATACCAATCTTTCAACCATGATTCATAGGTTAAATAATGTAGTCAGGAGAAAGGCCAAATCAAAACTAATCAGACATAGCCATTGAATTCAACTAACTTAGGGTTTTGGTAAGGCAAACAAAATATATACTACTTAAATATTTAAGAGAATGTGAAAAACTACAGTCTATTTTTTTTCAGGGTATGTCTCTGCTCATTCATCTTAACCACATTCCTTCACATATACTAAGAAGAAAGTGGAGAGGATAGTAATAGAATCTTGTATTTGTATGAAATGGAAATGTGAGCTAACTGATACTTTTCTCAGAATTGATTCTGTGGAACTGCTGGGTGGGTGGTTGGGTGTAGGTTTTCTCCCTCTCCGTCCTCCCCCACAGATTCTGGTACAAGTACCCTGAATAGGGAATGATGATGCTTCATTTATAATTTTAAAAGCAGCTGGCTCTCTCACTGGGGGCTCAAAAGAGGTTCTCAAGAGCAAATTGTGGAGCATATCATTGAGAGTAATGCTCTTATTTGAGATCTACACGTATGAGGAACAGCTACAAATTATCATTCTCATTTTCCGGAGGTGGAAACTGACTCAGAGAGGTCCAGTGTCTTATAGCCAGCTACAGAGTAGAAGTGAGGTTGGAAGCCAGACATTATTTCTAAGGGTTCACTGTTTGTTCTAAATAGTTCTTAACTTTGGCTGCCTTTTAGAATCATGTGGAAGAACTTTTGAAAATAGGATATGTAGGACACATTCCTAGAAATAAGATTCAATTTATCTGGGTTTTAGTACTTTAAAAGAGGTTTACAGGTGATTCTAATGCATTGTATTAAGTACCTCTTAAAAAGATTATTGGAAATACAAAAGGGGCTAGTGAAGATTAAATAATTTGAGCCCCTCCCCCATCATAAATTCACAAGAGAAAAAAAAGAGCAGGTTAGTCTGGTATTTAGTGAGACTATGTGTGTTTAGTGGGAATCTTGTAAGCAGACTAAGTGGAAGCTACACTCACCTACTACTGGCCCCAAACCAGATTTACAGCTAAATTATAGAACAATCAACATGAATAACCAATTCAGGGATAACTGAACTGAAATATAACAACCAAGGACTTCCAGAAGAAGCCATATACAGACAGGTAAGAATGACAGAAACTCAGGAAAGGCTGGCCCCCGCACAGAGGTGTGACTGTGGCTTGGGAGCCAGAGGGATATCAAGGCTGAAAAATTCTCTGCCCTCAAGAACGTGGGGTCTGAACTCCATGCAAGGGTCCCCAACCCAGACCAACAGAGGTGGGAAGAAAAGTCTGCATAGCATCTAGTGGTGAAGATCAGTGGGGATTCAGTCTCCCTGGGAGACCCAGACACTATCTCCCCAGGTTTGAGCACTCTTATTATTATAGAAGCAGCCTGGGAAGTGCACTGACCAGTCTGTCTGCTGGAGAGGCCATGCCGTCATACTCGGATCCTGCAGAGGGGTCTGCTGTCTATACCCAGCAACGACTTTTGCAATCCTCTTTTTCTGGGGATGCTTTTGGCAGAGATTCAGAAAATGATTAAAATATGTGGCTTGGGAAAGAGGACTGGGTTTCCTCAGCTTGAGGGCACAGCCAGCGCCTGTCCCCACAAATCACTTGGCAGGCGCCCTGTCCTGCTGAGTTCAGCAGTGCAGGGCAACCAGAGTGCCAAGCAGGGCTAGAACTTTCAGATCTTCATCTTCGGGAAGCTTTTGTCTGGATACCAGGAGGGCATGTGCTGATGGGTGTGGCTATATTACAGGCTATATTACATCCTACTACAATAAGAAGGGGAAGAAGTCCTCCCCCCTCTCTTATAGGCTTGCTGGAACCACCCTCAATGGGAGACTGTTTGGATCAGCCCTGCCAAGTCCTTGATACCCTGCCCCACTGGGATCAGTCCTGTGACAGGAAGGGAAAGTGACTCAGAGCTGAGACATTCAAAGTGAGTCCCTTGAGGTCTATTGTCTGCAACCCGGACAAAGTGCTTAGCCTCTTCCTTCGGCTTGGGCCAGCATCATCTGCAATGGAAGACTTTTAATCTGTCCTCCTGAGCCTGGGGTGGCTTAGTTTTCTTCTACAGACCAGATAACTGCCTGCACCCAACCTGAACTTGCACTGAGTTCTTCTAAGAGTACTAGAGTTGGAGATTCTGGCAGACACTGAATGATTTAGCTCTGGGGAAAAGGACACTTTCTACTCACTGAGTGCCTGATTGCATGATCCCCAAGAAGGGATCCACTAGCTCTGACCTCGCAATCCCAGTTGCCATGGCCTAGCAAGCCCACAGCCTGTGGAAGGTGCTTTGGTTTGCAGCCAGCTTGGGCCCACCCTACAGTCTTTCTTTGGAAGGCTCTGAAGGAAGACCAGACAACCTCAGGGAGAGGCGGAGTGGCTGACAGGTAGAGGTGGACTTCAGGGAGCCTTTGTTCTTTTACAGATCTTTGTTTCCAGCTCTAAGTGGGAAGAAGCCAACACTTATACACAGATTGGACCCTCCCATGTACACCAAGGCCCAGTATACACAGCCACAAATAGTGAACAGCATGAAAGCTCCGGACAGATAGCCCAAGTCTGGCTGCACACAATGTCTGACATTGACCTGTGCTTGAACCCTCCCCAAGTGTACCTAGAATGAACACAACCCAGTGTGGGCTTCATACCACACCACAGCTCCATCCAGCTAGCCACACAAGCAGCACATCCAAAGGAAGATTCTGGAAAGTACAAGATCCTGCTGGGAGCAACTCTGCCTATAGTGATAGAGGTTTACCCTTGTAGGCAGCCACACTTATAGCTCCACAAATGGAGTTAAAAGTTAACTCCATCCACAAAGAACCAATAGCATTCAGGAGTCAATTACAACAGCAGGGTGCAATTAACTCACCAGAAACATTCCTGGAGTAAAGAGATAGGGGATCTGGAAGATTG
Source organism: Sturnira hondurensis (assembly GCF_014824575.4). Taxonomy (NCBI): domain Eukaryota; kingdom Metazoa; phylum Chordata; class Mammalia; order Chiroptera; family Phyllostomidae; genus Sturnira; species Sturnira hondurensis. The sequence continues at coordinate 5,391,694 of NW_028081623.1, read as the reverse complement.
CATCACTGAGCCCAACAAGACACTTTCATCATCAAGCCATTGTGACAAGTTAGGAAATCTACATAATACATAGAGACAAAATCAGAAGATAAAAAATGTGCCCCCCAAAGAATAACAAGCTAAATCCCCAGATAAAGAATTAAATGAAATGGAAGTAGCCAAAATACCAGATGCAGAATTCAAAATAATGTTTATAAGGATGCTCAAGGACCTTAGGGAAGAATGGGTAATCTCGGTGAAAACTTAAACAGAGATAGTAAGCATTAAAAAATACATAAACCATAAGAAAAGAACCAGTCAGAAATGAAGAATATAATACCTAAAATGAAGAATATACTAGAAGGAATCAACAGCAGGTAAGATGAAGCAGAGGATTGAATCAGCAATTTAGACAAGATAATACTAAACACCCAAACAGAGATTCAAAAAGAAAGAGAATTTGTTTTAAATTAGGCAAGTCTCAGCCAAGATGGAGGCATAGGTTGATACCCTGTGCTTCCTCACACAGCCAAAAGAAGGACACAACAAATTTAAAACAAAAACCAACCAGAAATGCAAGAAAATCAAACTGTGTGGAAGTCTGACTACCAAGGAGTTAAAGAAGTACATTTATCCATATTGGTAGGAGGAGTGGAGATGGGCAGCCAGGTGGAGAGGACTGGTGGCAAGGCAGCAGCAGGCAGACAGGGTGGTCCCACACTTGCACACAAATAAATGGGGAGGGAGAACTTGGGGGAAAGACAGGCTGCACAACCCAGGGTTTCAGAGCAGAGAAATAAAGCCTCAAAACCTTTGATTTAAAAAAACCTGTGGGATTTGAGGTGGCAGGACAAATTCCCAGCTTCACAGGAGAGTTTTTTTGAGAGACCAATGGGGTCCTAGAATGAACATAAACCCACCCACCCAGAAATGGGCCCGATTTTCTTGTGGGTAGTGGAGGAATTGACTGAAAGCTGCAGAGACCTGAACAAGTAGCATTGTACCCTTTTGCACTCCTCCCCCATGCACAGTGTCACAACACAGCAACATATGTTGCCCTGCCCTGGCGAGTATCTAAGGCCCCACCCCTTACTTTGTAACAGGTGTGCCGAGACAAAAAAAAAATGGCCCAAATGAAAGAACAGATCAAAGCTCCAGAAAAAATACAACTAAGCAATGAAGAGATAGCCAGTCTATCAGATGCACAGTTCAGAACACTGGTAGTCGGGATGTTCACAGAATCGGTGAGTATGGGAGCAAAATGGAGGAAAAAGTGAAGTCTATGAAAAGTGAAATAAAGGAAAATGTGCAGGGAACCAACAGCAATGGGAAGGAAACTGGGACTCAAATCAATGGGTTGGACAGAAGGAAGAAATAAACATTCAACCAGAAAAGAATGAAGAAATAAGAATTCCAAAAAATGGGAAGCATAGGAACTTCCCAGAAAACTTTAAACATTCCAACATCTGAATCATAGGGGTGCCGGGAGGAGAAGAGGAAGAGCAAAAAACTGAAAACTTATATGAAAACATACTGAATGAGAACTTCCCTAATCTGGTAAAGGACATAGACTTCCAGGAAGTACGTGAAGCTCAGAGAGCCCCAGAAAAGGTGAACTCAATGAACCACACCCCAAGGCACATCGTCATTAACTTACCCAAGATGAAAGAGAAGGAGAAAATCTTAAAAGCAGTAAGAGAAAAGGAGACAATTACCTACAAAGGAGTTCCCATAAGACTATCAGCTGATTTCTCCAAAGAAACCTTGCACACAAGAAGGGGCTGGAAAGAAGTATTCAGAGTTCTGAAAAGCAGGGACCTACATCCAAGATTACTGTATACAGAAAAGCTATTATTTAGAATGGAAAGGCAGATAAAGTGCCCTTCCCAGATAAGGTCATATTAAAGGAGTTTATTATCACCAAGCCCTTATTATATGAAATGTTAAAGGAACTTATCTAAGAAAAAAGAGATAAAATATGAACAGTAAAATGACAACTATCAACAACTGAACCTAAAAAAACAACGAGCAAACAAAAAAAACACTTAAACAAACAACTATAACAGAAACAGAATCATAGAAATGGAGATCACATGGAGGGTTATCAGCTGGGAAACGGAGGCAGGAATGTGGGAAAAGGTACAGGGAATAAGTAACATAAATGGTAGGTAGAAAATAGACAGGTGGAGGTTAAGAATAGTATAGGAAATGGGTAAGCCAAATAACTTATATGTATGACCCATGGACATGAACTAAGTGGAGGGGGGGGCAGGGTGTGGGTGGGGAGTGTGCAAGGCAGAGGGGGAAAGGGGGAAATGGGACAACTGTAATAGCGTGATCAATAAAATATAATAAAAATAATAAAAATTAGGAATGTGTAAGGGACCTCTGGGACCACACTAAGCATAAAAACATACACCTCATAGGTATGCCAGGAGAAGAGAATGAGCAAAGTATAGAGGACTTGTTTGAAAAAATGATGGCTGAATACTACCTTCATCTGGCGATGGAAAAAGTCACACAAGTTAAGGAAGCACAGAGAGTCCCAATAAAGATAAATCCAAACAGACCCAAACCAAGACACATCATAAATAAAATGGTAAAGGTTAAAGACAGAATATTAAAGGCAGCAAAAGAGGGTTGGTCATTTACCTCTAAGGGAGTACCCCTAGAGCTGTCAGCTGATTTCTGAACAGAAATACTTCAGGCTGGAAGGGGTTGGCATGAAATATTTAAAGTGATGAAAAGAGAGGACCTACAACCAAGAATACTTTTATCCAGCATGGCTATCATTTAATATTGAGGGTGAAATAAAGGGCCTTCAAAATTCCCTCCCTCCAAAAAGCTAAAAGAGTTCATTACCACCAAATCAATATTGTAAGAAATATTAAATGGCCTGTTTTAGGAAGAAGAAACAGAAAGAGAGAGAGAGACAGAGAGAGAGATGGAGACAGAGATAGAGAGGACCAAAGGTATAAAGAAAAATGGTAATAAATAAGTACCTATCAATAACAACCTTAAATGTAAGTGGATTAAATGCTCCAATCAAAGCACATAAATAGCTGAATGAACATAGAAACATGGCACATATATATGCTGTCTAGAAGAGACTCACCTCAGAACAAAAGGTACACAGAGACTGAAATTGAAGGGATGGAAAATAATATTCCACACAAATGGAAACAAACAAAAAAGCTGAGGTGACAATACTTATATCTGACAAAATAGATTTCAAATCAAAGACTATAACGAGACAAAGGACACTACATAATACTAAAGGGATCAGTCCAACAAAAAGATACAACTTTCGCAAACATATGCACCTGATATAGGAGCACCTACATATATGAAGAAAATCTTGGTGGATGTTAAGGAAGAGATCAATACCAATACAGTCACGGTAAGGGATTTTAACATCCCACTATCATTAGTGAGTAAAATTTCCAAAAAACCAAGAAGAAAACAATAACTTTGTATTTAATTGATATTTACAAAATGTTTCATTCCAAAGAAGCAGACTATACACTCTTCTAGTCTTAAAAAATGCAAGGAAATTGAAATCATATTGAGCATCTTGGATCACAATGGTATGAACTCAGCACTCAAGCACAATAAAAAAGGAACTGAAAAAACATTCAAACACATGGATACTCAATAGTATGTTATTAAACAATTAATAGGTTAATAATGAGACCAAGGAAGAAATAAATATTACCTGAAAGCAAATGAAAATGAACACATAACAACCTAAAATCAATAGGACACGGCAAAAGCAGTCTTGAGAGGGAAGCTCAAAGCATTATAGACCCACCTCAATAAACCAGAAAAATCTCCAGTGAACAGTCTAATCCTACACCTAAAAGAGTTAGAAAAAAACAAGGCCCAGAATAAGTAGAAGGAAGGAAATAATAAAGATCAGAGTGTAAATAAATGACTAAAAGAAAACAATGTAAAAGATCGATAAAATGAATAGCTGGTTCTTTGAAAAACTAAACAGGATTGACAAACTTTATCCAGACTTATCATGAAAAAAGAAAGAGGAACCAAATAAGTAAAATCTGAAATGAAAGAGAAGTAGCAACTGACATCACAGAAATAAAAAAGATTTGTAAGAAAATACAGTGAACACTTTAACTGGAACATAATCAACAAAAGAAAAAGCAAACAAAATATAACCAGAGACACTGAAATTAAAAACAGTCTAACAATAGCTAGAGGGGGGGGGGGAGGGGATAATGGGGGAAGGGTTTTCAGGAACTGTTATAAAGGACACATGGACAAAACCAAGGGGGAGGGTGGAAGCAAAGGAGGGAGATGGGTTTGGCTGGGTGGCAGGGAGTGATAGGGGTAAAATGCAGATAACTGTAATTGAACAACAATAAAATAATTTTTTAAAAAAGAAAAATTATGGTGAACAACTATATGCCAACAAATTGGACAACCTCGGTGAATGGATAAATTCCTAGAGACATGCAATCTTTCAAAACTGAATTGGGAAGAATCAGAAAGCCTGAATAACCAATTACAACTAATGAAGTTAAAGCAGTAATCAAAAAATTCCCAGCAAACAAAAGTCTTGGATGTTTGGCTCCATAGGTGAATTTTACCAAGCATTCAAAGAAGAACTAATACCTAACGTTTCCATACTATGGCAAAAACTCAAAGGAGAAAAGAATCCCAGGCTCTTTTTGCAAAGCTAGTATTATCCTAACTCAAAGGCAGATAAATTTACTACAAAGAAGAAAAGGTATAGGCCAGTATCCCTGATGAGCATAAATGCTAAAATCCTCCAAAAAATCTTAGCAAACTGGATCCAACAGTACATTAAAAACACCACACACCATAGTCAAGTGGGATTATCTGAGGGATGCACTGTTGGTACAATATTTGCAAATCACTAAATATGATACATCACATAAACAAAAAAAATGATAAAAATCAGATGGTCATATCAATAGATACAAAAAAGCATTGATAAAATCCTGCACCCATTTGTGATAAAAACCCTCAGCAAAGTGGGAATAGAAGGATCATACATCAACATAATAAAGGTCATACATGACAAACCTACAGCCAACATCATACTCAATGGGCAAAAACTAAAAGCGTTTCTCTTAAGATCAGAAACAAGATAGGAATGTCTGCTTTCACCACTCTTCTTCAATGTAGTACTAGAAGTCCTAGCCACAGTAATCACAGAAGAATAAAAAATAGTCCTGATTGGTGTGGCTCAGTGAATTGGGCATTGTTCTGTAAACTGACAGGTTGTGATTCAATTCCCTGTCAGGGCATGTGCCTGGGTTGCAGGCCAGATTCTCTGTTTGGGGCATGAGAGGGCAACTGATCAATGTTTCTCTTGCACATAGATGTATCTCTCCCTCTCTTTCTTCTCCCTTCCCCTCTGTCTAAAAGTAAATTTAAAAAATCTTTTAAAAAAAGAAGAAGAAAGGCATCCAAGTTGGAAAGGAAGAAGTAAAACTGTCAGTATTTGCAGATGACATGATACTGCACAAAGAAAACCCTAAAGACTCCACCAAAAACCACTAGATCTAATACAATTCTGTGAAGTAACAGTGTACAACATTAATATTCAGACATCAGTGGCATTTTATGCACCAATAATGAACCATCAGAAGGATAAATTAATGAATCAATCCCACTTACTATTGCAACAAAAAGAAAAGGTACCTAGAACTAAATTTAACCAAGGAGGTAAAGATCTGTACTTGGAAAACTATAGGATATTAAATAAAGAGACTGAGGAAGATACAAATAAGTTGTATCATTTACAACTAACATTATCATCATTAATGTATGCCATTGGAAAAGTTAGCATCATTATAATAGCCATACTACAAAATGCAATCTATGGGTTCAATGCAATTCCTATTAAAATACCAAAGGCATATTTTGCAGACCTACAACAAATATTCCAAAAATTTATACAGAACCAAAAAGACCCCAAATAGCTTCAACAATCTTGAGAAAGAAGAATAAGTTTGGAGGGATCGTAGTATCTGATATCAAACTGTACTACAAAGCCATTGTAATTAAAACAGTCTGGTACTGGCATAAGAACAGGCATAAAGATCAATGGAACAGAGCAGAGAGCCAAGAAATAAACCCATGCTTTTAAGGTCAGTTAATATTTGACAAAGGAGGCAAGAGCACATGGTGGAATAAAAACAGCCTCTTCAATAAGTGCTGGGAAAATTGGACTGGTACAGACAAACAATTGAAACTAGACCACCAAAATATACTATACACAAGAATAAATTCAAAATGTGTAAAAAACTTCAGTGTAAGTTGCAAACCATAAAAATCCTAGGAGAAAACAAAGGCTATAATATCTCAGAAATCTTGTACGAATGTTTTTGCTGATATATCCCCTCGGGCAAGAAAAACATGAAAAATAAACAAATGGGACTACATCAAATTAAAAAAGTTTGGCACAGTAAAAGAAACCAGCAACAAAATGAAAAGGGAACCCACTGTATGAGATAACTTACTTGCCAGTGATACATCTAATAAGGGTTTAATCTGACAAAGATATGAAGAATTTATACAACTTAACATCGGGAAGATAATACAATTAAACAATAGGCAAAGACGTGAATTGATACTTCTCCAAAGAAGATATACACATGGACAACATATGAAAAAATCATCAGAAACTTGCAAATTCAAAACACAATGAAATATCACCTCACACCTGACAGAGCAGCTACCTTCAGGAAGTCAACAAACAATAAGTGCTGGTGAGGACATGCAGAATAGGGAACCCTAGTGCATTGTTGGTGGGAATGCAGACTGGTAGAGACAATGATTCCACTTCTGGGAATATATCCTAAGAAAACAAAACACTGATTGGAAAGAATACATGCACCCCTATGTTTGATGCAGCACTATCTACATTAGCCAATCTCTGGAAATAGCCCAAGTACCCATCTTTAGGTGAGTGGGAAAAAAAGCTGTCATGCATTCATACAATGGAATGCTATGTGTTTATAAAAAAGAATGAAATCTTACCATTGGTAATAGCATGGATGGACCTGGAGAGTATTATGCTAAGTGAGATAAGCTATACAGAGAAAGACAAACACCATGTTACCCCACTGATACATGGAATCTATTGAACAAAGTGAAGTGACTGACAAAATAGAAATAGAGGCATGGATACAAGAAACAGACTGACAGCTCTCAAATGGGAGGGGGATGGAGGAATTGGATGAAAGAATGTGAAGGGATTAGCTAAAACCAGACATAGACAACAGTGTGCTGATATCCAGAGGGAAAGGGGGATGAGGTTAGGAAGAGGTGGGCAAAGAAGAGGGAAATGGGGACATTTGTAATAGCGTCAGCTTTAAAAATAAAATTTAAAAATGTTTAATAATAATTTTCATCCAGAAAAGAGAGTGTTATTATCTCAAAAGTAATAGCAACACCAATAAATCTACTAATTAGTGCTTATTAGTTGCTGAGCACCGAACAAGCTTAATTTAATCCTCAATGACAGGTCTGTGAGTTAATTACCATTATTTTTTATTACTATCATATCATTTTTATTCATTTTAATTTCTCCTTTTTTTTAATTGTGGCTCAATACAGTTGTCTCCATTTTCCCTCCACCACTATCACCTACCCCAGCCATTCCCATCTCCCACCCTCAATCCTGCCCCCTTTTGGCTTTGTCCATGTGTCCTTTATACATGTTCCTTAATGACACTTATCCCGTCACACCTCCCCTCTGGTTTCTGTCACTTTGTCCTTTATTTCAATATCTCTGGTTATATTTTGCTTCCTTGTTTGTTTTGTTGATTAGGTTCTACTTATACATGAGTTCATATGGTATTTTTCTTTCACTACCTGGCTTATTTCACTAGCATCATGCTCTCCAGTTCCATCCATGCTGTTACAAAGGGTAGGGGCTCCTTCTTTCTTTCTGCTGCATAGTATTCCATCATGTAAAGGTACCACAGTTTTTTGATCCATTCATTTCCTGATGGACACTTAGACTGCTACCAATACTTGGCTATTGCAAATTGTGCTGCAATGAATATTGGGGTTGATAGAGTCTTTTGATTTGATCTTTCAGGACTCTTAGGTTATATTCTCAGTAGTGAAATTGCTGGGTCAAAAGGCAACTTCATTTTTAGTTTTCTGAGGAAATTCCATATTGTTTCTACAGTGGCTACATCAGCTTGCATGCCCCAAAACAGTGTACTAGGGTTCCCTTTCTCCCACAACCTCACCAGCACTTGTTTGTTGCTTTGTTTATGATGGTCTTTCTGACATGTGTGAGGTGACATCTCATTGTGGTTTTAATTTGCATCTCTCTGATGGCTAGTGATTATGAGCAACCTTTCACATATTCCTGGGCCCTCTGCATGTTCTCCTTGGAAAGTGTTTGTTCAGGTGTTTTGCCCACTTTTTAATTGGGCTGTTTGTCTTCCTGGAGTGCAGTCATGTGAATTATTTATATATTTTGGAGATCAAACCATTGTCTGAGGTATCATTTACAAATATATTTGCCCATATGGTTATTCCCTTTTCATTTTGCTTATGTTTGCTTTAGCTGTGCAGAAGCTTTTTATTTTGATGAAGTTCCATTTGTTTATTCTTTCCTTTATGTCGCTTAATGTAGGACATATTGGTAAAAATATTGCTATGTGGAATATCTGAGATTTTCCTCCCTATGTTCTCCTCTAGGAAATTTTTGGTGTCACTACTTATATTTAAGTCTTTTATCCATTTTACTTTATTTTTGTATATGTTGTAAGTTGGTAGTCAAGTTTAATTTTTTTGCATGTAGCTGTCCAGCTCTCCCAACTCCACTTTATGCTTCTTCCCGCTTTGTTGAATATTAATTGACCATAGAGATTAGGGTTTATTTCTGGGCTCTCTGTTCTGCTCTATTGGTCTATGTGTCTGTTCTCATGCCAGTACCAGACTGTTTTGATTACAGTGGCCTTGTAATATAATTTGATATCAGGTATTGTGATCCCTCCAACATTGTTCTTCTTTCTAAAAATTGCTGCAGCTGTTCAGTGTCATTTATGGTTCTATATAAATTTCTGAAGTATCTGTTCTATATCTGTGAAGTATGCCATTGGTGTTTGAATAGGGATTGCATTGAATCTATAAATTGCTTTGGGTAGTATGGACAATTTGGTGATAATTCTTCCAATCCATGAACATGGTGTATGCTTCCATTTATTTGCGCCTTCCATAATTTCTTTCTTCAGTGTTCTGTAGTTTTCTGAGTATAGGTCTTTTACCAACTTAGTTAAGTTTATTCCTAGGTACTTTATTTTTCTTGTTGCTATATCAAATGGGACTTTTATCCTGATTTCTGTTTCTGATATTTCATTGTGGGTGTACAAAAATGCCTTTGATTTCTGAATGTTGATTTTGTATCCTACTGTTTTGCCAAATTTAATTATTAGGTTAGGAAGTTTTTTGTGGAGTCTACAGGGCTTTTTATGTAATTTTACACCATCATGTCATTTGCAATGACAGTTTTGCTTCTTCCTTTCCAATTTTGATGCCTTTTAATTCCTTTTCTTGTCTGATAACTGTGGCTAGCACTTCCAATACTATGTTGAATAGAAATGTTGAATAGAAAGCAGACATTCTTGTCCTGTTCCTGATGTTAGTGGGAAAGCTTTTATTTTTTGCCCATTGAGTATGATGTTGGCTGTAAGTCTCTCATATATGGCCTTTATTATATTGAGGAGTGCTCTGTCTATTCCCACTTTGTTGAGAGTTTTTATCATAAATGGGTGTTGTACCTTATCAAAAGCTTTTCCCACATCTATTGATATGATCATGTGATTTTGTCTTTGCTTTTGTTTATGTAATATATTACATTTACTGATTTGCGAATATTGAACCATCCTTGCATCCCTGGGAGGTCTCCCACTTGGCCGTGGTGTATGATGGTTTTTACACATAGCTGGATACTGTTTGCCAATATTTTGTTGAGGATTTTAGCATCTATGTTCATCAGCGATATTGGCCTGAAGTTTTCTTTCTTTGTTGTGTCTTTATCTGATTTTGGAATTAGGATGATGTTGGCTTCATAAAAAGAGTTTGGAAGTCTTCCATCATTTTGAATTTTTTGAAATAGTCTGTGAAGAATAGGGGTTAGCTCTTTTTTAAATGCTTTGTAGAATTCTGCTGTGAAACCATCTGGTCCAGGGCTTTTGTGTGATGGGAGTTTTTTGATTACTGCTTCAATTTCATCAGGTGTTATTGGTCTGTTCAGGCTTTCTACTTCTTCTTCATTGAGTTTTAGAACATTATATTTATCTAGAAATTTGTCCATTTCACCCAAGTTTTCAAATTTCTTGAAATACAGTTCTTCATAGTAATTTCTTACCATCCTTTGTATTTCTGTGGTGTCAGTTGTAATCTCTCCTCTTTCATTTCTGATTGTGTTTATTTGGGTCCTCTCTCTTCTTTTCTTGATGAGATTACTTAAATGTTTGTCAATGTTGTTTACCTTTTCAAAAAACCAGCTCCTGGATTCATTGATCCTTAGAATTATGCTTTTAGTCTCTATGTTATTTAATTCTGCTCTTGGTTATTTCCTTCCTTCTACTTGCTCTGGGCTGTCTTTGTTGTTGTTCCTCAAGTTCTTGTAGGTGACGGGATGGGTCATTTGTTGGAAATGTTGCTATCTTTTTTAGATAGGCCTATATTGCTATGAACTTCCCTCTGAGGACTGCCTTTGCTGTGTCCAGTATGTTTTGGGTTGTTGTGAGTTCATTTTCATTTGTTTCCAGAAATTTTTGATTTCTTCCCTAATTTCATTCTTGACCCATTCATTGTTTAATAGCATGCCATTCAATCTCCATGATTTTGAGTGTTTTGGGTTTTTTCTTTGTGTTTTTTTCCCCAGTTTCAGTCTCTTGTGGTCATAGAAAATGCTTAGTATGATTTCAATTTTCTTGAATTTGTTGAGGCTCGTTTTGTGTCCTATCATGTGGTCTACCTTTGAAAATGTTCCATGTGCATTTGGAAAGAATGTGTATTTAGCTTCTTTGGGATGAAGGGCTCTATATATATCAGTGAAGTCCACTTCATTTAGGGTGTTGTTCAATGCCACAATATCTTTGTTAATATTTTGTTTGGAAGATCTGTCCATTTTTGGCAGTGGGGTGTTAAAATCCCCCACTATAATTGTGTTGCTGTCAATATCTTTCTTGAAGTCCTCTAAGATTTTTTTTGTATATTTGGGTGCTACTATTTTGGGTGCATATATATTTACAATGTTAATGTGTTCTTGGTGGATTCTTCACTTGAGTATTATGAAGTGACTTTCTGGGTCTCTCTTTATGGCCCATTTTTTGAAGTCTATTTTGTATAATATGAGTATCGCTATCCCGGCTTTTTTTTCTTGTCTGTTTGCTTGGAAAATTTGTTTCCAGCCCTTCACTTTCAGTTTGTGTAGGTCTTTTGTCCTGAGGTGGGTCTCCTGTAGGCAGCATATGTGTGGGTCATATTTTCTTATCTATTCAGCCATTCTATGCCTTTTGATTGGAGCATTCAATCCATTTACATTTAAGGTTATTATCGATAGGTACTTATTCATTGCCATTTTTGTACTTGTGTTCCTCTTCATCTCCCTCTTTTCCTTCCTTTCCTTAAAGCAGTCCTTTTAGCATCTCTTGCAGAGCTGGTTTGCTGGAGGCATATTCTTTTAGACTTCTTTTGTCTTGGAAGTTCTTTATTTGGCTTTCTATCTTGATTGAGACCCTTGCTGAGTAAAATAGCCTTCGTTGCAGGTCTCTGGTTCTCATTACTTGGAATGTTTCTTGCCATTCTCTTCTTGCTTGGAGTTTTTCCATTGAGAAGTCAGTAGCTAATTTTATTGAGGTTCCCTTGTGTGTTGCTTTCTTTTTCTCCCTTGCTGCCTTTAAGATTCTTTGTCTTGGAATTTTGCCATTTTTATGATGATGTGTCTTGAAGTAGGACTCTTTGGGTTCCTCTTGATTGGGACTCTCTGTGATTCCTGGATTCATGTGACTTTTTCTCTCATCAAATTAGAAAAAAATTCCATCATTGCTCCTTCAAATAGGTTTTCTATCCCTTCTTCTTCTTCTCCTTCTGGTATTCTTATTATTTGGATATTATTGTTTTTCATATTGTCTTGCATTTCTCTTAATCTCCCTTCATTCTTTCTGAGCCTCTTTTCCTTTTCTTGCTCTTTCTGGGAGATTCTTTCTACTGTGCCCTCCAACTCGCTGATCCGATCTTCTGCCTCATCGATCCTGCTTTTGATTCCTTCTACTGTGTTCTTCAGTTCAGAAATTGTATTCTTCATTTCCTCTTGGCCTTTGCTGATAGTTTCTATTTCCTTTTTCATGTTGATATAGTTTGCAATGAGTTCATTGTAGCTCCCCTGTAGTTTCTGGTAGCTCATTGTGAACTCTTTGAATTTCCTGATAACCGGTGCTTTGAATTCAATATCTGATGGTTGACTTGCCTGTATTTTATCTAGCATTCTTTCTGAGGCTTCCTCCTTTCCTTTCATTTGGGGATTGTTTCTTTATCTTTCCAGTGTTTGTGAGACTCTCCCTGTTAGCCTCAGCTTCTTAAATTGATCTGTTATGACTCCCTGGGTTTATGGTGTGAAGTTCTGTGGTAGATTACCTGTGAAATTCAGTGGTGCAGTCTCCTTCGGTTATCCTGGTGTTCTCCGTTTCCACCTACTTTTTGTGTTCGTGTTTCAGTTGGAGGGGGAGGCAAAATGGTTTATGACAGTGGGAGAGTATTTTATGATATTTACTGTCACAGCCAGGAGAGAAGAGATAGAAGATCTTAGGCTATATATTGTGTTAACCATAATCTTCAACCCAACTAGCCACTTTTAAGAAAGCATGGACAAAAGATAAGGCTCTTGTTGTTGAGGGAAGGCTTGTGAGTTTTATCTAGAAAGCAGTGAGGTTGGGGGAGCTCAGATTCTGAGGTAAGGTGAGAGTAAAGGATAGTATATAGGTGTAGTGTGTGAGAGAATAAAGGTAACCACCACAAAAATAGAGTTCAGGAAACTGTGAAGTGGGCTAAGATCCGGAAGATATGTTGTGAAGTATTTACAGTTGTACAGAACAGCTATTATTTACAATAATATTAGAGCAACAATCATATGTCAGACTCTGTGTGATCTGGATAACATGAATAGGGGGTATAGAACTTTGGGTAGTGTGCTAAACAAAAATAAATGGTGTAAAGTGCAGAAAATTAACAATACACTGTGGAGGAGAGAACAAGGGAAACCTGTCAAATGATACAATATAACCAGTCAAGGCAAAGAAGCCAATATAGAAAGAGGAGGAATAGAAAAATACTATTAAAATATAAAAGAAGTGAGAATAATGAAAAAATTATAATAATACAAGTATGCAGCAACTTGTGGCTTCTTTTCTATGGCCTAGTGAAATTTGTCTCCCTGTGTTTACTTTTGGGATGTACCCTCTTTGGGTCCGACTCTGGTCTTTTTGCAGTTCCAAGTTGTTTGTGTCACTTGTGGGTAGAAGAAAAAGAAAACGAAAAAAAAGGCAGGGGAAGGGAGGAAAAAGTGATAAGTTTGGAAAGAAAGGAAGAAGGAATAAAACAGAAAAGAAGAAAAGAGAGGAAAAAAGTATTGCAGATAAAACAATAATAAAATTAAAAAGATAAAAGATTATTTAAAACAAGACAAACAAACAAACAAAAAGACCAAAAAACATTTCTTGTTGGTTTCAAACTGGCTAAACCAGTTTTTCTGGCTTTAGCAGGCTGAGGGGCCATTGGTGTGGTCTTTCCGTGAGCCCTCTCCCAAGAGCCAACTCAGTGCCTCTCCCCTGTGCCCCAGGAAGGGAATCTAGGTCTTCCTCATAGCACTCTTTTGCTGGGGGTCATGGCCGTGGGCTGGGTTGCAGTGCAGGCACCGGCCAGGCTGCCTGGGTCTCGCTTAGGGTGTAGACCTGTCCCAGTTCTGTGGTGGAACTCCAGGCCCTCCGCCCAACCTTGGGATCGCTGCCAGCTGGTTGGGGAGCAGGCCTAGCAGCTGTCGAAGGAGAATCCTTCAGTTTACTTTCCAAAAAATTTCTCCTTAAGAAAGGCTGCCTCTCAGCATAGTCTAATCTCCCAGCCAGACAGGTGACTATCAGAGTCAGAACCCCACACTGCACCTCTCAATTCTCCCAGTTCTCCAGTGCTGAAAACCACAGAGTCTGCGGTTGATCTTGGCCCTTTATCCTTATCACCCTCTCTGTAAACTCAAGCCAACAGGTCTCTCAGGGTGCCCAACCTTGCTTCACTGGGGAGGGAGGGAGCTGATAACCCAGCTTTTTCCCAAGGACCCTTCGGCAGTCCCAGGGCTCCCAAAGAGTCCACCGGTAGACGCACTGGGCACCGGGTGCCAGGCGCTGGGCACTGGGCTCTGGGTGCTGGGTGCCTGCTGAGGCTGCTGCTGCTTCTGTCTTTGTTCCGGTCCCTGAGACTCTAATGTCCTGCAGCCGTCTCCTTACCATGTGTTTTTTCAGTGTCCGTTAGGATTTCTGGTCTCTTATTTTCATATATGCTGAGGAACTGTTGGCTGTTTGTGCTGTTCCTCCATAGATGGGCTAGGATTTTCTCCCATGTGTACAGGGAAATGGAATCCACTCTGTCCTACTCTGTCGCCATCTTCCCTCTAACTTCAAGTAGCATTTTTAACATTCGTGGCCCTGGAAGCTGTAGTGGGGCTGAAAAAGATAAATTTTTCCTCTGCTCAATAGTTTGAAATTATTTCATTTGCATTTCTGTGGTATGGATGCAGGACCAAGTGGTATTTACTCTTAAAAATCTCTGTTAACTTTTACACTTTATTCAGTTCTGTTTGAACTTATGGATATATGGTTAAGGAACGATATGATGATTTGGTAAAAATGAATCATCATGATCTTAAACAAGGTACTAATTTCTCTGGAACATCAAACATGAACATAATGCTTGATAAAGACTGTGATTTTTGCCTGGGGCATACAATCCACTGTAGTATATCTTATATCTTGGCCCACTACCTCTTCCACACATACATACCTTCTCTTAGTAATCACTCTGAACAAAGGAAGGGGACGTGCTCATTGTTTAGACAGGAGAACTGAATCTTGACATCTCCTGCAACAGTGCAGCAGTGTGGAGAATTGTTGAGATGCAATACTAGCAAGGTGTATGGTAGAATTTTAAAAAACAGGCAAAGATATTAGTCAAACATTCTGTGCATTAAAATCTTTGAAGATTTTTCTCATCTATTAACATCTGTCTTCCTTCAATATTTCCTGACAGTTTTCTTTCTTTCCAATTGGACCAAATCTTTGTAGAAATAGAGTTTTAAAGGAACCTTTGAAGGTGAGGGATCATTCTGCCTCCTGATTATTTGATTAAAGTCAACACATGAAGTTGATACCATGTCATAACATAAGGGCATCAAATTATGTTTATGAACAACTGAATGGGAGAGTATATTTCTGATCTACCAGCCATTATATAATTTTGGAAAAATATTATTATATATTAATAAAAATAAAGAGGTGCCTCATGCACTCATTTATTTTATTCTGATTGCAGTTTCAAGAAGCGATAAATGAGATCCTTTTTTTAATTCCTGAGTTTATGTTCACTTTATTACTTACAGACCTTGTTGAAAATGTGGCTTTACATCTACAGCCAGAAGGGCCTGTTCATTTCTCCTGTGCCTACATTTTGTTCTTGGAACATCCTACCAAAGGAAAGTTTGAGTCTGATGAAGAGACCCATTTACCCTGGATTCTGCCTCCTGTAAGAGTGAGGCAAAGAGGGAGAAAATGTCAAACTCCTGTATCCATGTGGAGGACCATGGATATCAGACTTGTCACTCACCATTATGATACAGAATTTCTCCTCTTGTAGGTAAGAAGTCCATTCACAGGAAAACAGAATTTCCTCCACTATCCATTTTCTGGGAAATTTCTTTTGGCCTGTTTTGCATGAAATGGTTAACATTGGTCTCTTATTGGAACCATTGTCAGACTTCGAGTCCAAACAAGGGGGCTTGAATAAAATCAGGCCCTGGGCTCTTTGTATTCTTAGATTCCACTGGTACAGAAATGCTTTTTCCTTTCCTTCTCTTTTCTTCCCTACCGTTATACACATGCTTTTGCTTTTTCCCTCCCTAGTTCCCCCCTCCCTCCCTCCCTCTCTTTCTCTCTCCCTCCCTTCCATCCATCCATCCATCCATTTTTCTTTCTGTGAAAATGGCCAATAATTGCCCTGGCTCTGTGTAGCTCAGTGGATTGAGCGCAGGCCTGTGAACCACACGATCGCAGTTCGATTCCCAGTCAGGACACATGCCTAAGTTGCAGGCCAGTTCCCAGCAGGGGACTCACCAGAGGCAGCCATACATTGATATTTCTCTCCCTCTCTCCTTCCCTTCCCCTCTAAAGATAAATAAATAAAAATTTAAAAAATGGCCAATAATCGTCTAGAATAGTTATCGAGTTAAAAGAGTTGATGTGGACCATAAAGATTTTTTCTCTTTATACTCACCATCTTATGTTCTCCCCTTGCTTTCTACTTTACAAAATAATATTTAGGTCTTTCTAGAGGTACATCCTAGCATATCATTCTACTATATATCTCAGTAGAATATTCTCACATGGTATTACAATTTCAAGTTGCCCTTGTTCCATTTAATTCCTTCTCAACATTATTTGTCTGAACTTCTTTTTTGTGTGTTCTACTCCTAGCTTTATTTTGGAATATATAAGTAGGTTATCCTTGAAAATTATTATTTGCTTTTTTATATTGATGTCTAAAAGGAAAGGGGCTTCCTTAGGTATAGTTTCTTGTTCATATTCCATGTAGCATTTAATTTAAGCAACCACTGCCGAATTATCCAGTGGGTTCTTATTTTTAGCACATCATAATATTGAATCTTAGTACATGAAGAGGGATGCAAGGTCCTATTTAACAGAGTTTAAAAGACACAGCAGAGGGAAGAATGGGGGCACAGAATTTGTGTCTCAAAAGTTTATATTCACTATGTATTAAGTTGTATGTGGATCAAATAAATAAGACATGACCAAAAAACATGACTAAGAGAAATCTTATAAATCTGATATCATAGTTTTCAGGGATTTCATGAAAATATTCTTTTTTAAAAAAGATTTTGTTTATTTATCTTTCGAGAGGAAGGGAAGGAGAGAAACATCAATGTATGGTTGCCTCTCAAGAGTCCCCTGTTGGGAGCTGGCCCACAACCCAGTCATGTGCCCTGACTGGGAATCAAACCGCGATCGTTTGGTTTGCAGGCCTGCGCTCAATCCACTGAGCTACACCAGCCAGGGCATGAAAATATTCTTATACTAGTGTAGTGGAGAAAAGAAATCTGCTTTAACATGTAACCACATATTCCTTAAAATATTCCTGTGGGTGGAATGATACTCACTTTAGCAATGTTTTATGCAATACAAACTAATTCACTGTGAAGGATTTTTATCTTTCTATGGTCTTGGAAGTTGATTATCCAAATTATGCTTTAAAAGTCTTAATACCAAAGACAGCAGAGTAATTGACATCTACATATATGTTTATTGATTGAAAAGGTAATAAATAAAAAAATAATGAATGAAGAGATTATTTTTGTACTTTGAAAACAATGCCATAAGTTTATGATCTATTCTAGTTGATTCTTGAATAAAATTTTCTCAATATAAAGTATAAGCAAAGTTATGTTAATAAACTATTTTATAGTTTATAGTTTTGAGAATTGCACAACTGATAAATCTGAATATTTGGCATATAATTTTTTTCTTGGTTTTTACACTGAATTTTGAACATAATAATGAATGTATGTACATAAATATTATATATATAGTCACTTTAATGAAATAAATGTTGTTCTTCTGCATAAAAAATTGAGGAAAAATGAAGATAAGTGTAGTTAAGAAAAAAGAGAACACTTTTAAAACATACTAGTAAAAAATAAAATGTTGATTGTGTGGTTTCACTTATTTGAATGAGTGTTATGTAAAAACAGTTATCAGGTTCAAGTACCAAATTAGAATTCTGTAGTGTTATAAAATATGAAACGGTGTTTAGAAAGGAAAACATGAGATGTCAGGGACAATGTTTGAGAGCGAAATGGAGATTTTTCAGGGGTTTATGATGCCAAAAACAACCTAAAAAAAGTATCTACCATCTGAAGTGAGACTGCACAACACAGATACTTGAATTTCAGGATTTCACACACATGCATGCACACGTGTGCGCACATGCATGCATGAGTGCATGCACACAGGTATGAATCAGTGATTTTACCATTTAGGAAATCTTTATATTTTTCTTCTTAAAAAGGGTCAAAGCTTGTACCCTCTGAAACACTTCATGTTCGATGCATCACCATGGAATTCCATGAAAGAGGAAGTGTCTGGTGGTCTGAAAGCATCGGGTTCCTGGATAGGCAAGAAGAGCAACAAGTTCTGTGGGCTTGGGCTCTCCCTCTGGGGGAACATTTTTACTCCAATCATTCGTTAGTATTGTTTTACTGCCCTGGGTAACATTCACTTTATTACCTCTCCTAAAAGTGACTTTCCTGCTTGGCCTAACAAACTCTTTGTTCACCTAGAATTCAAAGTATCTGTGGTTAATAAGAAGGCAAAACAACCAATTTTGTTTTTGTCAACTCTTCATTATTTTTAGTTTTCCTATATAAATAAAGATTTGATGAACATTCCTTACTAAAAGAATAGGAACTACAAGCTACAGGAGTGCTCCATGGATGAGGTCTGGTGAAGAAGCAACAACTAAGAAGGAAACATGCACTGGGAGAGCTGGACAGGAGAGGTAGAGAGTCTGCAATAGAGGTGTGGTGTCATAGCGAGGTAACGATTGGCACCTAGTTTCAGAGAATGTAAAAGGGTGGGAGGGAGGAAAAAAGGAGAAGGAGATGAATTCTGCAGGTCCCAGAAGAAGAAAGGAAGAATAATTCATCAAGGAAGATGCAATTACTGGGACTAGGGTGCCAAAGGTTTGGGCACAGAAAAAAGGTGGCTTCCTGACTCTGAAACACAGCGTACAGGAGACAGCAAGACTAGAAGGGTGATGTTATGTGAGTGGTGTTTCTTTTGCATGATGGGACTTTTTACACAGAGTTGGGATCAGTCTGAGCTTGAGGTTCTTGGTCAGTGGCCCTCAGGATGAAGAAGGGTTGCATGGTTAGAAAACAAAACTCTTCTGTATGGAAGTATGAATTTCAAGATGGTTATAGATGTTTTAGAGGAAAGAGGGCATCAAGTACAATTGATCCAAGCCCATTGTTTTACTCAGAGGTGAAATGATTTAAGCAAGGTCAATAGCCAAATCTGGATGAGAGAGACCCCATACTCTGGGCATTGTGTCACAGCTCTTAGGCTACCTCTGATTAGTCGTAAGCATATCAGCAGGAAAGTGGGTGAAATAGAGATTGTTTTTGCAAAATTATCTATTTTCTGTGACCACTTTTATAATGATTAAGTCTTTTATCTCTCCCTTCTTTTCTCTCCTTCCCACCCCTGCCAGCAAACCCCTCACCTTCCAACAATCCAGTGAACAATACACTTACCATTGCTCTGTTGCCTGGAAATGTCACAGTTAATAAGTAACCTGTGACATTGCCTAGACCCAGCAACTTCCTGAGATTAGGAGTAGGGGAGGGATTGTTCTCTTAAGTTCTTTTTTAGGTACACCCTAGGTTGCACTGTTTTAAGTGATTAAGGTGTACTAGAATGAGTGTTAACAACTCAGGAAGGTGGGATTTTAGCCAGCTCCCAATGAAAGAGGGAGTTTACATGATATCCAACATTTCTCATGTTTAAAAAGCATACCTGTATTTAGACATAGGTATTTTGATAGTTACTGAGATTTAATGGGCTACATAAAAAGCCATTAGGCAATATGAACAAGTATAAAAACCACAAACATGCTCTGTAAAGTTTTCATTATTCAAGGAGAATGCTAGGGAAATTTAACTAGTAAATATGTTGGGGGGTACTTATTGTGTTGGTTGTTTTAAGGGTGAACTAGAAGAGGACAGGGAAGAACAGGTAGACCAACACAGTAAATTTAAAGACCCAGAAGTAGAAAGTCCAGTGATAAGCATCAGAAGTTTAGCTTTAGGAGACAGTTGCTGGAGTCAAAGTAGTAGGCGCTTAAGGACAGTTTCTCATAGTATTTCCACTTTACATACTTCTCCACGTGTTGTTTGAACAATACTGTGGGAAGTTTCTGCTGATTGACCACAGAAGGAATTCCCCATTCCTTGTAGAACAACTGGAAGGTCCCATTGGATATGTTTGCATACAGACTACTTGGGGCAAGGGCCACATTTATCATAGCTTCTAGAACAACGCTTTTCACATAGTAAGCACTCAATAAAGATTTGTTCAGTGTATGAGTGCATAGGGTTTCAATAAAGACATGATCCAAAGCTTTTTGGGTGGTTCTTACTCCATTTTTATCGCCATTCCAAAGTTATAGCTCCCATAGCAACAATAACTTATGCCCCTGGAACACATGCAGTGTTTAGTATTTCTGTATGTGGCATCAACTTTCATGTCGTGTTATACGATATATGTAACTGGTTAAGTTACAGGTGTTTTGGGAACCACAGGCCTTTTCCCATCTAAAATAAGCCCTTTCTGACCATACTAGTCTATGCAGAGATGACATTCACTGTATGACCTTTTCATGCCTAACTTCTTCCCCCTAACCCTGGACGCTCTTTGACTGACATATCAACTTGTGAGCTTGTGTGCTGATTACAATGATAATTTTGTGCTTAGTAGTGTTTTTGCTAGTAACACTATGATATTAATTGTTCTGAAAGCCGCTGTTGTATTTACTATTGTTTTGTCAGAAGTCCTTTTATATTATACCTACAGTTTGAAAGGAGGATCAATTCAAGAGTTGGGTTAGTTATGTAAGATGTTCCTAGGGGTGATGACATAGAATAAATAGGTTACTTTGTCCTGCCTCAGGCAACTAAAGATGAAATGTAATGGCTTTGTTTTCCTAAAGTAGATATTTTAACTTTCCCTTCTGTTTATAATTACAGATTTTTAAAAGGGAGTTTCTTGAAATTTAGAAAGAGAACTAAACCTCTTAGTTCTGTTAACTCTTAATTGAACTTTATGAATAGAAAGCCAAGGAAAAGAGGCAGTGTGCTGGTGAGAGGAGGTTAGGACAAGTCAAGTGGAGTGACATACTCTCCTCTCCAGGTTCCAACAGTGCTTTTTGGAAGATATTGGGACACATAATTTAAACAGATTGTCTCTGAGCAGCAGATATGCTCTTTGTGTTATTTGAAGCTTAGAGATTTATCTGTTGTACTCTGTGAGAAAATGCCATTGTATCTATGTTTTTATAAAGAGAAAACACCTTATTGTTTAAAATTGATTTACTTAAAAGGCTTTTATCCTCTGATAATAACTCAAACAGTTAGAGAAGTAATATGATATTTTACCAATGTTTATAACACATCAGCAATTAACATCAGGTTCCTCTCCAGAACACAGTATCATTATCTTTTGTTTTTGAATCTGGAAGATTTAATGGCATGAAAAGAATCTCAGTTATTTTCTTAATTGGAAAAGAAAGTTATATTATATACTGTATGCTTCAATCTTATACATAATAAAAAATATAAAGTACAAGGGCCATCAATGATACACTGATATTAGTGTCTCACTATGGGATACTTTGAGAAAATTTTATGGCTTTTCCTTCACTAATTTCTAAAATTTCAGCAATGAAGTGGCTACTTTTAAACATAAATACAGACAAAATAATAGGTTGTTTTAGCCTTTGACCTGGTAATTCTAGTAATTTAGAAAATAATAAGAGATCTGGGTAAACAAGTTATATCACTTCCATCACATATTATTAGCACACACACAAAAAGGAAGAATCTGATGTCATAAAAGAAGGGAGTGGTGAGATGTGTTAAGGTAAATTCATAGATCATGTGACATTAATTTTTTAACAACTTGAATGACCCTAGGTGTATGCTTCTGATTTAATGTGGAATGAATGTTAAATGAAACAAATTAGATTATATAGTTAGATACTAATTATGTAAAACATAAAATATATGTGTAAGAAAAAGATCATAGATAAATAACCAAACTTCTAGCAGTGTTAATTTCTAGGTTTGGGGAATCATGCTCCTTAATTTTTCAATGAACGAGTACTCCCTTTTAAATGAGGTATATAAACACTATGATATTTTTTCAAAAGTATCAGAAAAAGATGACCCAGATAAGATTCCTTTAGTGTTTTGATGAAAATAATTAGACCTAGAGCACAGCACTTTTTTAAAGAAGATTTTCTTTATTTATTTTCAGAGTGAGAATAAGGGAGGGAGAAAGAGAGGGAGAGAAATATGAATGTGTAGTTGCTTCTCACATGTCCCCTACTGGGGACCTAATCTGCAACCCAGGCATGTGCCCTAAGTGGGAAGCAAACTGGCAACCCTTTGATTTCTAGGCTGGCACTTGATCCACTGACCCACAGCAACCAGGGCTGGAGCATGGTACTTTTTCCTATGTTCATCTAAGGGCTTAAATTAACAAGAGCAAATAGGAGCCTTGAATCTCCTGGACACTTCTCATATACTGCAGAGACACACAAAGAAGTCTCAAGCTTTAGGATAGAATTAGTGGATTATCTAAGCGGTTATAGATTGGACATATTGTTGTTAATATGATTATTAGACACATTATCAACTCTGTCCAGTTGATCAGGAGAGTTCAATCTGATTAATAAGAAAAAGAACAGCTTCCTATAGGGTTTGCTGCATACTGGACATATGGGATAAGAATTGGGTATATTAACCTCAGTGCCCCTATAAAGCTACAGGACAAACCCAATATATGAACTGACCCAATCTCTTAGGCATCCCCAGATCCCTGGCTTGGGGGAAGTAAATCTGTGGACTAGCAGTTCCCTGTGCAAAGGAGGCCCTCCATAAGTAACTAAGTGATCAGAGGGCATCTAAAGTACATTTGGTCCTATCTATATTCTATCCAGTAGTAAGATACATATGGTTGACCTTGGAACAACATGGGTTTGAACTATGTAGATCCACTTATATGTAGATTTAAAAATATCATAAATGCATTTTCTATTCCTTATGATTTTCTTAATACTTTCATTACCTTAGTTTAATAAAAGAATACAGTATGTGGTACATATAACACAAAATATATGTTAATTGACTGCTTATGTTGTCGGTAAGGATTTCAATAATAGGCTATTGATAAAGTTTTTGAGGAGTCAAAAGTTATACACTGATTTTCGGTAGCATGTGTGAAGAGTGTTGATGACCCTAACATCTCCATTGTTCAAGGGTCAACTGTACTTTATAGGTGACATTTGCATGAATGGTACCTATGTCCCGTAAAAAAGTAAGAATAGGAGAAATAATTGTATCCAAAGCACTAAAAACATACTGAAAATCCTGGCTGTCAATTATTGTGTGCCTGCTGTTTACCAGGCCTATGCAATAGATGCTGACATTTGTCTTGCCATAATCAGTGACTCCTGCTTGTGATTTGTTCTTGGCCTTGTCCTTGCCTGACGGTTATAACATTTAAAAAGACACAGTGGCCAGGCTCTTGACACGTATGGTGTCGGTTGCCCTTTACCCACTGTCCATGTCTCATTTTTGGTCTGTGCCCTGATGATGTTCCATCTAGGTCTGAGGCAAATGAGATTCAAGGTGAGAGAAAGAACAAATCCTGTAAGATAATTCTGTCACTCACCTCATCTTCATAATCTTTCCTGAGCTTCCTCTGCTGCTCACCCTGGTATTGATCGTGTCACAGGCTATAGCAGACCAAGGCAGGGGGCTGAAAACCTTTCCTCACAACCCTTTCCAGTGCCCCTGTTTCAGCTCCAAGAAGAAAAGCCTGCTGTGAAAACAATCAGTGCATTTGCTTTAGATCTAAGTGATTTCAACAAGGTCGATGCTTCATGCTGATGTGTTCAAAACATTTAAAAATTTTTTCAGAGTTTGATTTCCACTGGAACATGTGGTATGTGTCTCAGTGTCTGAATGTCTGCAGTTGTTATTTCTTATGAATGCAGTGACAACTGCTTCCTGACACAACACGCACGAGCAGTAGGAAAACAGAGGCTTTTGTCTGCATGGATATTTACTATGAAGTTTTTTTGGTGGAGGAAGAGAGGAACTTGTGTATAGGTGTGCTTGATAGCCACATGCTATCTTGACCTGCAATGGTAGGTTTTTTGTTTTTGTTTGGTTTACTCCTGAAGTGAATATGATCCAGTGTTGACTGACTATAAGTGTGAGAGAATGGACAACTCTCTTTCTTGGTTTTGAATTTTTAGGTTGTCTCTGTTTTGGCACAGACTTTTCTTAAAGCCAGCCATTTATAATAGTGCCATGAGTGGCTTATCTTCTAAAAGATCTATAAGAACTCTGAAAATTTATATGTATATTCAGAAATGATTGGACTTCTTTATCACATCTTGGATTCAAGTGGCAAAAGAGGCATTACAGAAAGGCGCTATTTGTAGCCAAGTTAATATGTATTTAATCTCTGGCAAAGGCCAGTATTTAACTGTAAAAAGTACAATAATAGATTTTGCACCTGAAGAAAAATCCCTAAAGAAAAGGAATACTGCACTAAGCATTTACATGTTTTGGGGGAACATGATTTGGGGTTGGAATCTAGTTTGAAAGTGTGGGGGTCAAGGGCATTTATAAACATGTTATACTTGCTCATATTTCTAAGCTTTCCATCCTAGTTATTAATAACAAAACCCAAGATATGTTAAGAACAAAATAAGACTAATCTATAAGCCATAGCTTTAAAATTACTTTTCTTTTATTTCAAGATAAAGTCAGAGGACTGACATTAAAGCCTTTGTTTTTTCCATGCAGCTGTCTGGAAGATCTGTGCCTGAATCAGCTAGAATTCAGTTGTTTAGTGCTCTTTCTTCCAAGTTCTATCAAAAGTTTTGTGTGTCATTTTAGTGTTCTTGCCAATACTGCCATTTAAACCAAGTGTTGAGGTTTTCTTCTAGGCATGAGCCCTCTGAGATTGTGTGATCCTGTGTGCTGTTTGCTATCAAGAAGCTGAGAGAATGCTCTTATAATGATCCAAGAGAAAGTGGCAAATGAATGTTTTGCTTCAGGTGTTTTGTTGATTTTTCAGAAAGCCTACCAATAGGAAAGTTTCCTCAAAACTATAATCCATGAGTTTACTGCACAAATCCAAGTGAGGGGAAGCAATGTCATGTTTCCTTTACTCAAGTGAGTAAGATTCTTTTTTACTCTGATCTGCTGCTTTTCCAAATGGTTAGATTTATTTTACACCAGAATCATTCCCTGTTCATTAACTATGGTTATTCTATATTCATGTGTGATATAGTGGTTTATTTTGCTGAAAACTAGTGTCGAGTACATATTGCTTACATACTTGACTATTAGAATTTATATTTTAAGTACAAACTTCATATACATGATCTTTTGTGGAATTTTTATTTCCTATTGTTATATCGCATTTAAAAAATAAGAGATAGGGTGTGGCTTTTATGGGGAATGATGCTATAGGTCTTTGACTAATCATTTCCCACTTGCATTTCCATGTAATCTATCTGGAAAGACCAACATGTTTTCAGGGTGTTAAGCTAGTGATAGCCATAATTCCTTACAAAGGAGACTGGGAAGAAAATTTCAACTGACTATGTATATGCTGACTGTGTCTTAAAGGCACAAAAGGCTTGTGTTATTTAAGGGAAACCTAGGTCACCACTGACAGCTCCTGGAACATAATTCGTCTCCAGATTTCTAATTCTCTTCTCTTTATGTTAGATATAAGCTTCTCTAAAATGGGACAACTCCTTTTTTTTTCACTATTTAAAAATGCCAATTTTATTTTAGAATGTCTTTGGTGAAGCAGTAGAAAATATCAATTTTTAATAAAGCTTGGATTTCTTTTTTAAAATATTTTATTGATTATGCTATTACAGTTGTCCCATTTTTCCCCCTTTATTTCCTTTGGCCCTGAACTCCCCTCCCACCAGTATTCCCCCACCTTGGTTCATGTCCATGGATCATACATATAAGTTCCTTGGCTTCTTCATTTCCCATGCTATTCTTAACCTCCTCCTGTCTATTTTGTACCTACCATTTATGATTCTTATTCCCTGTATCTTTTACACCAGTCTCCCCTCTCCCCCTTTCCACTGATAACACTCTATGTGATCTCCATTTCTATGATTCTGTTCCTGTTCTAGTTGTTTGCTTAGTATGTTTTTGGTTTTTTGGATTTTTTTGTTCAGTTGCTAATATTTATGAGTTTATTGTCATTTTACTGTTCATATTTTTAATCTTCTTTTTCGTAGATAAGTCCCTTTAACATTTCATATAATAAGGGCTTGGTGATGATGAACTTCTTTAACTTGACTTTATTTGGGAAGTGCTTGATCTGCCCTGTCATTCTAAATGATAGCTTTTCTGGATAGAGTAACCTTGGAGGGAGGTTCTCGCCTTTTATGACTTTGAATATTTCCTTCCAGCCCCTTCTTGCCTGTAAGGTTTCTTTTGAGGAATCAGCCGATAGTGTTATGGTAATTCCTTTGTAGGTAACTGCCTCCTCTTCTCTTGCTGCTTTTAAAATTCTCTCCTTCATTTTAATCTTGGCTAATGCAATTATGATGTGCCTTGGTGTGTGCTTCCTTGGGTCCAACTTCTTTGGGACTTTCTGAGCTTCCTGGACTTCCTGGAAGTCTATTTCCTTTACCAGATTGGGGAAATTCTTCTTTATTCTGTTTTCATATAAGTTTTCAATCTTTTGCTTTTCCTCTTCTCCTTTTGGCACCCCTATGATTCAGATATTGGAATGTTTAAAGTTGTCCCAGACCTTCCTGAGCCTCTCCTCACATTTTTGAATTTTTGTTTTTTTCATTCTGTTCTGGTTGAATGCTTAT
This sequence comes from Sturnira hondurensis, assembly GCF_014824575.4. Classification (NCBI taxonomy): domain Eukaryota; kingdom Metazoa; phylum Chordata; class Mammalia; order Chiroptera; family Phyllostomidae; genus Sturnira; species Sturnira hondurensis. Next base: position 5,364,712 of record NW_028081623.1, on the reverse strand, counting down.
TTCTTTTTTCCAGTCCACTCCACTGATTTCATTCCTGGTTTCCTTTCCATCACTGCTGGTTCCCTGTACATTTTCCTTTATTTCACTTTTCATAGCCTTCACTTTTTCCTTTATTTTACAACCATACTCAATCACTTCTGTAAGCATCCTGATTACCAGTGTTTTGAGCTGTGCATCTGATAGATTGACTATCTCTTCATTTCTTAGTTGTATTTTTTTTCTGGAGCTTTGATCTGTTCTTTCATTTGGGCCTTTTTTTTCTTTGTCTTAGCGTGTCCTTTTGCATAGTGAGGGGCAGAGCCTCAGGTATTTGCCAAGGTGGGGCAACCCACATTGTTGTATTGTGGTGCAGTCTGTGGAGGAGGGGTCCAAGAGTGACCAATGCCACTTGTTCAGGTCTCTGCTGCTTTCAGTCACTTTCCCCATTACCCACAAATAAATTAGGCCCTTCTGGTGCGAATTCACAGGTGTGTGGGTTTGCATACATTCTAGGACCCTGCGGGTCTCTCCAATAAACTCTCCTGTAAGGCTGGGAGTTTCTCCCGCTACCTCAAACCCCACAGGTTTTTTCAGTCAGAGGTTTTGAGGCTTTATTTCTCTGTGCTTGAGCCCTGGGTTGCATGATCTTTCTTTCTCCTCAGTTGTTCCTCCCGTTTATCCACATGCAAATATGGGAATGCCTGCTCCGCTAGCCAGTGCCTCGCCATGTCTGCTAACTGCTGCGTTGCCACAAGTCCTCTCTGCCCAGCTGCAGGTCTCTACTCCTCCTACTAGTCTGGATGAATGTTTCTTCTTTAACTCCTTGGTCGTCTGACTTCCATATGGTTTGATTTTTTGGCAGTTCTGCTTGTTTTTGTTTTTAAATTTGTTGTTGTCCTTCTTTTGATTGTGCGAGAAGGCAAAGTGTATCTACCCTTTCCTCCATCTTGGCTGGAAGTCCTAAAATGGGACAACTCTTCCAAATGTCTTGATAGAGTTTGAGAACCCTGAGGATGATATAATCAACTGCTTTTTTCCATGAAGATACTACTTCACAGTGTTTCATGGTGTAAAGAAGGCAGTATATATGTAACCTTGTTCCTTTCTTTCTTTTTTATATATTTTTATTTTTTTATTTTACAACCATTTGTTTTTAATCTTATTTTTTACTTTATTTAATTATTTTTCAAATACAGTTTTCTGTCTATTATTCCCACCCCATCCCACCCCTGTGTTCCCCCCTCCCTCCCATTTCCACCCTTCTCAGTTGTTGTCCATGTGTCCTTTATATATGCTCCTCTAAATTCCTCCCCTATTTCCCCTGAAATTCCCTCCCCTCTCCCCTCTGGTCACTGTTTGCAACAGCATAGATAGAACTGGAAAGCATTATGCTGAGTGAAATAAGCCAGGTGTTGAAGGACAAATGCCATATGATCTCACCTTTAACAGGAAGCTAAACAACAAAACAAACAAGCAAGCAAAATATAACCAAAGACACTGAAATAGAGAACAGCCTTTCTTTCTAATAACAACATTTGTTTAAAACTGTTAGGTAGTGGAGCTGCTGTAAGTCAATAAGTGGGGAAAATAATTCTAAAATGTCATCTCTCTAGCATCATGTCATTCATTCTAAAAATGAACTCCTTGGATGTGCTGTAGAACTACTATTTGTACTTTCTATGTACTATCAAGAGCCCTATTTGTAAAGAATTTATGTACTTAATTTATGTATTCAGCTTGTCAAGTTACTTTGTTTCTGGATTCACCCCCCAACCTACCCTGAGAGCAATTAGGGAGAATCCACATAAGTTACAAAAAGAAAAAGTATAGGCTTATAATAAGCTTATACTGGCCCATGTGTGAAGCTTAGGCTACTGTAGATTTTCCAGAAAATCAAATATGAATGTGATGGAAATATCTTTTTCTTGTTAGGAGAATTGACTCATTATGGTACTGTTAACTGTATATCTCTTCAAAGTCTTTAAGCGGTTACTTCAAAAACAATGTTTAGCAGCCAGACTTTCAGAGAAGCCTTACCCAATGCTGGCCGTTCAGTAATGCTTCTTTAAATGAACATTTCTCCACAGACAATTATTTCAGATGGGCCAGTGGAAATGGCAGGCGGCCTGTGGTTCTCTTCCTGGTAATTGAAAGAGCATTTTTTTTAGAGTAGTTATGATAAGTATAAAAGTGGAGGTGATCATACTGAAAAATAAATGGAGAAAATTCACTTTACAGAGATAATTTTAGACATTGTTTACAACTTTTTAATGTTAAAATAATCTTTCTTCTCTGCCTTGGTGGTGTGAATGCAGCATTATTGAGTAGTTTAATGAGAAGTCCATGTGTAGGGTTAGGCTTAATTAAACTGATGAATCCCACTAAAATAGTGTGTGTAGAATCTTATGGATTCAGACAGAGCTGAATTGTAAAATTTTCATACTTTGTCAATTTATTTTTATTTCTTTTTTATCCTTCATTTGTCATAATTGCTTAGACCTGGAAAGGAAACTCCACAAGTTTTGTTTTTATTTTAATTTTTCCTAGTTATTTTCTTGGCCTTCTCTGAACTTCAAGGGTCACATAGAGAGTCCTCTCACAAATGCTGGAGAGCTCTTCTTCACAGTAGGCAATAAAAATGTATCCCTGGTTTAATAAGTGGTGGGCCTTCCCTAGTTTTTACTTTCATTTTGGCAAAAACTGAATTATTTCCATGAAGCTGTTACTTCCTTCTTTGTACTGCTGTTGACCCTTCAATTCTATTAGGGGTTCAAGAGCCTTTTGGCAAAAGAATGCCTGAGGAGAATAAATTATTGTCTCCCTCCTCATGGTTCCATTCAGATCACCATAGAAGGTGTTTTCCTTTTTAATATGGATTAAAAACAGCAACAACAACACTGAATTTTTAAAAAAATATATTAGTAATGGTCAGAATATTCTATTTTACTGATAAGCAGATTTTTAAAATATGGATACCTAATCATTTCTTGCTCTTCAAATCTATTTTCTGTGTTTTAAAAAATACCTATTGGTCTGACCATATGTCTATCCTTCATCATGGCATAAAATAAAAAGAGATTTAATTCAGAACTAGAAGTTGGTTTTAGAAAAAGTTATTTTGACTATTCATTTGTTTTTTTCATTAATTTCATTCATTCACTAATTTATCCTCCAAATAATCAAAATATATTTGTTCAGCTATATTATTCATTGGCATTTTATTAATGTGAAGATAAAAGTAAAAACATACATGGTTTCTGCAGTCAAGGAAATTTGATTTATTATAAAATGCCAACAATTAATCACAGTATAATGATACTTGCTCTAATTCATCCAACTAACAAATACTTACTGAATCCTTACTGTGAGTCAAGTACAGTTCTAGGAATGGGGACATGATGGGCATGGCTCCTTTCTTCTTATAGTCCAGAAGCCTTCATCTCTTACCATCTGCACCATTGTCCACTCTGGGATAGCCATTCTGGTTATTTTTGTAGTTCTCAAATGTGCTACATATGCTCTCAACTTAGAGACTTTGAACTTTCTATTCTTTTTGTATGCATGCTCTTCTTTGAAATGACTACTCCAATACATAAGATATTAAACATTTTCATTAAGCTTATTTATAGATATTGTGTGTGCATGTGTGATTTGAATGGAAATTTTTTTAGAATTCTCTTGTTAATTCTCTTCATTTATTAAGCAGTTCTCCTGGGTTTTCATTATATTATCTGTTAATTAAGTTAACTTGCATTCTTTTTTTCTAATATTATACTTATTTTTTTTCTTGTCTTGTATTGCCTATTACTCCCATGTCAATGTAGGAAGCTCAGGGTGATGGCAGGCATGGTTATTTTCTTCCTAGCCTATTGAAAATTATTGTAATTTGTTTCAAATATAGAATCAGTCTGAACTCTTAGTTGCAAATGACAGAAACCCAAATTAAACTGTTAAACAAGCTGGCTCACCTAATTGATAATTCCAGGGATAGGACTGTCTTCAGGCAGAGGTGGACTTTGAGGTTCAAATAATTACTTCAAAGTAATGTTTCTGCTTCTTATCTCTCACCATTATTTTCCTTTGCATCAGTTTATTCTCAGAAACACTTCCTCCCTATAGTAGGAAATATAGAATGATTCTGATTGGTCTTTCTGGGGTTATAAGACCACCCTTCAGTTCAACATCTCTGTCCAGTGGCAAGATTGACCATGCTTGAGGCAATTGCCTGAATTCTTTTGTTCACAAAACCTGGCCTAAACTAATAGTCAAGCATTTACACATTTTTTTGCTATAGAAATGTATGATGTTCCAGAATGTGCTGGAAGTGTTACTTAATATATAGTCTAAGTATTCTACTGTCCTTGTAAAATCTCTGAAACTTTGAGCTCTGGTTCTTATCTCTCTTCAGTGGAATCACACAGGGGATTGTGAGCCTGTAAAATTAAGTTTTGCGTATTTATTTATAAGTTGAAATGGGAAAAGTTTCAGTATTTGAAATATTCACTATAAAACAAAATAAAGTGTTTCATAAGATAATACATATAATCATATGTCTTTAAAGCAGTGTCAGTACATGTAATTAATAAAAGTTGGAGGTGGGGAGTGAACTACAGCAGGGTATTTTTACTTTCAAATATTTTAATATGCTTTTACTTTTTCATCAAGAATAATCACTTCCTTTACTAAGAAGTTTATTGTTTAGAGTTAATTTCCTTCTGGGAAACACTCCATTCAGAGTTCAAGCACTCCAAGTTTTATTGCAGCCTGGTGTTCCAGATCCACTGTATGGCCATCTCTTGGAATTTCTTTTCGTTTTGATGGCTTATTTGTTGCATGGTTGCTTAAATCTCATATTGTCCTCACTCTTAATATCTGGGTGTTTTTTGTTACTGTTATTGTTAGAGCACATTTTCAAGTGTTTCTTTAAGAACAAAGCTATAGATGGTAAATTGTAGGAGTCCCCAGATGCCTGAAAATGACAAGGTTCAAAATAATTTTCATTTGGGCCCTGGCTGGTGTAGCTCAATGGATTGAGTGCGGGCCTGTGAACCACACAATCACTGTTCGATTCCCAGTCAGGCCACATGCCTGGGTTGCAGGACAGTTCCCAGCAGGGGACTCATGAGAGGCAACCATACATTGATATTTCTCTACTTCTCTCCTTCCCTTACCCTCTAAAGATAAATAAATAAAATGTTTAAAAATAAAAAACAATAATTTTCATTTGGAACTTTAAAGACATTACTTGATGTTTTGTTTTTTGTTTTTGTTTTTGGCATTTAGCATTGCTTACAAAAATGTCTTAAACCAATTTGGTCCTTCTTCCTTGGAAGATAAATGTTGTAATCACTTTAAATGCTTTAGGATCTTTAGAATCTTGGTGTTCTGAAATTTTATAATGCCTGTAGATTTTCTCTCCCATTATTTTTTTTTTTTTGCTCAGCACTCTATAGAACCTTTCAAAATAAGGATATATTTATTGATGGCTTGTTTAAGTTTTGGGTAATTTCATTCTTTTATTCCTTTGATAAATTGTTCATATCCCTTTTCTTAGATGCCTCTTTCTGGAACTACTGGTTAGATGTTGGTCCTCGTAGATTGATTGTGTTGAAATCATTCACATTTTCGGTTTGTTATTTTTTTTCTAGATCCTAGAAGATTTCCTTGACTTTTTCATCTAGTATTCTATCAAACTTTCAAATGTCAAGAATTACGTTTTGAATTTTCAACAACCATTGTCCTTTTACCATTGCAATATGTTCTTGTTTTATGGATGAGATAATTGCCAAATATCTCTCATAAAACCAATTAAAATTTTCTTAAGAGTCCTTTTTTTTTCTGAATTGCTTTCTCCAGCATCAGTGGATTGTTTGTTCTTTTTGAGTCTTTTAGTTATTTGATATGATTTTTCTCAAGAATCTGACAACAGTTGGTTGTTCACTTGAATTTATGAATGAAGGGATAAGAAACTATTACCTGTCCTCTCAGGGCTTTCCTTTGAAGCTTACCTATGTCAGATGTCACTCTGTGATGTGTGGAACTAAGAGCAGGTGATCCGGTTGGGTGGCCTTCTCTGATCCCAAAAGGAAGTTGGTTTCCACTCTGGGATCCCATCCTCACTCTGGAAGCTAGTGCTGCTATTTTAAAAAGTGTTGGCAATGATCCAAGGGGACTCCCTCATTGAGGCCCTGATTAAATAATTGTTTTTTATAGGGATGTGAGATGAAATATTCAGAATGGTAAGAGAAAGGAACAAATGGTATTTATTTACTCAAGATACTCAAATATCTCAGAATATTATTTAACAACCTGATATTACCCCTATTGTTTTCTCAGTCCACTACTGGTGTGATTTTTTTAATTCCAAAGGCTGTACCATAGTACCAACTTCCACTATGGCATTGAGGATAAAGTGTGGGCTAACTGGTATTTCTGCTTTGAAGATTTGTTGAGATGGTCTTTGCAAGTCTCATCCATGACTTCTTTTCATTACTATTCCATGAAAATTTGGAAATAAAATGTGTTTTTTCATCTGGAAGACAAAATGTTTTTTCTTTTACTCTTTCTCCTCAATAAATCAAACTCCTTAATTGTGTTATTCAAGTACTGTCTATATTTATCTACTTGATCTCTCACATTCTGAAAGAGGTGTTAAGATTGTAGTTTCTAGCAATTTCTCATTGTATTTCTAAAAGTTTTTTGTCTAATATATTTCAAGATTAGATTTTTTCAGTGTATTAAATTTCTTGACATATCTGTTTGGCAGAATGTACCTTTCATAAATATTAAATATCCCATTTAATACATTTTACTTCAGCTATACTTTGATAGTAATATTGCTACCTGCCTTTCTTTCATTTTCTTTTCCTTATCATATCTTCAACTATTTTCAACTTTATCATTTTATTTAAAATCTTCTTCTAAACAGCCTCTGGAGGAATTTTGCTTTTCTTTTCTCATTGCAATTTTAGACGTAGTCTTTCACAGAAAAATATTAGTTCATTTCATTTGTTATGTTAATTTATTTGTTTGGTCTTGGTCTTATTCTTACATGGTACATTTTATGTTGTGTGGGTTACATTATTTTTTTTGATATTTTAAAGATTTAATTTATTTATTTAGTTGTCTGGATTCCTAACTTTTGCAATCTTTCCTTGCAGTGATCAATGTTTTTTCTTTCTTTGAAGTTATACATCTTATTTCTTTTGTATTAGTGGCTAATATTAATTTTTCTAAGAAATATACTTGACCAAATTGATACATTTTTTCTAACAGAAAGATCTCAATTGTATTTTTAGCCTCTCTCTATGATCCTAGGATAAGATACAAATTTTAGTATTTAGTTATTCCAATCCAGTTTGCCATATTTTATTGAAAGTATATAAATTTTAATATATTAAATATTTATTTATTTATTTATTTATTTATTCTTTAAAGAATTCCTATTTCATAATTGATTAAGCTTCTAAACCATATTATTAACAGTTTCCTTGGGAACCATACGATCGCGGTTCGATTCCCAGTCAGGGCACATGCTTGGGTTGCAGGCCAGTTTCCAGCAGGGGCCAGTTCCCTGCAGGGGATGCACAAGAAGCAACCATATATTGATGTTTCCTTCCTCTCTCCTTCCTTTCCCCTCTAAAGATAAATAAATAAAATATTTTTAAAAAAACAGTTTCTTATGCTGAATATTTATTTTACTGGTTTTATCCACAAAATATTTTCTGCCTACTATAAATTTGCTGCATTCAACTACACTTATGTTGATTCATATCTTCTTCAAATAATACTTCACAAAGGGCACATGATGTCATATCTCAATCCTTATATTAAAAAGTATAAAAATGATGATTTTCATATGAACAAAATCCCAGAACAGTAGTTCATTTTGCAGATTTCTAGAAATCTATTACATATCAGAATATTTGGAGATTTTTGTATAAAAATGTATTTATTGATCTACAAAGAAATAAGGAAATAATAATGTAAAAAAAGTATATTTGTGTGTGTACATGTATATTTGTTAGCAGTGTTTGTTTATAATTTTGATATATCTTTCTTATTTTCTTGTGGTGATAGTAGATGATGGTGATAGATGATAATGACATAAGCTTTTTACTTATACAGATAAAATCTGGCAACCATTTTTTAAAATATATTTTATTGATTATGCCATTACAGTTGTCCCATTTCCCCCACTTAATTCCCCTCCCCGCTGCAACCCCCTCCCCTATTCCCCCCCTTTACTTCATGTCCATGTGTCACAAGTTCTTTAGCTTCTACATTTCCCATACTATTCTTGCTCTCCCCTGTCTATTTTCTACCTACCATCTATGCTACTTCTCTGCACCTTCTCCCCCCTTCTCCTCCTCCCACTCCCCTGTTGATAAGCCTCCATATGATCTCCATTTCTATGGTTCTCCTCCCAATCTAGCCGTCCTCTTAGTTTGCTTTTGTTTTAGGTGTGGTTGTTAATAACTGTGAGTTGGCTGTCCTTTCACTGTTCATTTTTTTATCTTCTTTTTCTTAGATAAGTACCTTTAACATATCATATAATAAGGGCTTGGTGATGATGAACTCCTTGAATTTGACCTTATCTGAAAAGCATTTTATGTGCCCTTCCATTCTAAATGAAAGCTTTGCTGGATAGAGCAATGTGGGATGTAGGTATTTGGATTTCATGACTTGGAATACTTCTTTCCAGCCCCTTCTTGCCTGGAAGGTCTCTTTTGAGAAATCAGCCGACAGTCTGATGGGAACTCCTTTGTAGGTGACTGTCCCCTTATCTCTTGCTGCTTCTAGGATTCTCTCTTTCATTTTAATCTTGGCTAATGTTATTATGATGTGCCTTGGTGTGTTCCTTCTTGGGTCCACCTTCTTTGGGACTCTCTGAGCTTCCTGGACTTCCTGGAAATCTATTTCCTTTGCCAGACTGGGGAAGTTCTCCTTTATTATTTTTTCAAATAATTTTCCACTCATTGCTCTTCCTCTTTCCCTTCTGGTACCCCTATAATTTGGATGTTGGAACTTTTAAAGATGTCCTGGAAGTTCCTAAGCCTCTCCTCACTTTTTTGAATTCTTGTTTCTTCATTCTGCTCTGGTTGAATGTTTCTTTCTTCTTTCTGGTCCACTCCATTGATTTGAGTCCCAGTTTCCTTTTTATCACTATTGGTTCCCTGTGCATTTTGCTCCATTTCACTTAGTGCAGCCTTCATTTTTTTAAATCTAATTTACAACTAAAATCAACCAGTTCTGTGAGCATCCTGATCACCAGTATTTTGAACTGTGCATCTGATATGTTGGCTATCTCTTGGTTGCTTAGAAGTATTGGCTCTGGGACTTTGAGTGGTTCTTCTGCTTGAGCCATAATGTTTTGGTTTGTTCGCACCTGTTACAGTATGAGGGGCAAAAGGTTAGGTGTTCACTGGAGTGGGTCCACCCAGTTGCTGAGTTGTGACTAGGGGTGAGGTCAGAGATGGAGTGTTGGCGTTTGTTCTGTTCTCTCTCAGATTTTGGTCCCCTCTGCCACTTCCCACAAGCAAATTGGGCCCTTCTGGTGCTGGTTCCCAGGCGGGTGTGCTTGTGTACATTCTAGGACCCTGTGGGTCTCTCCAACAAACTCTCCTGTGAGGCTGGGAGCCTCTCCTGGCACCTCAACCCCCCAGAGTTTTTTTATTGGTGCTTTTAGGCTTTATTTCCCAGTGCGGGTCCCTGCGTTGCACTGTCTGTCTCACTGTCTGTTTTTTCACCTGGTTCATCTGTGCATGAATGCGTGACCACAGTCAGCCAGCTGCCTTGTGCCCTCACTGGGTCTGCCCATTGCCACCCCACACCTGGGATCTGCCAACTGCTGCCTGCACACCTGGGTTGGTCTGGCAGCCACTACTTTTTCCTTGCCGCAACCCCTCTCCACTGGCCGCCGACTCTGTCACTTGGATGAATGGTTTGTTGTTGTTGGACTTCGGTACAGTTCAATCTTCTCTCTGTTCTGGCTGTGTTTTTGTCCTTAAATTTGGTTGTGGCAGGAGTTACAGTACCCCCACCTATGCCTCCATCTTGGCCAGAATTCCTCCCATTTTTTAAAATGTTATATTGGAACCTAAAATCCAATTTTTGAAATCTTCAATTTCAGCACTTTTTCTTTGAAAGTAATTTTATTTATTTTTCTACATATATTTAGGATTAATTTTAACTTTAAAATTCAGAAACTTATCAGTATATGTCAAGAAATACGTCCCTTAGAAATAATTTTGCCTTGCTTTAAAGACCTTTGGATATAAAGACTTTTGATTTTATTTGATTTAAGAAAAATTTATTTTGTTTTATCTCTGATTAATGCTTTTCTTCCATTTTCTCTGTGCTCTCTCTTTTCTTTTATGATATACCTTATTTGTTATTTTCTACATTTTTTTCTCACTGGATTTTCAGTTTACTAATTTGTCTCCTTAGTCATTTGTCAATTGCTTATTTTCCATGCTGATTATTTCTTTTTTTTCTGGATAAAATGTCTTCTCAAAATTTACTAAAATGGCTCAAATATATATGAATATTTAATGTTCTACAGTTTTCTACATCCACTCCTTTCTATAAGTGTTAATTCTGATTATTCAGTCTAATTATCCTGTCATCCTCACTTTTTATAATAATACACAGATGTTCATTACAAAACCTTTTGATACTTCTGTATGCCTATGTAACCATTACCCCAACCAAGCATAGAACTCTTCCATGGGCACAGAAAGCTCCCTAGTGCCTCAGAGGCACCCACTAAAATTGGTTTTGCCATCATAATTTCATTTTCCCTGTTTAAGGCTTCATATGAATGAAATCATACTGTGTGTACTCTTTTATGTCTTGTGTCTTTCCCTCTGCATGTTTAAAAGATTCATTGATTTTTTAAATTGATTTTAGGGAGAGAGAAACAGAGGGAGAGAGAGAGAGAAACATTGGTTTGAGAGATAAACCTTGATTGGTTGCCTCTCATAGGAGCCCCAACCAAGAATCAAACCCTCAACTTTTTGGTGTACGGATCAATGCTCCAGCTGAGCCACCTGGCCAGGGCTCATTGATGTTTTAGTATATATCAGTGCTTCTTTCTTTCATTTTTACTTTTGCATCTTTCTTTTTACTCTTTCTTTTTCTTTCACTCCTGAAGAGTATTCCACTGGGGGATTAACCATTATGTTCAATCATTTATTGCACAGGTGGCAAACACAAGGCCCGCGGGATGAATCCAGCCCTCCACCTTGTTTTATTCAGCCCGGCACCTTGTTTCTACCCCAAGCTCTCACTTAACTGTTAAGGAGTAGTTACATTTATACAGCCCTAAAAGTACATTTGGCCCTTTGAAGGCAACCATGAGGCTGATGTGGCCCCTGGGGAAAATGAGTTTGACACCCCTGACCTAGGGGATGTATTGTTGAAAATATTGCTGTGTGGAGTATCTGAGATTTTCCTGCTTATGTTTTCCTCTAGGACTTTTGTGGTGTCATAGCTTACATTTAAGTCTTTTACCTACCTTAAATTTATTTTGAAGTATGCTGTAAATTGATGTCTAGTTTCTTTCTTTTTTTTTTTTTTTGCATGTACTTGTCCAGATCTCCCAGCACCATTTATTGAAGAGGTTATTTTTACTTCAGGTGATATTCCTGCCCACTTTGTCAGATACGAACTGACCATATTGTTATGGGTTTATTTCCAGGCTCTCTAGTCCGTTCCATTGGTCTATGTGTCTGTCCTTCCAGTAGCAGACTGTTTTGAATACAATGGCCTTGTAATATAGTTTAATATCAGGTATTGTGACTCCTCCTACTTTGTTCTTCTTAATTGCTAAAGCCATTTGGGTCATTTATGGTGCCATATAAAAGTTTAAAATATTTGTACTAGTTCCGTGAAATATGTCACTGGTATTTTGATAAAGATTGCATTGGATGTATATATTGCTTTGGGTAATATGGATGTTTCAATGATGTTAATTCTTCCAATCCATGAACACGGTATATGCTTCCATTTATTTGTTTCTCCTTAATTTCTTTCTTCAATGTTGTGTAGTTTTCTGAGTACAGTTCTTTACCTTCTTAGTTAGGTTTATTCCTAGATATTTTAGTTTTCTTGTTGCTATAGTAAATGGAATTTTTCTCCTAATTTCTGTTTCTGATATTTCATTGTGGGCGTACAAAAATGCCTTTGATTTCTGAATGTTGATTTTGTATCCTGCCATTTTGCCAAATTCATTTATTAGGTTGAGTAATTTTTCTGGTGGAGTCTATAGGATTTTCTATGTACACTATTGTGTCATCTGCAAACAGTGACAGCTTTACTTCCTCCTTTCTAATTTGGATACGTTTTATTTATTTTGTGTGTGTATGTGATTGCTATGGCTAAAACTGCCAATAATGTGCTAAATAGAAGTGGTGAAAGTGGCCCCCATTGTCTTATTACTGATCTGAGGGGGAAAGCCTTTAGTTTTGGCCTGTTGAGTATGATGTTGGCTGTAGGTTTCACATATATAGCCTTTATCATATTGAGGTGTGCTCCCTTCTCTTCCCACTTTTCTGAGTGATTTATCATAAACGGGTGCTGTACTTTATCAAATGCTTTTCCAGCATCTATTGATATGATCATGTGGGTTTTATTTATTGATTTGTGAATGTTGTACCATCCTTACATCCCCATGGCGAATCCCACTTGATCATGGAGTATGATCTTTTTAATGTATCACTGGATTCTGTTTGTCAAGATTTTGTTGAGGATTATAGCATCTATGTTCATCACCAATATCAGCCTGTAGTTTTCTTTCTTTGTTGTGTGTTTACTAATTTTGGAATTAGAATAATAATGGCCTCACAAAAAGAATTTGAGAATGTTCCCTCTTCTTGGATTTTTGCAAATATTTTGAGAAGAATAGGGGTTAACTCTTCCCTAAATTTTTGCTAAAATTCTCCTATGAAACCTTCTGACCCATGGCTTTTGTGTGCTGAGAGTTTTTTTGATTATTGATTCGATTTTGCCAGCTGTTGCTGGTCTGTTCAGTTTTTCTGCTTCTTCTTGACTAAATTTTGGAGGATTACATGTTTCTAGAAATGTGTCCACTTCACCCATGTTGTCGAATTTCTTGGCATATAGTTGGTCATAGTAATTTATTTCAATCCTTGTTATGTCTGTGGTATAAGTTCTAATTTTGCCTCTTTCTTTTATGATTTTATTTATTTGGGTCCTCTCTCTTTTTTTCTTGATGAGTTTGGTTAAAAGCTTGTAGATTTTGTTCATCTTTTCAAAGAAAAAGCTCTGGGATTTACTGATCCTTTGAATTGTTCTTTTAGTCTCTATGTCATTTAATTCTGCCCTGATCTTGATTATGTCATTCCTTCCACCTGCTCTGGGCTTTGTTTTTTGTTTTTCCTCCAGTTTTTGTAGGTGTAAGGTTCAAGTTATTTATTTGAAATTTTCCTATTTTTTTTAGGTAGAAGTGTATTGTTCTGTTGTTCTTTATTTTAAAGGTACTTGCCATTTTTCATGATCAAGAATGATGTTTCCCATAAGTTTATTATAAAAATTCTTTAAAATAGCAAGACAATTTTTTCTCTTCTCAGTTTGCTAAAAATTATACCTTATATTATATATTTATGGTGGAATTTTAATCAAAGACTTTTATGAATACATTAAAATGACCATGTAATTTTTCACTTTTTGTCATTTAATATGTTGAATGTCCTTTATAGATTTTAAAATATTAAATTATTCTTACATTTCTCAGACAAATGTGACTTGGTCATGATGTAATATTTTTATTTACTAATAGATTTTGTTTTTTAAATAAGATTTTGCCTCTTTGTTGAGGAATAAGATTAGCCTGTAAATATATTTCATCCTATATCCTAGTCTGGTTTGGGTATTAAAGTTTTACTGACTTTATAGGTTGAGTAGTGTTCCTTCTTTTTTTTCTCTGAAAAACTCCTCATAGATAAAAATGATGTATCTTTTCAGGCCTTTCACCCATTTTTTAATTGGATTGTGTGTTTTTTTGGGTGTTGAGCTTTGTAAGTTCTTTTTAAATTTTGGATATCAACCCCTTATCAGATGTAGACATTTCTCCAAAGAGGACATACAGATGGCCAGCAGACATATGAAAAGATGCTCAACATCACTAATAATCAAAGAAATGCAAATTAAAACCACAATGAAATATCATATCACATGGTCAGAATGGCCATCCTCAATAAATCAACAAACAAGTGTGAGAAACTTGTAGAGAAAAGGGAACCCTAGTGCACTGTTGGTGGGAATGCAGACTGATATAGCCAATGTGCATAATAATATGGAATTTCCTCAAAAAATGAAAGATGGAACTGCCTTTTGACCCAGCAATACCACTGCTGGGAATATACTCTAAGAACCTGAAACACCAGTTCAGAAGAACCTGTGCATCCCAATGTTTATAGCAGCACAATTTACAATAGCCAAGTGCTGGAAGAAATCTTAGTGCTCATCAGTAAAGGAGTGGATCAAAAAACTGTGTTACATTTACACAACAGAATGCTATGAAGCAGAAAGAAATGAGGAGCTCCTACCCTTTGTGACAGCATGGATGGAACTGGTAAACATTATAAATGAAATAAGCCAGGCAGTGAAAGACAAATACCATATGATCTCACCTATAAGTGGAACCTAATCAACAAAACAAACAAACAAACAAAATATAATCAGGGACACTGAAATAAAGAACAAACTGACAGTAACTGGAGAGGAGGAGGGAGAGGGATAATAGGGGAAGGGCCATCAAGGAACATGTATAAAGGACACATAGACAAAGCCAAAGGGGGTAGGTTCAAGAGTGGGAGGCTAGATGGGTGGGACAGGGGTCATGGAGGGGTGAAAATGGAGACAACTGTACTCATAATTAAAAAATGAGAGTGTTACAGTGAAAGGTGCTTAGATATTTTTTTGAAAATAATTTGACATCATTTGTTTTAGTCAAAATATTTTGACTATAATAGTTAAAATTAATAATATAAACTTTAGGTAATGTGATTTTTATATTAGAAATTATTATATGATTATACTGATCCAGACAAAATATATATGTAAGAAAGATCCTCATGATCATCTTAAATATTTTACAATTATGAATAGCTTAAATATCTAATCATAATTCAGTAATTATCTTAAATATTATACAGCCATTATTGGGCTATCATTGAGGATTTTTGAGTTAGGCAAATGGCAACAATATAATTGTAAGTGAATTAAAATAATATAGTAAATATACCTTGTGATAACATATTTGTATGTGTATGTATTAAAGAAAATATCAAATAGTATGACTGTGGGTCATTTTCTAATTCATATATTTATTTTCCAAATTGTCTTCAGTAAGCATGTGCTTTTAAAATATTATTTATTTACACACTTCTGTGTATTATACCATTAATAATACATATAATATTAAGTATTATTTTAATACAAAGAGGTCAGAAGAAAACAGAAAAAATGAAACCATGAAATGATACTACCGAGAGCTATAGAGTTTATCCGAGGCAATTTAAAAGGAAAAGGGGCATTTTATAAAGTTGATGCTTTTTTCCATCCTTCTCAATAGTCCTCAGAGAGCAGAAGCTGCAGATTCTTTCCAAACATTGAAGAAGTTGGCCCAGGGAAACCCAGAGGACAATTTCCATTTTGCCAAGGACAATCATTTGGATCCCTGAGATTATTTCCTTGCACCAATGAAGTGTTCCATAGACGAAGGTGGACAAGACTTGATTCAATGAAAGCTTGATGCAACAGTTCCATTATGGTCAGCTTATGATGTTGCCCAAGAACTGCTGCCTTTGTCCAGAACCTATTGTTATGTTGATTTGAGAAAAATTATTTGTAAACCATTTTCTACAAGTTTAATAAAGAACAGGGACTTCCAATAAAGATGGAGGTGTAGGTAGACAGCTTCACCTCCTCCTTAAACCAAAGAAAGAATTACAAGTAGATCTCAAAACAAATAACACATAGAACAGTCAGAAAATTGAGTTGTATGGAAGTCTGACAACCAAGGATTTAAAGAAGCCACATTCATCCAGGCAAGTAGGAGGGGCTGAGGTGTGGGGATGAGTGGAGCAGAGAAGAGATGTGGTGTGACACAGAGAGGTGGTGGCAGTGGCGGAACAGATAGTCCAACATTCATGTATGGTGGATGAAAATTGGGAGGGATACCTTGAGAGCAAGTGATCCCAGTCCCAGATTAGACTGGCAGCCCAGGATTCCAGCACCAGGAAGATACATCCCTATAACTTCTGACTGTAAAAAACTGGGTGTTGCCACAACAGAAGAAACAGCTAAATTTTCAGGAGACTTAGCTTAAAGGGCTTGCACAGCCTCAGAATGTATGCACACCCACCCACTGTGTGATTCATCACCAGAGCAACAGCTGGAGGGGTGACAGTAATATACCGGAAGTGGGTAAAATGACTGGAAATGGTGCGAGTACTGGCCAGACCTCCAGAAGCCTAGCAGTGGCATTGTTCTCTCTACAAGCCCTCTTCACACACAGAGCCACAAAGCAGTGAAGTTGGTTGTCTTGCCCTGGCAATTACCTAAGGCACTGTCCCACACAATTTAAAGGTGGCTTTTCTACAATAGACCATGTTATTAAAGCAGGGAGTCAAAGCACCTCTACCTAACACACAGAAACAAACATAGGGAGACTGCCAAATTGAGGAGACAACAACAATATGGCTCAAATGAAAGAATGGAACAAAATCCCAGAAAAAGAACTCAGTGAAATGGAAATAACCAATCTATCACATGCAGAGTTCAAATTATTGAGTTCAAAACACAAACTCATTGAGTATGAAAACACATAAAGGAAGAAATGAAGGTTACACTAAATGAAATAAAGAAAAATTTATGGGGAACCACCAGTAGAGGGGAGGAAGCTGAGATTCAAATCAACAATTTGGAATGCAAGGAAGAAATAAACATTCAACAAAACCAGCAAGAAGAAACAAGAATTAACTCTGGGACATCTCCAAATGTACCGACATCTGAATCATAAGGATGCCAGAAGGAGAAGAGGAAGAGCAAGAAATGAAAAAGTTATTTGAAAAAATAATGAAAGAAATTTTTGTTAATTTGGCAAAGGAAATAGACATACAAGTCCAGGAAACAATGAGAGTCCCAAACAAGTTGGACCCAAAAAGGATAACACCAAGACACATCATAATTAAAGTGCCAAAGTTTAAGATAAGGAAAGAGTCTTAAAAGCAGCAAGAGAAAAACAGAGAGATACCTACAAAGGAGTTCCCATAAGTCTGCCAGATGACTTCTCAAAAGAAACTTTGAGGACAAGGGACTGGTATGAAGTATTTAAAGTGATGAAAAGCAAGGGCTTACAGCCTAGATTACTCCATCCAGCAAAGCTATCATTTATTATTTTAAGTATATTCTATTGAGTATTCTATTACAGTTGTTCCACATTTTCTCCCATTTTCCCCCCTCCACCCTGTACTCACCCTCCCACCATCATTCCCCCTGCCATCTTACTTAGTGCATATCCATGGGTCATATGTACATGTTCTTTGGTTTCTCCATTTTCTATAACATTCTTAACTCCCTCCTGTTTATTTTGTACCTACCAGTTATGGTTTTTATTCCCTGTACCTTTTCCCCCATTCTCTCTCCATTCCTCCCTACTGATAATGCTACATGCACTCTCCATTTCTGTGATTCTGTTCCTATTCTAGTTGTTTACTTTGTTTTTGTTTTTGTTTTTAGGCTCAGTTATTGATGGTTGTGAGTGTGTTGTCCTTTTACTGTTCATAGTTTTTAATCATCTTTTTCTTAGATAAGTCCCTTTAAAATTTCATATAATAAGTGCTTGGGGATGATGAACTCCTTTAACTTGACCTTATCTGGGAAGCACTTCATCTCTCCTTCCATTCTAAATGATAGCTTTGCTGAACATAGTAACCTTGAATGTAGGTCCCTGCTTTTCATGACTCTGAATATTTCTTTCCAGCCCCTTCTTGCATGCCAGTTTTCTTTTGAGAAACCAGATGATACTCTGATGGGAACTCTTTTGTAGGTAACTGCCTCCTTTTCCCTTGATGCTTTTAAGATTCTCTTCTTATCTTTAATCTTGGGTAATTTAATTATGATTTGCCTTGGTGTGTTCCTCCTTGGGTCCAACTTCTTTGGGACTCTCTGAACTTTCTGGACTTCCTAAAAGTCTATTTCCTTTGCCAGATTGGGGAAATTCTCCTTCATTATTTTTAAAATAAGTTTTCCATTTATTGCTCTTCCTCTTATCCTTCTGGCACCCCTACAATTCAGACGTTGGAATGTTTAAAGTTGTCCCAGAGGTTCCTGAGCCTCTCTTCATGTTTCCAAATTTTTGTTTTTTTCATTCTGTTCTGGTTGAATGTTTATTTCTTCCTTCTGTTCCAAATCATTAATTGTAGTCCCAGTTTTCTTCCCTTCACTGTTGGTTCCCTGTATATTTTTCTTTGTTTCACTTTGCCTAGACTTTACTTCTTCCTCTGTTTTGCATCTGTGCTCAATGTGAGCATCCTGGTACCAGTGTTTTGAACTCTGCATCTGTTAGTTTGTCCATTTCCTTGTCACTTAGTTCCTTTTCTGTATTTTTTATCTTTTCTTTCATTTGGGCCATATTTGTTTATTTGGTGCTCCTATTATACTTTTAAGAAGTGCAGCCTTAGGCATTCACCAGGGCTGGGAAACCCATGTTGCTGTATTGTGGCACAGTATATGGGAGAGCGGTCAGAGAGGGAACAAGAAGGCTCAGCTCTCAGTACATTTTCAGTCACTTCCCCAGTTACTCCCAAACAAATTTGGCCCTTCTGGTGCTGAATCATGGGTGGGTGGGTTTGTGTGTGTTCTAGGGCCCTGCAGGTCTCTCCAGCAAACTCTCCTGTGAGGCTGAGAGTTTCTCCTGCTTCCACAACTCCCTTAGAATTTTACAGAAGTTTTGAAGCTTTAGTTTCCTGAGTTGGAAACCTGGGTTGTGTTGTCTGTTTCGCTTCTCAGTTGTTCCTTCCAACTTATTCACACATGAATGTGGTCATCCACATGAACCTGGTCATCCAGCCATCACCTTGTCTCACATCCTCTCCATTCCAGCTGCCCATTTAAGCTGCTCTTACCAGTCTGGATGAATGTTTCTTCTTTAACTCCTTGGTTGTTGGACTTATGTGCAATTCTGTTGTCTGGTAGTTCTGTTTGTTTTTTTTTTTAATTTGTTTTTGTCCTTCTTTTGCTTGTACGAGGAAGCAAAGCTTGTCTACCTGTGCCTTCATCTTGCCTGGAAGTCCTGTCAGCTGTTGCAAAGCTATCATTTAAAATGGAAGGACAGATAAATGATTTCCAGACAAGATAAAGCTAATGTAGTTCATCATCACCAAGCCATTATTACATGAAATATTAAAGGGATATATCTAAGAGAAAGAAGATCAAAACTATGAACTTAAAGTGGCAACAAGTGTACAACTGTCAACAGCTAAATCTAAAAAAACAAACTAAGCACACAAACAGAACAGGAACAGAATCATAGATATGGAGATCATTTGGAGGGTTAACAGGTGGGGGGGAGGGGGGAGTAGAGGAAAAGGTACAGGGAACAAGAAGCATAATTAATAGGTACAAAATAGACAGGGGATATTAAGAATAGTGTAAGAGATGGAGAAGCCAAATAACTTATATGCACAACCTATGGACATGAACTAAGGGGGGTGACTGCTGGAGGGATTGGGGGAACCAAGTGAAGGGGGGCAATGGGGGAAAATTGGCACAACAGTAATAGCATAATCAATAAAATATATTTTAAATAAATAAGTAAATAAAATGGCTACATACACAAAAGTAATAAAGAACAATTAATAAGATTAGCAAAATAATTTTTGATACTAGTAATTCTTTTCATATTTAGTGTGTAAATTGAAACAATAGCAGAGAAAACATTCTATTTTAAGGTTTCCATGTGAATATGAGCATGTAACCTACTCTATAGCTCCATCAATATTTTATTTACCAAGCAGCCTGTACTTCTCATTTTAAAAGGGACTGAATCCTCTCCCTTTTGTTGTTTAGCTTCCATAGATCACTTGTCTTATAATAGTTTAGATGTAAGAGCCCTGTTACCACAAGCCATCACTTGTAGAAATTTGAGTTTTTTATATTTTAATAGTTGAATGTGACTTTTGAATCCAAAAGGATGCTACTTGTTATTTCTAGATTGGTATTGTATTTTGGACACATAAACAAAGGCACATTTCCTCAAAATGTTTGGAAATACTCTTATTGGACAGTGGTCTGGCCCTGAGTGGGTCTGCCTAGGGCTAGCTGTAGTGCATGGATTCTTGACTTTGTAGGAAAGATTTCACAACACAAGTCCAGGTGACTATGAGGGTACATTTATTAAAGCTGAGGACAATGAAATAAGGAAGGAATTAGTATAGAGGAAGAAACAGGAGAGCTTTGGCTTGTCTAGCTTCCCCCACTGAGAAGTCAGAAGAAAGGGGACTTTAGGGAGGGGTCCAGGGAATTAGCCTGGCACAAGCAACCACCTGCCCAATGACTTGGAGTTTAAGAGCCATGTGCCTGTGCAGAAAGAAGTGGGTGGGGAGTGGGGAGAAAAAAGAGGAGGAAAAGGCATTGGGGCTGCTCCCCAGGGGAAGAGCACACACCAGAGCTGCGTCCTTTGTCTTCAGGCTGTTGTTATCTCTAGTGGGCAGGAATCTTAGGGGAGGTCTCAGGGGAGGGTTCAGTAGAATATTCATCACTTCTTCAGGCATGTCCTTTCAGGATTGTGGTCTCCACTGATTGGTCAGTGACAGAGCAGGGGGTCTTTAGTCATTGCCGTTGGTCCTGGTTTTGCCCACATGATTTTGCTGTTTTTTTCTGTGCCTGGAGCTGAAACACACTTGAGGCCTAGATGTTAACTCCAGGGAGGAAAGGCCAGGGAAAGAGAGGTTATCCTGGGGGTGAGGTCCTTGTTTTCCCAGTTTTGTCCCTGGCAGGCCCTCTTCCCTTGTGGCTCTCTGCACCTGGTTGTAAATTCCTCTGCCATTGTGTACATCTATCTGCCTTAGTTTCCCCATTCTACTTGCCAAGGAATTTTCCTAGCTTCTTACAGAATAGTAAGAAGTGGATGGGGAGGATTTTCCTATTTGAATAGGAAAATACTATTCAATACCAGGAGCTATTTCATTTGCTAGCCCCACAGACTTGCCTGTCAGTGTATTGTTTACTAGTTGGATGATGTACTTACTGGAAAAACTTTGACTTTGCCTCTTGTGTCTCTGACACCCTCTTGTCAGAAAACTTCACAAAGGCCAGATGGTAGAGGAGATTATAATTCTAATGAGGTATTTTTCATGTCCCAAAGAAATGATGGTTCCTTTCTATTAGACCTGAATGCATGTCCATATAGTATTATTCAATGAAAAGGGAGGAAAGGAGGTATTTAATAAAAAATTTCAGCACAGCTTCTACCCCTGAAAAGATAGCATGAGGACAGTTTAGTAGGTTTGCATACCTTAATCACACCTGTTTGCTAGGGTTTAACATACCAATCCTTTTTCTCCCTTTTTTGTCTAAGGTGGAAAGTAGTGCATCTCGTGGAAGAGCCTTTTGTTCCCAAGGGAGCTATCCTGATGTTAATTCTTACATAAACTTGCATGCAGCACAGGGAAATTCAGATTTAAGCCTGCCATTCTGAGAGTTTGCTGGGTTTTATCCGGGTATTACAAGACACTGTATATTCAGCACGCTCTGAGGCCCCTGAAATACCTTTCTACCACACAGGCCATATTTTTTAATAACCACTTTAACATGGTGCAGGGGAAATCTCAGCCACACACAGCTCCAGATACTATAATCAGGGAGCCTCCTGGGAGCAGTTGGTTCACTCCTGGGTTTGATTTTTCATGGCACACATCTTCTGTCTAAATTCTTTTGCAAGGATTCTCAGCCTTGGAGTTGTAAAAAGCACAGACTCTTCAGTTGTGAGACAAATAGAGAATACATTAGTCAGGAAGGACTGTTAGCTACACCAGTTCTGTGACATCCAGTGTGTGTGATAAAACTAGTGAGTAGGTTTCCTTGGTCTTTGCCTAGGAAGAGAAAGAAATAGTCCTGGAAAGACTAGTAACACCCACAATTCTTTGCATACCACACCCTAGGTATTTTTAGGTATCAAGAGACACTAAGTATTGATACGTAAGGACCTAAAAACAATACAGATATGTATAGCCAAGGAATGCCTCAAGCTTACCATGTGGTTACCCAGAAAGCTGATGTAGTTAGAAACATAAATGTGTATACAGTTATAATGACATTTCGTTGTATCACATCTATCTGGTCACAAGCAGCTTATAATTTTCTTTTTTTCTAGTCACAGCCAAATGTTATAATGGTACAAACCATTAATCACATTAACATGGAATACTGCCTAGCAAATATAAATGTATGTGCATTGCACAATGATCTTGAGATTACAATAATATATCAGAAGTCAAAAGTAGCTGGTGGAGAAATGCTATGTCTTTAGTTTATTGAGATTGTTTGGAGGATCCTAATGTACGGCTAGTGCAAGAATATTTTTTCCTTTACAATCTACTTAGCAAAGATTTATCGATTCTTTTCCTCTTCATAGAGAATTACTGATCCATTTTAGAAAATCAGATTTTCACACCTTTCAAGAAAATGTGCCCAGCGCAGTTCTCAGGAGACTGAGTGGGAAGTTGACTTTGACACGCAGTCCCTTGGAACTTGCACACCACAGCTAAGAGTCTCATCACTGATTTGTTGCACCAAGCAGTAAAATACTTTCATACATTTATAGAGAAATGATTGTACTGCAGGATTTATTTTTTCATGTTAGTGGATGTATTCAGGATACTGTTATTTGTGTAAACAGCATTTTTCAGCTGTGGTGCTTTTTCTTTTTTACCCCCTTCTTCTCAGCTGTGATATTATGAACAGCAAAGCAAGATAAAAGTTGTTGAAATTCAGGCTACAAAGTTGTAGGATGCTGTAGAATTTCTTAGTGTGTGTGTAAATAACTTGGAGATGTACGTGTCTACTACCCCTCATTATGGGAGTATCGGAGTATCGAAGCAGCCGATGTGCTATACTGAAGTGTGCATCATAATGCAGGTGATTTATTGTAATTAAAATAGTGTGGAGAGGAGCCTTGTATTAGACATACTGCTTCACAAAAGACCTTAATAAAAAATTATTGTTAGTTATGGTTTTGAATGAATGATGTTGTTTACAGGGAGTTATGTGAGCATTACTCAAAGTTTGAAGTTGTTCTTTGAGTTGTTCTGCATTGGGAGAAAGGAAATGTTCAATAAATAAAGAATTTTAATACTGGTAGGTGGCTAGTAAGTGTTTGCATGCAAGTAAGAGAAAGAGGAGAAAGAGAGGGAAATGATGGGGACCTGAAGTGTTCTCAGCAGGAGCAGTTCTGGGATACTTTATTACATATCCATGGAGGCAGTCAGTGGTATAGACTGTAAGTAGCTCCTGTCTCTTAATATAATAATGCACATAAAGTTGGGGTCAGACTGGGTTCGCTCTGGGCTCTGATGCTGCAGAAGGTCACCAGGGGAATCGATGGACCAAAATGAGCCCTGAGTTTCATGCAATCAATGCGATTTTTCTGTTTAAAGTGGACATTGCTGGGTGTGAGTCTTACCTGTCACGTGGGGTTTGGCTCAGCTTTTCAGATCAAGAGCAGATTGTAGTGCAAATAGGCTGTTTATTATCATAATTGGGATGAGATGATATGGCAACTGCAAAACAGGAGAGGCAGCCTGCAAATGCTGCTTTCACGTTTGGCACCCTGTTATTGGAGCAACCGAATTAATAGCCACTTGATTGCTAGTGGATACCTTGTTCTCTATTTCTTTTGCTATTTTTCATGAATCAAAAAGCAAAAGAGCCCTTTAAAAATTAAAAAAAATTGTTACTGAAAACAAATATTTTCAAATCTTTTTAATATTCTATCTATCCTTCCATCCAGAATCTACTCATTATCAGTTTTCTGATTGAAAGATACAAGGATTTTCTAATGTATGTATTTTCATCAATACCATTTATAAAATAAAGGTTTAAAATGTTTTGTTCAGTCGGAATACGAATGAAAGATTTTTGATAGTCCATGAAGCTAGAAGAGTTCTGACTTTGCACCCACTCTTTAAAAAGCTTGCTTACTACCTGCAGTGGAAAGCAGCTTCCTATTTAAATGGACAAATTATAAATGCAGTTTTCCCACCAGAACAAAAGTTCTGGAACTGCTGAAGGATCTTTCATTGGTTTCTCTTTACCTTGTCACATTGCTGCTGAGATATGCTATATGTTATTTAGGAAACAGATTATGGAGGGAAGGCCCAGTCTCTTTCTCTTTGGGAGAGAAGGTGAGTGAGAAAAGACTGGGGTTTAAAAAATATTCTAAGTGAGGTTATGGAAGGAACCCCTCTTTTTCTCTTTGACACAGGAAGTATGTCAGCTACTAAGACAAAAATAACTGGCAGATCTGCATTTTACTTGGGGTAAAATTTTAATTCTTCCTGCAAATAAAGGTTCTAATCTACTGAGAAAAACAGCTCCAATAGTTTAGTTATTAAAGGGCCAGGAAGCTGGATAAATTAAGGAATATTAGCCTTCCATAACATTAAAACACATTTGCCACTGAATTGGTACTTGATGTTTTTCCTTACCCTCGAAAAGATAACATTGCTGCCCAGCTTTTAATTTAAACTTAATTTAATTTGAACCCCCAGGGTTTTAATTTAGTAAAAGAAGGCAAGAGGAAATAAGTTCAAATCACTGTTGACCCATGGCAGAGAGCCAAGTTCATGCTCTCTGACAGAAGACCTGGCAGCCTTTCAAATTGAAATTAATATTTTTTAAAAGAGCTAATTGAGTATATTTGTAATAGTATAGTTCAAATTAAAAGAGGTCTAAATTTATTTACTGAAGTGGGAATAATGCACCCAGAGAACAAGAGGTGATAAGAATGAAGGAAGAGAGCTGTGCTGAGAACAAGGGAAGCATTTTGCTTATTTACAGCATGTTATTATCAGGGCCTTTCCAACTGGAACAGGGTGCCTGTGCCTGCAATCGTGAGTCTTTGCATGTAGCCCCCCAGTTGTAGTAGTTTGGTTTGCATTATCATTCTTATCCCTCAAAAGCCTTCTTTAGATGATCTCTAAGAGTGATTAAAGTTCTTAGCCAAACCATTTGAGTTTGTGTATTTAATTATAATAATCTCTGAAAAAACTCATAAAATAACCTACTAAAAATGATATTTTATAGTATGTTTTCATTTTGTAGAACCTTATAACTCTGGAATTTAAAATACTATATAAACATCTGAAAGATGTGGAAAGAATGATTTCATTATAATTAATTGTCCTGAATGGTGCTGTATTGTTTGCTTCCAGTTACTAAATTATTTTTAAGAGAGTCATCAACATTTATTTTCCAGAATACTAAATACAAAATTTGACTTATGAGCAGAATATTTTTTCTTTGTTTCACCAGTGATTCTGTAAGACATACGACCTTTAAAAATGAGAGGTAGGGAGAACTTTGTAGTTGCTATTTTTACTTTATAAAATAAATTTATTTGTGAAAATGTTTAAATTTTTTCTAACACAGATATTTTAAATCATGTGCTTTATATTCCATGAAGGAATTCCTGCTAAATGTAACTTGCATAGGAACTTATAACATATGTCATTTTATATTTTGCAATGTATTAATGTTTTTAGTATTTTGTTATATTTTTCATTCCACTTGTATTTATTATTCCTTATACTTATTATACTTTTATACTTAACATATTTATTATTCTATTTAACTATCAGTGTCCTAGTATTTTAACTTGTAAGGCCCATAGTAAAATGAGACTCCCCACTCATGATTTTGAAGTCCTTCTTGGTCTTCATTTGAAAAATAGATTTGACAGACTCAGTCACTGTTTAAAGGCCCTGAGGCCTTTCAGGGAGGGTGAATTAAGACCTCCACTTTGATGTTTCTTTCTACAAAATTACTTCTCTTCAGATGAGGATACTGGGATAATGAAAAAATCCTCAATCTCAAAAGGATCCCTGAATGTGCCACACTGAAAATTAACCTGATTCATCCCCTTCCCCCACTTTCACTTTTTTTCTTTCCTGAGATCTCAGAAAAATTGAGCACATAAATTAAAGCATCCCTTTAGTTGCCATAACTTCAGCAGCCACATTCACTGACAGAACTCTGGGTTCAGAGACCTTAACAACCTCACAGAGGTCATATTTTCCCCCAAATGAACTGCTCATAAGCAATTTTTTCAACATCTTAGATCCAGATAGGTTTTTCTTCAATTTCAGAGATAAAGGATGTCTTTTTTGCCTTTTTTTTTTGAGAAAACATTGTGGTTTATCTGGGAAAATCCTACTTTCCTCTGATGTTTGCTTTTTATAGTGCATCCATCACCAGCAATACATTAGGCAAATAAAGAGGCACAGGATCTGATTCTGTACTTACGTGGTTTGTTTTCATTTTTATTTGGATGCAGCCCCTTCATATTTTCAGTCCCACAGACTGACAAGTCATGTTTATTGACCTTTTTCAAAAAATGGTCTAGTCCTAGGGAAAGGTTTTGATTGATTATGCTCCTAAGAAATCCTTTTCTCATCACCCTGATGGTTTCGAAGTATCATCAGTAGAGGTCAGGATATTTTTCTAGTTTCCTGGAAGCCAAGAGTAAATAAAACATCTTTTTATAATTTATCACCCCAAATTAGATTAGGCAAACAGGAAATGTACAATAAGCAGTTTCCTATAAATCTCCTGAAATTCAAATAGATGATAGGTTTATATTGATAGTCTTGAAGAAGGAGTCTTGTTGGAACCTTTTACTCCTGGATAATCTACTGAAAGGACCAGGTGAATTAACACGGTGCTCACAGACTTGTGATAGTAGGAGCTGCAACTAACTGAGCATTGGAAGATTAAGGACCTAAGTGCTTTAAGAAGTCTGCAGTCCCTGTCTATGTAGCACAGAACTGTTCTTTCCACTTGGAAGAACTATTGGAAGACTTACTCTATCCCACCAAGATGCAGGTATAGTTCACATTATTCTGTCATGTACACTATTCTTTTACATAATTGATTCTTGAACAACATGGGTTTAAACTACATGGGTTCATTTACCTGGAGTTTTTTTCCCAGTAAATAAAGTAGGCCCTTTTTATCTGTGGGTTTTGCATCCACAGGTTCAACTATCCAGGGATGGAGAACAGTATTTTTGCTTTCCCAGCCTTGGTTGCTTGAATTTGCACATGCGAAGGGCCAACTATAGGTAAGATTTTGTGGAGTCAAGTTATACATGGATTTTCAACTGGTGGTGTTCAACACCCCCAACTTACCCTGCTAGGTTAACTCTACTTTTCCATCATTTAATCCTTCTGGGCATTAAAATTTTAATTTGTTTCAGAAGAAAATTAAGCTATTTCTAAATAATTTGAATACTGCTATAAACATGTAAAGACCCCTGTTTCACAGAAAATGGTAACTTAATTTTGCCAAAAGTAAATGTATTTGAATCTCAAAAGGTTTAAGTTAGTTTGAAAGAAGATAACTAATAGCAAAGTTCCCACAAAAAATTGACATCTCTAAAATAGCCTTAAGGCAATTTAAATCTTGGAAAAATGTTTTCTAATTTTTCAATCTTTCTTGACTTAGTTATAACCTTGGAATTAAATGTAGTGTTTATTCTTTCTTGTACATCCCTTTGAATACCTCGTTAATAACACTGCTAAACCAGGGTTCCCTAACCCCCAGACCATGGACCCATAGTGATCCATGGCCTGTTAAGACCCCACCACACAGTAGGAGGTAGGCTGTGGGAGAGCAAGGGAGGGAAGACTTATCTGTACTTATAGCTGTTCCCCATCACTGGCATTATTGCCTGAGCTCTGCCTCCTGTCAGATGAATGGCAGCATTAGATTCTCATAGTAGCATGAACCCTACTGTGAACTTACATGCAAGGGATGCAGGTTGCACACTGCTTATGAGAATCTCATGCCTGATGATCTGAGGTAGATCCAAGGCAGTGATGCTAGTGCTGGGGAGCAGCCACAAATACAGATTATCATTAGCAGAGAGGTTGACTGCATAGAGAACATAATAAATCAGTTGCTTACAGATTCATATCAAAACTTTCTCAGTAAGTGGTGAGTGACATTATTAAGCTGTATCTGGTGGCAGGCTATAAAGCCATCCCTCCTTACCCACTGGTTCATAGAGAAATTGTCTTCTATGAAATGGCCCCTGGTACCAGAAAAGGTTGGGAACCACTGTGCTAAACTCCTAGAAATCTTGCCTTATTATTTATACTTACTCTGGATTTTCCTGTTACCTTAATAAACTCTCAGTCCTCTGGTTAAATCTTGACTGCTATAGAACATGCCCTGGTGAAAATGACACTATGTGGGCTGGCCTTTTGCACCCTTGTGATTTGTCTTCGGCAAATGAGAGAGCTTCCTTTTACCCCATCTCTCATTCTGTTGACAGAGAATATTATGTCATCACAGAGACACCAGAGGGGAAAATGTGAATGCTTAATAAGGGTGGAAGATAAAACCGCCTATAAAATGCTTTTAGTTCCTTGGGAAGATGTGAATATATATATATATATGTGCGAATATATATATATATATGTGTGTGTGAAAATATATATATATATATATATATATATATATATATATATATATATATATATATTCACACATATAGATACATAGATTTAAGCTAGTTTGAAGTCACATAACTTTTTTTGGACAACTATATCACAATATTGACTTAAGTCCAAATTAGGGCCTCTGGGGTGTCCCCTTCTCTACTGACTTGCAGTTTATTGGTTCCATGATTCCATTACTCTCTATCTGATTTTCTCAACATTCCCCTTGCTATCTTACTGTAATCAAAAGTTCTGTTTGGGAATGGCAGATACAAGAGGTTATGCTTGTGTTGTATAGATGCTGGCATCGTGTTTAATTTCCTTGATTCTGGGACTTTTACTTTGTTTTCTGCAATTTATTAAAAGAAGTAGAATCAATTGTTGAGAAACCTTATTAATTTACATTGAAATCTGACTTTTTCCTGTTTTCTATGTCCTCTGATGTCTCTGTCTTTAATTTTGTGAAGTATAGGTAAGTTCCTTTATGGGCAATGCATCAACTAATTGAATTTGCTTAAAGAACAAAAAAGAGACTATTTTTTCCTTACTTACTGACTGTGGACATTCCTTGTAATTGTAAAAAGAAAAGAAAGCTACAATAGTGATCCCAAGTAATCCTAATTAGTTCAATGGATATTTGAGCTCTATCAATTACTTAAATCACTTAGGGAATAGGGGTGTGTTGGGTAAAGAACTACTGTTGTGTGCATTTGCAGTCTCAAGTAAAATAATTACTTTGAAACACAGATAATGAATGCCCTGGACTCAGATATTGAGATAACTTCAAATATAATGCCTGATAAAAGACATTTCTAAAAATTTGCATTTCTAGTTTTTAAGCAACGAATTTTATGTGAGGATTAAGTGGAGAAAGCAATTGGAAATTAGACTGTGAAACCAGAAGTTTGACTGGGGCTGGACAAGTAAGGTATTGGATTAACTATAGAGCTGGATTCAATGACTTCAAATCCCTGGTGAAGGCAGGTGTCTGGAATCATGGGCTTAAGTGGGTTGTACTGAATTCCCTTACCTGCTTTATATCAGCAGCTGTATTGACAAGATTTTTATTACTGCCTAAATGTGTGCTCTGGTTTGCTTTATTTTTCTTGTTAAAGTTTGATATTTATATATATAAAAGTCATTGGTAGCTGTATCATTTTAGTCACCACAAATTTCATCATCTTTTCTACTTATTAATGGTCCTGCTTTCTCTCTAATACCTCTTTTATTCCTGAGATATCTATGAAACACTTTTTCTTCCCCTGGAGTTTCTTTATCTGGAATTAACCCAGGCCACTTCTACTATCTTTTGTTTCTCTTTAAGCATTGTAGGGCCAACAACTTCCTTCATGTAATGTCATTCATATGTAATAAAATATGTAACATTATTGGGATGGAAAAAGGTTTACAATTGTAATAAAAATAAATAATACAATAATTAATAAATAATATAAAAATAAACTGTTTAGTGTACCCTACACTATAAAGCTACTTTTGCCAACCTGTGTATGGTAATAGCATTTCTTGATCTCTACTGTCATAAAAACGTATCTAGCCCTGGCTGGTGTAGCTCAGTGGATTGAGCATGGGCCTGCAAACCAAAAGATTGTGGTTGGATTCCCAGTTAGGGCATATGCCTCAGTTGCAGGCCAGTTCCCAGCAGGGGCCAGTTCCCAGAAGGGGACGCATGAGAAGCAACCATACATTGATATTTCTCTCCCTCTCTCCTTCCCTTCCCTTCTAAAGATAAATAAATAAAAAATTAAAAAAAACATAAAATATATCTGTATGATTTTATTAAATTTAAGAAATAAAATCTGACTGCATAGTATTTGCTTGAATTGTGTTGAATAAAATCTAATCATCCTCTCTTTAAGATGTATTTTATAATCTTACCTTTAATCAATAACTGACATCACCTATACCATAACAACATTATTTCCTAAGAAAATAATCAAAATTTATGTACAATTAAATTATTCATAAAATGTAAACTTTGTTTATAAAAATCAAATTGCTTTTTTTCTATAAAAAATAATTAGAAGAATATTACACCAAAATATTAACAGTGGTTATCCTGAAAAAGAATAATTATGGGTAATTTATATTTTTTCTTTATTCTCTTATATATTTTGCAGTTTTTCTAAAGTAATAATGCATTACTTTTGTAATAAAATACTTAAATCTCAATTTAAGAACACTATTAAAGCAATACATGTTCAATGAAGCTAATTCAAATAATATTAAAGTAGGAAAAGCTCAAGATGGTGCTTTGCATCTTGTCCTTCTATGATTTTGGTCTAGGTTCTGTTTTTGTATGTGTGCCTTGATGCTCACATGCAAATACATGTTCACATACTTATATGCTCACACACATATGTACTTTTTAAGAAATGAATATGATCCCATAAAATGGCTTGTAGAGTTTTGCAATCCAATTATTATTAAACATTGGTAGCTAGAGTACAACCATGGTCAGAGTGTTTACTTCACTGAAATCAACAAACACTAACAACAACTTTTAATTTATTTCTTTCTTTATCTATCTATCTATTTATTTTTAAAGATTTTACTTATTTTTAGAGAGAGAGGAAAAGAGGGAGAAAGAGAGGGAGAGAAACATGGATGCCGGAGAGAAACATGGATGCCAGAGAGAAACATCAGTTGGTTGCCTCTCATATGCATTGGAACTGGGGACTGGACCAGTTTATATATCAACCAGTTCTTCATCCTATGGCTGGTATATGATACCAATTTTTAAAATTTTTCCAATTTTATAGGAAAAATAATTGGTACTTTGCTTAATTACCAGTGAGACTAATTATGTTTTATAAGTTTATTGTTCATATATATTTTTATTATTTATTATTGATTTGTAGGCATTCTTTATATTATAGGAACTACATTTTTATTACTATATGTGTAGTAAATGTTATTTTCAATGTATATATATTTTTATATTATTCAAATCCTGTACTTTATGGGACTTAAAGTCTTTCTTTATGACATCTAAGGTTCAGGATTACAAACTGTTCTTTAATCTGTGGCTATGAAATTATTGGTGATGTCTTTAGACTTTCTCCACATATTTTCATGAAAAAGGCCCAAAGAGTGTTGGAATGATCTCTTCTCTGCTGCTTTACTTGTCCCTATGGGAGCATTGCTAATTTGTATGGTAATACTATGAATATTTGTTGGGCCAGATTTTCAAATGTGTGGCCTGAGTGTTACAAGTCAGAATTTCTTATGGCACAGCCCCTGGCTTCTTGGCCATATACACTGAAGTTAAAGATGGGCAGAAACAAAATGTGGAAAGAACAGGGAGAACAGTTGGGCATCCCTGCATACATTTTTATAAAAGTGCCTTTCCAGTGCTTAAGACTATGAAAATAAGATGTTAAAGAAGGCAGAAGAATATGGTCAATTAAAATGTGAATAGTCAACTGTATCTGTGAGATACCTAGAGATAAAGTAAAATAAATCATGATTTTAAAATGCTACTTTTCATTGTGACATACATTCCTGGTGTTCACACTTCTTTAGTTCAGAGAAGGATTGTACTTCTCTGTCCCTTTTAAGTTAGACTGAACCGTTTGACAAGTTCTGGCCAGAGGATTATAGGGAGAAGTGAAGTGTGTTCCTGCCCAGTCAGAACATTTCTGTTCAGATTGTGAGACCTTTGCCTGTAGTGGTCCTGGGAGTATATATTGAGAAGGAGCCTTTTTCAGCAGGGTCTCTGAAAGACTAGGATGAACAGAGCCCTTCCTTCCATCCTATGTTTGACAAGTAGTGTGAGAAAGAAAAAAAAATGCCTCTTAAGTCCCTGAGATTTTAAAGTTGTTTTTTGCAGGGATGTCCAACCTGCGGCTAACGGGCCACATGCAGCTCAGGTGGCTATAAATGCAGCCCAACCCAAAATAGTAAATTTACTTAAAATCTTTTTTTTGACCATCAGTTTTTGTTAGTGCTTGTGTCTTTAATATGTGACCCAATGCAACTGTTCTTCTTCCAGTATAGCCCAGAGATGCCAAAAGTTTGGACATCCCTTAAAACTGCAGCAGAACCTAGCCTTTACTGACTGACACATGCGTCAATAAAAGGTGTAGGCCCTGCTCCAGGCTCATTCCCTTAGTGTTAGCCTCTTTAGTGGCTTCTCTTGAACCACCAGTTTCCCAATGTAAATAGATCTTATCAGAGCCTGCTGGAAACTCAATAAGATGCTTGCTGTTTGCTTACTTCTATTTACACTTCCATGTACATAGTTGAGTCATGCTTTCAGTGTGTAGTGCTCTGCTTTCAATTGGGAGAGGGGAAAAATCTTTTTGTCTTAGGTTCTATTCTGTGATGCATCCTTCAATCAGAAGCCCTGAGTTTTTGGGGGAAGCAGCACTTACCAGGACATGAATAAAACTGGTGCATTCATTCACACATGGCAAGTGATTTTTGAGTGTGTGTATCTTCTCTGTAGGTTGGAACCCAGAGGGGATAATGGAAAGTGTTAGATTTCCCAATATCCCAGAGAAGAAAATCTCCTTAATTTTAGTATTGTGGAAATTTTATATTTATATAATAGGGCTGAAGGGTTTTTTTGTTTGGCTTTATTTTTGTTTGTTTAATTTTACTTTTCAAGTACACTTTGCATCCAGTATTATTTTGCATTAGTGTCAGGTGTACAGCATAGTGGTTAGACATTTATATACTTTCCAAAGTGGTTTCCTCAATATTTCAAGTATCCACCTAGTATACATAATTATTACAATATTATTGACTATATTCCTTATGCTATCTTTTATGCTTCCATGACTATTTTGTAACTATGAATTTGTATATCTTAATCTCTTTTCCTTTTTTGCCCACTCCCTCAATCCCTCTTTTTTCTGTGAACCATCAATCTGATCTTTGCATCTATGAGTCTGTTTCTGTTTTGTTTGTTTATTTTGCTCCTTAGTGTCCATGTATAAGTGAAATGGTATGCTATTTGTATTTATCTGTCTGATTTATTTCACTTTGCATAATACCCTTTAGGTCCATCTATGCTGTCACAAATGATAATGTTTCGTTCTTTTTAATGTGTAAGTAATATTCCATTGTGTATATGTACCCCTCTTCTATATCCACTCATCTATTGATGGGCAGTTGGGTGGCTTTTATATCTTGCCTATTATAAATAATGCTGCAATCAACAAATAGGTGCATTTATTTTTTTCAAATAAGTGTTTTGAGTTTCTTTGGGTATACATGCAGTTAGATGTGGAATATCTGGGTCATCTAGCAGTTCCATTTTTTTATTTTTTTAGGAACCTCCAAACTGTTTTCTATAGTAGCTGTACCAATCTGCATTCCCACCTACAGTGCAAAAAGGTTCCCCTTTCTTCATATACTTCCCACCATTTGTTATTTATTTTATTGATGATAGCCATTCTGACAGATGTGAAGTGATATCTCATTGTGTATTTACTTTTCATTTCTCTCATGGTTAATGATGTTCAGTGTCTTTTATATGTCTACTAGCTATCTGTTTTTCCACTTTGGAAAAGTGACTATTCAGGTCCTCTGCTCATTTTTAACTGGATTGTTTATTTTTTTAGTGGTAAGTTGTATGAGTTCTTCATAAATTTTGGATAATAACCACTTATCAGATACATCATTGGTGAATGTGGTCTCCCATTCAGTGGGTTGTCTTGTCATTTTACAGATGGTTTCTTTTGCTGTGTAAAAACTTTTTAGTTTAATGTAATCCCACTTGTTTATTTTTCTTTTGTTTCCCTTGCCCGAGGAGATATGGCAGAAAAATATTGCTAAGAGGAATGCCAGAGAGTTTACTGCCCATGTTTTCTTCTAGGAGTTTTTTATGTTTTCAAGTTGTACCTTTAAGTCTTTGATCCATTTTGGGTTTATTCTTGTATATGGTTTAAGAAGGTGGTATAGTTTCATTTCTTTTGCATGCATCTGTCCAATGTTCCTAAAACCATGTATTGAATAGACTGTCCTTACCGCATTGCATGTTCTTACTTCCTTTGTCAAATAGCGATTGACCATATAGGTGTGGATTTATTTCTGGGCTCTCTATAATCTTCCATTGATTTATGTATCTATTTTTATGCCAGTACCATGCTGTTTTGATGACTGTATCCTTGTAACATAGTTTAACATCAGGTAGTATGATTCCTCTGATGTTCTTTCTCAAGATTTAGTGGCTATTTGAGATCTTTTGTGATTGCATATACATTTTTGGATTATTTGTTGTAATTCTGTGAAAAGTGTCATTGGTATTTGATAAGAATTGTATTGAATCTACAGATTGTTTGGATAGTGTGAACATTTTTTTTAAGATTTTATTTATTTATCTTTAGAGGGGAAGGGAAGGAGAGAGGAAGAGAAACATCAATGTATGGTTGCCTTTCGTGTGCCCCCTGCTGGGAGTTGGCCTGCAGGGAACTGGCCTGCAACCCAGGCATGTGCCCTGACTGGGAATCGAACCGCGATCGTCTGAGTCGCAGGCCCACGCTCAATCCATTGAGCTACACCAGCCAGGGCTGGATAGTATGAACATTTTAATGATGTTAATTCTTGCTATACATGAGCACAGTATATGCTTCTATTTATTTGAATCTTCTTCAGTATCTTTCTTCTGTGTCTTATAATTTTCCAAGTACAAGTCTTTTATCTCCTTTGTTACATTTATTCTCAGTTTTTCTATGCAATTGTAAGTGGGATTATTTTCTTAGGTTCCCTTTCTGATAGTTCAGTATTGGTGTATAGAAATGCAACTGATTTCTGGATATTAATTTTTTATCTTGATACTTCAGCAAACTTTTTATCAATTCTAGTAGTTTTCTGGTGGAATCTTTAGAGTTTTCTATATACAGTATCGTGTCCTGAGCAAATGATGACATAGGACTCAAGTTTTAACAAGTTAAATGTTGCATATATTTGTGATTAACATTATACATTTAATTCAAGAATGCAGCTGTCAATTCCACCCCCTTTTTATAATAATGGCAAGAAAATATATTGGAGGGATATCTCTTGGAAATTTTACACTGTGGCCTAGGAATGAACATATTACTTGCAATGTAATTGCAAGTAATATTTGTGAAAGCAATTTGTATGACATTATTTTGCTGTCTATAAATAAATCCGAGATGCAAGAAAATCAAAGGAGAAGGAAACTTCCTATAATGCTCTCA
The DNA here is from genome assembly GCF_014824575.4 of Sturnira hondurensis. Lineage (NCBI taxonomy): Eukaryota > Metazoa > Chordata > Mammalia > Chiroptera > Phyllostomidae > Sturnira > Sturnira hondurensis. Next base: position 5,328,795 of record NW_028081623.1, on the reverse strand, counting down.
GGGAAGAAGACTGATTTCCAAACCAAGGAGAGTGCAGGTGAAATAATGGGATATCAAACAGGCAAAGTTGTCTGTGTTGCCATTAACTACAATGTAATTTTTTTGATTTACAATGTTTAAAGGGAACACATGGTTTCTAGCTTATGTAAGGTGTCACACTGGAGTAACTGCATACCAACTGGATTTGTGACCAGAAAAGAACATGACAATACCCACACAGATTCCTCAGGCTGTCTTGCATTTATGCTTTGTTCAGTAATTGGAGAGTTGTTATTAGCAATTGTCCTACTTGAATACTCATGGAAGGCACAGCTATTATGTGACTTGGGGTTTGTATTAGTATAATTATTTGAGTCATCCAAAGGAAAACATTTTTTAGTTGCTTCCTTGGTTTAGTCTGGATCCACTACTCTGTCCTTTTGGTCCCCAGTTGTCTAGGTTTCCACTAAACCCCATAGTCATTTCTAGTATGTGTTGTAACTTAGCTCTAGTTGAAAGCTTTAGGAAATACATCTCTCTTTAAACAGACCACCAGGGGCTGGAGCAGTGTCACTCAAGGCATGATTATGACGCCACCTGCATCAGAATCACCAGGAAGCAAGGCTCTTTCTTGAACATATTGAAGCAGAATCTCACAGGTGGTAGGGCCTTGAGAAGTGCATTGAACATGCTCCCTAGTGAATTCTTATGCACACTAGAGCCTGGGAACCTGAGTTTGAGGAAAGAATGTACATAACATATGACCCAATTGAAAAACTTAAAGAATATGTAGGTTTTATTTTTATTATAATTTATTTTACATTTATAAAGTATCTTTATTCAGAGAAACTCAGATATCCAAATTTACATGACCTTTACAAATAATTTTCATGTGCTTTTAAGTCATGTTACATCATTTAAGATGTAAGAATAGTATGGGAAATGTAGAGGCTAAAGAACTTATGACACATGGATGTGAACTAAAGTGGGGGAATGTGGGTGGGAGAGGGTGGGGGCGGTGAAGGAGAATGAAGAGCAGGGGGGAAATGGGACAACTGTAATAGCATAATCAATAAAACATATTTTAAAAAAGATGTCAACAAACAGAATGGAAGGGAATTTCCTCACCACAACCAGAAAAACAAGTTAAAAATATCAAGATTGGAAAGAATTAAAACTGTTTTTATTTGTAGGTGACATAATTTCACATGGAAAAAATACTAAGTTTTGTGTATACACATATACACAAACTTACTCTAAAGTAGCATAATGTAAGATCAATATACAACAATCAACATTAGTTTCAAATACTAGAAATGAACAATCTGAAAATTAAATTAAGAAAATAATTTCATTCATAACAGTATCAGAGATAATGAAATGCTTAATAATAAATTTAACAAAGTACAAAACTTATGCACTGAAAACTGTAAACAAGTACTGAGAAAAATTAAAGAAGGTGGGATTCAAGGGAGATACAGGGTTCATTGACTACAAATTTTAATTATTAAAATCACAATTCCCCATAAGTTTATCTATATCAAATAACTGCAATTTCTATTAAAATTCTAACAGACCTATTTAGTAGAAATGTATAAATTGATCAAATATAAAATGCATATATAAATGCAAAGGATCTAGAATAACCAGGATAATTTCCGAAAAGGAAAATCAAGTTTCAGGACTTACATTATCTTATTTCAAAACTTACTATAAAGTTACAGTCATTGAGACAGTGTGGAATTAGTATAAGTACATGCAGGGGTAAGTAAAAGTAGGTTTACAGTTTTAAGTACACAAAACACAGAGTTTATTCTTGTATTATTATGTATTAACTATTGTATAATTTATTATTATTATTAACCTACTTTTGTCCACTCTTGTATGATATATATAAGTGCAACAAAATGAAAATGTAAGGGTAACCCTTAAATTTTTGGTTAATTGTTTTTTGGTAAAGGTACTGAGATAATTTTAATTTTTTTTCTGCCCACTTGTCAGATTTTCAAAACAAGTATTTTCTTCCCACTTTGTTGAGTTATGGTTGCAATTAAAAATAAAATTTGACAGTTTGATGTGTATATACATTCTCAAATATTTACCATAATTAAGCTAATTAACTTATTCACCTTACAGTTACTTTTTTATGTAGTAAGAATAATCAAGATCTATCCTTTTAGCAAATTTTAAGTGTACAATACAATACTGTTAACTATAGTCACATTGTTACAACAAGTTCTTTAAAACTTATTTATCTTGAATGACTGAAACTTTGTACTCCTTAAGTAACTTCTCCCCAAATGCTTTTCCCCAGTCTCTGGTAAAAAGCCATCCTACTCTCTTTCCACAACTTTGACATTTTTAGATTACACATATAAATGAGATCAGGGCAGTATTTGTTTTTCTGTGTCTGATTTAATTCACTTAGCAAGTTCATCCGTGTTGTCAGAAAAGTCAGGATTTTCTTCCTTTTTATGGCTGAATAATAGTTCATTATATATAAATATATATCCTATATAATAGTCTATATATAAGATATTCTACAGAGTGTACAGATATTAAATTATAATATATATTTATATAAAATATGATCATCTGTAGCTAAACAGGTTGGTTCCATATCATTATTGTGAATTATAAACATAATTGTGCAGATATTGCTTCAAGATAATGTATTTAATTTCTTGTGAATATACATATACTCAGAAGTAGAATTGCTGGATCATATGGTAATATGATTTATTTTATTTTATTTTTTTGAGTAACCTCCATACTGTTTTCCATAGTAGTTGTAACAATTTGCATTTTTCCCAGCAATGTACATGGATTCCCTTTTTCCCACATCCTTGCCAACACCTCTTACCCCTCATCTTTCTCATAATAGCCATTCTAACAGGTGTGAAGTGATATTTGTTGTTTTTAACTTGTATTTCCCTGATGATTAGTAAAATTGTGACTTTTTCATATACCTATTGGCCATTTATATGTCTTCTTATAAAAAATGTTTATTCAGGTTATTTGCCCATTTTTATTGAAGTTATTTGTTGATTTTTTTGCTACAGACAAATTGCATAAGTTCTTTTATACTTTGAATATTAACACCTTTTCAGGTGGTTTGCAAATATGTTCTCCCATTCCATGGGTTTCTTTTCATTTTGTTGATTGTTTCCTTTGCTGTGCAGGAGTTTTCTAGTTTGATGCAATCTAATTGTCTATTTTCTTTTCTTGCCTGTGCTTTTGATGTCGTATCAAAAAAAAAAACCCCAATAATCATTTCCCAGAAATGTCAAGCTTTTTCCCTGTGTTTTATAGTTTCAGGTCTTACATATCACTCTTCAATCTATTTTTTTATATTTTTTCATAGCATGAGATTAAGGGTCCAACTTCGTTCTTCTGCATGTACACATCCAGCCTTCCCAACATTAAATTTATTAAAGAGACTATCATTTCCCTTATTGTGTATTCTTGGTGCCAAGACAATTTAATAGGGGAAGTGATAGGCCCTTCAAGAAATGGTGCTGGGATCATTGGATGCTCATATAAAAAACTGTAAATAGATAAATAAAATGTGGTGGAAATTATAATAAAATAGATAAAATATCTGCAAAAGAAAATTTGTTTTGTTACAGGAAGCAAATCAGTAGTTGCCTGGGGTTAAGGGTAGGACTAGAAATTAGCTTTAAATGGGTATGAACAAACATTCTGGAATAATGGAAATGTCAAACTGGTTTGTGGTGATGGCTGTACAACTCTGTAAATTTACTAAAAATGATTAAATTGTACATTTATAATGAGTGAATGTATGATATTTAAATTATGCCTCAATAAGTTTTTATTATCAAATCAAAGCCTGTTATTACTCCAAAGAGCCTAGTTCTAATGTGAGGGTGCAGGTAATACATAAGAAAGGCCAGAAGAAAAAGAAGTTTAAAACAAATAAAACAGATATTGGAAAATGCCATAAAGTCTATGAATTATATTGTGTCTGTAATCTTGGGAGGAAGAACACAAAGAGCTATAACCTAGCTTGGAAACTCTTCTGTCCAACTCTGTGATGAATGAGGCCTGGGTTGCTTCCAGTCTGTGTGTAGGAAGCCTTAGTGCTTTTTTGTATTTCAGGGTGTGAGTGCAGAGTCCACCTCCTCTGGCTTCCAAACACTGACTGGGTCCTGGGGCTAACAGATGTGCTGACAATTTCTCAACTCCAGTTATGAGTACAGGGTGTGAATTCATGATGCTTATAGCTGTGAGGAATTGAAAGAGATAGAAAGGTGTACTAGAGTCATAACCATAGGATTGACTACTTTAAAGAGTTTTGAGAAAAGTCATTGCAAAGGGAGGCACCTATGTATCCCTAGAAATCACTAACTAGATAAGCCTACCTTTACAGAGGTGTTGCAAAGTAGATCACACAAGATTTGCCTCTGGTGAGGGCTCAGAAAAGGGCAAACTCATGTCCCTGGAATGATCACAGATAGGAATTCACCTTGTGGGATATAAAACTGAAAGCAACAAATGAACAAATGAGAAAAATAAACAAAAACTAATAGATACAGACAAAAGTATGGTGGTTACCATAGGGAAAGGGGGAGTGGGGAAGTAAAGATAAAAAGGGTCAAATAGATGGTGACAGAAGATGATTTAACTTTGAGTGCTAGGCACACAATACAATATACAGATCATGTGTTACAAAAATGTGCACTTGAAACCTATATAATCTTATTAACCAGTGTCACCCCAATAAATTTAATTTTAAAATGAAAAAGAAAATTACATTGTTCTCATTTTCCAATATAAAGTTAAATTAATAAAAATTAAATAATATTAAAAATGCAAAAAGATACAGCTGAAGGTAATTACCAGTTAATATGTTTCCCAACTAAACCAATCATAATTATAAAAAGCAAAATTACAGTCTTCTTATTAAATATCATGTAAAAGGGTACTTTTCTCTGGAGTGCTAATTTGAACACATTTTTTTCCACTGAAAAATGCTCATATTTATCAACTTATTCATGGACTTGGTCGGCAATATTTAGCTTATGAGAAATGACACCCCATGTTGACCATAAAAACTTGTAAGAACAGAAATGGATTTCTTTTTTAAAAATATATTTTATTGATTATACCATTACAGTTGTCCCATTCCCCCCCTTCCCTCCCCTCCACCATGCACACCCCTCCCCACCATTCCCCCCTTTCATTCATGACCATGTGTCACAAGTTCTTTACATTCTGTATTTCCCATACTATTCTTGCCCCCCCCTGTCTATTTTCTACCTACCGTCTATGCTACTTATTCTCTGTACCTTCTCCCCGCTTCTCCCCCTCCCACTCCCCTGTTGATAACCCTCCATGTGATCTCCATTTCTATGGTTTTGCTCCTGATCTAGCTGTCCTCTTAGTTTGCTTTTGTTTTAGGTGTGGTTGTTAATAACTGTGAGTTCGCTGTCCTTTCACTATTCATATTTTTATCTTCTTTTTCTTAGATAAGTCCCTTTAACATTTTATATAATAAGGGCGTGGTGATGATGAACTCCTTGAATTTGACCTTATCTGAGAAGCATTTTATCTGCCCTTCCATTGTAAATGAAAGCTTTGCTGGGTAGAGCAATCTTGGATGTAGGTCTTTTGATTTCATGACTTGGAATACTTCTTTCCAGCCCCTTCTTGCCTGCAAGGTCTCTTTTGAGAAATCCACTGACAGTCTGATGGGAACTCCTTTGTAGGTGACTGTCCCCTCATCTCTTGCTGCTTCTAGGATTCTCTCCTTCATTTTAATCTTGGCTAATGTAATTATGATGTGCCTTGGTGTGTTCCTGCTTGGGTCCAACTTCTTTGGGACTCTCTGAGCTTCCTGGATTTCCTGGAAATCTATTGTCTTTGCCAGACTGGGGAAGTTCTCCTTTATTATTTGTTCAAATAACTTTTCCATTCATTGTTGTTCCCCTTCATCTTCTGGTACCCCAATAACTCGGATATTGGAATGTTTAAAGATGTCCTGGAGGTTCCTAAGCCTCTCCTCATTTTTTGAATTCTTGTTTCTTCCTTTTCTGTTTGGTTGTTTCTTTCTTCCTTCTGGTCCACTCCCTTAAATCCCAGTTTCCTTTCCAACACTATTGGTTTCCTGTACATTTCCCTTCATTTCAATCAGTTTAGCCTTCATATGTTCCTCTAATTTGTGACTAAATTCAGCCAATTCTGTGAGCATCCTGATCACCAGTGTTTTGAACTGTGCATCTGAAAGATTGGCTATTTCTTGGTCACTTAGAATTATAGGCTCTGGGGCTTTGAGCTGTTCTTGAGTCACAATGTTTGGTCTGTTTGTACCTGTCATGTATGAGGGGCAGAGCCTTAGGTGTTCACCAGAGTGGGGCTACCCAGTGGCTGCTTGTGATGCTGTAACTGGTCATGGGGTCAGAGAGGGAAAAAATTGCTCTTTGCTCTGCTCTCTCTCAGATTTCTGTCCCCTCTGCGGCTTCCCACAAGCAAATTGGGCCCCTCTGATTCTGGTTCCCTGGTGTGTGGGCCCCTGTACTCTCCAGGACCCTGTGGGTCTCTCCAATGAACTCTCTATGAGCCTGGGAGTCTCTCCCGGCCCCTGGATCCCGAGAAAATCTTTCCAGTTGGTGCTTTCAGGCTCTAATTTCCATCACTGAAGCCCTAGCCTGAGCGGTCTGTCTAACTGTTTGCTCCTTCCCTTGGTTTATCTGCACGAGAATATGTGACCACAGTCAGCCAGCCACCCTGCGCCCTCATTGGGTCCTCCTGTCACCACCCCAGGCCTGGGATCCACCCAACTTCTCCATTCCTGGGTCAGTGGGACCGAATGATCTTTCCAGCCAGACCCCACTCTGCCGCTGACTCTGCCCCTCTTACCAGTCTGGCTCAATGGTTCCTTGTTGTCAGACTTCCTTACAGTTCAATTTTCACTGTTTTGGCTGCATTTTTGTTACTAAAACTTCGCTGCCTTTAAACTTAGTTGTGGGAGGGGGCACAGTGTTTCCACCTTGGCTGGAAGTCTAATTTTTTGATTTCTAATTTAATCACATTACAGTAGGGGTGAGTCCCATGGAACACTTACTATTCCACAATGAAAGAGACGGTATTTTGAAAATCACTTTATGAACTTGGGTCAGTCTCAACAAACTAACATGTTTTAATTTCAAATAATAATACTACAGTCTGCTCCTTTACTAGATCTGTTTCTTTCAAAACATCTTGAAGCATTTCATTGTCAAAAATGGCACAAGTAAACTCCAAACATGACCTTTACATAGAATATACCTATAATCTCTGTATGAGGATAAATATATGGCATGTATTCTTTTGCACTTCAAATCTTATTTAATATATTTTATTGATTATGCTCTTACAATTGTCCCATTTCCCACCCCCGCTCTTCATTCTCCTCCACCCCCCACACCCTCTCTCACCCACATTCCCCCACTTTAGCTCATGTCCATGTGTCGTAAGTTATTTAGCTTCTACATTTCCCATACTATTCATGCCCTCCCCTGTCTATTTTCTCCCCACCTTCTATGCTACTTATTCTCTGTACCTTTCCCCTCTCTCTCCTCCTCCCACTCCCCTGTTGCTGACTCTCCATGTGATCTCCATTTCTGTGGTTCTGTTCTTCTTCTAGCTGTCCTCTTAGTTTGCTTTTGTTTTAGGTGTGGTTGTTAATAATTGTGAGCTTGCTGGTTTTTTTACTGTTCATGTTTTTTATCTTCTTTTTCTTAGATAAGTCCCTTTAACACTTCATTTAATAAGGGCTTGGTACTTGACCAAGTACCAAGTACCTTCCTTGAACTTGACCTTATCTGAGAAGTACTTTATCTGCCCTTCCATTGTAAATGAAAGCTTTGCTGGATAGAGCAATCTTGAATATAGGTCCTTGCCTTTCATGACTTGGAATACTTCTTTCCAGCTCCTTCTTGCCTGCAAGGTCTCTTTTGAGAAATCCGCTGACAGTCTGATGGGCACTCCTTTGTAGGTGACTGTCCCCTTATCTCTTGCTGCTTCTAGGATTCTCTCCTTCATTTTAATCTTGAGTAATGTAATTATGATATGCCTTGGTGCGTTCCTTCTTGGGTCCAACTTCTTTGGGACTCTGAGCTTCCTGGACTTCCTGGAAGTCTATTTCCTTTGCCAGACTGGGGAAGTTCTCCTTTATTATTTGTTCAAATAACTTTTCCATTCATTGTTGTTCCCCTTCATCTTCTGGTACCCCTGTGATTCGGATGTTGGAATGTTTAAAGATGTCCTGGAGGTTCCTAAGCCTCTCCTCATTTTTTTTTTTTTGAATTCATGTTTCTTCATTCTTTTCTGTTTGGTTATTTCTTTCTTTCTTCTGGTCCACTCCATTGATTTGAGTCCCAGTTTTCTTCTCATCACTATTGGTTCTCTGTGCATTTTCCTTCATTTTACTTAGCATAGCCTTCATTTTCTCATGTAATCTGTGACCAAATTCAACCAGCTCTGCGAGCATCCTGATCAACAGTGCTTTGAACTGTGCATCTGATAGATTGGCTGTCTCTTGTTTGCTTAGATGTTGGCTCTGAGGATTTGATCTGTTCTTCCGCTTGAGACCTTTTTTTTGGTCTGGTCTCACCTGTTACATATGAGGGGCAGAGCCTTAGGTGTTCACCAGGGTGGGGCTACCCAGTGGCTGGGTTGTGATGCTATATGTAGGGGTGGGGTCAGAGAGGGAACAATGGCACTTGCTCTGCTCTCTCTCTGATTTCAGTCCCCTCTGCCACTTCCCAAAAGGAAATTGGGCCATTCTGGTGCTGGTTTCCGGGTGGATGGGCTTATATACATTCTGGGATCCTGTGGGTCTCTCCAACAAACTCTCCTGTGAGGCTGGGAGTCTCTCTCTGTGTTTCAGCCCCCACAGGTGTTTTCAGTCTGTGTTTTGAGGCTTTATTTCCCAGCACTGGGCCCCTGGGCTGCTTGGTCTTTCTCATTCTCAAGTTTTGCCTGGTTTATCTGTGCATGAATGTGTGTGACCACAGTCAGCCAGCCACCTTGTGTGCCTCACTGGGTCTGCCTGTTGCCACTTTGCACCTAGGTTTGCCGTCAGCTGCCTGGGTGCCTGGGGTCTGCCAGCTGTTGCCTGCACACCTGGGGTCTGCCGGCCACCGCTTTTTCCTGCCACGACCCCTCTCCGCCCCTCTTGACAATCTGGATGAATGGTCGTCAGACTTTCAGACATTTCAATTTTCTGTCAGTTTTGGGTGCTTTTTTGTTTCTAAATTTTTCTTGTCCTTAATTTTGACTGTGCAAGAGACATAGTGTGTCTACCTATGCCTCCATTCTGCTGGAAGTTGTTGACTTCTTTTTAAAATACTCATGAGTGGATGTGAAGTGGTCATGTATTATGACTGTCAGATGTTAAACCAAACGAATTCTTAGGATAAATATCACTTGGTCATGGTATAAAATATTTTTTATCTGTTGATTGGGTATGTCTACTCGTTTTTACAAGGATTTTTGCCTCTATATTCAATGAGGGAGTTTAGCTACAGTTTTATTCTTTCATATCACATAGCTGGTTACTTATTACTAAAAGCTTCACTTGGCATGGGATGTTCAACTACTATTCCAAATCAAGTCATTTTCCACCTACAGTGAATCTGCTGGTTGTTCATCACTTACCCTGCTCCATTGGAACTACCACGAAGAGCTGGGGAAGGGAATGGGGGCATGCCTATACAAGAACATCATGGATTCCCACTGGTTTTACCCCAAATTAAGTAATTTTTCATTAGCTAAGTGCTCATCAATTTGTTCTAAGCATTTGGTCAATTTCTAGGGAACTAATAGATTATTTTGATACATTTGTCCACTTTCATAGTTACTGTTTGGTGAAAAGGTTTGGTGACCTTTGCTTTTTGTGTTTAAAAAAGTGCAGCAACTTGGGTGCTGCAGGTCCCAAGCCTGTCTCAGGCTACAGGGAGCCTCACATAGCCTAGCTTATAGCTCTGATGATGTGACTCAGACATCTTGGGGAAGAAAGAATTAAACTTATGTTTATTCTTTTGTATTTTAATGCCAGTGAGCCTCAGGTGCTTTCTTAGAGTGAGTCTCTGCTAGACAAAATTCCTACCAGCAAAGGGGATACCAAGGGGGCAAAGGGCACTGATTTGCATGTTGACATCACTGAATAGGAACAACTCACTTTCTGTTTTTGCTTAAGATCAAATCTGTAGAACTGGCTGGTTTTCATCATGTTTTTGTATCTCATTGTATATGTTTGAAAGTATTTAGTTAACCAATGCCCATGATAACTAATGCTCAATGATCTTCTTGTTATACTATATGCACATAATATTCATGGTACTGAGGTATCTGATAAGAAAATATTAGAACATTTGAGTAATCACATTTCTCTACCTATGCTTCTCAGAGATACTGTGTGGAAATATTTATCTGGAAAAAGTCAAAGCTCTTAGTGTGTGAATTGAGCAATATTTGAGTAAGGCATTTAGTAATAATAGCCTTTGAGACTTTTATAGGAGATGATTTTTTTCCATTGAAGTGTAGCTATTCTTTTCATGTTGTTTACTATCGTTTCCAGGAAAAGGAAGAACGTTCTGTTAAAACAGTTACTAAGAAGCAATGTGGACCTAGTTGAGTGGGGAAGTGAACAGGAAGCTCATGAAAAAGGTTTGACTCTAGCTCCTTACTCAAACTCACTGTACCTATGAGTGTTTTTCATCTTTCTGGTTCATCATCTTCTGCTGATGAAGCTAAGGGTACCCTTATGATACACAGTAATGTGGTTTTTTGGAAGTATGTAATTGAATGATATACTTTTTATTCATGTGGCTAATCACCTCTCACATATTCATGAACTCTAAACCTGGCTGGGCCCACTTCTACCGGTAACTGTGGTAGGTGATGGGTGCCTGACTGATAATCATTTGGTTATCAGGTGATTCAGCTCTGAAACACTACTTCTGGTGGCACATGTAACTTTTGAGAACTTTAGAACAACAGTAGAAAATAAACGGTATATATTGTGTCTTTACAATGTGACGGATGCTGTAATGGGCTAGTTTAATGTCTATTATTTTTAATATTCAGAATAACTCTGTAAGGTAGATATTATGACCCCAATATAAAGATGAGAAAAATTTAGGCCCAGAGAAATTAAATAATAATCAAATGACACAAGGTCATTATGATATACTGCTGCCTTAGGCCATTCATAGAAGCTTTTAGCAAAAAACAATGTTGCTCATTCATCATGCATTCATTTATTCAATATTTATGGGGTACCAATGTGTTCCAGAAACATTCTAGATCTTGACTGTGTCCACTGTTCTATATATTTTAAAACATAATTCTATTCATAGGTTTTCTGTCTTTTCCTCTGGACTTTCAGAACTTCCTGAAGGTCAGGTTCCCCAGACCAGCAGCATCAGTATCATCTGGAAATTTATTTAAGAGGCAAATTCTTGTATCTGCGTTGAACCTACTGACTCAGAAGCCCATGGCTCTATTGAAGGGACAGAGCACTAACACTATAAAAGGACTTGGAGGGGCTAATCTATGATGAAATAGTCCATTTTGGATGATAAGCAAAGTACATAGTTCTCATTTTTCAGAAATAATTTCCAAAGTGAAGGAGGAAAATTTCAGGGGCAGCATCACAACTCTATCATATGTGCCTTTTATGCTTATTCCAGAAAGTAAGCCACCACTGGGGAAAGTTTACAATGTATTAATTATATCAAACTGCCTATTCTACATTGTTCTCTGGTAACTTTGTCCATTAAAGGACTCTATTAATAGAGAATCCTGATAACTCTTTTTTTTTGCCTTTTTCTCTCTTTCTTCTCTTCCTATTTCCTTTCTTTCTTAGATATCCTAAATATATGTATACATTTGGCAGCACCACTATCCTTTTCCTCTCAGAAAATCCTTAGAATGAATATGAAATACCCCAAATATTTTTTCTGATGCATGAAATGGATATATATGATTTGCAAGTATATGTTACAGGCTCAGTAGTCCCCACTTACCCACAGAGGATTCTTTCCAAGGCTCCCAGTCGATGCCTGAAACCATGGATAGCACTGAACTCTACATATACTATGTTTCCTCCTAGACATATATAACTATTTTTTTGAAGGAAGCACTTACGGCTTCTCTTTCACAGATCTGAATTGCCAGTGTCACTACCCCTTGTGCTTTGAGGCCATTAGTAAGTAAAATCAGGGTTACTTCATCACAGGGCGGTAAGACTGTGCCAGTTGATCTGAAAATGGAGATGGCTAATAAGTGGCTAACATGAAGGGAGTGCACGTAGAGTGACAAAGGGATGATTTGAATCTCAGGTGGGACTGAGTGGGTAAGCCATGAGCTTTCATTGTGCTGCTCACAATGGTGCACAATTTAAAACTTATCAATTATTTATTTATGAAGTTTTCTATTTAATATTTTTGGACAACAGCTGACTGCAGGTATCTAAAACTGCAGAAAGCAAAATAGTAAATAAAAGGAACTACTGTAATTGGTCATTTTTTTTTCTGACAGCAAATACTGCTGTTCTGAACACTAATACTGTAGACAGATTCATACTTAAACAGTTCTACCTTCATGAGTGAGAACATTAACAAATAATTTATTGAAGCTACTCTGGCTGTTAAAGATATTTGTACTGAAGCCATTCAATTAGAGGAAGTGGAAACTTTTATCTTCCTTCAAACTGTGACCTTTTTCCCTCTTCTTTTCCTCCTCTGTCAAGTATAGCTTCTTTGATTTTTAGGGACAGATTTTATGTGTTTGACCAATTACAAAAGCAGGTAAATCAAATTCTAGACATTTGTAGAAAAAAATACTCCTGAAACTGAAAATAGTAGATTCTTTCTATATACACATAAATGCAACATACAAAGTTTCCTTTTTGTGTAATAACATGATTGTGTCTTGATGTTAATGGCTATGTGTCAATTTTTCCTTAGGAAGAGGTGGGACTTTTTTAAACTCTAGATTTGTCTTCATTTACTTCTAGAAAATGACATTCTAATTTTTACAAGATAGCTAAATTTATTTATTTTTTTAAAATACTTTTTATGGCATTTTTTCCATTGCCATTTACTTCCCTTGTACTCCCTGCCCTCCACAATCACCACCCTGTTCTCCATGTCCATGAGTCCTTGTTCCCTTTTGTTCATTCCTCCACCTCCTGACCTTCACTACACCTTAGCTGTCATCCTGCTCTCTATCTATGTGTCAGTCTTTATTTTGTTTGTTAGTCCAGTTTGTTTGTTAGATTCCCCATATGATGAAATCATATGTTATTTGTCCATCTCTGACTGGCTTATTTCACTTAGCACAATGTTCTTCAGGTCCATCCATACTGTCACAAAGGGTAAAATTTGTGGTCAAGTAGTATTCCATTGCCTAAATGTCCCATAGTTGTTTTATCCACTCATCTACTAATGGACAATTGTGCTGCTTCTGTATTTCTGAGATTGTAAGTAATGCTGCAATGAACATAGAGTTGCTTATGTTCTTTTGAATTAGTGTTTTGAGTTCCTTTGGATATATTCACATAAGGGGGATTGTTGGGTCAAAAGGCAGATCCATTTTTAATGGATCCCAAGGCTAGGACTTCTAATACCATGTTGAATAAGAGCAGTGAAAGTGGACATCCCTGTCTTGTTTCCAATATTAAGGGGAATGCTTGTAATTTTTTCACATTGAGTATATTTTGGCTGTGGGTTTGTCACATATGGCCTTTATTATGTTTAGGTATGTTCTTTCTATTCCCACTTTGCAGAGAGTTTTTTATTGTAATGGGTGCTAGATTTTATCAAATGTTTTTTCTGCATCTATTGATATGATCATGACGTTTTTACTTCACTTCGTTTATGTAGTGAATCACATTTATTGATTTGCAAATATACCACCCTTTCATTTTTTGAATAAACCCCAGTTGATCATGGTGTAAGATCTTTTTGATGCATTTCTGTATGCGATTTGCTAATAGTTTGTTGGGAATTTTAGCATCCATGTTCATCAAGGGTATTGACATATAATTTTCTTTTTTTGTGATGTCTTTACTGGTTTTGGTATTAGGATGATGCTGGCCTTGTAAAATGAGTTGGGAGCCTTCCTTCTTCCTGAATTTTTTGAAATCGTTTGAGGACAGGTATTAGGTCTTGGAATGTTTGGTGAAATTCACCTGTGAAGCCATCTGGTCCAGTGCTTAGTTTGTTGGGAGTTTATTGATTACTGTTTCAATTTTACTATGTGTAATCCATTTATTCAGATTCTCTGATATTTCCTGATTTAGTTTTGGAAGACGGTATGCTTCTAGGAATTTATCCATTTCATCCAGGTTGTCCAGTTTGTTAGTATATATTTGTTCATAATAGAAAATGTTATTAAATTATATTAATTTCCTCCTAATATTTTGGCTTCTTCTTCTGGCAATCACTTTGAACCTAATTTTGTCTGGATTCCTTGCCTATCAATATTTCTCTAATCTTCTAAAACAACTTTTTGTTTGCCTTTAGTTTTGCTTGGCTTTTGATTCATATTGCTATATTTTCAGCATAGTTTACGTTCCTAGGTGTGTTATCAATAACTTAAGATATACAGTTGATTCCAACTTACTAGCAGAAAGTAGCAATGATTTAAAATGTGTGCTAGTGAAAGTGAAAGAAGAAAGTACCAAAGCAGAACTGTATTTGAATATCATGAAGATAAATGTTATGACTACAAAAGAAATACACAACTTTAACACAGAAAAATGTAGACATTGAAATTGTTAAAGATTTTGATTATTTTGGTTCAGTTACCAATTCAAATGGAGGCTGTAGCCAAGAAATCGAGAGAAGGTTGACACTTGGAAGACCAGCAATAGAGGAATTATGAAAGATCACCAAAAACAAAGATGTGTCATTAGAGTCCAAATTTATCCACACTCATGTCTTCCCACTTCCTATGTACAGATATAAAAGTTGGACTGTTAAAAAGTCTGATAAAGGAAAAATTCATTTGAAGTATGTCATTGGAGGAAATTTCTATGGCTAGATAGATACTTGGACAGCCAGAAAGATGGTCCCTAGAGTGAATTAAATCTGAAACATCACTGGAAGGAAAAAGAACAAAACTGAAGCTGTCCTATGTCAGGCATATCATGAGAAGGCAGGGTCCTTTGTAAAAGACAATAATAGTGGGAAAAAACAGAAGAGGACAGTAAAGGAAGAAGACTAAATATGAGATGGATTGACTTCATAAAAGAAGTCATACGTATGTGTCTACAGGAGCTGAGTAGGGTTATTGAAGACAGGACATTGTGAACATCACTCATATGGTTACAGGGAGTCAGAGCTTACTCAGTGGTGGGTGGCACATTCTTGTTTTATAAAGGTTGTTTCATTAGGTTTAAAAATGTAAAATAATATATTTGGACACTTTCTTAAACTGCCTCATGACAGAAGTTTTTTGGTGACTGCTCTTTGCCTGGTGCTTTTGTTGTTGTTGTCTTTTCTCCTATTCTTTTTTAAATTAATTGATTGATTGATTGATTGATTAATTAATTAAATTATTGTTCAAGTACAGTTTTCTGTCTTTTACTCTCATCCCAGCCCACCCCCCCCAGTGCTCCCCCCTCCCTCCCATTTCCACCCATTAATTTTTGTCCATGTCTCCTTTGTACTTGTTCCTGTGAATCCTTCCTATTCTTTTTATAGTATTATTTTTATATGACTAAAGTACTATTTTTTCATTATTATTTTCTAGGAAGTCAATACTTCTTAGAACTCAGGAATAGAACTCAACAGAAGCTGCATGTTTGTAGTTGCCAGTGCTGTGTTCCATGCCAGCAGGAATTTTTTTTTAGTTACAAGATTGTGCATTTGATGGTGCTTTCAGACTTAACTTCTCCCCAGTCAACTGAGATAGGTGTTGCAGGGTAGTTCACAAGTTGACTGGACAGACTTTTTCTTCTTTATACTGTCTTACCAATACAATGCATCCTGAAAATATGACTGGCTATATGATTCTTCCCATTGGAATCAAACAAAATGTAGAGATTTATTTCTTTGTTAGCTTCTGTTCCATTGTTAAAAAGTCATAATTGTTGGTTTTAAATTCAGTGTATCCTTCATCTTGGAGAAAGGTACATTGGTAGCATTTTCTGAGCTCTGAAGTTGTGGCTGTCCTTTCTCCTAAGTCTTTCCTTACTCCATTATTTCTTCATTGCTTTTATGTTTGAAGGTTTCAGATGTCTCTCAGTTTTGTTGAAGGCAGACTGGGTTTCTGTTTTTCATTCTCCTTTTTACTTTTGCATGCATTTAAAAAGATAATTGAGGAAATATCACATTTATACCATGATTCTAAACAAAAAATTTTTTTTAGCCCTGGCTGCTGTAGCTCAGTGGATTGAGCACGGGCCTGCGAAGCAAAAGATTGAGGTTCAATTCCCAGTCAGGGCACATGCCTGGGTGGCAGGCCAGTTCCCAGTGGGGGACATATGAAAGGCAACCACACATTGATATTTCTCTCCCTCTCTCCTTCTCTTCCCCTCTCTTTGAAAATAAATAGAATATTTAAAAATAAAAAAATTAAATCTTTTTACTTAAAAATGATCAATCTTTAGTGTAGTTTAATTTGTATTTTCTTTAATATTGATCATTTGGCTTTGAAAAAATCTTTCTGTACTCTATGTGCTTTGTTTTTTAGCTTTACTCCTTTGTATTGTTTTTTTTTAATTTGCAAAAGAATATTAACTCACTGTATCTCTAGTTTGTTGCAGTTATTAGTCTTAGCCTGACATTTGCCTCCTAATGGTTTTAGTGCTTGTGATTTCTTCCACTGCTTTGTGTATAGTAAGACAGTTTTCTACTCCAGGACCAGTTAATTTTTTAAATTTTTTTGAAGTTTCATTTTTGTGTTTAGCTCTTTATTCTATTTTAATTTATATGAGTATTTAATTTGAGATAAGATTTTAGTTGAGAGTTCCTCAAATAATCATTTTGCCCAAGTCATTCACTGAAAAATGCCTTTCCCATTGATTTGTGATGTTTTCTGTAGTGTTTTCTAGGTTGGTCTGTTCCTCATATAGTGAGACCCTCATTAGATGTTGATTCATTTCTCCAGATGGAGATTAGTATTGTCTCTAGCTATCTTCCCATGCCCTCAGCTCCTGGCTGACTAGTGATGCTAATGAACAGAATCTGTCTATTTCTGTGCCCAGCAGGTCCTCAGGCTATAAGATCTGATTGACTCAGGTTAATGTCTCTCTTTGTCCAATTGTTAGACACTTTTATCATTCCATAAAGCCATAAATAGTATCAATTTGCTCCCTATTTAAATGTACTACATGAGAGGCAGCATAGTCTGCATGTATCTTCTTCTCCAAGACACCCTCAGTTCTCTCATGTAAGTTGTTCTCAAATAGGCAAATCACCAACATGTAGGTGAGTTCTGTACTATTTCTCAACCAAAATTTTCTGATGAATTGGGAGAGTGAGCCCAGCTACTGATAGGGTGGAGGTGAGATTAGTGGGGGAAGAAATGGAACGATTGTTAGTGGTGATACTTGCATATCAGTAATGCCAGCCAGAAAAGTGTGAACCAGACAGTCTCCTGCACAGAGCAGAGTGCCTATGTTTTGGAAATTCATTTCTTCAGTGATCCCAATTCATCACCAATCACTGACACTGCAATTGCTCTACATCTCCCCTTGGAACCTGGGAAATCATCTTTCTTTCTTTTTTTTTTTTCAGTCTGTCTTCTTGTTTCTAGTGTCTAGTCATTTTGGAGTTCTTAATGAGTACAATTTGAAGATGAGTGACTCTGTCACTATGGAAACCTGGAATTACAAGGAACAGATTTAGATAATTTTAACATTTGCAAAATCTTAGGGGAATAAATTCTTCTTTTTATGATTGGATATTTGTAAGGGGTTACTTATCAGTTTTGTATTGCAAATGTTCATTAACATCTTCATGTAACTTGAAGGGATTATCTATGAAAATTCCAATTATGGGTGATTTATATTAGAACAAGAATTTTTTTAAAAATTTGAATCTTTATAGCTGCTGACTACAGAAGTATAATTTTTAAATTTATTTTTATGAAAACAATCTAGATTTTATGAAAATTGTGTTTTATTTTCTGAGAAGGTAAGAAATAATTTCAAAGATTTAGGGAAATAAAAATGTTAAAAAACCCACAACTTTTAGAAAAATGCTGTGACAACAAATCAGCAACTTTGGTATGATTTTGTTTTAGATCTTTTACCTTTTTCTAAGCTGACAGAACAGTAGGGAAATAATGAAACAGCATAATAATTTTCATAATAACTTCTCAGAGAATGGCCATGTAATCCCTAAGGGTTCATATAGGAACTCAATCATAAGCTCTGAGAATTTTAGAATATTACACTTTGAAAAATATTTTAATTTGGAAATGAAAGCAATGTCGAGATATTTTAATCACATTCTTAGATAAATGAATATGTACTTCTGGGAAACTCAAGAGAACAACAAAAAGAAGCAAGGGGAAAGGATTAATTGGAAAGCTTTAGAAACTTGTATATAATATTTAAAATGAATGGCCAGCCTTTATTCATAAATGCAATATTTAAAACATGTTTAATTTCTTAAAATTGCAATGTTACCACTTTATACCCACTAAGATGGCTATGATTTAAAAAATGGAAAATTACAAGTGTTAGAAAAAATACAAGAAATTGGATGCCCATACACATTGCTGGTAGGAATGCAAAATGGCATAGCTGCTGTGGAAGCATTGCCAGCTCCAAACACATAATTATGATCCAGTAACTATACTCCTAAGTACATTTCTAAGAGAATTAAAAACATATGTACATAAAAAACTTGTACACAAACATCTATTGCAGCTTTATTCATAATAGCCAAAAAAGTGGGAATAATCCAGATATCCAGCAACTGAATATTCATATTGGAATATTATTCAACTATAAAGAGGAGTGAAGTACTGAGACATACTATGGCATGGATGAACCTTGAAAACATTGTGCTAAGTTAAAAAAGACAGACACAAAAAGTCACATACTGTATGACTTCATTTATAGAAGATGTATAGAGGAGGTAAATCTATAGAGACAGAATATTAGTGGTTTCTCAGGGCTGGGGGAATGAGGGGGTCGGGGGACACAGCTAAAGGATTATTTTTTCAAAGTATTGAAATATCCTAAAATTTACTTGGTGATGCTTGTATAACTCTGTGAAAAACACTTAATTGTATGCTTTAGAATAGTGAATTTTATGGCATGTTAATTATATCAATTTTTTAAAAAGTTCTCAACTTTCCACTTAATATATAAAGGACCTGAAAACACAACAATTAAAAAAATCCTCAAATAAAACTAATATCCACTTATTTATTATCCAGACCTGAGGAGTTTCCACCAGATTTAAGATAGATGAAGTATGAATGATGAAGTTGATAGTCCAACAATGCCTTATGATCAGAAACGGAAGTTGAAAGTTGTCCCTTTTTATCTGCACAAAATAGAGCAGTGGTTCTCAAATTTTTTGATCTCAGGGCTTTATGACATTCTCAAAAATTATTGAGAATGGCAAAAAGCTTTCATTTTTATAGATAAAAGCTTTCATTTATGTATTTATCAAATTATAAATACAAATTGGGAAAAGTTTGAAGTATTACATGAATATATTAATGCATTTTAAAACAATTATTTACTCATGCTAACATAAATATCTTACTAAAAACTAAATTTTAATAAAATTTTTATTAAAAAATGAAAACAGTTGGAGTCTTATAACTACTTCTGCATTTAATTTTGCTATGATATGTTCCTTTGGTAAAAGTTTATGAAGAAATCAAGTGTTATGCAGATATGTGATAGAAAAAGGAAAGATAATTTTTGTTGTTTTTTTAGAATAATTGTGATTATTTTTGATACCACACTGAAGTGTGACAAGTGGTACTTTTGTAAAGCTTCGTTGTAATGTAGATTTGAAAACCATATTAATAAAGCTTTTGTAGTCATTTACACTTAAATCCATTGATGTGTCTTGTACTTTGAATGGATATTTTATTAATGCATAATTTTGCAATATTATGCATTGACCATTGGGAAAATATTGACTTACTATGTTATGCAGCTTTTCCATATATGGCACATTTCATTAAACAGTATAAAAATTCATGTTTGTTAATATCACAACTTATTTTACCAGAAAAGTCTTTATGTACTGGGAAATTCTCAAACTTAATTTTCTCTTTCAAGTTCAAATTTTTATCATTGGGAGCAAATACTTTCTGTTGTTTTCACTGAAATAACAGACTCATTTTACTCACACAAAAGAACTCAAAAAGAACTGAAAAATCACATTTTTTACCATAATATGTTAAAATTAAAAATAGTAATAAAGGCCTAATTTTAAAAACTCTGTGCTATGCTCAAAACAACTCCAAAGTAATTTTTGCATCAAAAAACAAAACAAAATAACAAGACCAGGTACTTGCTAATTAACAAAATATAAAGGAAAAACCTGAGGATTCATAGGACATGTCAAACTCATAGCCTACATTATTTTTATTATTTTAATAGACTATATGAATTAACTAAGTTTGAAAATCAAGGAACATAAGGATATTGGGCAGACAGATATATTAAAGATGAGAGAAATAAAATATTTTTAAGTGGATAAATGTAAGAGCTATTTGAAAAAATAATAAAATAAAGATTTGATAAATCTAAGCAATCTAAGCAACTAGGTGCCCATCAGTAAATGAATGGATCAAAAAACTATGGTACATATACACAATGGAATTCTATGCAGCAGAAAGAAAGAAGGAGCTCCTACCTTTTGCAACAGCATGGATGGAACTGGAAAGCATTATGCTGAGCGAAATAAGCCAGGTGTTGAAGGATAAAAAGAATATTTAAATAAATGAAGAGAACCAAGTTTCCTGAAGGTGACACTGAATATTATTAAGATGATGTTTATCCATCCCTGCTTTTAACTTTATAATTTGAAAAAATAATTCTAAAGTTTATCTGAAAAATAACAGTAGAGAATATGTAAAAGAGGATTATTGCTCTATTACATATTATACAATATATAACATGTATCTAATCACATAAAATGTATGTAATAATATTTTAATAATATTATGTTAATAATTACATATTATTAATATTTAAACAATTATTATTAAACTATAATATTTAAAAATGTGTAAACTATATGTCCAGATATTTATATTCTTAACCCATGTTTGTGTGTGTATCTGTCATTATATATGGTCTTTCATATGTATATTATTCAAAAACAGACCCAAGATTCCATTAGAACTTAGTTTTTATTCAAAAAAGAAAGCATGATGTGCTAATGGGTTAGTCAATGAATTGTGCTCTAAAAATGGACTATTTGGTTTATTCAAGATTTTCAATTAATTTTGGATACCCACATAAATTCTAGATAGATTCAATAATTACATTCAAAATAAAATCAGAGAAAATAAAAAAATATTGATGAATATTTATTTGTTTTCATGGGTGAATCTCTCACCATATAAGCTATAGAATAATAAATTTATGTTATAAAGGGAAGTACTGATAAACATGATGGGATAAAAAGATTTTAATTTTTTTGAAAATCAAAGGAAAATAATGAATTAAAAAAATTTGGAATTCTTACAGTTTGAAATCAGGAAGACTGCCAAATTAATTATGTTATTTAACTTCATGTATCTCAATTTCACCATTAATGAAATAGGAATAATGATGCTGTTGGTTGTTTAGAAGGCTAGAAATAAAACATATATTTATAGGGCAGCCAGTGCTCAAAACAGTGTTAGCAGTTATTTATTATAATTATTACTACTTACATGTATCTATGCAAACTTCAGTGAGTAAAATAATTAGATCTCAATAGAAAAACAGGCAAAGAATATGAGTAATTTATGGAAAAAGAAAGTTAGCTAATAAGATTGAAAAATTTAGCCTTGCTAATGAAATGCAAATTAAAATATTAAAAAAAGAGCCAGTTTTCAGCTAATGAATTAGGCAAAAAAACTTTTAAATATCATATAAAAGAGACGCTTTCTCATACACTGGAAGTATCAATTTTCCACCAACTGACCTTGAAGTAAATTTGGCAATGGTACCTACTCTTTCACATGTAATTTCAGTCTTGAGAATGTATTTAAAACTTCCAAAATTTTACTTTTGTGTGAATAATTAAACATATCCTAAATCAAGACTAAACATTTTTGTGATAACCCAGTTTTATCACTGAAAATATTTTTACCATGTACTTCTAATACACATAAATTTATTTCTTGTTTATTTGTACAATACATTTTTTAGCACTGAAAACATAAACCAATAGAATTGAAAAAAAATTGAAACAAAATAGTAATTCTAATACTTTCTTCCAGTACCTCAATGTATTGTCTTGCTACATCTAGTGTGCATGTGCTCCATTTCAAAGACCACATCCTAGAATGTTCTACAGTTAGAAAAGAGTTAAATAAATCATGGCAGACCCATCAGAGTAAATATTATGCAGCTGTTTGAAATCACAACTTTGGATAATATTTAATTTTGAGAACATGGTTACAATACAATAATGTCTATGAAGGCAAATTGATGTCTATGTGGTTCACCATTATATCCCTGGGTCCTAGCTGTGTACTGTGGGTATGAGTGATTCAAAATAGATGACAACAGAGAGATGGGTTAGGAATGAAGTGGAGACTTAAAGAGCACAAGCTTCTTGCCAGTGCCACTGCAGAAACAAAAGTTGCATTAAGAAGAGGACTCTTGAAAGCTGGGGTCCCTAAACTGAGGTCTCTGCAAGCCATGGACAAGCTTTTACCACATGAACTAGGTCAAAAGACCAAGAATTTGAGGGACCAAGTGTGTTAGAAGAGACTTGCTTCCAGAGGTAGAGCAGAGGCTGCTTCCAAAATGGTATTAGGCTGTGGAAGGAGCATTATTAAAGGGAGAGTACTGTAGAAGATGGCTTTATTTATTTATTTATTTAGTTAGTTAGTTATTTTTCTGACAAGCTCAAGACTGTGTACAGTTCTTAAGACCCATGAGGACAGCCCTGGGTGGCATAGCTCAGTGGATTGAGCGCGGGCCTGCAAACCACACGATCGCGGTTCAATTCCCAGTCAGGGCACATGCCTGGGTTGCAGGCCAGTTCCCAGCAGGGGACTCACGAGAGGCAACCATACATTGATACTTCTCTCCCTCTCTCCTTCCCTTCCCCTCTAAAGATAAATAAATAAAATCTTAAAAAAAAAAAGACCCATGAGGAAATGACTGGTATTGTATTAGCTGAAGGAAATAGTCAGAGAAGTAAAAGTGACTGTTCTAAAACTGCTTTAGGAGCTAACTAGGTGTCAAAAAGCTGTGATGTTAGTAAAGACCAAATCCCTTTTCCACCTGGCCTCAGATTCCCATGAGGCGAGAAAGAAGCAACCAGTGCAGCTTCTGCAAAGGCAGGTAAAGCTGAGAGATCATTCATTTGATTACTTCTTAAAAAGAATTAAATTAAAGATTGTTGGGATAACACAGTAAGAAAAAATTGTGGCTTAAATTTGGGTTTTCATAGGTTTCAAGTTATTGAAAATTTCTCTGGTCCCATAGAAATGGTATAGCAGTAGAGCTGTTATGCAGTACAGTAGGTATCTTGCAATCTTTTATTTTTAATGTAAATTTATTCAAAAGATGCACAAGGAAACTTTTTGAGGTGATGGATATGTTTGTTACCTGTATTGCGGTGATGGTTTCACACATGTATGCAATATGTTCAAACTCACTAAATTGTGTACATTAAATATGTGCAGATATTTGTATATCAGTTACATCTCAATCAAGCTGTTAAATTTTTTTTTATCACCAAGGGTCCTTTATCTGTGCCACCTCTCTTGATCATGTTGTATAAATTCCACACCCACACTCTTCCACATATTTCAGCTTGTTTCCTTTCTGTTCGTAGCACTCGTTACCTACCCAACACTATGTTATTTCCTTAATTGTTTATTTGGCTAGCATCAGTCTCCCCACCATCATTTCAGTTGCAGGAGGGCCCACACTTGTTCAATGATGTGTTCCCTTCACCTGGCTGAGTAGATGGTGTGGTATACAGCACTCACTCAATACATATTTGTTAAATAAATGAATAGATAGCATTAAAAATACTCCCAATATCAAAGTTAAATGAGGAAGAAAACTCTCCAATAGTCCTTATGCAACAAGAAACCAAACTGTTTTTCACTGGATTTAAAAATATTCAATTTTTCAAAATCTATTATAACTGACTATATTTAGTTTTATAACAAAAACTTGGGAATTTATTTCCTACTTTTTAATCCTGATGCTAATTTGAGTTCACTCTTCTGCTTGTATTTAATAAAAAAGATGATTTCTTGCTGACTTTTTAAAATAAGTGAAGGTTTGAGTACTTTTTCTTGACATAACTAAGGAAAGAATGCCCTTAGGTGGCCCCCTCAAGATTCATGATTTGAAAGCCAAGGGCAAGCCTTGAAGACAGAGGGAAGATTCTGCAGGCTTCCCAGCAGGACTATCTGTTAGTGGCTGTGGAGGAAAGTAGATGTGGGCCCTTGTAGCTGAAGTAGTGAGAAAGTTGGAGAACGCAACAATAGTTCACTTCTAATTTGTTTTGTGTAGGAAACAGAAGACTTTTCAGGCAACATGCATATGCACGTGGAGAAAGAGTGCAGAAGCTCAGTGGAATAGAAAAAAAGAAGATTGCGTAATGGGGCTAAATTCCAGCCATGGCCGATGGTGCCTTCTTGGAGAAGTGGTACATTAATGTCATTGGAATGGGCCCTCTTACACAGTCAGATCAGGTGTAGCACAGCAGCAGCCAGTTGAAGTTGTCTATTTTAATCTATGAAGAATTAGTCTATGCAAATTAATGGTAGAGGTGTGGAGATGGGGGTAAATGGAGGCTTCTAAATCCACTGAAAAGAGCAATTTATTTACAGACTTTAGCACATCTGTTTTTATGAGTGTGCTTTACTGATTTGTTCAAACAAGTCTGTTTTCCTCTTGAGAACACATTACCCATTCTCATTACTGCTGAGAATATTAGGAAAGCAGTTCTTCAAAAATGCTCAGTGACAAACAAAGGTGCTTCGTCTGTTCCATGTGGCAGTGCAGATCCTGGGGATGGTTGTGTTCACACCTTATTATAGTGTGTGAGTCAAGACAGTGAAATTTACTCTAGACAAACTGAATTAATACTCACTGGGAGCAACAACATATTTATTCATTAGCATCCATAATGATGTTAAAACAGTGCTTCGAGATAGGGTGTTGAGTTAGTGTGTGTGGAATCCACATGCTTAGTATATATTGGTATTTTACAGAAAGGGAAGGTAAGGCATGCCAAGAAATTGTATCTGTGAAAGAAAGTATAGTAAGCTCATAGAAGATGTGCAGTAGTGTTTCCTTTACTGATGTCTGTTAGATGGTGACATTTTTGATGGTAGCAAATATTTCCTGATCCTTACATTACCCATAGTCCCTCGCATAGTACCTCATACAGGATGAGCAGTCAATAAGTATTTGTTGAATTGCATCAGTTTTGTCTTAGTAGTCCTGATTTAGAGCCACCCCAATTACGAAAACCAGAGGACATAAATTACTATTAATAAAACCCAGCCTTGTTCTGAAATTGCTCTCAATGTTAAATGTTAGAGATTTAAGGAAATATTTGTCTGTGTTATAGTTTGGATTGGAAACAAAGTATTTTAATAGGGGTTAATAAGATAACTGATGCCTTGGGGAGAACCTATAAAAAACAAACCACCCAGCTCATGTATTTGTGAGAACCCAAAGCCCTAGGAATGAGATGATTTAGCTAATCTTTCCAATCACATTCTCCCATCCTCCCTCCCCAACCGCATCTCCTTGGAATTATGTTATCTCTGCTCAGTTTAAAAGCTCAGAAGCCTTTTGAATAGGAGCGACATTCAAAGGACGGTCAAGGGTCACCCTTGGAATTTTAAAGGAGAGTGCATTACAGGGGAGGGAGGGAAAGGGAACAGCTGGGGCCAGGCATAGCCATATACAGACCCAAGCAGAAAATGAGAGGAAAACTCCCTAGGAGCTTCTGTTGGCTGAGAGAAAGCTGCCGGTATTGCTAGAAAGGGCAGGAAGTAGCAAGACAGCAACCCACATTATCAGTGTCCATCGAGGGCAGAAGAAAGGAAAATACATATTAGTGAAATCAATTAGGCAGTGACCTTTTGAACAGAAATTGTAAGGTTCCTTTAGAGAACATGGATACATGAACCTTGGAAAATTAAAAGCCATATGATGTTTTAGTTCAGAGATAAAATTCTACAGAATTTACAGCCCCCTGAGGGTTAATTTCTTAAAATAATAAAGCCTTGGGATTTATAAAGTAAATTCCTTTCCAAAAGGCATCAAAGTAATTTAGTTTTCAAAATCTATTTTTGAACTTTTTTCATTATTTATAAATATTGAGTCTTGTTTTTGTTTTTCAAATAAAATCAATGTATACTTAGTGAGGGCTTATTTTGTGCCAAGCAGTATCCTAATATTTGGAGTGAGAAGATGCAGTGACAGGCCCCTATGCTTCAGCAGTAGTTACTTACTTTTGTTGGGGGGAGGGTAGGAAGGCAGATCTTGAATCTCTTTGAATATCTGATGAAGGCTCAGGAGCTTTTCTGTCACAAAAGGGCGCACAATTCTATTGTATCAGAAGAGTAGCAGACAAAGGGTAGTATATGCATCTCTTATTATTACTATGCAGTGAGCCTATTCTGAGAACTATTTGTGAATTATTTATTTAATTTGAACAGCCGTCCCATGAGGCATGTATTATAATTACTCCCTTTTCCTTTCAGGGAAATTGAGGATCGAAGAGAAGTAGTAAGTGTCTTGCCCCAGGCCCTTCACTGAGTAGAAAGTGACCCCTCATGTGCATGTGCATACAGGCTCTTGGCTCCAGTGTCCAAGTTCTCACTCTGGCACTGCAGGCCTTTGGATGTGTAAGGTCTTGGTGAGACAGACCAAGATGGGCCAAAAGGAAGGAGTCTCTGTGCAAGGTAGGCCAGTCTGTGCCCTGACACTTCATTGCTACCTAAAAAAAATCGTCTTAGGTGTTTGCAATCACTACAAAAATATGCATAACATATTTTGTGGCCATTAAGTGACTGCAGCCACTGTACCTGGGCTGAGTGTCTGTGTGTTAAGCAAGGGTTTGGACCTAACTGAGAAGGTACTGAGAAATCTGTAAGGTTTTTCAAACTGGATTTTTAGGAATATTAGTTTGTCAGCAGGGGGCAGAATCGAGTTTTCTATTTATTTATGAAACTATAAGGACCTGATTTTTTTTAAATAAAAAATTTGTCTCTTCAAGTATGTGTCCTTTGCCATTCAGAATGAGAGGATAGAATTAGGTGTCTCCACATATTTAATGTATTATTCATTTAAATAAATATTTGCCTCTGAGAAAAATGATAGAATTAGAACATTTATAATACAATTGTATTTCTAGTATGCTGTGTGTGTGAGGCGATACTGCTCTTGAATGACCATGTTGGGACGATGTCAGTCTCACCTTGGTGAGACAGAGACTCTTCCAGGCTGAACAAGGGGCATGGACAGAACAATGAGGCTGCACTTATCTGGGGCCACCTTGAGCTCCAGTTCTTATGCTTTTGCTCGGGTGAGTGTATCCCCTGGACCAGTCAGTGGTAGCTTTTCTCCCATTCAATCTCAGCTCCAGGAAGAAAAATAAAACACTTCCCTTTTCTCTTTCAGTGTTCCTATTAAAGTCTTCCATTTTGTTCCACAGTTAACAAAGTAACACAATCACACAAAACTAAACTTCTACTTATAGAAGCAGAATATGGGTCAGTATGTATGTATGCACATACCAGATAGGTAGGATAGTCAAGTGAGGCCTTGGTTTCATATTGGGTAATTTCAGACATGATTAAATATATTCTGAAGATATTAAAAACACAATCAAGGATATCAATCAAGGATATCCTTTAACTTAACCAACCAACCTTTCCTTCCTCTTCCCCTCCCTCCTTCCTTTACAATCAATCAATCAATCAATCAACTAATCAAGACACACTTATTGAAAGCCTACTTTTTATCAGATATAACACCTTGTATTGGGGATTCTGAGACATGTCTGTCTGCAAAGGACTCAGACATCTCAGCTATAGAGTCTAACACTAAGTATTTTGGAATATCCAATAGAAAAATGTTACAATTTTACTGCATATTTTAACTATGTAATATGGGAAAACCTATCTTCATGTATACTGAAGACTCCATGTAAAATAGGTCAGAGGAGCCAATGTGGTGTTAAACACCCACAGTGGGCACTTTGGTCCTCTCCTGCCTTCCTGTGAGGACTTGACAGTACCTCCCTAAAAACCTTAGAAGGTTCTCACGTTAGTGTACAGATTGAAAACTCTGAGATTAAAGACCAGGTCTTCTCATCTGTGAACTGACTATGTCATTCACTTTCTCAAAAGGTTACAAATGTTGAGACCCCCCAAATTACACACACACACACACACACACACACACACACAGTATTTGTGTATGTATACTTATATACATGAATTAAGTATCTCTGATAGAGTTTCTAAGATGCTGAAAGTAAGGTCTTTTAGGCTAGAGATCAGATATTCTCTCTTTATACATTCAAGTCATTAAATACAAAATCACTTTAATCTGATTCATATTCTGATTAAATTTTGATACCCATTTGAAGCCATCATATTATGAAGATCATGTGAATATAGGGTATGTGTATGCAATGCCAATACTGCTGCATAAACCCATCACCAAAAGTCCAGACCTAGATGAGCCTGGATTGAACTCTAATTGATGCTTTTTCACAAAGGCAGCAGAAATTGAATTGATGGTGATACTAGGTTGTCAATACCAGTGTCTCCCTTTCTTCCCAGATAAGTATACATGAAGCATCATCCATACAGTCATTTTAACTGCTTGTGGGCAAAAGAGCTATAGAAGTTCAAGGTGATGATCTAGATGAGGCTTGTCTAACTGCACAGTAGATGCTTTGTAAAAGTCAAGAGCTTTTACAAAGTTCTCCTGTCTGATTGATTGTTATGCGCTTATTTCAACCTACAAGTTTGTGTTGATGAGCTGTTTTGCTTGTATTGTTTGCTTGTTTTTGTTTAAATACAGCCATTTCTAATGCTCTAATCTTTCATTGGAGTTGTCTCTAGAGTATAAGCAGAGTTAAGAAAACTCTAGGTGGGGACTGTCAGGGAAGAAGGAGATTGCATACTTATCTGAGGTCTGACAAGGAGACGAGACTCTTAAACTGTGCTCATATGTACACCCTTAAATGAAATACCATCCTCTGACACCAAAGCAAATCAGATATTTTGCAGTCTTATTTTATTCTTTCAGAATGACACTGGATATTCACCTTAACTAAATATGTTCTAAAGATATTTATCTTTAATATCTTTATTTACCTCTAATATGGGAGCCACAAATAGTGTTATTTTCCCAGGGTATATTTGAACACATGTTTTAAACCCTTTTTCACTCTGTAATGACCTTGCTTGCTCCTAAGTCAGTGTCATCTAACAATGGGTCAAAACCCAGTAGAATGGGTTATCCTGCAAATGTTCTATACCAATGTATGCACACCTATTGAGTTCTTTTTGGTAGATAATGGTAATCAGTAATGGTTATAGATGGGTGAAGGCCTGCTACCTCTCCAAAGCCTAGCTACCTGGTTATAATGAAAACAAGCTCTGAGACCAGAAGCTGCCATGCATAGAGATATTAAGTGCACTTTTATTAACATACAATCCCAAAATAGTTTCTTTAATATTTCTGTAAGCTTGATGAAGTCATAATTTTGTCATTTTTTCAGTGAACCTAACAAACCTTGCATGAGAGTTTCATTAAACCAGATATAGCAAGGTGTTTCTATCAGAGTCAGCATCAGGAAACTAGAACTCTCTGACCCAAAGACTGGATGGACATGGGACAGTATGGGGATCATTCCGTAGCCCTTGGCCCAAGAGCATAGGTGACAGGATGTGCTTAGATTCATAATACTCTCTGGTTCCACACAATGGTGGGGAATGTCTTCCAAGTATTTTAGCTAATACATATTTCAACCTCCATTAATGGGGATCAAATCATGAATTTAACTCAAAGTTATCTTTGGATAACTTTAGTTGAGCCTGGATCAAACTCTTATTGATGCTTTTTCACAAAACACCACAAATTATACTAATCAGCAACATGTAGGGTGAGGGAGTAGTAGACAGTGAACAGTGAACCAAGGCAGAACTAAAGAGTTTGTAGCAGCCAAACCTAAAGTGATGCCCTGGCATATGGATTAAGGGAACTTACTCAACCTACAGTGGAGCTCAGGGGTCTAAAAACCTTTTCTATAAAGAGGAAAAGAGTATTTTAGGCTTTGCATGCCATAGGCAAAATGTGGGCTGCCCTGAGGAAGACATGACCTTGAAGAGGCAGCTCCCTTTAGACAAAAGCAAGTCCTGGGGAAAAACTCAGTTATGAGCCATCCTCAGCCATTATTTGTGGCAACTTGGAAATTAGAATTGGTCTTAAAAAGGGGGATCACAGCATTCATTACAGCCTATTCTCCACTTCCAAACTGAAGGCATGTAGAGAAAAGCAAACCATAGTCACTTGTGTGCCTTAAGGTGGGAAGCAGTATGAAAGAAATGTGTCTGTGTGACATTTTCTTTCTTTAAAATGATATTAATATACATTATCTGTACATTACATCCCTATAGTCTCATAATATCCTCCTTGAGATATATAAATCCATGTTGGTATGGAAACCAAGATGGAGGAGATGGTGATTCCCTGGTGGTCATGCAGGTTCTTAGGTGCTAAATCAGGGAGCGGCCATGACGTCTCCTCATGCACCTCATATGCTAAGCCCATTATTCATTTTGCATTTTGAATGTCTTGCTTGACTTTCTAACCCAATCCTTTTGGGTTAGAATTAAAAAATAAATAAGATTCAGCCATACTAATTGTAAAGTAGAGAGACAGTGAGGGGTGGGGCAGGGAACTAGGTATTTGAGATCCTTGGGTTGAGAAAGAAGTACAGGTTGGGATTAACATTTTACTGTGACAAACTATTGTGAAATAATCAAGGGCAAATAGGTTTATTGTAATTAATTAATTATAATGCAAATTTCTGTCTGTTTAGTATTTTCTAAAAATGTGGGATTTTTGGCTTTTTCTCAAAACAATTTTTGTTTGCAGCCTATGAGGTAACATGTAAAATAAAATAATGGTTAGTGAATTTATGGTGTGTCTACTAATGGTCATTAATTTTCAAAATTTTAACAATAGGTATATGTACTCATGTCAATAAAACAGAAAAATAAACTATGTTCTGATTTTCAAAAGTCAAATAGAATGTGATAGGAGAAAATATTAATTTCTAAAAATTAGAAACTCTGTAACTTTTGAGAAAAAACATTCTATTCTACTTTAAATATCGTATTAAAAACTAACTTATTTAATAATATTTGGTAACGGCATAAGAAAGATAAAAGTTATTTTTCTTTATGACTAAGGTAATGCAATACACACTTCACGTTTTCTTTTCCCTATGAAGGGAAAGGTCTAGTTTCTTCCTCTTAATTATTTGCAATTTTTATTTTTACCTCTTCTCAGTGGGAAAAATTAAATACAAATAATGCTGCTGTCTTTGCATCTCAAATTGGCTGTAGATAATTTGTTTTCACCCCTTTTCTGATTGAAATATGGTATTTTAAGGTGGGGGAGAATTCAATACATTTTTTTCTTTCCAGTGTATATAATTTTTCTATTGATCTGTCGAGTCTGACTTTGCCATGCTCTGACTCTTCACAGCCAAATGAATCGTTTCCTTGGATTTTTGAAGCCTGCTTGTCTTATTTATATTTTTTTTTCTAAAAGCCCTCTGATTGCCTGTTTTATAGTTGTTTTGAATGTATGTAAGATTATGCTGAACCTAGTTCAAGCTCAGTTTAGAAAGGTGTGGCTATTTACATACCATGGCTGCCCCTGGACACAGATGCTTTGCTGAGTTAATAATTTGCTATCTTTAGTTTCTCTGACTACAAAATGAGAATGATTATGCTAACAAAACCTCTGATGGTTAAATTATTTAAGGTATTTAGCTGAATTATATCTTTATTTGGTGTTATTTTAAACAGCCTGCTAAAAGCAAGGTTGAATTCTCCTCCTTCATACAGTGTCCTGTATCTATTCTTCAAATAAAGGTTTTACATCAGGGGCATCTTTATTTAAAAATCATATTTAAAATATCAGAAATTATTATATGCTGAGAGTATATAGTTACTGTGTACTAAGCTATACTTAATTGTACATAAATAAATGATAAACAATATTAATTAGGTAAAAATTTTTAGAATATGAGAAACATTAGACATATATGTATTTGTTGAAGTCTTCTAGCCTATTATTGCAAAATCACTAAAAATTAGAGCTATAACTTACATTAACTAATTTACATTAGCTATAATCTGTGCAAATTCTAAAATGACTTTCAAGAAGCATTAGATCTGTTACGTAATGTAATAAAGATGATAAGGGAAAAGACTTCCATGGTTAGATAATTTGGGGAAATGTTAAGTTCAGGAGAGTTAAATTTGTTTCTTTCCTGGTAGACTTTTCTAGCGTGTTTTTCATGAGTGTGTCTGCAACACTCTCTTATTGTAGAATATCTTCTGGGGCAAGTGTTCTGTGGTATGTGCTTTGAAAAATATTGTTTTATTCCAAACTTTTCATTTTCCAGATGAGAAAACCAAGGGTAAAAGTGTTTAAGTGGTTTGCTAAGTTTATGTGGAACCTGAATGCATGCCTGGTTATTTGATGCTACTTGATGTCCCATCTACTAGGCCATGTCACCCCACAGATTTCACCAAGCAGCACTGGAGAGAAGTGCTTTGTTCTTAGAGTCTGAAGGGAAGAAGAGAACTAACAGAGTATGCTCTGGAATCCATTATCCAGGGTTTAAGATCCTTCATGGCACATAATTCAGGTTCTGGAAAACACCATAAATTCCTAAGTCCATGAGCCTTGTTTTTGTCACCCAGTACCTACTGTGCAGTATAAGAAAGACAGCTTTGGAGATCAATATACGGAGGCTCAAAATACAGCTTCACCATTTATAAGTTGTATGGGTTTGGGATGAGTCACTTAGCCTCTCTGAGTCTCAAGTGTTTTAACTCTAAAATAGGTCTAATACATGGCACAGTTTGGGTGACAATTAATACATAAGAAGTGCTTACCTGGTAAGAGCATTTGATAAGTGGAATCTATTTTAATGCCTGAAAGATATTTAAATAGTTTCTGTGTAGTTCTGATGTTAATTGTAGTCCTTTCATAGTAGGACCTGGTGAAATTTTTGTTGAGATTTTGCTAATGGAAACTATCTCTGCTTTTTCTTTTCCTACTATATGGCTTGGGTCTTTGATGACCCTTATAAGTATTCTGTGTTGGCCCATACCATGTCCTATTCTTGCACATATTCACCATTGTTCATATTGGACCAGTTGCTTTTTTTAGGGCTGATAAATGAATTGCAGAAAAGTTCCATCTTCTTCAACTGTAGTGTGACAATTTCAGATTTTCAAGTAAAAGTCTTAATCAACTAAATTTTTTGCCTGCACTAGCTATTTCTGTTCCTATTTGCTGCTGGAAAGATCCTTGTAGACGTTGAACTTGCAACTCCCTTACATTCCTGTAATCATCTATGTAGGTGCACGTTGGAAAATCCTTTCTTCACTGTGGCAGAAAGGAATTTTACAGACTGCCATCACTTTTGGCAGGGAGAGAATGACTTCCAAGCTGAGTGCTGCTTGAAAGAGACACCCCCCATCACTTACAGAACTGTACTCA
Organism: Sturnira hondurensis; assembly: GCF_014824575.4. Classification (NCBI taxonomy): domain Eukaryota; kingdom Metazoa; phylum Chordata; class Mammalia; order Chiroptera; family Phyllostomidae; genus Sturnira; species Sturnira hondurensis. Next base: position 5,294,852 of record NW_028081623.1, on the reverse strand, counting down.
GTGGTTACTACTTGCAACACATTTTCGAATGGACCCCCAGTGGCTGCAGCTGTGATTAAAAGCTGTCTGCTCTCTGTCCCACTGGGGGGTTTCCTGTTTAACCATGTCATGCACATACATATGTGGGCTGCAGCTGCATCATAGCAAATGTAAACTGTTTTGTAAGATGAAAAATCAAATGGATACTTGAATGACTAGCTCCTGAATTTTCCAAGCTCAAGTCACTGAAAGACTGGTTGGGAACGAAGCTATGTATGAGGTACATAAAAGTAATTGAAAAAAGGAGAGCTAATGGTCAGTGAATGTATACCATCTGCCAGTACATGCTATGCACATATCAACCAGACTGAACATCTTAAAAATTTAAGTGTGCTTGAATTTAGCAGCTGCATTTCAGCTCCTCTGTGTGATTCGGACTTCAGTTTGACCATTCACAAATAAAGTAAGAACAGAATATTCTTGTTTTACGGTTACTCAGTATTCACTGATACACTAAGAGTCATGTTTGGATTATCATGGGGGTGGTGCATGCCATTCTGAACAAGTTTACCAATAAGAGTACCTTAAAAAATGCTCAAATGAGCAGTGTAGCCTCAAAGATTGGGTGTCTTGAAGGCACAAGTCACACCCTTCTGTTTAGAGTAGAGATATTGAAAATTCAACATTTTATAGAAAAAAGAAAATACTAGCATGTGAATCTGGGCTCATTACTTCACATAATGACTATAGTCATCAAAGCCACCAGGTAAAGCAATGTTCCTTTCTCAACCCACTAACTGAAACAGAAGAATCCAAACACATTCTTTCCTAAATACATAAGAAAGAGATTTGGAGAAAACTTGAGAATTTTGTGGCTCCTTTCACCTCAACCTGCTTTCCCATCTCCAAATCTCAGCAACCAAACACAGCATTTGAAATGCTAATCTATCACTAGCAAATTTAGGTTGATGATACTGTGAATTGACCACATTGATTACATTGATTATATTTCAAATATTTACAGTATGGTAAGACAAGCCTGACTTATTTTCTAAAGAGTTCAAGGTAGGTATCACTGTTGTAGAGAGGGGAAACAATGGAGAAATGTTTGTGGTTGCTATCTGCAATAATCTGATGCTGACAGAGAGTAGTATTTTATTTAGTAATTAACAGTGTAAAGGGGAGAGGAGCTGTCATGTTGGTTCTTAAGCTGGGGAATGTGATGAAAGATGATATCTGCGATCTCATCCTTTCCACTTGTTTAGGATTGTCAGGATGAGAAATGTCAGCATTATGAAAGCTCGGCTCTGCTCTTGATATGATAAAACCCTTCAAAAGCCAGTCTTTCTCTCACCCTCATCCCCCTCCTTTCTCGCTCTCTCTCTCTGCACTTGCTTTTTGTTTATCCTGTTTTGTTAGGTGGCAGAAATATAATTCTTTTCTTTCTTCCTATTATAAGCCACCATTTTTGTTTTATTATATGTTTCACAACCCCTAATGCCCCACTGAAAATTACCTTGTTAAATGACAGTGTTTCAAAGCCATGAATCCTTTCCACCATTCCCTCAGAGGTTTGAAACAGTCAACAGACTGTAAAGAATAAATAATAAAAAAGTATTGATTATTTTGATGACTGTGAGATTCAATTAAGTATTAATTTTGCCCTCCAGTGGACCTATCAAGATATTCAAAAGGGAGGATTCAGCTCAGCTAAATGCAAGCTGAGTGCTTCACCCTTAAATAGGGAGAAAATGTGTTTACCTACAGTATTTGAAGAAGTGCATTGATGCACAGAGTCCAATATTTAAGTGCTGTGCAAATTAAGCCCTGGTGACAGTGACATTGTTTTCAGTGGTATGAGTATTGACTGAAGAAGTGCATTTGATGACAACTTAAACTATTTGTATTGATTAACATTTTCATAGATTATCATGTGTCATATCAAATTCACTTTTCAGGCATGAATACATTAAAAAAAATAACCACTGGCAAACTGCAACCAATGTGTGATGGGACAAGAGAGCATGTGGCCCCACCTGCTCCTGCACTGGTCACCTGTTTCCTGCTCAGGAACCATTTAGGCATGAACTTGGCAATAAATAGCTCCAAGATAACACAAAAAAGGCACTTCTTGCTTTTCTATTCCTTCTGCATCCGGTATTTTTGCTAAAACAATATTATGCATCTTGATTTGCAAATGGAATAAAAGGCTACACTTGGAAAATATTTCTGATCCCAAGTTGCTCTCCTAATGAGCTGAAGATAAAGCAGATTTAAATTATTGGGGCTGAGAAGTTTGGGTTTTTAAAGGTGATTTTTGTTGCCTTTTCATTAATGCTCTGGTGTATGATGCTCTAGGTTTCCGAATTATTGAACACAGTTTGTAAGTATTTTTCCAATTCCTTTAAATGTTTAAGTCAATTTTCATATATTTTGTCATGTATTGTTTGCTTTGAAATGTTCACTTGATTTGGGGTTAGGTTTAGTCCTAAATTGGGGACAGGTGGACTCAACTTCTAAGGGTGTTTGTGGAATTTACATAAGAAATCATTTTTATTCCTGTGACAGCGTTTTGCAGATTCTTTTCTTTCTATCTCTTTTTTCTGCTCTGGGTATAGGGTTTAATTGCTGGTCTCCTAGGGGGAGGTCTTCTTAAAATAGCCAACGCTTCCTCTGTAGGGTGCGTCTTCCTTTTCAGTGTGTTGCTGAAGAACAAACCCAGCACTTTCTTTTTTCTTACTGCATTAAAGACAGAACAAGGTGTAAAAACATTCACATAAAAGCACATCCTACAATTAAAGCTGTGTTGGTTGGGTTGCTTTCAAAGAAGTTTTTTTTCCTCTCCGAAGCCTCCTGAATCTCTCACATGCTAGTTGAGCTTTAATAGGGTGGGGAGTAATGGAGAACTCCTCGGATCTGTAATAGCTCTTCACTTGACTGCAGCCAGCAATAACAGCGGGAGCAGCCAGAGATAAGAGAGAGAGGAGAGAGGGAGAGTGAGTGTGCGTGTGGAAGAGAAAGAAGAGAGGGAGAGGGAGACAGGACACGCACACTAAAGCTGCCACTTTTTTCCTCCCCTTCACTCTTTCCCCCATCCTAGGATCCAATGATAGCTGGACAAATCAGTAAGCCCTTGCTGTCAGTGCGGAGTGAAATGAATGCGGAGTTGAGAGGTGAGGACAAGGCTGCTACTTCAGACAGCGAGCTGAATGAGCCCCTGCTTGCGCCTGTGGAATCAAATGACAGCGAGGACACTCCCAGCAAGCTCTTCGGTAAGTCTGTCTAGGTATTTCATTTCATTCCTACCATGTTGTCCGAAAGAGCAATCTGCACACACACCCCCTTTTTCTCCTGTTGTTCATTCAGTTTTCTTGTAAGTCCTAAAAAGAGAAGGCTCACATTTTGGAGGGGCTGAGGCATTGAAGCTGATTCTAGATGGCTAGGACTATGTCCTCCAAACTTTTCCCAACAAGGAACTTCCTCACTGTCCATTTTGACTTGTCAAATACTGCTGAAGTGCTCAAGATAGAAATTATTTGAAAAAAGAAGACGGTATTAATAGAAAATCAGTTCCATTGTGAGATTTGGTCAACCTTTATTAAATAAATATCAACCACGTTTTACGTTGCTTTGCATCCTTTTGTTAAGGGGAAGGAGAGTAAAGTGTTGCCATCTGTAGTCAAAAGACCGGAGAGGGGAACTGAAAAATATCAATACAAGTCATTCTATGCCAGGTAAACAAAGGCGGCTGCAGGAGCTGTTCAGATAAATAACATTTTGTAATTACAATTAATGTCTCCTTTTAAAAGGGTGATGAGGAAAGAAAATATGTCCTTCGTGTCCGTCACTTAACCCTCTCCCCTTTAACAGATGTTCACAGCCTCCTTCTGCATGCGGAGGCAGCTCAGGACCTTTTAGGAATCTTTGTTTCATAAACAAAACAGAACAAGCAGAGTGCCACTCCAGCAAAGACATCTGTCATTCAAACAGATGACACTGTGCAAGCCAACTCAAGTAACTGTGATCTCTAATGAGACAGGGGAGCGTTTTTTGAGGCTGATGACTAGGTGATGGATGGTGGATAGAGTCTCTGCCGGAGAAGCACTTTATGGGATGGAGTGACTTTCAGCTTCCAAACAGTTGGTCCTGAAACTTTTAATTATTTTCTAGTGCTTATATCACTAAATATCTATGTATCTATCTCTGTCTCTCTCATACATACCTACTTATTTATATATATTCATATATATATTCATATATATATAGTATGATATATGTACCTGATACACATATATGTACGTATCAGGCAGAAGATTGCTTGGTCTCAGGTTATAAACAGCCATGTACCTGAACTTATAAAAAAATCAGTGCATAGACTGCTTTGTTAAGAAACTCATTAATTGGGTTAGAAAATGAGCTTGATTTTGTTTAACCTGTAGAAAGAAAAGAGCTTTGATAGTTTGCCAACTCTAGGCCAGATTCACCTGAGGAGTGTTTCTCTGATTTTAAATGTTCAGTCAAACATTAGATGGGTGTTGCAGAGAAACTTTGTTTCAAATTCTCTACTAGTAAAGTACTGTTTTATAGTTAAGAGTATAATAGATTTCAGTTTCAAGCAATTCTATCATTTTTTCCTTTCTTCAAAAAGCAGCAATTCTACCTCTGACATACATTTTCCATACCTAACCATTAAGGTTTTAGCATTTTTCACTGTAAAGAAATATTCTGTTGTAGTCTGTTGTTATTGTGTGGTAAGAATTATGTCCTCAAACACTCATTTTATTTTAGGGGGTTAGTGAGAGAAGTCAGATAAAATTATAAATTACAGAAAGGAAAAAGTCATTCTGCAGTTTCTCTGATGTTGAGTATTTTAATACTAATCACTTTGACTTTTCAGAAGTAATCAATTGTGAATTAAATGTAATTGCAGATAATGGATTATTTGTCCCTAAACTTTTCATGCATTTTAAATAAGTAAGTGTGTTTTGTAAACTTTGACTTATAACCCCAACTTAGGTCCCCCCCCACATTGTCTTCAATGGAGGGGTAATCAATTTGATTTCTCAACATTTTAGCTTTTCCACTGTTGAAAATTTTATAGATATATGCTACTTCTTACTGATGTGCACATGTAGAGAAATAGCTTTAAAAAAATCCAGGAGAGTCAAAGAAAATTGAATTAAGACTTCATTGAAAATATAAGTGGACTTTTAAAAAAGAAAACAAAATTAAGGAAAAAAAAGAAAATCTTTATGGTTAAACTGAGAATCATAGTTTATTTTAGAAATTATAGTAGATTTTAGAAGGTATTCATCTTCTTTTTGGAATTCTCACAAATTCTGAATTTGTGAGAGAGAACCCAGCACAATCTATATTATATCTAATATTCTTTTTATATTCACTTCATTGTATTTGGTATCTAGAGTGCTTACCAAACACACTGTGAATATTTTCCAGTTTCTAATTAGGTAAACATGAAATCAGTAGATGAGCAGTTTTGAAAACTTGAGAAGAAAACTGGAGCCAGAATGAGACAGATGAAATAGATGGCGTGCTGGGAGGGAAGCATCCTGGTATTCTCTAAGGGCTCTTAGGTATTGGGTCTGTTATGCTCCCAGTTTTCAGTATCATGGGACCCTAGGTTAGGAATTCAAGTCTATACATATACAACTGACTAAAAGTTTCTAGGATAATTCTCTCTCAGAATTTTTAGCAAAACCTAATGGGTGATAATGTAATGGCCATTATTTTATTTGCCACAAATATTTTCAACATTTTCATTTTTATATGTAGTATTGATCTTGCTCTTTACTTGATAATAAAGAATTGCATTCTTCCTGAATAACGGAGAATATCCAAGTTTATCTCTAAATAATGATTTTCTAATAAATTCTCTTAAAGCATCATTTTTATATGTACTATATTTTTGAAAACTGTGCTTCTATAATGAAAGAAGCAGATTAAGACAAATCATGTGCATCTTGATATATTTACTTTTGTGGTGAGACAAGAGGCAACACCAGGATATGAGAGGAGCTCAGTGTTCTACAGTACCTGAAATTTCAGTATAAACAGATTTCTTTGGAGCTTCTTCCTCATTCCATGTCTTGTTCAAATTAGCAGTCCAAAGGACAAGTCTGTTTCTCTCACAGTATGGCACCTTCAGCAAAAAACTGCAGGAGAAAGGCTAATACCGATGCCCTCTATGGATAAACAAAGGAAATTCCAGGAACCATTGGGCCTTTTATGCCTCCCCTTAAATTGCACCTCTGCACTTAACAGCATCCGAGGAGAAACATACTGTGCAGAATATTTCAGTGCTCTGAGCAGCTCAGAACACCAGAAGGAGAAGCCAGAAGCCGTATGCCAACCTAAGTAGAAAGTACAGAAAAGTGCCCTTGTGTTTTATCGAGTAATTACATCAGAGGTAACGTTTTGCTTAACTTGAACAGCCATGGAAACTAAAGTACACTTAAGAGAGATGGATTCACATTTCATTGAAAAACATGTTGGTAGGTTGTTCTCTGTGATATCATTAAGTGGTGTATTATTTATTCTTGAAGCCTGTGGAATAACAATCTCCTTTTTTCGGTTCCTGACTGTATTATGCTAAGCTCCAAGCCATAGGAAACAGTTTGTAGGAGAATAGACTGGCATGTCTTGGGGTATTATTAGAGAATCTGGTTCTGTGTTTTAATGTATTTCAGCTGTGTGATCAAATGAGCGATGCCACACAGGGCCAGTCATCTAATATGTGACTAGTAATGTACATATTCGAAACCATTCTCAGCATTGAATTTTGGCAAACAGTCTCAAAGCAAGAGGTTGCTGGAGTTCTCTAGTGACATTTATAGCACTCGTGTCAACACGGTACTTCATTTTTAGTTATGCCCATCAAGAATTCAGTGTTCCACATTCAGTCAAGTTGGATGCTAAAATTCAAATGGCAGCATCAACAACTTGGTCAAGAGAATGGCCACAGAAAGGATAAAAATAATATATATCCCTAGAAAAAATATCTGTGCTAAAGTTTGCCCATGTAGTGTCAGCTGAAGAGGAGAGACCACATAAAACATGCCCTAAATATTTTCTCCCCTATATGTTTGAAATTTGAAAGATTATTATTAACAGTTTTCTTCTTAGGAATATTTTTATTGTTTCAAGTCAAACCTCATGATTGCTTTTCCTAAAGTTCCAACTCCCTTGGGTGGCTGGGTCAGTCTCTGTGGCTTGCTTCTCAGTTGCATACTTCTCAGTTGTATAACACTGTACATGAACTGTGGTACAAAAACCTAAAGCTTTGGGCTGAGATGTAAACAAAAAGCTGTTTATAAATATTGTACCTGAACTAAAAATGGGTGGTTGGTTTTCTGTTAGGGTATTGTGTTTTTCTAGATTAAAAGCAATTGCATTCAATGATACTTGTAAGAGTGGGTATTTTCAATGCCAGTTATCTGTGAACTATTGGAAAAGGGTTGAAAGTTGGGTCAGTGATTCTTTCTTGCTGGAAAATGTACTGAGCAGTTCCTTTCCTTTCCTTTATGTTATCTTTCTCATAGAAACATGCACTATACGATTATTTTTTAAATTGCCACCCAGTTTGACTTGATTAGAATTTATGGCAGTTGAGTCGTTTTCAATGACAAAAGGATAAAGGACTAAATTGTCTGTCACCCCTTGAGACAGTGGTCTCTGCAGGTCAGCGTGGAGGTCATTGGAAAGGCGTTGTGAGGGCTGCACTTTACGGTGACGCTGCCTCTCAACTGTGCATATGTGGCACCTTCATTATGCCATCAGTATCTTTATTACCTTATTTAAACATCTCCCTCAAGTTTTCAATGCCTTGATATTTATAATATTCTGATAAAATATGCTCGGTCTGGTAATCAGGATACAGGCTTAAGTCCATTTAGCTGAGAGGTTAAGAGGAAAATTCTTTAGAGAAATATATTTATTTAAGACATGTACCATGATTTGATATTTTATAAGTTTCAATATTCTATCCACTAAAATTCATACTACTTTTCACTGAAGAAAGTGCATTTTACTAGGGGAATATTTAAATAGAATATTTTTAGATCAACTAAATAATTTGAGTGATAGATTCTATGCAAAAACAGTTATTTAAATGAAACTAGTAGAAACCTGTATTTGTGTAAGTCAGTGGATTCATGTAAGGTATTTGTCAAAATCAATTATAGCCCAATAGTCAGACAAGCCCTTGTGGTGCTGCTCTCTGACTATTGAGGGAAATGCACATTTGTATACATTTCTGAACATTTAAGAAAATTAATGCACTAAGGTACTTCTTTAAAAAACCCAGTGAGGGTCTGTGTTTCAACAAATTTAGCTGAGTGTTTTTAACCCTTGAAAGTCCTTATTAACACTGTGCTGATAAACAAACCTACTTTAAACAGCAGGTGGAAGCTTCAAAATAAAAATGAATTTATGTAAATGGTTGTGGTGTTCAAACTTTTCACCATGTTTGTTCGTTAAACCATGCTCATTTCTAAGTAGCACTTTATTGAGAATAGGGAACAATCCCTGCACGAGGTTCAGTGGGGACTTCCTCAGTGCTTCCTTTTCTGTCTACTTGTCCATGCTTCGGATGCTTAGGTCAGACCTCTCTGTTTAAAGAAGAAAGTTCAATATTGCAGTGTCTGAGGATGCTACTACATTAGTAACATCTTAGCAAATCAAAATGCTGCTATGGTTTTACATTTTTTCTTTTTTTTTTGATTGCTACTATTCTGATTTTCTTGTTAAATAGTTTTATAATCAACTCAAAAAAGACAAAGTATTAGAAATTATATTAAGCTGTACTATCACACCATACAATGATTCCATTTTAATTTCTTTTTTAATGTCTTCGGTATTTCTGACTTAAGGGTTACATGGCATTATAGTGTTTTTGTAGTTTTTCCAGCCCAGTTTATGTCATCATTAATAAATAGAGGTGCATTCAGATTCAAGCTCCCAAGACTTAAGTAAATTGCCTTCTTTCTCAATTACCTGGTTTAATAATAGAGTTAGTACTGTTCTTTTTGAGAACTGACCCTATAAAATTTTCTTTCATTTTAAAAATGAGACGTAACTGTTGGAAGTGGGCTTTGCTTGTTATTAGACAGTAAATATAATTGTGAGAGAATTGGTACTTTCTTTGGCGACCTTGCTGGTGTATGTTTGGGGATTAATAATACATCAGACATTCACACATTAAAAAGAAAGTAGATGTGAAGGAGGAAGGGCAGAGGATGCAGTTCCGCTATTGGGCTGCCAATGATTATTCAAACCTTCCCTGGGAACAGAGACCGTTGGAGAAGCAGTCATGTTTGCCCAAATATGCACCTGGCTCCATGTAACATGTTTTTTGATTTTCTTATGCTAAAGAAAATGATGGCAAAGTATTTATGACAAACTGGCACCTTGTTGGGGGGCAATCTGTGTAAAATTTCCTGCTGTTAGGTTAATAAATTTTTTAAAAATATCCAAAGGCAGGCTGGCTGGAGAAAGCTCGTAGTAACAGTTGCCATTCTTCAGCAGATGGGGTTTTCTTTAATATCCAGTGTGGCGCTGGAATTTTCTTGTTTGCTATCTTCCTAGGTTCTATACATTGCTAAAGTTTTTGTTCAGTTTTCCTTTTGTTAATTCCATTTAGGTTGTACTTTTAAAATATTTATCCTCTGAAATTTTAAGTGTCTTTTCTTTTAGAGGGGAATAAGTGAGGATAATTTGTTTCAAATATGGTATTTTACAGTTGCACATACACCTTATACTGTGAGCCTAAATAAAGTTCTAAATCTGTCAACATTGGACTTTTCTTTAGGAATATCTTTAAGTGACATTTAAATTTAAAGTCACCCGTAAAGGAGTATTTGGGATATGGCAGTATGGGGGCTTCTAAAGCCGTCTGTTTATGAAGCGTGATGACATGACTCGGTGTTTTAAATGTAAACTCCTACCCTCTGATTCTCAAAGTCAGCTTTCATAAAAATATGAAATGAGGACAGACTAGCTTGGTGACATCTCTTACTCTATGTTGTGACAATGTTGTGAACTATCAAAAATGGACTAAGCCTTTTTACTGTGAACACAGAGATCAGAAAAAATAACACTGAATCTCTTTTGGTTAAAGCAAGTTTGTAATTCTCAGAGAATGGAAATTAACCTTTTAAAAAGTATTCAAATATCATTTTTAAAAACCACTTAGTCAAGATGCCTACTTCCTGACATCTCTTTTTAATAGTTAGCTGCTACTTAAAAAAATCTTAGTATATTATATGAATGTCTCTATTTCAGAATTTGAGAGTTTAAAAGAAAATCCATGCTCAAACTTCTCTTAGTCTTTTGCCTTTGAGTGCTTTTAAGGTCTTATACATGGCAAGATTATGCTGTTTTTATTTTAATTAAAAAATTAACCACTTGGAACAATGTAACTTATATAGTCTCAGTCATTTTTTTAGAGGACTACACTGCCATTAAAAACTATTTGAAAATAGAGGAAAAATTATAGATTATGATTAGACAAACTAATATCATTACACATAAACTAAATGCTTAAGAGGTTTGTTTTCCTGAGACCATTTGAATTGGGTTTCTATGACGAAACCTTCATTTATTAAAATACTTACAAATATTCTTAGTTAATAACTAAAATAAAACCTGTTAATTTAGCCTGAGAATGAGGTAGAATTAGGGTGTTTTTAGGACACTTAAAATGTACTAGTGATAGCTAGCATGAAGCTATTTAACAACTTAATAAATGTGTTTGGCATTAGCAGTTTTCTCAGTATTTCATTTTTTCTGTAAAATACTATTGTCTAAATTGATGTATTTTACAAGCATCCTGTTATTCTAATTTTGTCCTATTAATGAGGAAAAAACTTTAATAGTACTAAAATTTTGTAAGAGCCAGGAAACATGTTTAAATACTAATATTAACAATGTTTTAAATGACAATTTTAAAATGTCATTTTCTTATCAGTTCCACACTTTATTTTCATTTGCCTGTTTTTTTTTCCTTTAGACACTATGAATGCACAGTGAATAAATGCTACCCATCTAAAATGTGTGTGTGTACATGGTGCATTCTCTACATTTGTTCTTGTGTTTGTATCAGGCTTCAAATTGTCTTACCAACTTTTTAGTATGCATGCATTTTCTCTATTATAAAATCAATAAAGACTAATTTATAATATTTTTGTTCATGCCATACCTACATCACTTTATGTACTTCTCCTGTACATTATTATATATATAGTATTAAAAATAGCTTCCAGATAAGCTTATTAGAATTAAATTTGCAAATAAAGAACAACTAATTATTTTATAGTATTGATTCATGCATAGTTGGACTATAATCCAGGTTCCAGTGTCTTCTTTGAAGCTGCTATTACACTGAGCGGAGAAACAACAGGGTTTCTCAGAATTTGTGTAGTTTAATTCAGTGACTTGGTGGATTTTTGCACACTTTCATTTTATATATTTATATAAATATATATATATTTAAATATACATATTTAAAGGACATCAAACTTGCCCAAGCTAAGGAAGAGTTTTTGAATCTAAATATTGAGAACCTAAATACTTGTCTAATTGTGGAATAAAACATATATCACAAGATAAACAATCTTTTTCTTTTTCTTAAGTAAACAGTATTGGTTCAATAGTAAGCATATTTTGTTACACATTCCTGTAAGAATTCCATGTGCCTAAATATACATTTACATGTACACATGTCAAGACAAATGCACAATAAAAAAATCATATTTTAAACATTTGCTGTTAAAATAGCATGGTGTTATTAATTTCCTTTTGCAGTTCTTGATGGCTGCCTATGTGGTGATTTATCTTTTAATATCAATATAGCAAGATTTGTTTTCATAAATTAATGATTTGGGGTTACTTATTGTATGACAGAATTATCACTGTTGAAATAGAAGGGAGCTGAGGGTTAATTTGATTTAAAAATTCAAACATTGAAAGCTGTTTAAAAAGCATGAAAAATTATTATTCCAGAATGAATTTTTGCCAGATTCCACTGATGCTAGGGGAGAATAAAAAGTCAAGTGGAAAAAAGCATTTTCCTGTATAGATGTGGAAGTGGTGTAGGGGGTGAAATGCCTTTTCCAAAACCTGCATTTTCCCTTAATATAACTAATTTCATTTAGCAAAATATTGTAAGACAGAAATGTGTCAAAAAGGAAGCATATAATCTGAAAAAGAAGAAGCATGAAAGAAGTACTGAGTAAAGGTAACATTTTAAGGGATTCACTTCATTATATCCATATAGTGCACTGTAATGTATGCTTCAGTAAATATTCAGAACAGGATTTATCTGGATTATGTATAAAGGCTTTCTTATACTTTCAGAAAGAAATATATACGTCATTGTTGCAGGTGTTGATTGACTCATCTTATGATTCTTAAAATTAAGTCAGGTTTTATTACTAAGCATTACCTAAGAAATTATTTGAATTTTCAGGAATAAAATTCTATTTCTCTGCTTTAGTTTGGAATCCTTATTTCTCCCATGTTTACAGTAATTCTGTAACAATCCAATCAGAATCAGCAGGCAATCATTAAAGTGTTCAAAATTAAGCATGATCCTTTCAAAGGGATTGATGTCTATAGGTGCTTGCTTAAGAAAACAGAAAAACAGAACTGGGCATATTGGTGAATGCTGATGGCATTGAGCAGGTCGCACTAGAGCCTAGAATGGTAGCTACCCATCTTGTCATCTGTAGTGTATCAATATGTTTTTATAATGATACAATAACCTGAACCCTGTAACAGTTTATGGCCCTTTGGAGAATTCTTATGGATTCTTAGAGTGACGGAGGTCTGAGAAAAGATCTTGAAAGCTTTCACAAAATCTGGCCGGGTGACAGAAAACGGGCATGGCTGTGATTTAGTTGCTAAGGAATCTTATTGATAGGGAACATCATTAAACTTTTAAGTTAAAACAAAAACCAGAAAACAATCGGTAGATACAAAGGGTAAGGGTACCAAAACAACAGCAGAAATTAAAAACTGCTAAAGGGTCTGAGATAAGAGGCAAAATTCAGCAAGTGGAATGATTCTCTTTATATCCTACTTAGAAATAATATTTTGTTTAAATACTGTTTTGAATATTGCAGTGTGCACTGGAAATCAGTTTAGTGCATTTCCTTCACGAAATCAGGCAGACTTGGTTGTTGCTTTTTTATTTTGCCTGGCTATTTTTAGTCAATGATAAATAAAGAACTTGAATTTTGAATTTGGCACTAGAAAGGTACAAAAACAGAAACTGCAGGAAATAACCATGAGTAACTTCTCATCAGCATACACACATTGCAATCCTCTTAATATTTGTAATATCACTAATTTCTATGGGCTTTTAAAAATACACTTCCACATGAGTTCTCAAACCCATAAAAGTGTGGCATGTAAAGTAAATTGTTTGTCACTTGCCAACGACCTGCCATATTTATTGTCAGGAGAAATGGACATTAGTTGGAAAAGCAGTTGTTAAAGGCCAAACAATTTTTAAAGATGGCAAAGATGCGCAAGGGTTTTCCTTTTTCTAACAATGAGCCACCCCTTCAGACATCAAAAGACAAGATAATAAGACACTTCAAGCACAATTCAAGATTATATTCAACATCTAAAGGCTCATCTCTTGTCAGTTTGCATTTACTCTCCCAGGGATGTGATGCTTCTATCATCTTTCTGTCAAGAGGAGTCTGGCAGAAGAGATGAGGGCTCTTATTTCACACACTTAGGGTTTTTTATCAAATAGCCCACACTCGTTCTGATTCAGCCAAAATGGGAGGATAATTTGAAGAAGGTCATACACAAGCACAAAAATCTCATATTAATTTGTGTGATTACAAGGTATTAAAATTGCACATTTATTTTAGTTGCTGAGCTATTATGTCAGTTTATTTGGTAATACACTTTTGCAGCCTAGAAAAAAAGATGACTTAAAATTTAAAAACAGATGGCTGAAAGTCAAAATTATTTCCTTCAATATGACCATATATGAACATTTAACAAGTGAACATAAAAATAATTTAATGCCTTTATTTAACAATATTTGAAATCAGCTTATACAGTGAAATACTTCATGCAATGTAAAAGCAACATAGCACAATCATGCACATCAGAGGAAAGAAATAAGAAAGAAAGAAAAAAAGTGAAATTATTTTTAAATACTTTAAAAATTGATTTTATATGTTTAATATATAGATAAAAGATGATGACATTTTCAATATAACCATTATGTTATAATGGTTATTAAATTTTTAACATGCTGTACTCTTTGAAATGACAGTGTCATATTTGTCATTCTGTGTCATTCTCAGTATATATGACCTTTTCTAGAAAGGGTACTAAAGAATAAATAAAGTAGTTGTTAAATTATTATTATTATTCTCTGTCAAAATTCATCACATGTTCTCCTTTGCTCTCTGACAGTCACAAAGCTGTGCAAAGAAACACTTTCTTTCTTTTTTTCTTTTTTAGAGAGAGGCACATCTATAGAAGCTAAAAGAACAAGCCTTTCATTTCAAAATAAAACAACTGATGAAAATAAAACCATAATATCCTGGGATCATTTCTATATTGTATCTTTGAAATTACTTTTCTTAAGAATTTTCATCAAGTCTGTGTGTCCATTTCTTATCTATCTCTTCTTTGCTGTGAAACATTTTGAAGCTGATTTTCTTACTTTTGTTCTACTCTGACATATAAAAAAAAGGAGATGTACTTAAGGTTGGGGCAAAAGTGAGTTTATAGTTGTAGGTAAAACACAGTTTATTCTCATATTACTATTTATTCATTATTGTATTATTTTCCATGTGAACAACTGTAAACCTACTTTTGCTGCCCTCATACACAATGTAGTTATAGAGTGGTGTAATAGAAATAAAACCCATACCTCATCCTATTTATTATACAGGTCTTTTCTCTGCTAAGCAATTGATGCAATGAATTCATCTACTCAACAAATAGTGTGAGCACCTCCTCTGTGGCAGGAACTGTGCTGCTTCTGGGGCCTTGGTGGAATATACACCAGACAGAACCAATCAGCTAGCCTAGCTCATCCACTACACTGGATGATAAGGATGCAAAAGTAAACAAGATATGGTTACCCCACCTTCTAATAGTTGACATTACATATCGATGTTCTATTTATTTCATCATTTCCTGTGGCTTTTCAGGAAAGCTTAATCTTCAAACTAGTGCATTCAGAAATTGTTCATTGTTCAGAAGCCTAAATATTTGAGAAAAACTATTACCTCAAAAAGTGAGGAAGAGAAGATTATTAAGTGATTCAGGACATATTACATTCACAATGTTTTCATCATAGACTTTGGTGCTTATTGCTGTGAAACACAGATACCTTTTTTTAAAATTTAGTGGGGTGAGATATTGGTTAATGAATTATGTAGGTTTCAGTTGTACAATTCTATAATACATCATCTGTATGTTGTATTATGTGTTCACCACCCTAAGTCAAGTCTTCTTTC
Organism: Sturnira hondurensis; assembly: GCF_014824575.4. Lineage (NCBI taxonomy): Eukaryota > Metazoa > Chordata > Mammalia > Chiroptera > Phyllostomidae > Sturnira > Sturnira hondurensis. Next base: position 5,279,361 of record NW_028081623.1, on the reverse strand, counting down.
TTCACCGTTTATCTCCCCTTTATTGTCTTCTCCTTCCACCAACCCCCTTCCCTCTGATAATTCCCATATTGTTGTCTGTCTATGATGGTTTTTTTCTTAATCCCTTCACCTTTTTTCACCCAGCTCCAACCCTCTCCTCTGACAACTGTCAAATGCCATTCTTTAGTAATTGTTTCTTCATCATGTTGGAAAAGAAGATGAACTAGATTTATCTCTTCCTCCGTGTCTCTCTTACCTCCATTCTTTTTCCACAATTCATGTTTGTTTATTGCATGACATAGTGTAGTGAGTCAAGACTCTGGAGTCAAGTTGTTTTGCAATAGCTGTTTGGGCAAGGTATATACAGGTTCAGCCTCATCTTCCACATTTCTAAATGGAGCTAGTTGTGGTATTTAACCCACAGAGCAGGCTTGAAGTTGAAATTAGGTGACATGTGTCAGTCCTGTGTGCCTGATATGTAACCAGCTCTGAATGAATACCAGTTATACCACACTTTACTAAGAGTTGAAAATGAAATTTGATTACTTTTTAGCAACAGGTATCAGAAAACCTACAAGAACTCTGGTATCTTCAAAATGAGCTATGCTCCTCTCTAAGGGAGCCCCAGCCCCCAGGAAACCCTAGGCCAAAGGACAGTCCTGAGGATCATTTTCTCTTGATGACAACCCCCTTTCCTCCTTCAGGTACATTAGATACTGCTTTCACTGACAGTCCATTCAGGAAAAGATTCAGACATAAATAAATGACAAACAGTTTCAAGGAGAGACAACGATTCACTGTCTGTCTTGGACAATATGTGAGCAAGGTGGTTAGCAGGGATGGAAAGGGGCAGTTACATAATTTATTCTCTAAATTTAATATATTGGAATGTGGTTCTTTCAAATCATAGGTATTTAGGGATTTCAAAAGTAATTTTGGCATTAAAAATGGTACAAAACCAGACATCTGTGGATGGCAGCAAATGCTTCTCTAACTTGTGGTTCAGTCAGGTACACTGATGGCAGCCTGCCTTTGGACAGTGCTTTCCCACAGTGCATGAGCCGCCTCTCCCAGGGAATGCACAGCTCTTAGGCCAAACACTTTTTTCTTTCTGCATTGACCACATTGTTGCCCAAACCAGGAACACAGCATTCTCCTTCAATTAGATGCTCAGAGATCTTTCAGAGGATGCTTTTGTGACCATATCAAGGTGAACTACACAAAATTTCAGGGCAAGAGCAACATTCCATTGAAGTCATATGGAAATAGGGGAAGAATGGTGCAGCAGAAAGATTGTAACCAGGGTTTGAATTACTGCTCTTGATCTTCACAGAGGTGTGTGAACATGAGGATTCACATAACAATCTGATAGGGTGCTAAAGATTATGGAAAGGAAGGCAAGTGAGGTGTCTGCACACAGGGATGTTTAATAAATGTGAGTTCCTGTTCCCCCACTTCTTAGAGCAGTGGGGTATCTTTCTCAGGTCTGAGAAGTAAACTGTAGAGAGTGTGGATCTGATACAAATGATCACAGGTGGATGGGTTTGGTATGATAAGTTTTAATTTCCTAGTTGAAGTTTATTCGTAAAAGTAAAAACTCAAGCTAGATATGGAGAGAATTATCTCAGCTCAAGAAGTGAAAAGAATTTGATTAGGTGTGAGTCTTCTGTATTGTAATGAAGAGCTCTCTTCTGCCTTCAAAGTAAAGCACTTGTCTGAAAGGGTTAGTTATACGTTAGGCACTGAGACATAGCTGCAACTAGATAGATACCCATGCTGTCTTCATTCCTTTGGGGATTTTTATAGCCAATGTTTAAATAAGATTTTCTAATCTTTAAGGATAAACCTTTTATTTTTTTAAGGTAATATACCAAAAATAAGATCATCTCAAATGTTTTTTTTCAGTGCAACACTTCTAAGAATTGAACATGCTGTGAATATTTAAGTAGGTTAGATTGACATTTCAAACCATATTTGGGAAAAATTTTTTATTAAGGATATTTAGAAATTTGGTTGAGATTACTAAAACCTACTTCTTTTTATTGACACCAGAGTAGTTAGGATCACTAAAGGCACAACATCTTTGTGTTGTTGCTGTTACCATGGCAACATCACACATTTTTAAATTACATATTTATTCATGTTCCATACACGTATATCAGAAATTATTGGCACTTCTAAAACCATTTATTTAACATGTGTCAATTGATGTTGACAAATATATGGTGATATTGAAAAATACAAAATTCTGTTTTCAGATTGAATCAAGTACATGTTTGTGTTAACATTAGAAGAGACAAACTCCTTGAAGCCAGTGGCAGTGACTGTCTCCTTCATATATTGTGTTTTTTGACAGTGTTGACTTTTTTTTCTGAGTGTATAGGATGTTTACCCATTAAATATTCCAGCTTTTGTTTCTGTTCCTTCTTCCTCTTTAATGTATGTGTACCTTCATCTTTTTAAAATGTTTTTCACTTTTTTCCTTTTATTTTTTAAGTATATTTTATTGATTGTGCTATTACAGTTGTCCCACTCTTTTTATCCCTTTTATCACCTTTTGCTCCATACCCCCATTTCCTTCAGCTTTCTCCACCTTAGTTCATGTTCATGGGTTGTAATATAAGTTCTTCGGCTTCTACATTGCCTATACTATTCTTAACTTACCCTTGCCTATTTTGTACCTACTAATTATGCTTCTTATTCCCTGTATCCTTTTCCCCATTCTCCCCCACTTCCTCTCTGCTAATAATCCTTCATGTGATCTCTATTTCTGTGATTCTGTTCCAGTTCTAGTTATTTGTTTAGTTTGCTTTTGTTTTTTTAGGTTCAGTTGTTGGTAATTGTGAGTTTGTTGTCATTTTACTGTTCATAGTTTCGCCTTTCTTCTTTTTCCTAGATAAGTCCCTTTAATATTTCATATAATGCAGGCTTGGTAATGATGAACTCCTTGAACTTGACCTTATCTGGGAAGCACTTTATCATCTCTTCCATTCTAAATGATAACTTTTCTGCATAGAGTAATCTTGGATATAGGTCCTTGCCTTTCAAGAGTTTGAATACTTCTTTCCAGCCCTTTCTTGCCTGCAAGGTCTCTTTTGAGAAATCAGCTGAAGTCTTATGGGAGTTCCTTTGTAGGTAATTCTCTTCTTTCCTCTTGCTGCTTTTAAGATTCTCTCCTGCCCTCGCTGGTGTAGCTCAGTGGATTGAGTGCGGGCCTGCAAACCGCACAATCTCAGTTTGATTCCCAGTCAGGGCACATATCTGGGTTGCAGGCCAGTTCCCAGCAGGGGACATAAGAGAAGCAACCATACATTGATATTTCTCTCCCTCTCTCCTTTCCTTCCCTTCTAAAGATAAATAAATAATAATCTTTAAAAAAGATTCTCTCCTTATCTTTAATCTTTGGCAATTTAATTATGATATGTCTTGGTGTGTTCCTCTTTGGGTCCAACTTGTTTGGGATTCTCTGATCTTCCTGGACTTGTGTGTCTATTTCCTTTGTCAAACTGGGGAGACTTTCTTTCATTACTTTTTCAAATGACTTTTCAATTTTTTGCTTTTCCTCTTCTCCTTCTGGCACTCCTATGATTCGGATGTTGGAACATTTGAAGTTGTCTCAGAGCTTCCCAAGTCTCTCCTCATTTTTCTGAGTTCTTGTTTCTTTATTCTGTTCCAGCTGATGTTTATTTCTTCCTTTAGTTCCAAATCATTCATTTGAGTCCTGGTTTCTTTCCCTTCACTGTTGGTTTCTGTATATTTTGCTTTGTTTCACTTTACATAACCTTTACTTCTTCATTTATTTTGTGCATGTACTCAATCATTTCTGTGACCATCCTGATTACCAATGTTTTGAACCGTGTATCTGATAGGTTGGCTGTCTCCTTGTCACTGAGTTCTTTTTTTTTTTTTTTGGAGTTTTGATCTGTCCTTTCATCTTTTTTGTTCTTATTGTACCCGTTATGTTGTCAGGGGTGAAGCCATAGGTGTTTGCCAGGGTGGGGCAACCCACTTCACTGTACTGGGGGGCTGTATGTGGGCAAGTCATCAGAGAGGGAACAATGCTGCTCACTCAGCTGTCACTCCGTTTTGAACAAACTAGAAATTTCTGCCACCACAACACCCACAATTTCTCCTGCCACCACAACACCCACAGATTTTTACAGCCAGAGGTTGCAAGGCTCTATTTTGCTGACACTGAAACCCTGGGTTGTGCACTTTGACTGGCTCTCCCATTGTTTCTCCTGGTTTATCCTCATGCAAGTGTGAGACTGCCTGGTCTGCCAGCCATTGCCTTGCCACATCTCCTCTCTGCCTTGGCTGCTGGTCTCCATCCATTTTACCAGTCTGGATGAATGTTTCTTCTCTAAAGCTTTGGTTGTTGGACTTCCATGCCATTTGATTTTCTGGTGGTTCTAATTTTGTTTTCCATTTTTAAATTGGTTGTTTACTTTTTGGGTTGTGCAAGGAGTTAAAATGTATTTACCTACACCTCCATCTTGAGTGAAATTCTATTTTTCCTTTTAATTAAATTTATTAGTGTGATATTGTTAACAAAATTACACAGCTTTCAGGTGTACAGTTCCATAACAAATTATCTGTACACTGTATTGTGTATTCAGTACCCCAAGTCAAGTATCTATTCATCACCATTTATCCCGCCTATACTCTCCTCCACCTCCCTACATTCCCTCTGCCCCAGCACTCATTGCACTATGGTTCATGTCTGTGAGTTCCTTCTTTCTCTCTCTCTCTCTTTTCTTCTCAATCCCCTCAACTACCTGGCAGCTGTCAGCCTGCTCTCTATCTATGGCTCTGTCTCTATTTTGCTTGTTAGTTCATTTTGTTCATTAGATTCCACATATGAGTGAAATCATATGGTATTCATCTTTTTCTTACTGGCTTATCTCACTTAGCATTATGTTCTCTAGGTTCATCTATGTAGCTGCAAGAGGTAAACATTCTTCTCTTTTTATGGCTGTGTAGTATTGTTTTGTGTAAATGTACCACAGCTTTTTTATCCACTCATCTGCTGGTGGACAATTGGGCTGCATCTAAATGAACGAGTGTTGGTTGGCATGTGGAAAAAAAAGAGACCCTCATGCACTGTTGGTGGGTGGGAATGCAGACTGGTACAACCACAGTGGAAAGCAGTATAGACATACCTCAAAAAATTAAAAATGGAACTGCCTTATTATCCAATGACTCCACTTCCAAGAATTTATTTGAAGAAACCCAAAACACTAATTTGAAAGAATATACGCACCTCTTTGTTCATTGAAGTACTATTTATAATAGCCAAGATTTAATGCTGTTCCTTTTATGGTTTTGTCATTGGGTAACTAAACAGATCTGTTGGAACTTGGCTACACCACTGGGTAGCATGATCATGAATAGAATAATGTTGCAGACATTATTCTGCAAAATAATGCAGAATACAAAATTGAGTTCTGCTAAGAGGTTTATATTGTATAGAGGAAACAAAAGCCACCTCTTACTACTATGATACAGATTGGGTACAGATTTATTTACTGAGCCTCTTTTCCAGCTCCTATGTGTCTTTCCCACAATGCTCCCTTATAGCTACCAAATGAAAGATACTTCATCAAGCACTGTACTCTACAGCCAGGTTTTCAAATTTTTCATATTTTTATATATGTTAACTTGCGTTCTTAAAGGTCTTGGCTAAAAGTCAGTATTTAGGAAAACAATTGCCTCTCCTATGTAAGATTTTGTAACAACATGGATGGAACTGGAAAGCATTATGCTGAGTGAAATAAGCCAGGAGTTGAAGGGCAAATACCATATGATCTCACCTTTAACAGGAAGCTAAACAACAAAACAAACAAGCAAGCAAAATATAACCAAAGACACTGAAATAGAGAACAGGCTGACAGTGACTAGCAGAGAGAGGGGAGGGAATTTCAGGGGAAATAGGGGAGGGATTTAAAGGAACATATATAAAGGATACATGGACAACACCTGAGAAGGGTGGAAATGGGAGGGAGTGGGGAGCATGAGGGGTGGGATGGGATGGGAGTAATAGACAGAAAACTGTACTTGAAAAATAATTAAATTTAAAAAATGGAGGAAAAAAAGATTTTTTTAAATACTGATTTCTCTGATTTTATGCTCCACAGTGGTTCAAAATCTTCCTTCCTCAGAATCCTGAAACTTCAACACTCAGACACACTTAAATTTGTAGTTTGCTTTCTTTATTTAAATATTAAAATAGACTAGCTCACTACTAGGCAATATTTTTATACTACCCTTAGAAAGGACACTTTTGTTCTTGGTCTTTTTATTCTTGAAAGATACTTTTTTTCCCTATCACATATTAACCTTCTAGAGAAAGACCTATAGAATCTATATAGCAATACACTGTTAGCAAATAGTACTTCATTTCAATTAGATAAAAGAGCCAGGAACAAACATCCATGTTATACCTTGGTGTGTTCTTTAAGTTGCTTATAATGAACTTATTGAGAGGTTAATTTATTCAGAAGCACTTATTGCATGTTGTCATAGTCTGTTGCCACTGATTTTTTGGTGGCCAAGATATTTTGGCTAAGCTTCATGATTTCCCATAACAGTGAATTTTGCCTTTCCTGGCATTCCAACTTTTCTTTCATTTATTAACCTCTTTTGCAGCCCTTTCCAGTGTTTGTCCAGTATTATCATGACTTGTGCATTTGTCTGTCTCTCTTGCTGGGTAGCAAGCCCCAGAGGATGGATAATAGATCTTGCATACATCAAGTGCTGGATAAATGTTTTTTGAATTGAACTGCTTCTGAACTGGATGTTTCTGGACATCATCAACACTTGGGAAATACTCACTGAATATTAAAGGAAACAGACTACCCACAGCAGTCTACCATTCAACTAAAATAAGAATATATGCATTTGTATTATGTATCAGCAAAAATAAATAACAAAACAAGTTAAATGTTTGTTCACATATTCAATAAATATTTACTGAGAAACTTTCACTATTGTACTAGGTGCTGAGAATTCAGTGGTGAATTAAATTGAATAAACCCTTTATTCATAGAGTTTACAGATAGTAGGTAAGTCAGATATTAAACAATGATTATCCAGAAATTTAATAACTTACTGTTGTGAGACATGTTCTGTAAGACACATATTGGATGCTATAAGAATAAACAAATAATAAATAAATAAATAAATAAATAAATAAATTGGTGAACATGACTTAGTTTGAAGGATTGGGTGTTATGATGGACACTGAGTAGACAATATATGGCTATTACTTTGGTAAATTACTCCTTTTCAATTGGATACAGTCTTAGTGAAACTGTCAAACAAGATGTTCCATCTTTGCCTAGATAAAGGAATTGTATGTGTCCTAAAGTAGTTAATTATGTGCTCTCTCCTAGGGAGGTAATTTTTGGACTGAGTGATCCAAGGACTGAAAAACAGCTGGAATATGTATAAATGGAAGTAACCCTAGGGACTGCAACTGGTTTTTACCACCTTGATTCCCGGAAGAGTCTTGATTATTGTCTTCAGACAATAATGTATTATCTGAAGAGACATTCAGAGACTTCTATCTTTAGCNTTACTTTGGTAATAAAGTAAATTATGTGCTCTCTCCTAGGGAGGTAATTTTTGGACTGAGTGATCCAAGGACTGAAAAACAGCTGGAATATGTATAAATGGAAGTAACCCTAGGGACTGCAACTGGTTTTTACCACCTTGATTCCCGGAAGAGTCTTGATTATTGTCTTCAGACAATAATGTATTATCTGAAGAGACATTCAGAGACTTCTATCTTTAGCTTTTTTCCTTTGACACTGAGCAACTTCCAGCTCTTACAACAAACTTTTCTCTCCCTTTCTCTTTTTTTGCAAAGGTAAGCCAGAGTAGCTCATGTTAACTTCAAATGAGTAATCCTTCTACTGGATGCTCATGATCATGAGCTGCATTTAGACAAGATATTTTTCTAAAACTGTTGTCTCAAAGTTAGAACAGAGAAGGCATTCCAGTTTGGGCAAACACCATCAGCAAAAGAACAGATGAGAGTTGTGTTTAGCTACAGTTTTCTCTGATGAGAAATAGAAAATTAGGCCTTCCTGCTAGAAAGAGGTGGGGCCAGGTGGAGTGTAAGTTACCACTTGAATCTGCCTCTGAATTCACAAAACTGGGAAAGCTTGAGAGAAACTATATTCTTTCAATGACTAGTTTTCTATAGGTAACTCCAATTCTTTCTGCCTAGTCTCAGACTTACCTAGAATGTCCACCACCAACCCTGAGTGTCTCCTACTAAAATATCATTTAAAGTAACACTGATTCTTTTTTAGTTGACTTTATTGGGGTAACATTCGTTCACAAAAACATACAAGTTTCAAGTGTACAACTCAATAAAACACTGGTACACTACATCGTGTGCCCATCACCCCAAGGAAAATTCCTTCACCCTTTGCCCACTTTCACCTAATCCTACCCCCTTTCCTCTAGCTATCACTGTATCATTGTCTAAGTCTATGTGCCAAGCATATATGTTTTTTGGCCAACCCCTTCTTTTTTAAAAAAAAATATTTTATTTTCTTTAAAAATGTTTTTATTTATTTTTAGAGAGAGGTGAAGGGATGAAGAAAGAGAGGGAAAGAAACATCAATGTGTGGCCACCTCTTGAAAGCTTACCTACTGGGAACCTGGCCTGCAACCCATGCATGTGTCCTGACTTGGAATCAAACCAGTGACTCTTTGGTTCACAGGCCAGCTCTCAATCCACTGAGCCACACCAGCCAGGGCAACCTTCTCCTTCTTTCATCTAGTTCTCAATACACCTCCCCTCTAAATGCTGCATCTATGTCTATGTTTCTATTTTGTCAGGTTTTTTTTTCTGTTCATAATATTCCAAATGGAAGTGGAATCATATGGTATTTGTCTTTCTCTGACATTTTATTTCATTCTCATAATAATCTCCAAGTCCATCCACGCTGCTGCTAAATCTAAGAGCTCTTTCTTATTTAAGGTATCATAGTATTATGTTATGTAAATGCACCACAGATTTTTTTATGCACTAACCTACTGAGGGATACTTGGGCTGTTTTCAGATAATGGCTATTGTAAATAATGTTGCAGTGAGCATTGGCATGCATATATTCTTTCAAATTATTGGTTTGGGTTTCTTAGGTCATATTCCCAGAAGTGTGATAACTCAGCCAAAAAGAAGTTCTATTTTTAATTTTTTGAGGACACTCCATACTGTTTTCCACAGTGTCTGCCCCAGTCTGCATTCCCACCAATAGTGCATAAGGGTTCCCTTTTTTCCACATCCTCACCAGCACTTTTTGTTTGTTGATTTATTGATGATAGTCATTCTTACATGTATGAAGTGATACCTCACTGTGGTTTTAATTGGCATTTCTCTGATAATTAGTGACATTAAGCATTTTTTCCGTATGTTTACTGGCCATTTGTATGTCTTCTTTGGAGAAATATCTGTTAAAGTCCTTTCCCTGTTTTTTAAATTGTATTGCTTGTCTTCCTGGGTTGAGTTTTTAAAGTTTTATATATATATATATATATATATATTTTACAAATGAACCCATTATTGGATGTATCATTGACAAATATGTTCTCCAATTCAGTGGGTTCCCTTTTTATCTTGCTGAAGATGTGCTTTTTTTTTTTTTTAAGATTTTTATTTATTTATTTTTAGAGGGGAAGGAGAGAGGGAGAGAAACATCAATGTATGGTTGCCTTTTGTGCATCCCCTGCTGGTAGTTAGCCTGCAAGGAACCGGTTGCAACCCAGGCATGTGCCCTGACTGGGAATCGAACCGCGATCATCTGTTTCGCAGGCCTGCGCTCAATCCACTGAGCTACGCCAGCCAGGGCTGAAGATGTGCTTTTGATGTGCAGAAGCTTTTTAGCTTGATGTAGTCCCATTTGTTTTTCTCTTTGTTTCCTTTGCCTGAGGAGATATATTAGCAAAAATATTGCTATACAAGATGTCTGAGTTTTACTGCCTATATTTTCTTCTAGAATTTTTATGGTTTTGTGACTTACATTTAAGTCTTTATCCATTTTGAGTTTATTCTTGTGTACGGTGGAAGTTGATGGTCTAGTTTCATTTTCTTTTTTTAAAAAAATATTTTATTTATTTATCTTTAGAGGGGAAGTGAAGGAGAGAGGAGGAGAAACATCAATATATGGTTGCTTCTTGTGCATCCCCTGCCAGGAACTGGCCTGCAACCCAGGCATGTGCCCTGACTGGGAATCGAACTACGATCATGTGGTTTGCAGGCCCGTGCTCAATCCACTGAGCTACACCAGCCGGGGCCATTTTCTTTTTTTGCATGTACCTGTCCAATGACACCATTTATTGAAATGGCTATCTTTCCTCCATTATATGTACTTGCCTACTTTGTCAAATATTATTTGGCCACAAGGGCATGGGTTTATTTCTGGGTTTTTTGTTCTCTTCCATTGATCCATATGCTTGTTCTTATACCAGTACTAGGCTGTTTTGATTACAATGGACTTGTAGTATAGTTTATTATCAGGTATTGTGATACCTTCAATTTTGTTCTTCTTTGTCAAGATTTCTGAGGCTATTTGTAGTCCTTATTTGACTGTTCTCATTATCTATTGCTGCATTATAACCTACTCCAAAGCTTAGTGGCTTAAGAAGGACAACATTTATCTTGCTTACAAATCTTCAGTTTGGGGGTGAGTTGGTAGAAACAGTGCATTTCTCTTCCATTTGGTTTCATCTGAGGCAGTTTAGTTCAAAGGCTGAATTTGAAATCATCTGAAGGCTTGTTTTTTTCACATGTCTGGTGGATGTTTCTGATAGTTGGCTGGGACCTTATCTGGGGTTGTTGACTAGATTACCTACATATATTTCTCCATGTGACATGGCCTTGCTCACAATAGTGGCTGTGTTCCAAGGGCAAGGGCAGGGAAGAGAGACAGAGAGGCAGAGGGAGAGGGATACAGGGAAGGGGAGATTTATTGGAGAGGATTAGAATGAGAGCGAGAAAAAGAGAGAGAGAATGAGAAAAATGGGTGAAATCTGGCTTTCATTATGAGACTTAAATAACTTGTCCTTGGAATTCAACAGCATGTCTTCCACCACTTTCTGTTTATTGAAAGTATGCCATTAAAGTTGTCTCATATTTAAAAAGAGGAGAATTAAACTCTACTTTTTTGATGAGAAGAATGTCAAAAACTTAGGGGAAATATATAGAACCACCACAAATGCAATATTACTTCTACACATCTCTTTGTTTTTCTCTCTAATAAATTAAAATAGGTAAATTTATTTCGTAGGCAGTATTGTCTTATTGGTGAATAGACATCCCTAATGAATCAGAAGATCTTGTTTGTAGGAAGGTTAAACAAGGATAACTTTTACAATACATAATAAACACAGCTCAATATTTTCTAGACATTTATCTGTTAAGTTCTACTGAAAGTTAACTTTTTATCACTTTCATTTTTTCTCACAGAGATTAAGAAGTTTAGTTTAGATTTTGAGAACTGGGTTGTTACTCTATAAACATGAAAAAAATAAAGGAAGTTTCAATCTTAGAGTGTCAGGGGCAGATGGAAGATAGAATCTGGAAGTCCTCTATGTCCACACTTATGGCAGACCATTGGTTATAGCAAATGAAAATAGATTTCCCAAACCTGACATATTCAGTTCAATATATTTCTCTGTGGTAATAACAGACAGAAATTTCAGTTATAATAAACCATTCTGAGCATTTATGTCTACCACTGGACATTCAAAAGAAGAATAGTTGGTAAAAGAAAGTTGGTACGTTTGAAGGCATTTCATAGTAATTATTGTTATTTGTAAGAAAAAAATCTAGCCCTGGCTGGTGTAGCTCAGTGGATTGAGCGCAGGCCTGCGAACCAGAGGATCACAGTTTGATTCCCAGTCAGGGCACATACCTGGGTTGCAGGCCAGTTCCTGGCAGGGGACACATGATACATTGTGTGTCCCCAGCAGAGGCAACCATACACTGATATTTCTCCCCCTCTCTCCTTCCCTTCCCCTCTAAAAATAAGTAAATAAAATTTAAAAGAAAAAGAAAAAGAAAAAAATTTACATCATAAATTTCTAAAAATATATTTAAATTAAATTCTAAACTTATGGAATTTTGACCTCAAAGTTTTACGGTTATATCTAGAACATTCCCTTTTTAAGCATATTGAATTCTTATAAAAATTGATTGTATATTTTCTAGTGTATGGGGCTGGAAAGAAGTATTCCAAGTCATGAAAGGCAAGGACCTACAGCCAAGATTGCTTTATCCAGCAAAGCTTTCATTTAGAATGGAAGGGCAGATAATGTACTTCTCAGATAAGGTCAAGTTAAAGAAGTTCATCATCACCAAACCCTTAATATATGAAATGTTAAAGTGACTTACCTAAGAAAAAGAAGATAAAAAACATGTATAGTAGCCCTGGCTGGTGTAGCTCAGTGGATTGAGCGTGGGCCTGTGAAGCAAAGGATTGCGGTTCAATTCCCAGTCAGGGCACATGCCTGGGTTGCAAGCCAGTTCCCAGTGGGGGACATATGAGAGGCAACCACACATTGATATTTCTCCCCCTCTCTCCTTCCCTTCCGCTCTCTCTGAAAATAAATAAATAAAATATTAGTAAAGTATAGTAAAATGTATAGCAAAATGTATAGTAAAATGTATAGTATAGTAAAATGACAGCAAACACACTATTTTTAACAACCACACCTGAAATAAAAACAAAAATAAACTAAGCAAACAACTAGAACAGGAACAGAACCATAGAAATAGAGATCACATGGAGGGCTAGCACAAGGGGAGTAGGAGGAGGAGAGAGGGGGGAAAAGGTACAAAGAATAAGTAGCATAGATGGTGGGGAGAAAATAGGGGGAGTGCAAGAGTAGTATGGGAAATGTAGAGCTAAAGAACTTATGACACATGGATATGAACTAAAGGGGGGGAATGTGGGGGGGAGAGGGTGTGCAAGGTGGAGGGGAATGAAGGGGGGAAATGCATCAACTGTAATAGCATAATCAATAAAACATATTTAAAAAACTCATATTTATCTGTGGCTATTTTAAGTATGGACTCAGCAAATGAAAATGTGCTCAACTGCTATGTGTTGTTCAATTAGCAGAATAAGCAGTTTTATTAACTGAAAAAGTCATGAACTAAATTCTGAATTATTTATCCTGTGATTCTATCCCCAAATCTTGTATTCCTTAAACCAATACCATCCAGCTGTCATTTTCTCCCAGGGAATTCTCTAGAAGTCTGGATAGAATTTTGCTTGTGCCTGCCTTCACACACAGTGCTATCACCATACGCACCTAGAAGGGAAGGGGAGTAGGGCACCATGAGAAAATGTTGAATTTGGTGCTTTCAACATTTTCATTTTTCATAAATATACAATATGGAATGCCAGTCTTCACAAACTTTCACCTTTCTTTTAAATACAGTTGGAGAAACTTCATAATAAAGTAGATTTCTGAGTCTATCTATAAGCAAATTTCTTTAATTATTTTTTCAATTACAGCTTATGTTAAATATTGTTTTGTATTAATGTCAGGTGTACAGCATAGTGGTTAGACAATCATATAATTTTACAAAGTGTTCCCTCTGATATTTCCAGTACCCACCTGGTATCATATATAATTATTATAATATTATAATATATTTCTCACACTACTTTTTATATCCCCATGAATGTTTTGTAACTATCAGACTCCACTTCTCAATCCCTTCACCATTTTCACCCAGTCCTCCAAACTCAGCACACTCTGGCAACCACCCTCTGTTAACTATGAATCTGTTTCTTATTTGTTTGTTTATAGAGTTCTTCGATTCTACACATATGTGAAATCATATGTGTATTTATCTTTCTCTTACTGACTTATTTCAGTTAGCAAAATACACTCTAGGTCCATCCATGCTGTAGCAAATAGTAAGATTTTATTATTTTCTATGTCTGAATAATATTCCCTTGTATATATGTAGCACTACATTTTTATCCACTTGTCTATTGATGGGCACTTGGATTGTTTCCATAGCTTGGCTATTGTAAATGGTGCTGCAATGAACAAAGAGATACATATAGTCTTTAAATTAGTGGTTTGAGCATCTTTGGATATATTCCCAGAAATGGGATCACTGAATCAAAAGGAAGTTCCACTTTTAATTTTTTGAGGACACTCCATACTGCTTTCCACTGTGGCTGCACCAGTCTGCATTCCCACCAACAGCACACAAGGATTCTTTTTCTCCATATCCTTGCCAGCACTTGTTGTTTGTTGAGTTATTGATGATAGCCATTTTGTCAGGCATGAGGTGATATCTAATGGTGGTTTTAATTTGCCTTTCTCTGGTGATTAGTGGTGTTGAGCATTTTTTCATATGTCTATTGGTCATCTGTATGTCTTCTTTGGAGTAGTGTCTATTTAGGTCCTTTTCCCATTTTTTAATTGGATTGTTTGGATTGTTTTTGTGTTGAGTTTTGTAAGTTCTTTATAAATTTTAGATATTAATCCTTTATCAGATATATCATTGGTGAATATGTTCTCCCATTCAGGGGGTTACCTTTTCATTTTGTTGATGATTTCTTTTGCTGTGCAAAGACATTTTAGTTTGATGTGGTTCTATTTATTTAATATTTCCTTTGTTTCTCTTGCCTGAGGATATATATCAGAAAATAAATTGCTATGAGAAATGTTTATGATTTTATTGCTTATGCTTTCTTTTAGAATTTTTATGGTTTTAAACCTAACAATTAAATATTTTATCCATTCTGTGTTTTTTCATGTATATGGTGTAAGAAGGTAGTCTAGCTATATTTTTTGCATGCATCTGTCCAATTTTCCTAACACCATTTATTGAATAGACTATTTCTACCACATTGTATATGTTCTTGCTTCCTTTGTCAAATGTTAATTGACCATGGGGACTTATGTTTATCTCTGGGCTCTCTATTCTGTTCCATTGATCTATATGTCTGCTTTTATACTAGTACCACACTATTTTGATTACTGTGGACTTGTGGTATAATCTGATATCAGGTAGCATCATTCCTCTAAGTTTGTTCTTTTTTCTCAAGATTGCTGTGGTTTGGGGGGCCTTTTGTGCTTCCATATAAATTTTTGCAATATATATCCTCATTCTGTGAAATATGCCATTGGTGTCTTGATAGGAATTGTGTTGAATCTGTAGATTGGTTTGGGTAGTATGAACATTTTATGATGTTAATAATTTTTATCCATGAGTACAGCATATGCTTTCACTTATTTTTATTTCCTTCAATTTTTTCTTCAATGCTCAGTTTTTCTTTCTTTAATTGATTTATAGTTTCATACTATTGTAGGCAAGATGATGCTTAAATATATCGAGACTTATTTTGTGTCCTAATGTTGTCTATCTTAAACAATGTTCCATGTGCACTTGAAAAGAATGTATATTCAGCTACTTTGGGATGAAATGCTCTGAAAATATCAATTAAATCCATTTAGTTTAGTCTGCCATTTGAGGTTACTCTCTTGTTGATTTTCTCTCTGGAAGATCTATCCATTGATGTTAATGGGGTGTTAAAACCCCCTACTATGACTGTATTATTGTTGATTTCCCTTTATGACCATTAATACTTGCTTCATATATTTCGGTGCTCCTATGGTGTATAAATGTTTCCAAGGATTATATGCTTTTGTTGGCTTGATCCTTTTGTCATTATGACCCCTTCTTTGTCTCCTATGACAGCCTGTGCTTTAAAGTCTGTTTTGCCTGGTATAGATATTGCTAACACAGCTTTTAAAAAATTTCTATTGGCATGAGATATTTTTTTTCATCTTTTTACTTTCATTGTGCATGTTTCTTAATTCTGAGGTGGGTCTCTTGTAGACAGCACACACTGTACATGGGTCTTGTTTTCTTATGCATTCAAGTACCTTATGCCTTTTGATTGGAGCATTTAAGCCACTTATATTTAATGTGATTATTGATGGGAATGTGTTTATTGCCATTTTATTATCATTTTATGATAACTATGATCCCCTTTTTATTTTTCTTTCTTCTTCTTAAAGAAGTCCCTTTAACTGTTCTTGTAATAATGGTTTTGAGGTAGTGAGATCCTTTAGTTTGGTTAGAGCAGTTTGGTTTTAGGTTCTTCCTTGTCATCACTTTGAATGTTTTGTGCCAATCCCTGTGGCCTGAAATGTTTCTTGAGAAGTCAGCTGACAGTCTTTTTGGAGCTCCCTTGCATGTAGCTAACTATTCTCTTGCTGCTTTTAAGATTCTTTGTCTTTAACCTTTGACATTTTAATTATGATGTGTCTTGGAGTGGCATTCTTTGAGTTCATCTTGTTTGCAACTCTCTGTGCCTCCTGGACTTCTATATCTTCACCAGGTTAGGAAAGTTTTCTTCACCAGGTTAGGAAAGTTTTCAGTCAGTATTTCTTCAAATAGGTTCTCAGTCACTTGCTCTCTCTCTTCTCTTTCTGGTATCTTTATGATATGGATGTTGTCACACTTAATGTTGTCCCAGAGGTACCTTTTAAAAATATTTTTTCTCTTTGCTGTTGTGATTGGGTATTTTCTGCTCTTTTGTCTTCCAAATCACTTATTTGATCCTCTGCTTTATTCAACCTACTGTTAATTTTTTCTAGTGTATTTTTCCCTTCAGATAAAGTAGGCTTTTCTGACTGATTCTTTTATATGGTTTCTCAGTTCTTTTTTATGTTGTTCCATTTTTGAACCCTGTATTTCATAGATTGCTTACTTCATTTTATTTAGTTCTTTTTCTGGATATTTCTCCTATTTTTTCATTTGGGTTTATTTTTTGTCTTCCCATTTTGGCTGCCTCTCTGTGTTTGTTTCATGTATTAGGTAAATCTGCTATGTCTCCCAGTCTTGGTGGCATGGCCTTATGTAGTACATGTCCTGAGGGACCCAGTGACACAGTCTCTCTGGTTAGCTGGGTGCTCCAAAAATATTCCTTGTGAGAGTTATATAAGCACTCCTGTTGTAGTTTAGTCTTGATTATTGTTGGCTTATTCATTCATGGGGTTGTCCCTCAGGCTTGATGACTGTGAGGACTGACCCTGACCACAATGTACAAGCTGCTGTGCTTGTGTTGACCATATAAAGCAGAATTTACCTCAGCAGGGTCTGCTGCCTGCTGAGATCTTCTTTTGGAAGTAACTACTTGTAGAGCTAATTGGGTCCTTCTCTGAAGCTGTCTGAAGCCTTCAACTAGATGTGTTGTTTCTGGGGCCTCTTGGGAGGTATTCTGGTGGAGCTCAATGTCAAGCAATGCTTGTGCCTAGTCCAGTGTTTCCTGTTTGTAGTTACACACTAATCCACAGTTTGTGACTGCCTCTGCTGGCCCTGAGTATGTGTGGGAAGGGCCAAGCTTCACAACAAGGTTGGCTTCCAATAGCACCAAGCCCAGGGGCAAGTCAGCAAAAGCCCACGTCACCCCAAAATGTACTTTTGCATGCCTCCATCTGCCAACTGCCTCTTAGGTTCAGTCACTGAAAAAGTTTCTGGCAGTAGACAAGCTGTGTGAGGTAGATTCTCCGTGAGTCACCAGGTAAGGGTAAGTGGTGTTCATCAGATTGATACAGATTCAGATTTCATGTCAGTTCTTGGTCTGTGGCCACTCAGCAAAAGTTCCAGAGTACAGCAAGGCAAGCCAGGTGCCTGCAGAACTTTGTGGTGTGGCAAGGTTTCAGGGAGCTGTCAGGGTGAAGCTAGCAGTGTATATCAGGCCCCAATAGACCAATATTTGGTTGTGTCAAAGGAGAACTCTGTACCAGTAAGGGGTGTGAGGAAAAAATGGCCTGGCCCTAGACCCACACAGCTTAGTCCTTCTTGGATTCTACCCAGACCTCCTTGAGAGCACAAGTTGAGGAGGGTGGGCCACTGGAAGTCAGAAGGGTGAGGCTAGTCGATCTCCCATGAGGAAATGATGCTGGTCAAACTTTCAGAAAAAGGGGGCAAATGGCCCCCACCCCAGAGCCAAAAAACTGAGTCTCTGACACCCTCTGAGTCCTCTGGGAGCTCTACACTGAGGTCCAGGCAGCTGCATCCTCTGCAGTGCATGAGTTCTGCAGAAAGGACAACAGGGAGTCTGGTCACTGGGCCATTTCATTCTTCCAGGCTGGTGCTAGGTGGAGGGGAGTGCTCAATCCAAGAAAGATGGTGTTTGATGGTGGTGTAGGAGAGGGATTCAGCACAGGGATCCTAGTAGCTGCCCCTTCAGCTTTCTCCTTGTTTGGAGCCATAGAACCCAGTCTTCCCATGCAGAACTCTAATCCACTTGGAACCACCCTCCCTCCATGGAAGCCTAGAGTAAGTGGCTGTGAATAAGATTTTGTGTGTTGGCCCTTCAAGAGGGCTCCTGGTTTTCTGAAAGACTCTTGTCTTTCTCTGACAAGAGAATCAGAATCCCCACTGAGTTTATATGGGCTCTTCTGAGAGCCTGATGTTATATGGGCTGTTCTTCAAGGTGTGGAGGTCTGGGCTGGTGAGCCCTCTATGGGATTGATACCTCATGCTCTTCAAGGTGTGACCTTGGACCTGAGCTATCCCTCCAAAATCTCAATGATGTCTATGGAAGCAAGCCCAGCCTCTTTTGCATCTCTGCCCTTCCTACCAGTCTTGATGTAACTTCTGTACATCTTTGGTTATAAAACTTCTGTTCAGCTAGTCTTCAGTTGGTTATTCAGGTTAATTGTTTTATATTTTAGTTGTAAATCCAGTTTGCTCCTGGGAGGAGGTGACTTGCTCCAAACAAGGAGAAAGCTGAAGGGGCAGCTACTAGGATCCCTGTGCTAAATCCCTCCCAGGAGCAAACTCACCTCCCTCCATGGTGAGTAGCTTCTACCTCCTCCACCATTATCTTGGATCCCCAAGCCAAACTTCTACTTTTAGAATTTCTTTGATGATGATGATGATTGCATAGATTAGCATTTTCAATATATCTTTACTGTCAGAAACCTCAAGATGTCAATGTTTACCAGGATTTGGCTCTTAGACCTCAAGTAATATAGAATTTATAAAGTTGTGAGCATAGTTTTTGTCTACTACTTAAAGCCTTTCCTATCTCAGAATATATTTTGGATTTCCACAACATGCTTTCTATGTTCTAGATGATGTGCTCTTGCTTACCTATAGGCAATCTATAATGATGCTGTAATAAAATATTTTTGTAGCCTGCTTTTGATCTTAGCTTATTTGTATGAAAACTGTATATGCCAAACATTTTACTATGCAAACAAACCCTTTTTATAGAAACATCTCAAATAACTAAGTATTTTCATATAGGTGTTCCATCATTTATTTATTTGCTATAGTTGGACAGGTTGTTTACAATTTTTTCCATTTAAATATTTAAATTTAAACTTTATATTCATTTTCTTAAGATAAGTTAATTTTATCTATCTATTTATTTATTAATTTAATATAATTGCTAGATTAATAGGTATGCCCATTTTAAGATCTTCCAGAAAGAATATGCAATTTTTATATCCATGAATAGCATTTGAGACTATCCATTTTCTGGTTCCTTCACTAAGCCTAATTTTTTTATCTTCACCTGATCACATTCTTAAAAATAGTTTTAGAGAGAGGAAGGGTAAGAGTGATGCATTGATTGGTTGCCTCCCATATTCCCCAGACAAGGGATTGTATGCATCTGGACACAGGGTTGCATACACCAAGTCCAGATAGGAGACTGAACCTGCAACCTAGGTATATGCTCTGGCTGGGAATTGAACCCACAAACTTTCAGTTAAGGGATGATACTCTAACCAAATGAGCCACACTAGAAAGGGCTAAACCTAATTTTTATCATTACTTTTGATTTTGGATAATTTGATAAGTAAAAAATTATTTCTTTTATTTTGTAATTCTTTGTTTAATAATCAGGCTGATATAGCCTTTTTGTGATTTATGGCTTTTTGTAATTCCCCTGTTAATTGCCAGTATTTTACTTCTATTGGAGAATTCTTTTTTCTTATTGCTTTTATGTGCTCTTTACATAGAAAGACACCAGTATTAATTTCCACATAGGTATGAACTTCCATAAACTTTGTTAGATAAAAGCAAATAAAATATATTAACAAGAGTTTAATGGGAAAATGTTTTCTTTTGAATTAGCTAGTGTTATAAAGACCACAAATTTTTTACACATGGCACAATATTATACTAGCTGTTTTAGTCAGGATCTTGGCAGAAAAGAGATGGCACACTCAAACTGGGTAAATTGAGCAGAGTTTAATAATAGTGGTATTTATAAAAGTTTGCATAGAATGTAGAGAAATACAAGTGTTAGTGGGAACCTCCTCCCCAAAGATTAGTAACACAGTCTCCTCATCATCCTTGGACCTTTGGACCTCCTCTCCCAGTGCTATTTCCCTTCACCTAAAAGGGTAAATTTACCATGAAAGGGTAAAGGAGAAGGCAGATATCAAAACCCAGAAAGAGAAAGTCATTTGGAAAATACTACTTTTGTGGGGGGTCAAGGGTGGGGGTGGGTTGCAGCCATTTCATTCATGTGAAGGGAGGCAAAGAAAATAAATCCCCTAATTTTATTCCTTCCCTCCCTCCTTTGAAAAATCCCAACTGGAAGCCAGACAGAGGGAAGGAGAGGTTTTTATGTAGTCCATGTAGATCAGCTTCCCAGGGCACCAAGCAAAATGGAAACCGTAGAGTGAAACCTGTAGGACAAATGGTTTCAGCACAATGAAATATAACTGTGAATCTGGAATTGGTCTCAAGAATGCTCAATTCCCCAGCCTTGCCACCTAACTGTTACTAACATCTATGACCCTCATCTGTAACATGAGGATAACCAACTATCACAAAAACCTTACCCACTTCTTATGGTTTTTTTTTTTTTTTATTATAGAAGGAGTAAACGCACTTGATATAGTCTTGGCATACAGCAGTGTATATGCAGTTAAGGTCTAAAGAACTTGGAATGTTTTCTTTGCTGATTTCTTTTTCTTTCCCTTTCCCTCTTCTTTAATAATTCCCATGTCTGTCCTTGTCTGGTTGCTTTTGCCAATTCAGCTGGTTACCCAGAGTATAAACCACCAGGGACCACTCCTATTACTTTCAGCTGGAGAGTCTGTGGTGATGAGTCCCACCCAGCATCCGGACAGAGATGCTTATCTCCTTACGGATCCTCTGACTGCAGACTCAGGGTAGGCTCTGAGTTACCTTGTGCCAGGATCCACAGTATTTCATCATACTCCTCCAGCCTAGGTCATGGCATATACACTTAGGAAGTCTTTCCTAGAGGTGCATTTACTTGCTCAGAGAAATTATGAAATAAAATAAATGTATCCCCCCAAAGGAAGTTTTTTCTTGTCCTCACAATAACCATATGAGATGAGTCTTCAAAATGTATCTAGAGACCTTTTTCAATATTTACCTTCTAGATTAAAAAATAAAACAAAATCATCAACCCAACAAAATAAATATGGGGAGACATTGGTGTAATTGAATATACATCAACTCATAGAGTTATATGTAGTCTTCAAATTATCTAACTAACAATTTGCAACAAAAAGCATACCTTCTCTTGGAGAATTAATATAAGATTTTCCAAATCAAAACTAGAAGAAAATTTCACATATACAATTATAAGCCAAAATTATTTCCTGGGAGCCTTTGGTTGTCTGTGTGTTGGGTTTCCTATTTTTACTGTTGCTTATTTTCTGAATGAAGTAATAATAATTCTATATATAACTATTACCATTTTCATACTCACTAATAGGTATAAAATTGACACTTTTTTATTGGTTGGTACTTATCCATGACATTGATATCTAACTTGAGTTGGCATGTGAAGATGAATAAATTTTGACTGATGAGTATTAGCATAATGTGACCATGACATGCTGAGACATTCCCTCCATCTGCTTGATGGAGATTTTAGATTATTCAAAAAGCAACTTTATTTCTTATATATATTTATAATATTTGTATAGAATAATAAAAAGAATTGTTTAGTTTGATAGAGCAATTTATAGTATATTTTAATGACTTAGAATAAATGTAATAAATGTAATTACAAAGATGTAATTCTAGTACATCTATTACATAGTAGAAAATGTAAATATGTGGGTGGCATTACTAATGAAGTCATTTTGGCTTTAAATTTTGATTAATGTTTCCAATTTAAGTTTATAATTTCAGAGCTCAGAGAGGAGTCTGGTAGATCAAGGTAGATTTTGAAAAAATTAATATCGACCCAGGTCTACTGCCAGTGGTGTGCTGGAGCCAGCACATGCTGGCTTGTGAGAGACAATAGTGGTATTCAGGAATTATTGTGAGCCAGTTGTTAAACATCATTACTCTTAAAAATTAAATTACACAGTCCTATAATTATATAAATTACATTTAAAAATAAAGTTATTAATATTCACAACTCATCCCTTCCTAAATATTTGGTATACTTTATTATACTTTATACTTTATTATTGGCTTGGGGTTATTTACGTTTCTTGTATTTGCATGATGTAAATATTATATATAACGATATCGTACATCTTTTTCCAACCCTACATTCGCTGATATCATGTTAGTAGCTTGAAACTGGCCACAGAAAGAATATTTATACAGTGGAAATTGGCAAATGCCAAAAATTAGGACTGCATTTATTGTCTTGTTGATTATTTAGACTTGAGAAAGTGATGAAGGAAATGTTAATAATGTAGATTAAATTTAAATATGTGTTTCTCTACAGGTATTATACTGTGAATAACACAAATAAATGAAGAATATTCTTCCATTATTCCAAAAATATATGATTCTACAAAAAATTCATTTATGTCATTGATGAATGAGTGAACTCTCAACATATGTCTTCACTATTTCACTTTCATCTCATTTTCTGCCATTAATTAAAATATTGGCCAACATTCAGTCAGAATGTTTGCCAATGGCATGAGTGAAGTCTTTCTGAATCAAGTAATAATCAAACATTTATTTGTAGTCTTAATTTTGTAACATTATTGTTCATAATAGACATAGCAGATTTTATAATAGTAAATCACAGAATTATAGGTGTACAGAATTTTAGTTTATATATTTTGTTATTATTTATAAGTTGTGTGTTACAATTCTTTGTCAGTTTATAATAAATGCACATACATATCTATATGTGTACTTGTTTCCCACAGGGAGCTGGTTGCTAAGCAGTTACCAGCACACAGTTGACTGGATATTATTAACCTTAAAAATAAGTCCAAAACGCTCTTCATCTTGGTCCCAACATATCAACTGTAGGTTTGTAAAGATCCACAAAAAGGTTAAGAAGTTTTACTAAGATTTATTTGGCCCCAGAAATATAATTAAGACTTTTTAGGAAAGGTTATTGTAGTAGCCTTTGGTTCTAATACCAATTTTTTTCTTAAAAGAACCAGTTGTTTATGAATTATTCTTAGTATTTAGATTTCTGTGGATAGTAAAATTAAAGTGAAATTCCAGTGTTTCTTCCCAACCATTTAGGAATTCAAGAAATATAAAATCATGGGTGTTACCTATTATACTTCTTAGCTGCCTTAGAGACATATACACTTAAATAGATTAGATATAGATATGGATAAAATATAAGTATATAGATATATGTACATAGACCAAAATGACATGATGTGCTCTTAGAAGTGATGAACTACAGCATGTTCAGATATGAGAGTGCTCTGGAAGATGACAGGATTCATAACCACATCACACAAGGATGGAATAACAAAACAGAACAGTCAACCTGCAGTGATAAAAACTTAGAAGGCCATGACAGAGGTCTGTAAATATTGGAAGGTTTAAAAAACAATGTTGGACCATCGGTAAATGACTGGATCAAAAAACTATGGTACATTTACACAATGGAATTCTATGCTGCAGAAAGGAAGAAGGAGCTCCTACCTTTTGCAACATCATGAATGGAACTGGAAAGCATTATGCTGAGTGAAATAAGCCAGGTGGTGAAAGACAAATACTATATGATATCACCGTTAACAGGAATCTAAACAACAAAACAAACAAGCAAGCAAAATATGACCAAAGACGCTGAAATACGGAACAGGCTGACAGGGACCAGAGGGGAGAGGGGAAAGAATCACAGGGGAAAAGGGGATGGACTCACATGAACAAGTATAAAGGACACATGGACAATAACTAAGGTGGGGGGTGGAATGGGAGGGAGGTGGGGAGCACTGGGTGGGGCAGGGCTGGGAATATAAGACAGAAAACTGTACTTGAACAAGAATTAAAAAAAAAAACAATGTTGGAGAAAGACTGGGTTTATTCCAGGTAGTTTTGGAGGGCTTAACAAACCCCAATATATGGAATGGTAGTGGGGTGGACTTGGCACAATATAAAAAGAATTATCTAATTATTAGAATTGTCCAAAATGAAAATGTGCATTCTACTAAAGAGACAGTGCTTTCTTCATCATTAGAAGTTCTCAAGCAAAGCTGAGAGTTATAAATGGGATTCAGATGACCTGTGTGATCACTTTTCAATTCTGTAATTCTGTGAGTCACCTGATTTCTCACTTGTATACAAAGGAGGAGCCAGCCCTTGCAAGTGTGTCTGCTTATTTGAAAATTGGCTCAACATGTTGGTTCAGAAAGTTAGAAAATAAAATTAGGATTTTAAGTGTGATAATTCAAATATATACATGATCATATACTACTTTTAAATGAGTGAGTTCAGGTGAAATCGTATTGGAAGAAATCCTTTTACAAAGAAGTGTTCTCTGTAATGAAAATATTTCTGTATACTGGAAGCAGCACATAGCACACAAGCCCTGTGATCTATTAACAGTAGATGATGTATTATTACATGTTTTTACTGCTGGTACTATGCTTGACCACAAATTCCCTTTTTGCTCACTCAGTTGTCAATACAGTTATTATATAGCTAAAAAGGGGGGGCAGGGAGCAGGCCACAAATGAAACATTCAAAATACTGTTTAAACTTGAATTGTCACTGGCAAGCTATTTCAATAAGTATCTATGTGGAATTGCTTGGGGCACAAGAATTGAGTGGAATTTTTTTCTTCTACTATAAAATACATTATATCCTCTAGGAGCCAATTATATCCTCCAAATCAGTGTTTTACTTGAGAAAGTTCACAGAGCAAATGAAAAAAATGAATTTTTACTGGCAGACTGGAATATTAATTAGACTTGACATGTGACTAGATAATAACTATGTACCGAGAGTGTCTGTGTTGATTAGCAATGCTAATTGTATTTCTAAAGTTTCTGTTCCCCAGAGAGGAGATACTTCTATCTTAAACTATTATGGATTAGATATTTAGAATTTTAAACAAAAATTAACTATTCTTGATTTTTATTAGATAGTTGAAAATTTTACATTTTATTCTTACAAGAAAAAAACTGTTTCCTGGGATCAGAAAACTCACATAAATATCCTAGTTTTATCCCTGAGTCTGTTTGAAAAATAAATGACAAAGATCCACAAGTTATAAAAAGAAAAACATTAAGTATATCATTCTCTTGAATTTAAGAAACGTGCCTCTTGGTACCCACTTTATAAAAATATATCACCATGGTTTGCAAAACAATGAAGGTAGTAATAAAGTATCCTTAGTATAATTTTTAAAGCATCAGGAATAAAAAAGAGACATGCCCTAAGCAAATGAATGGATAAACTTTGCCAGAATTTTAAAAGAATACCATCAAAGGATCTTTTCCTAGGGGCTGTCCACTTAAAGGAAAAATAGATCTCATGTTTTCTCCTCAAATTACAGTAATAAGGAAGGGAAATATGCAAGAGAAGAAAATAGTTAAGGGAATGGAACACTTTTCCTAAAGTTATAGAGAGGGAACAAGAGCTGAAATGAGCCGAGGTACAATCAGGTTTCCTGAAGATCTAGCTACCAACCCACTCAATTGACAAATGAGGCAGAATCTTGAGGAACTTGATATGATAATATTGCATCTCTTATCCTAGATTTCTTTCTTTTTATCGCAAATTGGCTATTCAGTGACCGTGCCTCAGAAATAGATTATCTCTAGTTTCTAAAAGCTAGGAGAGTGTCTCATTTCAATAAAATCCACCCTAGGTCAAAATAATCTGTGAAGCACACTTAGAATGAAGATTCACCAGCACACATTTGCTTCAAACATGATGCAATGCTGTTGGTCAGAGGCTAGCAGGAGGTGAGCAGGTGTGAGCAGTGGACCACGAGTACCCATTATTAGGGAAAAAATGAAGGAAAATGTCTCTCTGGCTGGATTCACAGCATACTTTTAATTTGTAGAGGTCAGCAGGTTTTATTGCTTAAGAAATAGTTTAATTGAATGTTAATTTGGGTCCCAGTAGGATGTTGACTATAAGGTTTACAAAAAAGATGCATAACTGCATCAGTATATAAGTAAACATATGTTGGATATGGACATGAAATTGCATAGAAAAGTGCTAGGGCTCTCTCACACACACACCACAGAAATATGAAAAACAAAGTTATTAGGTGAAGCCAAATGTTTTAAATCATTTTTTCATTGCTAACATCCAAGTAATGGTAATGGTGATGGTGGTCATGATTGTTATACTTTTCAACTGATAGTAAAAATCTTATTCATCTTAGAGTAATTTAAGGAAGAGGTAAGGTCACTCATCTATTCTGAAGGGTTAGAAGGGATATTTGACTACAGGAACTTAGCATTTACCCTTCATGGGTCAATGGATAGGTGATTCTTAAAACCTCTTTAGGCAAAGATTATTCTAATGAAAACTTCCTCCAGCTCCTGCTTTTCAAAGACCCAAAGCAATATTCTATATTTCCTAAAATAAATAAGGTCAAATGTAGTGAAAATGCAGATAAACATTATCATTCAAATGGAAATCACTTCAAGTTAATGAAAAGGTGATTTTTCTGAAAAAAGAGATGGAATGGTTATTGATGGTATTATAGGAAAGGAGTTTTATTTCAAAAGTTATTGTTCACTATGTGCTGAGTTACAGTTTAATGCCATAAAAATAAAGATGCTAAACTTTACACCAAAGGAAGATTGTCTTTTAGTGTTTATATATATACACATATACCTATATATAGCACTAGAACACTGTGCTGCTAATTTGAGAAATTACTAATGTATCTTAACTGAAGATGAATTTTAAATTTTACAAAATAAATAACAAATTAATTATACACACTTATGCGAGTACATGTGTAGATAGGTAGATATGTGTATATCCATGTGTTTATATGATATACTTGTATTCCTTTGATTTACAGGTATAAATCATAGTGATTTAGGTAGCTAAAATACATTAACAGTTAGAATATATTCAATTAGCAGTTATTGTAAAAGAGAGGACAGATACTCCCAATATCAAGCAGGCATAGAAAGTGAACCTTTGAGATTATTGGCTTTATTCTACATTCTGTAGACCAAAGACCCAGATTGGTATCTATGATCATGCAGCCACTCAGGGTAGGGCCAGACCCAACCAAGGTCTCCTGACTTTCAACATTCCTCGGATCTCTCTTAGTTATTTGGCGGTGAGGTGTCAGGAGGTAAGATGTAACCACATCTTACTTCTTAACAAATTTCTTCTTACCTGCATATGAAACCTCAGCTTTCCTCAAAACCTTCAAAGATTTTTTAACATATCTTCAATTTACAGTTCTTCTCCCTCCTCTCCTGTTCTTAGTTTTCAAGTACATGGAGATCCAAAGAAGTAACTTCAGTCAGGAGTCTCTCTTTGCTGTCTTGCCCTATTCCCTGGGCTCTGTCTGTAGAGGCTGCTACTCCATACCCCAAAAGACTTTACATCTTTAAAAGCCATACCAGGACTTCCCTGATCCATAAAGATTTTTTTATTACCCTCAGGTGAGAACAGAAACTCTTCTGTATTTACTGAGACAGAAATCATAAGAACCTAGACTTGGGCTAGAATGTTGTTTTCTGAGCAAAGATGGGGGTTATCAGGTCAGAGCTCTGGGAGCTCAGGTGTCAGGCCTGGAACATTTTCTGACTCTATCATGTTTAACATGGGGAAAAATGAGTGCATTTTGCAGAATAAACTGAAGTAAGATCTATTTTTTTAAAAGGCACCTTCCCTTTGTATAATATAAGTATGCAGTTCTGGAAGCAGCTGTTCTTACCTGGATTATGAAAGTATGTATTTGATTAAAGACCAAATTCGACTTTGAGCACTTGTTCTCATTTATAGATGAGAGAGTAAGAGATTGTTCTGAGGTTAAGTAACTCATTCACTCTCTTGCAGCAAATTGAGGCAAAGTCTATTCACCAGACCTGAACCTGGTGGGTGTTATCATTTTGCTCTAAGACACCCAGGAGTAGCTCTAATTAAAATTATGAAGCAAGTTATCGTGATCAGGATCACTCTCATTATTAACTACTATTTATTGAACATTTACAAGATGCCAACAACTTTGCTAAGTACTTTTCATATGTAACTTCATTTAATTCTCACAACCTTTGAAATATATATTATGGTCTCTCTCTTACAGATGAGAAAATAACAAGAGAGGCTAACTGTTCAATATTACACAGCCAATTGCAAAAGAAGAAAATGATGCTACAGAAAAGATACATTCAGAGGCCAAATACAGAGAATGAACATAGGATAGAATTGATAAAACCAATATTAGAGATTATAACTTGGAAATTTATTATCTGGTTACAGGAGTAGCACAAGAAGAAGAATGAAGAAAATGGAAGGGAGAAAATTATCAAATAAATAATACAAATATAATTTCCCATCAATAAAGAATGAGCTTTCCAATCAAAGGGTCCACTAAGTACCCCAAATACAATGAATAACAATGACAATATCATGATGACATTTAGAACACTCTAAACATTTTTAGAAATAACAAAAGGCACATATCAGGAATTGAGATAATATCAGATTTCTCAATAGTAACTTGAAAAGTTATCATACTAAAGAGAAGCAATTTTCAACTTTTTTCATCTTATGGCACTCATAAACTACAAAAATTCTGTGACACACCAAAACATATATATTTTGCCAGTTTGACATAAAAATAGGTATAATTTTGATTCATTCACACTGGGCAGCTATTGTTATGTTGGCTGTTGTCATTTTTTATTGGCAGTCTAAGGGAAAAGAGGTCAGTGCCCCTGACTAAGTAGTCAGGTATTGCATGTTTTAAAATTTTTTACAGCACACCAGTTGAAAATCACCACAATGAGCAATGCTTAGAATTCTAAGTTCAGCAAGTGATAATTTTCATTCACTTATGTACAACTTTCAAAAAAATGCATCTCCATACACTGATTCTTGAGAAGCCACCAGGGAATGTGTTCCACCAAAATGACAAAATAAACCAAGAAAGAAGACCTGAGGGCCATAACGAGGTTGTGATCCAGGATTTGGGTGGAGGGAGTTCCCAGGAGGATGATAAAGCAAGGCCTTGAGAGCTGGCAGTCCTGATGGGAACAGGAGAACACCAGGAGGTTAAAGGATATCTCTAGGATTTATAATGCCTGATGTGTTTGACAGTGTTGAAGGCATGTTACAAAGAGTTTGGAAGAAGAAACAACGATTTGTTGATAAAGAATTGCTAAATAAATAGACAAGGGAAGTATTAATTACCAAAAATGTTTTAAGAAATAATTAAATATCGCAATCACACAGTGTTTCAATTGTGAACAATAAGTACATAATAATAATAATGTAAATATCAAAATATGATTCATTTAAAGGCAATGATAGGAGGGCAAAAATAAGAAAAAATGTGCTAGATAGAGCTAAGAAGAGAAAGCCACAAATAATGGCTAAGGTAGGCAAATCAAGAAATAGCAGGGTGAGCATATGTAGAAATGTTTGTGTTGAAAGGAGCTAAGGAGTGAAGAATGGGGCAGGATAAGCAGTTTCTCCTATAAGCTTTGTACTACTTAACTTTTTAAAAAATGTGCTGATGTGTTACTTTATTAAAAAAATTAAAATGAATTTAAAAACATGAAAACTTGGCCTATAGAAATAGTACTATTAAGACCTAAAATAAATTAATAGTGATGTTGATGCCTTATGCCACAGTTTCTCCAGATTAATAAGAATATATGTCATAAATGGTTTAAATAAAAATAATGTCTTGAATCAAGAGCTTGCAAGTTGTAAAAGGAAGAAGTCTATGATAACTTCAAGTTCTTAGGGTAGAGGAATGCCAGGCCCTTATTTGATTTTGTTTAAAATGGCATGAAATAAAATCCAAGGCAAGTTAAAGAGCTGTATGGTAAGAGGAAATAAATTGTAAAACAGCACTTCTTCACAAGGACTTGACAAACATCACACCAGTTGTTTAGTTACTGGAGGCCCATTACTTCCATGCATATGATAACTTTTATGAAACAAATTTAGTACTATACTAAAGTTCATGTATCTGATTAGAGTGGCCAATATACCTAAAATAATTATTTATAATCTAGGAATAAGAAACCAAGAAGAGACTATTATCTGTTTCTCATGAAAATCCATACATTTAATAAAAAACAATACAGTATTATATGTAATGTATTTGTGATGATGATGTCAATTTGTCAATGTCAAATTTTGAACAGTGTCAATTGTTCAAACAATTTTAACAATTTGTTGAACAATGATACACACTCCCTTTTTTGGTAGCTATTCCATGATAGAAATAGCTGAAGAGAAAACCCCAATGCTCTAATTTATTGACTCAACTCAATATGCGATCTTTACAGTGAAAATATTTTTATTCCATTATTCTCTATTTCATTTCATTTTATTTTTTTCATGTTTTTAATTTATTTATTTTAACTGTTGTTCAAGTAGAGTTTTCTGTCTTTTACTTCCATCCCAGCCCACCTCCCCAGTGCTCCCCACTCCCTCCCATTTTTACTGCCCTTAGTTTTTGACCATGTGGCCTTTATAGTTGTTTCTGTAAACCCTTCCCATTTTCCCCTGAAATTCCCTCCCCTCTCCCCTCTGGAAACTGTCAGCCTGTTCTCTATTTCAGTGTTTTTGCTTATACTTTGCTTGCTTGTTTGTTTTGTTGATTAGGTTCCAGTTAAAGGTGAGATCATATGATATTTGTCTTTCACTGCCTGGCTTATTTCACTCAGCCTGATACTTTCTAGTTCCATCCACGATGTTGCAAAGGGTAGGAGTCCCTTCTTTCTTTCTGCTGCATAGAATTCCATTGTGTAAAAAATGTACCATAGTTTATCAATCCATTCGTTTACTGATGGGCACCTATACTGTTTACTGTTGCTTCCAACCCTTGGCTATTGTAAATTGTGCTGCTATGAACATTGGGGTGCATAGGTTCTTTTGGAATGGTGTTTTAGGGTTCTTAGGATATAATCCAAGCAGTGAAATTACTAGGTCAAAAAGCAGATGCATTTTTAGTTTTCTGAGGAAATTCCATACTGTTTTCCATAGTGGTTGTACCAGTCTGCAATCCCACCAACAATGGATTAGGGTCACCTCTTCTCCACAACCTCTCCAACACTTGTTTTTTGTTGCTTTGTTTATGATGGCCATTCTGACCAGTGTAAAGTGGTATCTCATTGTGGTTTTCATTCAAATCTCTATGATAGCTAATGATATTGAGTATCTTTTCATGTGTCTCTGGATCCTCTGTATGTCCTCCTTGGAGAAATGTCTGTTCAAGTACTTTGCCCATTTTTTAATTGGGTTGATTGTCTTCTTAGAGTGGAGTCGTGTAAGTTCGTTGTATATTTTGGAGATTAAACCTTTGTCTGAGGTATCATTGGCAAATATGTTTTCCCATACAGTCAGTTCTCTTTTCATTTTAATACTGTTTTCTCTGGCCATGCAAAAGCTTTTAATTTTGATAAGATTCCTTTTTTTTAAATTCTTTCCTTTATTTCACTTGCTCTAGGGAACATATCAGTAAAAATGTTGCTGCATAAAATATCTGAGATTTTCCTGCCAATGTTCTCCTCTAGGACTTTAATGGTGTCACAGCTTATATTTAAGTCTTTTATCCACCTTGAATTTATTTTGGTATATGGTGTAAGTCGGTGCTCAAGTTTCATTTTATTGCACATAGCTGTCCAGTTCTCCCAACACCTTTTGTTGAGGAGGCTGTTTTTATTCAATTTTATGTTGCTGCCCATCTTTGTCAAATATTAATTGATTGTAGAGATTTCGGTTTATTTCTGGGCTCTCTGTTTTCTTCCATTGGTCTATGTGCCTATATTTATGCCAATACTGGACTGGTTTGATTGCAGCAGCCTTGTAATACAGTTTGGTATCAGGTATTGTGATCCCTCCAACTTTGTTCTTCTTTCTCAAAATTGCAGCTGCTATTCAAAGTCATTTATGATTACATATAAATTTTTGAAGTGTTTTTCCTATGTTTGTGAAGTATGCTGTTGGTACTTTAATAGGTATTGCATTGAATCTGTAAATTGCTTTGGGTAGTATGGACATTTTGATGAGGTTAGTTCTTCCAATCCATGAACACGGTATACGTTTCCATTTGTTTGTGTCTTCCTTGATTTCTTTCTTCAGTGTTGTGTAGTTTTCTGCATACAGGTCTTTTACCTCTGTGGTTAGGTTTATTCCTAGGTACTTTATTTTTGTTTTGCTATATCAAATGGGATTTTTTTCTTGATTTCTGCCATTTCATTGTTAGTATACAAAAATGCCTTTGATTTCTGGGTACTGACTTTGTATCCCTTTTTTGCCAAATTCATTTATTAGGTCAAGCAGTTTTTTGGCGGAGTCTGTAGGATTTTCCATGTGCACTATCATGTCATCCTCAAACAGTGACAGTTTTGTTTCTTCCTTTCTGATTTGGATGCCTTTTATATTTTATTTTCTTGGCTGATCACTGTAGCTAAAACTTCCAATGCTATATTAAATAGAGTGGTGAGAGTGGACAACCTCATCTTGTTCCCGATCTTAGTGAAAAAGCTTTTAGTTTTTTGCCCATTGAGTATAGTGTTGGTTGTAGGTCTCTCATATATGGCCTTTATTATGTTGAGGAATGCTCCCTCTATTCCCACTTTGCTGAGTGTTTTTATCATAAATGGGTGTCATACTTTTTCAAATGCTTTTTCTGCATCTATTAATATGATCATGTGCTTTTTGTCTTTGCTTTTATTTATGTGTTGTACTACATTTAGTTTGATTTTGTTTATGTGTTGTACTACATTTAGTTTGATTTTGTTTATGTGTTGTACTACTGATTTGTGAGTGTTGAACCATCCTTGCATCCCTGGGATGAACCCCACTTGGTCGTGGTGTATGATCTTTTTGATGTATTGTTGGATGCAGTTTGCCAATATTTTGTTGAGGATTTTACCGTCTATGTTCATCAGCGATACTGGCCTGACGTTCTTTCTTTGTTGTGTCTTTATCTGGTTTTGGGATTAGGATGATGCTGGCTTCATGAAAAGAGTTTGGGAGTCTTCCATCATTTAGCATTTTCTAGAATAGTCTGTGAAGGATAGGCTTAGCTCTTCCCTGAATGTTTTGTAGAATTCTCCTGTGAAACCATCTGGTCCAAGGCTTTTGTACTTTGGGAGATTTTTGATTACTGCTTCAATTTCATCTGCTGTTATTCTGCCTCTTCTTCATTAAGTTTTGGAAGATTATATTTTTCTAGAAACTTGTCCATTTCACCTAGGTTTTCAAATTTCTTGGCATACAGTTCTTCATAGTAATTCCTTACAATCCCTTCTATTTCTGTTGTGTCAGTAGTAATCTCTCCTCTATCATTTCTGATTGTGTTTCTTTGGGTCCTCTCTTTTTTTTCCTTGATGAGCCTGCTTAAAAGCTTGTCAATTTTGTTTATCTTTTCAAAGAACCAGCTCTTGGATTCATTGATCTTTAGAATTGTGCCTTGGGTAGTCTCTATGTCATTTAATTCTACTTTCATCTTGGTTATTTCCTTCCATCTAGTTGCTCTGGCCTTTCTTTGTTTTGCTTACTCCAGTATTTAGGGTGTTTGTTTGAAATGTTTCTATCTTTCTTGGGTAGGACTATATCACCATGAACTTCTGTCTCACAATTGTCTTTGCTATGTCCCATAAGTTTGGATCATTGTGAGTTCCTTTTCATTTGTTTCCAGAAACATTTTGATTTCTTCCCTAATTTCATTCTTGACCCATTCATTGTTTAATAGCATACTATTCAGTCTCCATGATTTTGAGTGTTTGGAGTTCTTTACCCTTGGGTTGGTTTCTAGTTTCAGTCCCTTGGGGTCAGAAAAAATGCTTGGTATGATTTCAATTTTCCTGAATTTGTTGAGGTTTGCTTTTTGTCCTATGACATGGTCTATCTTTGAAAATGTTCCATGTGCATTTGAAAAGAATGTGTATTTAGCTTCCTTGGGATGAAGGACTCTCTCTATATATATCAGTTAAGTCCATTTCATCTAGGGCATTGTTCAATGCCACAATATCTTTGTCGATATTTTGTTTGAAAGATTTGTCCAGTTTTGACAATGGTGTGTTAAAATCCCCTACTATAATTGTGTTGCTGACAATACCTTTCTTGAAGTCCTCTAAGATTGTCTTTATATGTTTGGGTGCTCCTATGTTAGGTGCATATATATTTACAATTTTTATATCTTCTTGGTGGATTCTTCCCTTGAGTATTATGAGGTGGTCTTCTGGATCTCTCTTTATGGTCCTTTTTTTAAGTCTATTTTGTTCAATATGAGTATTGCTACCCCGGCTTTTTTTCCCTGTTCACTTACTTGGAAAATTTGTTTCCAGCCCTTCACTTTTAGTCTGTGATGGTCTTTTAACCTGAGGTGGGTCTCTTGTAGGCAGCATATATGTGGGTCATATTTTCTTATCCATTCAGCTACTCTATGTCTTTTGATTGGAGCATTTAATCCATTTATGTTTAAGGTTATTATTGATAGGTACTTATTCATTGCCATTTTTGTACCAGAGTTCCTCTCTGTCTCTTTCCTTTCCTTGCTTTCCTTACAGCAGTCCTTTTAGCATGTCTTACGGAGCCTGTTTGGTGGAGGTTTATTCTTTTAGACTTCTTTTGTCTTGGAAGCTCTTTATTTGGACTTCTATCTTGATTGAGAGCCTTGCTAGGTAAGTAGCCTTGGTTGCAGGCCTCTGGTTCTCATTATTTGGAATATTTCTTGCCATTCGATTCTTGCTTGGGGTGTTTCCATTGAGAAGTCAGTAGCTAACCTGATTGGGGCTCCCTTGTATGTTACTTCCTTTTTCTCCCTGCTGCCTTTAAGATTCTCTCCTTGTCTTGGAATTTTGCCATTCTAATTATGATGTGTCTTGAAGTGGGCCTCTTTGGGTTACTCTTGAGTGAGACTCTCTGTGATTCCTGGATTTGTGTGACTTCTTCTCTCACAAATTAGGGAAGTATTCCATAATTACTTTTTCAAATAGGTTTCCTATTTCTTGCTCTTCTTCTTCTCTTTCTAGTATCCCTATTATATGGATATTATTAGGTTTCATATAGTCTTGCATTTCTCTTAATTCCTCTTCATTCTTTCTGAGCCTCTTATCCTTTTCTTATTCTTTCTGGGTGTCTTTTTCTACTTTGTCCTCCAGCTCACTGATCCAATCTTCTGCTTTATTGATCCTGCTTTTTATTCCTTCCACTGTGTTCTTCAGTTTAGAAATTGTATTTTTCATTTCCTCTTGGCCCTTGCTGATAGTTTCTATCTTCTTTTTTCCATTGATATAGTTTGCAGTGAGCTAATTGTAGTTCCCCTGTAGTTTCTGGTAGCTCATTGTGAGCTCATTGAAATTCCTGATAACCAGTGCTTTGAATTCAATAGCTGATAGCTGACTTGCCTCTGTTTCATCTAGCATTCTTTCTGATGCTTCCTCCTTTCCTTTTATTTGGGGATTGTTTCTTTGTCTTCCCATTGTTTGTGAGACTCTTCTTGTTAGCTTCATCTTCTAAAATTGATCATTTCTGGTTCCCTGGGTTTATGGTTCCAATTTCTATGGTAGAATACTTGTGAGATTCTGTGATGTAGTCTCCTTGATCCCCTAAGCTCACTGGTCTTGGGCTGTCCTATAAGTTGACTCTGTGTTTGTCTTTGGGTTTTTATTGTTTTTAGGTCTTTCTTTGGTGGGTCCTTCCCATTAGCTGGTTAACTGGTGGTCAGTCTGTCCACCACCTCTTATAAATTGTTTTGCTGGTGAGGGCGGGTTGTGTTGAAGCTAGTTCTTCTGTGTGTACAGGGTTTTGAGGATTCTCATTGCTCTTGTTCAGTAGTTTGTACTGAGTAGTTTCTCCACTATTTAATTGTATTTCCAGATAGGTCCTGGATTGAGGTTTGTGTGGTTTCCACTCCCTCCTTCACCTTTTTCTGTTGTTAGCTGTTGGCGGTTTTTTTGTTGTTGGGTTTCTTCTTTCAGTGAGTATTCTGGTGTTCACCACTTCCACCTCCTTTTCTTTTGTGATCACTTGGAGGGGAAGGCAAAATGGTTTAAGACAGCAGGAGAGTATTCCATTATATTTACAGTAGCAGCCAACAGAGAAGAGATAGGAAATAGAGATAGAGATAGAAATAGAAATAGAGAATAGAAATAGAGATAGAGATACATAGCCTTTGGCTATGTATAGTGTTAACCATGCTCTTCAACCCAACTAGACACATTTAAGAAAGGATGGAAAGAAGATAAGACCCTTGTTAGGGAATGAAGGATTGTGATTTGGATCTAGAAAACAGTGAGATTGTGGGAGGTCAGATTCTGAAGTAAAGTGAGAGTAAATGATAGTAAATAGGTGTAGTTTGTGAGAGAATAGAGTTTACCACTACAGTAATAGAGTTTAGGAAACTGTGAAGTGGGCTAAGATCCAGGAGGGGTGTTGTCAAGTATTTATCATTTTATGGAACAGATATTATTTGCAATAATATTATAGCAACAATCATATGACAGAATCTATGTGATTGATCTGAATAATATGAATAGGGGATATAGAACTTTAAGTAGTGTGCTAAAGGAACCCATGAGACATGAAGGATAGTAAATTAGCAATACACTGTGGAAGAGAGAACAGGGAAAACCTGTCAAGTGATACAATATAACCAGCCAATCAAAGAAGACTATACAGAAAGAAGAGGAATATAAAAATACCATTAAAGTAAAAGATGTAATAATAATGAAAAATAATACAAATATGCAATAACTTGTAGTTTCTCTTCAATAGCAAAGTAAAATTTGTCTCACTGTCTCAACTGTTGGGATGCCTCCTCTTTGGGTCCAACTCTGGTCCTTTCACAGTTCCAAGTTTTTTGTCTCAATTGTGGATATAAAAAAAGGCAGAAGGGAAGAAGAAGAGATAAAATTGGAAGGAAAGGAAGAAGGAATAAAACAAGAAAGAAGAGAAGATAGAAAAAAGGTTTTGAAAGATAAAACAATAATAAAAATAAAACATAAATAAAAGATTACTTAAAAAAAAACACCTCTTGTTGGTTGCAAAGAAGCCGAACTGGTTTTTCTGGTCTGGCTGGCTGCAGCAGGCTGGGTGGCCATTGTTGGGGCCTTTTTCCTTCCAGATGTATACTCAGCCAGTCTTGTGGGCACTCTCCCAAGAGCTAGTCTGGCCCCTCTCCACAGTGCCCCATGCAGGTGATCCAAGTCTTCTTCAGAGCACTCTTTCCAGGGATTATCACTGTGAGCTGGGGGATGGGCACTTGCGCCAGCCAGGCTGCCTCATTCCTGCAGGTTTGGATGTGAACCCTTCCCAGTGCTATGGGGGAACACAGGGCCTTCTGCACAATCTCGGGATGGCTGCCCGGTTGTCACAGGAGAATCCCCCAGACAGTTTTACTTTTTGAGAAATTTTTCCTACTCAAGCCTGCTGCTCAGTAGAGCCTGCTGCTCAATTCTTCAGCCAGACCAGTGACTATCAGTATCAGTGTGTGTCACTGCAGGACTCTCAATTCTCCCAAGCCAGCGACCACAGACTCCATGGGTGATCAGGGCCCTTGTGTGTTTGCCTCTTTGTCCTTATTCCCCTCTCTGCAACTTCAGGCAACCAGGTCTCTCCTGGTGCTGCTCAAACCCTGCTTGGCCAGGGAGGGAGGGAGCAGTTGACTTGACTCTCTCCAAGAACTCTGTGGCAGGCCTGAAGCTCCCAAAGAATCTGTGGTAGACCCGGCGCCAGGCACCGGATCTGAGGCGACTGCTGCCCCTTTCTCTGCTCTGGTCCCTGGGACCTTATTGTCCTGCAGCAGTTTCCTTATTGTCTGTTTTTTCATTGTCCACTACAATTTTGGTCTCTTATTTTTATATATGCTAGGGTACTGTTGGCTGTTTGCTCTGTTTCTCCATAGATCGGCCAGGTTTTTCTTCCGTGTGTAGGGGTTAGCGGAATCTGCTCCCTTTTATTCCGACACCATCTTCTAGTCTATTTCATTTTAAAATGTTGGTTTTCATCTAGTGTCATGAATTCAATGTAGTGGGTTTATAACAAAATTTATTTAGAAGTAGAATAAAGTAGAATGTTGCAGAATATTATGAAGTGAAACTGAGTATTTATGACCCCAATTTGAAAAATGCAGCATAATTCTTTAATGCTTCCTTAATAGAAACCCTGTTTCTTTCACTATACTTCTCCAAAGCCTCAGTCCTCATTGAAATCTGATACAGGAGTGCCAGGAGTGGTGAGAAACATGTAAGTAGATAAATTTGGGGAGCCAATACTTCTGGTATTCTGATAGATTTTCTGGCCAGATTGGATTCACTTAGCTATTTTTTCAATCCCTTAAAATTTATTTTTACCATGACCCACAGTGAAATAATGTTGGCATGCAAAGAATACAATAAGGCTCCTTAGTGTTCTGTAAAACTTTTATTTCAGTTGTGTGTCTGTGTTTGTATAAAACTCAGGCAAGTTGCTTATCCTTTGTGAACCTCAATTTTCTCACCTGTTAAGTGGGAATGCTAATATGTTCCTCATGATTATTTCTGGGATTAAATGTAGTAGTCCCTATAACAACACTTTCCCCAGTTCATGGCAGAGAGAAAACCCTCAGTAGATGCTGGCTTGCATTGTCAAGTGTTTTCTCCCATCCAGACTTGTCTCTCATCAGAATGCCTTGGTATGTAGAAAGAGTTAAGACTGACAACTTGTGATTTTTCTCAAATGGTTAGAAGATATTGGTCAATATTTCCTTTACAAAACATGTACTTCTTCTTCATTCATCACCTTAGGATAGGCAATAATATGTTTACTGTTTTCTTATTTAACTTACACATTTGTGCAGGGTATCTTTTATTCAAAAGTTTGTATGTCCACCAGCAGGAAAAAATTAGTGTGCATTAAGTTAGTTTATATGGTGCCATATAAATAAATGCTCAATAATCAAATTTAGATAATGGTGGTAATCACTGAAAATATACCAAGAATAGAAGATCTGATTCCATCCCATTATCACACCTAATTTGTAATGTTCTCTAAATCCTATCATTTGTGCCTTTTGGCAAATATATGCTTTTATGAAATATGTATTGAAGAAGAATTCTACACTTTTTGCAAGTTGTACTATAACTTACTCTTAAGTCATGAAGTTCCTTTTGTGTTTAGAACAGAACAAGTCCCATGGGATTTGGGCAAAGCATGAGGCACAGCACAACCTGGTGGAAAAGCACCTGCTCTGGTGCAGCCGCACCACCACTCAAAAGGCAGCTCTCCAGCCTCCCAGGGAGCTTTGTGCAAGCTAACCTCTAAAGAGACCATTTCCTCATACGTTGAATGGGCATAGATAGTCATGGGCCACTGTGTGAATTAAAGTTTGTAAAATATTTAGCACAGGACCTCATGAAGAATAAGCAGTTAAAGTATTTTTAACAAGAGAGCTTGAAGATACATACAACCGTGAGGGGGGCAGAGTTTAAGAAAGGAGGAACATTGCCTTTCCCTGATGCTCTGTTTTCTTCTTTATTCTAAACTGACCACTTTTGTCTCAACTTGCTTGCTAATTGGTGTTCAGCGAAGGCCTAAAATGGAGAGAACATAGAAACTCCACCAGTTATGAGCTGAGTGATCTGGGGAAGTTACTTAATTTCTCTGAGCCTCAGGTTTCTCATAATTAAATACTAAACCATGTTTACTTGTTGTGCAGATGAGAGCTGTGTATATAAATAAGATTTCATGATAACTGCCAAAAATAGTAGGTCCTCAATAAGTGCTAAATTTATGAAATTAATTATTCAGGCAATAAAAGCCATTGTCCCATTGTGCTTTATATAACACACTTGCTCTTTCTTTATCAGTCTGTCTTCCTATGGCAGAGACACACAATCCTCAGACCCTGAGGAAAACAACTAGAAGGTTTGCTTCTTCATAAAAAAATATGAAAATCTGAAGCACAGACCTTCGTCAACAACACAAAAAATAAGGCATTCACAAAGGTGGTAGGAGATATAATACTCGTTTGGTTAGATACCTGTGAAAAAAATATTTAATTCCCTTTGGTTTGAGCCTAATTAAAACTAAAATGTAGTTCCTGGTAGATAAGCATGACATTCTCAAATACTATCAAAGAATCAATTGTTGGCAAATTTGGGGCAGTTTCAAAACTTTTGTGGAGCTGCCTCTATAATTCATTTGGCTTGGCCAGAATTTAAAATACAGTAACATTTCTATTATCCATTGTTTATTTTCAAAATGTCATGGGTATTTTTATGGCATCTATTTTGATGGTACTGCCCCAGAGCAATGACTCCTCAGCTTCTTGGAGAGGAAGTTTTAGCTTTCCTTGATTGAACCTTTATTTTCTTTTTTATTCTTTTTAAAATTTATGGTATATATATGAACATTCCAACAACTTCAAACATGACAAGAAAAGTAACTGGTTTTGGAATCTATAAATTAATAATAACATATTTGTAAGTATATATAGACTATAAATTAAATTAAACCACATACATATATACCCACAGTGACTAACCATGACTAAGAAACAAAGATGTTCTTCGGCCCTCCATAACCTTGGTCTAGCTTTGGTTCCCTGTCCATAGAGTGGGCTCTCCCTGAGTTAGGCTCATGGATATTTGGTGCAGTTATGAGTTAATATCTACGGGACATTGTATCTGAGCAATTCAGTGAACAAGAGCCATGGAAGTGAAAGCCAACTTGTTTGCTATGAAATTCAGTTTGCTGCTAAATTTCCACTAATATGGAAGTTCTATTTATCTTTGTGTGTTTTCAGAAAAGTGATTGCACTATTCAAATGTACTGTTCGGTGGTCAATGACTATATTTTAATGAAATAGCCAGTTGTATTTTGAAATAAATAAGAATAACTTCCTAGACAGTGTGAAGACTTACTATCATTGTTATAGCTGTCATCATTCTGGTGACAATAACAGTGGCTTCTGAGACATATTGGAGAGTATAATTCTCAAATGTTCTATACAATACTAGGGACCCATTTCATGGAAGCCAATTAAAAATAAAGAGCAGCAGTAACTAGAACAACCAAAAGCTGATTGGTAAAGACTGAGTCTTGTAGCAAAACCACCACAAACATTGAGTGGATACAACTTATGTGACTCACAGAATAATTCCAAAGGAACTGAAGTTCAACTAACAGGTTTTTCTAACTCTATAAAGCCAGACATATTTTCAGCGGTTGAATTTATCTACATTGTGGCTGGGACAGTTAGCTGAGATACAGATACATCGATAAGCATCTGGTTAGGCCTTAGTTTTCTTCTCTATTTCTACTCTCTTTCCATGTGTGTTTTTGTATGGAAGAAGGCAAAGTTGATATTGCTTAAATAAATATTCATAAATTTACCAAAATAATCCAAATGTTCATGAAGCACCTAACATAAAATGTCTATTAAATGTCTGTGTATAATATAATCTTTATAATATATAAAATTATAGATCCCAGGGCCTTATATGAAAATATTTATCAATACCCTCTTTATTCTTCCTTTTCTTAATTGCAGTTAACTTCCATAGAAAATACTATGTTTCATGTATAAATGAAAAAATACCATGTCATTAGACTTGAAATCACCTACTAGCTTAGTACTTACATTGAAAGTTGGGAACCATATATATGTGATATAGGAATTTATATATCTGTAAAATGTGTAGGCAGAAAGACTCCTATAGAGTTGAAATTCAATGCTAGATGGTGTTTTTTAAAGCTGAAATTAGATTCTCTGCTTTGATTATTCCATTGTGGGCCCCCAGTTATATTTTAGTGCCCTTCA
Source organism: Sturnira hondurensis (assembly GCF_014824575.4). Taxonomy (NCBI): domain Eukaryota; kingdom Metazoa; phylum Chordata; class Mammalia; order Chiroptera; family Phyllostomidae; genus Sturnira; species Sturnira hondurensis. The sequence continues at coordinate 5,237,191 of NW_028081623.1, read as the reverse complement.
CCCTTTCCTCCTTTATTATTTATAACCTGCACTCTTTGAGCAATGACCAGTACTAATCTGTAACCTTCTGTCCTTCTGCCTGATTCGCTGCCTATTTTGAAACTCTAAGATTGAAGCATATATTCTGAGACTTTCTGTTAAAAGATACATTACATTTTTTCATATTTCTGAGTCTGAAATAAGAGTCAACCCTAGGTTTGTTTGTCTCATTCATTTTCAGCAGGCCAGCTTAAAAAATAAAAAATAGAAAGAGTCATGTCAGGATGCTGGGAAAGAGAGAGAAAGTAAGGGAATTATAAAGTAGCCACACTTTTATATTCATTATGTTTTAGTATGTCTCACAAGAACAAAAATATTCTTTTGCATATACTTTTATTAAAATATTTTTGCTTTGTTATCTTGATTGTTAGGTTAATGTATTGGGTCTTTTTTTGTTTCTGTTGCCTCTTTTTTTTTCTTTCTTTATCCACAGTAGCTTGACCCATATAATAATAAAATCAAAGAATAGAAATTTATTTGTACATGATGTACATTAAAAAGAAGTGGCATAAAGTGGGATTAGTGGCAAATTCCCTGAGGACCAAAGACTCCCACTGGTTCCAGTCTCCTGTATGATGCTTGCCCCTCCCACACAGCTAATGTCTGAAATGGGATCTATTGCTACTGGGAGCTTTTAATTTCTTTACATTGTTCAGGTCATTCTGATACGATGCAAAGTGACAGCTTCCATTACAGGCTGGCTCATTATCAGCTCTTACACCAGACAGCAAGGACACACATCTTTATCTGCAGGTTGGACCTAACCCTCCTTGCCATGTAAATTTAATTCGGCCTTAGCTAAGGTGTAAGGTGGAGTATTGTGGGCATGTATGCAAAGCACATCATATCCACAGGAATCAGGAAAAAGGAAAAATGGAGGCAAGACAGGGATTCCTCAGAATTCACAAACTGAAGAATTTACGTTTGGTTAAAATACACCACCTGGATGGTAAGAAAACTTCTGAGGAAGGTCTTTAAATATAAGCCGTGAAACCATTAAAGACCTAGAGGAGAGCATTGGCAAGAAAATCTCAGATGTTCCATGCAGCAATATTTTTACTGATACATCCCCTAGAGCAAGGGATATAAAGGAAAGAATAAACAAATGGGATCTCATCAAAAATAAAAGCTTCTGCATGGCTAAGGAAAACAGTATCAAGATAAAAAGAGAAGCAACAGCTTGGGAAAACATATTTGCCAATGATACCTCAGATAAGGGTTTAATCTCCAAAATATACAAAGAACTCACTCGACTCCACTCAAAGAAGACAAGCAACCCGATCAAAAAATGGGCAGAGGACTTGAACAGACATTTCTCCAAGGAGGACATACAGAGGATCCAGAGACACATGAAAAGATGCTCGGTATCACTAGCTATCAGAGAGATGCAAATTAAAACCACAATGAGATACCACTTAACACCAGTCAGAATGGTTATCATAAACACAGAAACAAACAACAAGTGCTGGAGAGGTTGTGGGGAAAAGGGGACCCTAGTTCACTGTTGGTGGGATTGCAGACTGGTACAACCACTATGGAAAATAGTATGGAATTTTCTAAGAAAACTAAAAATGAATGTGCCTTTTGACCCAGCAATTCCACTCTTGGGAGTATATCCTAAGAACCCTGAAACACCAATCCAAAAGAACCTATGCACCCCGATGTTCATAGCAGCACAATTCACGATAGCCAAGAGTTGGAAGCAACCTAGATGCCCATCGGTAAATGACTGGATCAAAAAACTATGGTACATTTACACAATGGAATTCTATGCTGCAGAAAGGAAGAAGGAACTACTACCCTTTGCAACATCATGGATGGAACTGGAAAGCATTATGCTGAGCGAAATAAGCCAGGCGGTGAAAGACAAATATCATATGATCTCACCGTTAACAGGAATCTAAACAAACCAAACAAGCAAGCAAAATATGACCAATGACACTCAAATATGGAACAGGCTGACAGTGTCCAGAAGGGAGAGTGGAGAAAATCATAGGGGAAAAGGGAATGGACTCACATGAACAAGTATAAAGGACACGTGGACAATAACTAAGGGTGTGGGGTGGAAAGAGGAGGGAGGCGGGGAGCATGGGGTGGGGGGCGGGCAGGGTTGGGAATATAAGACAGAAACCTGTACTTGAACAAGAATTAAATAAAAAAAATATATTAAATAAAAATTTTAAAAAAAACTTCTGAGGAAGGTGAAGGCAAATTTAAAGTATGGATCTGGAAATGAATGCAAGGTGATTCTCATTTAAGTCTACTGTTGACTGTCGTATTTGGCCGTGAGCACTCAGGCATTTACTAGGATACTGAATCAGCTCATGCCAGTTAAGTATTGTTGTGAGTTTTGTTTTCTTTCAGAAATTGCTATGTGAACTATGGCATGGTTTATGGATTCCTTTGTTTAGAAATAAAAGTTAGCACATCTGGCCTAGGTGTTTCATAAATAGGCCTCAGTAAACAACTCAAAGACAACCTAACTTCTAAGTATTTTGGTGATCCAGTCCCCTTCACCTGACAGGTAACATAGGACACTGCATATGAGGAATTGGAAATTGACTGTGTGTATGATTTTTAAAATGTACACAGAGATACACATAATTTGTAATTTATATCAAGATATAATTATATGCAAGGTGCTCATTAGTATTGAGTGGAGGTAGGGTAAGTTAGCTCAGTGGGCTAAAGAAACAGATGAAGGACTTAAAAATCTAGGTGAAATATATGTTAAATATTCTTTATTAGCACTATCCAGTAGAAATTTAATATGAGCCACTTTGTAATTTAAAATTTTCTAGTAACCACATTTAAAAAGTAAAAAGAAATAGGTAAAGTCAATTTTCATAATATATTTTATAAAATCTAATATATAAAATGTTATCATTACAGCATACAAGTTAAAATTATTTATGAGATAAAATAAAATTATAGAGATTGTTTACATTCTTCTTTTTTTGTTTTTAGTCTTTGAAATCCAGTATGTACTTTATACTTACAGCACATCTCAGTCAGATTTGGCACATATTGAGTGTTCAATAGCTACAAGTGGCTCATGGCTGCTGTAATGGGCAACATAGTTTTAGACAGATATAGTAACTCATAAAAAGCTCTGGTTCTTTACCAAAATGTGGCTATTTAAGAAATAATGAAAAGAGATTGTTTTAGTCTGTTCAGGCAGCTATAACAACACCACAGAATGCATGGCTTACAAAAACCAACAGAAATTTTATTTGTCACAGTTCTTGGAAGTCCAATTCAGGTTGCCAGCTAGCATGGTTGGATTCTCATGAAGGCATGCTTCCAGTTTTCTCATTAACAAATTCTCACTGTATCTTAATGTGGTGGAAGGGGCATGGGCTCTCTGCATTCTCTTTTATAGAAACATTAATCTTATTAATGAGGACTCTACTCTCATGACCTAAGTACCTCCTAAATGCCCTAACTTCTAATATCATCACATTGGGCATTAGGATTTTAACATATGAATTTTGACAGGACCCAAACATTCAGACCATAGTAGGAATTTTGATAGCATTGTGGCTTAGGGAAGCAAAAGTCAACCACTTATTTATCAAACCAATATTCAGGGCCTAAAATGTATTAGGTGTAGAGGGAATGTAAGTCATGTGTCTTCTAAGAAATGAGCACAATGTATAGAAGGGACAAGACCAATGAGGTCTCTTCAATCATGGGGCTGACAGTGCAGTAGGGAGTACAGAAAGAGAGAGATAAATGGTTATGTAATCCATCAGATGGAGACAAAGGCTGTGAAGAAAAATAGAGCAAGATGGAGAACTGGAAAGTTATGGTGGTGCTATGATAGACAAGAGAATATCTGATAGTAGAACACTTGAGCTGAGATCTAAATGAAGTGAGACATTGGGTAATGTGGATTTCTGAAGAAAGAGTATTTCAGGGAGCAGCTGCAAAGGTCCTGAGGCGGGGAAGTAATTTTATCCGGTCCTGTAGGCCACTATAAGGACTCTAGCTATAATTTACTCTAAATAAGATGGAAAGCTACTGGAAAGTTTTAAGCCAAGGCATGAAAAGATCTATCTAGATTCTCCATGGAGAATAGACAATTTAAACAATATTATTTGTATGTATTTGCATTTATATTTTAATTTATTTGTATTCATTAATTTCCCTTTTAACCATACGATCTCTTCAAGATTAAATTAAATATGAAGCAGAATTAAATTTCTAAACTCTACTCAGACAATGGTTTTATTAATCAAGCAATGGTAAGATCTGCCTCCCAAATATAGAAAAGCTGAATTTTAGACATAAATTGCATGTTAGGGCTAGTGCTGAGATTAAGCAGCTAATCTGAACATTAGCAAAAATTTGGATATGTGGATAATATAACTAAGTGGGTAATTAAATATAAAATTTTAAGTATAGATATATATATATATATTTTTCAATGTGTGGTTGCCTCTCACATGGTCCCCACTGGGGTGACTGGCCTGCCACCTAGTCATATGCCCTGACCAGGAATCAAACCAGAGCCCCTTGATTTATAGCCCACACTCAACCCACTGAGCTATACCAGCCAGGGCTAAATATATTTTATTGATTATGCTACTACAGTTGTCCCCTGTTTCTTTCTCCCCCTTTTCCCTCTCTGTCCTGTACACTCCCTTCTACCAGCATTACTCCCTCTTAGTTCATGTTCATGGGTCACACATATAAGTTCTCTGGCTTCTCCATTTCTTATACTATTAACTTCCACCTGTTTATTGTATACCTACCATTTATGCTTATTCCCTCTACCTTTCCCCCCTTCTCTCTCCATCCCTCCCCACTGATAATGCTCCATGCAATCTCCATTTCTGTGATTCTGTTCATGTTCTAATTATTTGTTTAGTCTGTGTTTTCTTTGTTTTTTTTTTTCCAGGTTTGGTTGTTGATAGTTGTGAGTTTGTTGTCATTTTATTGTCTATAGTTTTGGTCTTCTTCTTTTTCCTAGATAAATCCCTTTAACATTTCATATAATAAGGGCTTGGTGATGATGAATTCCTTTAATTTTACCTTCCCCAAGAAGCACTTTATCTGCCCTTCCAGTCTAAAGGATAGCTTTGCTGGATAGAGTAACCTTGGATGTCGGTCTTTGCCTTTCATGACTTGGAATACTTTTTTCCAGACGCTTCTTGCCTATAAGGTCTCTTTTGAGAAATCAACTGATAAGTCTTCTGGGAACTTTGTAAGTAACTGTCTCCTTTTCCCTTGCTGCTTTTAAGATTCTCTCCTATATTTGATCTTGGGTAGCTTAATTATGATGTGCCTTAGTGTATACTTCCTTGGGTCTAACTTCTTTGGGACTCTCTGAGCTTCCTGGACTTCTTCCTTTGCCAGGCTGGGAAAGTCTACTTCCTTTGCCAGGCTGGGAAAATTCTCCTTCAATATTTTTTCAAATAAGTTTTCAATTTTTCACTCTTCCTCTTCTCCTTCTGGCACCCCTATGATTCAGACGTTGGAATGTTTAAAGTTGTCCTGGAGGTTTCCAAGCTTCTCCTCACTTTTTTGAATTCTTGTTTCTTCATTCTCTTCTGGTTAACTGTCTATTTCTTCCTTCTGTTCCAAATCATTGATTTGAGTCCTGGTTTCCTCCCTTTCAGTTTTGGTTTCCTGTACATTTTCCTTTATTTCACCTTTCATAGCCTTCACTTTTTCCTTTATTTTGCAACCATACTCAACTATTTCTGTGAGCATCCTGATTACCAGTGTTTTAAACTGTGCATTTGATGGGTTGGCTAGCTCTTCATCTCTTAGTTCTATTTTGCGGATTTTAATCTATTCTTTCACTTGGGTCATATTTCTTTATCTCAACACATTATGTTGTAAGGGGCAGATCCTTAGGAATTCACCAGAGCAAGGTGACCTACATGCATTGCTATGTCACAGTTGGTGCTGGAAGTGGATGAGGGATCAGAGAAGGAACAATGATGCTTTCTGGGCTTTCAGTCACTTCCTCTGTTACCCACAAGCAAATTGGCTCTTTTGGTGCTGATTCCTGAGTGGGTGGGTTTGTGTATGTTCTGGGACCCTGTGGGTCTCTCCAATGACCTCTTCTGTGAGGCTGGGAGTTCCTCCTGCCTCCTCAACCACCTCAGGATTTTGTTGCCAGAGGTTGTGAGGTTTTATTTCTCTGTGCTGGAACCCTGGGTTGCATTATGTGTCTTGCACCCGATTTGTTCCTCCCAGTTTATCTGCATGCAAATGTGGGACTGCCAACTACTGTCTCACCTGCCCAGTCCTCCAACCTCCACCTTGCTGTGCATCCTCCCCACCCCAGCCTCCCATCTCCCCCACTCTTACCAGTATGAATTAATGTTTCTTCTTTAACTCCTTGATTGTTGGAATTCCCTACAGTTTGATTTTCTGACAGTTCTTGTTATTTTTTATTTTTAAATTTGTTGTCTTTTTTTTGGTTGTGTGAGGTGGCAAATTGTATCTACCTATGCCTCCATCTTGGCCAGACAGGTAATTACATATAAATTAACAAATAATTACATATAAGATATATACACATGTACACTATATGTGTATATTAATTTGATGATTATTAATGGGAAATATTTCTGCATAAAGACTGCATGTTTGGACATTTTGGTCTGTAAATATAAGATTCTAGTATGCTGTCAGTCTTCACACAAAATTCTGATTATCATCAGTGAAAAATGTGCACAGGATAAAATTGATGGTATTTTATTCTTATTCAACATGTGTATCACTAGGAAACAAGAAAGAAGACCAAAGGTATCTAGTTACTTGGATCTATGATCACCATGCGTTCAGGCAGCCTGGCAGCCAGATATAAGCCATTTCTTATCTCCTATTAGAATCAAAAGTTTTTCTTGCTTTCTGATTTAAGTCTTCTGTGGAGTGAAGAAAGTACATTTACCTCTGAAAAGGAATTTAACTGAAATTCTGTGGGAGAATATTGAACTCTAAGAACAAATCTCTTGCCAGCATCCTTATTTAGTAAAAGACTCTCTAACTGCAGTTAGGATAAAATCCAGGATAAGGATAAAAGTAGATATTGCTTTTGGAATATCATGATGAAAATAAACATATCTGAAAAGACATGAATGCCCCTCAGGACTTTAGACTGAATGATTCAAGCAGGAGACTCTTTATCTTGATCATTGGTCATTTCTTAGTGTGGTCAGGAAAATTGTTTTTAAGTTGTTCCTAGATTCTGTTCTTAGAACAGCTTTCTCCTTGGGAACATCAAGATTTAATAACACCAAAGAAGTAAGTTAGAATCCCAGGCTCTACGAGAGTAGGAACGGTGTCTACCTTGTTCACCATTGCATTCTAATTGTCCAGAAAAGTGCTTAGCATACAATAGATGCTCTCTGAATACCAGCTGGATGAAATTTGACCTGCATTGACTTAAACATAAAACATTCTTTGGGAAAACCTTTATAGCTAGATTCCTCTACCCCACACGTCCTCTCAGCTTTGACAGTGGACTTAATATACAATTTGATTTGAAAGTAATGGACATTCATTGTGATTAAATGTTCTTACATGTTATTTTTTACATAATTTGAGGGATTTTTAGAAAACTGGGTGTGTTGCCACCCTTCAAGGCCAGGCAGGTTCATGGTATTAGTGCAGATGGAAAAATATTCACGGAGCTGTTGGGATGTCTGCCATGCCTTTATTCATGGTGGGCAAGCCACGCACGCTGCAAGCTGCATGTCCATCTGCATGTCTCATGTTGTGGCCCCTGCTCCCCAATGCGGCACCCATTATGGCACCTGCCCCCTTGCGTGTCTCTCATCATCATCACCCCCAAGAGGGAGTCCCTACCTGTTTAAGTACTAGAGGGGAATAAAGCCAGCAAGATGTAAGAACATTACATAACATAACATAATTCTATGCATGTGAGCCCTCTTTATGTTATGGGAATAATTTGCCAGACCCAGTCTCAAGGCTATGGCAGCACCATTTCCCTTAGCTACCCAGACACCTGGGTGAGGAAGCCAGACTGCCTCCACTTACCCTACCCCAGGTAATAATTCAAACTTTAAATAGAATTATTATAATTATTTAAAATATTTTCACAGCATAGACTCTAGTAAAATATTATATAAAAACGAAAGAAAGGTGTATGTGTTTGTTTATGTGCATGTACACATGTTTTAATGCCTTTTCCTTTCTGTAAAATCTTTTTTATTAACTGGGAAAATGACATTTCATATAGACAAACAAAACAAAACAAATAAGGTAATCAATTTCAAATAACTTTCCATATCCTGAAAACCAAGAAAACACTACACGTATAGAACAGGTGACCTGAGTTTTTCCTTAAGAATTTTACTTTTTAAAAATAGGATGCCTGATGTAGGAAGACAGAGGCCAAGCTATTTGGCATTGTTGACAATGTATGGAACTGCATCGCAGCTGTAAAAAATTCACTTAAGAGAAGTTATGTAGGTACAGCCAACATGCTGAGCTAAGCATACTATGGTTTGGAATTTTCTGATTTAAAGTGTTTCCTTATCTCTCCACATAAAAGTAAAAATGAAACTCATACAGAAAATTAGAGAATCTTTCATAGATTTTTTTTTTTATTTTTCTCATAGATTGCTTTTTAGAAGAAAGTCTCCAGATATTTGTGGGAAAGGCACTTAATCACAATGAAGTTTATTATTCACAAAAACAACAACAAAAGAGATTATTTTTTCAAAGAGGAATAAAATAATCCATTGAAAAACAATCTGTCCTGGACCATGTCCTAAAATGCTTCTGAATTTTTAAATGCTAAGTGGGGTTTGGATGAGATTGCCAGTCACCAAAAATTAACAAGTGATATCTTAAAAGGCATGATTTAATTAGATGGACACACTCGAGATTTTGTTTCTCTCAGCATTTGGGAGGAATTGGGCCCATCAGTGCTCCCACCTGCTGCCCAGCGCACTGGCTGCAAGTGTTGTTACTGTGGCTCCCACTGCAGGTGAACCACTTTCACAGTCCAGAAAGCATGACATTCCCCGTTACCAGTGGGAGGAAGGGCTAATTGAGAAGTGTGTATAAAGGCTGTAATGAGTAGCATTTACATGTATTGATTAGAAGCAGGGCCACCGTTTCTCATTTATCACCACCAGCAGCTGTGAAATTTTCCTCACGTCGATTGGCACAGCTTATATTCCTGTTCCTCTAGTTCTTTATTGCTTTTTTCCCCTTCCCCTTCTGAACTGGAGTGCTGATCCACCAGCTGGAGTGGCCTGGTAATTACTCCAGCTCCTGTACCAGCTGCCACAATTGCCAAACCGCTGGAGTGAAAAATTCCATCCCACATTTCCAATTTTTTACATTACCATTGCATAATCATATTTGACGAATAATTAACCTGCGTTAATACTTAAGGGAGCAATTTGCAAGTAAATTGATAAGCTGAGGGCTGTAAAGGCCCATAAGGGCTGAAGACTTGGTAGTGGTGTGCTGCTTCTGCTTTGGCCTGCTGCATTCAAGGAAGTATTCATTCTGACCACCTGAACTGACCAAAACTCTCAGCTTCAACAACAGCCCTTGACTGTGACTTGGTAAGAGGAGAGACTCTAAATTTAAGGTCACCTTGAATTCTGGGGAGCTCCTTTTTCTTAGAGGGCTACCCTCACTGCCCATGTCCTGGATGTGGAATAGGTATTTTAAGTGCCATATGCCCATTTTGTAAAATATTCTGACTCCAGAGATAGTGGGTTAGTGTTTAAGACATTACTAACTTTATGATGGAGAGGCTCTTTTGCCTGGATGGAGAGTGATGTGCTTCACCTTTGTAAAAGTGACAGCCACTTTGGAAGTAAAGGAGAGATGCGTGTGTGAATGCATGACAGAGAACGCATGGTGGAGTAGTCAACAATAACCATATTTCTAGATCAAATAATTTGGCTGGCCATTTTGGAGAACTATTCATAAGACTAAACTAATAGAAGAGCATCAAAATTTAACTATTTGCATTCAAAGTGTTCATAACCCTATTTTTTGTGAACCATTGGGATATTGAATGTTTTTCAGTTGCTTAATTCTAGTATCTCTTGATTTCTTATCTCTTCATTTGTTCATTTTGGGCCATCCTGTCTTTCAAGGATAATCAAAGGATAAGAGATGACCCTGTGATTTCAGAAATAATATTTATGTCATGTGGTTGGGCTTTGACTGTGAGCTGAGTATTCTAAAGTGGAATCAGTATGCATAAGCTACACACAGGAAGTCAGTGCTCAGTGTTTGTCACTGTGTGAGTCTTTGCATGGAAAAGCAGTTCCTTTCAGACTCAACTGTAGCACTAAATGAAATCAATGGCCAAACAATCTAGCACAATTGGTCACATATTGATAGAATTAAACACTGCTGTTAACACGACTTGTCATTGATCAAACAAACATGGAATTCAGGGTAAAAGTAGCTGAAACCTTTAGACTTTGTGTTTATGGGGAAAGGGAAAGAGAAATGAGAACTGTTTTGCTCCATCTACTTAAAATATGATTTTTGTTTTCTCTAGTCACTATGCTTCCCTCTGGAACACATTTCCAGGACCTTGACTTTTTTTCTATTGGTGACATGAAAGAGGGAACTAGAAGTAGCTCATTCAAATTTTCAGATGTGTTACACTCAAGGAACATTTCTCAATGACCTCTTTGACAGAAGTCATAGATTCCTGTGGGTGACAATTCAAGTCAACCCAGTTCATAACCACATTCTACTATATCCCACATCTCTACCTATAAACAGGAATCTGCCTGACGAACACAAATTCTGAGAGTATTTTTCTTTATTTGCATGTAGTCAGATAATATTGCAAGCTACTGTGGTGAGAAGAACAAGGCTATATTTTTCTGCTTTGCCTCTGAGCATTATAGTCAGCTGTTTGGTGGACTCTATCTGACAAAGCACACATACGACTAATAAGAGAATGTCCTGGAAGACCAAGTCAACTGCTGTGTGTAGCCTGTGTGCATGGTTTGCCACAAGGACCCACATCAATTGCTGTGATTTCTGAAGGGCTGTATAAGAGGGAGCAGGACTGTGTCAGTGCCTGCCATGAATAAAGTCAAGAGAGGGATGGAATATGTTTGAAAGAGTGATCTCTTTCCTTATTGTGTTTCAAAATGATTGAGGGTACATTGGTGAATATATGCAAGGATTTGAAAATGGAATAAAATGATTGTGCGTGCATTGGTGAATGTATGCAAGGATTCGAATATGGAATATTTTTCTCCATTGTGTTTAGTTTAGTTTAGTTTGCTCAAAGCACTTCCATGGTCTATAATCACCTTACGCATTTAATTGTCTTCCTGAATAGAATGCATACTCTATGAGTACAATAGCACTGTCTGACCTTATATCAACTTAAAGCATAGCTGGGGTGGAGTAATAGCCTGTGGTTTGGTAGATTGTGCTGTGCACTGCACAACTCCGGGGGTGATATTCATATAGAATACAGTGTACAAACTATGTAAGTTGTACATGGCATCACTAAGAAGCTAGAATATAGGAGATAATAAATATTTTTGAAATGAATGAATACATTTTTATGTTATTGTGGACAGATAAATTACCATATCCTTTATTAAATAATAAAACAATAAATAACTATAAAGCAGTGGTTCTTTAACATGCATGAGAATCATCTGCTAAAATACAAATTGAAAACATGGATTGCTGATCCTCACTCTCAGGGTCCATGATCTGGAGCAGGGCCCAAGATACATTTTAATTTCCCCAGGCGATGCTAACACTGCTGAGAACCATTGCTCTAAGGCCCCACAGATGATAATGGTGATAAGATGATGGCAATGACAATTCCTCTCTCTCCTTCTTCATTTTATCTTTCATATTGGAACTCTAGAGTTATTTTATTAAAGAACTGATTGAATCTAAACTTTAGCACTGCTACAAACTTTTGGTGATGCTTGTGTCTACAGTGTAGCACAAAGTCCAAATCCTTCCAGATAGCTCCATAGTGCTTAGAGCTATCTGCCCTCTTTGAGGGCACCAGCCATTTTCCTCTACACCACCCAAGCTCTAGATCCAGGCACAGGAGAATTATGAATCAGAATCACCCATGGAGCTCTTCCAAAATGCAGATGCCTGGGTCCTCTTCTGGAGATTCTGCTTTAAGTAGGTCCTGGGTGAGTTCTGCCTTTAAAAAATGCTTCACAAATGATTCTTACATAGTGTATTCTGATATGCACCAAATTATCGACTTACAGGATATGGGCAAGGTTTTAGTCAAAGGTGAATTCTTAATTCAAAAATTTTCATAACAAAAGAATGAGTAAAAATAAGTGAAATAGGCAATATCTTAAGTTGTGAAGAAAACAAAAAAAGAAAATTTATAAATTGATTTAAAAATTATGACAGAAGTATTCAGTGAATTGGAAAACTAAAAAAAAAAAAGAAAGAAAAATGAAATACAAGCAAAAGATCTTGAAGAAACTAATAAGTCACAAGGTTCTGATGAGTACATTAAGGAGTAGATGCCCCCAAATTTGAAAAGTGATAAAATGGATAATTTTACGGGTTAGCAATTATGAACATTAACTCAAGAACTCTAAAAATACCAGATATATTCTATTAACTCAATAAATATTTATCAAGTACTTACCAGGCACTCTCCTAGGGAGTGAACAGAACAGAAAAAATCCTAGCCTGTGTGAACTTTATTGTTTATGAACCCTAGTATCACACTCTGATAACATATGTAGAGGACAATAGACCAATTACACATACAAATAAAGATAGGACAATGTAAGTAAAAGACCAGGAAAGTATGTTGTACAGTACATTAAGTATGGACTAATCATCCATACTTACTTCAGTATTATAATGATAATTTAATGCATTAATATAATGCATCAGATCAATATGTCTACTAATTAAAAGAATGTCCATCTCAGTAGATACTGAAAATGTATTCAATTAAATTAAATAGCCCTACCTGATAGGAAATTCCTTGGAACACTAAGAATTGAAGGATATTTCCTTATCCTGATAAAGGGTATCTGAAACCAAGAGCCAATATCATACTTCATGGAAAGACAGTGGAGGCATTTTCATTTAAATCTGAGACAAGAGATGAATTCTTACTGTCACTGTTGTTATTTAGCATTGCCTGAAAGTTCAGGAAAATACAATAAACCATGACAACAACAAGAATAACTATAGGACAAGAGTTAAAATTATGGTTATATTATGACAGCATAATTAGACACATCTAGGAAATCCAAAGCAACAACTAAATAATGTTTTGAATTAATAAGCAAGTTCATCAAAAGTGAATGGCTTCAGAATAACCCCATAAGGATCAGTGACACTTCTATATAACAGCAATAAATATGTTAGAAGATATAATGACAACTAAAACTATGAATTTTCAAGAAACATATGACATCTATATGAAGAAAACTGCAAAATTTTATTGAGCAATATAAAAGAAAATATGAATGAATGGTAGTGTATATTATATTTTTAGATGGAAATACTGTAAAATAAAATGATCTTTTCACCTAATTAAAATTTTTCATATAATTCCAATAAACAATCCACATGGGATTATCTGGTTGGCTTGACAAAATGTAAATATAAAAGAATAAAAAATTTAAAAACCAAGAAAATTTTGGAAAGTAAGTGATGGGGACAATGGAGTGGGACTTGACCTACTAGATACTAAAATGTGTTATAATGATATATGCACTGTAACAGAAAGGTACCGTTTTGAGAAATAAAGGTCAAATCAAAGAACAGTTGGAGATAACCTCTGAGACAGATCCTAAGGTATGTTAATGTTCCAGACAGTGTGCCAAATTCTGGGGCTAGAAAAGAATCAACATGTTGAAGAACTGAAGTAATGTGGCTGGGATGTAAATAAGTTCAGTACACTTTGGAACAAACTTTTTAAGAAAACAGTTTTTATATGCTTTTAAAATATGCAGTTTTAAATATAAGAATAAAAGCATTTGATCCATTTATTCTTCCTGAAAGAATCCTAGATGTGAATAGGCTAGAGGTGTTCTTTGTGGCATTGTTAATAGCAGCTCTGAAGCTCAAAACCTGCAGTGAATGCAGTGAATACAATGAATGCATAAATAAGTGGAACAACACATAGATATTCTCTCTCTCTCTCTAAAAAAAAAACCAATCAATAATTTTTTATAAACTAGGATCCTATATTCACCATACAATCCCATCTTTAATCAATATGTACACATGTCATAAAATATATTAAATTGTGATTATATTAAATTGTGATATATCCTAGAAGTAATCACTTCTAGGATATTTGCTTTGTACATTTTTATGCTTATGAAAACATTTAATTTTTTAAATATTTAGTTAATTATCACAAATATAAACATAAAATAAACATTAAAAGCTTCATTTCATGTCCAGCTCAAATATCACCTCTTCCATGAATTCTTCACAGCTTTCCCAATCAAAATTAATCTCTCCCCTTTAGAGCTCCCATAAAATCCATGTATCTCTTCACAATTTTATATAAAACACTACTGAGTGAAGTTCAGTTAAATGTATGCATATTGATCTCCTCTGTTCAGTGCTAAGCTTCTCTGGATTGCATGCTTTAACTAAAGATTTTTCTGTGAAGAACATTATAAACCCTTGAAGAGAGATATCAGCAAGCATATGGTCATGTGAAGAGATGCTACAACTAACATGGGGGATGAGGAACATGAATGCAAAGTTGGGTATTTCAACAAATGCATGTCTTCATGTGTATACAAGAGTTGGGGGTTTATAACATTTTTATATTAATTTAAGTGGTGGTACTTTTCTAGACACTTTGTTGAATGTAAGAAAACAATATAGTTAGAAACAAGACACTTAGCCTTGGGAAAATTAACTCCTATAAACCTATTTCCTCATCTGTAAAAATGGAAAGTGCACTATTACTTACTTACTCATGAGTGGTGGTGAAAATTAAATAAGATGAAGCAAGTTTAAAGGCAAAATGCCTGGCTCGTGATGAGTCTATTATATAACAAACATTATCACTTAGGATGATTTATTATTTATGATAGCCTAACTGGAACATCCTCATCTTTCCACTTCACATCATGAAGTCAAAGTTTTAAAATCTCCTCTGCCTCCTCTTGCTCCAGCCCAGTAAACTATCACTTAATCAGCTGTCTGGAAAGGGAGCAATTATTCACTGCAGGGCAAACTTCATGGCATGAGACTTGTGCATTTACAAAGGCACCAAAGGACTCACGCTTGGCTTAATGCTCCCCTGTCACCATCTTGGAATTTTTGATAATTTTGAACAAGGGTCCCCACATTTTCATTTTGTATTAGCTCCCCATAACTTGTGTAGCCAGCCCTGTTCAGTAAGTTCTCCCATCTTACTGATTCCATAGCCATCAATAAATGGTTATGCTCACCAACGGACTGTTATTGTTCCTAGATTATAGATTTGAGAAAAAGTCTTTGCCTTAGACAGGCAGTCCCTCGAGAGAAGGGTTTAGGGGATATTTCAATGCTGATGCTGATCATGAGTCCAGGTTTAGATCTGTTCTGCTCATGCTGTCTGCTGCCTGAGTTATTTTGTAAGAGTAACCACTAGTCTTTTGCTGTTTGTTTTCTCTTATTTTTAATTCATTAAAAGCCACACTGCTCTTGCTTTTGGTGGCATTCATTGCTTTTTAATCCTCATTCTCTGGACAATGTTCTACCATCATTTCCACTCAAATCCTTCTTCCCAAGCAATCTCCATTTCAGAATCTAGGCTGGGAAGGGTTTCTGAGGAAGTGACCTCCAGTGCAAACAGAAGAAAGAGGGTTTCCTTGGATCAAGTTAGACTGAAGAATGGCCCTTGAGTGCTTCTGAATACAGGAGAGTAGACAGTAGGGATGCAGCATATGTTCCTAGCATGCTCTGTGAGTTGTCACTTGTAGATTTACCAGTTTATTCAGGTTGTCTCTTCAGTAAAGATACCTGAGTCTGGCTTGGGTTTAATGGCTGTCTGTATATAGGAAAGCCTCAAGAACAACCACTAGCTAGGCTATTTGAACTTGGGTTGAAAATCGGAGGTCATTGCTGTTTTTGTGGACGCTGAATATTCACAACAGATTTTAGACCAGGAAAACTATTTGAGACAGAGTCAGAGGCCTAATAATGTTATTTAGGTTGCCATGAAGTCCACTCTCTAAGCCTAAGTTTTCTTATATATAAAGGATGACATTTTTTTCTTACCCTTCTTTACATCATAGGACTGTTTGAGGATCAGATACGATGGGGAAAAGCCCTTTATCAACTGCAGAGCACTGCAAATGTATAAGAGCCATACTCCTGTTTTTACCAATCTAGGCACAGAATCAAAGTTTATTTATGTTTTCCATTTTGGTGTCCATTCATCTCCTGAGTTTGAGTTGACAGGAGCCCTTGGCAGAATAAATAGCGTATGCTAAGGGCTAGAAGCTAAATAGAACAATTTGCTTGGGAAACTACAAAGCGTTCCAGAATGGCTGTAGAGAAAGTAGAATGGGAGACCTAGGGAGGAGTTGCAGGTGGGGAAGGCAAGAGATTGCATTGGTTTCCTATGGCTGCTCTGACAAACTATCACAAACCAGGTAGCTTAACAGAAATAAACAGAGATTTACTTTCTCACAGTTCTGGAGGGCAGAAGTCTGAAATTGCAGGGTCAGCAGGCTTCCGTTCCCACTGGGGGCTCTAGGGGAGAATTTGTTCCCTTCCTCATTTTTTCCTTTCCCATTCCTTCCCTTTCTGGTGGTTACTGGCATTCTTTGTCCTGTGACTGCATCACTCTAATCTCTGCTTCTGTGATTGTATTTCCTCCTCTCTGTGTGGTCAAATCTCCCTCTGCTCCTCCTTAAGGACACTTGTGGTTGCATTTAGGGCTCACCTAGATAATCCAGGATAGTCTCCCCAGTTTGGGATCCTTAATTTCATCATATCTGCAAAGACTTTTCTTGCCATTTAAGATGACACTCAAAGGTTCCCACGGTTAGGAAGTACATACATTTGAGAAGCCATTATTCTGCCTACCACAGGAAGGGAGATGGAAGGGTATTGAAAGAACGTAAGCCTTGCTCAGGAGTTTGAAATTTAACTAGAATTCAGTGGGGAGTCATTGGAGGCTTGTGCAGGTTTGCAGAGAAGGGCCAGTGATCTGGAGCAGAGGTCAGGAACCCAGCTACAAGACTGCTGAAGGCCAGGTAGACATGCCAAGCCCTGGAGTAACCTTTGAGCTCCTTCCCCAGACTCTGGAGAGTGTGTTTCCTTTGGCCAATATTACAGTCATAAATTATTCTGAGGGATTCCTAGGCCACCATGTGCTCTGACCTAATTCACAGCAGAAGCTTCAACTGTTAGGTAAAACATTCAAGAGGCTGTATTCTTCCATGTGGTGCACCTGGTCTCATGTTCTCTTTCTTTCACAAGGAAAGGATTGAGAACACACACAAGCTGACCATTACCACTGAATATCTCCTTTGTCAAGAATAGTTCTAGCTTAATTAGTAATGAGGTCTGATAAAGCAACTTGGTTGGGATTTCAGAAAGCAATTGGAAGGAGTTTGGGGAAAATGATCTGTCCCTCTCTCTATGGGCAAAGTTTATCCTGTTCTTATGATTTTCCCAAATCCCAACTCACGCCCAGACATCTAAAACTCCCTTAGTTTGGGATGTAGAACAAGAGAAGGCCTTGTCACATTCCTTATATGTCTTAAACAGAATTAGAGAGATCTTTAGTGCTATATATCTATCCTTAATATGCATCCCTCAGTTCTGAAAACAAGTAAAAATAAAATACTGTGTCTTTTATAATCTTCACCTGAGATATGTTTTTATTGATTTTAGAGAGAGATGAAGGGAGGGAGAGAGAGAGAGAGATACATCCATGTGAGAGAGAAACATTGATTGGTTACCTCCCAGATACACCCTGACTAGAGATCGAACATGCAACCTAGGGATATGCCTTGACCAGGGATCAAACCTGCAACCTTCTGGTGTATGGGTTGACATTCCAACCAACTGAGCCACCAGGCCAGGGTGAAATACTGCAGTCTTAAATTCCATTTCAGTCCCACAATGAATTATCAATAATAACTAAAATGAATATTTGGGTTGTTAGAAAAAATATATTTATAGATGGAGATTTTGGAGTTTCATAAGACTGAACAAAATATTTAAAATGTTGATACACCAAACCAAACCTCTCTGTCTTAATAAAATACCACAGCATCTTACAATATACATAGCTCAGCCCTTTATTGTCTTTTGTGAAAGTCAGTGGTATAAGCTGGAGCTTTGGGGCCTGCCCCAATAGCCAGCAGCTTAAACTCTGCCTTTGCAGAGAGCTAGTGTTCTATTCATACTTCTCAGAACATTCTATGGGAGCCAGCAGAAGAGACTGTTCATGTCATTTGTTATCTTGTGTGTAGGGCAGTAGAGGTGGGTAATGAACTGCTGAAAATAGTATACAAGTTTAGAGATTTCCCTTTGCATTTAGCTACTGTTTATTTTAAGGGATGAGAAAGAATTCACTCTGGTAACTAATGAAAAAGATAAGGAATGCTTTTTAGAAATAAATTAATATATTGTTTAATAAAGTTTATATAATGAAATTAGATTTTCATTGAGACTTTGTATGCCCCTAATGTTGTTTCCTTATTGATGTCTTTCATTGAATCTTAGGACTCTTGGCTGTCAGGATTACACTGAGTCATCTAATCCTGGCACAGAAAGAATTCTGCATTTTTAGTTAAAATACTCTTCTTGATCACCTCTTTATTCTCATACAGAAGAAAAACATATAGCCACCCCCCAGCTCCTTTCTTCTAATTCAGCCCCTGAGCTAATAAATATTAGCAGTCATGCATGTAAACTTCCATGTGTCCTATGCTTTTGTAAACACTTAAAAACATGTAAACATTGTTAAATTTTTAAAAACATGTGCATTTATTTAATACAGATTTAGTTAAAATAACAATTTATTAATCAAAATCATTTTATTGCATTGTTATATATATCCAGCATTTTTCTAGATGGTGGGTATATTCTGTTGAACAGAACAAATAAAAACCCCTGTCCTCATTTATATTCCAGGGGATTTCTCTTCTGAAGAAAGTCTCAAGGTATGAAATAGCTTTGCTTTAGAGGAGTACATGAGATGAGGGTATGATGCACCCAAACCTCAGTGGTCTCTGAGTTGGTCCTCAGTGTAAAGTTTAGGATCAGAAGGGAGCTGCCAAACTCTACATGTGGACTAGTGAAAAAGTCCTTCCTTCTTTTTCAGAAGTGTTTCCCTTCCTCCCTTTCTTTTTCAAATATTTATTTAGTAGCTACTAGGTGCCAGGCACTGAGAACATGACATTGAATGCAAATTGGCCTCTGCCTTTGAAGAATTGCCTTAAGTGGTGACAGAGGAGACTTGACTTTGGGTGGTGAACATCTAATACAATGTACAGATGATGTGTACCTGAAACCTATATAACTTTATTAACCAATGTCATCCCAATAAGTTCAATTAAAAATTAAATAAATAAAAAGAAACCATTATATATTCTCAATGCTTCTGAGTGAACTCATAGAATAAATACATAAAAAAGCTCATTTTCAATAGGGATTATCTATATCTTACCACTGTATATTAGAAATCAAAGTACTGACCTGGAATAAAAAGTTTCTTCTGCTGAATAATTATTTCTGAAAAACTGTGAGTAAATCTAATAATTACAAAACAAAATCTATTTCTTCAGAGCTCTATCCTGATTGCCAATGGCCTCTGAGTCAGCTATGGCTTCTTTCAGTTTCTGTTGGGTTTATTCTACCACCATTTCATCCCCTATCTATCCCCTAATTATCACTATAAGTACAAACTAGATTATTTGAGAAGTTGCCATTTAAAGAAATATCCGTAAGATTAAGTAACCTTGGAATGTGATCAAACAGCACCTGTCTTAGTTTCTCTCATGATTTGGATAGTCTGTATTGCTCTCTAATACCTAAAGGAAATTACCAACTATCTTTCTAAATGCTTACATTTTACATGGGAAACCTCAGGCAAAACTATCATTTGATTTAATTGTTAGACCAAATCCCTTTAGAATTACCCAAGGTCATTTTTTCTTCTAAAGTGTTAGACACATTGAGGGGTTGGGGGTTCTGCTCCCTCCTCCTCCTGTAGGCTTCCTTGGCCTATTAGGGCCTCCTTTCTCCAACAGAGGCTGGGAGTTTTGTCATTATTGACTTATAGGCCATACACTAATGGCTTTATGAATGAAGGCTTGGTCCTTTCATGTCGCAACACATTTGCTCACTTATGGTGCATAAGTGCCTTCCAAGCCAGTTTCCCAGCTGTCACTTCTTCAGTGGTCTCTGTCCACTTAAATCTAATATTTCAGGGGAAAAGAAAAAATAAGCCAATTTTACCACTCTATAGTATCTTTTTGTAAGATTTACTAAATATCAAAATGAACAACTTATTTTCTCCACAAGTTGACAATCAACTTGAGAAATCTGTTCATTGAGAAATCTATAGTGAGGCAAGGTATTTTATAAATATAGACTTGGAAAACAATGATATTGCCACTGTATACCATACTTGGAGTTGGTGGGTGTATGACATCCGAGAGAGAGAGACGCATGCATACATACAGAGCCACATTACACAGTCTTGACCAGCCTATGTAATTTATTATAAGCTGTCAATTAAAACTGACCCAAGCAGAAGGTGTAACTTTGGTGCATTTGTTGGCCCAATTGGCAAACGTATAGAATGGACCTACCTGGATTCCAACTTTCCCACTTTTACCTGCAGTGGTCTTAACAGGTCCCAATGAAAGTGGAATGACTTTGAAAAGGTTTTTCAAGTGTTTTATTAGCTCTGGAAGATCCTCATGCTTTGGCTTTAGTTGGGTCTGGAGCATTTTGATCTCATTGGTCAGTTTTTAGGGGAAGCAGAAGGGGAAAAGCTGAGCTTCCTGCTGGGCTGTTACCAGCCTCCCATCTCTTCCTCAGGAGGCGAGGTGTGTATTTTAAAGGGAGTGGGGTGGTGGATGATTCTTACTTTATTTTTATGTTTTCTTTAAGAGAGAGAGAAACATAAAATAACTCACTCTGCATTTATTTTTATTTTATTTACTTTCCTCTCCCTGGATCCAGAAAGGACAAGAGGAAGCTTACCTTAACAGACATAACTCAAGGCAAAGTAAAATTTTAATATATTTAGAGGATAAAATAGGCAAAGATAAAATTCATTCATTTTTTAAAAAACAAATATGTATGTGCAAGAAATGCACTAGGCAGAAGAGATACAATAGTAAAGCGGACAGTTATGGTTTCATAGAGCTTCGAGTCTAAAGGGAAAGACAGATATTTATCAAATAACTACATGCGCACACACACACACAGTGGTGAATATTATGGGAAGGGAAACACAAGAAACTGTGATTTAATTAACACAAGGGAGGAAGGATGGATATGATTAGCTTTTCCTGAAGGATGAACTGCTTTTTGGAACTACTACAGGTGGTAACAGCAGAATGCCGAGTGTAGCTGTAGCGGCCTGGCCAAAGCCCAGAGGTCCCAGGGTTTTGATGTCTTTGAAGAACTGAAAGAAGCAGGAGGGCAGGAAATTGAGTGAGAAATAAGGCTGGCAGGGAGTGGGGGCCAGATCAGGCAAAGGCTTTGTAAGAGCAATCATGGACCATTGATAAGTATGTTAAATCTAACACGTCTGCAGAGCCATGTGTTAGATTTTTTATAGTGAAAGCAGGAGAGATAAAGTATAGTTGGGGTACAGTAAGTACACCAAATCCAGATAATAAACTTTCATACATTTAATAACAGGAATAACACCAAAGGGAGAAAACAAGGGAAGTGCCTACAAGTGGTCAGAAAAAGGTGCAGCTAGCCCATGGAAGGAAGCTTCCTCCAGTGCTCCTCAAGGTATTGTGGAGGGCTAGTAATTTAGGTCAAGAACTTCCTCCATGGAGGTGGTGGTGGTTGGTTGGTAGAAATTACTTTATTTATAACTCTCAGTCAATGCATGGAAACTGATATCCATAGAAGTGCAGTGACTTGCCCAAGGTCACACACACAGCATGTTAGTTACACAGCAGACTGTCCCCAGGAAAGGAATCTTTTCACCAGCCTTCTCTTGGTTCCCAAAATTATTGGTTCATGTCATTTAAAGTAATTGTATAAAGAATTCAATAGCTGGAATATTTTTTAAAAACATATAACATTAAAAATTAAATGACAAAACACTAGCTACAAATAAAAATATGACTATGTAAATCTATTTCCATATATTTCTATGTGTGTTTGCATATACTCATAGAAAAATGCATGGAAGAATGTATATTAAGACATTATTTTATCTGAGTGGTGGGATTATAGATAGGTTTTATTAACTTCTTTATATCCATTTGTATTTTCCAACTTTTCCAACTTTAATAAGAATATATTACTTTCTAAATTATTAAAAACAATTTCAGGTTGTAAATATTTCCCTGTCTGATAAAATTTTCAGGAAAACTAAATGTATCATAATCAAGTAAACCCTACTGCAAGCATAGCACATTTGTATGTGTATATAATTGTAGGTAACATTATGTGAGCTTTTAGACCTGAGTGTACAGAACACAAATGTTCTGAAGAACACAAATTTAACCTATGTGTGAACTAAGATTGCTTGTAAACTAATAAAGAATGAAGAGGAGACAAGTTTTTATTTGTAAAAGATTGATTGTATGAAACATAATTTGAAATGAATGAGCAAAAACCCCAGACTATGTCTGCACATCACTCAGTTCTCTCCACTCACTTTGTATTTTCTCTCTCCCATTGAAAAATGCTCTGATGGTTTTGCATTTCTATTTTTCTTTCCACTTCTGATATAGTAACTTAGGGAGGGGGAAGACCTGGATTATTTGGAGAACTTGGGATGCTCTGGAAATTATAAGTGGAAATAAATTAAACTTCTCTCAAACAGTAGTACAAACAGGTACCTGGGCTGTATCTTGTCCACAGTCACCTAATGTGTACCCCATTGTCTAACTAGAAAATTGCCTAATTTGTGCTTTGTTTCAAGAAGACCTCTTTACCACACAATCCTCACATACCCAGAATATATGGAAATCTGGACTCCACCCTCACTTTATACAATGAATCACACATATGCACATACACACACACCTCAAATCTTCAAAAGCAGTTCTTATATATTTCAAATGTTTTCCAAATGAGACATCACTCCATTCTCTAGGCACCACCCCCAATCATACCCTTTTAGTCACTTTTGCCAAACCCTGAACTGCCAGGGCTTTCCCAGGGACCTAAGGAACCATTTCACCACTGGGATGGGTCCCTCTTCCTATTGACAGAAAGGTTGGCACAGAACAGGATGGCACAGAAGTTTTCATCTTGGCTGCTATGGTCCAACTCTTTCCTCTACACAGGCACCTTCTGGATCTCCTTAAGAACTAGAGAATGGGACCAGGGATCATGTCTGGAGCATTTAGATTCAGAAGCTAGTTCCCCTCCTGTGTTCTAATCTCTGCCTGCCTGTTACTCCCTGCTCACTGAATGGTCTCAGAGCCCCATACTTCTCATCTCAATTTTCTTACCACTGGCATGGCCATTTGCTTGTCCCAGCTTCTGTTCCTTTGGTTGGTACTGGTTTAGATACTCTCCCCAAGAATAGTGTTAACTATGATGGTGATATGATAATGATGACAATTTTCACTTTTTGAGTGCTTTCTATAGACACATCATTAACTCTATTAGTAGTACTGTTTTTATCCCATTCATTTACAGAAGAGAAACACATAAAGAGATTAAGTAACTTGCTCACTTGAACATAGCCAGTGAAATGCAGACCTGACATTCCAACCATGCATCTGACTCCAAAGATCATGCTGTATCAAAATGGAGATTGGTCACCCTGAATGGTGGGGTTGAGTAGTCATTAAAGAGGATGCAGATACTGAGAATGATAACATCTAAGAATTTTGCTGGTAAATATTGGAAGGAGTGGGATGGATTCCTTGGGAAGGATGGAGGGCTTGTTTTTCACACTAAAGCCTGGATCATATTTATTTAGTAGGAGAAAACACTAGTAGAGAGGTTGAGGATGCAAGAGAGAGAAGGAAACTGATAATGAAGGGGGCCATGAGAACAGAGGGATGTAGGAAGATCAGACTCTGCTGATGCATTCTTGAGTTGGCATCTGTAGATTGTGGTACTTTTGCTTTACCCATTATTGTTTCTCTTCATATCTCAAGCAAGTCATCTTATCTCTGGACAGAGATGTAGGCATGCCATGTATAAATGGTTATGGACCCTCCATTCAGTAGCCCATGTTAAAGTTGAGTGTATATTCAGCCACATAGTCACTTACCAGGAATTTTGTGGCAAAATCTTATCAGAAAACCCTTTGAAAATTATTTAATTTGTCCTGGCTGGTGTGACTTGGTGGATTAAGTGCCAGCCTGCAAACCAAAAGGTCACCAATTTGATTCCCAGTCAGGGCACATGCTTGAGTTGTGGGCCAGGTCCCTAACTGGGGGTGTTCAAGAGGCAACCAATTGACATCTCTTGCACTGGTGTTTCTTTTTTTAAAAAAAAAAGAGATTTTATTTATTCATTTTTAGAGAGAGGGGAAGGGAAGGAGAAAGAGTGGAAGAGAAACATCAATGTGTGGTTGCCTCTCATGTGTCCCCCACTGGGGACCTGGCCCGAAACCCAGGCATGTGCCCTGACTGGGAATCAAACCAGTGACCCTTTGCTTCACAGGCCTGTGCTCAATCCACTGAGCTACACCAGCCAGGGCACCAATGTTTCTTTTCTTCTCTTTCTCCCTCCCTTCCCTTCTCTCTAAAAATAAATAACATTTTTAAAAAGAAAAAAAATATGACATAATTTATAGAATCGAGGGAAGATTCATCATTCAGGGGGAAAAAGCTTTTTCCTGAGAATAGAAATCTTCAGCCCTATGGGAAGTGAGAACTCTGCCCTTTGAGGTTCCACGATGCCGAGTACAATACTGAACTGGTATTGGTTTCTTTGCTATTAATCATGGTTGTTGGGGGGTTTTGCCTCTTCTAGAAGGTTCTTTCCCTGATGGAGGTCAGCAAGCTGCAAGGTCTAACATTGATTGATCCCAGGTTTGTGTGGCATTTCACAAAGCTGAAGTAACAACAGCCTGAGCCACTACACAGTAAAAGTGGCTTTATGTTTTTGATGTCTGTCTCAAAATAGCTTTAAAGGTCAGCATTAATCAATAAATCCTTCTGATCACATGTATGCTCTCTAGGGGCCCATTACCTGCTGGCAATGACTTCGTCATCTTACCATCAGCTTCCTTAGCCCAGAAGTCCTGGGGACCTGCAAGTTCAAATCCCTGTTGGGCTGATGTAGCTCTTGACTCCTGAGGAGATAAATTGAGCTTCACATAGTTTGTTATACAGAGTCCTACGAAGCATCATCTGCTCTCCAGTGGTCGTACAATATCCTTTGTCCTTTTATTTAAAATAAGATAATGCTTGACTCTGTTCGTGTACCTTCTCTTTCTATCTAGCTATCTAATAAGGCAGATTTATGGCTCCTGAAATGACTGGATTAATTTGATTCTTCTAAATAGACTGTCATGAGAATGATGGCTTTTTGCAGATAATCCCACACCCTTCCTTGTATACAGATGCTGTGAGGGCTTAGGAGAGATAGAGTTTCAAATCTGGTGGTACCCAATTGACAGGGGAGGATTGGAGTTGGGAATTAATAAAGAATGGGACTATTGTAAACCATCTTGAAAGACAAGAAATTGACTTTCTACCACATGCTGCCATGTGTAATCCCAGGACAGTGTTGGAAATGTTGATGCAAAGGTCCCACTGTCTGGATGTTCTCTGTTAAGTGGTAATGGAGATTTCTGTATTTTTTTCTCTTTGTGTCTTGTGATCAGATGATCAGGGTGAGAGTAACATTCAGGCTTCGTTGTCTTTCTCCTGTAGCCAAAATAAAGAAGTGACGTGGAGACTCAGGGACATTGTTCAATTGTGTATTTATATAAGTATACTCATGCTCAGCATCATCAAAGGAAATCCTAAATAGTCCTAATAGTCACCTAATTAATCCTCCTCAAAAAATCACTGGGAATCAACCAAGGGCCAGTATTATCTTCTGGGCTTGTGGATGGATAAGCAGCCCCCACATGGTCACCAGGGACTGACTGTGGCAATTGTTTATTTTAATGGGCTGGGAATAGCACAAGAACTATTCTGTCCTCAAAGGCCTTGCCTGTCATCCTGACCACTGGAGATAGATTTAAGGAAAGGTGTGGGTTCACATATCTCTTTGGGGCCCAACTCTCTCTTCTCTTGTCTCTGTATAAAGAGGTGTCCCATTCCTGTTGGCAGAGCCTCCCAAGAGGTAGTAGATGAGTGAGCAGTGAGAGGTGCAAGCCCAAGAGCTCCAGTCTCTCTGTGGCTGGGCTGGCTGAGATTCCCAAGGTCACTGAGTGATTTGCTGCCAGAGTAGAAATCAGTTGCTAAGTCCCTTGACTATGCCTCCTGTCTCCATCCATTAGACCATGAAGCCTCCCACCACCAGTGGGACACACTCAAGACACTTTAATTTCAGAGTTTGATTCCATGTCTATTTTTCAACTATTTGCCACAACATTCTGGGAAAGTAAGGTTTAAATTTCCTACAATCCAAATCATTTTCTAGTTTACTTATAAGTGATTCTGAAACAAGTTGGCCCTGGAAACCTGACAACTTGATAAAATGCATCTTTCAAATCAACCTGGTGCTGCCTTTATATATAGTTAAATCATCCAAATCCAGGATGCCAAGTCCAGAAAAGATGTTCTGTTCTCAGACTGCCTGTCACTTTGGGTAAGAAAACTCACAGAGCTATGCTCACTTACAGTCAAGTGTGGCCTCTTGGGAAAGAAATAAGCACTGGCTTTTGTTAACTTTACCTGCTTTTAGCCAATAAGAAATGGTTTCTGCCATAATATGTTTTGGATAAAGGTAGTTTGGGGAGACTTAGTGTCAAATTGTTTTATTATTATTATTATTATTACTACTACTACTACTATTACCATTATTATTGGGCTAAAGAGCAATCCTGAACATTCAACATTAATGATAACAACTTCTATTCCTTTAAAAAATAGATTGACCTGTATTTGAACTGACATGGCATCTATTCATGATACCAAGCCAAGACTGATGTGACATACCTAGCACTTTCCTTGCACTAGTCAAGGCTTCCAGATACAGTGGCTTCTCTTATTTTGCTGCAATAGTTACATTCCATCCTTTAGGGCCAAGAACATTTTAAAAATTAAGAATCATTTCAAAACATTTAAATTTGTATCCAGATATTTTGGTTTTCAACAAAATTGTTATGATGCATTTTTATTTTGGGGTGAATCAGTGTGTCTTGATACCAACACTGTACTTGATAATTAATTAAAATTAATTAAAGGAGGGGAAAAGATACAGTGATTAAGCTGATGGTCTTTTGATTTCAATAACCCTAACAAAATTGTGGTGCTATTTGCTAGTTTTTTGCCCCCCTTTATATTTGTATTATGTTTATTTTTCTAAAGAGTAAGAATGTAAAAATCAGCAGTTGAGTGCCTCAACATCCTGCAAAAGACTGCAGTCCCACAATCCTTTGGGACAAAGAGGCTGCATTTTGATAAATGCATTCAGCCAGGTTACTGGGAGAGCAAGAGACCAGAGGAGCACCTTTGCCACTGATATTAAGGATAAGTGACAGCTAACTTAATATTCTTCACCAGATAGAATGTTCACAAGTACGTGGTAGGTACAAGTAAGCACAAATAGGAATCTGGCTAGTCTGAGGTATCATTGGCTTTAAGAAATGAAGGTATCATTGGCTTTAAGAAATGAAGGAAGACACATCATTTAGATTGTGAGAAATAATGTTGGGAACACAAATAAATAGAACACAATATTTGCAGGTTCTCTAGCCAAAGACTTCAAAGTACAAACATTAACCCAATGAAATTGTTTAAAATTAACTTACAAAGCCTATGTTTCTTCTTTGACCCAAACTCCCCACTGCTCTACAATCTGACCTGGTAGCTATGCAATGCATATGAGATAGTCATTAGGGCATGGACTTTGGAGAAGATTGAGCTGGGTTTGCACCCTGCTTCTACAGTTCTGTGTGGCCTTGGCACATAAGCTCTCCTGGCCATGGAATAATAATGCCCATATAAGGTTTCTGTAGAATTAAACGAGCTAAGATATACGGGGTGAGACAAAAGTAGGTTTACAGTCGTCTATAGGGAAAATAACACAATAATTAATGAATAATAATACAAGAATAAACTGTTTCATGTACTCATAACTACAAACCTACTTTTGTCCTACCATGTAGATAGCTCTTTGCTTAGTTGCTGGTACAATAAGTGCTCACCTAACAGCACCTATTCCTATATTGTGCTCTTCATGTATCTGATCATTATGTCTAAGTTCATTAACATATAAAATCCTTAAGGGCAAGTTTTCCTCTAAAGAATTTTGCATATTACAAATTGTTATACATTTTATTGAAATTAATTAGATTAGAAATTGCAGTAATAGATAGAGACATTCCCAAATGTTGATGGACCCTGAGTGAAATATGCATAAAGGTACAGTGGTGAGGTTGGGGATTCCTGGGTAGGGAACCACCTTTACTGCAGTGAATGTACTGATGAATGTCATAGGTCAAGGCATGGTCAGCAGCTGTGAATCCAGGGAGAACCAGAACAATGGAGGGGCTGATTCTGTTCTACAGTGATCTCAGGGTGCAATAGGAAAATAGTTCAACATCCCATCCAACTGATATTATGGGCTGATTTACACCCCCAGTTTGTAGCACAGTTGATATTTGTGCAAGAGTAGTGGATCTGTTAGATAACATGAGCTCAGTACACAGATCCAAAAAGGGGGGAAAAAAACACTCCTGAAGGGTCTCCTTCACAAGGTCAGAAGGTCAACAAATGCAGTGCACAGAGTAATACAGCCAAGTAGACAAAGCAAAGGCACACTGAAGATAAAGCATCTGGAGGTTTGAAAGGACCTGAGCAACTTTGGAAAGGAATGATAATCCAAACCAATATTTCTCTTACTTTTATTTCTTTTTTGAGAAGTTCAGTATTAAATATTTTTTAGTAGTGAGAAAGAGCAACATTTTGTGAGAGAAAGGGAGTCAAGAGGGTGAGATGGAAAGAACATTAAGTATCTTTTTCACTATAGCCAGAATGTCTTGCTTTCCAAAAGTCTCTGAAGATGGGGAAAAGTGGTTTTTATTTTTAGGAAAAGAAGGATAAGAATAAAAGGGTAGCTTTTTGAAATTCTTTCTGAGAGTGTAACTTATAGTTGGAAAAAAACATGTTGCAAATTTGAGCTCTAAAGCCACAAATATCTTTGAAAAACTCTGTTAGCAAATTTAAATCAAATATATTCTGTAGTATTTGTCTTGAACTGATATCAAGTTTATTGTTATGTTTTAAATTTGAGGCAACTCCCTATTATAGCAAAGAATGAATTAAATAAAGGACAAATACCCAAATATATAATACACATTATAATTCAGTGGTCTTAAGCTTTGGCTCCTAAGCTTTCTAAAAGAAAAACAAACTTGAGTAAAAAAAAATTCATTTTCAAGGTTAACCTAGTATTTAATCTTTAGTATTAAAACTTAATTTTCATATTTAAGATAAAATATATAAATAATAGTATGGCAAACACTGTTTTGCCAACTGTTCCATTTAAACAATACAAGGCAGGGCAAAAGTATATCTACAGTAGTTTTATGGAAAATGATGTATGTAATAATTGATAAATGATAGTATAAGAATATACAAGAATAAACTCTGTTTCATGTAGAGCTGTAAACTTACTTTTGCCCCACCCTATATAACACTGCCTACAGTGGAAGTTCCTTAGTACTCCTCTTTGAACAAAAATTCCTCTCTCTACTTCCACATTATTTTTTATGTTAAATAGCCATTAGACACTTTTCTAAAAATACATATCAAGCATGCATTTTGGCTGATAGGGACACAAGATACAAGAAAATGTCCATATCTTGCTCTGCATCACCAAAATCTTCATTGTGAACTTCATGTCTGGCAGATATATAGGGCAAATAATGGAAAGACGTATATGCTGAGTTATGGTATGGGAGCTAAACATTCATTTTTTAAAAAGCCATCTTAACCATAGACCCTTATCAGATAATTTAGTTAGAATGATCATGAAAGAATTGCAAGTGTTCATTGACTTTTGAGACTTTTCCGTTATTCAATAGTTATTTTGTAGCTTCATGTTATTTGGCCCTTTTTATCCCATCTTTAGTCTTTATCACAGCCACATAGTTTATGTACAATATGTGCTTTAGATTAATTGGGGTAGTATATGAAAAGGCTTAAGGAGCTGTGCAACATGAGACAAATGTCATCTTTGCTCTGTTACTGAGAAAGGAACTGGAAATCTCAGAGGTACTAGTTAGAGGATAATGAAAAATAATTCAGAATGGGCTTTGCAAATTAGTTACTACACATGAAAGACTTAGTCCTAGATTTTTAGAATTTTGTAGCAGGAAAAAATCTTCAAGACAGTCTAGTTCAACCTACTTATTTAAAAGGGAGTTGAGTAATTTGCTCAAAATCATTCAAGATCTTTCAGAAGGCTCAAGACTAGAATCAGCTCTTCCCACTGCATGTCCCATGCTCTTTTCACTTTCAAGCTAACCTCTTCATGAAGGGGCACCTGGGAAGGTTTATTTAGGTTTCCACCATGGACCACGTACATATAAACACCACCTAAAGTCAAAATAAGGCTTTCGTGTCACTTGGCCAGGCAGCACCAAAGAGAACAGCTTTCTTCATCATCAGGCCTTTTAAATGACCTTATCTTTTTCTAAGCAAAGGTTTCTTTTGTTTCACTTTAAAGAAAGTAACCTCTCTCATCCTAGCCACCACCAGGTATGTCCTCAGAACTTCTTTGTATTTATTGTAATCTGTGAATATTGTGTTTTACAGCTTGTAAATTAGATATAGAATTGAATACTGAGGCAGAGCACAGAGTGTTAAAAATGTTCAATTCCAGTGGGGAACGAGCGAGCGGTTAAGGCCTGGTGCATATAATACTAATATTACATTAAGTACTATGTTATTGCATGAGATGCTTATTGTTAATGTCTGTAGGGAGGATCCCTTCCAAAGATTTCAATTTCAATAAACAGATTACACAGTTCCACCATATACAATTAGGGAGGTGGTAATGAAATGGTTATCAAGTCCCTTGTGGGTCTGTCATCTTTTTTTTAATTTTGTAAATAACATCAGAAGCATTCTAGAGGGAAGTGCTTATGCATTTATTTATTATTGATTTTTTAAAAAATACATTTAACATTAGTAGTTATTGCAAATCCAGTCTCAGTGAGTTGAAGAAGATAAGCTGTTTCTACATTATTAAATGCTTGAATGTATAGGGAATTGTGAAATGATATCCTTCATATAACTACATTAAATATTAATGAATGATGATTGCAAGAAATTAATTTACAGCTACCTTCACTTGGTAAATAAATATTTTTAAGGTTTTACTCTTTCGTTGCACATAAAGTGTGTTTTCAATACATCCCTTTGGTGAATGATTTGAGTGACAAGTGATTCTGTCCTGCAGCTGGATCATACACCACTGCATAGAATCAAGTTGGATTAACAGACACTGTTTCCTCAGTCAACTAATTGTTAGGAGGTGACTTCAATAAGTTACCAAGGTTTTGAGGTATCACTAAATGGTTAACTGTTATTTCTTATGGAGACTATAATAAAGCAGTAAAAATGAATTCTGGGTGGCTAGAAGCTGGTATACCTCCTTGGATCTACTGAATCTCAATACAGTAGATTCAGGATGCCGGCCACTTGCCCACGAAGCCATTCTGCTGGGTGAGGGGCAGGGGTTTGAAGGTGGCTGACTCAGTTCTATTTTTCCAATGTCAGCAAGTTGTGTAATTTCTCTGACCTTCAGTATCTTTATCTGTAAAATAGAAGTAATAGTAATATATTCTTCCTAGGGTGTTATAGAGATTAAAGGAATAATACATATTCAGCACTAAACAATGCATATTTTTCATGGTGCTAAATAACTGTTCATTATTTTTAAAAAGTGGTTTTCATTCATGCATGCATTCAGTAAGTAATTATTAATTTGGCAGAACTAAGGGCAGAGTGATAAATAGCAGTCCTCAAGATTCATGGATTTTGCCAAATTTCTGGATATGACTGGGGGATTGTCAGAGAGTTTTGATGCCCTCCTCCATAGCTATGTTCTTGGAGGCTTCCTCTTATCTTTCATTGGCACTTAATAATTACCAAAAACTATAGCAACTGCTTTTTCTTTGTTTCTTTTTTCCTCAATCTTCAAACAAGTCTTCAATGTTCATCTAAGAAATAGTATTGGCCAGAAAGCTCCCCAAAATCTAAACACTGAGGAGTGCCTGAATATAATCTACTCACTCAGAATTCATTGTCCAGGGACTTACACCTCTATAGCCCTACCACCATTTTTAACTTCTATATAGTCTTTTTTTTAAAGATTGAAATGTGCATGCCTTTCTATTTGGTAAACATGTAAGCATATTTATCTCAATCTAGATAATTATTGTATACTTACTCTGCATAGGTCACTGCAAGCAAAAATGTATAGACTGTATTAAAATGGACAGTATATTATTGTGGTGGGAAGAAGTAACAAAAAAAGATGATGATAGATAAATAGATAGATATGGGGAAAGAAGGATGGATGGAAGGGAGGGAGGAAAGGAGGAAGCAGAGTTAAATGCACTATCTGTTATGCAGAGAGTTGAAACTAGGAGTTAGGTACTGGGAAGAAAAATGAGAGAGAAGGAGGTGACAAAAGGATGGAGAGGAGAAAGGAAGGGAGGGAGGGAAGGGGAGAGTAGAAAAATAATCTACTTGATCTTGTCAAAAAAGGACGCAGTAAACTAGTGATTCTCCTCCAGAAAAACATGCCTCAGAATATTTAGGAGACATGAGCAGTTTAAATAAGCCCACCCCCACTCCTGAGATTTTGAGATAACATGAGAGGCTGCCACTCTTACTTAGTGTCTCTGATAGAGTGGACAGAAGTGGAATCAGTAATGGACTCTGGGAAGTAGGAATCACAGGGATATCAGGAGACATGGGCAAACTAAAGAAAATGCCCCAGAATTTGAGTTTCTAAAAGAGTGTGTGGCTAGTATAGAGTATATATCATAGTTCCTAATACATGGTACATACTTAATAAACACTAGTTATTAAAAACATTAATAAATTCTGTATAGAGCATCCAGTAAGATGAAATCTAAGAAAAGGAAAATACAGTTTTTAATTTCAGGAAACTGGGGTGGAAGGCTGATTTTAGAGCTTAGGTGAGAGTAATTTAAGAGAAAATGTCACTCCAGACCCTTCCTTACTTCTCTGTCCTATTAATAATCCCCCGGCTCCTTCTACCTTAGTATTTCCCACTGGTCTCTTGGCTTGGAGTCCTGCTCCAATCTGTAGCTCAAAAACCTTAGGTGTTCTCTGTCTTCTATTACCACTAATCTGTGACAAACTCCTCAGCTATCTATAAAAAAAGGCCAGTCTGTGTTCTGCCTCATAGCATTTTGTTTGTCTGTACCTGATATTCATCTAACACTGCCCCTCATGTCTTCTTGTTTCTGGATCTTTGCTTAAGCTCATCTCATCTCTGTTCATTGAAATCTTGCCTATACCATAAATTCTATTTCTAAATAAGCATATTTTATTAATACTTTGCTGATTAATTAATTCTTCAGAATTGGTTTATTCCTCTAACTGGTCTTAATGTTCTTAAAGGGTGTATAATATTCTAACTTGTGTGATAGTTGTGAACTTGTAAAAGTTTCTTTGCCAGGTTTAAGGGTGGAACTGGGGTGTTTTAAGTACCCACAGGATAACTTTTGCTAGAGAATCAACAAATGAGAACACTACCTTTTTTTGTCTTGAACATAATAATAGTTGCTTGTTAAACAAGTGTTAAATTGAGTCCATGTCTATCATCAATATTTTTCATTTACTCTTAAGTCTTCACACTGTGCACAAAGTAGAAATAAATTCTGATGGAAATTTTGGGTAAAACTATTGGAACTGCTTAGACCTTAGAAGAGGCCAATGTTAAGGAATAAGTACCAGAGAGAAGATTCACCACAATTTAGTTATCTATCTAATATTTCACCTATTTTAGTCACTGGTTCTGATTATATTCCCTTAGACTCTTTTCTCTTTCTTTTCTCTTTTGAGTTTTATCAAACAAATCTTTTGCTAGAGCATTCACCTGTATCTCATTGAAACCAATATCCTACTTGAGTCATCTTGGTCTGCATTGAGTATATTTCTTTTTGCTAACTTATTCTCATCTCTGGGAAGTTCAGTAGAACAGTAGTACTAAAATTTAGTATTTCCATAGTTTTTAATCTGCCAAAGACAGCTGTATGACAGATATGTTGGTATAGATATTGACCCTGCCAGCCAGGGAGATCAATATTGGTGTCTTTGTTTTATAGATTACAAAATAGGAGCCCAGAGAGGTCAAGTGATTTGATCAAGGTAACTGGCTTCAGAATGGTCTGTGTAGACTGATACCTTTCAAGTCCTGAAAGCAAAGCCATGTGGGTATTGCTTGACTCATTATTTCACTGGTCAGTGACAGATCCCTTGTCTCCACACAATTTCGTGATTACAATGAAATTTCCATAGCAGTACCATGGAAATAATGGAATATCCGGAGAAAAAATGATGAAGATTAGGGGAAATATAAATAGGTAATATATGAGAGGAGATAAACTGTCCTGCCCCTGCTTAAATCCACTTTGCTATATTTAGGACAAAGAATTTGGTGTCTTCTTATGTTTTGTCATCCCATGAGGTATACAGGTCATCTTCAATGTTCATTTAACCTGCATGGCAGAGTAATATTTTCATTCAATCAGAAAATAATTCACCTGGCCCACCATTCATCATGACATAGACTTTGGATGTTTTTTTCTGTTTGTGGGGATGCCTTTCTTCTGATCTATTTATACCCCCATCAAGTTTCCACGGTAACTGGGATGCATTTTTATGACACATGGTTAGGGGCTGTGGGTGCACATAGAACATAAAGAAGCTATGTACACATAGCAATAGAAAAACTCAATAAATGCAGCCATGTAATATGTTGGCAAGAACATAAGAGAAGGAGAGAGGAGTATGAAAATAAGACTGAGTGAGGAGCATTTAAAGTACTTAGGACTTGTTTTTGCATTTTGATTTCTAACAGTGGAAACTTTATAAAGTGTGGAACATGTTTACTAAGCAGGCCTGGTTGCATGCCAATTTGAAAAGGTTTTATGATCGGCAGTCCTAATTATTTCTAAGATCAGCAAGTCAGGTAAATCCCCACAATACAAGCCACTATCACTCCTACGGCATGGTGTTTCCCAAAGTGTGGAGTACCACTTCAGCAGGATGTTCATAGTACAATGCACAACTGTAGTTCTGTGGGCAGATAAATTTGATATAGACAAAATTAAACAGTCTGACTTTCTCAGAGCCATCATGCAATTCTGCTGGTATATTTCAAAGGGGAAATAATAGTATTCAGTTTCCAAGACTTTATAATAAATAAAACACTTTTCCCTAACACCTCTTGGAAAATGAAGGCATTTGGTAAATACTGTTACAGAACCTGGGTTTTTCAGCATCTGTGACATTGTTCATTGTCTTACTAGAGGGAAGGTTGAGGCAGGAAATACGTCACACCTAGGGACTGTGTGTCTCTACTGCTTTCTCCACCCTCCAAAGGGTCCATATACCACTGTGTCAGCAGCTTGCTTTGCTTTTAAACAGCTGGCTTGTGACCTTTGCTGCATGAGTTTAACCTTTATTTTCTCATCAGAGACAATTATATACACCTGTCAGAGATGGTGCAATCAAATAGAATCAGACTGATATGAAATGACTAACAAGCCCTGATATAACTGAGGAAGTGAACTGGGCAATAATTAGGTGATTTCTAAAAAGCTACCAAGAGTCATGTTTAAACCATCAGTATTGACAGAAAGGAGATGCTTTTGGTTCCCATTGAATCTCCAGTGAGAGAGGAAGCTGCTCATTGGAATTGACTAAAGTTGTGGAGAAGTTTCTAGGTACACCTAGTTCTTATGGAAGCTGTAGCACAGAGAACAAAACATTGTGCACTAGGGAATGTCTGCAGTGGGAGGAATTCTGGATGGATATTCAGGGTTTAGTCCCTGCTTTGACACTTTATTTATGAGGTGACATTAAACAAGTCCCTTAAACCTTCTTGGTCTCAGTTTCATTTATGACATACAACAGTTAAACCATTGATATTTTCACCATCTTTTCCATCTTACATCTATGCTTTTTCAAATGAAATTATTTCTGTAAGATAGTAACAGCATATGTGCCAAGACTGGAGTTGGAGTCAGAGTTCCACTACTCTGTCAGACTGTCATTCCCCAAGGGAAGCCTTTAATACACCCTCTGGAAACACCAGGCAGGACTCTGTGGACCAGGGTATGAGCACCATTGCTCCCTAAGGTCCCCATCAGCAACCAGTGCTTGCTAAGTCCTAATTACTTTAGTATTTTTATCCTCATCCGAGGACATTTTTTCATTACTTTTAGAGAGAGAGGAAGGGAGAGAGGAATGGAAAGAAACATTGAGGAAAGAGGGAACCATTTATTGGTATGTGTCTGGACTGGGGATCACATGCACTTGAACCAGGGATCAAACCCACAACCTAGGTATGTACCCAGATGAGGAATTGAACCCACAACCTTTTGGTTATGGGGTGACACTCTAACCAACTGAGCCACCCCATCTGGGGTAACAAAGTTCTAATTAGTATTGGGCATGGCATTGGCTGAGAAGGGAGACTGGATGCATTCACTGTCCAGAGCTGTGGGTGGTCATTATTGCTGGCACAGATGTAGGACCAGAGTTCACAGAGAGGACTGTACACAGTACAGTCCTCTGTACACAGTCCTCTCTGTGAACTCTGGTCCTACATCTGTGCCAGCAATAATGACCACCCATAGGTACAGTGTAGGTGAAGGAGGGACAGGGCATGATGGCTTTACATCTTTATACAAAAGAGGGGAATAAAAGTGAGAAGAAAAATTTCAAGTCTACCCCTTAAAGTTAAAAGTGTATTTCTATCAAGAATTTTGTGTCTACCAGTTATTTGTTTATGGGAGGCTTTATAAAAAGTTGTTGGTCCTATTGTGAGCCAGGTAAGGCTTTCCATCCTTAATTAACTCAGTTTCCAACTTTGCATGCAGTGTGATTCCACTCTTCTTTCTCATTAATATTCACCACCAGGCCATTAATTACTTCCATTTCTTTGAAGTCATTTTTGGCCTCTTTAATTAAATCATACAAGGAGTTTGTATTTCCTAATATTATAACTTTATTAAGATCAGTTATTATGTCATGCTTCTTTGGGGATTATAGCTCACTCTGACTGGCAGGCCCACTCAGTGTGGTCACAAGACTGTTCCAGGCCAACTATAATCTAATGCATGCAATAAAAAGACAGCCACACTCTCCTCAGCTCCTCATAAAGTGGCACCTCAGATGGGACTACCTTCATATGTTAACCCTTTCAAGCCAGGCTTTGGCTATGTGTTTATGTTTGATGGGATGAAAACTCATTGAACTTCAGGGCCCAAGAAAATCTTAAAAGACCATATAGTCTATCCCATTCCATCCCATTTCATATGAGAGAATGGAGAGAAGTGGTTTACCAAAATAAATATGAGAATAATGACAATGTAAACATTTATACACTTTTGCAATATGTCAATAACAGTCTAAGTGTTTTATATATATATAATGTTTAATTTTTCTATAGCACTACCAGGGGAGGTATTGTCTGAGGTATCATTGGGAAATGTGTTTTCCCAAACTGTTGCTTCTCTTTTTATCTTGATACTGTTTTCCTTAGCCATGCAGAAGCTTTTAATTTTGATGAGATCCCATTGGTTTATTCTTTCCTTTATGTCCCTTGCTCTAGGGGACATATCAGTAAAAATATTGCTGCAGGGAATATCTGAGATTTTCCTGCCAATGCTCTCCTCTAGGGCTTTAATGGTTTCCCGGCTTATATTTAAGTCTTTTTATCCACCTTGAATTTATTTGGGTGTATGGTGTAAGTTGGTGCTCGAGTTTCATTTTTTTTGCATGTAGCTGTCCAGTTCTCCCAACACCATTTGTTGAAGAGGCTATCTTTACTCCATTTTATGTTACTGCCCCCTTTGTGCTAGACTTTTTTTGAAAATGAGAAAATTGAGGACCACAGAGCTTAAACTTGGACAAGTTTATGAGTGTGTACACTCAGTTATGAGAGGCTGGATTTGACTGAACCCCTTCTGTTTGGCTCATAGTGTATTCTTTCTCCACCTCCCAACATCCCTGGCACTCTAACATCATCTCTGGCTGTGATACCTCAAACTTTTCGTTTTTTATGTTCTTGCCACAATTTAGAATACTAAAGTTTTTGATGGTTTGCCAATTTTAAAAAAGCAATTCCCATTTTTAAAAGTACAACAACAAAATAAAATAGCCCTTATACAGTGATCACTCTGTTCCCCTGGTAAACTATTTTGCTGTTCCACTAGAGCTGCCCTGTGCCCAAACAACTCTGTCTTCTGGATGTATATGATTCTTACACTTCTAGACACAGGAATTTGGGGTTTACATTTTATTGGCTCTGCCTTTTACTCACAACTATCCCATTTTACTTTAAATCACTGAACTTCTTTGCTCAAAGTTCTGTCCAGCAGACATCACAGTAAATGTCTCTTCAGTTGTAGGACAAGTAAATGATATACATTCATCAAAATCTGGCAGCCCAGATTACAACAGTTTGCAGCCTAACTGCAGATCATAGTGCACCTGTTGAGATAGATTAAAGGTCAAGTTCTTGAACCCTGGTTGAGCATTATTTGTTTACAATTGAACTGGATTCCAAATGCCTTAGTAGTTGCATTTCTCTTCTGTGTCAGAGAGATTAGTTCTTTTCTTCTCTTCTTATACCTCTAGCACCAAGACCATGCTTCTGCATTATTAATTAGCTTGAAAAAGGCTATTACTTATTAGTAACAGTAATTGTGATCTAGTCGCCAATAAAACAATTATCATACTGTTTTGGCTGTTTCAACATTTTATTTAATTTTAATAGGTATTTATGAAACACCTAAAATGTGTCCATGACTACTCTAAGTATGATGGAAGGGAGCAAAGAGTTATAACACATGGTCTTAGGCCTAGTGGAGTTTATAGTCTGTGTGAAATAAAATCTGTTCCCATTAAACAGTTTAATAAGCTGCTCAAATAATTACCATGGACAACAAATGCTCTCTGAGTTGTTAAAAAGAAAATCCTCTATAGGATACAGTGACTTGAATTATGTGCCTCCAATGATGGGTTTCATCATGACAAATGGAAAGAGGGCATGCCAAGTCTAGAGATAACAGAGACAGAGATCTAGATAAGCTTGTATAGGTGACTCATTGAGTAGAGATTGGAAAGGCTGTAGCTAACTTTACTCTGCAACATAAGCAGCTCTGGGAAGTAATGGTCTTCTTTGAAAGATGGGTCCAGAGCCTAGGATACAGGACTCAGAAAATGCCTTGAATATTTGTGCATTATTTTGAGGAGTGTGAGGAGCACTGAAGGGTTCTGAGCCTAGGAAAGCTCGATGACAATGATGCATGGTACACATCAATGAGAAGGCAATGAGTAGGAGACACTAAAATAACGGATACAATAGCCAGCAGAGAGAGCAGTCAGAAGTCAATTACAGTAACTCAGGCATGAGATGGTGAAAATCTGGAACAGAGGGATGTGAGATAATTTACTAAGAGAGACAAAACAAAAGGGAATGATTAGTTAGACATAGGAAATGAAGGGAATAACTTGAAACTGACTCTAAGGTTTTGAACTTTTGTGTTTGTAGGGGTCCTGTTTTGCAGGGGACCCCAACATTTATTAAGAATCCATTTTATAAACTCTATATTATGCACTATAACAAAAGCTTTCTATGCATTGGTTCACTTATTCCACAGATTACCTTGAAAGTTATGTGTAAATACAGACCTTTCACTCAGTGCATGAAGACTCCTCAGGCTCAGGGAGGTTATGTAGCTGGTCAAGCTCATACAGCTTACAGAACCAAGACCCCAGCCTCTAGCTTTAAAGCTGACATTTACCTATTGAATTACTATGAGATGACACCCTAATTGCTAAGCCTAGTGGACCCTTACCCTCTTCTTGTTGACTCTCTGACACAACAGAATCTCTCAAATTTCCATCTCCCTTCCTTTGGCCTTATGACTTTGTTTCATTTAGTTAGTTCAGATAGATGGATAGATAGATAGATGATAGATAGATAATAGTTTCTTCAGTCTACACTGTTTTTTCTTTCCCTGTCTGCTACTTAAATGCTGCTATTCCTGAGAGTTTTGCCCCAACACTGTCCATGGGCTGTATCTGTAGTCCTGAATTTACCATACCATATGTGCAAATGATTCCAACATTAGTTTTTCTGTCTCAAGCCTATTTCTGAAGCATGGGGCTCATATTTACCTACCTGTCTCTCCATCTGGGTAGCCCGTAGACACCTCAGATTCAACATGCCTGCCATCTTTCTGCACAATCTCATTTTCCTCCTACTGATTTTGTGTTTCCTGTGACAGAAGAAGCACCATGTATCTGGCACCCCAAATTGAAAAGACAACTAATCTAACCCATTCCTTTACAGATGAGCAACACTTTTTACCTATTGTGTTAAGTGCTCCCCTGATGTAACCCATGAATTTGGGGACATGAAGTCTACTTCCAAGTGACAACTCAACCTCAGACAGAAGCTTGTTTAAATTAAAAGCTCCTAATTAACTTTCTCATATTAAAGATATGCCTTTCTCATACTAAAAAGAGCTGAAATTCAGCAGATGATAGGTATAAAGGTGAGTCTTGGATGAAAGAATGATGGAGATGTTTAAATGTCAATGCTGCTTAAACTGTAATTGAGCTCAGCCACTTAGAAATATTGGTTGTTCACTGCAAAAAACCAACTAATTTAAAAAATGATGACATTTCTGCAAAATAAATATAACTTTTAGGCCACTATCTTTCTCTATCCTGCAAAGAATTCTTGGTACTATTAATGATTACAGAATGTGAAAATTTTATTCAAGTTCTATAAAAAATTCAGACTTCCTCCCAAGTACATTATTAGGTATAAAAAAGGCAATTTAAAAAATAAATTACTCAAAGTATTCCCTTTTGATATAAATATGTTGAACTATTCAAAGTTGCTTAGTCTTTGGCCTCAGACCATACAAGAGAATTAATTTCCACTAAAATGTGATATATTGATGTTAAGCAAGTTATAAAATTAATTGCCTAAGACAATGATATTTTATATGAGTCCTCAGAACCCTAGAGATTCTGAAGACACTATTGGCAATTTATTAACTATGTTTATTTTTTCAAAGCCAAGTAAGAATTATACATTTACTCACATTGAGCAACTGAAATATCATATTTCTTTCATTAGGTTGAAATTATATTACTTTTGTAGATCAATGCTGACCTGTAATTCTGAAAATGAGTGATATGTGTTTTGGTAAATAACAATGATATGGAAATATTGTTGAATAAGAGTAGCTTATTTGGTAAAAAAACAGTTTTCTAAGACATATATGTCTATGAGAGAAAAATGCTTGAACTTTAAAAAAATTTTTTATTTAACTCTTGTTCAAGTACAGTTTTCTGTCTTGTATTCCCAGCCCTGCCCCCACCCAGTGCTCCCCACCTCCCTCCCATCTCCACACTCCACCTTAGTTATTGTCCATGTGTCCTTTATACTTGTGCATGTGAGTCCTTCCCCTTTTCCTCTGTGATTCTCTCCCCTCTCTTCTCTGACCCCTGTCACCATGTTCTGTATTTCAGTGTCTTTGGTTACATTTTGCTTGCTTGTTTGTTTTGTTGTTTTGATTCCTGTTAAAGCTGAGAGCATATGGTATTTGTCTTTCACCACCTGGCTTATTTCACTCAGCATAATGCTTTCCAGTTCCATACATGATGTTGCAAAGGGTAGGAGCTCCTTCTTCCTTTCTGCAGCATAGAATTCCATTGTGTAAATGTACCATAGTTTTTTGATCCAGTCATTGACTGATGGGCATCTAGGTTGCTTCCAACTCTTGGCTATTGTAAACTGTGCTGCTATGAACACCGGGGTGCATAGGTTCTTTTGGACTGGTGCTTCAGGGTTCTTAGGATATACTCCTAACAGTGGAATTCCTGGGTCAAAAGGCATGTCCATTTTTAGTTTTCTTAGAAAGTTCCATACTGTTTTCCATAGTGGTTGTACCATTCTGCAATCCCACCAACAGTGAACTGAGTCCCGTTTTCCCCACAACCTCTCCAACAGCTGTTTGTTTCTTTGTTTATGGTAGCCATTCTGACTGGTGTTAAGTGGTATCTCATTGTGGTTTTGATTTGCATCTCTCTGATAACTAGCAATATCGAGCATGTTTTCCTGTGTCTCTGGATCCTCTGTATGTCCTCCTTGGTGAAGTGTCTGTTCAAGTCCTTTGCCCATTTTTTAATTGTGTTGCTCCTCATCTTTTAGTGGAGTCATGTGAGTTCTTTGTATATTTTGGAGATTAAACCTTTGTCTGAGATGTCATTGGCAAATATGTTTTCCCAAACAGTTGCTTCTCTTTGTATCTTGATACTGTTTTCCTTGGCCATGCAGAAGCTTTTAATTTTGATGAGATCCCATTTGTTTATTCTTTCCTTTATGTCCCTTGCTCTAGGGGACATATCAGTAAAAATATTGCTGCAGGGAATATCTGAGATTTTCCTGCCAATGCTCTCCTCTAGGACTTTAATGGTTTCCTGGCTTATATTTAAGTCTTTTATCCACCTTGAATTTATTTGGGTGTATGGTGTAAGTTGGTGCTCAAGTTTCATTTTTTTGCATGTAGCTGTCCAGTTCTCCCAACACAATTTGTTGAAGAGGCTACCTTTACTCCATTTTATGTTACTTTCCCCTTTGTCAAATATTAATTGACTGTAGAGAGTTGGGTTTATTTCTGGGCTCTCTGTTCTGCTCCATTGGTCTATGTGCCTGTTTTTATGCCAGTACCAGGCTGTTTTGATTACAGTGGCCTTGTAATCCAGTTTGATATCAGGTATTGTGATCCCTCCTACTTTGTTCTTCTTTCTCAAAATTGCAGCTGCTATTCAGGGTCTTTTATGGTTCCATATAAATTTTTAAAGTGTTTGTTCTATGTCTGTGAAATATGCCATTGGCACTTTAATAGGTATTGCATTAAATCTGTAAATTGCTTTGGGTAGTATGGACGTTCTGATGATGTTAATTCTTCCAATCCATGAACACGGTATATGTTTCCATTTGTTTGTGTCTTCCTTGATTTCTTTCTTCAGTGTTGTGTAGTTTTCTGCATACAGGTCTTTTACCTCCTTGGTTGGATTTATTCCCAGATATTTTATTTTTGTTTTTGCTATATCGAATGGGATTTTTTCCTTGATTACTGCTTCTGCTGTTTCATTGTTGGTATACAAAAATGCCTTTGATTTCTGGATATTGGCTTTGTATCCCGCTGTTTTGCCAAATTCATTTATTAGTTCGAGCAGTTTTTTGTTAGAGGCTATAGGATTTTCCATGTCCACTATCATGTCATCTGCAAACAATGACAGTTTTGTTTCCTCCTTTCTGTCTTAGATGCCTTTTATTTCCTTTTCTGGTCTGATCGCTGTGGCTAGATCTCCCAATACTATATTGAATAGAAGTGGTGAAAGTGGATAACCTTGTCTTGTTCCTGATCT
Organism: Sturnira hondurensis; assembly: GCF_014824575.4. Classification (NCBI taxonomy): domain Eukaryota; kingdom Metazoa; phylum Chordata; class Mammalia; order Chiroptera; family Phyllostomidae; genus Sturnira; species Sturnira hondurensis. Next base: position 5,193,167 of record NW_028081623.1, on the reverse strand, counting down.
TAGTGGAAAAGCTTTTACTTTTTTCCCATTGAGTATGATGTTGGCTGTAGGTCTTTCATATATGGCCTTTATTCTATTGAGGAATGCTCCCTCTATTCCCACTTTGCTGAGTACCTTTATCATAAATGGGTGTTGTATCTTATCAAAAGCTTTTTCCACATCTATTGATATGATCATGTGTTTTTTTTTCTTTGCCTTTGTTCATGTGGTGTGTTACATTTACTGACTTACGAATTTTGAACCATCCTTGCATCCCTGGGATGAATCCCACTTGGTCGTGGTGTATGATCTTTTTGATGTATTGTTGGATGTGACTTGCCAATATTTTGTTGAGGATTTTAGCATCTATGTTCATCAGCGATATTGGCCTAAAGTTTTCTTTCTTTGTTGTGTCTCTATCTGGTTTTGGAATTAGGATGGTGCTGGCTTCATAAAAAGAGTTTGGAAGTTTCCCATCATTTTGGATTTTTTGGAATAGTCTGTGAAGGATAGGGGTTAGCTCTTCCTTAAATGCTTTGTAGAATTCTCCTGTGAAACCATCTGGTCCAAGGCTTTTGTGCAATGGGAGTTTTTTGATTACTTCTTCAATTTCATCTGCAGTTATTGGCCTGTTCAGGTTTTCTCCTTCTTTTTCATTGAGTTTTGGAAGATTATATTTTTCTAGAAATTTGTCCATTTCACCTAGGTTTTCAAATTTCTTGGCATATAGCTCTGTATAATAATTCCTTACAATCCCTTTTATTTCTGTGGTATCAGTTGTAATCTCTCCTGTTTCATTTCTGATTGTGTTTATTTGGGTCCTCTTAATGCTTGAACTTTTAATGGTAGAAGCCTGAAATCCTAAAAGAAAGAAGAGGGAGGAACAACAAGGAGAGTTTTCTAAATAGGTATCAAGATGAATAAAAATCCAAAGGCAATAAAACAATAAATGCAGCAATAATCAGAAATAGACTAACCATAAGAGAATAAAATGTTCTCAATCCCAGTTTACCAAATCCATGTAAAATGTTGCAGCTTCAAGGTGATAATTGTTTGTTTGTGAAGAGAAAAATCACATCCTTCAGAGAACTACTCCCGTTCCTTCCCTCACCTGGTTCCAGGGCACATCATGCCACCTGTCCTCACTCCTGCCATGCCACTGACATGCTCCCTTCACTGCACTCAACCACCCTCAGATACAAATATCTGTGTTTATATTATCAACCAGACTATATGTCTTGACATTTTCACTATCCTGCATAGTGTTAAACGTAAACTATTTCATCAATAGTGGTGGAATAAAACAAAAGAAGAAGACTGAGCCTTGCTGCCAAGACCTAAGGCATTTTATCATTTTAGGTTCTATTTTTCAAAAATGTAGCAAACTTGATTGGTTCCACAATTAAAAATAACTTTGGAAAATGCTATTATTAGAACCTTTATTGATATTCACTGTATACTTTACATATTCAAGATAGACATTCTCACCAAATTAAATTTGTCTTGACAGGATACCCCAAACTTATTTGAATTTTGAAACTTTATTCTCTCACTAAATTATTGTTCCTAGGGAACTAATGTTCTATAAGACACTGGTTGGGAATAGTTCTTTGGAGAAGAAAGATGGGCTTGAAGAGGTGCAGTGGGCTTCATTTTTGGCAGAGCCTGTGGTCAGCCTATCATCTATGAAAGGTGGATCATATCACTGGTGATTATAAAAATCACACTCCCAGGTAACTGGGACCTTGTCCTTACCAGCTCCCACTCCTAGGCTTTCAGAGCATTTCCTTCACCCCATGATCTTTGTTCAGCCTTAATTTGCCCTTGCTTATAACCGGTGAACTGTTAAATCTACTTGAGGAATGTAGCGTTGGGATGTTCCCCCCTCCCTAGAATAGCAGAAATCCTCTTCCCAAGTACGTTCACTTCTTGGGGATAATGGAATCACTTTGGTTACAAATTGTGTCCCAACCTTGAGTGCGGCTTGCTCAAAAACTAATGCTAACTTAGTAAGCTTTATATATGAATATAGAGAAACTTAAGATCTTGAGAAATTTTTATGGTTTTTGCTTTTAACTCATTACAAAATAACACATGCTCATTGTAGCATATTCAAACAATATAGACATTTTGACTCACTGCCTCACATTCCACTCCAGTAAACATTTTGAATAGTTTAAATTCTTCAAGACAGTGTGCATAATAAAACAAACCTGAAAGATATATATGTATACACACATGTATATTTGTATATATGAAGGTACATAGATAAATATATAGGTATATAAGTATAGTTTTGTTTTAAACTAGGCTCTTTCTACTTGTATTGAGAGCTTCTTTTTTAAAGATTTCATTTATCTATTTTTAGAGGGGAAGGGAGGGAGGAAGAGAGGGAGAGAAACATCAGTGTGTTGCCTCTCACACACTCCCTACTGGGGACCTGGCCTGTAACCCAGGCATGTCCCCTGACTGGGAATCAAACCAGTGACCCCTTGCTTCACAGGTCAGCACTCAATCCATTAGCCACACCAGCCAGGGCTAGAGCTTTTCTTCTTTATATCAGAAAAACATTATTAACACTTTTCTATGACAGAGCTCTTTTATTTTTTAAAGACTTTATTTATTTATCATTAGAGAGAGGGGAAGGAAGGGAGAAAGAGAGGGAGAGAAACATTGATGTGTGAGAGATACATTGATCAGTTGCCTCTCACATAATTCCAACTGGGGACCTGGCCTGCAACTCAGGCATGTGCCCTGACTGGGAATCAAACTGGCAGAATCAAACCACAACCTTTCAGTTTGCAGGCCAGCACTCAATTCACTGAGCCACACCAGCCAGGGCCAGAGCTCCTTTTTTAATGGCTACAGAGTAACCTAGTTTTCTATGTTATGGATGACTCATAATTTATTCAAATAATCTCTTATTGATTGATTAACCTTAAAGTCATTTGTAAAATATTCACCTGTAAGGATATTATCTCCATGAATATCCTTCAATAAACATGCTTGTATCAGTGACTCTCAGTATAGAAATAGAATTTGGGGAGGTCTAGATGAGCATCTTTCTTTTAATGGATACTACCACATTTTCCTTTAAAATGACTATACCATTGTAAACACTTCTCCAATTACTAGTGATTTTAAGCAACTTTTCCTTTGTTTATTAGCTATTTGTATTTCCTTTATAAATAGTTTATTCATATATTTTGCTTATTTTTCTATTAGGTTGTTTATCTTTTTATTATTGATTTATTGGCAATTTTATATATTTTGGATATTAATGCTCTGATTATTACATATGTGAAAATATTTCATACCAATTCTTCATTGTCTGCAAAATTCATTTGCTCTTCAGAGAAGTTATGTATTTTTTATAGTCAATATGTTACACTTTTTCTTTTTGGTTTTTAGGCTTTGTCCATATTAGTAAGACTTTTTGTATCTCAGACCTAAAAAACTATTCCCATATTTTCATTTGGTACTTTCTCAAGTTTATTTTATTTTATTTTTTACAAATATCAATTAGCCTATCTGGAATTTATTTTTGTGGATAGCATGTGGTAGGAATTTTCAAATTGAGAAAGATATCACAGAAGACACATTGACAATGGTAACACTATTTATTATATCTTATAAAATATATTTTAAAGTCTCAGAAAAAATAAAAATAGATATTTGGATAAGCATCAACTATACACTATATTTTTTTTCTCAAGAGTCATAATATGATAAAATGTCTCGTATTTGCATAGCACCTTAAAACTGTACAGTTTTGTATGTGGGTTTTTTTTCAGCATCATAATGACCTTAATGAGGTAGAGAGAGCAGATGATATTATCTGTTTTAAATGGCTTGTTTAAGGTCTCTAAAAAAACTAATCTTTTTATTGATGCTAGAAACCAGCACTCTGTACCTTCCTCCTACCCTTTCTACTATTCTTTGACTATTTTTCTATTGTTATGACAATTATAACATGTACACCAGGTAATATTCTGCATTAGAAAAAATTCCAAGGCAAAAAGTCTTGATCATAATAAAAATGAAAGCTTTAAGTTAAGCAATATAGATTTGTTAAAACCACTGGTCATGAGCCCTTTCTCTCTGTCTCTGGCCTAACATAAATGGTTGTGACTGACTTACAAAAACCTGCTGGAAATGGTCCTGGTGTGGGTATCCGTGCCGGCTTAACTGGAGAGGTGCAAATTGTGCCAGGGTCATTCCTAGTACCAGACAGTGGGAAATTGCTAGCACAATTGAGAGTTGTTAACACAATAGAAAGGACTCTGAAGGAAAACCTGATGTGTCTCTCCTGCATTTTTTTGTCCCCACTGCCATTTCTGAAGGGATAAAATGAGATGGCATTGGGAAGAAAAGTACCGCACCAGAGCCGGTGGTGATTGCTACTTTGAATGCTACACAGCTGCGCCAGTGCGGCCAGATTGATCCATTTCAAAGCAATGGTCATTATATTGCGTTTTACTCTGAAAATGCAGTGCTTTTCTGTTTCCTGTTTTGTCTGTGGTGATGGATGGCATGATGCTCTACCTCAGTACATTATTTTATGTTTAACAATCTTGAATCATGGAATTAACTGCAGTACACATCACAATAGTATCCCCAAAGAAAGTCTAGACTATGAAAAGAATGCAAATTAGGCAAGAGGAAGTGTGAATAGCAGAAAAGAGTTTCAGTTTGTTCAAACAACTGTTTTCTAGATCTGATTAGACCCAGCATCTATTTTTTATACCATTATCTTAATACCTACTGATTTCTATTTTCAGAAAATTCCTATTCTTAAAATGATTGACTTGAAATCCCCTTTAATTTATCCCACTTATTTATTTTAATTTCTCAAAGTCATTATGCTTTTAGAATGAGAGTTTTGGCAAAAATTGTTGTGCTTGTTAAGCATATGTATAAACCTAGACATGGTCATAAAGTTTCAGGGATCCCCAAAACAAACAAATGAGTAAACAACAAAAAAACCTATCTGAAGGTAATAGAGAGTTAGCATGTAACAGGTACACTTGCACTGTAGTAAATAAAGTGCCATCAAATCATACAATGTTTAAAACTTTGTGCATAAAAATGTAACTTCTATATTCTTCCTGGGCTTATTATGGACACCTAGTCAGATTGTGACTAAATATATATGTAACTCCCATCACTTCCACCTGATTGAAATTTGACTTTTAAGAACACAAAGAACAGGGTTGAGCCCTGGCTGGTGTAGCTCAGTGGATTGAGCGCAGGCCTGTGAAGCAAAGGATCGCAGTACAATTCCCAGTCAGGGCACATGCCTGGGTTGCAGGCCGGGTCCCCAGTGGGGGATGCATGAGAGGCAACCACACATTGTAGTTTTTCTCCCTCTCTTTCTCCTTCCCATCCCCTCTCTCTAAAACTAAATAAATAAAATATTTTTTAAAAAGAACAGGGTTGAGCATGGTGCCACAATTATTTATTGAATAATTGGATAAACTAATGAAATAAAAGTGAATGCTCAGAATGGACAACAGTGTGGTGATTGCTGGGGGAAGGGCCCAATGGTAATGGAATAAAAATACAATAAAGATTAAATTTTAAAAAGTGAATGCTCAGAACAAAATACTCATATGTGGTTTTTTATTTTTTATTTCTTTTATTTAATTGTTGTTCAAGTACAGTTTTCTGTCTTATATTCCCAGCTCGGTCCATCCTCCCCACACCCGTGCTCCCCACCGCCCTCCCATTTCCACCCCACCCTTAGTTATTGTCCATGTGTCCTTTATACTTGTTCATGTGAGTCCATCCCCTTTTCCCCTGTGATTCTCTGCACTCTCCTCTCTGGTCCCTGTCATACTCATATGTTTTAACAAAATTATTTTAAATGAAATGTTATGTCATTTTGTAAATAGAAACTGAACTAAATAATGCAATATCCTATTGTTTCCTGTGATGTTTTTGTTTAGGCTCTCCATATTTCTATCTCTTAGTATACTTTTACTTTAGTTTTTTAAAGATTTTTAAAATCTTTATTTATTTATTTTTAGAGATGGGAAGGAAGGGAGAAAGAAAGGGAGAGAAACATCAATGTATGGTTGCCTCTCATGTGCCCCTCACTGGAGACCTGGCTCACAACCCAGGCATGTGCCCTGACTGGGAATTGAACCAGCAACCCTTTGGGTTGCAGGCCAGCACTCAGTCCATTGAGCCACAGTAGCCAGGGGTCTTACTATACTTCTAACTTTACATATTGGAGGATTAAATTGGCAATATGCATATTCTTACATTTTGCTTATCTTCTTTAAAGAAAAAAATGACATAAAAGTTAGAAAATACCCTAATACCTTGGTAAACTACATGCTGTATATAGGCTTCGATTATAATTTTATTAAAACGATTAGGTCTGGGAACTAGGAATGAATTCATATGGCCAAGAAGACTGCAAATTTCAAATTTCCTGGCTTTGGACAGCATAATCATGCAATTTTATGGTTGGTTAAAATAAAACCATAAAATATCTTATCTATGGGTTATATGTTTAACCATAAACTAGGAACAAAAGAGACAGAAGATATACCTAATATTTATTTAATTAATCCAAATGCTTCATATTCCCACACAATTGTTAACCATTTTAAATGACTCTTCAGCAAATATGGAACAATTCACATATATCTTAGATTTATTTTAAATATAGACTTATATTATAAATTCTTCTCTAAAATACTGCTGTGAATTTTTCTATTTTCCTTTTTTTAAAAATCCTCACCTGAGGACATGTTTATTGATTTTGAGAGAGAGAGAAACATTGATGTGTGAGAGAAACATCAATCTGTTGTCTCCTGTATGCACATCAACCAAAGGGCAAACCTGCAACCTATTGGCACAGGGGATGATGCTCCACCAACTAGGCCACCCAGCCAGGCTGCTGTGAGTTTTTCTATTAAATTATTAACTAGCAGTTAAGACTTCTGGCCAAGATGGAAGAATAGGTGGCTACATTGTGCCTCCTCGCATGACCAAAAGAATGACAACAACAAAGTTAAATACAAAAACAACCAGAACTGCCAGAAAATGGAACTGTATGGCACTCTGACAACCAAGGAGTTAAAGAAGAAACATTCATCCAGACCAGAAAGGGGGGCAGAGATGGGCAGCTAGGCAGACAGGACTCCCAGCAAGGCTGCAGCTGGAGGACTGGGGCAGGTGGTGGCTGGCAAAGTGGGTGCTCCCATGTTTGTGTATGGATAAACTTAGAGGAACAACTGAGGAGCAAAACAGACCATGTAATCCAGGGTTCCAATGCAGGGGAATAAAGCCTCAAAACCTCTGACTGAAAAACCCTGTGGGGGTTGCACAAGTGGGAGAAAAACCCAGCCTCAAAGGAGAGTTTGTAGGAGAGACCCACAGGGTCCTAGAACATACACAAACCCATCCACCTGGGAATCAGCACCAGAAGGGCCCAATTTGTTTGTGGGTTGCAGCGGAGGGGACTGGAAGCCAGCAATGAGCTGAGCTGACCACATGGTTTCCTAACAGACCCCTCCCCCACATACAGCGCCACAGTGCAGCAAGGTGGCTTGAGCCACCCTGGAAAATCCCTAAGGATCCTCCCCTTACTATGTAACAGGCTTGCCAAGACAAAAAAAAAATGGCCCAAATGAAAGAACAGATCAAAACTCCAGAAAAAAATACAGCTAAGTGATGAAGAGATAGCCAACCTATCAAATGCACAGTTCAAAACACTGGTACTCAGGTTGCTCAAGGAATTAGTTGAGTTTGATCTCAAAATAGAGGGAAAAGTGAAGTCAATGAAAAGTGAAGTGAAAGAAAATGTACAGGGAGCCAACAGTAAAGGGAAGGAAACCAGGACTCAAATCAACAATTTGGAGCAAAAGGAAGAAATAAACATTCAACCAGAAGAAAATGAAGAAATGAGAATTCAAAAAAATGAGGAGAGTTTTAGGAACCTCCAGGACAATTTTAACCCTTCCGACAACTAAATCATATGGGGTGCCAAAGGGGAAGAGGAAGAGCAATAAGTGGAAAACTTATTTGAACAAGTAATAAAGGAGAATGTCCCCAATCTGGCAAAGGAAGTAGACTTCCAGGAAGTTCAGGAAGCTCAGGGAGTCCCAAAGAAGGAAGTACACATCAAGGAAGTACACACCAAGGCACATCATAATTACAATGCCCCAAATTAAAGAGATGGAGAGAATCTTAAAAGCAGCAAGAGAAAAGGAGACAATTACGTACAAAGGAGTACTCATAAGACTATCAGCTGATTTCTCAAAAGAAACCTTACAGGCAAGAAGGGGCTGGAAAGAAGTATTCAAAGTCATGAAAGGCAAGGACCTACATCCAAGGTTACTCTATCCTACAAAGCTATCATTTAGAATGGAAGGACAGATAAAGTGCTTCCCAAATAAGGTAAAGTTAAACAAGTTTATTATCACCATGCCCTTATTGTATGAAATGGTAGGACTTATCTAAGAAAAAGAAGATCAAAACTATGAACAGTAAAATGACAACAAGTTCACAACTATCAATGACTGAGCCTGAAAAAAAAACAAAACAAAAATCAAACTAAGCAAACAACTAGAACAGGAACAGAATCACAGAAATAGAGATCACATGGAATGTTAGCAGTTGGAAGGGTCGGGAGGAGAAATGAGGAGAAAAGGAGAGGGAATGAGAAGTACAAATGGTAGGTAGAAAATAGACAGGGGGAGGTTAAGAACAGTATAGGAAATGGATAAGCCAGAGAACTTATATGTATGACCCATGGACATAAACTAAAGGGAGAAACTGTGAGTGGGAGGGGGTGTGCAGAGTGGGGGGGAATAAAGGGTTAAATCTGGACAACCTAATAGCATAATCAATAAAATATATCAAAATATATTAAAATATATATTATTTTATAATAATATATATTTATTTAATAATATATATATATTAATATATTTGTATTAATAAAATATATATTTTAATAATTATAAAATATATATTATTAACTAGCATTTAGATACTTTTTCTTAATCAAAATGTATTATGTATTAGTAGTTATGTATAAAGATAGAATATCCAACTTTTAAGTATCAAAGCACACTTTAATTTGAGAAACAATCTATAAATTGCTAGATTTCTATTATTTAGATTTTATCTGGTGAATTACCATCTGCTCCATCGATTGTACCAATGAAGCAACACTGGGGGAAGCAGGAAAACAGGGAAAGCTTTCTCTTTCCCAAAATATGTTTCTTGGACAGTCATCATTGTCCAAAAGGTTTAATTCATGACTTTGTTATCCTCATTTTGAAATGTTCTCTCATTCATAAATGAACATGGAAAAGTTCAAAAAAACACACATACATACAAACACAAACTCTACATCTTGGGTTAGCAACACATAACACATTTTAAAATTCTAGAACACTGAAGTTTTCCAAACACCATTTGAAACATAATAAAAGTCCATAGCATTAAGCATAAGAAATAAATCAACAGGCCCTGAGCCTGTTAAAACCCAGGAACACATTAGTGCCCATAAGAATAAAAGTTAATGCACATAATTAAAATAGCAATTTTCTCAATATTGGAAGGATGGACCTTATTCAGAAAAAAATGGCAATAGAAAACCACAAATTTCATCTACTGGTTCACAATTTATTCTTCAACCAGCTATCCTTTCTATACATGTCTCAGTTTCAGACACTTTTGCCATTTTTTCAAATACAATGTACAGTTACCTGCATTGCCCATTAGATAATTTATTTTTATAATGACATTTGGGCTCAATAGGAGGGTGCATAATTCAGTGTCCATCATTCATTGTACCCATCCCTAGGATACCAGCCTTTCTGTCCTTCACAGGAGTTCCACCCCCAATTTTACACAATTCAGAAACAAGAAACATCTCCTTAGGACTTCCCCATTCCTGCCTTCATACAGAGCTCAGGGCAAGGATCAGTCAGGAGTATCTGTGCTAGGAGAAGTCTGAGGGACAGTGTCAGGATTGACTAGCAATGTGTGCCACAGGAAGTCATTGGGGAAGTGGAAGACTTTTTTTGTTTGGTTGTTTTTTGCAATCTCTGGGATCAAACCAATCCTTAATTTTTGAAAGAAGGGCAACAATGCCTTCTGAGATATAGTTTTAAAATAACGTAGAATAGATAAAGCAAACAGAGGTATCTAAGTCACTTTCAACAGGCTTAAGAGGTTTGCTCAGCTGAGGAGCCACAGAATGGGCAGTGTTCCTTCAAACACTGTGCAGGGGAGGGGCCAGCAAGCTCTCAGAATCTGTGTGAAGGGTCCTGTAGTGTTTATTCTATGAGTTTAAACTTTTATAGCCTGATACCATCAAATACATGACATTCCAATCTTTTTTCTTCTAAGATTTTTAACATTCTCAAATTAGGAGTTGTCTTATTTTTAGTATAACCAGTTATACTAAAAGTATAATAAAAGTATAATCAATTATACTTTTAATATAGCACTTCATCTAAGAAGTTATTACATTGACACAGTATTTTAAAATCAATGCTGTTTTTCTGAAGAGATGAATCTAATATGCCTCCTACTCCTCCTGCTGTAAACCCATTTACAAACATAGATTTATAACTGTAAACTGTATTCCATGTAGCTCTGCCTGTATAAATTTTTTCAAAATTTAAAACTCATTCTAAATACAAAAATTTTACTATCCTTCATTTGTGTATGCTGTTCCCTCCTCCACCTTCATATCCTATGACAATCTCTAGTCTATGTATTGTCATCAAATAAGAAGAGTTTATAGAGTTTTACATTCTATAGTTTGATTACAAAAAGATTATTTTATTTTATAAGTATTATATTTTATTAGTGTAACAAAATTAGAATATTGCATATAATTTTTAAATTAACCGTGCAGAAACTCTCTGAATGATGAAGCATAGCCTACTGGGAAAGGATATGTTGTGTTTAAATTAAGTGTAATATGTTGCCATTTTGGTGTCTGCAAACCATATGAGCTTGATAATTGTGAGTCTGTCTTTGAAATAGCTTTCCCATTCTTGCTGGTGTGGCTCAGTTGGTTGGAGCATCACCGCTTAGACGAAAAGTATGGAGTTCAATTCTGCTTGGGGCAGATATCTAGGTTGAGGGTTTAATCCCTGTTTGGGGCATAATTCGGAGGCAACCAATCAATGTTTCCCTCTTAGATCAATGTTTCTCTCTCTCCCATCCTCTCTCTCTAAATCACTAAACATATTTTGAAAATTAAAGAAAAGAAAATCTTCTTCCTGTGAACCAACAGAAACATAGAAATCAAGTTGAAAGGCAGCAAAGCTGGGAGCAGACTCTGAACTGTGGTGACCTTACCAATGATAGACCCTAATGGAATTACTGGGCAGGAAACCAGCCTGGCATAGCTACAAGCCCTTCTCAACAGTAAGCATGCATCTGTGTCCTCTCTCTACTGCTTGACTCACTTCTTATTGGCTATGGTAGAGAAAAGGCCCTTGTCCAGATATTTTTACCCCATCAGAGCATTTCTTTTTATGCCCAAGGCAAAGTAAGCCAGTCTGTTTCTGCGGACAGAGCATTCTCAGCTGAGTTGTATTAGGGGAATAAAAGCTACCTTTTCATAACTAAGGCACTACAGAGTCTTCTCCAATGGTTTTCTGGAAGCCTGAGTGTCCAGGATTCTGACCTCCATATATCTGGAGCTACAATTGCATTATGATAATATGATTGTTTTCTACTTTATTATAGCATTATTGGTCAGTATACTGAGAATGTTCTCTTAAAGGTAATGAAATGACCCTGAAAGGCCAGGGAGGGTGCTCCTTCACTTCACTGGTGAGGTAGAATAGTGTAATGCTGGAGAACTGGCACACTGGGGCCTTACTGCCTGGGTCCATATCCCAGTCTGGCCACATTTACTAGGCTGGACAAAGTTATTTAACCTTCCTGTGCCTTGCTTTGGTTTACTTTGTAAAATGCCTTGCTTTGTAAAATGTGGATCATAGTGCTACCCTTCCCTCCTGCATTGAGAGCTAGGGTTGTCAAGAAGATTGTTAGTATATGTCACATGTTTAATCTGGCACCTGATAAATCCAACGTGAATCTTTACTACTGTTATTGTCCATGGAACTCAGAGAGATAACACACATAAACACACACGTGATCTCCAGCAGTGGTTCTCAATCTTTGACAGGTAATACACATAGAAACCACCTGGGAATTTCCCCCCACCCAGTTTTATTGAGACATAATTGGCATGCATACAGTACTGTGTAAGTTTAAGGTATATAGCCTAATGATTTCAATTACATATGTCACATATACACAAGCTTAATTAATAACCATTAGTTCATATAAGTGAAAAAAGAGCTTTTTCTTCCTTGTGATGATAACTCTAAGGATCTGCTGTCTTAACCACATTCAAATATCATACAACAGTGTTAACTATAGTCATCATTGTACAATATATCCTTACTATTTATTTATCTTAAAACTGAAAGTTTGTATCTTTTCACTACTTTTATCAAATTCCCTCTTCCCTCAACCCTGACTTCTGGAAACCACAAATTTGATTAATTTTCCTCTGAGTTTGTTTTTTCTTTTCGTTTTAGATTCTACATGTAAGTGAAATTCCACGTGGAAGTGAAGTCACCTTATTTGTCTTTGTCTGGCTGAATTTTTTTCAATTAGCATAATGCCCTAGAGTTCCATCTGTGTGTTGAAAATACCTGGGGGTCTTCAACTATGGGTTATGTCAGGACAATCTGAGATTCTGCAGTTGCTGCTGGCTCAGAGACCACACTTTAAATAGTAGAAGTCTAGAGTAGATGAAGAACAGGGCTTACTGAAAAATATATTAAGAGTAGAAAATTAATGGGGCCCCAGTTACAATCACTCTCTGTCTACTGAAAAGTAACAGAGCTGGCAGGGAGTGGAGAGGACTCAGTCCCAGCCTCGAGTCTGCCATTGACCAGTTGCATGTCATATCACTTAAGGCCCAGTACTTAAGTCTGTTGTATTTATTTTCTATATCTACTTCACAGGCTTTTGTTATAAGGATCAAATGAAAAAATGTATGTGAAAGCTCCTTGAAAAATTAAAAGTACTTCCCAATTGTGAAAGGATCAATATAATAGGAGGAAAGGTGGGCAGAGTGATGTTTGGCTGTTAATGCAGAGCTCCCTAGAAGAGTAAATTCTGATCATGAGTTTGAAGGCAGCATCTAGGGAGGCAGATTTGCTGTTATTCCAATTGAAAAGTAACTGCTAATGGAAAAAATGCTGCAAAGATGGAAGCAACTAAGTCTGAGTGTGTGTGTCTATGCATGCACCAGACAGAACAAAATAATATGGTTGCTGAGCAAAGGATACAGATTCAAAAATTGATCAGATATTAAACTTAAAAAATAATCAGAGAAAAATAACATAAAAGAGAAGGTAAAACACTGCATCTGAAATCTTGACTAAACTGATGCAAAGACAAAAGAGAGATTATTTTACAAAGCACTTTCAGTGTTGCTCATTTGTCAAACAGGCTCCTACATTTGGCAGGAACATTGCACAGATAAAACCTCCACATACCTGGCCACTAATATTGTCTCTGCAAGGCCTGGATGCAACTAGATGTTAGCTCATGTCTGCACCAAAGGCTTGACCCCAGAACTGTATGCTCAACTCTTTAAGGCCTTATGTCTTTCTTTAAAAAAATTGTTGTTCAAGTATAGTTGTCTCCACTACCCTGCCACTACTTTACCCTACCCTACCCATCTCTACCTCCCACCCTCAACCCTTCCCTGCTTTCACTTTGTCCATGGGTTCTTTATACATGTTCCTTGATGACCCTTTCTCTTCTTTCCCTCTCCCCCTGCCCCCTCCTCTCTGGTTACAGTCAGTTCTTTATTTCCATGTCTTTGGTTATATTTTCCCTGCTTATTTGTTCTCTTGATTAGGCTCCACCTATGGGTGAAATCATATGGTATTTTTCTGTTACTTCCTGGCTTATTTCACTTAGCATAATGCTCTCCAGTTCCATCCATGCTGTCACAAAGGGTAGGAGCTCCTTCTTTCTCTCTGCTACATAGAATTCCATTATGTAAATGTAGCATAGTATTTTGATCCACACATTTACTGATGAGCATCTAGGTTGCTTCCAGCACTTGGCTGTAGTAAATTGTGCTACTATGAACATTGGCATGCATAGGTTTTTTTGAATTAGTGTTTTGGGGTTCTAAGGGTATAATCCCAGCAGTGGAATTGCTGGGTCAAAAGGCAGTTTTATTTTTACTTTTTTTTAAGGAAATTCCATACTGTTTTCCACTATGGCTCTACCAGTCTGCATTCCAACTTTCTTCACAACCTCACCAGCACTTATTGTTTGTTGATTTGTTTACAGTGGCCATTTAGTATGAAGTGGTATCTCATTGTGGTTTTAATTTGCATCTCTCTGATGGCTAGTGATGCTGAGCATCCTTCTATATGTCTCTGGACCCTCTGTATGTCCTCCTTGGAGAAGTGTCTGTTCAAACCCTTTATATGAAACTATAAATGACCTTGAATAGCTGCAGCAATTTTGAGAAAGACGAACAAAGTAGGAGGGATCACCATACCTGACATCGAACTATATTACAAGGCCACAGTAATCAAAGCAGTCTGATACTAGCATAAGAACAGACAAAGAATGGTGGAACAGAATAGAGAACCCAGGAATAAACCCAAGTCTCCATGGTCAATTAATATTTGACAAAGTGGGCAGAAGCATAAAGTGGAGTAAAAATATCCTCTTTAACAAATGGTGTTGAAAGAGCTAGACAGCTACATGCAAAAATTAAAACTCAACCACCAACTTGCACCATACACAAAATAAACTCAGGGTGAATAGAAGACTTAAATGTAAGTCATGATACCATAAAAGTCCTAGAGGAGAACATAGGCAGGAAAATTGCAGATATTCCATGCAGCAATATTTTTACCAATATATCACCTAGAGCAAGGAACATAAAGGAAAGAATAAACAAATGGGAGCTCATCAAAATAAAAAGCTTCTGCACAGTTAAAGAAAACATCAGCAAAATGAAAAGGAAACCAACTGTACAGAAAAATATATTTTCCAATGACATCTTGGACAAGGGTTTGATCTCCAAAATATATAAAAACTCACATGACTCCACTCCAAGAAAACAAATGATCCAGACTTATGTCTTTTCTGTCTTGGTCATTTGCCTTTGTTCAGGATAGGGCTAGCCTCATGGATGTGAAATCAGTGCAGTTGCATAAGGCTCCATATTCTTAATAATGTTTGAATAAAAGGCACTGAATTCTCATTTTGCACTAGGCCCCAATGCTAGCTTGTTTTTTCTCCTCTCCTTATCAAATGCCCACTGCTGACCTTCCTGCCAATCTTACCAGTTTCCCTCTTAGGAGAACTTTTAATTTGCCCCATTTATGATTCTTGATTGTCTACACATCGGTATCACCTGAGGCATTTTAAATAATACTGTTATCTAAGTTCTACCCCAGACATTTAGACCAGCATTGCTGGGATGGGTGGCAGATGTGTGTTTGTGTTAAGGTATGCATGTGATCCTAGTGTTTCATTCCAGGGCAGAGAATAACTGTCCTGTTTGCAGAAAGCATTCTCCATCTCCTGGCTTTAGCTGAAACTTGGCTGTACCCTATGGACATGGCTTTCTTTGCAGTCCTGTCAAGTAGAAGCTGCTCATTTTTGTCCACTCCACAAACTATGACATTAGAAGGTTTGAATCATCCTATCACTCAAATGTTGCTATCATACCAGTACTTCTCTATTGCAGTCCTTTGAGAATCTTGCTCTTCTGTAATCTAATACATATTTCAAGGCACCATTATTGAAGACAATATTCTTGAAGGCAATATTCTTTGGATCTCTTAACTCCAGTGGTCTTCAACTTCTCTCCATGAATATGCATTGTCATGCCTAACACTGTTGTCACCTAGAACTCTCCCACTTCCAAAATCATGTGCTGAGCCCAGCCACACTCTGTGTCATCTCTAAGCCATTTGTTTCTACCATGCCTATTCTCCCACCCCAATAACACAATAGTCACAGTTTCTGGGCATAAGGGTGTGACTACATCTTTTGGTGTAGCACTACATAAATTCATGCAACTTTGCAGATTGGAGTCATTAAACGTCCTCAACCTCTTCACCCATTCCTGTTACTTGTTTACAAAAAGCTCATGTTCCTAAATAACCCTTTTAATGACTGTCTAAAATACCACCAATTACCCCTCTCGAATCAAGCCATTCCCTCTCTCACGGCAGTTGAATTGATGTCCTCTTTGACTTAGAAAATTAAAATCATCAGGTGTCTTCTCCATCAACTTCTTCCCTATACACTCATTCTCTTTCCTTCCAGTCCCAAAGGGTGATTTTTCCTTTCTCTTGCTCAGACTTCTTTTGGGGACCTTATTCCATTAGGAGTACCAGCTTTCTTACTAGTATTCTTAACCTTTCCTCTTAACTGTCTTCTTCTACTCAGATTATAATAAGCTCTAGTCTCAACCTCTTTTAAACAAATAAGAAAACCCTTTATTTATACCATTTTTTGCTTTCTAATTAAATGGATTTCAAACTTTTTTACTTCAATTTACAGTACAAAACATGTTTTATGTTGGGACTCCATATCCACATAAATAGGGCATAATTAAAACTAAAATTTCATTAAATATAATTTGCCCTTAATATGTGCTGAGCACTCATTTCATATTTTATTTTCCCTTGTATCACATTCTTTACTCTTTAGTTTTTTTAATTTTGGTTGCAACTCACTAAACATTTCATATCCTAGTAATAGACTAAAACCCATAGTTCAAAATTGCTGATATAACTTGTCCTGTCTGTTTAAACAAATAGATACACTTCTTCACTTGCTATACCTTTCTTTACCCACTAACATGTGGCCACAATCTCCATTATTCCAATGAAACTGCTCATACTAACATTTATTTATCCAAATAATATTTTAAGTAGCTAGTATGTGTTACATATTAACAAGTGTAGTAGTTATCTTTCTCTTTTTCTTAAAACTTTGATCCCTCTAAAGTTTTGGAATGACCTATTATACTGTCCTGCTGTATAATCTCTCTTTCCCTGGCCACTGGATGATCCTGAACTCAGTTCTTTTCTCAATTCATTGAGTGTTTGTCCTCAGTTAATTCCTGGGCTCCTCTTTTCTGCTGCAGTCTCAAACTGTTGGTGTTCCTCAGAATTGCATCCTAAGCCTTTGTTCTTCTAACACACATTTCCTAGGTGTTTATTCACTCTGTGATTTTTTAAAAAAATTTATTTTTGAATTGCAGTTGACATGCAATATTGTATTAGTTTCAGGGGTGCAACCCTGCAATTGGACACATAACTCATAAGTGGTCACCCTGATAAATCTAGTACTCATCTGACACCATATGTGGTCACTACAATATTATTAACTATGTTCCCTATACTGTACTTTACATCCCCACAACTGTTCTGTAACTACCAGTTGTACTCGTTAATCTTTTTGCCTTTTCCACTCACTTTCCTTCACCCCCATCTAGCCACTGTCAGAAAGTTCTCTGTAAGAATGTTTATTCACTCTGTGATTTTAAATACTACCTGTTAGTTGATTATTCTAGAGTCTGGAACAATTCTCTCTTCCTTGAGCATCTGGCACTATCAACATCTCCAGTGGAATCCCACAGACACTTTCCATGTATTATATCCAAATTTGACCTTTTTATTCCAGCAAAAATACAGTAAGGAAAATCATGGGCTCTGGAACCTGTGTTGATGGCAGTTGAAAGCATTCTCTAGACCAATAATTCTCACATTT
Organism: Sturnira hondurensis; assembly: GCF_014824575.4. NCBI lineage: Eukaryota > Metazoa > Chordata > Mammalia > Chiroptera > Phyllostomidae > Sturnira > Sturnira hondurensis. The sequence goes on along the minus strand of NW_028081623.1, from coordinate 5,175,359 downwards.
TCTTAGCCCTGATGATGCCAAGAGTTCTTTAGACTAGCTTCTCTTAGCACTTTCATTTGCCTAAGAGTGAATTTCAAAAATGGCATTACCATTCATGATCTATGATGGTGAATGCAATTTCTTATTATAATACAGAAAATGCTATGTAAATCTGAATTATTATTTCATGCTCCAAGCCCATGTACAAACATATCATGTTCCCAGTATAAAACCACTAAGGATCCAGTATTTTACCCACCTAATTAAGGCCCTTAAATCCAGGCTGGTACCTGCATTCCCTATTAAGTCTTGTACATGCCAAGGACCCCATTTCCCAAAAGTCACAGCCCTGTTTTGGTTGATAATAAAAAGGGACAATTTCATGTACCTGTCTAGTCCACGGAAAAGAACAAGTTGGTCCATGTAAATGGGCCATTAAATCATGGACTTATTTGTACAGCAATAGAATCATCATGAAGATTGGAGTGACCCAATCTATTCATTCTCCTTTTCCTCTATTTTGGTTATCTTTCCTCTCTCAGGTGCAAAAAATGTGGATGAATGCCAATTTGTTTAATTGGATTTTTTAAATAAATGCAAAAAATACTAAGCAGTCCTTCTAAGCTCTTTTAGTGAGCTCAGCAAGTGCCAAATCAATTAAGCAAATTGCTTTAAAAAAATAACCTACCAACTCCAAGTAAACCTTTTCCCTTCTTCAGAGAAAGTGAATGCCAAGGTTTATGCAGAGCAAATTTTTCCAGCTGAATTACTAATTTCTCCACACTAGGGATTTAAAAGGGAAATGCTGACACAACCTCAACCTCAATAGCAGAAGGATGGGGCTCTAGTCCTAACTGGGGTTGTTTTGACAGCATTTAGGGACAACCCCTGACCCCAAATGGACTGCAGACACCATGCCCATGGCTGTGACCTGATTTACTTATGCCTTCCTTGGAGTACTCATACTAAAAATATCTGTACTTGAACACATAAAACAAAACTTTTTTCTCTCTTTAAATAAACATACTGAAATATGAAACCCCACCTGGGCAGATATTTTCCTAGGTTCTTTTTTCCCTTTGTTTCCCAGGTCTCCTCTAACCTATCATTTAATAAATAGTAGCACAAGATCTGTGTTTTCTTCACAGTGGTAATATGTAACAGGAACAACCAGAGGACAAAATAAAGGTGGAGAAAAGTTAGATATATAAGCAAGAAAAAGTGACTCATTGATTTTATTGACTGATCTGTTAACTTGTGACATTGCAATAGTCTTATTTATTTGTATACAGAAGACTCAATTACATAGATACATATCATTTTAACAACTAGGTTATTTACAGGGATTTGCAGCTTCATAAATATTATAGACCTGGAATTTCTTGAGCTGCTATTTATGCATTGTTACATAAGGAAAGGTGGTGGCTATACATACACCTTTGTGAAGTCATTAGAACATCACGACAATAGAGTAGGGAAAAGAAGGAGGAGGCTAAGAAATTGCTCTGCTGAAATTTTTCAGTAAATCATCCCCGGGGTAATAGTATCCCAGAGAGAGTTGCTGAACTCTTTTCTCTCCTGCCAGTACAGGACTGTTGCCATGGCAGCTGGGGTAAAGGATCAAGGTCTTTAAACTTCTGCTTTAATTGCACAAGCCATTAGGATTATATTATAGATTTTGTTTTTCTAAACATGAAGGATATATCTCAAAGGAAGTCTTGGAAGAATAGGATGAACTGTTTCCAAGCATCTTCTCTTGATGGGATACCTCATGGAAATGGAGAGGGAGATCCCAGTGCTGTCCATAGTTCTCTAAGGTTCCCTGGAGTCTTGTTCAGGGAGTTTCCTGAAATAATTCTTTTTTTAACGGCATTAGTTTAGTGCATAGTTTCCCTGCAAGGCTGTAAGCCCCAAAAGCTCAGGAACCATATCTGGTCATTATTCAGTAAATGTTTGTTTGCAAATGAGTAAATTAATTAAGTAATCAGGAGAAATGGGACAGCATAGTATTATTTTCATGTATTCTCAGCACTTCGCAAACACCCTCCACCTAAGAAGAACTAATAACCTGAAGAATGAATTATCAGAGAAGACTGTTAGCATTCCAATTTTAGGATGAGGTGGCTAGAGCTCGCAATTAGTAATAAACTGGGAACTCAGACCAACATCTTGGGATTCAGAATCCTCCAAGGACAGCTCCCCTACAGAGCAAGGAAGGATCAAAGAGCTACTAGGAAGCAAGTGCAGGTTAAGGGCAACTGCAAGAAAATAACAAACATACCTTGTAATAGTGGTGCAATAAATGTAGGAGTGCATAATCTCCTTGAGATCCTGATTTCAATCCTTTTGAGTATATACTTGTATGATAGTTTTATTCTTAATTTTAGGACAAACCTTATACTATTTTTCATAACAGCTGTACAATTTTACATTCTCACCAACAGTGTACTTGAGTTTCAATTTCTCCATGTCGCCAAACTTATCTTGGGGGGGGGTATTTTGGATAATAGCTATTTTAACTGGTGTGAGATGATATCTCACTGTGCACAATAGCCAAGATATCTAAAGAACCTAAATTTCCATTGATGGATGGATGAATGGATAAAGAAAATGTATTATATACATAGGAGATTTGAAAGATGGTGGTGAAATAGGAGGGAGCGGATTCCACTTCCCCCTACACATGGGAGAAAAACCTAGCCAGCCTAGGAAGGAACAGAGAAAACAGCCTACAATACCCCCAGCATATATATGAAGAAAGGAGACTAAGAATTGTAGGGGACATTGAAAAACCAGATGGTAAAGAGAGTGCTTCAAGACAATAAGGTCCCTGAGACCAGCACAAGGACCAGGGCAGCTTCAGCCCCAGGCCCTGCACCCACCAGGTCTCCTACAAGGTTCTTGAGAGAGAGCCAGGTCAATGGCTCCCTCCCCTGCCAAAAAAGAATTGAGCAGTGCTTGGAGAGGCCTGGTTGCTTCAAGCTGCAGAGGGGAATAAGGACTATATGGCAAACACACAGGGGCTGTGAGCACCCGAAGAGTCTGTGAAACCGGCTGGGGATAGTTGAGAGTTGGGTCTGGTAGGACCCTGACCCCGACAGTCCCCGGTCTGGTTGGAGAATTGGGCTGCGTGAGAGGTCAGGCTTCTGTAGGGAGCAGCAGGCTTGAATAGGAGGAATTTCTCAAAAAGAAAAGGTGAAAAAAAAGACACAAAATTTGGGGAATTCTCCTGCAGCAGCCACTCAGGCCTCCTTCCCACGTAGCCCAGGAGCACTTTCGAGGTGTCATAAAAGGCCTTGAGCGCACTCACTAGCCCTGGAAAGAGTGCAGACCCTACCCCAGGGACTGGAGGCTCTAGGTAAAGTGCAAAGGCCAGAAACCCGGGGAGAGTGCCCTCTGAGGAAGGCTCCGTCACCGGCACCTAAAACCCCCAGGGGAGTGCACACTGCCAAAGCCCTGGAACCCACACCCAAACCTTGTAACCTGTGAGACCACAGACTGATAGGGAACTGGGCTGGAGGCTGACTGAATGTAGATCAGGAAGGGAGAAAAGTGAAACCAATAATCCCTCAGCCTCCTGCAGCCAGGAAGAAAAGAAAAACTGGTTTGGCCAGTGTGAAGCCAGCAAGAGGCTTTTTAAAATAAAATAATGCCTTATATTCATTTTTTTTAAATTCCTGTTCAGGTACAGTTTTCTGTCTTCTATTCCCAGGCCTGCCACCCCTCCCCCATTGCTCAACACCTCCCTCCCATTTCCACCCCTCACCTTAGTTATTGTCCATGTGTCCTTTATACTTGTTCATGTGAGTCCATCCCCTTTTCCCCTGTGATTCTCTCCCCTCTCCCCTCTGGACCCTATCAGCACGTTCTGCATTTCAGTTGCTTTGGTTACATTTTGCTTGCTTGTTTGTTTTGTTGTTTTGATTCCTATTAAAGCTGAGAGCATATGGTATTTGTCTTTCACCACCTGGCTTATTTCACTCAGCATAATGCTTTCCAGTTCCATACATGATGTTGCAAAGGGTAGGAGCTCCTTCTTCCTTTCTGCAGCATAGAATTCCATTGTGTAAATGTACCATAGTTTTTTGATCCAGTCATTGACCGATGGGCATCTAGGTTGCTTCCAAATCTTGGCTATTGTAAACTGTGCTGCTATGAACATCGGGGTGCATAGGTTCTTTTGGACTGGTGCTTCAGGGTTCTTAGGATATACTCCTAACAGTGGAATTCCTGGGTCAAAAGGCACGCCCATTTTTAGTTTTCTTAGAAAATTCCATACTGTTTTCCATAGTGGTTCTACCAGTCTGCAATCCCACCAACAGTGAACTGAGTCCCCTTTTCCCCACAACCTCTCCAACACTTGTTGTTTGTTTCTTTGTTTATGGTAGCCATTCTGACTGGTGTTAAGTGGTATCTCATTGTGGTTTTGATTTGCATCTCTCTGATAACTAGCAATATTGAGCATGTTTTCATGTGTCTCTGGATCCTTTGTATGTCCTCCTTGGAGAAATGTCTGTTCAAGTCCTTTGCCCATTTTTTAATTGGGTTGCTCCTCATCTTTGAGTGGAGTCATGTGAGTTCTTTGTATATTTTGGAGATTAAACCTTTGTCTGAGGTATCATTGGCAAATATGTTTTCCCAAACAGTTGCTTCTCTTTTTTTAAAAAAAAAGTTTTATTTATTTATTTATCTTTAGAGGGGAAGGAGAGAGGGAGAGAAACATCAATGCATGGTTGCCTTTTGTGCGTCCCCTGCTGGTAGTTAGCCTGCAAGGAACCGGCCTGCAACCCACAGTTGCTTCTCTTTTTATCTTGATACTGTTTCCTTAGCCATGCAGAAGCTTTTAATTTTGATGAGATCCCATTTGTTTATTCTTTCCTTTATGTCCCTTGCTCTAGGGGACATATCAGTAAAAATATTGCTGCGTGGAATATCTGAGATTTTCCTGCCAATGCTCTCCTCTAGGACTTTAATGGTTTCCTGGCTTATATTTAAGTCTTTTATCCACCTTGAATTTATTTGGGTGTATGGTGTAAGTTGGTGCTCAAGTTTCATTTTTTTGCATGTAGCTGTCCAGTTCTCCCAACACCATTTGTTGCAGAGGCTATCTTAACTCCGTTTTATGTTACTGTCCCCTTTGTCAAATATTAATTGACTGTAGAGATTTGGGTTTATTTCTGGGCTCTCTGTTCTGCTCCATTGGTCTATATGCCTGTTTTGATGCCAGTACCAGGATGTTTTGATTACAGTAGCTTGCAATACAGTTTGATATCAGGTATTGTGATCCCTCCTACTTTGTTCTTCTTTCTCAAAATTGCAGCTGCTATTCAGGGTCTTTTATGGTTCCATATAAATTTTTAAAGTATTTGTTCTATGTCTGTGAAATATGCCATTGGCACTTTAATAGGTATTGCATTAAATCTGTAAATTGCTTTGGGTAGTATGGATGTTTTGATGATGTTAATTCTTCCAATCCATGAACACGGTATATGTTTCCATTTGTTTGTGTCTTCCTTGATTTCTTTCTTCAGTGTTGTGTAGTTTTCTGCATACAGGTCTTTTACCTCCTTGGTTGGATTTATTCCCAGATATTTTATTTTTGTTTTTGTTATATCGAATGGGATTTTTTTCCTTGATTTCTTCTTCTGCTGTTTCATTGTTGGTATACAAAAATGCCTTTGATTTCTGGATATTGGCTTTGTATCCCACTGTTTTGCCAAATTCATTTATTAGTTCGAGCAGTTTTTTGTTAGAGGCTATAGGATTTTCCATGTACACTATCATGTCATCTGCAAACAGTGACAGTTTTGTTTCCTCCTTTCGGATCTGGATGCCTTTTATTTCCTTTTTTGGTCTGATTGCTGTGGCTAGACCTTCCAATAATATATTGAATAGAAGTGGTGAAAGTGGACAACCTTGTCTTGTTCCTGATCTTAGTGGAAAAGCTTTTACTTTTTTCCCATTGAGTATGTTGTTGGCTGTAGGTCTTTCGTATATGGCCTTTATTCTATTGAGGAATGCTCCCTCTATTCCCACTTTGCTGAGTACCTTTATCATAAATGGGTGTTGTATCTTATCAAAAGCTTTTCCCATATCTGTTGATATGACCATGTGGCTTTTGTCTTTGCTTTTCTACATGTGGTGTATCACATTTACTGACTTACGAATTTTGAACCATCCTTGCATCCCTGGGATGAATCCCACTTGGTCGTGGTGTATGATCTTTTTGATGTATTGTTGGATGCAATTTGCCAATATTTTATTGAGGATTTTAGCGTCTATGTTTATGGCCTAAAGTTTTCTTTCTTTGTTGTGTCTCTATCTGGCTTTGGAATTAGGATGATGCTGGCTTCATAAAAAGAGTTGGGGAGTTTTCCTTCCTTTTGGATTTTTTGGAATAGTCTGTGAAGAATAGCGGTTAGTTCTTCCTTAAAAGCTTTGTAGAATTCTCCTGTGAAACCATGTGGTCCAAGGCTTTTGTGTGATGGGAGTTTTTTGATTACTTCTTCAATTTCATCTGCTCTTATTGGCCTGTTCAGGTTTTCTGCTTCCTTTTCGCTGAGTTTTGGAAGATGATGTTTTTCTAGAAATTTGTCCATTTCACCTAGATTTTCAAATTTCTTGGCATACAGCTGTGCAAAGTAATCCCTTACAATCCCTTTTATTTCTGTGGCATCAGTTGTAATCTCTCCTCTTTCATTTCTGATTGTGTTTATTTGGGTCCTCTCTCTTTTTTTCTTGATGAGCCTACTTAAAGGTTGTCTAATTTGTTTATCTTTTCCATGAAAACAACTCCTTGATTCATTGATTCTTAGAATTGTGCTTTTAGTCTCTATGTCATTTAATTCTGCTCTGATCTTGGTTATCTCCTTCCTTCTACTTGTTCTGGGCTGTCTTTGTTGTTTTTCCTCCAGATCTTGCAGGCATCCGGTTAAGTTGTTTGTTTGAAATGTTTCTATCTTCTTTAGGTGAGCCTCTATTGCTATGAACTTCCCTCTCAGGACTGCCTTCACTGTGTTCCATAACTTTTGGGTTGTTGTGAGTTCATTTTCATTTGTTTCCAGAAAATTTTTGATTCTTCCCTAATTTCAATCTTGACCCATTCTTTGTTTAATAGCATACCATTCAGTCTCCATGATTTTGGGTGTTTTGGGTTTTTTCCTGTGGGGTTAGTTTCCAATTTCAGTCCCCTGTCACCAGAGAAAATACTTGGTATGATTTCTATTTTCCTAAATTTGTTGAGTCTCATTTTGTGTCCTATCATGTGGTCTATCTTTGAAAATGTTCCATGTGCACTTGAAAAGAATGTGTATTCAGCTTCTTTGGGATGAAGGGCTCTATATATATCAATTAGGTCCATTTCATCTAGAGTGTTGTTTAATGCTGCAATATCTTTGTTGATATTTTGTTTGGAAGATCTGTCCATTTTTTTGACAATGGTGTGTTAAAATCCCCTACTATAATTGTGTTGCTGTCAATATCTTTCTTGAAGTCCTCCAGGATTTTCTTTATATATTCGGGTGCTCCTGTGTTGGGTGCATATATATTTACGATGTTAATTTCTTCTTGGTGGATTCTTCCCTTGAGTAATATGAAGTGACCTTCTGGGTCTCTCTTCATGGCCTTGTTTTTGTCTATTTTGTCTGATATGAGAATTGCTACCCCAACTTTTTTTTCTTGTCCACTTGCTTGGAAAATGTGTTTCCATCCTTTCACTTTTAGTCTGTGGTGGTCTTTTGACCTGAGGTGCATCTCTTGTAGGCAGCATATGTGTGGGTCATGATTTCTTATCCATTCGGCTATTCTATGGTTTTTGATTGGTGCATTTAATCTATTTACATTTAAGGTTATTATTGAAAGGTACTTATTCATTGCTATTTATGTACCTGTGTTCCTCCCCGTCTTTCTCTTTTCCTTAATGCAGCCCTTTTAGTAATTCTTGTAGAGCTGGTTTTGTGGGGGCATATTCTTTTCGACTTATTTTGTCTTGGAAGCTCTTTATTTGGCCTTGTATCTTGATTGAGAGCCTTGCTGGGTAAAGTAGCCTTGGCTGTAGGCCTCTGTTTCTCATTACTTGGAATATTTCTTGCCATTCTCTTCTTGCTTGGAATGTTTCCGTTGAGAAGTCAGTAGTCAACCTTATTGGGACCCCCTTGTATGTTACTTCCTTTTTCTCCTTTGTTGCCTTTAGGATTTTCTCTTTGTCTTGGAGGTTTGCCATTTTAATGATGATGTATCTTGCAGTATGCCTCTTTGGGTTCCACCTGCTTGGGACTCTCTGTGATTCCTGGATTTGTGTGACTTTATCTTTCCTCCACTTAGGAAAATTTTCCGTTATTACTCTTTCAAGTAGGTTTTTCTATCCCTTGTTCTTCTTCTTCTCCTTCTGGTATTCATATTATTTGGATATTGTTATGTTTCATATTGCCCTGCACTTCTCTTAAATTCTCCTCATTTTTTCTGAATCTCTTTTCCATTACTTGGTCCGTCTGGGAGATTCTTTCTATCCTGTCTTCAATCTCACTTATGCGATCTTCCCCCTCATGGATCCTACCCTTCATACCTTCTACTGTGTTCTTCAGTTCACAAATTATATTCTTCATTTCCTCTTGGCCTTTACTGATGGTTTCTATTTCCTTTTTCATGTTGGTATAGTTTGTAGTTTGCAGAGAGTTCATTGTAACTCCCCTGTAGTTTCTGGTAGCTCATTGTAAGCTCTTTGAATTTCCTGATAACCAGTGCTTTGAATTCCACATCTGATAGTTGATTTGCCTCTATTTCATCTAACATTCTTTCTGAGGCTTCCTCCTTTTCATTCATTTGGGGATTGTTTCTTTGTCTTCCCATTGTTTGTGATACTCTTCTTGTTGTCCTCCGCTTCTTAAATTGATCTGTTCTGGTTCGCTGGGTTTATGGTGTGAACTTCTGTGGTAAGTTGCCTGTGAGATTCAGTGGTGCAGTCTCCTGCAGGTTTCTTGGTGTTCTCTGCTTCCACCTACTCCTTTCTTTATTGTGCGTATGTGATCAGTTAGAGGGGGAGGCAAAATGGTTTATGATAGCAGAAGATTATTTTATGTTATTATTATTTTATGTCAACCCAGCTTGCCACTTTTAAGAAAGGGTGGACATAAGTTAAGTCTCTTGTTGGGAAGGGGAGGCTTGTGAGTTGTATCTAAAAAGCAATGTGGTTGCAGGTGGTCATATTTTGAGGTAAGGTGAGAGTGCAGGTTAGTAACTGGGTATAGTGTGTCAGTAAATAGAGTAGTAGAATTCAGGAACTTGTAAGGTGGTCTGAGGTCCAAGAGATGTGTTATGAAGTATTACCATTGTATAGAACAGCTCTTATTTGCAATAATATTAGAGCAACACTGACATGATAGATTCTATGTGATCTGTCTAAATGGGGGTTATAGAGCTTGGGTAGTATTCCAAAGGAAAGCAAGTGAAGTATAGAAAATTAGCAATACACTGTGGAGGAAAGAGCAGTGGGAACCTGTCAGGTAGTACAATATAACCAGCCAGGACTAAGAAACCTGTACAGAAAGAGGAGGAATACAAATATATTCTTAAAATAAAAAAAGTAAGAATAATGCAACAAAATAATAATACACCTAAAAGAAAACTAAGCAGCACACAAACAAACAATCCAACACACATACACACACACACACACACACACACACACAAAAGTCAGGAGAAAGGAGCAATAAGCGGAAAATTTGGGAAGAACGGAAGGACTAAAACTGGACAAAAAGAAAAAGAAATGAGGGACAGAGTATTGAAAAATAGAACAACAATACAGTTTAAAAGATATAAGATTACTTAAAAAGGAAGTTGAGAGAGGAAAAAAAGGGAAGGGGAAAACACACACACACACACACACACACACACACACACACATACATAAAAAAATACACCCTTCCTTTGTCCATTTCAAACTGTCCAAACCGGTTTTTCTGGTTGCAGCTGGTCGGGCCTCTCTGAGGGCAGGTATGCAGGTGCACGCAAGTGCATGCGCTTTAACCAGGCTACCTGGATTGGGATGTGGGCGCCCACACCCCTGGGAGGCTGCCTGTGTCCCTCGGTATCTGGCACTGTCCTTCTCAGTCCCGTGGTGGGACTCAGATGTTCCCACTCCTCCCCTGGATGGGTGGTTGAGTGGTTGGGCTGTGAGGCAAGCTGCTGTGGCAGAACACCTCAGTTCACTTTCCAATAGAGACTTCTCCACAAAGCCTGCCTCTCAGCCCAGCCCAATCCCAAAAGATCGGCAACGACAGTGTCCTTCTTAAATCCCCTGGGCTGGCGGGCTGGTGGGCTGGTGGGCTGGTGACCACAGAGTCCTCAGTTGAATAGGGCCCTCCGCCCTTGCCACCCTTTACATTAACTTAAGCCCACAGGTCTCTGCCCCGTATTACCCAGCCTGCCTAGACAGGGATGGGGGGAGTCAGTTCTCTCCCACGGACCCTGTAGCAGACCCAGGACTCCCACGGAGACTGTTGCTGGCCCACTGGGTGCCGGGCCTCTGGAGTTCCCTCCGCCACAAGCACCCTGGCCCTCGATTCAGACGGGGCCTCTGTTTCCCACTGATGGTGCCAGCCCAGATTGCCCGCCGCTTCTTGTCAGTACTCAGGCACCGATGGAGGTCCTCCACCTTGGGCGCTCAGAGGGTGAAGCCCACCACCAAGGAGGCCCAGGGCGCAGCCGCTTTTATCCTCACTTGCGTTCTGGAGTCCTTGCCGACCTGTAGCTGTCTGGCTCCTCTGTCACACTCTCTAGTCTCTTATTTTCATAAATGTTGGGGAATTGTTGGTTGATTATGCTGTTCTTCAGTAGATCCGCCTGGATTTTCTACCAGATGCACGGGAGCTGGGTTCCCTCCATCCTACTCTGTCACCATCTTCCTATTTTCTTATTTTTATTATGTTTTATCTCTTAACTTCCTTTTCCTCTTTCTTCTTTCATTCCTTCTTTCTTTCTTTCCCATTTTATCTCTTCTTCCATCCTTCCTCTTTTTTTTTTTAATTCTCACAATTGAGAGGAAAAAAACCTGGCACTGTGAAAAGATCACACTTGGACCCAAAAAGGAGGCATCCTAGCAGCTGAGACAGTGAGACAAATTTCACTTTGCTACTACAGAGAACCTTCAAGTTATTGCATATTTGTATTATTACTTTTTTCATTATTCTTACATCTTTTATTTTATTAGTCTTTTGCATTCCTCTTTTTTCTGTTTAGTCTTCTTTGCTGTACTGGTTAAATTGTATTGTTTGACTGGTGTTCCTTGTTCTCTCTTTCACAGTGTATTGTTAACTTTCTGTCTTTCACTTCACTTGTGTTCCATTATCTCACTACTCAAGGCCACATACTTCCTATTCTTGTTATCCAGATCTCATAGATTCTGTCATATGATTGTTGCTCCATTATTATTGTAAATAATAGCTGTTCCACATAATTGTAAATTCACCACAACACCCCTCCCAGATCTTAGCCTACTTCATGGTTTCCTAAACTCTATTACTGATGTGGTTAACTCTATTCACCAGCACACTACACCTATTTTTTATCCTTTATTCTCACTTTACCTCGGAATCTGACCTCTCACAACCTCACTGCTTTCTAGATCCAACTCACAATTCTTCTCTCCCCAACAGAGTCTTAACTTCTCTCCACCCTTTCTAAAAAGTGACTAGTTGGATGGAATATCACAGTTAACACTATACAGAGCCAAAGAATCTTCTATCTCTTCTCTATGGGCTGATACTGTAAATATCATAGAATACACTCTTGCTGTCTTAAACCATTTTGCCTTCTCCATCCAACTAATCATAAAAAAGAGTAGGTAGAAGCTGTGAACACCAGAATATCTGCTGGAAGAGGAAACCCACCAATAAAGGAACCACCAACAGCTAACAACAAAAGATGATGAAGGATGGAGTGGAAGCAACACTAACCTCAATCTAGGACCTATCTGGAAATACAACTAAATAGTGGAGAAATTACACAGAACAAACAACTGAGCTACAGCAAGAGAGAATCCTCAAAACCTTGCACACATGAAATAACCAGCTTCAACACAATGTGCCCACACCAGCATAACAAAATACAAGAGGGGATGGACAGATTGATCTCAGTTAACCAGCTTGTGGGAAGGACCCAACAAAGAAAGACCCCCAAACAATCAAAACACAAAGACAAACACAAAGCCAACATAAACAACAGCCCAAGACCAGTGTGCTCAGGAGTTCAAGGACACAGCACCACTGAATCTCACAAGTATTCTACCATGAAAGTTCACAGCATAAACCCAGGGAGCCAGAACAGATAAATTTAAGAAGCTGAAGCTAACAAGAAGAGTCTCACAAACAATGGGAAGACATAGAAACAATCCCCAAATGAAAGGAAAAAAGGAAGCCTAAGAAAGAATGCTAAATGAAACAGAGGCAACTCAACTGTTAGATATTGAGTTCAAAGCAGTGGTTATCAGAAAACACAATGAGCTCACACAGAATTCCAGAAACTACAGAAAAACTACAATGAACTCACTGTAAGTTATATCAACATGAAAAAGAAAATAGAAACTATCAACTAGAGACAAGAGAAAATGAAGAGCACAATATCTGAACTGAAGAACACAGTAGAAGGGATCAAAAGCAGGATCCATGAAGCAGACAGTCAGATTAGCAAACTGGAGGACAAAGTAGAAAAAAGCACCCAGAAAGATTTTATAAAAGGCTTAGAAAGAATGAAGATGAACTAAGGGAAATGCAGTACAACATGAAATGTGATAATATCTGAATAAAAGGAATAGCAGAAGGAGAAGAGTGAGAGATAGAAAACCTGTTTGAAAAAGTAATGATGGAAAACTTCTCTAATTTGATGAGAGAAAAAGTCACACAAATCCAGAAACACAGACAGTCCCAATTAAGAGGAACCCAAAGAGGCCCACTTCAAGACACATCATCATTAAAATGGCAAAATTCCAAGACAAAAAGAGAATCTTAAAGGCAGCAAGGGAGAAACAGGAACCAACATATAAGGGAGCACCAATAAGGCTAGCAGCTGACTTCTCAATGGAAATATTCCAAAGCCAGAAGAGAATGACAAGAAATATTCCAAGTAATGAGAATTAGAGGTCTGCAACCAAGGCTATTTTGCCCAGCAAGGCTCTCAATCAAGACAGAAAGCCAAATAAGGAGCTTCCAAGGCAAAAAAAAATGTCTAAAAGAATACACCTCCATTAAACCAGCTTTGCAAAAGATGCTAAAGAGACTGCTTTAAGGAAAGGAATAAAAAGATTAAGAGAAAGAGGAACACAGGTAAAAAATGGCAATGAATAAGTACATATCAATACTAACCATAAACATAAATGAATTAAATGCTCCAATCAAAAGACATAGAGTAGCTGAATGGATAAGAAAATATGACTCACACATATGCTGCTTACAAGAGACCCACCTCAGGACAAAATACCTACACAGACTAAAAGTGAAGGGCTGGAAACAAATTCTCCAAGCAAATGAACAGGACAAAAAACAGGGGTTGCAATACTCATATCAGACAAAATAGACTTCAAAAAACGGGCCATAAACAGAGACCCAGAAAGTCACTTCATAATACTCAAGGGAAGAATCCACCAAGAAGACATAAACATTGTAAATATATATGCACTTAACAGAGGAGCACCCAAATACATAAACAAAATCTTGGAGGACTTCAAGAAAGATATTGACAGCAACACAATTATAGTAGGGGATTTTAACACCCCACTGTCAAAAATGGACATATCTTCCAAACAAAATATCAGCAAAGATATTGCAGCATTAAACAACACTCTAGATGAAATGGACCGAATTGATATATATAGAGCCCTTCATCCCAAAGAAGCTAAATACACATTCTTGTCAAATGCACATGGAACATTTTCAAAGATGCACCACATGATAGGATGCAAAACAATCCTCAACAAATTCAAGAAAATTGAAATCATACCAAACATTTTCTCTAACCACAAGAGACTGAAACTAGAAACCAAATCCAAGGAAAAAAACCCAAAACACTCAAAATCATCTAGATTAAATGGTGTGCTATTAAACAATGAATGGGTCAAGAGTGAAATTAGGAAAAAAATTTTAAAAATTTCTGGAAACAAATGAAAATGAACTCAAGACAATCCAAAACTTATGGGGCATAGCAAAGGCAATCCTGAGAGGGAAGTTCATAGCAATACAGGCTTACCTAAAAATGATACAAACATTTCAAACAAACAACTTAACCCTATGCCTAGAAGAACTTGAGGAACAACAAAGAAGACAGGCCATAGCAAGTAGAAGGAAGGAAATAACCAAGATCAGAGCAGAATTAAATGATATGGAGACTAAAAGCACAATTCTAAGGATCAATGAATCCAGGAGCTGTTTTTTTCAAAAGATAAACAACATCGACAAGCCTTTAAGCAGACTCATCAAGAAAAAAAGAGAGAGGACCCAAATAAACACACTGAGAAATGAAAGAGGAGAGATTACAACTGACACCACAGAAATACAAGTGATTGCAAGAAATTACTATGAAGAACTGTATGTCAAGAAATTTGAAAACCTAGGTGAAATGGACAAATTTCTGGAAAAATATAATGTTCCAAAACTCAACGAAGAAGAAGCAGAAAGCCTGAACAGACCAATAACACCTGATGAAATTGAAGCAGTAATAAAAATAATTCCTGTCACACAAAAGCCCTGGGCCAGATGGTTTCACAGGAGAATTCTACAAAACATTCAAGGAAGAGTTAACGCCTATCCTTCACAGACTATTCCAAAAAATGCAAAATGATGGAAGACTCCCAAACTCTTTTTATGAAACCAGCATAATCCTAAATCCAAAACCAGATAAAGATACAACAAAGATAGAAAACTTCAGGCCAACGTCGCTGATAATATAGATGCTAAAATTCTTAACAAAATATTGGGAAACTGCATCCAACAATACATTAAAAAATCATACACCATGACCAAGTGGAATTCATCCCAGGGATGTAAGGATGGTTCAATATTCACAAATCGGTAAAGGTAATACATCACATAAAAAAGGCAAAGAAAAAATCACATAATCATATCAATAGATACATTGATAAAAAGCATTGGAAAAAGCATTTGATAAGGTATAGCACCCAGCAAAAACACTCAGCAAAGTGGGAATACAGGGACCATTCCACAACATAATAAAGGCCATATATGAGGGACTTACAGCCAACATCATACTCAATGGGCAAGAACTAACATCTTTTCCACTAAGATCAGGAACAAGATAACGTTGTCCACTTTCACCAATTTTGTTCAATATAGTATTGGAAGTTTTAGCCACAGCAATCAGACAAGAAAAGAAAATAAAAGGCATCCAAATAAGAAAGAAGGAAATAAAACTGTCACTCTTTGCAGATGACATGATAGCGCACATAGAAAATCCTATAGACTCCACCCAAAAACTGCTTAACCTAATAAACAAATTTGGCAAAACAGTGGGATACAAAGTCGATAGCCAGAAATCAAAGGCATTTTTGTATACCAACAATGAAACAGCAGAAGCAGAAATCAAGAAAAAAATTCTATTTTATATAGCAAAAAGAAAAATTAAATACCTAGGAATAAACCTAACCAAGGAGGTAAAAGACCTGTATACAGAAAACTACACAACACTGAAGAAAGAAATCAAGGAAGACACAAACAAATGGAAACATATACCATGCTCATGGATTGGAAAAATTAACATCATCAAAATGTCCATACTACCCAAAGCAATTTATAGATTCAATGCAATACTTATTAAAGTGCCAATGGCATATTTCACAGACATAGAACAAACACTTCAAAAATTTATATGGAACCATAAAAGACCCCGAATAGCAGCTGCAATTTTGAGAAAGAAGAACAAAGTAGGAGGGATCACAATACCTGATACCAAACTGTATTACAAGGCTACTGTGATCAAAACATCCTGGTACTGGCATCAAAACAGGCACATAGACCAATGGAGCAGAACAGAGAGCCCAGAAATAAACCCAAGTCTCTATGGTCAATTAATATCGACAAAGGTGGAAGAAACATAAAATGGAGTAAAGATAGCCTCTTTAACAAATGGTGTTGGGAGAACTGGACAGCTACATGCAAAAAAATGGACAGCTACATGCAAAAAAATGAAACTTGAGCGCCAACTTACACCATATACAAAAATACATTCAAGGTGGATAAAAGATTTAAATGCAAGTCATGACACCATTAAAGTCCAAGAGGAGAACATAAGCAGGAAAATCTCAGATATTTCACATAGCAATATTTTCACTGATATGTCCCCTAGACAGGGGACATAAAGGAAAGAATAAGCAAATGGAATCTCATTAAAATAAAAGCTTCTGCACGGCTAAAGAAAACAATGTTAAAATAAAAAGAAAACCAGCCTTATGAGAAAACATATTTGTCAGTGATACCTCAGACAAGGGTTTAATCTCCAAAACATATAAAGAACTCACAGGACTTCACTCTAAGACCAGCAACCCAACTAAAAAATGGACAAAGGACTTGAACAGACACTTCTCTAAGGAGGACATATAGAGGATCCAGAGACACATGAAGAGATGCTCAGTACTGCTAGCTATCAGAGAGATACAAATTAAAACCACAATGAGATACCACTTTATACCAGTCAGAATGACCATCATAAACAAAGCAAGAAATCTATGCACTCCAATGTTCATAGCAGCACAATTTACAATAGCCAAGAGCTGGAAGCAACCTAGTTGCCCATCAATAAATGAATGGATCAAAAAACTATGGTACATTTACACAATGGAATTCTATGCAGTAGAGAGAAAGAATGATTTCCTACCCTTTGCAACATCATGGATGGAACTGGAGAGTATTATGCTGAGTGAAATAAGCCAGGCAGTGAAAGACAAATACCATATGATCTCACCTTTAACAGGAACCTAAACAACAAAACAAACAAGCAAGCAAAATATAATTAAAGTTTCTGAAATTGAGAACAGACTGACAGTGACCAGAGGAGAGAGGTGAAGGAATTTCAGGAGATAAGGGGAAGGGTTTTCAGGAACAAGTATAAAGGACACATGGACAATAAAAAGGAGGGGTGGAAATGGGAGGGAGTTGGGGAGGGATTTGGAGTGGGCTGGGATGGGAGTAAAAGCCAGACAACTGTACTCAAACAACAAAATAAAACTGAAAAAAAAAAAAGAATGTGTTATATGCATAGAATGGACCAGTTACTGAGCCTCAGAAAAGAAGAAAATTGTGCCAAATGGGACGTGGATGAATCTGGAGGACATTATGCCAAGTCAAATAAGCCAGTCACAAAAAGAGAAATATTTTGTGATTCTACATATATGAAGTCTCTAAAATAGTCAAAGTCATAGAAACAGAGAGTAGCACGATGGTCATCAGGAATTGAGGGGAAGAGTTGCTATTCACTGGGTATAATATTTTACTTATAAACATTAAGTTTATATCAGTTAAGATGAATAAGTTCTGTGGGTAAAACATTGTGCCTATACTTAACAATACTGTATTGGGCTCTGCAAAATTTGTTGAGGGTAGATCTGATGTTAAGTGTTCTTACCACAAAAATAAAAAATAATAAAATAGAAAATACAAACAGAATCCAGTCTGGGCTCTGAACGATCATTTGTTGCTTACTTACCCATGAGAACTGTCACCACCTCCTCTATAGCTGTTGTCTACCTCATCCTTATTTCTAAATTCCTCTTATATACACATCTGTGTTTATGATCCACTTAGGAGCCTAGTTCTTTTCTGGACACACCTTTAGATATGACTTCAGCCATGTGTAGATTCATAGGCACCAAGTGAGTCATTTTGGCCAAAGCCATCACTGCCAGACATTGTCCTGAAAATGATACCATCTTTTCTGAAGTATAAACTCTTTCATTCTTTCCCACTTGCACCTCACACATGATGGCATGTACTTCTGTCCTGAGCTCTATCTGTCCTGTGTCTGATCCCTGAGCTGTGTCTGTCATGCCCCTACCACAGAGTTTTTGTAAACCACTAGGAGCATTTGCTGTCAAGTTCTGCCCCGTGTTGTCTCTGTGTCCCTCTCCTGACACACTTGTAGGCTGTACTCGCTCTTGAGGCATTGATGATATTTGAGACTAATGCTTAGAATCTTGTCAGATCAAACAGCTATAACCACATTTCCCAGGCCCGCTGCCTGGAGTGCCACTGGGTGACATACAGTTATACGCCTAGCAATTTAGACCCCAAGGGTGGGGCTCTGCCTCCCTGCAAAAAGAGTGATAATGATGAGAAAACTCACGTGTATTGAATGTTTATTATGTGTCAGAAACTATGATAATGCACTTTATTTATGTGGATTATTGTACTTAACCTTCACTTTGTGATGGAGGTACATTTTTATTTCAATTGACATATGATGAAACTTAGTCCAGAAAGATTAAGCTATTTGCTTGAGGTCCTATGTCTGGTAAGTGGTAGAAACAGGCACTCTGACTTCAGAGCCTGTGCCCCTCACTGGAGGGCTATCATGCTCTTGTCACTCTCTCCTGGTGCTGGCCTGGACTGCTGCCTGGTCTCCTGATAGAGGTGTCTCCTTGACAACCCACTCCACCCCAAACCCTTACACCCCCATTTCTAGACCTAGTTTTCCATCTGAGAGGTAAGGGCCATGGTAGGGATGTCTATTGGATTTCACTCAGTTGCAGTATTTACAGGTCTTGCTCCCATCAATGTGTAGGATGAGAAGGAGAAGAGTAGACCAGGTGCACAGTGACTATGCCTGTGATCTAGGGGACAATGAGGGCAGCTGAAGCAGAGAAGGGGATAGTTGTCAACAATACTGGAGTGCAGGATTTGGGATTTGGTGGTTGTCTGCAGGTGAGGCATAGAGACCAGGCAAAGGTAATTTGGAGATTTGTTTATTGAGCATGTGTGATTATAATGATGAACATGAATGGAAATTGTACAGTTAGGAGGAAGTGGAGCCACTCTTTTTTTTTGGTGCCTTTGTGAGATGTGCTGTTTAGAAATACTAGACAGGGACTCAGAAGAGTTTTTAAATGTAGCTAGAAGTAATCATTGTTTCTCAGTATTACTGCATTTTCTCCTGTACTTGAATTCATTCTTGTGTATCAGCTGTATATAATTTTATGGGCTCCTCTCAGGTGTCCTCTTACTAGATGATATCTTCTGTGGCCACATGCCTTCCTCTTTCCTTATTTATCTACATCCATTGTGATTGGATAATCAGGTCAATGTCGGCTGTGACAATATTCCAGTTAAGAATTGATAATATAGCCATCATTGTTGAATATTTACTATGTGTCAGGCACAATGATGGGCTCTTTCCACTCAGTAATTTCTACCTCCATTTTATAGTTGAGGAAACTTAAGATCAGAGTCATACACATAGCACATGTGATGCAAAAATCAAAGTGTAAATTGTCCTGACTCCACACTATATTGTGGGGAATATTATTTTTAAAAACTCATGTTTCCTTCTTTTAATGAATTCTAGTTATGGACTCATGTAGATAATTTTTTCCGAAATTTTAAGACTCTGATCCAGATATACCTCACTCTGCCTCACATTCCTTTTCTTGCTAAATAAAACTTCTATAAATATATGGTTACATTTTCCCATGGATTCTATTACTTCAGTGTAGGCCTATTGATCAGAATTAGTTCTAGACTAATACCACTCTGCTTCCAAACCTCCTAGGAAATGCAACTTTCAGGCAAGCCAACTAGAAACTTATCAGCTACCCTCCTTTAGCAAACACATCTAGGAGAAGTTAGCTCTTCATTATCAAGTGCTTCCTCTTTACAAAAAAATTATGTGGTAGTTAGCTTAGGTAGCATCTTCCACATCTTCTTCCTGGTTTGGAGTCATGTCCCTCAAACCAAAACTTGTACCTTTTAACTGAAAAAGAGAAAAGCAGCCCTGATGTCTAGGAGCTGGCCTGGCACTTGCAGTTGGGCCTTGTTGCCCTCCTGCTGAACACAAACAATTTCATAGAACACCAATATCAGACAAGGCCACTCTGACCATGATGGATTGGAAAAAAAACAAGGTCACTCCATCACTGTGTCTGAAGACAAAAATACCAGGAACATTATCCAAATCACAAAATGACCAAATAGCACATCCTGGCTAATGTGCCTGAATACCATTCTTTCGCAAGAACATTCTTTTCAATGTTCTTTCACAGCTTTAGCCTTGCTTCACCTCTCTTATGTTCTAAACAAGAACTATTAAAATACCCCATCCCAGGAGTATGAGGCCCTGATGAACATCAAGGTCAAGCTGGAGGCTGAGATTGCCACCTACCACCGCCTACGCAAAGAATGGGAGGACTTAAATTTTGTTGACATCCTGGACAACAGCCGCTCCTTACAAACCACCCAAAAGACCACTACCCACAGGACTGTGGATAGCAAAGTGGTGTCTGAGATCAATAACACCAAAGTTTTGGGGCATTAAAGGCAGCAGAAGTGGGGCAGGAGGCCAATGAAAAGTTCAGAATTCATTGAGAAAAAACAACAAAAAAGAATTATTAAAATACTTATTTTTTAAGAAATTTTTAAAGATTTTATTTATTTATTTTTAGAGAGAAGGGAAAGGAGGGAGAAAGAGAGGGAAAGAAACATCAATGTGTGGTTGCCTCTCCCACGCCCCCTACTGGGGACGTGGCTTGCAACTCAGGCATGTGCCCTGACTGGTAATTGAATGAAGAATTATTAAAATATTTAATAATAAAATTGCCCTCACTTCCAAAGAGCATCCAAATTTTGAGGATATTTTAGAGGTTGTGTAAAATTTCCAGTTTGTTCTGTTTCTATTCTCTGTGCCAAATTTTACAGATATATGAAGGCCAATAAGTACTAGTGTATTCTGAGCTACAAAGAGAAACTGTTACACATTTGAAACTGTCATGTAGTAGAGTTAAAATGATGATTTAAAATGTTCTAAACAAGTTCTGTGAAGCTTTGTTCTATTTGTCTTTAAGTGGACCAAAATCTTAAGAACAAGAGGACAACAAAATAATGATTTGCTAAAAAAATTTAAAAATCTGAACTAAATCTGTTAGTGATATAACACTCTGATTGCACTCAAGTTAATAGCATCTTGAGCAATAGATACTTTTTCAATTACAGTAATGCTAGGAAATAAATAGCATAAGTGAGAGCCAAATGGTCAGGGACACATGAATTGGACTAGTTGTTTGACCGTTTGTTTTTTTTTTATAACCAACTTTCAGAGAGGGAAAAAAATCTAACCAGTAATCTATTGATGGGCCATTAATTTGAGTTTTTATAATTCTAGATCTACTTAATCTTATTACAGATGCAATGTTTTGATACTCTATCTCTGAGGAAGATTTTGTAGCACTCAGAAGTTTGTTCATAGTGAGTCATGTGACATCCTTCCCTTTGCTGGGGCAAGAAGAAGAACCCACTTTCACCAATCTTAAGCTGCACACAAGAATGACTGCAAATGCTACCCTTTTGGAGTATCGGTGTAGAAATGCATTTTTATTTCAGCTTTAAGTGATTTAGCATTTTTATTCCCCCCTTTTAAAGTAGCTCTCTAGCTACTTTTGGAAAATGTGGTGTTCTGAGAGCAAATGACCGAAATGCATAGGCCAGACTCGTCTTTATGGACCCTCACACGTAGAAAAGCAAAGATATGGATATGAAAGAAAATGTTATAAAAATTGCCATAAATTACAGAGCAAGGATATTGGGCTACATTTGGCTTCAGTTTTATTATATTTTAAGGATAAATATGCACTTTTTCCCTTTAAGACAAGTTATTCCTGCTGTGAACTTCTTTACTGGGAGTCCTCCCACCAGGTGCACAGGGTGAGGGTGGTTAAGGATTATTGCTGTGATTGAGAGTATTCCTTGTGAACAGTTGCTTTTCCTATATTCTCACATATGCTCACTCCAACATTTGTGAGGATAAAAGGTATTTTAGGTAAATTTATACCTAAATGCTGCTCAATTAAAGGAAGGAAGGAAAGAAGGAAGAATAGAAGTAAAGAAGGAAGGAATGGAGAAATAAGAAAGGGTGGAGGGAATGAGAGAGGGATGGAGGAAGAAAAGGAAGAAAGGAGGGAGGGAAGGAGAGAAAGGAGTTATAAACTCCAAACACCACCAGGAGATTTTGTTTCAATGCAGATTCAGAATCAGTGGGCCTGTGATCTGGGTGGACTGAGACCTGTGGGCCCACTTTTCTTCTAAGGTACCAGGTGGTGCTGATGTTGCTGGTCCAGAGATCACGCCTTGAATAAGGAGACCCTAAACTAAGAATACAGGCATCGTTTATGCCATTTACTTCCTCCATCACTCACTTTCTCAGACCTGGACCTAGAGGTCTCTGGAGTCAGGCTCACTAGAAAAATATCTGAAAAACACAATTTCCATCATGGCATTGGGTATTTATTGTGTTCTGTCTCCCTGAAACATTGTACATGATGCATAGTGTAATGTAGTCTTGGAGTCTAATAAAACTGGCTTTGAATTCTGATGCTATCACTCACTAACTGTGTGATCATACATGAGTTATTTAACTTATCTAAACCTTAATTTCCATGTCTATAAAGTGGGAATGATAATCCTGACAATAATAGGACTCCTGTGGAGATTAAATGAGAAAATGTGTATAAAATACTGAGCAAAGTATCTGACCCATAGTAAGTTTCACTAAATGGTAGCGATAGGAAATATTTGAGCAGTATATAGTCTAGGTGAAAAAGATGTGGCCTTCCATTAATCAAATTGCTCAGAATATAGTTGCTTTTGTCACTTCTTTCTTCTGTAAAACAAAAATGAGTTAACCTCTCTAAAGCTTAGTTTCCTGTATAAATGGACACAATAATCATAAACTCCTTATAAGGTTATTGTAAGAGTTGACAAAATAATATATATAAAATAATTAATGCATTACCTGACACACAGAACTTTTTATACATAAAGAAAATTGTGTGATGTCTCTAAAAAGGGAATTGAGGGGAAAGAGGAATTGTTTAGAAGAAACACTTTAAAAGTATTCGGTCAGACACTGCCTGTGCCTCTAGGAGCAGAAGGAGAGGGCATACTGATTCCTCAGATCCTACCATGTCCACAGAAGCTTCCAAATGCTGTGTGATAGATCAGTGTCATAATAAAAGACACTGGTTGAAGGGGAAAAATGTCCAATGCAGTGAGTTTTTTATCAGGCTAAATTTCTTCAGTTTAAAGCATTGTCCTGCAAATGGAGAGCATATCCTTTGGGAAGAGGGAAGGACATTAAACTGTCTTTATTGTATGATCATGTGAGTGTATGGCAATTTTTAATGATGTTTTTCCTAGACAAAATTAAACACAATTATTACTTACTTATTTAATTTGACTGCCCTACCTATGAATTCTCAAAGTCTGGGAAAGTCAATGTTCTATGGTTATCTAGTCGCCTGCTCTTTGCAGTCACAGTGTAGCTACCGCACTGGGGGTCTCTGAGATGTTGTACCATTCCTATTATCAGAAGTGACTGTAGCCAGGGGCCATCATTTCCAACTGAAATAATGTCTTTTTCTGTTGTAGTTCATGGTTAAATCATATTCCGAATATTGTATTGGCAGACTCCTTGCTGTTGAAAGGTTGTGCTGAGTTCAGATCTCTGGAAAGCAGCTAGGTCTGGGAGAGCAGGGGAATGATACATCACTGTGATTTTCATTGAACTGATCTGAGCCCAGAGTTTGGGCTCTTGTTACTATGGCATACCTCTCCCCATTGCATCCCCTCTTTTTCACACTTGGGTTGCCAGATTTCTATGTGGGTCTGCTGGCTAAGAGTCTCAATAAACTGAAAAAAGCTTAAGAATTCATGATGAGGTTTTTAATGGGACAGCCTTTAAGGCTTCTAGGTCGCAAAGAGAGCCTTGCAGATAAAGAAAACAAATCTGAACATTGCTGGAAGAGTCTGGAGGGCTGGATATTGCAAAAAGAAATACAGAGACTTCTGACCCTACCAGTTAAAGCCCATAGTACTAATAACACGGGTGTTAAGAAAAAATGGACTGTTTTCCCTTCCTTCCCTTAAGCTTCATCTCCCCAACCCCAAACATGCATCACACACATATACTTACACACTTCACCTAAGCCAGTACCTAAATTTTAAAGGAGATTATTTAACAGTGTGAACATTTTCAAGCACATTTAAAGTCACTTCTAAGTAATTCTTGCATGTTTTACCAAAAGTAGGTAACTGGGGAGAACTTTAAAACAGTTAATTACATTGCCTTGGAGAATCTAGATGATGTCCCCTTGTCAAGTATGTTGATGATCCAGCAGTCAGGAGAGAAAATCTTTGTTTGTTTTTACTAGTGAGAGTGTAACACTGTTAGGAAACTAAGTCTACAACTGAGAAAAGATATGTGACACCTTCTATATGTTTTCTCTTTTGAGGAATCCATGCCTCATCTCTCCATTATTGGCATAGGTAACTGAAAATTAATAGAAAATAAAATAGTATTTGCTCTTAATTTTCCACCAAATGATATAATTATGTGGCCATTAATAATGATGTAATATAGATGCATGATGATTTATAAGTTTAATTTCTTATTGGGAAAAAAGCCATGTCTAAATTCCTCTGTAGACACAAACACTCTTTTTAAAATTTATACTGATTTGGAAAAATAACTCTTAACAAAGTTGTAAAGTTAGGTGTAATTATTAAAAATTTGAGGACTCCATACTTACCTGGCAGGGGGTATGCCATGATCACAAAGGTGATTTTCCAAGGGTGAGGCTTATCCATTGCACTCCAGATGTGCTGATCCATGCAACTTCTCCAAATGTGGGAAACTTGACTGCATAATTTGTGGTAGTGGGGGACTGCATTTGTGCTGCCTGCTGAAAAAAAAAAAACTAAATAAAAATTTGAGGACCCTTTGTAAGGAGGTCCTCAGATAAAAATTAGTAATACAAAATTGTAAGGAAGCTAAATACATATGACCTACAGGCACACAGAGCTCCCAACCCAGCAGGTTTAGTGCCTGAGGTCACCATCTTGCAATTCTTAATAATTTATTTTTGTGTGCTTTGTGAGTAGTCTGATGGGACAACAGGAGCATGTGGGAGGATATGTGGCTTGGAACAGCTAGTGGCCCAGATGCTCCTTCCTCATCTCTTCTGGAGGGGGTGAGTTCTTGAACACATGCTCTCTGCCTCTGACACTCCAAGACCCCTGGAACCCTAAGTATGGCAGTTACCTTCTTCCTTCTGCCTTTTGCAGTGGTCCAACTCAGTGTGCAACTCAAAAGGGGCTTCATGTCCACCCCTGATTCAGGTGTCCAGTGCATCCCAGCAGAGAGGTCGCAGTCCTCTGGCTTCACCCATCTGCCATGGATCAGGGTAGCCACACTTAGGAAGAAGAGACTGACTTCCAGGCCCAGACCAGAGACCTGTATTTTCATTTCGTACTGAGCCCCACAGATTATGTAGCTGTTTTTGATGTAGGAGTGGGCATGGACGAAGCATTAGAAAGGAAGCTCTGTAGATGGGCATAAAAGCACAGGGTAAAATAACCTTGGTATCCACAGGGTTATGCCAGAGTCCTATCAATCAATTGAGAGCAAAGACTTCATCCCTGATTGAGCACAATGTGGAGCATTTCCCCTGACAATGATCTTGTCAGAGGAAGAGTCTGTTTCCTGGGAGAAGTGTGTTGAAATGAGCAAGCCTTCTTAGATTAAAAAAAAGGCTTTTTTAGATTATGCAAAATATTCTCAGGTGGTTTAAAATCTGTGTCTAAATTATTTCCATTTATTCTGATACATACCTCTTCATTTTAACAATACCAACTCACAACTCACATAAATGCTGACTTGCATATATACATACATGCCAAGGCCCAGAGGTGGCCTGCAGAAGATACAAAATTGAGTTTAAAAGAATCTTTGCTTCAAAAAAGCTTAAACTCTTATAAACATAGCAGTAGTTAGGAAAAATCCATACCCCAAAGCTCCCTATATGCCAACAGCATGTCATGGAATTTTGCCTATGTTTGATGACTCTCTCCTTTTTTTATCTCTTTTTCAAAAGAAAGCATTTATAGAAATTGAGAACTTTGCTGGACTGGATATTACAGGACTTCATCTCTTCTTTTATTAAATGAATGTAAAAACAATGATTAAAAAATTGTTGGAGGAAGACAGTGAAATTTCATAATAAAATGCATTTAAGGAGTCTTCTATACCAATGTAGACTAAGTCTACATGTACAAAATCAAGCAAATATTGAATAATTTTGGTAAATATTACAAAAACATTTTCAGATAATCAAGTCCAAATAAGAGATTTGTAGGGTTTCTTGTTATGCTTTATCTAGATATCCCAAATCTCACTTTGACTTTTTATGCAATCTGTGGAACCTTTAAATAAAGATCAGCAATTAGAACCACTTAGGACCTAGACCCCTTACACAGAGAAAACTAGACTTCCCTCTACCAGAGGCTTGGTAAGTTACCTGCTAGAAGAAGAAAAGAGTCCATTTTGCATAATTAATGTAATCAGACATTCTCTGTTCTCCAAATCTCAGTAGGTGAAATTATAAGTACTTGACAAGAAAACTTACAACAATATACAAACCCTTATGTGAATAAATGAATGTTTGATTTTCAAGTGTGGTTAATTACTTTAGAGTCTCGACTTCCACTAGACTTCTGTATAGTGTTCTGTACATAAATATGTGTGTGACCAGTATCATAAAGAACTTCCCACTGGCAATAAAACTTGACAAACATTGGCAATATCTCTGAAAAGTCTTTTATAGACATCTTCACTAAATGCCAAGTCCCTCCTTGGCATTTAGTAATCTTGAAGAAAGGGAAGTTTAATTGAGAGGGGACTTCTGCCCTGCTTATTTGGGTTCACATGCCCAACATACAATAATGCATTCAACTGTCCATCTTATAAACCCTTGTATCACCTTACTCACTGGTGAAAACCACGAACAATGGGTAAGAAAGGTATGAATACCAGGAAAAGCTGAGGGATCCTCCCAATGTTCATGTGATTATGTTGTGCTAATGCATAGAGGACAGAAACCCAAAAGCTCTCTGCAGAACACGAGTCATTAAAAATGCATCAGTAATTAACAAGAGAATATGGTGCACTGAATGGGGTGGCATGGCCACCACATGGGAGAAAGTACAAATGGTTTATTCAGGGTGAGCAATTCATATTTGCAATTCTGTTTCCTTCGCAATGCCTTGGCCATTGAATCTTCTTTGCAAAGGTAATGGGATAATGCTCCAGAAAGGAGAATACCCTCTCAGGATTAAAACTGTTTTGTTTGTTTCTTAAAATGACTTATTTGGAAGTCAACTCCAAAATGGGAGGAGGGTAGGATTTAAAACTCTATACTGGAGTACACATCTATCATACTTTAGAATAGCTAAGCAATGCTGAGCCTAGTTTGCCTTCGTTAATGAAAAATCATTATACCAAAAAATATAAAAGTAACTTGCTATGAGGAACAAGTGATGGTCTCTCAGGAACTCTGGCCTCAAGTTCCGTGGAGAAGGTGGAACTTGTGAGGCTCTCTCCTGAGAAAGGCACTGAAGGGAGGAGTCCAGGGCCTCACTACCACCCCTCTTGGTTCTGCAGGTAAGTCCAGTCTCTCCAGGGCATTATTTTCTCTCATGGTCTTCAATCACTAGTGGAATTTTATAAAACACACATTTGAGCCACCCCTTAGATGATCTGTTAGTAGCCTCATGAGAGATGTGAACTTCTGCATTCAAGAATCTCTGCAGAGCATTCTGATTCACAGGCCTGGGTAAGAACTACTGGTCTAAGCCAAGTTCTGTGTGAGAATTTGGAAGCCATTTGGCAGTGTCTTTCTGTTCTATTTTCTGATCATGCTACTGTAGACTAAAGGAAGCATTATATATGGACATCTCACTTTGTAGGCTCCTAAAGTCCCAACTATTTAGTTCCTTTCCTAACATTCATCAAGCAGTATAGAATATGCAGTTAGGGTGGTGTGTGAGGGAATGCTCATTTGTACACATAGGGACAGGAGTATGTATTGAGTTGACTTGAGGCAGGTGAATATTACAGGCAAATTAAATAATATTAAGTATGATATTAAATACAAAATAAATCTTGTTAAATAGGATAGTCAAGCGAAATAGCAGATATGTAACAAGTATGCATTGCTCCAAAAATTTACATATTATTCATCTAATCTTCACAACAGCAACCCTATCAGGGAGGTACTATTATTTTCCCAGGTTTTTATAAGAGGAGGCTAATACATAAAGAAAAAGGAAAAAAAAGCTCAAGTTCACATAAGTAAAGTGGCAGATCTAAACTTAAATGCAGGCAGAGTTTAAAATTTAAGAGTCCTTGCCTTTAAACTGTATATCAAACTACTTTTAATATCTAAATTGGAATTGACATAGAATTTGCCTATAAGCTCATAATTTAAAGATATTTCCAAGGTTTATACCAAACAACAGTAAATAGGTGGCTGTCAATACCTCTCTTGAAGGAATTATACCACCTTCCAAATTAAAAGCCAAGCCTCTGTTTCTGTTGGGTGATTGTTCAATTGACATGAGTAAAATGCCGACACACTAGGGCTGAGCATAAGTGGTGAACTAGTGAAAACAGTCCCTGCCCTACTGGAGTTCACAGTTGCTGCCTGAAAAAACACTATTAAATTCAAATAGAACACAGAGAACTTTCTGGACATTCTGGGTCTCCAGAGAGGTAACTCTTTTCCTAGCATCCTGGTCAGAAGGAAGCTACCCAACCCATTTTAAGTTCATATTTTCATGTCTGTGTGCGGGGAAATAGCTAACCTCAAATTCTTTCCTAACATAGGCTAAGCACTGCTTCAAATCTCTCTGAAACCCTTAGCCATGTCATTTATTCATCTGACTGTTGGATTCTTCCACTGGCTCTGGGAAGACCCCTGATTTGGGAGATGCCTTACAACCAGATAGATTAGTTTGTGGTCCTACAAAGTTAAGCGTGACACATGCACTTGGGACAAATGGAGGTGTGCATTAAAAAGAAACATTACTTTTTGATCCAAGCTGGAAAGCATACATAATCTCCTCTAGAACCTGTGAAAGACATCATTTTACACATAAAATTGTGTGCAATTGCCCTGTACTGCACTAAACATGGTTTTTGAAAATAACAAGCCTTAAAACAAGCTGCTGTATGCCAGTGAGGGCCTCCAGCAACAGAGAATAAAATATAAGCAAATGTGATCTGTGTAAAGTTACGGGTAACAGACACACACTCTTGTTGACACAGTGCCTGTATAGGACAAATCCTAAACTTTACGATGAGATGTCATCAGGAACAGAGTACAAAATGTGTATGGTACTCCAGAAAGAAACATGAAACTGAAGGGCCTTGCATAGTATAGAATTTTTTTAATTAAGTTACATATTTTTGTGTAAAGGGTTTTTCTCTTTCTCTATGCATTGTAAAAGTCTCTTTTCACAATCTGGTGTAAACATCTATACCTGGCGAGTATGGGGAAGCAAATAAATTTTTAAAACATCTTCAAAAACTAAACTGGGTATTTAGCCATTTGAAAATTTACCTAATCTGAATATTTAACCAAAAGCATCACTTGGAGCTGGCTAGTTCTATAAAAGGACACAAAACTCTTGCTGACAATTTTAAGGTAAAAATTGGACTTGGGTATATGAGAAGAGAAGCGGTGAGATTTAAAATGCCTAATACAACTCCCAGTTTAAAGTGCCCAAGCACAATAAGTAAATCATATACAATAAATTTAGAAGAAGGGTCTCTTACACATTATGGGAAAATTGTGGGCATCTTATAATGGGTCATCTTACCCTTGTTATTAAATGACAGAAATCATTAAAATGCCAAACATATTTTGACAGAATTTGCTTTATAAAATGTCAGCAAGTCTGTGTTTTTATTAGTTTGTTCAAAATCAATTTAGAAATTTCAATAGAATGCTTGTAAGTATTCCCCAAGCAATGTTTATTCCTGACTTTCTATACACAAAAAAATTACAAATTAATCAGATTTTCAGATTTCTGCATAATGGCTTTGCACATTTATTGCTTAATCCCATTATAAAATGCCATTATGATTGACACATCGCAGTGGAGATAGAAGTCAATTGAATAATGTGTAGCAGTCAATTTTATTTGTAGCTTAATGTGCTGAAGTATTTTTCCCCACATTTCCATTATTTATAAGTCTGTCCTTTGGAAAATATATAGAAGAATTTGTTTTAAATGAGCCAATAATACCTTCTTTAAAATTTATAAGTGTGGATCATATCTTTTTTTGTCTTCCATGGCATGCTAATAAACAGAGTTGTCTTCCACATGCTATTCGTAGGAGAAATATCAGGAAAGAGAGAGAGTCTTGTTAAGGATAGCTTGGAATTGGATTTCAACCACCAAGAAAATAAAAACTACCAACTAAAACTCTTCAAAAACTGCTGTTAGCTCTATTTGTTTGTTTATTCATGTATTTATTGTTATTGCCACTATCTTACCTACTATGCTTTATTTTATCCTGAAACAAAGCACATAAGCCCACACAAAGAAACTATAATGTTTAAGAAGGCTTGAAAGCTCTGCTATTTTTGATGCCATTTCATTTTTCATGCTTTGGTGTTCAACAGGATTTCAGCAAAGGAAATAAGTTGTGTTCTATGGTTAGCATAGTGGGGCTCCCTGAAGGTAATGTGGGATTCCTTCTGTTTCAGTCAGCACCCAGGAAGTTTGCTTAAAGAGTCCTATATTCTTTTTTAGATCATCACATAAGATGACATTGAAAACTGCTTTGTTTTTAGGAAAACACATTCATAAGTTTCATTGTTTGAAGGGTATCTGGAGAAGGGCTTAAGTGTGTGATAACATAGTTGTACTTGATCATGTCTGAGACCACACTTCCTCTGGCTTTCCAAAATCAGATTTCCCAAATCTGTAGCCCACCTATAGCTGTAGCCCACCTATGCATAAAGGATGCAGTTTCCCACACAAACAGTGCATTGGGGTATCCCGTGCAAACTGATGTATAGTACAAGCCTATTAGCATTACTGATGATAGTATCATCTTCCCTGCTGTCATAGCCTGCTACCTCCTGGAATGACTTTGGCCATATTGAATGTCATTAGCAAAATTTATGCAGTTGATAAGTGATTTGAACACTGGAACTTTGATAAATTACTCTGGCATATTATCTGTGCCTTAATGTTATGTGATGTACAGGCTGGGTTGTGTGTTAAAAGAGTACCTCTCTTCTGAATTCCAGGGGCCAGAGGAAACCTGGCATTATCAGACCCAAGCACTCCTGATCAACACCAGGCCAGTCAGACCCACCCCCCATTCCCGGTTGGGCCACAGGTCAGTATCTCTCAACTGCTTTCCATTAGGTTGCATAAAGGATGATTTAATCATGAAAAGAACCAAATAGATAATAATGAGTTCAATCCAATTAACTCTAACAAAGAGAAGATGGTGATAAATATCAGTATGGGAAGCTTACTACATTATTTATTAAATACCATCAAGAAAAAGTGTGTTTGCAGAACTTTTCTCTTTTTTTACAGAAAAAATGGGTTTAGTCATTTGGAATCCTGTTTGTTTGTTTTTTTTTCTTCTTAAGACCTACTACAACTATGCTGTTGGTTGCCATGTAATTTTTTAGAAAGTAAAACTTTAATGACTGGATTGTGAAGAAAATTAAGTTACTTCAGCCTTACTATAGGCATTTTTGAAATATAAGATGTGATTTAATACAAAAAGTTAATGCAATTTTAATGCAAGTTCAGCTTATTGGGTTTGACAACATTGTACATCACATATAACCTCTGCATTAATAAAGAAAATAGTCATTATTTTTTAAAGTCTAATATTTGTTTTTCACACCCCAGTGTGGTTATGTGGAGATATAGAACACAATTGCAAAAGACTGGGCTTTTTTTTTTCTTTTTACTTCTGTCATTCAGTGTGAAGCTTTCAGAGTTCACCCTAATTTTATGGAAATGAAGCTGATATTTAAGCCTTTCTCTCTCTTTCACTGTCATTTTTGTTTCTAGAAATTTCTTATTTCTCTACACTTTGAGGGCTCACCAGTTCAAGGCTTGAAAACCCAAGTTTAGAGCTTGGGTTGGTCTTGACTTTCTTGTTCCAGCACCGGCAAGTCCCTGGATGGCTTCAAATCCCAATGTGCATCTTGGATGCCAAGAGCTCGAGGCCAGAACTCCTGAGGAGATATGGACTTTCTTATGGAAGCCCAGATGAAGTTTACTGGGAATCTCAGCAACCAGCTTTTTCTGGTTGTGCCCTTTCTGATTTCAGGCTTATGACACTGTGTATGTGTGTAAACTTACCAGGGGTAGTATGCTATAAGGCTTCCAGGTTATATGCATTGCACTGCACGGCAGACCCAGATGGTGAGAGGTGGGTGGGCACCATGACAAACTGGAGAGTGTGTGCCTGACTTTAAGCCTATAAATTCTATTTTAAAAAATACTATAGGCCAAAAGTCTCAAGTCTGTGTTCTGTATATAGTCTGAGGACTACCCACTCCCCTGCTATCTTGAATTACTTTCTTCAATGATGTAACACTAGCCATTTAAGGAGAAGTTTATAATTTTGTATTTATTTTTTAAAATATATTTATTTTTATGCTTCAGAGTACTTTTAAAAAGCACAATTAATCTTGGTGAATTTAGCAAAATCCAGCAAATGTGTTAGGAGCTAGGCCCATAGAGCCTAAGAAATGGTTCTATAAAACTAGGCTGTATGGAGTCCTTCAGAGGGCTCCCCAGAAGTAACCTTGAAGGAAGACTTTAGGAGACGACCAGAGAGTGAACTCAAACCTCCTCCATCTCATTCTGCAAATGAAGCAGCCCTATTTCTCTAGATCTTCTTCATGAATTGAGAAAATGTAATTAGAAAGAGGTGCAATGTTGGCTCTGGAGCAGCCCGTCTGGACTTAAGCCCCTTACCCCCACTAGACACTGGATTTGGGGCAAGTTACTAACCTCTCTGTATCTCAGTGATGGGATAATAGTTATTACACATACCGTGCACTAGAATGGTACTTGGTTGTTAGACACTGGGCTTTATACTCTGCCTATATTGAATTACCATTTACTTTATAGAATCATACTGCATTAACACCAAAAAGTTGAAACCCTTCCATAAGCGCTTTATATTGGTTTGTCTAAGAAAAAAATGGACATGGTTCACAAAGCTCCCAGGAGGGTGCAGTGAAAGTCCTGGATCATCTGGCCTGGCCAAGGCAGGAACTCTGTCTGTGTCACCCTGGTAAAGAGCACTCTCTAACTCAAATATGTCTGATGCCCAAAATACATACCTATAAGACTACCTTTCCATGTCAAACAATGACAATTGGCTAGACAGTGGACATAAATGTGTATTTTTAATGTTGTTTAACTGGACATAGAGTGTTAAAGTTATAACAAAGAAAATAATTAAAACATTTTATAATTTATTCACATTAAATATTTTTGTTTTTCTCAAAATTTTTTTGGATCTTGTCATTATACATATACAAGATAATTTTCCATTTTAACAGTGATTTCATTATCACTTGCTTAATCATTTTTCATTTTATTTCATTTATTCTTATAAACTTTTTCTATTTTTCTAAAAATATACCAAAATGATTCATTTTAAAGACTATGTAATACCTTATCAAACTTAGTACTCTAACAAAGTATTTGTAAGCATTTATGTATTTTAATCCTTAATGCATACTTTCATGCATTTATCTTTTTTCTGTTTGAATTATATCTTCAGCCTATATCCTAGAAGTATATTCTGAGTCAAAATGGGATGAATATTTTTGTAGCTATTGATGTGGATGTCCAAATTGCTTTTCAAAAGGCTATGACAGAGTACATGTACTAAATCCACATAATATTGTCACTATAGATTTACCAGCACTGAGTAAATATTTCATATTACTTTTGCTAATTTAATAGAAGAGAACAGAATTTAATTGCTATTTTTTAAACAAAAAACAATTCTGCAGATCCCAATGAATTTTTTTCTGGAATAACACAGAATAATTTAGCAGAGTTTCAAAGTTATAGTGGTAGAATGAAAAAAACTGCATTGGAAAAATAACATATAAGTGTAAGATGTTATTTTTAAAGGTATTTGAACTCCTTAGAAGATGTGAGGACCAAATGGAATTTTCCAAAAAATATAAGTAAAAGGTTCTTTCCATTTTTTCCACCAGTCAACCTGTTTTTTTTTTTTCCCCTGAACTAAAGCATGTTTCTTTACTACTTGTCCAGGAACTTTATTGACCTTGCATAAATAGAAGAAAAAATGCTCTAAGGCCTGTATCCTTGTTTCACTGAAAAGTGAGCTGGGATTATCTGTTTCTATGCAGCCACTTCTGACAGCACAGCAGTTAGCCTCTGCTGTCACTGGCGTGATGCCAGGAGGCACACCAGCCCTCAACCAGCCTATCCTCATTCCCTTCAACATGGCCGGACAGCTAGGAGGGCAACAAGGACTGGTCCTCACACTGCCTACTGCGAATCTCACCAATATCCAAGGGCTGGTAGCAGCAGCTGCAGCCGGAGGTATTATGACTCTGCCATTGCAAAATCTACAAGGTAAGTCATTGTGTCTGTGTGCCATGTAGGGCTCTGCCCACTGGCCAGTTTTTTCTACAGTGGACAAGTACCCCAAATGTTAAATGTGGTTCAGACCTGCTTCCACCATAAAGATCATAGAAAGCTTACATAGGAAGCAATGTTTCAAATTGTCTTGGGAATCCTTAGCTTGCTCGAGCCCTAGGCTTTATCAGTCCTTATTTTCTAAAATTAATTTCAGGTATTCTGGAAGCATTTGTGAGCAATCATCATCAAAAACTTACATTTAAAATTATTATGCTGTTACTTGACAATCTGCTTTACAATCTCATGAGTTCTTCAATTTAGTCATCTTCAGTGAAAGGTTAGACATGACTGGTTTGTGCATGAAGTGGTTGAAACATCTCAAGAAGGAATCAATTGGAATAATTAGTTTAAGTACTATTGTGTTTACTAAGTATATTTCAGTTATAATTACTCAACAAAATTATATTACTTGAAATAATAGTTTATTATGAGAAAAACAGACTCAACTATTGAGCCTTTCTGTTACATGAGCATATAGCAAGAGTTCAATTCTAACTTTATTCAAAAAGGGCAATTCCTTTGACATAATGAAAGCTCTGACTTTTCTTTAAGAGATTTAGTAATACTAACTGATAAACTTGTTTACAAGAGACTCTTTGAGAGAAAATATTTTATGATAGAAAATGACTTGAATATAACTAAGATACTTAATAAAGAGTAAACAAATTTGTTTTGGATTAGGCAAAGGTGTTTTTTCTATTGATGTAAATATTAGTGACTAAATTTCTTTCTACAGGGTGGGAGTTTTATTGGGTATCTTTTTAGAACAACCATATAGAGTACATTTTTAGTTGCTCAAATGTCAGGTTTTCTAATAATCTACTAAATTGGTCAGAGCATCAGTCCACAGATTAAGAAATAGACCAAGTAAAAACTAACTCTTGACTCAAACTTCTTAATGTACTATTATGTTCTAATATCCCATCCACTGTTGCCACTTCATAACTTTTAGTTTAATGTTTAAAACAGTCTCTTTTCCACCATTAAATTGTGCCAAGAAAACCAGCATTCATAAATCATGCATGCTCAAGACACATTAATGCACAAATTTTGCTTGTTTTAAATTTGAGAGTGCCAGGGAAGCCAGGATCTCAAGATTAAGCAAATATGGCAGGAATGAACAAGGTGAAAGCAAAAGCAACACAGTGTAGGGAGAGACTTTTTAATGTAGGTGGATGATGAAATCTTAATGAAGAAATGGGCATTATCGAAATGCAGTCTTCCATTTGGAACATTTGCACTTATGGGAATATTGGATATTATAAATAAACATAAGCTTGTAGGGTAGCTCATGAATTAAACCTGCTTGGTTAAAATGGACACTAAAAAAGTCAGAGTCCAAAATACTGGTCTTGTTATATCTTTATTACAGTTTGGTATTCTTAGGGCTTTATTATTTTGTTATTTTAGGGATTCAGAAGTAGTTACTGGTCCAGAATGAACTTCCAAATTTGGATCAAATGTCTCTCTCTTTCTCTTAATATAAAATTTAGTATAAGCTTGTAGTTTGGAATTTGGCTCCTTATGGTATCTTTGGTTTCATAAAATAATCCTAAAGTTTAGCCCCTTTTATCTCTTAATGCTTCTCACATAATTTCTATATGGCCTCATCATCAGAACTGTATTGGAATTGATGGCCAAGATCTTGTCCACTGTACAAGCAGTAAGGGAACATGTCTCTTTGTTTTCATCTTTGAAATTCCAGTGATGTTGGGAAGAGGGCCAAGGTCACTCCAATGAAACATGCCCAGTTGCAAGTCAGACAGTTATAGGAATACTTCCTAGTTAGTCTGAGTACTCCAGCCCCTCCCCAACATCCTTTTCTTTAATATCATTATGAATGAATCTTAATTTTTAAGACACTGTCAGGATCCAAGAAAGTTCTGTCCTCCAGTTTTGTTTGGCCTTTCTGTTCCTTTCATATATTTCCACGTAATTTCTTCATTACCCAGACCTCACTAGTATAAGAAATGATCAGCCATCCTGGTGTCCTGGGTCTGGGGGTTCTCTTGAGACACAGGACTTTTACTGTGAAACCAGGAAAGTCCCAAGTAAACCAGAAAGAGTTAGTCACCATGCAAGGAATCCAAGGACAGTAAGGATGGTAATAGTGAAATGTCTCATATCTCCAAGGTGCCCAAGATCAGTGTCTACCACCTGAAGGGCAGTGCCAGTCAATCACTTTGTCAGCCTAGTAGTGATCTCACCACCTTTAGGGAACCCTTGACAATCCTCTTTCAAGGGCACCAATCTTATAAATGGGCTACACAGTACCTCAGAAAGAGTCTTTATACACATTTATATAGGCAACAAGGTAGACTGCTCTGTCCCCTCCCTATGGTCCACCCCTAGACAATTAGCACAATAACCTTAGCCTCAGGCTTATAAGAGTCTTTGGAAACAACCAGTAAGTCTGTCTGCCTGTAATAGATGCCCAAACTTAGCAGGTGGTTTTATAAGACAGATTTGATGGGTCAGTGTGAGGGGAAGGATTTAAGTGTTAAACATCTAGTCTGCAGTAAGGCCTGCTTCCATATGGCAGGCTTAGTTAAGGACGGTTTCCCTCTCCTCATTGTGAAAGGTAAGGTTTCATTCATGGAGCAAGTTGGCCAGCTTGTGCCCATCTTTGCAGCCTGTCTGTTCTTCTAACAAAAGCAACAAATTTTCTAAGAGAAAAAAATTATTGACATCAGTTTTTTAATGGTTTAGAACTCAGAGTATGTTTTCAAGTATTTTCCTCTTCACTAAAGAGATTGAGAGCTGATTCATTTATGTTTCCTATCAAGTGATGTGGAATAGCTCTCAGAACTTTGGAAGCCATGATTCATGCATGTATTTTAATGAGTACTAATGACATGATGTTACACAGGTGGGTATCTTGGCTCAGGCAGCAAGTGTTCTATCACAATCTCTTCTAAGCATGGTCCTAAGATCAATGGCATTGGCATCTCATGGGAGCTTCTTAGAAATGCAGACTCAGACCCACTAAACAGAGTCCTCATTTTTAAAAGATTCCCAGGTGATTCTTTCTTTTTTATTATTTTTTAATTTAAGTATTGTTCAAGTACAGTTTTCTGTCTTTTACTCCCATCCCAGCCCACCCCTCCAGTGCTCCCTCCCTCCCTCCCATTTCCTACCCCCTTAGTTTATGTCTATGTGTCCTTTGTACTAGTTCCTGTAAATCCTTCCCCCTTTCCCCCTGAAATTCCCTCCCCTCTCCCCTCTGGTCACTGTTCCCCTGTTCTCTATTTCAGTGTCTTTGTTTTTATTTTGCTTGCTTGTTTGTTTTATTGTTTAGCTTCCTGTTAAAGGTGAGATCATGTGGTATTTGTCTTTCAACACCTGGCTTATTTCACTCAGCATAATGCTTTCCAGTTCCATCCATGCTGTTTCAAAGGGTAGGAGCTCCTTCCTTCTTTCTGCGGCATAGAATTCCATTGTGTATATGTACCATCATCTTTTGATCCATTCATTTACTGATGGGCACCTGGGTTGCTTGCAGTGCTTGGCTATTGTAAATTGTGCTTCTATGAACATTACAGTGCATGGGTTCTTTTGGATTAGTGTTTTAGGGTTAACAGGATATAATCCCAGCAGTGGAATTGCTGAGTCAAAAGACAGATCCATTTGTAGTTTTCTGAGAAAATTCCATACTGTTTTCCACAGTGGTTGTATTATTCTGCAATCTCACCAACAATGGATTAGGGTCTCCTCTTCTCCACAACCTCTCCAACGCTTGTTTGTTGCTTTGTTTATGATGGCCATTCTGACTGGTGTAGAGCGGTATCTCATTGTGGTTTCAATTTGCATCTCTCTGATAGCTAGCAATATTGAGCATCTTTTCATGTGTCTCTCGATCTTCTGTATGTCCTCCTTGGAGGAATGTCTGTTCAAGTCCTTTGCCCACTTTTTAATTGGCATTATTGTTCAAGTATAGTTGTCTCCATATATACACAAAAGTTTAATAAAGCCTGGTCTGGTGAGCTTTTTAAAAATTTATCTGGCATCTCTGCCACTATTTTTGGATTCTGAGAATCTCAGGGTAATGGAGAGCAGTGTGATTATGATAAGTGTCCTCATTAATTTTCCTTCTGTCCCTTACCAACCCAGGCCTTTAAATGAGGGTAATGATTGAAAATGATAATTTATTTGGGCATATTTTTGCTTCTGTCAGGATACCGATATACCCAAGACTAAGAGGTGTTTTCTTGCATAATTCAAGCATTATTGAAACAATTGCTGTAAGATTTTATCCACCAAAAGCTTTTCATTGTTGATAGAGAAAACCCATCTGCATGGCCTGCAGCTGTTAGCCCTTCTCAGATCCACCCATGCAAGAAAGAGATGCACTCCAGTCTCATCAATGGTAGGATTTTTTTGTAAGGAAACAGATGGGAATAAGAAGTTAAAAATCTTACAGAATTTTGGGAATAACCCTGCAGCTCAGCCTCAGGGTTGGTGGAATAAGGTTTGGGGATAAGACAATCCAGTGAAGCAATGGGCTGCAGGCTGCATCATTCTCCCCTTTGAGCAGGCAGATCCTGACCTCCTTACCCAGGATGACTAATAACCTGTACCCTCTCCTCCTACCCCTCCTCTTGTCTGTCCTCTACTGCACTGGTTGACATTTTGGCTAACTCATCATTTTGGGTCACTCACATCCCATTTTATTTCCTTAGAGTACATACATCTTTCCAAATCATGCACCTCTAGGGGATCTAGTGTTATCTCTACCTCCACATCTCTATCTTTACATCTCCATCTTTATCCCTATCTCCACATCTGTCTAAAATTCAAACTCCCCAAAACTGAAATTCTTGTTGGGTTGAGTCTTTTAATTCTAAGCTACCTTATCAGTCACTGGCTAGACTAGAGACTAACTGGCCTGTGTTGAAGTGTCCACTCCTGTCCAATAGCTGCAATGTGGGCGCAAGGGGGAAGCCTGGATGACATGGTATGGAACACAGGAAACATGTTTAAGAGCATGCTAAGGCCTCCCTCAAAGTAGAGAGGGCTCTGAGCAGGATGTGTGTAGGCTTGCCCACTGAAATTACCTATAGACCTTTAATGATCTCCTATGGCCATGGATTGAGATTGAGACAAACTCTCAACACAGAAATGCCAAAGGTGGGGTCTAGGTTCTGAATATTTTAAGGGAAGTCCTTTAGAGTTCTGGCTTGGATTCAAGCCCAGAAATGAAGTAGACCAAGAAATGAAGTAGGTGAAGTTTGTGTTGTCTCCCATCTTTTGAGATCCCTTTTCCCTTTTACTATCACTACAGGTCCCTCCATTCTTCTGCTGGGTGCTCATGAGGATTTGGTTTTTAGTGACTGTAAGAAACCCACAACTGTGAAATAAGGCTAATAATGCTGATAAACCTCAGAGAAAGAAAATGAGTATATTTGCTCTGTCACAGACTTTACAAACTTCTTTAAAAATCAGTGTCTACTATTTTACTTATTATTTTGAAATACAGTAACTGCACTAAAAACATAATTTGCATTTGTCTTAGTATGGGAATTGGATGATTATTTGACATGGTAAAATAAAGTCTTCTTCATGGAATTCATGAAACTGTACTAGATTTTTTGCTTTTTTCGGTCTGAGCAGAAAATACATATAATTACAATCTCAACACATGACCACAAGTAGCAAAGGTGTTAGTGGTACAGCAGAGGTGAGTCTGCATTTAGAATAGATAATTCAGGTTCTGTATGATGACTTGTTCTCACCATACAGGCCAGGTTGGGTAACCCTCTAATCACTGCGGGCAACATAAATGGAGAATATAAATGCACTACCTAGAAGATTTATATCAAGCTATGAACATTTCAGTTAACTCCACCATAATATTTAAATTAATAACCAAAAGTACATTACAGAGTGCTGTTTAATCTGACTATGGAAAGCAATTAGATTCAAAACAAGCTGAAACTCAAGGCCAAGGATTTTTTTTTCTGCTCCTACCATTGGCGAGAAACCTTCCCTGGTTTGCTTTGACTCTCCAAATTAAAGGTTGTGCCAAGTAAAGGATATGGGAATAGTTTTGAGGTTAGAAATTTCATGTGCAAGTTATATTTTCTTTTATTTTCATTTGTTTTTGTTGTTGCTTTAATTGAGGTGTTATTTACATAGAATAAAACACATGACTCTTAGTGCTCAGCTCAATGAGTTTTGATAATTGTATACACCCTGCAACCTCCATCCACTACAATCAATAGATAAAACATTTAATTATCTCCAAAAGTTTCCTTTGTGTCCCTTTGCAGTCAATCTCCTCCCTCCAATGGGACTATCCTGATCTGCTTTCTGTCACTATCCATTAGTTTTATCTGTTCTAGAACTTCATATAAATGGATTCATACAGTGCGTATTCTTTCATGTCTGGCTTTTCTTTCTTGGCATACTGTCTTTGTGATTCATCCATATTATTGTGTAAATCTGTAGTTTCTTTTCTTTTCAAGTAGTGTTCCTTCATAATAATATGCCACAATTTGTTTATCCAGAGCCATTCCTGTGTCCTTGTAGGCAGACATTGTGAAGGTCCTCTTGCCTGGGGACAGGGAGAAGGTCTTCTATTGAACATCAATATGGAAGATCCTTGGCTACTCTCTTCCTGGGCACGTGGCTACACTGCTGGTAGATTCTTCCCATTTCATTATCTTCCTTGGCCACATCTGAATAAAAAGTTGAGGAATATACCATTTTTTGTAGGTTTTCTCTGCCCATGAATGCCTTGTGGGAGCTTGGGTACAAGCAGTTGCTTAAAGTTTTCAACAGTTAAAGACTTGTAGCTCCTTTGGGAATCTTGTTCTCTGAGAAATCAAGAATGCTTCTGATGTTTTGTTTTGAGTCAGTTTCATGTGCCAAAAGTTTTTTCAAGATATACATACATTCTCAGTATAATTTATATTGCTTTCTCACCTCCACACCTCTTTCAATTCAGTCAGCCTTGGTGTGAAGGCGCCTGGCCTCTTTGGTGTTCTTTAAATATCCTCTTACCCAAGAACTTTTGCTCAGGCTATTGCTTCTGCCTGAAGCTCTTTCCCCCCAGAAAGCACCAAACCTACTATCTTCCATGTACTCCTCCAGTATTTCTGTTCTCCCTTACCTACTTTCCTTTATTTCATTTTTACATAACACATACTATTTTCTGCATAGCCTTAAGATCTCAAAGATGGTTGAGGGTTTTTTCCCTTCTTTCTTTTTAAACACTTTGGGTCATGCTTACTAGTATAGCCATGTAGAACAGTGGAGGCCATACTGTGATGCATGGCCACTTTCCTGTGGAGGAGCATTTCCCGTGTAATGTATTGATACTATGCATTCCCTGCCACAGAAATGAGAACAGACTCTGGCTTTAGTATTGTATGTAATGATTTCTCAGCCCCTGGTTAGTTGCTTGATCACAAAGTCCAATATTAAAAATACTCAGTGCATAAATTCATATTTGCCCCGTTATTCAGAAGAACCCCTCATGACATGCTATACAATAACACCAAATCCACTGTAAAGAGTTTACAAAAAGTTGTTGCAACATGTCTTCCTTTGGCATTTTTAAGCCTCCATATCTCCAAACCTTCAGAGGTTTTATTTAAAGTGCCTGGAGAGCCTGTTCTGTAGTACATTATTCTTGAAGCAGGTGTCACTGAGGCACTGGGGCATGAGTTAAACTGGAAGAGCATGAATGAAGAGTATAAGTAGATACTGTGTCCTTGAAGATATTGTCAATGGAATAAAGCATTGTCAAAGGATAATGGTTTCCAGCTGCCACATAAATGTCAATGCAGAGCGAAAGCATTTATTTTCAAAGCAAAATGCAGTGAAGTAATGTTATCCCCAGTTTGCACATAATAAAACTGTAAATCCATCAGGGCTCTTGATGGCATCTAGCGATGTGTCTTCACTAGGATGTGCAGACTGGATTAGATTCCAAGCCAGACATCAGAGCTCTTTTCAAGATGGCTGCCACTAGAATGGCACTGGTACCTAAAAGGGGGAAGACTTAAAATGCTTCTCTATCTTACTTCATTATCACAGATGAGAGGGAACTGGGATTATTTTTTCAAATTTTCTCCAGAACCAAATACAGGAGACTGCTGTATCTGCAGAAAGTTGGAGGACAGGGAGTGAGGAGGTACTGGAAACAGTGAAATTAGAGATGGTCCCCAATTCCTCTCTGCCCATTATTTAGTGACCAGAAAGCTAATACTCTCCAAGGAAGTCCTGCCTTCTTTTATGTGTGCACTTATTGCAGGGCAGATTCCCAGTGAGAGGTCATAGCTACTGTTTCTCAGCCCTGCATAGGGAAAAGCTAAACTTCATTTCTTACCATGAGCAGTGCACAATGATTGATCAAATTCACAAATACTTACTAAGCATCTGCTATTTTCCAGGTCCTGTGGTAGACACTTCTGTCTAGTTAGGAAGGAGGTTTTACAGTAATTCAGGAGAGAAAGGATGTTGGTTTCACTAATGAAAGGCAGAGGACTGGGCTTGGAAAGACTTGGTGATGAATTAAAAGTATAATGATAAGGGGGAAGAGAGAGAGATTGCTTATTCAGTTTGACATTATTAGTACAAGTTTCCTGTAGGGAATTTAAATGGAGATATAAGTAACCAGATGGGAGTACATGGATCTAGAACTC
Organism: Sturnira hondurensis; assembly: GCF_014824575.4. Lineage (NCBI taxonomy): Eukaryota > Metazoa > Chordata > Mammalia > Chiroptera > Phyllostomidae > Sturnira > Sturnira hondurensis. The sequence goes on along the minus strand of NW_028081623.1, from coordinate 5,131,960 downwards.
AGAATGTAATTGGTGGTGGAAATCCTGAAACCACCAACATATGTGACCATAGCCAGGGAGGGAAGAAACTGCTGGGGGAGAAGAGGTTAGGGAAGGGACACAGCAATTTAAACCACTGGCAGAGGAAGATGAAGGCCCAATGCTCGAGACTGAGAAAGAATTCCCAGCATGTGTGGTTGTTCTGCACCAGGTTGGACTGGAACTCATGTGATTCCCTGGGTTTAATACTCTTTTATGGGACATAATCTATGCATTCATGATGAAGTTTTGATTGTTGCTTACCCTTATATAACTGGAGTGCAATAAGAAGCCAAAAATGTAACTGTCTGTTTTTTATCTTCTAAAGACATGCCAAGTTTTCATGTATAAATAAGATATTTTAAGAGCTTGTACATAAAAGCTTCAACAGTGTTTGCACTTTTGTTGAAAAGTAATTGTTGATTTAGATCTATTATTTAAAAATGTATTTGAGCCTTAAAATTTCAAAATGAAAATGTTTGAGCTTTTTTCCCTTCCTTTCATTCTTTTTAAAGCACTTTGGTTCATGCCTACCACAGCCATGCAGGACAGTGTTACATTTGGTGCTAGAGAAGAGGAAGTCTGTACTTGGGAAAACTGTAGTTTACCTAATAAAGTTTTAATTTTTGGAAATGGCTTATCTTGGAAAATTAAGTCTTACTGTAAGCAAAGTTTATCTCTGAAAACCTTTTATTTCTACATTAACTTTTTCCTTGGGTGTCATGTCGTCTCCAACTCCCAAAATATATCAATAAACTGTGCTCATCAAGTTTATAGCTAAAAATATCACCCAAACAAAAACAAAAACAACTTATTATGTTTGCCATTTGTCACTGGATTAAGATTAGCACAAACATGCAGGTGCATTAACACATTCTTATGAGTCTCAGTTCACCTGTGTGCCATTATTTTAGCAATTCTTAGAACACACACACACACACACACACACACACATACACACACTTAGCATTTGACATAAAATAATTTGAATTTGCTGTGTTTGGAAAATAACTCACATGGGAGAAAATTGCATTAAATAAATAATAGAGATAAAATTTATACTTCCATATATTTCAAAGCTAATGTTGCTAACTTACAATAGAATTGTACCATGAAGACATAGTGCTATAATTTGATTGATTTGTTTTGACAGCAGCCAAATAATTGAGAGTGAAAGGTGTCAGCACAGATGAAATATTGTATAAGCTATGTTCAGAAGGCAGCCCTGGCAGCAGCAGCAACTGGAGTTTTATTTCCTTTGATTCCATACTGGTACTCACCTCCAGTTTATTATAAAACTGTGAAAGGTGTACTGCTTCCCCAATTAGGGAGACTTTTATGGAGAGGCTAGAAATAGAAGTTTGTCAAATAGTTGAACAATAGATATAGACAAAAAGATCAAAGATGGCTACAGTGTGCTGAGCTTAATTATATCAGCCTTTCCCTTTCTTTTGCATGTCGCTGCTTTTCTACATTTTACCTTATTTTGAAGGGGTTCTCAGTCAGAACAAATATTAGGTCCCATTTTCAACCTCTTGACAAAAGATGGGCAAAAGAGAGGGGTGTGCATACCACCATCTCCAGGCCTAGATAGAGTATTCACCCAACTAAAAACACTAATGCCTGGTAAGAATGAGATTTGAGGTCCTCAGTGAATAAGAAGCTAAATGGTCAGGAGAGGATTACCTAAGGAGAAAGCCACTGCCCATAAGGGACCATTGAGTATGATGGTTAATAGCATGGGCCATGAGTCACACTAACCTGGTTTCATTCCAGCCCTACAGGTTGCTAGATATATGACCTGGGCAAGGCACTCTGATTTCTATTTGCTTTCCGCACATATATTGTTTTAATATTCCTAATGAGTGCTTTATTTCTGGAAAAAATGTTTATTGGTATTTCTTAAAAAAAAAATTCTCCTCAGCCCTGACTAGTGTGCCTCAGTGGGGCTGGCATTGTCCTGAAAACCGAAATGTGTCTAGTTCCATTTCTGGTCAGGGCACATGCATGAGTTGCCCACCAGGTTCCTGGCTGGGGGCAGGCGAGAGACAACTGATCAATGTTTCTATGCCACATTGACAGTTCTTTTCCTCTCTTTCTCTCTCCTTTCCTCTCTTTCTAAAAATAAATAAATAAAATATAAAAAAATATTTTTTCTTCAGATATTTTATAGGGTGGCTTTAATGACTAAATGTAAACTATATAGAACATGCTAGTGTAGTGGCTAACACAGTAAATGCACAATGAATGAGAGCTACTTTTATTATATAGAGCTGCAAAAGTACACTATGGTAGCCATGAGAGATGCTATAAATATAAAATTCACACACATGCAAAAAATATAATTAATATCTTTATTTTGATAACATATTAAATGATACTTTGGATATATTAGGTCAAATATAATATATTATTACAATTAATTTCATCTGTTTCTTTTTACTTTCTTAATATGGGCACTAGAAACTTTTAAATTATATATTTAAAGGCTTACACTGTGGTTCACATTATATTTCTGCTAGATGGCACTAGCCTAGTGTGGAGGATCTCCATAAATCTCATATATATTTGGCATGGTTATTTAACCATATTTGAATGGTTAAAAGCTGTGTTCATTGAAATATAAAGAATTAGCACACATTTGAATTTTGAACCTTCAAACAGAAAAATCACAAATCATTGTCTTTGGTGCAAAAATTAGAGAGAACACATTTTTGTAAGTTTTTTGCTATGGTTTAGGAACTGCTTGGGATTTTTATCCATATAGAAAGGAAAAGGATGAAATTTTTATGAATAATTTCTATTGATCAAAATCTAAAATTATCTTTTCTTTTGAAAATTATTATACTTCATAGTTTCAAATATACATGGAAATATATAATAAAATCATCTAGAATTTTAAAATGTTAACACTTTGCCACATTTGCTTAAGATCTTTTATCTTAAAAATGAAACATTATAAATAATGCTAAAATCCTCCTTTACTTCTCATGCTCCCTACAGGCATTCCATGGCATTCCCTCCCTCCAAGAACGTAGCCACTATCTCTCCAGTGCGTGTGTTTATAAATGTACTAAATACATACTTGAAACATATAGTATTGTTTTGGGTATATTACAACTTTACATAATGATAGCGCATTCTATATTTTTGTATCCTGCCTATTTTCTTTCAACATTTGCTTTTGAGACTTATCTACATGTAGAAACCAATATAAATGAATTTATTTTGATTATCTTATTTTGTGGGGTTTTCTTAACCATGTTTTTTCTGCCCTTTTCTTTTCGTCTAGCATTCTGAGGGATTTATCGAGTATTCTTTTTTGTAATTGCTGAATTAGAAGTTAAACATCTATTTTCTTTTTAAAATATATTATTATTAATTATGCCATTATAGTTGTCCCATTCTCCCCCTTCATTCCCCTCCACCCTGCACACCGCCTCCCTCACCATTCNAACCAATATAAATGAATTTATTTTGATTATCTTATTTTGTGGGGTTTTCTTAACCATGCTTTTTCTGCCCTTTTCTTTTCGTCTAGCATTCTGAGGGATTTATTGAGTATTCTTTTTTGTAATTGCTGAATTAGAAGTTAAACATCTATTTTCTTTTTAAAATATATTATTATTAATTATGCCATTATAGTTGTCCCATTCTCCCCCTTCATTCCCCTCCACCCTGCACACCGCCTCCCTCACCATTCCCCCCTTTAGTTTATGTCCATGTGTCACAAGTTCTTTAGATTCTATATTTCCCCTACTATTCTTGCCCTCCCCACAGTCTATTTTCTACCTACCATGTATGCTACTTATTCTCTGTACCTTCTCCCCCTGCCACTCCCCTATTGCTAACCTTCCATGTGATCTCCATTTCTATGGTTCTGCTCATGATCTAGCTGTCCTCTTAGTTTGCTTTTGTTTTAGATGTGGTTGTTAATAACTATGAGTTTGCTGTCCTTTCACTGTTCATATTTTTAATCATTTTCTTAGATAAGTCCCTTTAACATTTCATATAATAAGGGCTTGGTGATGATGAACTCCTTGAATTTGACCTTATCTGAAAAGCACTTTATCTGCTTTTCCATTCTAAATGAAAGCTTTGCTGGATAGAGCAATCTTGGATGTAGGTGCTTGCCTTTCATGACTTGGAATACTTCTTTCTAGCCTCTTCTTGCCTGCAAGGTCTCTTTTGAGAAATCAACTGACAGTCTGATGGGAACTCCTTTGTAGGTGACTGTCCCCTTATCTCTTGCTGCTTCTAGGATTCTCTCCTTCATTTTAATCTTGAGTAATGTAATTATGATATGCCTTGGTGTGTTCCTCCTTGGATCCAACTTCTTTGGGACTCTCTGAGCTTCCTGGACTTCCTGGAGGTCTATTTCCTTTGCCAGATTGGGGAAGTTCTCCTTTATTATTTCTTCAAATAACTTTTCCACTTGTTGCTCTTCCTCTTCCCCTTCTGGTACCCCTATAATTTGGATGTTGGAACTTTTAAAGATGTCCTGGAGGTTCCCAAGCCTCTCCTCATTTTTTTGAATTCTTGTTTCTTTATTCTTTTCTGTTTGGTCATTTTTTCTTCTTTCTGGTCCACTCCCTTGATTTGAGTCCCAGTTTCCTTTCCATCACTATTGGTTTCCTGTGCATTTCCCTTCATTTCAATTAGTTTAGCCTTCATTTGTTCCTCTAATGTGTGGCTAAAATCAACCAGTTCTGTGAGCATCCTGATCACCAGTATTTTGAACTGTGCATCTGATAGGTTGGCTACCTCTTTGTCGCTTAAATGTATTGGCTCTGGGGCTTTGAGTTGTTCTTCTGTTTGAGCCATAATGTTTTGGTCTGTTCTCACCTGTTACGTATGAGGGGCGGAGCCTTAGTTGTTCACCAGGGTGGGGCAGCCCAGGCACTGGGTTGTGACGCTGTATGTGGGGGCGGGGTCAGAGAGGAGCAATGGCATTTGTTCCACTTGGATTTCTGCCCCCTCTGCTGCTTCTCAAAAGCAAACCAGGCCCCCTGGTGCTGGCTCCCAGGTGTGTGGGCCTTTGCACCCTGCAGGACCCTGTGGGTCTCTCCAACAAACTCTCTGTGAACCTGGGAGCTTCTCCTGGCACCTCGACCGGAAAAGTTTTTCCAATTGGTGCTTTTAGGCTTTAATTCCCGTCGCTGGGGCCCTAACCTGGGCAGTCTGTTTCACTGCTCATTTTTTTTTGCCTGGTTTATCTGTGTGCAAATGTGTGACTAAGATCAGCCAGCCTCCTTGCACCATCACTGGGTCCACCCCGTTGCCACCCCACGCCTGGGATCTGCCAACCACCACCTGCGGGTCTGGATCGGTCTGGCCACTTTTTCCTGTGCTACCCCGCTCCACCAGCTGCAAGCTCTGCCCCTCTTACCAATCTGGCTAAGTGGTTCCTTGCTGTTGGGCTTCCATACAGTTCAATTTTCTGTGTTTTAGTTGTGTTTTGTTACTAAACTTGGTTGTCTTTAAACTTGGTTGTGCGAGGAGGCACCGTGGTTCCACATACACCTCCATCTTGGCCAGAAGTCTCTATTTTCTTTCTTTTAGTTGTAACCAGTATATCTTGAACATGCTTTTGCTTTAAAGAGTCAAATCAGTATTTTTATTTTTTCTTCCACATAACAATTACAACTTCTTGATCATTCCTTCCAATCTTTTATATTATTATTGCCTAGCATTAATTACTATTAATATTATTTTGCTTACAACATCACTTAGCTTTCACTACCTTTGCAAAAGTTTTCACTCATCATTATGTCTTGTATCCTACTCTTTCCTGAGATTTTTAATTTTTTCAGTGAAGGGCTCTGAGTGATAAACTGAATTTTATTTGTTTGAAAATTCTACATTTGCTCTTTTTTTATTATTTAGCTGGGCTTAGAATTCTAGGTTAATAGTCATTATTTTTAGCAAAGGAAGAAACTATCTTCTGCCTTCTATTTTTCCTGATAATAAATATGTTGTCATTTGTCATTCCTTCATAGATAAAATTCTTTTTATTGTACTTTATCCTTGAAAAGATTTTTTCATTTTTATTGTAGTTTTCTTTCCATTACCATTTAAATTGTGGTTCATATTAAGATTATTTTCTTCATTTTTTGGATTTACAGTTTTACTACTTAATACCCTACTATAGTAGGGTATTAAGACTTGTGATTCCTGACATTTCAACAATGATCTCTGTTATTTCCTGAAAGAACTCCTATTATATGTATACTGAATCATCTCATTCCATCTTCTATGTTGCTTAACATCACTCACATATTTTCTTTTTATATTTTGTGTGCATTTTTATTATTTCCTTATATCTGTTATCCAGTTTACTAGTTCTCCCTGCAATTATATTTAATCTTATGTTTAACCTTTTTTTTCAATTTAAAGTCTATAGTTTTCACTACTAGAAGTTATATTTGTTTTTTTGATGCTATCTAATTTTTTTATTTGTCTTTAACCAAAGACAATCTTCTTCAGATGCCATTTAGCTTAAGTATTTGAGGAGCTAATTACTGCTTTCTCTCTCTTCTTCATAGAGGAATATTTTCTTGTGTGATAGTTAAATTTTTACTTAATTTAAGTAGAGATAGTTTGTCCATGAAATTTTATAAACTTTGGGTCACATAATAACTGCTAATAAGAGGCTCTGCACTTCCTTCTGCCAAATGGCCAAGACATTTCACTGAATGATCTTTCTGAAAATATGTGTACTGTGTATATAGTATAATTTTAGACTCTACACTATAAAATATTCAGACTTGAGTTGTAATTTCTTGCAGATATTTCCCCCTTTCCATATCCTTTAACAGACACAATCATTTTCCTTAATTCCCTGGGCTAATGGATGGGGTTTGTCTCAGCTCTTTTCACTGCTGGGGTAGCCTTTTCAAAGCTCTGGATTTTTACAGAAGTCTTGGTTCAAACTTCTCCCCTTGGACTGTCTCTTTGTTGATGCCCAAACATCAGCCCCTGAGCTGGCCAATCTTTACCCCTGTCTTCTCCTTGGGTGACAGGGTATCAGTTAATGGTCTGCTGTTCTTGATTTCTAATGCCTGAGGTTTCTCTTTCTGTGTGTGTATCTAAATTTAGTATATTTTGTCTACAATGACTACACATTGGAAGCAGAAAAGATGTTCCTGTTAAGTCAATAATGGTTTTCTTTTTAAAAATATATTTTATCAATTATTTTATTAAAGCTGTCTTATTTTTCTCCCCTTTATTCTTCTCCACCCTTTACCCCTCCCCCACCATTATTACCCCAACTTCATTTATGTCCATGGGTCATACATGTAAGTTCTTTGGATTCTCCATTTCCCATACTATTCTTGACCTCACCCTGTCTATTTTGTACCAACCATTCATGCTTCCTATTCCCTGTACGTTTTCCCCCATTCTCCCCCATCCCCTTCCCAGCTGCTAATTCCATGTAATCTCCATTTCTGCAATTCTGTTCCTGTTCTAGTTGTTTGCTGAGTTTGATTTTTTGTTTCTGTTCTTGTTGTTTTGAATCTTTTTTTTTAGATTTGGTTGTTGATAGTTGTGAGTTTGTTGTCATTTTACTGTTCATAGTTTTTTTATCTTCTTTTTTTAGATAAATCCTTTTACCATATTATATAATAAGAGCTTGGTGATGATGAACTCCTTTAACTTGACCTTATCTGGAAAGCACTTTATCTGCCCTTCCATTCTAAATGAAAGCTTTGCTGTAATTTAGATGTAGGTCTTGGTAATTTAGTAATCTTGGATGTAGGCCCTTGCCTTTCATGACCTGGAATACTTCTTTCCAGCCCCTTCTTGCCTGTAAGGTTTCTTTTGAGAAATCAGCTGGTAGTCTTATGAGAACTCGTTTTTAGGTAACTATCTCATTTCCTTTGCTGCTTTTAAGGTTCCCCCTCCTAAAAGTCTTATTTATCTTTAGAGGGGAAGGGAAGGAGAGAGGGAGAGAACTATCAATGTATGGTTGCCTCTCATGGGTCCCCTGCCAGGAACTGGCCTGCAACCCAGGCATGTGCCCTGACTGGGAATCAAACCGCGATTGTCTGGTTCTCAGGCCCATGCTCAATCCACTGAGCTATACCAGCCAGGGCAATACCTATGTTTCTTATTAAACAAACCAAATTCTGTATGGTCGCACAGGGTTATTCAGTTAAGTTTTGGTCTTAAAAATGAGTAATTACAGAGATCATAGATAGGTTACAATTTTTTTCCATTTCAGAAAAAAAATTAACTTTTTTAATTTTTAGAATTTTTAAATTTGTATTTTAGTGTATTTTTAATTTAAATTTTTATTAAAATAGAATTTAATTGATTAATCTTAACTTATTACAGATGTGGAAATTATTCTGAATTAATTCTGCATATTATAAAATTCTTAATATATTTATTTTGACATATTTAAATCATAACAGAGGAGTACAGAACAGAGGTTCTTTAGGAATAACATAAAGAACCCTGTGTACCAACCACACTGTTCTATCAAATTCTAACATTTTGCCCTTCTTGCTTTATATTGTTTCTTTTAAAAGTATAAATACAGTTGAAGTACTTTTTGTAACACTCTTGGATCCCATTCCTCTTCCTTATTATTTGCTCTTTTTAAAAAATTATGGTGAATTATGTATAACATACGATTTACCACTTTAACTATTTTTCAGTATATAGTTTACTGGCATTAAACACATACACATTGTTGTGCAATCCCCACCATCATCTCTAGAACTTTTTCATCTTTCCAAACTGAAACTCTATACCCATTAAACAATAACTCCCCATTACTTCCATCCTCTATTCCCTACCAACCACCATTATACTTTCTACTTCTATGAATTTAATCTAGGAACCTCATATATGAGGAATTGTACAATATCTGGGGAGGGTTGTGATTGGCTTATTTCACTTAACATATCTTCAAGATTCATCCACATCATACCATGTGTCAGAATTTCTTTTTAAGACTGCATAATATTTCATTGTATGGATAAGACACATTTTGTTTACCTAGTCATCTATTGATATATACTTAGATTGATTTTACCTTTTCGCTACTGTGAATAATGCTGGCTTGAACATGGATGTAGAAAGGATTATTTCTACTGCTTTCAGTCTTTTGGGTTTATACTCATGTGGTAATTTCATGCTTAATTGCTTGAGTAGTCCCCATAACCATTTTTCATAGTGATCACACTATTTTATATGCCCACCAACAATATACAAGTTTCTAGTTTTCTACTTCCTTGCCAATACTGTTATTTTATGTTTGTTTGTTTCTTTCTTTCTTTCTTCCTTATGTTTTGATTTTAGCCATCTTAACATGTGTTGAAGTGGTTTCTCATTGTGGTTGAAGGATCATTTTTTAAAAGATTTAATTTATTTATCTTTAGAGGGGAAGGGAAGGGGAGAGAGAGAGAGAAATATCAATGTATGGTTACCTCTCGTGGGTCCCCTGCTGGGAACCGGCCTGCAACCCAGGCATGTGCCCTGACTGGGAATCAGACCGCGATCGTCTGGTTCTCAGGCCCATGCTCAATCCACTGAGCTACACCAGCCAGGGATGAAGGATCATTTTTGAGAGAATAATTACTTGCTGTCTTCTCCTCATATTGCTTAAGCATGTTTATGTATGATTCCAAATTTTGAAATAATCCAAAGGAGAATGTACATTTTAGAAGTTGTCTTATTTATGCTTTAGCACTTCAAATGGTAAATATTATAATTATAGTATTTGTATAATTGCAGTTGGATTTATATGTTCAGGTATACATAAATGTGTTATATATGCAGGTACTAGCAATATTTGCACTGAAAAAATTCCTGCAATGTAAATGCTCTTTTGCTATTGACTTCCATTACAACAAAAGATTTTACTGGACAAAAAATAATTTACCTATGGATAAAATGAAAAATCTCTTTGAAGAAGACTTTCAAGTAATGGCCTGCTCATTGGAATAATAACTATTGCAATTAAACAGAAGTACTCTTTGAAGAGATTTGGGACCTAAACAACAGTTCTCTTTTCCTTTACAGTTTTTTTTCTAATCTTGAAATCGTCCCTTTCTTTGAGAGGTATCTAAACTCCTTCCCAAATCATAAAGATTTCTTCTATGCTGAGTATTGCTTTATCTCCTGCTTTGAATGCCATGAATGTATCTACCATGTTCATGCTTTGGTCTGGTGGGGACCACTCTCTAATAAATCAGAATATGATATTTACTTCTCTAGTAAATGCCATGCACTAGTTCTTATTTTATTCCAGCCTTAATTTTTATCACTTAAGCTTCAAATTACATTTTAAAAGTAAGTAGGTTCTCTCCTTTACCATTTCTACCCAATCTTACTTACCTAATATATTTATTTAACATTTCTGGTGCATTTGCATATGCGATAGGTGCAATTGTTTAAGTCAAGTGTAAATTGCACTTAACAGAACTACACTTACAAACAAGTTTTTTTGCATCTTTCTAATCCATACAATGTGCCCTATACTCTGGCAGAGAACTGAATGCAGAATATAGTAGGCAGGTCACCTCAAAGAAATGAGCTAGTATACAAAAGCCCTTTCAAAATCATAAAGTATTTTATGCTCATAAAACTGTATTGCACACTTTTTAGGAGCTTAATGAGTGAGTCATAAAATAGTATTAATTTTTTGAGCCAGATTGCAGTCAGAAAGCTGTGTTTCCTAAGTAGTGCCCTTTCAACTGCAAAAACCTTGCTCTGAGAATATCTGCAGTACAAAACACTAATGCTATTACATTTCTTAACTTTAAAAGTAAAAAGAAGAAAAGAAGCTATTGAAATCAATAACCTATCTAGTTATTTCTGCCCAGGTTTGTACTGAGTTACGCTTCCAGCTATACTTCCCTCTTCATGGTATTAAATAGGAGGCAGTTAGGGTAGAGTCCTACTAAGGATACACTGGGACCCCAAACATCAGGGCACCTTATCTTATCCTAACCAGCAACTTGAAAATATAATTTATTGGTTACAAGAGTGATAGTATCATGAAATACAAACCAAAAAAGAATCACTGCTAGCGGGGAAAAATATCAGTTGCTCAGCCCCCAAAATCTCTGTAGTGACACAGCCACACACCTAGTGATACAGAAAAAGGACATGGCCACCATCACAGCTTCCCAGAAATCCTAGGAGACTCTCAGTACATGCGACTGAGTGTGCAAGTGCAGATTCTCTCTGAAACCTGGGACAGCCTTTAATGTTGGTACTTGTCTCCTGAAATGTTCCAGAATAATATGTGACTATGTGATATACTGATTTACAGTTATTTGTCAACTGCTTTTTAAAAATGAGAACTCCAAGGACTTCTCGCCTGAAATATTCCAATATTGTGTTCACATACAAATACCATGTGTGAATTTAAAAAATTTTAATACACTTCCATTTACAGGCTACTGTGAAAAATCAGGAGTATTATCAATTGCAAAAATCTATTCAATTCAGAATACCATTAAAATAATAAATTGTTAACTAAGGAGTTAAAACTGAAAAAGAGGCTTGTTTTATAATGGTTTTAGGTCCATAACTGCCCAAATCTCCCCCATTATTGTTTTAATTGAGAGTTTTTACATTCTCATAACAAAAGCATAAGACAGTCTTTTCCTAGAAAAATCTCAGTATACTGAGGTTGAACTCCTTTTCTTCACTGAAGAAAAACCCAGACTTCAAAGTGTGTTCCCACACAGCAAAATTTTCATCCACAACATTTACAGAATTATCAGGTATAAAAGGAGCTTTATCTAAAATTTGATCTATAATTTTGTTCTGAACACTAAATTATATGTCTACATGCCTATCTGTGTAATAGATGTGTATGTATGTTCTTTACTGTGCTGTATGCCTGTATAAAATGTTGCCATGTTTGTCTACATCTGCATTTTAGGGGGAGAATAGGATGCTTTGGTTCTCATGCCAGCATTTAATGTAAAATTAATTCCTTTAAAAGAAAAATTTTAAAAACACAATATTTTTCTAATGTACATTAAGAATGTTGGAGAAGTTCACTGAAGCATATGCTTTGAGCTTTCAGAAGCAATCTCTAGTCAGGCATTTTAAATGAAAATTGATTTGTGATTTACATGGTCAGTGGAAAGAAAATTAACTTATGGAAGGTTGTAATGATATATTAGACAAGTAAAAAAGTAGATGGTGATCTAGTGGAACTAAAAGTCCCATCTGGAAGAATTCTGTGACATTTTTACATTTATCTGTGTTCTGCATGAGTTGTAATGTTAGTAGTAATTTTATGGGACTGAACTGAAATGAAAAGGGTGTTATCACAGATTGCCTACAATATAGGATTGTGTTCAGTGGAGAGTCCTGTATCCTTTTCTCCATTTTCCTATAATATGACTCATTGCACTTTTTTCAGCTACTGTTGTTGAATGCATTCAGCCTTTTACTTGAGGTTATTAAAGAAGGACATCGACGCTCACAAATGCAATCTAACTGCACATTTAAAAGTATACTGCATCTTTCCCTTAGTTCTGCATTGTTCAGGTAATGTTCAACAATGAACATTCAAAATATACACGAAAGAAGCAAGTGCACTGAATATAAAGCTTTTGATCTTAACCCATTCTTTTTTGTCTCAAAAGTATGATTAACACCTCACCAAAACCTAGAACATGTTAGCAAATGGTAAATTTATATATTCCTAGAAATGGGTCATTCAGAAGTTGTCTATTTTCTCCCTTACTTTTTCAATTTTTCAAAAGCAATCATAATTATTTCTGTTGTCAGTGAAGTATGTTCTAGTTTTTTAAAATAGTGAAACCTCTTCCTTTTCTATTTAATAAGAAAAGTCCACCACATTTCAGTATTAATTAGCCAATGTGAAATTTTAAAGAAAGAATGCACAGTGGGCTTAATTTCATATTACTCTTTTTTACATTAATAGATAGTCTTGATTTCCGAAAGTATATAATTTCAGAATAACTGTCCCTTAAACATTATAATTTAAATAATTTGACCCTGGGCTAAAGCACAAGCCATGAAATTGTTTGCTTTCAAATTTCAAAATCCATTTTCTGTCTCCTTTCTTTTCTTTCTTTTTATCTCTTCCTCTATGAACCACGGCTGAAAACAAGTAGAACTTCTAAAAAATCATAAACATTAAGGTCTTTGGCTAAATTCACACTTTTATTATATTTAAACAAACAAATCCACAAAAAGTAAAAAACTTTATTTTAGGCCTACCCTCTTTTATTTTAAATTATTTTTATCAAGTATTTTTTATTTGTGTATAATATTTATTTCAACCACAATGATAATGTTTTATCCCTATAACTGCAGTGCTGACTCTCAAGCCAGACTGTCCATTAGAATCACTGGGAACTTTGTAAAGAATATCAATTCCTAGCCTTAATCACAGACTTCTGATTTAAAAGGCCTAGGATACCTTCTGACATTGGAGCATTTTAAAAACTCCCTGGCTGGGTTGACTATGAAGCCAGGGTTGAGACTACAGCTTTTTAAGAACAGGCCGTTAAGGAAACTCTTCATGAAGTTAGTGAGGGGAGAGGAGGAGACCAGGGGAGGCGCAGGAAAACAGATGGATTCACCCCTGCTTTACCAAGGAACACAGCTCCACCTTCTTTTCCTGCACACTCTTCTTACATTTCAGGAATTATGATTTGACCCACGGAACTTGGATTTGTGCATTTGACCCAAGTATACAATCAGATTATCATAGAATTCTGCTTTGTTTATATAGTTGTGTTTTAAATTGTATGCCCAAAATATACTTTGAATCTGTCTTTTTAAAAATGTTTGATGACTTAAATTGAGATTTCTGTTCTGATTTAAAATAATTTTTTTAAACTTAGACGTTGCTTCTGAGAGCCAGCAAGAAGTGTCTGTCTTTCTAGACAGAGAAGAGCCTATTGATTTTATCCTTTTAGCTTAATTTTCAGTTGTTTCATGCAGATGGAAACAAATAGCCCCCTACCAAAATGTCCTCTAAGGCAGGACCCAAGACTGTAGCTGTGGGTGCTGACTTAGCATTTAAACAACCATTTGACATCCATTCCTCCTGTCATTTCTGCAGCTTATTCAGTTCATAACATTTACAGGGGAAAGGTCATGGATCTGTCACCAGCAGTGTTTTTGGCACTCAGAAAATAAAATGGGGTGGTTAATGATAGCTGGGGCAGCCTGCATAATCACAGGATGCGGCTGAGGTCAATATTCTGTATTGGCTTTCTGTCCTGTCCATCCAAAACAATATACTGGAGGAAATGTAATCAGTAAGTGGTTGCAAATGAATCTTTTAGAGACATCAGCATTACAGAAACAAGAGATTCAAGAAGAGATGCTAAGTGGATCTTTGGGTTTACAATTGCAGTCCTGAGAATCATCACCTTAATTGATAGCTGCTAAACCCAGGACCCTTGCTCCTGGGTACGTGGGTGAGTTTGCAATTGCTGTTCTGGGAATGTCTTCTGTGCTCTGCAAAAAGTGTCAGTGGGGTAAACAGGCCCTGGGGACCAGACTTATTCATGAGGAAGCCTCCTGGCTCCTATCTTTTTCTGACCACAAGAACATCCCTGGTGATCAGATAGCTCTCTCCACAGACCACAAAGTGGTGAGTGGTGGTGGTAGAATAGGATGAGGAGATCCGTTTCAGCAATAAGTTCCTGTTTAGTAAAGAGAGCCTTAAATATATGCTGCTCCTGGTGGATGGATAGCTTGGGTGGAAAGGGAAAGCCCTCTCAACATTTACCTGTGAATGTATAAAAGACCTCAAGAGAGAGAAAAATAACAGGACTACTTTTGTTTGTGTATCCTCCAGCCCTACTGCAGTATATTATCTTTAAAAGCTGGCAAAACTCTTGTCTGAAGAGTCATCCATGGGCAAAACTGTGAACAAGGCCAAGTTTGTTTCCAAGCCCTTAGTTTTCCTTTGCCCCCTTTAGGGATACTCACTGTCTTCCCCTTCCTCACCATCCCTCAACTGTCCAGATCACTAGGGTCTAGGTCCCCTCTTCTGGTCCAAACTTCCTTTTGGAGAAGGTCCCAATGAGTTCATTGGGACCTCATTGGTCCCACCTAATGATGGTTTCAGAAATATTTATAGAGAATCAAAGGCATGAGCCAGGCATCAGCTAACTGGGTTTGGGGTTGTTTGAGAAAGAAGAAAACCTCCACATTATATTCTCATCCTGTGACTTCACTGAGGCAGTATTAGTTATTGATAGACTGATGCAATCATTGATTCATTCATTGATTGATTTATTCACTGTATAAACTAATGTATTAAGAACCACTGCTAACTAAAGTTTTCTCAGCAATGATCCAAATATAGTCTACACAAAAGATGTCATCTACATCCACACTTCTCAAGTGTGGTAGGGAAACAGATGGGCATTTATAATATCCGTAAGTGTCTCTATTTACCTTGTAATCTTTGCCCTAAACAGCCTGTGTGATCATGGAGATTGTGAGAAAAAATGGAATATTAACATAAATATTAGCACTCTCAAAACTTAGCTCTCTTAGCTCTCACAAGCACTCTGTGAAATGAGCATTATCCTCCTGATGTATGCTCAGTAGTTATACCAGGCACATATATGATTCAGAGACTTTGCCACAAAATACAACCAGGAAGCGGCAGAGCCTATGTATGAACTTGGCCTTTCTGGGTGGGACTCCCTTGTTCCTTCCACTGTAATGTTACAGTGGCCTGGGGAATTGTGCTTAACTGCCATTGGTTTGGAAGGTTTAAAATGACTCCCACGGGTTCTATAAAATATTCAGTATAACATGGTTAGATTACACAATTCTAATATGCTCAATAGTAGTAGGTGCTCAATTAAATGATGAATTGAATTGATTAACTAGAGAACTTCTTGCCTCTTAATATAATATTTCTACTTCCCACAGCAACAGATTATTTTTCAAGTAAAACCATCAAGTGAAAAAATCATTGGGGTCCTACAGAAGTATTAGTACTGGTTCAAGTGGTTTGTGCTATTCTTCAAATACATAAGCCAAGAAAGACTGCCAGTCAGTGCTGGTCAGTATATGAGGGGGGACATACAAAAATGGAATTTATTTTTTTAAAATGTGTATTTATTCTTACATATTTAACATCAGTTACCTTCAAAGTACTCTTCATTTGATGCAATACAGCTATTCAGGTGTTTTTTCCACTGCTTGGAACAGTTTTTGAACTCATTGATTTTAATGCTTTTTGGTGCTTCTGACATTTTTTGTTTCACCTCTTCCACATTGGCAAAATATTTTCCTTTGAGAATGTTTTTCATCCAGGGAAACAAAAAACATGCTGCTCAGGGCAAGATCAGGTGAATAAGGAGAATGAGGCATAGAGGTCATGCCATTTTGAGTCAAAAACTGCTGAACACTCAGTGTGGTATGGGCAGGTATGCTCATAAATCACCCAGCATGAACTGCACATGTGTTGTCTTCAAAAAAATTCACTGAAACTAAACATAACCTCTCACAACAACACCAGTCGACACACGGATACAGATGGGTGCCTAGAACACTCACCTAGTGGAGAAAGGATGTATTACTACAGGGGGCCTACCCTCCAGAAGGTAATCCTGAGTATTTTCCATCCCCCCTTGTACTTAATGTGGCTTTTTTGTGTGTCTGATAAAAATTAGTGGAAAAAAATTTTTTATTAGAATTTTACCCCCCCCCCACACACACACATACACATAATTCAGTTACTAATGGTGTAAGAAGATGCTAGACAAAGGAATGATTCCCCCACCCTAGCATATTTTTGGCAATACCTGGAAACACTTTTTGTTATCACAACTGGATTTGGTGTTGCTACTGGCATAGAGAATGGAGGCCAGGGATTTTGCTAAACATCTTGTAACACACAGGATAACCCTCACAACATAGAACTATTGGATCCCAAATATTACTTGTGCTTAGGTTGAAAAACTCTGAATTAGAGAATTAAGGGGGGAAAATGACAAAGGGTAAGCCCTGACCAGTGTGGCTCAGTTGAGTGCAGAACACTCTTCTGCAAAGAGAAACACTACTAGTTCAATTCCTGGTCAGGGCTCATGCCTGAGTGGCAGGTTTGATCCTGGAGGCAACTGATCGATGTCTCTCTCTCACACTGATATTTCTCTCCCACTCTGTCTCTCTCCTTTCCCCTCTCTCTAAAAATAAATAAATATAATATTTTTTAAATGACAGCATAAAGAAACCTGACTGAATTTCAATCTTAAAGTGAAAGCATATTCTGGTTAGAAATTGTGTTAAGAAAAGAGTTTTAAAATTTTAGTCTGATAAAAAGAATTATTTCAGCATCCTTCATGGATTAATTGAATTAGTAGTCTTATAGGAAATTTTAGTCAGATGGGGTTAAATTTCTGGAAAACAATGATATTAGTAGCATTTTTGAATACCTACTGTAGGCCAAACATTTACTTTATGCTTATAAACATCATATTTAATCATCACAACTCTGAAGTACATATAATTATGTCCTTTTACATATGATGAAATTTTGGCTGTAAAAGATTGAGTGGTATAGCAGAGATATTATTTTGGTATTCACCAAAACCCATTTCCTTTTCCCCTGAATGTACAAGCATATTGTCTGCCCTGTCTTGTAGTTAAGTGAAGCTCTGTCATTGATTTGGTGAAGAGAATATGGGTAAAGTGAGATATGCTCTTCCAGGACTGGATCCTTAAAATTTACCCATGCAATCACCTGCATGTTACCTCTTCTCTCAGCTGCTGGCCACACACAGAGGATCTAGTAGAGGACTTCAAGGGTCCTAGGGAATATCCTGGATCCCTGAATGACGATGTGGAGCAAAGCTTCTGACCCCACTCCCCCACCTCTTATGGCACCTTAACGTAAAAGAAAAAACTTCATTGCAGTCAATTTCTAAGAAATTGGGATTGTTTCTTGAAGCAGTTATTATGCCTTGATTAATATAGGAAGTTGTAAGTAAGCTGGAATTTGAACCCATGTTTTTCTGATCTCAATGCCTACTGTTCATATAGGCATGACTTTGTTCATGCCTACTACATACTGCCACAAACAAGTAATTATTAACCTTTGATTAACCAATGTCTTTGATTTTCTCTGTTTCTTCTACATAGAAAACCCAAGGAATATAATTATTGTATTTTCTCATTATGAAGATTTATAAACTAATACAAATGTTTCCCTACAGTGTATAACCATTCAACAATTTTAGAAGCAGATAAAAAATTCATGACTTTAGCCCTGGCTGGTGTAGCTCAGTGGATTGAGTGCAGATCTGTGAACCACACAATTTCGGTTCGATTCCCAGTCAGGGCACATGCCTGGGTTGCAGGCCAGTTCCCAGCAGGGGACTCACAAAGGGGCAACCATACATTGATGTTTCTCTCCTTCTCTCCTTCCTTTCCTCTCTAAAGATAAATAAATAAAATCTTTTAAAAAATGCATGTCTTTATAATTAGCATACGAATAGACGCTATTCTTGACATGCTCTTCTGATATAAGATAGATGCCTAGTGTTCAAATTTCCAAGCACAAAACACAGATAGATTAAAAAGATTTCAGAAAAAATTGGGAAGATAGAAAAGTTTTCTAGACTAGAAGAACTAAGTGCTGCTTACCCATTTCTATTACAAATCATATTCAAATGCTAACTCTCGATGAGTGGTAGAAGCCACGTGCTAGGAAGACAAGCACTGTATTTCCAAGCTGGAGAACAAAGGGGAGCGTTTCTAAAACAACTAAGACCCATGGTTACTAGATTGAGGACTCCTTAATAGAAAGGGTACAATTTTATAAGAACATGCATTGCTTCCTCCAGCGTGTAGTAGGCATTCAAATACCTATTGAATGAATCTGAACAGTACTATATTGCAATTGTAAGATTTAAGTGCAATGAACACATACTAAATTTGCTGGTAGATTTCCTTTCACTTGCTTTGAACAATTCATTTAACTCAGTATATCGAGCAAATATTATTACAGTGGCAATCATTTTATGTGTCCCTGACATGTGAAGATCGAAAGTCATCTGAACCCATGTCATTTTACTGAAATGATACACTTGCTAAAGGTGTGGGATTTTCTTGTGTGGCATCCATTTCCATGGTATTAATCTAAGGACTTGCCCATGATATGAAGTTTTGTGCTCTCTCGAGGACATCTATGGAATTTCTTGACTTTGCATATAATATTTTGAGGGACTATTTTTGTTTGTTTTTGAGCTTTTAAGCTTATTGTCAATAATATTTTAGCTTATTGTAGATTACACTATAGCCTATTGTGTATTTAAGATATTTTCTTATAAGAAATGTACATTTTTTCATTCATTCATTTATCCAACAGACATTTTATTAACTTCCTACACTGTGTGGTGCTGAGGAGATATCAGTTATCCAGCACCTCAAGCCAGTCTCAATATTACAATATTCTAACACGAGTAACTCAGGGTTCATAGGTTAGTGGAAAAAGTAGGTGTATAAAAAGATAATTTATAAAATAATGTAATAGAATATGAACATAAAATATATGTTAAAGAAACAATAGTCTTATTTATCTTACCAATAAAGTATTTATATTAAGTAGCATCCAATATGAATTTAGCGTTTAGTTTGTCTCAAAATTATTAACTTTTCTTCTTAGTTAAGTTGCCAATTAAGTTGTTGGTGATTTAATTAATATTGTTTAAAAAGAGACATTACTGCAAAGCTTCTTGCACTGTTTGTTCTCATTCTTTGGGATTGCGGGAAGGGTGCATCCCAAGGATGATACCTCTTTATCTTCACTGAACAGAGATGAATATGGCTTGGGGGGGATTGGATGATGAGCTGGTTATGGAAAGCTTGGAATAGGACCTAGGTATCTTTGTGCCCTTCTGACCTCCCTCCACACAGTCCTCGCTACTAATACAGTGGCAGGATTCTCCTAACATTAGCCATCATCTCCCCAGAAGAAAGTGAGCAAGTGAATGTGATTACATTACTGAACCCCATGATGACTCATTTTCTCCTGCACAGCTGAATCTTAAAAAAACATAAAACTCCATAACTTTAATTATGTCAATGTATCTGCTTGTTTGTTCCCACTTGTATTTTCCAGGCTCCCAGTTGTGAAATCACAGTGTGTGGATGTTTCCTCTGAGGGTTTTCATTAAATAACATTCAGCACAGAGAAAGGCAGTGTTGAATCTTCAATGTTTTGCTACCCATATATATGTGGGCCTCCTGTCCTTGTTTTTAAATAAATTTTAGGGAAAATACATCTTTAGTATATGCAAACCATAAGGTGCCATAAGAGCCCCACCCTATGGGAGGTAATCCAAGGATACTATAATTTTTCTCTTAGATAAAATGCTTGTTTCCCTTTTAATGGTGAATTGGCCCACTCAAATATTGAATAGGGTGGTACTCTAAGAACTTCTTGTGATTAAAATTAGATTATAGGGAGAAAAAAGAGTCTGGATGCATATATTTTGTGGGCCTTTGATTAGTGCTTAGGTTCCTTCAGTACTGCCCTGTTGAACACCCTTCTCCCTATATTACAGGTAAATGCTCCATAGTAAATGCTTACACTAGAAGACACAGTGTAAGTGGTGACCCCTGGTGGGGTTTTTTTAAAGATTTTATATATTTATTTTTAGAGAGGAAGGGAGGGAGAAAGAAAGGGAGAGAAACATCAATGTGTGGTTGCCTCTTGTGTGCCTCTTAATGGGGACCTCACCCACAACCTGGGCATGTGCCTTCACTGGGAATCGAACTGGTGATGCCTTGCTTTGCAGACTAGCACTCAATCCACTGAGTCACACCAGCCAGGGAGGCCCCTGGTGTTATATGATGCTCTGTCCTGGATACCCTTAACCTTTGCCTCTGCGAGATTTGATGTTCAGAAGATTATTTTGATCTGTTATTGGATTTAGTAATATTTTCAGGTGAACACAGAATGTAGCTATGTTGCTGTGTGCCTCTCTCTAGATGGGAAACTGACCATAAAGGAATGACATTACACTCAATGCTTTGGAAATTCACTTTTCTTTGTGTGTGTGTTGGTCTATTGCCTGCCACATACACTACCTCTCTCTAGATTCGGAAGCATCTTTTTTTCCAATAAAAAGACCACTTTACCAGTTATCATATGAGTAAAACTACTTACTATCAAGAAATTTATCAGGAAATTTATAGACTTATCAAGAAATTTGCTCCCTAATAATGTCAATTTTCTGACCAATACATTGCATTTTCCATGCATCATTAACATCATCATTCCCATTCATTTCTGTTACATGTAACATTTTTCTAGAAATAAAACTATCCAGATAGGGCACTGGCCAATAAAGTAACTTTTTTTGCCAGATAGCTCACTGAATACAAACTGTCATGGACATTATTCCCTTGGCTTGGCTTCATCACTGTGATTAGAAGCTGATTCTTTCATGCTACTGTAACAAAACACCTATCTTCCTACTTTTAGTTGATGCATTTCTAATACCTTGTAGGTGCCTAGTTTGCTGTCTCTTTGAGGCTACACTCTACACCACCAAGGTGGTGATTGTGGTTCAGCCTCTTGCATTGCATTCTATGATTGCTAGTTTTAGCTTCCGAATTACTGCACTGCATTTTCCTTTCCTCGTTGTATAAATACCTAGTGCTCACATCCTCACCTCTCTTAGCACCCTACCTTTATTTAACTCAGATCTATACCCACTCATTTTTGTCAAAGAAGGAGGAAGCAATAAAAACAATATAATAGATGTACCTGGGCAGATCACAATAAAAATATATTCCTAGTATCAAGTATTATGCTCAGGATTTTCCATTTATTATTTTATTTTTACATGTAATGATTTAGTGAAGGAGTTATTATTATCTCCATTTCTCTTGTTCGAGGTCACGCATCTAGAATGGTGGTGCTGAGATTAAAAACCAAGGTCTCCCTGCTTGAACCACTGTACAACACTGCCCCTTCTTTTTCCAGTTCTCTGGGCTTTCTCCCCTAGAAGTCAAAGTCTCATCCTGTCCTGTCTCTGAGGTCTTTAATGTTGATAAGACCTCTGTATAGATCAGGTAACGTTTTGTTCCTTTATTCCCCATTCATTGTTTTTACTGAACTTTTTAACATATAAGAAGCTCCTCCTTAGATTAGCTGTTACCTGGGCCTATTTTAATTTATACCTATTACACTATCCTACAGGTAATTCACCCTTGCAAACTGTCACTCTCCACTGTCACCAGAAGTAGCTAGCAAAGGGAAATCCTGTGCCTGGTGCCTATCAGTAGAGAGCCTAGATGTCACCTGATACTTATGTGGGGGAAGAGGAGCTTCTACCTCTTGGAATACATGAATGTCTTATTTCTGAGCAAGAGCATCATTTGGTGACTGAAGGAAACAGAAGGGAAGATTAACCCCTAAAATATGGTCATTGTTGAAATAAAATACTGAACAAGCACATCTGCATTTTCTGGGATGTACTTACTGTAGATCTTTTGTTGTGTTAAGTAGCAAAATTCAGTTTTAATATTCTTCTAAGAAACTATTAATATAATATGTATTGAAAAACAAGCTGCACCAACCACTTCCTTTTGAGTGCTCAAAGAATCAGAGAACTATAGAATTTTATTTAAGTGGAAGAGACTTTAGAAATTACTTGTCTGTGTTATTTATAGTAGTCAAATATTGGAAACAACCTAAGTGCCCATCAGTAACTGAGTGGATCAAAAATCTATGGTACATTTACACAATGGAATACTGCAAAATAAAAAGAAAGAAGGATCTCCTACCCTTTGCAACAACATAGTTATGGAGAGCATTTTGTTAAGTGAAATAAGCCAGGGGGGGTGAAAGACAAATACCATACAATCTCACCTATAAGTGGAACCTAATCGACAGAACAAACAAATGAGCATATAGAACCAGAGACATGGAAATAAAGAAAAAACTGACAGGGACCAGAGGGGTGGTGGAGAGAAGGATAGTGTGGTAAAGGGTCAAGTCAAAGAGCAGGTACAAAGGACCCATGGTTAAGGACAATGGAGTAAGGACTGTCTTTGGGAGTGGGGGTTGGACAGGGCATGGGACAGCAACAGGGGAAAATATGGAAACAACTGTAACTGAATAATAAAAATAAATAAATAATAAATAAAATGGAATAAAAAATAAATTATTTCTCCCCTCCTTCTCTTAACAACTAAAGAAATTGAGACACAGAAATATTAATAAGCTTGCTAATGGTTGAACATAATGAGGACTCCTCAAAGAATATAACTAAAGGGTCTCTCAAATTAATATCATGTCAGTTATATATACTTCTGCACCCTTTTTCTCTGCTTCAGTGGTGCCTATGATAAAAAATAATTTATAAATTCAGTAATAATGGAAACCTATTCCTGCCTTCAGAAGGTATTTGCATTGTTTTTTCATCCCTGTGGTTTGAAACAGTTAAAACATCAGCCCCAACCAATATGTAGTTGAATTTGAATTTACTGTACGATGCTTCTGCTTTTCATTTTTTACCATTTCACACCTTGTTCGCATCTTGAGCAAGCTTGTAAGTTTCCAGTGCATCCATTTCTTGTGATGATATATTGTCCTGGTGGAAAATTTCATTTACTGGCTGTGGCCTTTGCTGAACCTGTTGCTAGTCAGGGAACATGATAAGCGTATAAGTAGCATGCTACTTCATTTATCATACATCATTGTAAACACTCAAATATCTCATATACAATTCTGCATTCTGCACAGAGGGGAACTACCCAACTCATAGGAAAAAATCTTCAAATAAAGTGTCAGTTTATGATACATAAGTGAATCCCCTTAATAAAAATTCATCATAGTTTATAATAAATTTGTAAGTACCCTTTTCTTTTTTAACCTTGCTAACCACATGCTATCAAATAATAATAGAAAGAATCTGGCTTTTGTGATTTGGTATAAAAGAGAATTAGAAGATATAAAAATACTGTCTATTTTCAATAATTGAATTACGTTGTGAAATAAATCAGGGCATTGGAAATCTCAACGGTGTTTCAAGGGTTCTCTGGTGCCACACTTCTCACCAGAAGAAGCCCTTCGATATTTTCTTCCTGTTACCTTAAGTGAAAACTGCCATAAACCTGAACCACATTCTGAGAAGTTGGAATTAAACTGGAGGAGGTGTGCATCTGTAAATGGAAAGCAAGAAAAACCAAGCTCTGGGTGAGTGTCTACCTTACAAATTCTTTTTTCAAAGGCTGAGTTTTGGAGGCTGCTACAGGAAGTCAGGCCTACCTAATTTCAGTAACTTTTTATGTATTGATTTCTGCTCTTTCCCTGCCTATCATTACAGTTTTTACTACATCCATGTTTTATGTGTAGTATTAAAAAATGTACATTCTGTTAGATTGGGCCCTTGAAATTTTGAGAGCAAAACTTGATTTACATTAAACACTGCTTAGGCTAATTAGAACATTTCTCAAAGGAATGGTGAACATGAAATACAGCTAACAATTACTTGGTGGCTGTCTCCCTGTTTCTTACAGTCTAAGCAGTGTTTTAGCCTAATAGAACCCATGTAGAAAAATGAGGGCTGTGGTCACTAATATAAAGATACAACTATGAATAGAGGCCCTGACATTCCTATTTACATGGGACAATTGTTTTTTAGAAACAACAGTAGATTTCAGCAGCAAGCTCATTTATCCACATGTAAATATGGCCAAGCTGGGCCTGCCTTGAAGGGGGTGCTCACACAAAAGAAGAGATGACTGAAAGATGAAAACTCACTTATTGTTTTATAGGGAAGAATTCCCCTTTCTGGATACAGAATTAGGACATGTAATTTAAATGTAACATGACCTCTGACACCTGAGAAAACACCTTGGCTAGATATATGACATTAAACCATTTGCTTTTCTCCATTTCGTGTATTAATAAAACTCTCTAGGTATTGTTTCTTCCTGCTGTATGGATCACAAAGTCTTTGAGATTCTCAGCTATAGATCTTTTCCATAGAAAAATGCACATGTCCTGGAACACGCAATATTCTGCATATAATTCAGGGGGCGCAATGCTTTGAGGTTTACCCTTGGGTCTCTGAAGAACGTTGAAAGGACATTGAATTCAAATCATTAGCTCCAAACTGGGGCAGGTGATTCAACCTATCTGAACTCACTTTGGACATCTGTAACACCAGCAGAAAGATAGAACTTGCCTGACTGGGTTGTCGTAGAGATTAAACAAGACAATAAGTACATAAGGACAAATTCTGCCTGGCATCTGGTAGCTGCTCAGTCAGTGTCAATGTCTTTTTCAGACTAACTTTCCAAAAAGTAAAGTCACCTACTGGAAAGCAGGGCTGGGCCAGCTCTGACCCATCATCTGCTTTTCTTAAATAAAGTTGTGTTGAAACACAGGGACAGCCACTTGCTTACATACTGTCTGTGGCTTCTTTTGTGATACAATGGCAGAGTTGTGTAATTGTAATAAAGAGTATATGGTTTGTGAATCCAAAAATATTTACTATCAGGCTTTTAAAAAATTGTTAACTCCTGCTCTAGAGCTATTAGCACTAGTCAAGGTCATTCCACGTGGTTCCCTTTATCTTGATTGTAGGGATTCTTTGATTCTTATTATGATCTTGCCCTATTAGAGGTTGGATCTGAGATAGAAGTTGACAGTTGGTGGCAGTAAATCTGATGATTAACACTCCAGCTCTAAGCTAGAATCAATTCAAATATTCATCAAGAGGAAAATGGGTGAATACATCATGGTATATTTGTACAGCGGAAATGACAACCAACAATGAAAAGAATGAATTACTGCTACACACAGAAACATGGATCCAGCAAAAGAAGCTTGGTGTAGAAGGCTACATACAGTTTAGCTGTATTTAATAAAGTTCTAGAGTATGCAAAATATTTTATGGTGATACAAGTCAAAATTATGGGGGAAAGTGTGTTCCCTGGGAAAGGGCTACAAAGAATACCTTCTGCTAAATACCTTGATCATTTAGCTCAAGATTGTAGTTACGTATATAAACTTTGAGTTGTATATTTAAAAGTAGTGTACTTCCTATACTTAGTATTTCTGAGGAGAGAGGGGAGGATGCTCTGAGCTGAGCCTGTCAAGGTTTGATTCCACCACTGACTAGTTACGGAACATGGGGCAATTCTCTTCTGGGTACCTCATTTTCCTCAACTGTAGAATAGCCAAATAAGTGCATAGGTACAAATTTGTCTTTCTATAATTCCAAAATCCAGACATCTCTGAAAGGCAGTAGTGTTTTCATAATTCATTTTAGCAACAAATTGAGCTCAGCTGGTATCAGGATATTTAGGGCTTTTATACATCCCACCTTGTGTAAAAAGTAGTAGGTTTTGTCACAAAAGTACTAATGTATCTGATTATGAAATGCTGTCCTAGATTGTACTAAAGGTGTTATGTGATATATGGTATATATTTTCTACATTAACTTTCTAAAACATAAAAATATTTTGAATTCTAAAACATTTGCCCCAAGGGTTTTCAATAAGGGATTGTGGGGTAATACCTGCCTTCTGGTGTTTAAGAGAATTAAGTAAAGTGACACCTAAAGAGCACTTAGAACAATTAATATTATTAATTGCGGTCTCTGCTTTCATTACAAGAAGGCTTGTAACTGTTGTTTTCCCCAAAGCTAGTTGACACCAATTATGAACAACCATTGTGAGTCCAATCTCTAATTACCATCTTCTATAAGATTTCCTTGAGCAAACTTTATAGGAAAAAAGCCAAAACTCACAGGACAAAGCCCTGAGTCACCAGGAAACCTTCACACATGGGACTCTCTTAAAAGAGATTGTTTTCTACCATATCACCAAGTGTCTACTTCTTCCACTAAGATGGAAATTGTTAAGTGTCCTTGAGCATGTATGAGGATTTCTCTGAAGAAGCAGGAGAGGGGTGTTATCTAGCGCTGATTCTACTTGAGTTAAAAACTACAGTTCCAGCATCCCTGCCAGGCCATACACACATTTGAAACATTCTACAGAATGGACTCTACTGTCCCTGATGGCTTTGCCTGTTCTGTTGTCAAGGTGATTGTGAATAAAGAAATCCCTCCAAACTGAAATAAGGGAAGGAAACATTAACCAGAGAAACAAACTGAATAAGTGATCCTTCAGAAGGATTTTCAATACCTGGGAATAATCAAAATAAGAGGTTCCTGCTTTAGTGAAAAGGATTATGGCTCCGAGTACCTAATTCTAGTTCCAGCTTCTACCACCATTAGCCAGGAAACCTTGGATAAGCCATTTGAACTCTCTGTGCCTCACTTTCCTCATTTGTAAATTGAAGGAATATTGTAGATTAAAATTAATTTTTAATATCCCTCCCAATTCTGTGGATTCTGATTGTCTCCATTTTGGAAAGCTAGAAACAAATTCTTACCAATAACTTCAAAATCATGCATAGGATCTGAATTGAGGATCTACAGATGTGACAAACCTTAAAAAATAGTTGTTAAAATATAGCTTTGTTTTTGTGTACTGCTACATCCATTTGTTGAGTTCAGATGCATTGATCAATGTATGATCAAATGCATTGATAATGATTGTTTTATGATACATCTGTCATTCAGGCAGAAATAGTTTATTTGATAAATACTAATGAAGATTATGTTATTTAATGACTTGCTAATAATGAGTCAATACTTTTAGCCATGCAGAAAGCCCCAAGTTAAAACGATTTATAAGGGAAAATTCCCTTCTCATACAACAAGAACTCAAGAGGTAGACAGCATCATTATAGCTCATTTGGGGCTCAAGGGGGTCATTCAAGACCCAGATTTTCTCCATGTTCTGCTCCACTGTCTTTGGAATGTTGGCTTTCTTGCAGCGGGCTCACCTGCGGTAGTGAAATAGCTACTACATTTCTAAATGTCACCTTTTCCAGAAGATTCCAGCAGACTTCATTTAATTTATTACTGTCCAAAATCTGGTCCACTGTTGGTGGGATTGCAGACTGGTACAACCATTATGGAAAACAGTATGGAATTTTCTCAGAAAACTAAAATTGGACTTGCCTTTTGACCCAGCAATTCCACTGCTGGGATTGTATCCTAAGAACCCTAAAACACCAATCCCAAAGAACCTATGCACCCCAATGTTCATAGCAGCACAATTTATAATAGCCAAGAGTTGGAAGCAACCTAGGCGCCCGTCAGTAAATGAATGGATCAAAAAACTATGGTACATATACACAATGGAATTTTATGCTGCAGAAAGAAAGAAGGAGCTCCTACCTTTTGCAACAACATGGATGGAACTGGAAAGCATTATGCTGAGTGAAATAAGCCAGGTGTTGAAGGACAAATACCATATGATCTCACCTCTAACAGGAAGCTAAACAACAAAACAAACAAGCAAGCAAAATATAACCAAAGACACTGAAATAGAGAACAGGCTGACAGTGACCAGAGGGGAGAGGGGAGAGAATTTCAGGGGAAATAAGGGAGGGATTTAGAGGAACCTATATAAAGGATACATGGACAACAACTGAGAAGGGTGGAAATGGGAGGGAGGGGGGAGGATGGGGGGTGGGATGGGATGGGAGTAATAGACAGAAAACTGTACTTGAAAAATAATTAAATTAAAAAATTGGGGGGGGGAAACACAAAATTAGGTCACCCTTAACCGGTCACTGACAAGAGGACTGGGATTCATGCAACACATGTTAGATAATGTAGGGGACATGGTTATCTTCTCAAAACAAAATCACGTTCTCTTAGACAGAAGAAAGTACAGAATATATTTATATGGTCAACATATAGTGATTGTGCCAGTATTAAATATATGTGTAGTAAATACCTGATCAGTAAATGAGAGAATAAGTGGAGAAATGACAATGGAGTAAATGAATGAATGAATGGAGAAACAATGACATCAATATAAGAAGCCAAATATTAAAAAACCAAATGAGTGATCCAAAGTGCCAGAGGAGTTTTCTAGAAATGTCACTGGGACATCACTGAGCAAAAAGGGGCTACAGAGAGAATGGGCACATGGTCTGAGCTTGGGTGGCTTGGTATGGCTCAAGGGCTGGTGAAGGCACTTCATTTCTAGAGAGAGTTTGATCCAATGTAGGAAAGTAGAAATACATACAAAGTTAGTAATGGCAAGGGAGACACTGAGTGAAGCAAGGAAATTTCAATAGGGGAAAGTAATTAAGAATCAGTCTGGAAGTATTAATTTTATTGCTCAGTTAATTGGCTAGACTTTCTTCTATTGGTAATGGGAAGAATTTCTTTTTAGTCTTATTTATTGAGCTATATTTTACATAAAGTAAAATTTGCCTTTTTAGGGCACAGTTTCATGAATTTTGACAAACACATACACCACAATCAAGATAGAAAAGAGTTCCCGAAAATGTTCCTTCCTGTCCCTTTGTAATCAACTCCTTCTTGACCTCCAAACCTGGAAACCACTCATCTGTTTTCTGTCCCAACAGTTTTGCTTTCCTGAAGGTCATATGTGGCCTTTGGAGTCTGGCTCCTTTCACTTAGTACATACATACAAGAGATTCACCAATAGCAACAATTAGTTCCTTTTAATTTGAATGGGATTTCACTGTGTGGACATGCCACAGTTTGTTTATACATTTGTCCATTGAAAGGTATTGGGATAGTTCCTCATTTTTTGGCAATTATGTATGAGGCCACTACAAATATTTGCACATAGGTTTTTTCTGTAAACATAAATTTATATTTCTCTTGGTAAAATATTTAAGAAAAAATTGCTAGGTTATATGGTAAGTGTATGTTTAACTTTATAAGAAATAGTCAAACTGTTTTCTAAAGTAGCTTTGCCATTTTATTCATCTGACCCACAATATATGAGCATCCCAGTTATTTCACATCCTCATAAGCCCTTGGAATTGCCAGTTTGGATTTCTTTCTTTCTTTCTCTTTTCCTTTATTCAGTTTAGTCACTCTAAAAGGTGTGTGGAGATATCTCATTATAGCTTTCATTTTCATTTCTTCAGTGATTAATAATCTTTTATATGCTTATTTTCCTTCTATAAAATTTATTTTATAAAGTGTCTAATTAGAAAGATTTTAACTTTTTAAAATTTATTTATTTTAATTGTTGTTCAAGTACAGTTTTCTGTCTTTTACTCCCATCTCAGCCCACCCCCTGCCAGTTCTCCCCACCTTCTTCCCATTTCCACCCCCCTTAGTTGTTGTCCATGTGTCCTTTATACTTGTTCCTGTGAATCCTTCCCCCTTTCCCCTGAAATTCCCTACCCTATCCCCTCTGATCACTGTCAGCCTGTTCTCTATTTCAGTGTCTTTGGTTATATTTTGCTTGCTTCTTTGTTTTATTGTTTAGGTTCCTGTTAAAGTGAGATCATATGGTATTTGTCTTTCACTGTCTGGCTTATTTCACTCAGCATAATGCTTTCCTCTTTCATCCATGCTGTTGCAAAGGGTAGGAGGTCCTTCTTTCTTTCTTTCTGCTGCATAGAATTCCATTGTGTAAATGTACCATAGATTTGAATCCATTCATTTACCTAGGTTGCTTGCAGCCCTTGGCTATTGTAAATTGTGCTGCTATGAACCTTGGGGTGCATAGGTTCCTCTGGATTCATGTTTGAAGGTTCTTAGGATACAATACTGGCAGTGGAATTGCTGAGTCAAAAGACAGATCCATTTGTAGTTTTCTTAGAAAATTCAATACTGTTTTCCATACTGGTTGTACCAGTCTGCAATCTCACCAACAATGGATTAGGGTCCCCTTTTCTCCACAACCTCTCCAACATTTGTTGTTTGTTGCTTTGTTTATGATGGCCATTCTGGCTGATGTGAAGTGGTATGTCATTGTGGTTTTAATTTGCATCTCTCTGATAGCTAGCGATATTGAGCATGTTTTCACGTGTCTCTGGATCTTCTGTATGTCCTCCTTGGAGAAATGTCTGTTCAAGTCCTTCGCCCACTTTTTTATTGGGTTTCTTGTCCTCTTAGAGTGGAGTCCTGTAAGTTCTTTGTGTACTTTGGAGATTAAACCCTTGTCTGAGGTATCATTGGCAAGTATGTTCTCCCATATGGTTGGTTCTCTTTTTATTTTAATACTGTTTTCTTTAGCCATGCAGAAGCTTTTAATTTTGATAACATCCCATTTGTTCATTCTTTCCTTTATGTCCCTTGCTCTAGGGGACATATCAGTAAAAAAGTTGCGTAAAATATCTGAGTAAATATCTGCGTAAAATATCTGAGATTTTCCTGCCAATGTTCTCCTCTAGGACTTTAATGGTGTCACAGCTTATATTTAAGTCTTTTATCCCCCTTGAATTTATTTTGGTGTATGGTGTAAGTTGGGTCTCGACTTTCGTTTTTTTGCATGTAGCTGTCCAGATTTCCCAACACCATTTGTTGAAGAGGCTATTTTTACTCCATTTTATGTCGCTGCCACCTTTGTTGAATATTAATTGACTGTAGAGACTTGGGTTTATATCTGGGTTCTCTGTCCTCTTCCATTCGTCTATATGCCTGTTTTTATGCCAGTACCAGGCTGTTTTGATTACAGTAGCCTTGTAATACAGTTTTGTATCAGGTATTGTGATCCCTCCTACTTTGTTCTTCTTTCTCAATATTGCAGCTGCTATTCAGGGTCTTTTATGGTTTCATATAAATTTTTCAAGTGTTTGTTCTGTGTCTGTGAAGTATGTCATTGGTACTTTAATAGGTATTGCATTGAATCTGTAAATTGCTTTGGGTAGTATGGATGGTTTGATGATGTTAATTCTTCCAATCCATGAACACGGTGTGTTTCCATTTGTTTGTGTCTTCCTTGATTTCTTTCTTC
This sequence comes from Sturnira hondurensis, assembly GCF_014824575.4. Classification (NCBI taxonomy): domain Eukaryota; kingdom Metazoa; phylum Chordata; class Mammalia; order Chiroptera; family Phyllostomidae; genus Sturnira; species Sturnira hondurensis. The sequence goes on along the minus strand of NW_028081623.1, from coordinate 5,100,130 downwards.
AGTGTTGTGTAGTTTTCTGTATACAGGTCTTTTACCTCCTTGGTTAGGTTTATTCAAAGATATTTTATTTTTGTTTTTGCTATATCAAATGGGATTTTTTTCTTGATTTCTGCTTCTGCTGTTTCATTGTCGGTATGCAAAAATGCCTTTGATTTCTGGCTATTGACGTTCTATTCCACTGTTTTGCCAAATTCATTTATTATGTTGAGCAGTTTTTTAGAGGAGTCTATAGGATTTTCCATGTATACTATCATGTCACCTGAAAATAATGACAGTTTTGTTTCTTCCTTTCTCATTTGGATGCCTTTTATTTACTTTTCTTGTCTGATTGCTGTGGCTAAAACTTCCAATGCTATATTGAATACAAGTGGTGAAAGTAGACAACCTTGCCTTGTTCCTGATCTTAGTGGAAAAGATTTTAGTTTTTGCCCATATGATGTTAGCTGTACATCTCCCATATATAGCCTTTATTATGTTGAGGAATGTTCCCTCTATTCCCACTTTTCTGTGTGTTTTTATCATTAATTGGTGCTGTATCTTATCAAAAGATTTTTCTGCATTCATTGATATGATCATGTGATTTTTGTTTTTGCTTTTGTTTATGTGATGTAGTACATTTACTGATTTGCTAATATTGAACCATCCTTGCATTCCTGGGATGAATCCTACTTGGTCATGATGTATAATCTTTTTAATGTATTGTTGGATGCGATTTGCCAATATTTTGTTGACGATTTTATCATCTATGTTCATCAGTGATATTGACCTGAAGTTTTCTTTCTTTGTTGTGTCTTTATATGGTGTTGAGATTCCACCTTCTCCTGTGAAACCATCTGCTCCAGGGCTTTTGTGTGTCAGGTGTTTTTTGATTACTGCTTCAATTTCATTTGCTGTTATTGGTCTGTTCAGGCTTTCTGCTTCTTCTTCACTGAGTTTTGGAAGAATTTATTTTTCTAGAAATTTGTCCATTTCATCTAGGTTTTCAAATTTCTTGGCATACAGTTCTTCATAGTAATTTCTCACAATCACTTGTATTTTTGTGGTGTCAGTCGCAATCTCTCCTCTTTCATTTCCCATTGTGTTTATTTGGGTCCTCTCTCTTTTTTCTTCATGAGCCTTCTTAAAGGCTTGTTGATGTTGTTTATCTTTTTAAAAAACAGCTTCTGAATTCATTGATCCTTAGGATTGTGTTTTTAGTCTCTATGTCATTTAATTCTGCTTTGATCTTGACTTGCTCTGGGCTGTCTTTGTTGTTGTTCCTCAAGTTCTTGGAGGCCACGAGTTAGGTTGTTGTTTGAAATGTTTCCATCTTTTTCAGGTAGGCCTGTATTGCTCTGAACTTCCCTCTCAGGATTGCCTTTGCTATGCCCTATAAGTTTTGGGTTGTTTTGAGTTCATTTTCATTTGTTTCCAGAAACTTTTTGATTTCTTCCCTAATTTCATTCTTGACCCATTTATTGTTTAATAGCATGTATTCAATCTCCATGATATTGAGTGTTTTGGGTTTTTTTCCTTGGAGTTGGTTTCTAGTTTTAGTCTCTTGTGGTCAGAGAAAATGTTTGGTATGATTTCAATTTTCTTGAATTTGTTGAGGCTCATTTTGTGTCCTATCATGTGGTCTATCTTTGAAACTGTTTCACGTGCATTTGAAAAGAATGTGTATTTAGATTCTCTGGGATGAAGGGCTCTCTCTCTCTATATATATATATATCAGTTAAGTCCATTTCATCTAGGGTGTTGTTCAATGCCACAATATCTTTGTTGATATTTTGTTTGGAAGATCTGTCTATTTTTGACAGTGGGATGTTAAAATCCCCTACTATAATGTGTTGCTGTCAATATCTTTCTTGAAGTCCTCCAAGATTTTGTTTATGTATTTGGGTGCTTCTCTGTTAAGTGCATATATATTTACAATGTTTATGTCTTCTTGGTGGATTCTTCCCTTGAGCATTATGAGGTGGTCTTCTGGATGTCTCTTTATGGCCCGTTTTTTGAAGTCTATTTTGTCTGATATGAGTATTGCTACCCTGGCTTTTTTTCCCTGTTTATTTGCTTGGAAAATTTGTTTCCAGTCCTTCACTTTCAGTTTGTGCAGGTCTTTTCTCCTGAGGTGGGTCTCTTGTAAGCAACATATGTGTGGGTCATGCTTTCTTATCCATTCAGCTATTCTATGTCTTTTGATTGAAGCATTTAATTCATCCATGCTTAAAGTTATTGTTGATAGGTACTTATTCATTGCCAGTTTTGTACCTGTGTTCCTCTTTGTCTTAATCTTTTTATTCCTTTTCTTCAAGCAGTCCCTTTAGCATCTCTTGCAAAGCTGGTTTGGTGGAGGTGCATTCTTTTAGACTTCTTTTGTCTTGGAAGATTTTTATTTGGCTTTCTATCTTGATTGAGAGCCTTGCTCAGTAACGTAGCCTTGGTTGCAGGCCTCTGGTTCTCATTGCTTGGAATATTTCTTGCAATTATTTCTCTCTTGGAGCATTTACATTGAGAAGTCAGCTGCTAGCCATATGGGTGCTCCCTTGTATGTTACTTCCTGTTTCTCCCTTGCTGCCTTTAAGATTCTCTATTTGTCTTGGAATTTTGCCATTTTAATGATGATGTGTCTTGAAGTGGGCCTCTTTGGGTTCCTCTTGATTGAGACTCTCTGTGTTTCTAAATTTGTGTGACTTTTTCTCTCATCAAATTAGGGAAGTTTTCCATCATTACTTTTTTAAATAGGTTTTTTATACCTTGCTCTTCTTCTCCTTCTGGTATCCCTATTATATGGATATTATTATGTTTCATATTGTCTTGCATTTCTGTTAATCCCTCTTCATTTTTCTGAGCCTCTTTTCCTTTTCTCGCTCTTTCTGGGAGCTTTTTTCTACTTTTTCCTCCAACTCGCTGATCCAATTTTCTGCTTCATTGATCCTGCTTTTGATTCCTTTCACTGTGTTTTTCAGTTTAATAATTGTACTATTCATTTTCTCTTGGCCCTTGCTGATAGTTTCCATTTCTTTTTTCATGTTGATATAGTTTGCATTGAGTTCATTGTAGTTACCCTGTAGTTTCCGGTATCTCATTGTGAGCTCTTTGAACCTCCTGATAACCAGTGCTTTGATTTCAATATCTGATAGCTGACTTGCCTCTATTTCATCTAGCATTCTTTCTGAGGCTTCCTCCTTTTCTTTCATTTGGGGATTATTTCTTTGTCTTCCCACTGTTTGTGAGACTCTTCTTGTTAGCTCCAGCTTCTTATATTGATTTGTTCTTGCTTCCTGGGTTTATGGTGTGAACTTATTTGGTAGAATACTTGTGAGATTCAGTGGCATAGTCTCCTTGGTCTCCCAAGGAGATCTGGTCTTGGGCTGTTTTTTTTTAAGTTGAGTATGTGTTTGTTTTTTGGTTTTGATTGTTTGGGGGTCTTTCTTTTGTAGGTCCTTCCCACCATCTGGTGAACTGATTTTGATGGTCTCTCTGCCCACCACGTTTTGTAATTTGTTGTGCTGGTGAGGGAAGGTTCTGTTGAAGCTAGTTCTTCCATGTGTACAAGGTTTTGAGAATTCTCTTTTGCTCTTGTTCAGTTGTTTGTACTGAGTAGTTTCTCCACTATTTAGTTGTATTTCCAGATAGGTCTTGGGTTGAGGTTTATGTGGTTTCCACTCCCTCCTTCACCTTCTTCTCTAGTTATCTGTTGGTGGTTCCTTTGTTGTTGGGTTTCCTCTTCCAGTGGGTATCCTGGTGTTCACCACTTCCACCTACTATTTTTTTGTGATCAGTTGTAGGGAAAGTCAAAGTGGTTTATGACAGCAGGAAAGTATTCTATGATATTTTCAGTAGCAGCCAATAGAGAAGAGATAGAAGATTCTTTGGCTCTGTATAGTGTTAATGGTGATCTTCAACCCAACTAGCCACATTTAAGAAAGGATGGAAAGAAGGTAAGACTCTTGTTGGGGAGCAAAGGATTTGGAGTAGAAAGCGTTGAGATTGTGGGAGGTCAGATTCTGAGGTAAGGTGAGAATAAAGGATAGTAACTAAGTGTAGTGTGTGAGAGAATAGAGTTAACCACTACGGTAATAGAGTTCAGGAAACTGTGAAGTGGGCTAAGATCCAGGAGGGGTATTGTGAAGTACTTACAATTGTATGGAACAGCGATTATTTACAATAATATTAGAGCAACAATCATATGACAGAATCTATGTGATATGGATAACATGAATAGGGGGTATAGAACTTTGAGTAGTGTGCTAGAGGCACCCATGGGACATGAAGGATAGTACATTAGCAACATACTGTGGAAGAAAGAATAGGGGAAACCTGTCAAATGATACAGTATAACCAGACAATCAAAGAAGACTATACAGAAAGAATAGGAATACAAAGATATTATTAAAATATAAAAGAAGTAAGAATAATGAAAAAATTATAATAATACAAATATGCAGTAACTTGTAGTTTCTCTGCAATAGCAAAGTGAAATTTGTCTCACTGTCTCAACTGTTAGAATGCCCCCTCTTTGGGTTCAATTCTGGTCCTTTGACAGTTCCAAGTTTTTTGTCTCACTTATGGGTAAAAAAAAAAGGCAGGAGAAGGGAGGAAGAGGAGATAAGATTGGAAAAAAAGGAAGACGAAATAAGAAAGGGAGCAAAAGAGGAAAAAGGTATTGAAAGATAAAACAATAATAAAATTAAAAAAATAAAAGATTACTAAAAACATACCTCTCGTTGGTTTCAAACTGGCCAAACCACTTTTTCTCATCTTGCTAGCTGCAGCAGGCTAAGGGGCCATTGGTGTGGGGTTCTCCCTTCCCGATGTATATTCAGCCAGTCTTTCGAGCACTCTCCCAAGAGGTAATCTATTGCCTCTCCCTAACGCCCCATGCAGGGGATACGGGTCTTTTTCAGAGTGCTCTTTCCTCTGGGTCATCAATATGGGCTGGGGTGCAGGCACACGCGCCCCAGCCAGGCTGCTTTGATCGTGGGCTTGGGTGAGAACCCTTCCCAGTGCTATGGGGGAATGCAGAGCCTTTTGCCTTCCTGGGTGGGGAGTAGGCCGAGCGGTTGTCACAGGAGAATCCCCCAAACAGTTTCACTTCTTGAGAAATTCCTCCTACTCAAGCCTGCAGCTTAGGACAGCCCAATTCTCCAGCCAGAGTGATGACTATCAGGGTCAGTACAAGTCACTGCTGGGCTCTCAACTCTCCCAAGCCAGCGGCCACAGACTCCATGGATGATCACAGTCCTTGTGTGTTTGCCTTTTTGTCCTTATTCCCCTCTCTGCACTTCAAGCAGCTAGGTCTCTCCTGGTCTGCTCAAACCCTGCTTGGCAGGGGAGGGAAGGAGTAGTTGACCTGGTTCTCTCTCAAGGACTCTATGGCAGGCCTGTTGTAGACCCAGCACCAGGCTCCAGGTCCAAGGCTACCGTCACCCCTTTCTCTGCTCTGGTCCCTGGGACCTCATTGTCCTGCAGCAGTCTCCTTACTGTCTGGTGTTCAGTGTCAGCTACAATTTCTGGTCTCTTATTTTCGTATATGTTGGGGTACTGTTGGCTGTTTGCTCTGTTTCTCTGTAGATCAGCGAGGTTTCGGATTTTTCTCCCATGTGTAGGGGGAAGTGGAATATGTTCCCTCCTACTCCATCGTCATCTTCCCTCCCAGATTTTAATTTTTTAGGTCATAACATAATAAAAGCAAACTTTTAGAAATACGAGTTTGGAGGGAGGGTATTGGTGTTACAAAAACCAGACAGGGGCTATTGCATAAGCCAAATAAGAGGTGATGAGAAGGGCAGAATATTCTCACCTAGTATATTTGTTCTAACAAATAAATATCAAACATTGAAATCACTTTGCATTGTGCTATCCAGTATAGTGAAAATAATTATTTCTACCACTTATGATGGACCAGACATATGCAGGCACTCATGTGCACTTTACAGATATGAACTCATTTAATCTTCATACCACAACCATGGGGTTCTAGTTATCATTCTTATTTCACATCTGAGAAAACAGAGATACAGAGACCAAAATCACTCACTTAACATCATACAGCTAGCAAGTGGCTGCTGGAGAATTTGAACACTGATAATCTATCTGCCTTTGTTGTCATCACATGATACTGACCTCCTAGAAGCATCTCCATTAATATTTATTAAATTAATTGAATTAACAAACTGTAAGAAATCACCAGTCATACCCATTTAAAACCAAAACTGGTTTGACAGAGATGTCAGGTGTAACACTGCTCAATAATATGCAGCATATATGCCATCTTGTTTGATTAGCAGACCATAGGGTTCTTTATTAATTTTCTGTGATTCTGTCCAAAATCTGCCCTCCTGCTTCTAGAAAGGGAAGAAACCCCCACCACTACTTGGTCAGTGCATATTTGAGCCATTTCCTCACTTGGCCAGATGTACACTCTCTCCACGCCAGTCTCCAATGGAAGCCCAGCATCACTGTCTGGGAGCACATATTCCCCTCAAGAGCATGACCGCACCTACCTTCTAGATCACTTCTATAGCACCAGAAGGATGAGGAAGAACAAATGAACAACAACAAAAAACTTCAACAAAAAGCTCTTTTCATGCTTTCTCATTTCTTAGTTCAGCTGTAAAATTTTTTCCCTGAGTCCCCCAAGAAGAGATGAGGTGTTAATTGTAGTATCAATAATTCAGTCCAGGGACCAGGTCAATTTTGCTACTCAATCAAAACGGACACATTTTTAGTTTCTATCATAAGAGTATGAAAAGCCCAGCTTTGTTAGGATAGTAAATTAATCTCCAGAAATGAAGTCCCTAGAATCCATCTGTTTTGTCTCAGGCAGGAAATTGAGACTTTGCTTTCCCCCACCCTCTGGGAACCTTCCTTGAAACAATTATTTGATATTGTGCTCCAACCAAGATGCATATGCAGATAATGGAGAGGTGGGAGGTTATACAGAAATGTCAGATCTATTTTTGGTGCCAGAAACTTTTCAGGCCATTGACCATTTAAGACACACAACATCAATCTACAGCTTCTTAAAACAAGATCCTTGTTGAGAGAGGAGACTTGAAGAAACCTTTAATGAAAAAGTTAACAGTGTCTGATAAATGTCCACTAACTGACTTAATCTCTTCTCAGAAATGTCTATTGTGAAATCAGAGATAGGTTTCCTCGTGGGGAAAATGTTGGTTTACAATATTTCCAGATGAAGTAAGACTGCAAAGTGGAAAAATTGAAAAACCCTAAAACTATATTTTTAAAAGACAAAATTTGTGATGATACTTTATAAGTTTCAACTACTATCAACTTTAGATTGAGCTGTGTTATTCCAAAAATGTAGTCATATTTAAAAATGATTCTAAAAGAAAGATGACACATCTTATCTCACTCCCCATACCTGCTTGTACTGTGGCAAACCCCACACGCCTGCCCTTTGGTTAACTGCAGGAGAGTCTGATTTTGTGGCAAGAGCCAGGCTTCAGTATTACTCTACTCACTGCCTATGTGGCCATGAAAAATTCCTTCTCAAAAACCAAATTTTCTCATCTATAAAGAGAGCATAATATTTAAACTGATAATATCACTTGTATATGGAATCTAAAAAAGCCAAACTCATAAAAACAGAGAGTAAAATATGTTTATGGGGTGTAGGATAAGATTAAATATGTTTAAAGGTACAAACTTGCAACAAGTAATAAGCCATAGAGATCTAAAGCACAATATGATGAATATAAACAAAATTGTTATACTAGAATAATCAAACTTGCAAGAGACAAGAAAGGATAATTATATAATGAGATAGAGGTGCTAAGTATCACTGCAATGGTAATCATATTACAATCTATAAATGTAAAAAATTAGCATGTTGTACACCTTAAGTTTACATGCTGTTATATGTCATATATATTCAATTAAAAATAAATTGAAATTTTTTTCTGGATAAATATGAGGATAATTTGAGTTGATGAAAGAAAATGGTGGAGGAAAACAAAAGACTAATAAAAATTAGTCAATAAATAGTGTTACCTACCAAAGCTATTTGTGTATAATAGAATATGAAATACAAATTTTATTATTAATTCTTTATTGGAATTTTGTGCCTGAGTAAACTTATTTGCACTTAAAAAAGAATATTTTATGAAGATTTAATACATTAACATGTGTGAAATACCCAGAATAGAATAGAATAGTTATCATTGTATTAATAGTTCCCTTTTCCTAAAATTACATCATAAAGTCAGAAGGAATCTTATGTAAAATGATCATTCGTTCCTCTGTGTATATGTGCATGCATGCACACACACATTTTAAACAAATCGTATAATATTAATACAGGGAAGACCATAGCCCCCAGATGATCTACACTATTAAGTTTCCAAACCCAAGCTGGGTATTTAAAATCATGGTTTCCCTTCATATTTACCATGAATAGAATCATTATATTGAACTCAGAAGACCTCAAGCTGCCATCAGTTCTTCCTCAGTATTACTTTATAACTGCACCTTGCCCAGCAATGATTCTTCCATTAGAAGTGATTTGATTTACAAAAATTCTATGTTTTAATGATCCAGAAGTCAGAAGAAGCCACAAATACTCCAAATAGCTTTTAATATTTCCAAAGGACTATTGGGAATCTCTGAACTTCACAGCAACCTATGAAAAAAGGTGTCTTGATGATATCAAAATTCTATCATCCTATACATATTTATAGAAGTAATGTGGGGTTTAGATAATAAATTGCTAAAGTTAAGAGTTTCATTGAGTGAATTGCAATCAAGCAAAGCTAATGTCTACTTTGGTTCTATACATGATGGAGATAAATATCTTTATTTTTAAAAATTATGAATTTTAATATAAAAAGCACACAAATATAAAATTATATTTTATTTTTCATTTTTTAATTTTTAAAAAATCATTAAATTGTTGTTCAAGTATAGCTGTCTGCATTTATCCCCTACCACTCCCCCCCACTTCAGCCATCCCCACCTCCCTCCGCTGCTTCTGCTGTCCCCTGCCTTGATTTTGTCCATGTCTTCAAAGGTTAAACTTGCTAGGAGAAAGTATTTGGCCCCGGTGTAAGATCTTGAATTGAAGATAATATCAAATTAATTTATTCGTTAAATTTGACCCAAGTACAATTTTTGTGAGGTCTACCCAGTTCTCCACTGCTTCTGAATTCTACAACATGTAAATAATATGTGATTATCTACCCTATGCTTTTGTACCAAGTTCTCAGGGTCTCTCCATTCTGTGTATTATTAGACCCTCTGGGTGAATGGTAGCAAAGTCATTAACCCCAAAATTTGTCTCAGTAGTACTATCTACTGCTTTTGAAAAGAAATCTTTCTTTACAACTTGACTTTTGATCAATTTTTCACGTTCAACTTAAACCTATTAGTAAGAGACTTCTGTCCCTGACACATTTTTCTTTATCTCGAAGTCTGTTAATTTACAGAATGGGTTAAGATTGAACATGAATGTGAGTCTCTTTCCATCTAGGAGGAGCTTAGTTGTTGCAGGAGATCATGTTATCATCCCTAGTAATAACCCTGGTTGTTCCCAATAACACAAAGAATGCACATAGTTCTAGCTAGATCAGTGGAAAGCACTGATAGTAAGAAACACAATCCTTAAAAAATAAAAAAAGACCAAATAATTTGACCAGGCATGTATCATGGCTTTGATGGCCTTTGTTGCCATGTTTACCACTATTTCAAACCTTTTTTTCCCTACAAACATAGTTAAGGGAACAAAAAAGACATTGGCAAATGAGTGATAGATGTATAGAGAAAAATTTAAATATTATTCATGATTCAGCTTTTTCTATTTCGCCTTATTGACCATATCAAGGAGCACATATCTCTGAGTTTTGGGGTAACTGGAAAGAAAGAAAAAAACAAATAAGACTTCAACATGATTAAAAATGAACCCAAGGGTTTTTTGCCACCTGATATCACCTTTTAAAATTATCTCATTGGATTAATACTTGTCAACCTTTAGAGAGACAATCAATGAAATCATTTTTTATTTCTATTAGTGAATATGCACTGAGTCCCTCCTGTGTCCCAGTCTTTGAGGTTGGTCCTGGGACTATAATGGAGGACCCCAAAACACCTGGTTTCCCAGGAGACATTACAATGAAGGTCAGTCATTTATCCAAGAAGTGCACAGACAACACAGTACTTATCAGTAGTATGAAGAGGGAAAACAGTTTTAGGGCACAGAAAATAAGGGGGCTGTGATTTAGATCGAAATAGTTCAGATTTACCTCCTGTAAAAGTAACATTTAAGAAACATTAATGGTTAAGCCAGGTTGCCTGGTATAGAGTCTCAACTCCAGCCTAATTATTTGGCCTACTTAACCTGCCAGAGCCTTGGTTCCATCATGTAAAATTCAGATGCAAAAATGTCCTATCTATCTCATGAATTTAAGGGCCTGATTCTCTGAGAGTGAGTTAATTCTTATAACTGGTTTAATAAATATCAGCTATTATCACTACCACCATCATTGGTGGTAGTGATAACACCAAATAACAGTAGCAAGCTGAGACCCAAAGAATCTCATGCACTGGGATAATTGTTCAGGCTTTCTTTAAACATTTGTTCAATGGATGTTGCTAGCCTAAAATAGAGATTGAAAGTTGTCTTTTTTGTCAGTTTTGAGACATTCCAACTTGCCTCAAATCCAGGATGGTGGGTTTTTTGCTTGTTCATTTGTTTGTTTTTGCCAGTAATTACTCTGATTGAGGAACAAGTTAAAGAACAAAGATTCCTTCAACGTCTTCTAGTAGTGTTCTGTGTTAGGTGCTGCCTCATGGAGCATTAGTATTTATGTACAACCACTGTTGGTTAAGGATTATTGTTTCCATTGTATAGATGAGGAAATGAGAACTCAAAGAAGCTCAAGAAATTTGCTTAATGTCATGTAACTAATAAATGGCAGAAAAGGATTCAGATTGAAGATCTTCAACTTCAAATCCAATGCCCCTTCTACTCTAAGGTAGCCACTGAGGCACTGATGCATTCACTGATACACCAAGTACTTACCAAGTACTTACTCACCAATACTTACTTAATGGCCAATGTCACTTCCATAAGAGACCATGAAGAAATTTTAGCAATTACTTCCCTAGGCTAGCACTTGCTTCCACCAAAATCAAGAGGTTACAGACTCTCAAGTTAATGGTCACTTGTGACCATTCCAGAGCATCTAGTAGGTAGTATCCCTGGCAGAGCCTGAAAGTTCTTGTCTGTTTTCTGAGCACCTCTAGAATCATTTTATTTTCCACTACCACTTCTGGGTAGTGGTTAGGTCTTTCATGACAGTCTGAGATGGAGTCTTTCCCCAAGAGATTATAAGGTACATTTAATTTCTCGGTTATACATGCTGTATGGAAGCCTCAGAATACACTCAATATTTAAGATAGGATTCTGTGTGCTGATTCTGGTAGACTTCAGTTCAGTGTTCTCTTTTCTAGGACAAAAAGTAGAGTGGCATTACTACTCTGGGAGAAGTGGACATACTGACTTAAAAGATATTGTTGAACTTTCAAGTGCCAGAAAGATGCTTAACAGTATATGGGATTAAAATAGTATTTCTGGCCAGTGAGCTCACTTTCATACTAAGCATCAGTGAAGAAAGAGTTGCTAAAATAGTATCTTCCCAATTTAAAAACAAATGAAAACTTAGGAAAGAATCCTTACCAGGGGGTCAGTAGAAAGGTATTTCATAGTGAGGAGGTGTGCTCAGGAAAGCACAGAAGCTGAAAGAGCACCCGTGCTTCATCCTTTGCCTTCTGGGGAAGGCAATCACAGAATTCTAGCATGAGAGTGCTCCTAGGGTTGCCAGATGTCTCTGCCTCTCTACCACAATATGGCAGGCAGGCCAGCCATGGTAGAGATCCTTTCTATATTGAGTTTTGGAGCCCCAAAAGCCCTTTGTGATACGTGCATGGATAAAATCTGGAGGTAGGTAGTTTTTGTGAAATGCCGTATTCACATTTTAAATTCTTATTATTGGAATAACCAGTGTGCTTCCAGTAGTTTTCAGTAATTCTGTTTTTTATGCTTTGAATACATATATAAAGCAACTTTAGTGCTATTAATTTAGAGGTTGAATTCACTTGCCTTGGTTGCTGTAGTCTAGTTGTGTGTTCCATGGAGAAAGAGACAGGCTAGCTTTGTTTGTCATCACACAGGAGCTCTCCTTCCCCCCACTGAGCTGACTGCCTATCTCACTCCAGGGTTATCAGAGTTAGAAAGAGTGGCATTTCCTACCCTCCCCTGGGACAAGAACACATAAGCACAGTTTTTCATGGCTTACCAATAAGGAGCTCTCTCCTGCCACAGTTTAACCTCTAGATCCCTCCTACAAAGATTCATTGTGGACTTTCCTTCCGGGTTCCCTGTTCAGTCTCTGTATTCCACCCACCTATTCCTCTGATCTTTGGGCCCCAACACAATCTTCATTGCAACAGGACTCTGAGAATAAGAAAAAATCTTATCTGTGTTGTTGCTGACTCTTTTAATGTACTGTCACAACATGTGTTTGAGCTCCTTTCTGACTGAATTAATTTCAATGATTGTTTTTTTTTGCTTCATCATTAATTCCAACTTGTAAACCTCCCTGAACCTCCACTTAACAACTGCTACCAGCATTTGCAACCAGGGTTCAGATAGGTCTCCCTCTCTGTCTTCAGCAGCACCCTTGAATTGTACTCTTCCCATGAAACCCCAGCTGCTTAACGTGTTTCTTTCAAAATGCATGGCATCCTCTCCATTTCTGTGCTTTCTAAAATCATGTCTGGGGAAACTGAGAAGCTCCCTTTGAAGGATTACATTATGGCTTTGATTTTTATTTATAAAACATAAAGGACTAATATATATCAGTTAGGACATTTTGCTTTCAAAGTGCATTGTAGCAAAATAATTGGAAGGCTGTTGCGGTGTGAAATATATGACAGCTTTACAGGACATAAAAAGCAGCTTTTTCTTTGTAATAGTGTAATTGCCTTAAACCCCACAATCATAATTGTTATCAAAAAATAATCCCAAGGAAAGGCTAATATAAGGTGAGCAGACTGTTATAAGAGCTCTAATACACTCAATTCCTTGAACAGCAAATGCAGCTCTCAATCTCCTTGTGCTTTTAGTGTCAGTCAGAGAGCACTCAGTCATTTCTGCGCATCAAGCCTGCAGTATTGATTTTTCCACTGACTGAAACAGCCATATAAGCATAAATTTTGCATGAGCCTTTCACTTTGTAGAATCTCCTTTGGTCAGATGACACATGATGTGAACATGAAGACTGTATAATAACAATGCATGGTCAACCTACAGGCATTAAAGCGTGGGCTCTCACAGCTCTGAAGGACAAAAGCTGGATGGGGAGAGTGCTGCCTCGCTGGTGCAGTGTGAGAAAAAAATATCATCTCCATCTTGGCAGCCTGGGTGCAATTTTATTTTCTACTTCCCTCCTGTATTTTCACATCTCCTCTCTAAAAGCCCTCACAACACACATACACACTCATTCCCTCACACACATCTTATCATTTCCGCCCACTCCAGGTAAGACTTGGCTTTATAAAGAGAGACACTGCGATAATGACTGAACATGCTTACTGCACCACCCTCTGGTTTTCTCCACGTTGTTTTGTTGTGTGCTGTCCTTGATGTCATTTCTTTTGTGTTGGCCCTGGAGACTAAATAGTGTGTAATAACATTTGATAAGATCTGGTATCATGCTGGAAAAAAAAAGCCTTATCTAAAGATGTGACTTGATACACATATACAAGAAAAACCAACCCTTCTAAATAGCCACATTCCATTTAACCTGCCTTGGCTCTATTTGTGATTTCCTTATCCATTAATAGTTCTTTATCTCATGTTTTTATGATTTAAAAGGTTCTGTGTACAGCGCAATCATTTTGTTAGGAGATTTCACTAGTGGAAACAAGAGGTGAGCATAATCCTACCCCACGGTGTCTGATATCACCTTATCCCAGGTGGCATAATTGCTAGGTCTCAGCCACCCTGCCCAGTTACATGAATTCAGGTGATTTGATGTAATTAGTTTATATTGTGATGTGAAGAATTCTAAAGATTAAGTTGAATTGGCCTGGGGAGGGGTAAGTTTAACTACTTTAAAAAATCTCCCTTGGCAAGGTAGAGTCAACTAGAAGGTCACTACTTTCTTTTAAATAAAGATCATGGTGCAAAGCAGACTAGCTGTAATGAAAAATTGCAAATGCATTCACTTTTTCCTTTTGTGTAACCATTTGGAATAACAGTAATAACATTCACCTGGAAGCTTGCTAACCTGGAGGAAGAGAGTGCTGAAATTCAAATATCTTATGAAGGATATAAACTCCACACATGGGCAGCATAAGCTTTGATGAATGTAAGCATGATCTGATTTATTTTTAAGAAGCAGACATGAGTTCATTGAGAGTCTTTCCATTGCTCAGAAAAGGAAAACAAACTCCCTCATCTTTAATTCTTTTAATATTTTCCTGTTCCAGAGGGGGTGCCTGCTTTCTGTGATTGGCTTCATCAACGCTGCTCATTGTTTGAAAAGAATTTTGAAAAATCATTCTTTTTATTTCCAGTTGATGGCATTGCAGGAGGTATTTCTACTCAAAACCAAAGTTATTATAGTGAGTAGTATTCTCTGAGATGAGTGTTGCCTGAGGAGAATGAGCAAAATGACACTCATGAGCCTAAGATTGTAGATGAGCATGTTCTCCAGCCTGGAGAGTGAGGGGAAGGACTGGTTTGTTTGCTCTTTGTAGGAAAGTAAAAATTTGTGAAGAAAACATAGTAAACTCTCTTGCTAATGCTTTATGTGATGGCCTTGTCCTCTGAAAATGGGCTCAAACACCAACTGTTTAAAATAAGTATGCTTTATGGTTACTGTATTTTGCCATGTATAGTATGCACCCACATTTTGTACACATTGTACTTGGGATTATTATACCTTTTATTATACCCATGGTGTATGATCATTATACCCATGTGTAATGTGTATTCTTATTTTTCCCTCAAAAAGTTGGGCAAAAAAAGTGTGCACTATACATGGCAAAATGTGGTAAATTAAAAGAAATGAAAATGAGATGACAGCTCCTCAGCCCAGCTGAGCTCCCACTTCTGAGGTTCCTCCCCTTATTCAGGAAATTTAATAAATGCAATTTCAAGCCTGGGATCTTATAAGGTGTTGGCAAATACATGGTGGGGGGTGGTTCTGGGGCATACACAGAAACCAGAATCTGCTCACCAAACCACCAGCTAGACATAAAGTTTCCTTCTTTTCTTTTCTTCTTTTTTCTTTCCTTTTCTTTTTTGCTCCTTTTACTGTCCCTTGCCCCAAGGCCCACAAAATTTGATTATGCCCAAGGGACAAAAATAGGAAGACTCAAAGACATCAAAGGGTTGGTAATAGACTCTACAGTGGTTACTTCAATGACTGTTGCCTTGAATTCATCCCCATGTCTAAAAATTATTCCTGCCTCTTCGATGGCTTGTCTGAAATGTAATAGCCAGCTCTACATCCTTCTCATGTGTGGCCGTTTTTGTTGTCTGCTCAAGCCTCTGTGTAGAGATCAGCATGTGTAGAGATCAACAAAGGAGGCTAAATTTCTGATGGCCAAAGTCTATCTGGTGAGCTCTAGGAGGATTTACCATCATCTTCTCATCAAGGAACAAATATCCCAATATGGTTTCCTTTCCCTGTTGTTTCTCCGTCGGAATGTGGGCACAGTTCCCACTGAGTCAAAGAGGGTACTGAGGAGGTTTGGATAACCCTATAGGTAGGGTTAGGTACACAGTTTAGGTACACAGTTTAGGTACACACTTACCAGAAACACACACACACACACACACACACACTTTTGAGGAGACCTGGAACTTTCCTAGACCCTGTATTTAACAATGAGCATTATAGAATGCTCCCCAAACAACTTCCTAGAACCTCTTCTGATGCCAGATGTGGCTGGACAGTGGTGGCAGTGGTGGCAGTGGTGTGTGTGTGTGTGTGTAAGAGATAAAGAGAAAGACAGGACAAGATGGGGTTGGGGGTAAGGCTGAGAGTGAGGAGACACTTGTTTATTAAGCACCAAGCAGGGGGCTAGGTGTTTATAAATGCTGTAGGATTTAATCTTAATTACAGTCTTTCTGAGTATGTACCACTTTTTAAATTTTACACATGAAAAGCTGAGGTGGGGAAGGAAGTGTCTTGGCAAGATCTCTCATCCAATAGATAATGTAATGAGAATTTGCATTTTGGGTATAATTTCAAACTCTTTTCACGGTGTCAGAGAGAAGCCTCTTATGTACCAGCAGTTACATCATGACAAGCATTGGTGTTTGCTTAGGAGAGAAAATGAGGAAGGGGTCTGTCTGTGCCAGCTCAGCTTGGGGTATATAGGTGGTTAAGTTGACCCTAGTTGGTTAAATTGACCCTAGTTGAAGTGTATGACAGATTATAAAAAAATCCAACAGACTGACAACTTGAAATAGAGATATCTTTACTAGTGTAAAATGAAAGCATTGACCAAAAACACATTTCAGAGTATGCACAGCTTTTTCTCCCATGGAAATTGTCCTTACATCAAATTGTGAAGAGCATCCTGTGTGCAGAGGTCAGAAACTTGTGTTTGGAGAAGCATACAACCTCTTCTTTTGTTCACACATGTTCAGAGTCTGCGATTGCTATTCTCTTCCCCTGAAATACGTTTCCCTTCAATGTCTATGTGGCTTGCTTGCTCACTGTGTCAGGGGCTGCTTATGGTATCTTATCAATGACACTTTCTTGAATCACCCTATAGAATATAACACCCTCCAGCTCCCACTCCACTGACACAATCTATGCCCTCTCCCTGCTCTACTTTTAGCCGTATGCTTAACACCATGTGACAGACCATGTATTTCCCTGTATATTTGTCCATTTTCTGTTCCCCCCCCCACCATGGACTGTAGGTTTTAGCAGGGCAGTGGCAGTGGGTGCTCTCTGCTGGCCTCCCAGCTCCTGAGGCACGGGCCATTCCATCAGCATTCCTGTGTGAAAGGGAGCCTAAATGGCTCTCTCAGTTTCTCAGTTCAACTGAGGAAAGAACCCATGTAGAAATAGACCCATGTAGAAATAGAAATGTCCCCTTAGTTCCCAGGATGATGTACTGGAGTGTTTGAGCCCAGTAGAGAGAACCCATGAGGGAGCTCTTATACCTACTTGGAATGGTAGTTTAGAGGCTGGAGAATTTTCTAAAAGAAGCAAGGCCCTAGGCATATCTGTTGCCTTCTTTGCCTCAAAAAGAGAAAAAGAACCTGTGTCTGACAAAGGCAGGAAGCAGGGGAGGTGCAGAGTTTGCTGACTGAGTTGCCAGGGAGTGACTGGTATTAGCGTCTATTCTACAAAGGTCTACAGTGGCTTGTGATAGACAAGCCTTATAAAAATAATAGCAATAATAGTTTTTAATTTTGGTATTTCTGTATTTTTTACATTGCCTTTGGCAATGTGCAGCTTTAATAAATAAACACAGACCTTCTAATGAGAGAACGAAATTACAGAATTGCTATCAACCCCAGAACAACAACAGCTCACTACTGCCCGTGGTCACCTAAATGAGAAGCATGTAATGTAGGTCATAATATTGAGATGCCATGGACCCCAGTGTCATGCATAGTGGTGAAGTGGGTACAGGGGGAGGAGAAGGAGCATGGAAATGCCTAAAGCCATCAGCAACCACTGAAAATGGGACACCCTGGAGAAACCTTTATTTCTTTTCTCTTCTAAGTCTATGATGAAGTTAACTGTTTGTTTCCTGTTATACTTCCCCATTAAGATAAGCAAACCATTATTTTTCTTTTAGAACTTATTTATTATCAAAATTCTGCCTCTGGATTCATCTCCTTTGATTTCCAACTTGTCTTGCCTATTATGCATTATGTAAATGCAGGGCAGTAAGCTACAAGTTGCTGCCGTGAGCCCATTCAAAAGCCAGAACACACTCTTAGGGCCATTGGAAAATCAGTGTAAAGAAGTGTTCATTAATCTGTGCTTTCTTCCCTCCATAGAACGTGCCACTTGTGTCATAGTTTTCTCACTATGCAATCTCTCTAACCCATCCCCAGAGGCTAGACATTTTGAGAGCAGGCACTGGCTTATATATCCCTAGATTTGAAAGCTCAGCACAGACCCTTGCACAAATATTTGTGGAAAATGTGAAAGACTGAATAATTTGAAAGCCAATGACAAGATCCGATTTTCTTATTTCTTTGCAAAAATATTTCCAATAGCTTAATGCCCATCAAGCCACAATCTTCTTTGCACATTTCCTTCAAAAAAGAGAGCAGCTTTTGCATTACCACCAAAAGTTATCAAATGAGAGAACTGAGATTTGTAAAATGAATGAGCTTGAATAGGTTCATCCCCATTCCATGCTGGTCTTGCTCTTTCAATGTCAGAAGTAGAAGCTCACTCAAATTGATTTAAGTAAAAAGAATTTTATATAAATACTAATGACGATTTCTTTAAAATCTAAGAAAGAGTGAAACGATCAAGTCTCAGAGAACCAACTTTTAGAAGTCATTAGGAACCCATGTCATACTTCCAGTGGTCAACATTATTTCTTACAGCATCTCAGCTTCTCTCTATGTATCTGCCCCTTCCCCACCTTCTACAAATTGTAGGACTCTGGTTAGTCATAATTCTCCTACATCTTTGGCTCTATGGCCACTTTGACTACACTCTATCTGGTTTCTGGCTCATTTTTGTAACTTCAGTGTCAGTGCCCTTTGCTAAAGATCTCTCACTTCCTAATTTCACATTACAGAGAGAAATATGATTGGCCTTGCTCATTCATTTGAGCCACAACACACACATCTTCTAAGAGAATTAATTGTGACTTGGAATGCCAAGAGGCTTTATGAAGAAAGTGACCCCAGTTCAAGTCTTCAGCAGAGACGTAAGCTCCAGATGTAAAGGGTTTTAAAATCTTTTCATTCTTCTCAACCCATCTGGGTTATTTTGCAGCCTAAGGACAACTACACAGATTAACCTACAAAGAATTTAAATCATCTGGCAGATTTATAAAATAGCTAGATAATTTTAAAAGCATGAATATATCCTTTAATTAATAATTGAGTATACAAATTAAAAAAGATAATTTGAAACACTCCTAAAAAATAAAAGTTTGGCTTTAAATAAATTATTATGACTCTTGAAAATCGATGTATTTCCTTTAAATCAAAGTGCAAGTGACCTTATCACTTAATGATAAACATTTACTGTTGTCGAAATTATTTCTACAGGTATAAAATTACGCCTTCATAGAGCAAATAACCATAAGCTCCACTAAATTATTAGATATGCTTAAGGAAACTCTTTATTCTATTCTCCATGCTATAAATCAGGACAAAGAAGCATACCTTTTCCAACTTTGTGTGTCTGGTGTTGAGCTCCGAATCTGACACATATTTGGTGATAAGTAAATGTTTAGGGAATTAATGATAAAAGAATCTGGTCTTAATATTTTGGGAAATGGAGCAGAATGTAAACTGCTTTAGGAAGCAAAAAGGTTTCAGTTCAAATTACTTAAAAATTAAACCCGCTAAATTCCTTGTTCATATTTACCAGTCGGAGAAATCATTGTTAGCCTGACACCTGTCTAACATTACAAGTGACAGCCATGGTCCTGGGCAAGGTAAGACATTCCAGACAGGTTCTCCATCCAAAGCTGAGGGACTCTCAGAGATTCCAGGTGATTTAGTCTAAGAAAGTTAGTGCATATATACCTGTCTCTTCATTTTTCCCCTTTAAAAACAGCTCCTCTGCCTTTCCCCCAATTTTTGAACTGTGAGCTCCTTCAGGGGAGCAACTAAAGCTGTTTGCCTTCTCTATTTCTAACAACACAGTGCCTAGTACATGTTTGCTGAGTGAATGGATTGCTTCATACATGAGCAAAATTAAAAGTCATCCCGGAATGCAAGACAGGGTCTCAATGGGTTGATAACTTTATTTTTTTTTGTTTATAATTCTTTATTTCTAAACAATATTTCCCCTTGTTCATCATCTCTTATAAGGTATCTGCAAAATCTTTTGCAAAAGTGTTGCACAATTTTAACTATGAATTTGTCTTTTTCTCCAGTGAGCTATGTCACTGTTTGCTTATGTATTCTTATACTGTATTATAAGAACACACTGATTTAGCATTATGATCTGCTACTGGTGAACTTACCCTTTTTTTTTTATTATTTGTAATGTTTTCTTTTTTTTTTTTTTTTTTTTTTTGCCTTTTGACCCAGCAATTCCACTGCTGGGATTGTATCCTAAGAACCCTAAAACACCAATCCCAAAGAACCTATGCACCCCGATGTTCATAGCAGCACAATTTACAATAGCCAAGAGTTGGAAGCAACCTAGGTGCCCGTCAGTAAATGAATGGATCAAAAAACTATGGTACATATACACAATGGAATTTTATGCTGCAGAAAGAAAGAAGGAGCTCCTACCTTTTGCAACAACATGGATGGAACTGGAAAGCATTATGCTGAGTGAAATAAGCCAGGTGTTGAAGGACAAATACCATATGGGTTGATAACTTTAAAAGGGCTGCAAGTATATGAACATATTCTGCCACACAGAATTTGGCCTCCTGAGTTCTCCATTGATGCTTCTTTATTCCACACTAATATCATTAGGTGTATTCTTCTGGACCCTGTCAGTTTTCTCTTTCATAACTTTCATCACTCTCAGCTTATCATTTCTATAATTCTACTTCTGTTTAATAAAGCACATGGCCTTGCACACAGTAGGCCCTGAAGTACAAGAAGGATGGAATCTGGTGAACAAATGAACAATGTGTTCAAGGGCCAGGGAGCAAAGGAAGACCAGGGTACTGAAATCCCCCAGAGAGGATGGCATGGGAGTAAGGGAGAAAAGAGGGAGGTCATTAATTCTTTAGGGGGGAATAGATGAGTTAGGAAGCACAGAATAGAGTGTATTCTGTATCAAACTCTCCATATGGCAGGCAAAATAATGCTTGCCCTCACCCCAAACATGCCCATGTCCTTGCCCCTGGGACTTGTGAATGCATTATATTACATAACATAGAGGAATTAAGGTTACAGATCAAATTCAGTCTGTTAATTTGCTAACCTAAAATAGGGAGATTATCTCAATTATTGGGTAGACCCAATCAAAAAGGTACTTAAAAGCAGAAGAGGGAACCCTGGCCATTGTAGCTTGGTTAGATTGTTATCCTGTAACTGAAAGGGTATGGATTTGATTCCCAGTCAGGGCACATACCTAGGTTGCAGGTTTGATCCTACTGTCCAGGTGTGTATGGTAAGCAACCAATGGATGCATCTCTCTTACATCAATGCTTCTCTGTCTCCCTTCTTCGTACTCTAAAACACAGTAAAAAAAAAAAAATATATCTTCAGGCAAGCAGAATAGGTAGGTGGAAAAGGAGTCAGAGTTAAAGAAAAATATGTGATGCCAGAAGGAAGTCAAAGATATGCAATGTGAGAAAGACTTGACAAGCTACTGCTGGTTTTGAAGGTGAGAGAAGGGGGCCATGAACCAGGGAATGTAGGAGACCCTTAAAAGTGAAAAGGCTAGAGAACAGATTCTCCCATGAATCTTCAGAAGGAATACAACTCTGTGACACCTTGATTTTAGCCCAGTAAAACCCCTTGCAGAGTTTTGACACCCAGAAATCTATGATAACAAATTTGTGTTATATATACCGCTAAATTTGTGGTAGCTTGTTGCAGCAGCAAATAGAAAACTCATTCACACCATGGGAGTCTCTCATGAATTGGCATATATGCACCTAAAAGTTGACCAGATCCTTCATGAGGAACTCCGATCACACTCTCTCAAATGAAGGTTGTCACATCTGTTTCATTTTGCAGGCAAAAGCTAAGCTCACTAACCACGTATATTTATACTTTGGGAAATTTAGCCTAGATGACAAATAAGAATGGGTACTCAAGGTAGGGAACAATGGAGGCTTTCCACTTTCTCATATCATGATTGATGTATTTGACATACTTCCGACCACTCTGGAGAAAATACATCTGCCTGAAGTCAAGAGTAACTTAAATTCTGGAAACCTAGAGATTATTAGTCATTGTAAAGCTAGTTAAATATCAAAATAATTTAATATACTAAGACATAATTTTCAACTTTTGAAGTGACAACATCTTCCTAATGCAGTGAATTTTTACATTCCTATTTGTATTGGCTTTGGTTTTTCTACTGCCCACCCTTTATGCATTATTGAGTAACAAAATCATAGTCAACCTTGTTTAAACAGCCTGCAAAGTGTCTCCATGCAATTATACACCCACAATCCAGCCATGTGTGGGTGTAAAAGGTACAACCTTGGGATCCATACATACCTATCAAGTTTGAGAAAACACCTACTAAGAAATAAAGAACAAAACTAAAAAAGAGAGAGAAATGGGCTTAAAATAGAGTCTTAAACTGAAACCCTAAGTCTAAAACACCTAAGATAAAAAGATAATATTTATTCATCTGAATAAAAATCACATACAGAATCACAAAATCCACTCAGAAAACACAAGTTACTGAAACTTTTTGTACCTGGGAAGCAAGTGAGCATAGGGGAAATTTACCCAGGCACTGCCACTCATGCTTATTTTATTTTTATTCTTTTACATAAATGTGTTTTCATGTGTGTAAAAGCCTTCAGACATGCAAAGGCAGCCACAATCCTTAAAAGAAAATATCAGTGCTCGATACTCTTTACATCCACAATTTTGAAATTAATTGATTAGGTCTACCAGTGTATCCACCCCTCCATTTCATACTTATGCAAGATTTGCTGTGGAGAAGAAACTTAAGGAAAATTGAAAGTAAACATAGATAAAAACATCAAATATTCTTAGCTCTCATATCCTTGGGTGGTGAAATTAACTTTCAGATGATACCGTGCAGATGACTTGATTACGATTGTAACTCACAATAGAAACAATAGTCGCATATTTTTCTATTTTCATTTATTTGTCTCTCAGAAAGAAAAAATACCCAGAGGCAACAGCACATTCCTGTACTGTGAGAGATTTGAAGGGGAAAGATATTCCTTTCACTTTTGGAATATATTCACTAGATATAGATGAATGGGAAGGAATGTTAATATCTTTATGCTGGAGCTTTAGATTTTATCCAGAGAACTTTTATGTTGGTTATACATTATGTTTCAATTCATACTGTTCTCATCGGCAGCTGGCATGAGCTCCAAGTTTTACATGTTAAGAATTTTATGCCTAACCCTTGTACGTAATAAATTAGTCAACCCATCTTTTTTCCTGGTCATTTCATTCTGTAGAGATTCTTCTAGGACAATCTGGAGTGTGGTAACACAACTGTCTCTTGTTAATTTCTTACTAGGCTCACATTATGCTTAATAGCTTTTTGACATCTCAGGTATAAAAATCACCGATAGTGATTTTTATACTAACTGTTTTTTTAATACTTTGTGTATTTTTACTCTACATGGTAAAAGGGAGGAGGGGCAGGATTTGTGATGTTGTAAAGTGATAGAGGTGGTCAGAAAATCACTGTGGCAGCTATAAACTTCCTTGCTCATTTCATATCACAAAGAAGGGAAAACATAAATGGAAAGGAAGACAGCAAGCTAATTGTAGGCCATTTATAACTGTTAAGAATGAGTAAACGTATTATCTTTCTCCAAGTATAACATACTGTTCTGGATGAATTGCACCTAATTTTTTCTTATTATGCCATTTGAAGGACAAACTAATTCTTTACAGAAATTGCTTCAGGGCCTCAGGGCTCGAATAACGTGTTTAATCATTATTGTTATTTGATAGCATTAGCTGGTAATCACTCTATCAAAAATTAGATGGTTACTTAGAAGCAGAGACTTTTAAAGACCATAGATTGATTAAAAACAAAAACAAACAACCAGCTCTACCTTCAAAACAATATAGTCTATGAACTTCAAAGCAGCTGATTTTTATTTTCCAGTCTCAATGTTGTCCTGCAATCAGGAAAAAAAAATCCCTAAAACTAAAACAGTGGACAGCTTTTTGGGCCAATTAACTACTTATCCAAAAATAATCCTCAGTAAATTCTTTAGCCTGACTTAGTGTTGAGGAGCTTCCTGGCTCTTCAAAATAAAACCGAAGGGGGAGGGTGGGAGCAAGGGAGGGAGGTGGGTTTGGAGGGGTGGGGGGAAGGGGTGGGGAGAAAATATGGACAACTGTAATTGAACAACAATATAATAATTTAAAATAAATTTGTTTAAAAAGAACAAACTGACAGTAACCAGAGGGGAGGAGGGAAGGAATAATGGGGGCAAAAGGGGAAGGGTTTTCAGGAAACTATATAAAGGACACAAGGACAAAACCAAAGAGTGGTAGGATCAAGGGTGGGGAGTGGGGATGGCTGGGGTTGGGGGAAAATGGAGACAACCTTACTTGAACAACAATTAAAAAGTTTTAAAAAAAGAAAAAACAAAATACATTATTCTTCTAAAGTATACACAAACCACATCTTGTCCTTGAGGAGAGAATAAAACAAAATGGCCTGTTGGGCCCTAGGAGGGAGGTGGTAGGGCCATTTAGAGTTTGTGAGTAAGTTAAAGGCAAGAGGCCAGCCCAAAGAACAGGCCAGGGGTGTCTCAGTAGGTACAGCAAGCTTGGAGATGCACCCAGCCCAGAGTCTTGGCCCTACAGTCCTCCTTGAGGACTTCCAAAGTCAGTGCTGCTCCTCTGAAGTCAATAATGATCAGGTCATTCCAGGACACACAAGTAGCCTGGCCTGTGCATTCTCAATTTTTCCAGACCTAGAGAGCAGAAGTGTGGAATCCAGAGAAGCCTATTTGAGCACTAGTTTAGCTCCCACACTTGCCCTTTGTTTCTCTGAATGAAGCCTTTTATTTTTATCCAACCACTACCTCCCATCCCGCCTACCCTAATACCATCTACTTTTGGTATGTTCCTGCTATGGGTGTACTTGTATATGCACTGCACATTTTTGTATCAAAGACCTTCATCGGGCTATTCCAGATTATATCTGTTTGTCTCCTTTTACTCTCCAACAGCCTCCTCTACCCCTTTGGAAAATTTGTGGAGTGCTCATTTCAGCCCATTTGCCTACCCCCAGCTCCCAGCTTTGCTATAAGCCAGACAAAAGCCAAGCCTAGGGCTTCCTCATCTTGTGAGCCTAACCACAGTCTCAGACCCTATGGGATGCAAGTGGTCCTGGGAGCCCAAGGACACACATGTGTGCATGTACACATGCATACCCCCACCCCAAAATCTGTCTCCTGAATCCTTCAGCCAGCAATAAAGGTTGCCATGGAGACACTCTTAGGCAAAAGTTCTGAAGCTACCCATTCCATAACCAGCCAGGTTCAACCAAGTTGTCTGTCTTGCAGGGAACACAATATAACAGGAAGCTGCTCCCTTTAGTCAGGCATCTACAAAATGTTGAATTCCTTTCTAAGACTGCCTTGGCTAACTCCTTATGTCTCTTTATTAAAGTTGTATAATTCAAATGATTATCTTTTAGTATTTATCCAAGCCATAAGTGTGTTTTTATATTTTCTTGGAATTAATTTTCCATCCTGGGCTATCTTGAAGAATTAGCTTCTTTTTACCTCACTTTTATAAGGCATTATTCCCATCAGTCATATCAGTTTCCTGATATGTCTCACTGAATCATCCCCACAGTCCTCAGTTAGGTGCTATTGTTAACCCTTTTTTATAGATGAGAAAACCAAGGCACAGAATGTTTAACATATTCATGACCATTCAGCTATTAAGTAACAGAGGCAAGACTTGAACTTGGAACCAAACATACTGCACTCTGCTGTCATTTCTCATTGAAGAAATGGCAAAATAGAGCTAGATTCCCTAAGGTCCTTTTTATCTCTCTAGTTCTGTGATCTGTTTTATTCTATGCTGTTCAGGTAAATGAGTTTTTATTTTTGCTATATTTACACAGATAGGCTTAACCAGAAAATTCACTATTACTTACACCTTTAAGAAGTCAGAGCCAATGGAAAGGAAATGAGCCAGTAAATCTAAAATACATTCAATATTTCCTCTCATCTTGATTTTCAGCTTCATGGGAATGGTAGGCAAGGGAGAGCTTGGAATGTGTTTTCTGAGTTTGGCTGCTGCTGGAAGCAGTGCATAAGGAAGAAGTAAGGCTGGAAAGGGGTCCATGCACATGAAACTTGCTTAACAGTGTCAATTTGGGGACCTCTCTAAAAGGTTCAAAAATCTGTCATCTTAAGTTTATAGCTAAACATGAGCCTCATACATTTCATACCTTAGTGGAAAACAGTGGCTCTAAAGATTCCGGTTGGTGATTTTAAAAAGGCGGGGAGTTGTTGGGTCTCTGGGGAATAAACAACAAGAGGAAGAGACACAACAGACAAAAGTCAGATTTTGGAAAAGGACAGCCGAACAGGACAGAACTATTGGCCCCTGAACTGCCTGTTCTTTTGGGCTCATAGTCACAATGGCTGAAGACCCCGACACATGCTTGCTTGGCCTCAATTTTAGACCAGTTTTCCTTTCCCAGTGTATCTTAACATGAGTAAAAGTTCATTGATAAAATACTCTTTTTTCCACAAGTGCCAAATTCATATCAGCTGCTATATTGCTACATAGAACAATTTTGTGCTCCTTTTTATAAATAACTAGGTTTTATATTGATACTTAAGAAAAGTAGCCCTGGCCAGTGAGGCTCAGTGGATTGAGCACCAGCCTGTGAACCAAAGGGTCACCTGTTGGGATTCCCAGTCAGGGTGATTGTGGGCCAGGGTTGGGTTGGGTTGTGGGCCAGGTTCCCAGGAGGGGGTGCACAAGAGGCAGCCACACATGTTTCTCTCCCTCTTTTTCTCTCTCCCTTCCCCTCTCTCTAAAAATAAATAAATAAAATCTTTTTTAAGTATAATAACATATTGATCAATACCACACAAGAAAAACTTTCAAGTTATTAGCCCAGAAATGTGCAGAAATCTTATATCAGAACATAAACTTCTTTATGTTCAAGTCTTATAATATGCATTTTATTTATAGCATCATTGTAGTTTTTTTTTTCCTAACCCACATGAATCATGGAGTTGGGCTTTTTTTTTAAATATAAAATGCATTGGAACCTGTAACATATACTTAGCAAAATTACCCAGTGCATTTTCTGTGAATAGTACCCAACCTTCTTTCCCTTCTCTTCTGATGGCAAGAGTGCTATTGCTCAGAAAATCACCATTTTTCTTCATTTTTATTTGACTGGAAACAGTCAAGTTCCTATGGGTTTCCTAAAGTAGGTTGTTCAGCTCATCTGATATGAGATCACGTTAAAGATGATTGTGGCAATTTGTTTCCTCTTGTTGTGAAACCACATGCTATCCCCAGAAATTCAATCACGTTTTCAGAGATTTCTTTGTGTGCTTTTATTATTATAAACACATATATGCACAATTCAAAAATTCAAAAAATGCAGAAAAGTATTTAAAAAACTAGAAAATCACTTCTAATTTGTCACGAGATTAAGAAAAATTTTGTTTTCTTCTTTCTCTTTTTAGTGCTACTAAATTAAAAAACTGTTTTGAAATCTTTAGAATCTTAGAACTCAGTTTACTACTGGTAATATTTTAGTGTTTTTCCTCCCACTGTTTGATCTAATAATATATGTTGTGTCTATGTTTTTAAAAATTTAAATCACACTTTCTACAGTAGTCAGGGTTTTTTTTATTTAGCATCTTATTTTGAATATATTCCTTTAGCTATACCTTTAGCTTTGAACTTAAGGGGACCTTTGGAGATCAGAGGCCTATATATTTGTTTAATTAAAATACATACAGTTATATAACGTGGTGGGTTTTTTGGATCTAGTATATTCAATAAAGAAAAATAGATTCAAAAGCAGAAATTCACATATAATTTATATTGGTCTTTGAGTTGTGAAACTTACTAAGTATGCATACAATTACAGACACACACACACAGGTGTACTGGTGTCTTAGCACTTGCTATTCTCTCAACCTAGAAGTTTCTGCACAGCTTCACATTTTCTAATCCCTCGTATGACATGACAGAATATTGAGGTATTGTTTACTGTCTATTCTTCACCCACCCCCATCACTACCACCCATGCCCAAATGTAATCTCCTTGAGGGCAGGGACTTTGTTCACATCACCACTGTATCTCTAGAACCTAGAATAGTGCCTGACACATAATAGGTACTTAACAAGTGAAACAGAGATACTCACAGGGCGACTTCCTCTATTGCATTCCACCCCTCTGTGCCATCTGATGCGTTTCCTGACTTTCTGCTCACCCGCAGGAAGGACTGACTTTGGCAGTCTGGAGGTCTCTTGGACATCAAAACTGAAGTCCAGGCTGCTCAGTTTGGTGGTCAAGGGCATGATCCCTGAGGGCTGACTTCCTGGGTATGAGCTCCAGCCTGCCCACTTCCTGCCTGTGCTGGTGTGGGCAGTACATTCACTGCCTCTGCCACTGTGGACAGCCAGTAACTTAGTATCTATAAAGCTCTTAGAATAAGACATTGTTCATAATATGTGCTCTATGAGTGTTAGTGATTGTTGAAGAAAGTGATACAGCGAAGAAGGAAGAAGGTAGGCTCATGTTTTAAATGGACTTGGATACCCAGCCATCCAACTGTCCCCTGGTTTTGTCATTGTCTTCATTCACTTCTTTAGCCTATCTCTTTCAAAGAAATAGCATGGGACTAGAAAAGCGAGTTAAGTGTGTTCCCCTGGCGGGTAGGTGACAAATAGAGGAATGAGACCTAGACATGGGATATTGTTCTATTTTCAGATACAATAAACTGCCTGGCCAGAAAACCTAATCCCTGTGTTATAATGAAGATATGAGATACATTTTGATCCCAAGAGTAGGCTTGTGGCTTACAAGTCTATTTCATGAAGGTGTTGATTGTGATGTGGTAAGGATTGAAGCTTGTGCCTACACTGTGTGCACCTCTGATTCGGCCCAGCCTGGCCATATCTGAGTCATCAGTTATTCACCCATTTGACTCCCATCCTATTAGTATATATTTCCGATATCTAACTTAGTGTTTGCCACATGCTTGGTAGTCAATAAATGTTGAATGGGTAAATAAATAAATTTAAAATAGTCAATAAATAGTCTAGATGTAGATACACACATATATACTCCCTATACCACAGAGACTGTTTTAAAGACTAAATCCAAAAGGTATCCAAATTGACTGACAAAACTGCAGATGTCTCTACAACAAAAAAGCATTTGCTCTTATTGTCAAGTGTGGTCAGAGAATGATTATTAGAGAGAAAAGGATTATTAGGGAGATCGTTAGGCCCTGAGGTGAACTTTGAAGAAAAGGTACAGTTTGGCCTGGTAGAGGAAAGCTGGCTTGGTGAAATAAATGGAAAAGGTCAGACTGTGTACCTCAGGCAGTTCTTGATTTTCTGGCTTATAGAAAAACAAAGGAACCCCACCTCTTTAAGCCTAGCAATAATGCTGGGCCCCTCTGATTTTGAGTATTTGGGATTGGAAATCAAGGCTGCAAGGTGAGCCCCAAGCTTGAGGGTCAGAGCCTTTGGTCTGTGTGTGCCCACCTCCCAGGAGCCAGCAGGCCTGTAGGGCATTTTGGGAGCCAGGCAGCTTGGAGCATTACTATCCTTTTACCCTGCCTTCCTTCATGGAGAAAACCAGAGTGCCACAAAGTCTCAGACCCAAGGCTTTTCTTTATAAAATCTAACTCATGTTATTATTGCCTATGTTTAGTTCATTTAATAGTAAAGTAGTTATATTTACATGTGTTTACATGCACGTTTCAAGAGGAGCATGCAGTTTTAAATGTTATCCATATCGTTACTATTGAAATACTCCCCATTTTAGAACCTATTATCAAGATTAAATTAATAATTTAGTTTAATCAGCAGCGGTTTTACTTGACTCGGTGCTCCCAGAGAGGGGCTTTATGTGGTGAGGCAACATTGCAGGCCAGCAGGCGAGATTTCTATCTCACTCTGGCTCCATTAAAGTGAGCTTCTGTAAACAGACATCAATTACAACCAGTTTTAAGGGTTTTAAAATGTAATCCAACAGTGCTGCTTAACTAAATGAATCCCAGGAAGTGATCTCCAGTGAATTAATAGAGCAGTGTGCAGACGACCACACTATGGGTCTGAGTTAATGACTGAAGATCAAATTAATTACAAGTGTCTCCAAGGAGTTTCCAGGAAAAATTCTCCCTTATCACTTCAAGTCTCTTTAACCCTTCATGTTCAAAGTGTGTATATTTTCTAATTGCTAAAATTTCAAATAGTAATTGGGAGAGGAAGGCAGGTCTACTTTCTGTTTCAGAGTATAGTCTTCAGATGTATCAAAGCATCTCATCCACTGAGAAGGAATAATCCCCATGAAGACACTGTGATTTTCCAGTCCCCTTTCATGGACTGGAATCCAACTGGATTTGTGCTTGACCCACCAATGAGTCCCCTTGACAAAAATCCATGAGAGACTTTAATAAGGTCTTTATGGTTAAAAAGTGTCCAAGAAAGATAACTGTAATTGGGTGCAAGGGATATCCATGTGAGCAGAATCAAGGTCAGACGTTATTTTGCATAAGACCACAAGAATGTTGTAGTGTCTCATCACCAAAGAGCTCCTGGCTGAGCTGATTTCCCCAGGAAATCACAGAGGGGCCACGAACAGGCCCTGATCCTCTGCACTGCTTATCTAGCCTCCAGGAATCACCTTCAATCAGCCCTGAGCTTTGGCCCTTGCATTCTCCTGTTTAGTGATTTTTATTTTCTGTTTTTATAAATGTCCCAACATGTGATGCCATTATATTTATTTATTTATTTTAAGATTTTACTCACTTTTTTTAGAGGGGAAGGGAAGGAGAGAGGGAGAGAAATATCAATGTATGGTTGCCTCTCTGTGTCCCCCACTGGGAACTGGCCTGCAACCCAGGCATGTGCCCTGACTGGGAAGCAAACCACGATCCCTTGGTTCGCAGGCCCACACTCAATCCACTGAGCTACACCAACCAGGGCATTGTTTAATGATTTTTAGATGAAGGTTCCATCTTTTGAACACAAACTGCCTTGTATTTTATTATTATTGTGATCAAGAATTATCTTGGAGAGTGCTGGGGTGGGTGCTTGCTCAGATAGTGTAACTGGAGAGTGAAATGGCAGATGTATTAAAACTAAAGAAGAAAGTTTAAAGTAAGAGATGAATCACAGTGTGTGAGGATGGGGAATAAGATAGAGAACACATACACAAAAATTATATTGTACTTGGAAGCAACCAAGATGTCCTTCAGTAGGTGAATGGCTATGTAAATTGTGTGCATCAAAATATGGAATATTATTCACTGCTAAAACGAAATTAGCTATCAAGTCATGAAAAGACATGTAAGAATGTTAAAAGTATATTACTAAGTGAAAAAAAAAGCCAATCTGAAAAGACTACATACTGAATGATCCCAACTAATGACATTCTTGAAAAGGCAAAACTGTGAAAATGGTAAAAACATCCGTGGTTGCCAGGGATTGGGGGAGATTAATAGGTAGAGCTCAGAGGATTTTTAGGGCAGAGAAAATGTCTGTATGATGCTATAATGGTGGATATGTGTCAATTATACATTTGTTCAAATCAATAGAATTCACAGCACCAACAGTGAACCATAATGTGAACCATGGAGTTTGAGTGATTATGATGTGTCAATCTAGGCTCATCAACTGTAGCAAGTATACCACTCTGGATGTTGATTATGGGGGAGGTTACATGACTGAGAGTAGGGATGTATGGGAAATCTCTGTACTTGTTCCTGCAAACCTAAAACTGCTCTGAAAAATAAAGTCTGTCTAAAAAATTATGTTGTCGAAAAAACAAAGGGAATTGAGCTCCTGAATTCTCTTTTCTTCAATTATACAATTTAATATTCTGTAGTTTTCATATCCTTTGCACATGCCTTAGTTTTGTTTGCTCATTAATTAATTCATTTATGTATTCAGTAAATGTTCACTGAGTGCCCCTTCTAATAAAGGCATGAGCCAGGGCCTGAGGGATGGGGGGTAGCAAGGAGTCCCATATCTGCTGCCTAACATGGCATGTCCTGTGAAGGTCTAATTTGTTCCCGGTCTGACATGACTTAGGGAGAATCCAGGTAACTTTCTCTAATTTGCATAATTTGGACAAGATATTATTCTATAAAGTAATATGCCTAATTGATAAACACTAGTTACTGACTTTTCAAAAAAAATCTAAAGATTAATTGAGCACATATAATTAACTATAAATAGCCAGTCTGCTGACACTTTAATTCCTCTTCTTAGATGTTTTTCATTATTAAATCTATTCATAATATGAGGCTTCCCTGCTCAAGGCCTTTGTCTCTCAAGTGATTAAATAAGGTGACTAGTACACAGCTTGCTTGTGAATAGCAGGGGTTACTAAAGTTGATCCTTGAGGTGCATCCTACAGTAATGCTGAGCGTCTGTTCAAAAGATCCTTATTCTAGAGAAGCATTAGCTCTTAGTGACTTTCTCAATTTCAGCTTCTGAGATAACCTGCCATATTTTTATGTGTTGTCTGCATAGGGAGATGTGGCAATAGAGTGTGAAAGTCATGCAGTCACATGCCACATGGACTGCGATTTTGTTACCGCTATAAAGTCCATCAAAGATAATAGAAAATAGATAAAATAAAATCACATGCCCATTCTGCATCCACCCAATCTGGAATTTTAGTGCCAGGATACTCATTGGTGCCAGTTTAGGTCTACCTGATGTTATCTTTATGAGTGTTTGTGCTTGTGGGATGATCATAGAGAATGTGTCAGGGTGATGACTCACATGGGGAAAGGGAGAAAGTATAGGAAGCACTGAGGCAAAAGATGCCCGATGACTTTTAGTAGATGTATTTAAGCTGAGACACATAATTGTTGTGAAGTTGCTCATGCAGAAGTGTTTACAGGGTACTCAAATGGCAGTATTTAGAAAGAGTTCATTTGTGGCTTAGTATTCCATAGAGTAGCAGGTGAGGGACAGAGAGGCTAATGTCCCACAACACATGGGCCAGCCTGGCACAATGAGGAGCCTCCCTCCTCCCTGAGGAGTTTCACATGACTCTCAAATGTCCTGCCAGCCATTCATGTTCACAAGCAAACTGTTTAAAATGATCTGAGCTGATAAACTTAAATCCATTTTACATACAAATCCAAATCATTTTATGTAGAGTTAATACACAGTAAATTTTCCAGGACATCAAGGGATGGATTGAATTTTGTTTTGTTCAGATTTGCTACCAAATTTACCAAGTTTTCACTACTTTGAGAAAGCCTCCAGTTCAAATGTTGCTAGTGGTATTTAGATTGCTAATCTCATGCTCCTGTTTCATTCTATTAACAGCAAAATCCTTAGGGATTCTACCTATAGGTACAAAAATCAAACTGTTTTACTATGTCTTCTAATATAGTCATGTCTAGGCATTTCCAGGTGGAAATATGTGTGTTTCTTTCCTATGAATTATTTTCCTTTTGTTTTTTCTTCATATTATAATTGAAGGATTGTATGTTTAAAGAAATTATTTGCATAGGTAGGTTATACTATGTCATTTCAGGCCAGTAAAGGGGGTGTTAGAGAAGGTTTGTAACAGAGAAGTGGGCATGGGTATGGTGTGGTGGAGAACCACTGCACAGTGTGAGGCCTGCAAGAAGATTCAGACATGCTGCCAGCCGACCAGGGCATGTGGGCTATCGCCTTTCCATGTGATGTTCACTTTTCCTCAATAACTCCTCCTAATTTGAGGGTGCATTTGCTTCAGGGATCAGGAAGGAGGCCTTAACCTTCCTGAGGTTCCTGTAGGGAGTCTCCCCAGCCCCTTGACAGAGCCCTCCTGGCGGGTACAGATGGTCTGCAGGCACAAAGGCCCAGCCTGGCCTAAAACTCCAGACATCCAGGTGCAAGTGGTTCCCTTTCATTCACCCTGCATCCCCTTCCCCTTCACATGGTTCTCATTCCTTCATCAGCTCCTTGTGACTCAGAGCATAGGATCTGCCTCCTCAGGATGTCTCATCTTCCAGAGCACAGGTGGCAAACACAAAGCCCATGGGACAAATCCAGCCCTCTACCTTGTTTTTTCCAGCCCAGCACCTTGTTTCTACCCAGAGCCAGCACTAAGCTCTCGCTTAACTGTTAAGGAGTAGTTATATTTATACCTTCCTAAAATTACATTCAACCCTTTGAAGGCAACCATGAGGCTGATGTGGCCCCTGGTGAGAGTTAGTTGACACCTCTGTTTGTATATAGAGTCTGTGGCAGAGTTTGGGTGCCAGGCACATCTTCTCCTCAGGAGCCCCACACAATCTGTTGGAGCACAGTCTGCTGTACTTTATGTGAAGTTTTGGTACAAAGCAGGGGTTTATGATGTGTTCTTCACTGTATTGTTTGCATAAAAAAGAAAGGCAACAGGTGAGAGTTGTATAGTCACAGGCCATGTTGACTATATTTTTGTTGCCATTGTAAGGACTACCAAAGATGAAAGAAAGTAGATAAAATGAAATTACACTGCCCCATTCCAGACTCACCACAGCTGGAATTTCCATGCCAGGACGAAGTCAAGATGAGCTCTCAACATTTAAAAAAACAGAAAGTACTTTTATTAAAATTGTAGTTGAAACAATAACCATTAGGAGAGGAGCCACACCTAGTGCTGGAAAGCAGACCCCACTCATTTCTCCATGCCTTTCCCTTCAGGGACACAGGGCAGCTTCACAGGTAAGAGAATGAGCAGACCTAGCTTCACCTGCCAGTGAGGGATCTTTGGTCAAGTGACTTGCCCAAGCCCAGTGTCCTTAAATGTGACATGTTATTTGTAACTGCTTGTAGGGGTCATTCTGAGGATGGTAGGAGAGGACAAATACATACACTGCGTCAAACACTTCGCTGAGCACCTTGTAGATATGATCTCATTTAATCCTCAAAACAATTCTATTTTACAGATAAGTAAAGTAATGCAGAGAGAGGGTAAAGAACTTGCCAAGGTTCAATATGGAGTACATGGTAGAGATGGGACCTACACCCAGGCAGTTTGACTTCAGAGATCAGACTCTTAACATATGTGCTGTACTCCCTCTAGGAAATTTATGTAGCAAACAATACTATTATTACTTTTATTGCAATTTTCCTTCTCCTCCCTTCTCTGGTGGGTAGGAAGGTAAGTGAAGGGGCACAAATCTTTTTAGGCACAAAGTGTCTGTGGGGTTTTCCCAGCCTACATGGCCTAGACCTGACTCTTGTTACACAATAATTAGGTTAGAGAGCAACATTAGAACTTACTGACCACTGTGAGACTTGGAGGGTCACATTGCCACTCAAACTTTATTTTTCTATCTATTATTTCACATTCTTTAAATTGTGGAATAATAGAAAGATGGCTATATTGGGATGTCAAAGCACCAGTATTCTGGTTCCATCTAGTCACCTAATTTCAAATCAGTTTGTTAACTTCTCATAGACTCACTTTCTTTACTTGTAAAACAAGACTGCTTTGTTTCAATGTTCATTAAGATCCTTTCCTCTTTGAGGACTCTAAAATTTTCTTTCAAGGTCCTGAGCCAGTCAGTGGCCTCAACACACAGCCCAGAGGGCACAGAGCAACTTCTCCACCAGCAAGGGGACCAGTCTAGCCCTGAGGAAGCTGGATGATGCATCCCTGTATTCATCTACATGATGGATCAGGCCCTGGTTTGATTCCTGGTCAGCTCACATGCCTGGGTTGCAGTTCAGTCCTTGATTGGGGGCACCTACAAAAGGCTACCTCCTGCTTGATATTTCTCTCTCACATCAATGTTTCTCTCCCTCTTTTCTCCCCATCTTCCTGTCTCTTTAAAAATAAATAAATAAAATATATATTTTTAATTTTAAAATAAATCAAGGGTCAGCCCAGCCCTGATTTTTAGTGATTGGGAAAAAATCAAAAGAAGAATAATCTCTTATGGCACATGAAATGCAAATTTCATTGTCCATAAAAAAATTTGATTGGAACCCAGCCTTGCTCATTTATTTATGTTTTGTATGTGGCTGTTTTTGCACTCAATGGTAGAGTCGAGTAGTTACTACAGAGACCATAAAGCCGCAAAGCCCGAAGTCTTTACTATCTGGTATTGTATGGAAAAAGTTTGTGAGCCTGGATCTCAAAGAACAGCAAGAGAAAAAATTTCCAAGTTGGCTTTGTTTTCCTTTCTTCAAACACACATTACACACACACACACACACACACACACACACACAAAGGAAATCCAGGTACTGCTCTGTGTTCAGTGAAACAAATAACCCTTATGACCAGGGAGCGGTCCCCATAGTCAAGAAACTACAGAAAGCCTAAATGCTGGCAGTGTGTTAGCAGAAGTGGCTGTGGCAGCTGTGAGCCACAGGGAGTAACAGATTATCCCAGCAGTGTGAGCATTTCGAAATTTCCCTCTCATGGCTGAGGAAACCTGTTTGATGTGCCACAACTTTCCATCAGTAATATGCCTAAATGCTTATTTTTAAATATGATCTCTGCCAGGAGGGATAATTTGCTGTAATGTGGGGGTGAGAAATCCAGGAGTAGTTCAACCAGTCATTTGATTTATTTCACTTTCTTTAAAACTCAAAATCCTAGAAATGAAAATGTTTTCGGAAAAAAAAGAATTCGCTGTAGAAGAAAAAAGCAACAGATTTGATTATTTCTCATCAAGAAGGAGTCTGGAATGATTAGATCCATAAGGTTACAAAGGTGATGAGGAACTGGTATTTGTATCTATGTGTATAGTTATTGTTAGGTCAGATTATAAAATGACTAGTGTTCCTAGCTCTTTTTTTTTACCTTACTTTTTTTGTTGTTGACACTGTTACAGATGTCTCCATTGCCCCCCTCCCTTTGCTCACCTCCTCCCAGCCCCCATTCCTTCTTCATTCTGTCCATCACCACAGTGTGGCTATGGGTTGGTATATATGTTCTTTGGCTAATCCCTCCACCTTCTTTCATCCAGTCCCTCTCTCCTCCCTCCCCTCTGACAGCTGTCAGTCTGGTCTCTGTGTCCGTTCCTCTGTTTCTGTTTTGTTCATCAGTATATTTTGTTTTATATATTCCACATATAAGTGAGATCATATGCTATTTGTCTTTATCCAACTGGCTTATTTCGCTTAGCATAATAAACTCCAGGTTCATCCATGCTATAAGATTTCCTTTGTGTGTGTGTGTGTGGCTGTGTACATTCTGGTGTGTAATGCACCACAGCTTTTTTATCCACTCATCTACTGATGGGCACTTGTATTGTTTCCAGATCTCAGCTATTGTAAATAATCTTACAATAAACATAGGGGTACATATATTCTTTCAAATTAGTGTTTCTGAATTATTAGGATATATTTCCAGAAGTGGGGTCATTGGGTGAAAAGGCACTTCCATTTAAAATTTTTTGAGGAAACTCCATACTATTTTCCACAATGGCTGCACAAGTCTGCATTCTTACCAGGCTCTTCTATTTTTAAAAAAAACATTTAAGTGGTAAACATGAAGATAAATTTAAATACTATGATAATTACATAAGCAATTCAGGAGGTACAAAGATAACTTAGGATTGCAAGGAAGAAACTATATTGTGTTTAAGAAAACACAGCTCTTATTAGTTGCTCAGAAATAAATTAACCAAAGTACCAAATAGAAATGTATTAAGTACCAGTCAATTTATCATCCTCTCAACTACCACACGTAGGTGCAGAGTACAATTTACCTCCTACTTCATTTCCATCACACCCAGCTGCTAATCTTCCCAGACACTTTCCTACCTCCTCCTCTCTCTAGGCCAGGGACCCTCTCCTGTGGCCCCAAAGCACTTGCCAGATTGTATTGAATGTCTGTGTTGACATTCTACTTTTCTACTAGTCCAGAAGCCCCTGGAGACCAGGGTAATGTTTTATACTGCAGTGGACCAAAGACCAACTGCTTTCTAGGACAGAGCCATAACAGGGACTCAATACATAAAATGTGCGTTAAATAAAACCAAACACCAAATTAGCTCAATTTGGGGGGGGGATAATAGGGGGAGGAGTAACTTTTTATTGATTTTGGATCTCTCTGAAAATAAATGTGCTAAGTATTATAGCACCAAACATTCTCCAAACATGAATTTCAAGATCAGGCTCCTCAAATATTGGTGAAATGAACATCAACAAAAAATATGAGTCAATTTTCTATGTTTTACTTTTGGATTCATAATTCTTAATTTCTAGAAAGACCTATTTTTAAGAAGAAAGGCCAATTCTTAAATAAGATAATGTAGTTGGTGGCAAAATCTCTCCTTACTCACTTCTCTACTAAAATGAGTAGGACTCATGGACATAGACAACAGTATGGTGATTGCTGTGAGGAGGGAGCATAAGGGGACTACATGGTAATGGAAAAAACACAATAAAGATTGAAGGAATTCATGAACATTTAGATTACATTACAGAAAAGCAGTTATCACTAGTTATACAACAAGAAGTGAGAAAGTTAGAGCTGCTTTCATCCAAAATTTCTGGATAATGAAGATAAAAGACAATTTTAAGCAAACTATAAATATTTTAAAGACTGAAAATATGGGCAATAATGGGGGAAGTTTGGGAATATAATCCTTTGCGGGGTATTAACCAAGAGCCTTTAGAGACTAACACAGGTGAGTTGGAGATAAGAAGAGAATAAAAAGGAGTCTCAAATCTTCCTTAAAGAATAATTTTATATAACATATGAGTATACAAAATTTCAAATAACATATATATTCTCTGCCCCACAGGAGGTGGAGCTTAATCCTGCTTTTTCCCTCAGCCCATTCTCCAGGATCACTTGGACTTTGTGATTTATTTCCACACAACAGAGTACAGAAAGGGGAAAATAGTAACTTTACATTGAACAAACCTGGCAAACACTACTTTAACCAAGTGGTGAAAGTTAACATTTCCAGTTAGTTAAAGTGGATGTTGTGTACCGTGTACCTCCTGATGTGATGTGATGAGAAGGGCAGTTCATGTCTGTGGTATTCTCTCCAAAACCCATAACTTTTGAATTCAAATAAAAACATCAGACAAGCTAAGATTAGCACACATTCTATAGCATATGTAACCAGTACTCCTCAGAACTTTAAGGCCATAGAAAATGTGAAAAAGACTAAACTGTCAGACTAGAGGATACTGGGAAGACATGTCAACTGCATGTAAAATGGTACCCTGGATAGATTCTGGAC
Source organism: Sturnira hondurensis (assembly GCF_014824575.4). Taxonomy (NCBI): domain Eukaryota; kingdom Metazoa; phylum Chordata; class Mammalia; order Chiroptera; family Phyllostomidae; genus Sturnira; species Sturnira hondurensis. The sequence goes on along the minus strand of NW_028081623.1, from coordinate 5,060,869 downwards.
TGGGAAAAGGACGCTGCTGTAAAAATTAATGAAAGTCACAGTCCACATTTTATTAAAAAGAAAAATAGGCATAAGATGAAGAGTACTAATTATCTCCATCTTTTATCTCAATAGACAGCAACTTGATTGATACTGTCTAAGTGCATCATTTTTGCTGCTTGAGAAGAGTTAAAGAAGATTCTGGTTTATAGAGGGCTTGTTCAGATCAGTATGGCCTGAGGATCATATGTGAGGCATGGTGACTAAAGTTGATAATACTGTGTGGTATACTTGAAATTTGCTAAGAAAGTAGAACTTAAATGTTCCCACCAAAAATAAATAGACATGTAATCATGTAAGGTGATGTATAGGGTTATTAACTAGGTGATGGGGAATCTTTTCACAGTATATACAGGGGGGAAAGCAATCTGAAAAATGATCATGCTGTAGAAATGTAAATGAGTAAAAGATATAGTTAAAGCACTCGTTGGAAATCCTTTGTAAAACATAAAGGGTAGGGAGAATAATAAGGAAGAAAAATATAAATAATAACCATGTGAATATGACAACTCTGAAGGCTTACTCACAACTAATTTAATTTGCTTAATGTAAATGATAACATTTAACAGTTTTGTCACTTTACCTTCAAACTACTCATCAAGGTACTTATTGTTGCTCACTAGCATTTAATTTGAACCAGTTGCATATAAAATTCTCTTTCAAAATATAACTAACAGCAATGTGCTTATAGAGAAGGCGTCTTTCAATTCAAAAAAACAATAACTAAGATTAAGGAAACAGTAAAATTTCAAGTAGACCAAAATAGATAAGAAGTACTCTGTTTTATAATCCCCTAACAGATCAACATAATCAGAAAAACACATATGACTAAGTCTGCAGGCACCCTAAGGGGTCAGGGGCAGAGTGTCTAGGATCTCAGAACCTAGGATCATCACTTGAGCTGGACAGACCCAGGAAAAGGGAAAAGACTGATGCCCTGGTTAAATTTCCCATCACAAAAGTTCACGATGAGGGGCCACCAGGATGGTCAAAGAGAAAGCTTCTTAGGGATGCTGTTGAGGCTCAGCTGCCTTATAGGGCATGGCTGGACCATGGGTGAGGAGCAGAAACTCTAGGTTCATGTGTAAGAAAAACTCTGGGCAAAGCAGAGAAGGGTGTTTTCAGAACAGCACCTGAGATAGAACCTTTGGAAACTTCCTCCTTAGAGTGCTGCCAGATACTGCAAGTCAGCTCCATGCACCTAGGTCCGGGAAGCACAAGCCAGTGACATTGAGCCTGTTTACTGCCACCTTCTGCGTGGTATTGTGGGTGAGGGAAGTTTGTTCACCCTGTTTTGTTCATTCTCCACAGAGGTCAGAAAGAGTCCACTGGGCCCAGGTTCCAATATATTTTAGCTTTGTCTTTCATGAAAAGAAGTTAGTAGAGAATGGCTGAGCCTCCACTCTTATGCTTTACAACTTACTATGTATAGGGGGATGCAGTGAACAAAGGGTGCTCAGTGTATTTCCACATTGGTTTCTAGATCTTCCTTGTGAGTGTGAGTAGATTGCAGGTGGCTCAGTCTAGACACCCATGTTGCACTTGGCACACTGCGTTTTAGGTGGCAGAATCCACACTACTGTTTCAGGGACGTCTTTCAGATCACTGATAACCTTTTATTTATTCACAAGAAAGCTTTTTTATCCAAGGGCTCTTCATGGGTGCCTTTTCTTTACAGCAGTATCATATTGCATAGAGGGCTATAAAAGCATAAATAATGCGATAGTACTTATTACAAAGTGAAACACATGATTCAGCTGAGAAGCATTTTTTGTGCATTTCATCCTGTGCATTACCTTTATTAGTCAAGGTATCACCATCTAAGTTTCGGCAGACCAGAGAACTGAGACTCAGATTTCCTTCTCCTTCAGTGTCATCTACTTCCAAACCCATGGACCCCCACATTAGAATCTGTCTCTAAAATAGCACCCAAACCCACTTCCTGCTTCTTAACCCCACTCTCATAGCCTGAGTTCCAACTCTTATTGTTTCTAACTGTAACCAGGAACTGTCCAGCCTCCCAATTTCTCCCTACTGGTTTTAGTCTCTCTAAGCTTCCTGGCATGACATACGTAGCCATTCTGGGTTGGTCTTCAACTGCCCTTTCATCCAATTGCCTTTCCAGTTGCCTCTCATCCTCTTCTTTCCACACATTCTATATTCTAGTCATTCAGAACTGCTCTTGTGTTCACTTCAGCAAGACATATACTAGAACTTCTCTTCATACAGCATCTTCTTCCTGCAGATCACCCTGGAGTGCACTCCCTTTTTCACTGAGCAAACTCTGCTCATGTTACAAGCCCGACTCAAATGCCACCATCTGACTTTCCCAGATGTGCTAAGCTGCTCTCACACATGACACTCACATGACTTTTTTTCCAGTCCTTACCTTTCTGAGCCTCTGTTCTACATCTATAAAACAGGAGAGAAAAAAGTAACAACTGTCCCAGAGAGTAGTTGTGAAAATAAAATGAAACAATGCATGGGTTTGCTGCCAAAACAAAATATCACAAACTGGGTGGCTTAAAACAATAGAAATTTATTGTCTCACAATTCTGGAGGCTAGAAGTCCAAAATCAAGGTGTTGGCAGGGCCTTGCTCACTCAGAAAATGTAAAGAAGCCTTCCTTGGCTCCTCTTAGCTTTTGGTGGTTTGTTTGCATTCTTTGGCATTCCTGGCTTATAGATGCATCACACCAATCCTGTCTCCACAAGATTCATGTCTGTGACCATATTTCTCCTTTTATTGGGACACCAATTATAATGGATTAAGGCCCTCTAATGACTTCATTTTAATTTGATTGCCTCTGTGAAGACATTATTTTCAAATAAGGTCATATTCAGAGGTTAGTACTTTGAAAATATCTTTTGGAGACAACTTAATTCAACCTGTGAGAAATAAAAAATGCTATGTTTGGGTCTGTGCTAAGCCCAGGCTCTCTCACAGTATATTCAAATGGCTTGCTCAGTCTATTCTCAGGGGCAACCCCAGGGCCCAAAACAGTCAACTAAACATGTATGTTCAACAAAGGGAAAGACAAGTGGTGCTGCTTCCCCCACCCCAAGAGTTCACAGCTGACCTTTGAGAACCCCAGAGGCTGAAACTATGCCACTGAGAAATAACACAAGCCCAAAAATAAAGATTCAAATGGACCATGTCTCTGGAACTTACTCTCCTTTCAATTGCTGCTGAAAATTGCTGGAGAGGCAATTACAGCTGCATGTTGGTAATGGAAATAATTATGACTACTCTCTCTGAAATTATGTATTTGATATATTTTTCATAGGTAATTTAAGGGGCCAGGGAAGTGGGTGGGATAGGTGGGTTCTTTTGCTGAAAGCTCACACTAGATAATTGAACAGCATAATGGAGGAAGAAAACTACATAAGTGAGCCTAAGATAATGCAACCAAGAGAAAATAAGTTAACGTGCTGATTGCTTTGGGATTTCACCAGAAGCTCAAACTGAAACACTGGGAAAGACCTATGAGTAAAGGTATCTTCTACTTACAAAGTGATCATAAAACACCATTTTAGGTCCCTAAAACAAAGTGATCCTCGCAAGCTGAGAGACACTAGTGAATTTCCAAACATCCAAGACCTTGCTAGAATCCAGAGCATCCTGGTGCAAACTCACTTAGGGTGGCATAAAAGGACACTATGCAAGATAAATACATCTTCTGAGAGCTTTAGCATTTACTAAAGGAATGTACCTGGAAAATAAACAGAGAATGAAAGACATATAAAAGCAGACTCACTTACAAATCATGGGTTTTTTATTTTTAGTTTTTAAAAATTATAATAACATGTACATAACATAAAATGTACAATTTTAACCATTTGAGTATATAATTTAGTTGAATTAAAGTACATTTATACTGGTTATCAACCATCATCCCTATCCATCTCCAGAACTTTTCCATCTTTCTGAAACTGCAATTCTGTGTCCATTAAACAATAATTTCCTATTCTTCCTTCTCTCCAGCCCTGGCAACCCCCATTCTACCTTCTGTTTCTATGAATTTGACTACTCTAAGTACCTTATATAAATACAGTGGTTGTCCTTTTGTGTCTGGCTTATTTCACTCCGCATAATCTCTCCAAATTTCATCCATACTGTAGCATGTAAAGAATTTCCTTCTTTTTTAAGGCTCAATATTATTTTATTACATGTATATATATGATATTTTCTTTATCCATTTGTCCATTAAGGGACACTTGGGATTTTTTCATCTTTCAACTATCATGCAAGTCATGACTTTTTAAGCTTACTGCAGCTCATTCCCAAGACCCAGATTTTGCCCACTGAACATGGCAAAGAAACACTGTTCTGAGTAACTCACCCAAAAGACACAACTGATTTTCCTTTCTGACTTTTGAGGAAACTTAGCACCTACAATCTCTCAAAATGTGAGGCATAAGTTATTATTGCAATTATTGTAGAGGAGGATAAAAAACTTAGACTTTTTAAGTGACTCACCAAACACACTTAACAGTAAGTGACAGAACCAGAAGGAAAGTCCCATCTATCTGCCTCTGAGTCTGAGACTTTCTCCTACAACATCTAAGTCCTATCCATATTATCAAGATGCTGTAGTCTTAGAGACTTGGTAATGAGATAAAATTTCCCCAAATGAATATGATTAAGACATATTAAGTATGTCTTAATATGAATGTTGGAGATCTATTGGATTCCACTGAACACATCCCAGGAAGGACTGGTGCAACTCTGTAGACATTAATGCATGTTTGTAGTCCAAAGTCTTCATAGTGGGGAACAAATTTACAAGGCACAGATACAATAAACCCTTGTGAGCTCTGGGCTTTCTGCAGGTTTTGTAGCTGTGGCAGTAGCCATTGATAAGATAAAGGGATCTGGTGGAATTACAAAAGGCTGCCACACTTACTGGTAATTTTTCCAATGAATGTGCTGTAGGAAATTTCTCCTGACAGGTTATTATGACTACTTTAAGGTTCATATGACCAGCTGTCTGGAAAAGAGTTCAAATTATAAATTGTTCATAAGTGTACTGACACACATGATGACAGCACAATGTAGCACTAAACATTTAATTTGATCTTTGTTCTTTAAAATAGTGGTACTGTCTTCTGAATGGGAGTAAGACACTACATCCTTTAGAGAAATACACATCTCTTTTTCTTTGTGCTAGCTTTAAAATACTTCTTGTTTGAGAAGTGCTCAACGTTAAAATCATAACAGGTTTGTGGTTCTTCATGACACTCAAGGAATAAGAAATGGTATTTCCCCCCTAAGTTCAGTTCAGTCAAGGTTGGTAAAAATGTGACATTCATTATTAGGAGGTTCAGTCAGAGGAGGGCTGTCTCCTCCTCTGGACAACACCTGGATGTCCTGAGTTCTCAGTCAGGGTTGTTCTCGGCAGTCATTGCTTCTCAGCTAGACCTGTGGGGTCAACACAAAGTGAAAGCAGAGTCTCTGTGCCAAGTTTATCATGGGCATCTCCACCTATCCCTGGAGCCCACAGCACCCACAGGGGATAACCTTCCATCTTACAGACCAGGCACTTAGCTGTGGTAGTGGTTTGCCTTGGTTATACAGAGTGTAGCAAAGCCTAGATTTCACTCCCAAGTCTTCAGGTCCCAAATGAACAACTCTTTCTACTTTGTCTCAGTTGTATTTGGTGGATCTTCCCCCTTGCAAGACTCATCTTCAACTTCCTGTAATGTACCCTGTCATTCCAGATATCACATTTTCCATGGAAACTCTGATGCTGTGGTTGGCTTTGTGTATAATGCATACACCAACAAAGGGACAGTATATGTTTCAAGACTTCTTTAGAAACCTAGAATGTATGACCACTATATATACCATACTGGGTATATTAGTCATCCATAGTTTTTTTTGACAACTAACTGCCTAGCAAAAGGTATTTTAAATATCAGGTTTGTTTCCATAGGTGGTAACAAAGGTTCAGGAATTTCTACTGTAAATATAGACAATATTACCATCTTATTTCAGAAAATGTAGGACCCAGTTGCTATAAAGAACTTCTAAGACTTGAATATTAAATGCATGGATCTTAACATCTTGCAAAACTAAATTTATTGAAGAACTAAAACCATTTTATAATCATATGAGTTAGATTTTGAAAATATATATATCGCAGTGAACCAGAGAGGAAAGGAATCTGAAATTATACAAATGCTCTAAATAGGCTTGAACATTCCTCCACAGAAGCTATTTAGATTATTCAGAATACCACAGCTGTTAGCTACTGGTGATTTTGGCAGCTTAATGATGACAACATACCCTCTTGTGCATCACATCTGTGCAGAGATTTTTTGGTGAAACATCAAATCATCCAGGTGATTCAGCCCTCCTTCAGCCCAGATTCGGCACCCTGCAACTTCTGGCTTTTCCCAAAACTAAAATCACCTTTGAAAAGGAAGAGATTTTAGACATCAATGAGATTCAGGAAAATATGACAGGGCAGCTGACGTCAATTGGGAGAACTGTGTGAGGTCCCAAGGTGCCTACTTTGAAGAGGACTGAGACATCATTGTCCTACATACAGTGTTTCTTCCATATTATATCTTCTTCAGTACCTGTCTCTATTTTTTATATTACATGGCTGGATACCTTCTGGACAGACCTCATATATATACAATGGTATATCACCCAGCCCTAAAAAAGAAGAAAATCTTACCATTTGCAATAGCGTGGATGGACCTAGAAGCTCTTATGCTCAGTGAAATAAGTCAGTCAGAAAAAGAAAAATTCCATATGTTTCACTTACATGTAGAATCTAAAGAACAAAATAAATGAACAAAATTGAAACAGACTCATAGATACAGAGAGAGAACTAGTGGTTTCCAGAGAAGGAGAGATTTGGGGGACTGGGAGAAAGAGGTAAAGGGACTAAGAAGCACAAATGAGTAGCTATGAGTAAACACATGGAAGTAATGCATAGGAAATATAGACAATAATAGTGTGATGACTATGTGTGGTGCCAGTTGAGATATTATAAATATCAAGGGGAACATTATGTAAATTTACAATTGCCTAAGCTGTACACCTAAAACCAACGCAGAATAATATAAAAAGAAAGCATGGTTTGTATGGGTACATATCTATTTTATTCACCTATGAGATGGGTCTCTGTGCCACATCACATAAACTCAAAGATCTGTGACCCAGGCCGAGGGTTTTTTCTTTCTTTCTTCACTTTTGTTCAAGTTCAGTCGTCTCCATTTTGCCCTGACTCCAGCCATCCCCACCTCCCACCCTCGATCCTATCCCCCTTTGGCTTTGGATTACAAACATGTTTCTATAACAAGATGGCTGGGGCACACATGGTTTATAACTGGAAAACATTCTGAGTCAGCAGTAAATCCAAAATAATTGTATTATTTTCAGTGTGCTTATAACATCATTTCTTAATGTGTTTGTTTTAGTACCATAGCATATTTTTATTCTAACTGTCAAATTATAGGACAAAATCAACAAGACCACCCACAACAAAGATGGTATTATAACACCAACCTCATGTTCTATATATGGCATGTCTTTTCAGGTATGCTCAACTTGCTCTCAAAGAAAGTCCCCTGGCCTCCCCTTGAACATTCCTGATGATAGGAATTTATTACTTTGGACAGATCAGATTGTTAGAAAGTCCTCCTCTGTATTACTCTGAAATTATCTTCCGTGAAACTTTCACTCATTGGCCATAACTCATCTGTTGACATCAGCATTTCCCAAAGTGTGTCTTCAGGATGCTATTTAGTTCCATGGAATGTTAAGAAACATTATTTTTATAAAGAGAAAGAGTGTCTTGTGTTCAAATGAGAATGTGAATCGTAACTTAAAAAAATGTCAGAAGGGTCTGCTTGCTTACAGACTTCGAGAGCCCTTAATAAAGAAGGCTCTCGGAGAATCTCTGTGAGGAATTCACACAGGCATTCTCCTGACCACAGCATTACATTTTTTATAGAGCAGCTCTCAAACTTAATAACCCAATGAGCAATGTTTCCAAATAGTCATGCAAAAAACATAAATAAATCTACTTTTCCTTCTACAAACAGCTCTCCAAGTATCTCAAGAAAATTCCAAGGAAGATAAATTATAAATCCTGGTTAAGTACCTTCATTTCCTAAAGGATTATACCTGTGATGAGGTTTTACACTTCTTCAACATCCAGGACTCTCTTCTCTAGATTCTTCTCCCAATACACTGTAACTTTTCTAAAGCACAACAAGTTGAAGTAAATTTGTATTTGCTGCTGGCTGTGTTATGCATCCTCTTTAGACCTCAGTTTCCTCACATAAAAATGGGGAAAGTTACCTAAAACACCAGTCCCAAGAACCTATGCACACCAATGTTCATAGCAGCACAATTTACAATAGAAGCAACCTAGGTGTCCGTCAGTAAATGAATGGATCAAAAAACTATGGTACATATACACAATGGAATTCTATGCAGCAGAAAGAAAGAAGGAGCTCCTACCTTATGCAACAGCATGGATGGAACTGGAAAGCATTATGCTGAGTGAAATAAGCCAGGTTTTGAAGGACAAATACCATATGATCTCACCTTTAACAGGAAGTTAAACAACAAAATAAAGAGGCAAGCAAAATATAACCAAACACACTGAAATAGAGAACAGGGGGACAGTGACCAGAGGGGAGAGGGGAGGGAATTTCAGGGGAAATAGGGAAGGGATTTAGAGGAACAAATATAAAGGATACATGGACAACAACTAAGAAGGGTGGAAATGGGAGGGAGGGGGGAGCACAGGGGGTGGGATAGGATGGGAGTAATAGACAGAAAACTGTACTTGAAAAACAAATAAAATTTAAAAACATAAAATAAAAAATAAAAATAAAATATTTAAAAAATGGGGAAAGTTATAATCTACTGACATCACTGAGTCACTTTGAAGCTTAAATATATTAATGTATGTAAAGTACTATGTAAGTGTCTGCTATGTGCTATTTTTTTTAATCTTATCTTCTATTTAGGGCCTATTCCCTCTTAAATATGTTTTGGTCATGTCCTTCCCATTCAGATTCCAGAAGACACACAGAGAGAAAGCATTGGGTCAATCATATAATGATCTAAATCTTACCTGCCTAAGGTCCCTCTTTGGTTCTCAAAAACCTGGCTACTCCAACATTCCCTGGAAACTGTTTAAAACCAGACAAGTTCAGACCCCAGCCCAGATCTACTGAGTCAGACCTTGCATTTTCTCAAGATCTCCAGGTGATTTATGGGTACATGAATTGAGAAGTGCTGGCCTACAGGGTGCATACAGCACTGAACGTCTCCCTTTCTCGGTGCACCCAGCCCAGGGCTCTGCACCGAGCAGGAGCTTATTGTGGATTTCTAGCATCAGTATTTATTAACTGAATTTGTATGAAACCCGTTAGTAGGAGGATTGCTGATTGGGAAATTCTGACTTCAAAGGCATGCAGAGGGTAGATGGAAGGGGGCTTGCCTCATACCAATTACTACAATTTGCTTAAATAAAATCAAAGAGCAGATAGGATTTAAAACATTAATAAATAAAGATGCAGCTTTTGAATTATCTTTTTAAAAATTATTTTAATTAATCTCTTTTGATTACAATCAAATCTTTACATCATGAGAGCTAATGTTAACAATTCAGTGGATTATCTATCCTTAGAGGCAATAAGATGTATTGTCAAGACCATGATCTTTGCATTGAGATAGACCTGAATTCATAGTTTAGCTCCACCTCTTACCAGATGTGTAGCACTGGGTAAATCACCTCACCTCCCTGAGCTTCTATGTCCCCATCTGTAACAGATAATGCTTATCTCATAGACCAAAGAAGAATAAACGAATACAATGTATATAGAACTTCTGGCATAATGACTCACACATAAAGGTATTCAACAAATATCAGTTTCTTACTGCTTCACAACATACCAACTTTCTCATCATGAAAACCATAATGAAGGGGGAAATCAAAAGATTTTTTAGATGTACAGCCACCCAGTTCTTTAGCTTTCAGGCCATCACTGAAGCATGGATTGTGAACTATCTGTCCTACAGTGCCTGCAATCATTACAATGAGCAAAGGGAAAATTTCCAGTCCCTTCTCCAATTACCCACAGTAGAGACTACATGACGAAAAAGCAGTCAAATTAGCATTCCATGTGGATGTGGATAACACCACATGGAATGCTTCATAGAATTATAGTGTCTGGCACATAAAAGATGCCCAATCAATGTTTTAAAACGTATCTATCAATTGGAGGACAAAGTTCATGGTTATACAGCCTTAGAGGACATCTAGTTCAAGCCCCAATCCTATTCACCTATTCTTCCATTCAGATGGTCACACAGTCTCTGCCTAAGGTCTCCAGCAATAGGTGCTTAGTGTTTCTCAAGATAGCATATTCCATTTTGATAATCAAATTATTAAGCCTTTATCTTCATTTTGAGCTCAAAACCTACCTTCCTCCAGCTTCCAAACATTGTTTTTGATCTTGTCCTAAACTAGAACTGCACTACCTAAATATAAGCAATTTTTTAGAACATCTTACAATAGGTTGACAGCGCTCAGGCCTCCATTTTCTGTTCATCATTCCCCCCCATAATCTCTTTCACTTTGGTACCTCCCTACAGCTACCTTGGTAGACACTGCTGTTGGTTCTGCCTGGCCACAGGTTCTTCCTTTAAACCCAGCATCACCCTGCACAAGCCACACTTACAAAGGCCATTCAGCCCCACACTGGAAACTAGACAGCAAAGATCAGAAGAGCTGGTATATCCTTGGCTCAGATTCCATTCCAGCTACTAAACCACCTACCACCACATGACCATTTCATAGCTATGTCAAATTCTTCAATTATAATCAACTAAAATCTTTTGTTTGTTTCCTATGTATTGCTATTAAGCCAAGTTTTCCTGGTCTTATATTTGTAGAGCTTTTTTTTTCTCCTTTTTTAAACCTAAAAGTAGGACTTTTTAAAATTGAAACCCATGTTAAAGTCTGTTAAGGTCTTTTAGTATTTTTATTTAGTTGTGAAAAGTATTAGCTATCATTTTTCACTAATATGTCTACTAGTGATCTTGTCCCTGACTTATGCAATTTTAGTACAGCTGTTGGTTACTCAATAGCATTAAAACGGTCTTTTTAAAAATGTTTATAATCATTCTGAACAGTTTTCTTCAATAATCTGAATTTATTCAGATTTGAAACAGTTAACCCTGCTTTTAATAGTCCATTAGAACAAATACCGTAGTCTCACAAGATAAAATCTAGGTCACTTACAGTTAGAGATGCTACATTTTCATTATTATTTGTAGTTTGGGGCAATCCTTCGGGGTTTTATTATGACATCTCTGGACTCTGTTGCTCATTTTTGCTGTCAGCAGTGTGAACAGTGTTACCATTAAGCCATCTTAGTTTAACAGCATGGCCTTGGGCCTTCATAGTAACCACCAAGAAGCCCCAGTGACACTTAAAAAGAATAAGCATGAGTCATAACAATAAAATGTAAAGCCACTCCTTTTCATTACAAATTAAACAACATTCAAAGTTAGAAAACAAATATGACCTAAGGAAAAGTATATTTTGTAACATAACATTTTAATAAATTTATTTTTAATTCTTTTTATATACATAGATTTCAATATTTGTTTTTTTAAATCCATTCCATATTTTGGGTTGTCAGTGTCCACTTTCATGATAGTCGGTCTCCTCACTGGAGAACTGCCTGACTTGCTCTTCACAACTCCCACCCCCAGGGCTTCCCACCCACACCCATCCTCTTTCAGAATCCAAATATCACTCCCAGGATTCTTGTTGCTGCAGCCAGTCAGCTTTCCCTGGTCAATGTTTACCTTGAGCATCTCCCTGGAGCAGGGTTTAAAACTTAAGGTTGCCTGGGCAAGTCTCTTCACCGAGTCACTCTCCTACAGAATTTCTCCTTTAAGATATTTGCCCTTATCTTCTAGATTTTAAACATGGCTGTTCCTCTTTCTTTTCTTTTCCTTTTTCCTTTGTTTTTATTGTTGACTTTATTACAGATGTACACAGACCGGTACATCTAGTGTGGAAAACAATATGGAGTTTTCTCAAAAAATTAGAAGTGGAACTGCCTTGTAGCCCAGTGATGCCACTTCTGGAAATATAGCTTTATTTCTTTTATTTAGCTTCTTCAAGCTGCACCTCATGAAGGACTTTGCAAGTGCCATTTTTCAAGGACCAAATATATTGTGCTACAAAATCAATAGGCGACATTTTCAAAATTAATCACCATTTCTTTGTAGATTAAAATTAGCCTAGAATTTCAGTGAAGGTTTTTGTTTATTTTTATCATATTTTTCTCCCTAAGAAGGAGATCAAGTGTTGATCTTACGCAGATCCAGCCTCCTGAGATACCCAACAGGGCTTTCTGTGGTGACTGTCATCCTTTAGGGACTGCAAATGTGAGATCATGAAAGATAAACAAAGCAAACTTTACTGGCCTATATAAGACTTGAGTTACACTATACAGTTGTCAACCAATAAGAATGACCTGGGCTAATGAAAATTACAAATATTTGCAGAAAAGATTAGACAATTGGCTCAAATAAGTTCCTACTATAAATGAAAGTTCCAACCTAGATTTATAAATCCACTTTGGACCAGGTATCTGTATTAACAATATTTAGAGGCAAAGAGGAGAGAGATCAGAATAACATAGAAATATACAAAATAAAGAACTCATCATCATTGCTAAAGTTTTCCACTTTAAGCTGTTATCTAGCTGTTTATGTAAATTTGTGTATATAAATGAGTTACCTCTATTATCTAATAACATAGCATTTGGCAGATCTATGCTTAAAAATTCATAAACTAATTCCCACCCAACTAATTGTCATTCTCTTTCATTTTAGAAAAATTAAATATGAGCTAATTAAATGAGTCTTTTGGAGGTGAAGTTATTTGATAGTGTCAACCTACATTTGACCTGCTATGGATGGCATGTTAAACTCCTAGCAAAATCAATTCATTGTTTTAGGTTTCACATTGTGTTGTCATGACCAGCTATAATTATAGGGAGAGAATTTCTTTTCCTTATATATGGCACATAATTTTAGATGGCTTCCAGATATTACATCTCATTTTGTTTGCCTCTTTATGAGATGCAAAAATATTTCAGTCATCCAGTTACATCTCAAGGTTTATACTTGCTATGATTTAATTACATTTTTGTTCACTCAAACATTTATACCTTGTGTGTGTTTTCAAATCATTCTCACTCTAGTGGCAATTTTCCAATGTGGCTGTGGGAGAAAATGGCCTTTGAAATAGTTCCTTCTCTGTAGTGCTTAAGAAAGGGAGGCAGCACGTGAAGAACCTCAGAAGATGAGGGCCAGGCTTGAAGCACGATTTCATTAATACTGGATGGCAGAAAAGGAGCCAAGTCCCAGATAATGAGGAAGGAGTTGCAATTTTTTTAAGCTATCTGGTGACAGGGAAAACAAAAATGACATTCAGCTGACGAATGAGAGGAGTTTGACCTAGCCTTTTGACCCTTGACAATCAATCTTACCTGCTACTTCATAAAGAATTATAGCTCTGCCACTCATATTTGACTCTGAATTTTTACTATTCCCTTTTCCTTTTTTTTGAATGCATGGCCCAAGAAGATAAATGTTTATGTTGTATATAGCAGAGAGGAGGAAATATGGGATACTCAGAGAGGGGGGAAAAACAGAGAGGAGAGAACAACATCACCAACAGCCATAAAATGGTTTATACATTCAATTCTGAATTGTCAGGGATATTTTTTATGTGACTGACCAAAATAGCAAATGGAAATAACTGATGACCCCATACACCTGGTCTAGATGTAAAACCAGAAGAGGCGGTTTGAGATCTAAGCCCACCTTGCAGCCCAGCCCACCCCGGCTCCCCACCTCCCCTTTACACCAAAGGCATCAAATGAGTTTTGATAGATGCATTCCCTGTCCACAGGCTCTGATTAAGGTGTGTGCTGTCAAGGGTTTCAGTGCCATCATTACAGGAATGAAAGGGGATTGGGTCCAGGCCACCAAGCTGTTTTCATTATGTGTTAAAGGCGCCAATGCAAGCACTGAGCAGTTTGTGCTCCGTCCTCCCTGTGTCCACCAAACAGGCGTAAAACAGCAGGAATGAAGAGGCTGTCCCTGGGAAGGAGAGCAGACAATCTCAGGAATGAGAGATAAGGTCCTCTTTGGCATTCTGGGTGCTTTGTTTTTATATATAATTTGATGTAGTTTGTCTCAAGACACTCAAACTCAGACTCATCAGTGAACGCAACTTTTATGGAGTTCGCCAGGTACAAAAGCTGGCATGGGGACTTCTTCTTGCCTCTATAGAGTAGAGATTCTTCTTCATGATTATACTGGAGACTTCAGCACAAACTCAGTCTCACAGAAGTGGAATGAAATCTTTGACCATGTAATCCATTCAGGATCACTGGAGACTCAAAGCTGTTTCCCACATCTAACCTGAATAAGAGAACCACGTTGGGTGGTGAGGAGATGGATGGCACTCGGGTAGCTCTCAAACACAAAAAAGAAACATCAAAGTAGGCTGTGCACAAATTGCCCCCTTCGGTTGTACATATCTGAACCTGAATCATGCACCTTGGCTTCTTCTGTCTCACTGAGAGAAAGCATCCAGGCAAATAAAAGAAAAACACTGATTATTGTATGAAAATCTACCAATATCACTGACATCTTCTTCAATAAACAGAGATTAATTACACTTTGTTTTTAACCGCTTCCTTCCTAGACCTAGTCTAGTGCCTCCCTCCCTGGCCAGCCTTAACTGTGCCAAGCACATTTTCTCATAGGCTCCAGCTGGCTAGCTGGTCTCCAGTCACTTCCCTCCCTCTCTTTGGTATGGAGTTTGTTACTTCCAGAATCACAAGGCTGACAAGCTGTTTATGAGACATTTCTCTGCTCTGTGTTTGGAAAGAATCTCCACTCAAAATAGGGTGAGCTCGTTAATGGAGAAAGTGAGGTCAGTGCTGCTGACAGTCCTAACAAGATGACAGAATTTATGAAGCGCTCTGGTAGAAAGATGGAGTTATCTACAGTCTATTCATATAATAAGGCCACTGGGGGCCCGTCGTTACGGCCCTTGAATTTGTTTTCCTTTCTTCATTCTTTTGTTGACTGGCTCTTCTTGGTTTCCCCTTCTGATCCACATGGAACCATGATTACTCTGGATGCCACCATAGCTGAGGTAAAAGGCACAGTTCCTCATAAGGTTCAGTGCAAACCATGGTGTCAGGGGAGAACTGTATGGGCCAAATCCTTGGGTCAAGTTCTGTGTAAAATGTAAACATGGGATCAAATTGGTGGCATTTTAAGGCCAAGTTCAAATTTTCAGCTTTAGAAACTGGTTGCAGTTTCTTTTTAAAGTCCACTGTCCTTTTATTTCCAATGAATGGTAACATCTTTTTTCATAACTCTTTCAAGATGGGGTGAATTCTATTGTCCCTGTATAAAATTATTATAGCCTGAATAATTAGGGAAGATTTGATGGGGATGTACAGCTTGGGCTAAATAAGCATAGAACAAAAGATGTGGAAACTGTAAAGTGAAGAAGGAAAAAAGTTAAGCTAACTCATTTCTGGTGTTAAAAGGAATAGAAAGCTTGCTAATAGGTTTTATTGGTTATAGAAACTAATGACAGGCTAAGTTGATTTCTCTTTTTTTTGAAAAAGAAAAAAACATTTATTTCAACAGCCAAGAAAAATATTGCAATTTATTAAGATTCAACAAAGCATTGTACTTTTGAAAGCAACTTTTGGTACGTGTTCAACAATCACAGTCTATGAAGAAAAACATTAAAAGCCACAAACTTGTTTCTTAATCCCAGAGTTAGAAATCTTCCATTCAAAATGAGAGGTGAAAAAAAAACTAAACTAAAAAACAAAAACAAAAACCCAACAGAAAAAACAAACAGATTCTTTATTTCCATCCCCAATTTTCAAACGTCACTTTTTCTACAACTCAATGCTATCGACAGCGGCCTGGGGAGCTGTGTGTCACGTGCACACATGCACACAGGTATATTTGATATACATCGGCAGGTGTGGGTACATCAAATATAGAGAATGCATGCAATGGCAATGAGCCATGGCTACTCCAAGGAAGGGCTGTTGAGCTAAACACACTATGAACTTGAGGACGGGTCTAAGACCCAGGTGTGCATAGTTCATGATCCTCTAGAAAACAGGCTTCTGAGGACCCGCAGTTCTGTGGGGCCTCCTTCTTCTTCTTTTTATTTTTTGTTTTTTATTTTTTGTTGTTGTTTTGATAAAACCAATAAAAAGTGAATTTTTTCACTTTTTCACTTTTCAACAATCAAAACATTGATTTTTTAAAACATAAAGCAATTTTTAATATATAAAGCACTCTTCAAACATCCATTTCTTTTGAGTCCATTATTTGGTAAATATGCAACTGCTACACATTAGAGATTGGGTACTTTTCTTCTTTGTATTTTTTTCCTCTTTTTTCTCTTTTTATTTATTTTTTGTTTGTTTTTTAATAGCCTCTTCAGTGCTAGTTGATTTCTAACAGGGATAAAATAATCCCTATTTTTAAATGTTGAGAATTAGATCTAAGAAGATCATCTTGCTGTGGAAGATTCAATCACCTATGCAGAAACCCACCACGACGGTGGAGGCAGCTGTCTCTGTTTTTACTCTAATCAAATACTATTTGTCCATTAAAAGTATTGAAAGTAGGCTTTCCCAGCCAAATTACTAACAGGAGGCATACTGTATAAGTTCTGTGAACAGTACTTCACAGTTCATTACAGAAAGGAAAAAATAAAATGATTTATATCATATAAGAAAAACAAAAACACACTACATTTTTCCCTGCCTATCTGAACCCAAGCTGTTAAGTAGCAAGTGGCCCAAGTCTGTATGAATCCAGAACAAAGCTTATGTCAATTTTGATTTAAAGAAAAAAAATTTCATGTTACCTTTGAATTTTATGGACTAAAAATGTTGGTTGTTTGACTGGTTGCTGTACCACTGGGCTCCACCAAATGCATCCTGATTCATTCCAGACCTCAAGAAAGGGACAGACTAACCTTGGCAAAACCACGTCATCAGGAGACTGCAGGACCTGTAGTCTGCCTCCCATGGGTGACTGATATTTATCCAGCCTCATCTGCATGTGTCTATGGTGACCCTTGACCTCCCCCTCCCTCAGGGCTGACTTGTATTTGACCCCAGGAAAGACCTCTTGTGGGACACTTGCTGGATTGAGCCCATGACATGAAAACATTCCTGAGTCAGATCTGGGGCTTGCATCAGTGAATGCTCAGCAGTGGGATCAGGGCTGGGGTCAGGGAAACAGACCTCTTCAGTCTGGCAGGTGAATCAGGGCCTCCCACAGCATGGATTCTGGGAAAAGGATTGTTAAACATATTCTCATCTGTGAGTCATGTTACTAATTACTCCAAGGTAAACAGGCTCCATTTATGAGTTTGCATTCTTGTAGTCCTAAGCAAGATTATTTTAAGGGCTTTCATTTTTCCCCCAAAATGTTTTGTCTCAATTGTCTTTTGCACAGTTCCTGTATAGCTGACGGATTCCTGGATTATAAACCTGTATCACTCATGTGATTGAGTTCTATAAGCAATACAGGAAAATCAGTTTTACTGCTTCCTTGAGACTAACAGGAGAGTCATGCGGTGACAATAAGAAATTGGGTGTGGAGAAGAAAAGTGGCCACCCAAGCCTAGTATTGAGATAGAATAGTCATGTGTGTTGTCGTGTCTTCATAAGTATTAGGAAGGCCATATTACTTAATGATCTCTACAGTCTATATGCCAAATTACCTAAAATTTATCCCTTAGAAATTTCTTCCTATATCTTATTAAACACACTCTTTCAAAACACAAGCAAATTGGGATAATTAATAGTTTCATTCCATATCCACAACTATGTATCAGACACTACACTAGGATATAAAGAGGGACCCTGATCCCTTTCTCCACAGAGCAGCATATTACTATAATCAGCCCTTCATACCTTAGTGGAAATTAAGTAGGAGCTAGTTAGGCTGTTATCAGAACTTCACACCTTAATTTGAATTAATTTATCACATAAATATCTCCTTTCACAGCTTAATGAGAACAAAGTCATATCATAAATTTAAGGAAATTGAAATCTAGAGGTAATAAGCATACAATTTTCTATTTTGTTATTTCAGAGTGGAGCCCAGTTTTCCCACATAAATTTCTTCTGAAAACTTTCTGGATTTTTACCTTTTGTGGGACCACAAAAAATAGAAGAGTGATACTGATCAATTGCAATAATTCTCAAATTAATCATTTCCCCTCTATTTTCTCTACCTACCAAGAAATTTTAAGTCTTAAGTTTTGCCTCGCCTACTAAGCACCCTGCAGAGTAAGATAGTTATAAATTCACTTAATGTTCCCATCTTCTCTTCTGTCCCTTCCCCAGACTCAACCTATCCCCATTGCAGCCCAAGTGATCTTTTCAAAATTCAAATTTTAGCAGTTGTACCACTATAGCATCTAAAATAAAATCCCAAATCTCTAAACAGAGCCCCAAGGCCTCCTTCTCCAGTTCCACTGCCAGCTACGCCCACTCCTTCCTCCTCAGAGTCCAAAAATTAGGTTCCCTCGGCCTATAAGCTTCTACCTTTCCACCTCATCAATAGACTCATCTTCAGGGCAGCTGGTCCTTCTTCCTGCACCCCTTCCAGAGGAAGATGAGGTGTCCTTTTGTTTTCATTTGTGTGATCTCTGAATTTAGGGATTTTAGATTTTATTTGTTTATATGTTTTCCTCTCATGAGGAAGATGGGATGGGCGAGAGGAAGATGTTTTCCTCTCGTCCATTGTTCTGTAGCAACAGGCTCTGTGTCTGTTTTGTTTTTCTCTTTTTTTTATCATTGTTTCCCCAGTGCCTGGCTTATGTCTGGCAATCAATGGGTGGATGGATGGACAGACAGATAGATGAATGAATGTACAGATAGATTTAACTGCTGAATAAATGCTCAGTGAATTGATCTGATTGAAAGACACAGAAGTCATAGCAGGGGTGTCCAAACTTTTGGCATTTCTGGGCCACACTGGAAGGAGAAGAGTTGTCTTGGGCCACACATTACATACACAAACACTAATGAAAACTGATGAGTAAAAAAAAGGTTTTAAGTAAATTTACGATTTTGTGTTGGGCCGCATTCATAGCCATCCTGGGCCATATGCAGCCTGCTGGCTGTGGGTTGGACTCACCTACAAGTATCACAACAATCTGGATAACCTAGAGGGGTTTTGATTCTAAAATAATTTTGAAAGCCTAGGTCTATTTAAATCTGGGATAAAAGAGTTGAATTAAGGAGTAATTAAGAGTTAATGATTAGAATAAAATCTCCAATAAAATTCTGGTTTAATTTGTGTTCTTTAATGTTGTACTTAATTATTTTAATAGTTTTTACATGCACACATGCTCACACCCACACACACACATCCTTTCCTTAGACTAAATTAAGCATGTCTGTTAGAAGTCTGGAATTTTGCACCATAACCATCACCAGTTTCCGATGGGCATTTTACCTTCACTGTAAAACAAAAATTACTTGAAACTCACATTTAACAAGTGGTAACATGGGCCACATTATTATAATAAAAGAAAAAGTTGGTTAGGTATATAGTTTTGCCTCAGACCAATGCCTTATCTGACTATTCCTAGGACCAGAAAGTTATGGGGCCCAGAAATCCATTGCTTTAACATTTTCCAGTTAACATTTAACATTGCATTCATTTCCCAGACTTAATTCCAGTCTTAAACATGTTGCTACAAAATAGCTTTAAGGCTGGAGCTGTCCCTTTTGTGAAATGTTACTGGCAGTATGGTCTGGGATCCATCCAGCATAGTCAAATTAAACTACCCCTCACCTGCTTCAGAAGTCTGGTCTGTCAGATACTTGCAGTTTTATCATCACTTACTTCACATATTTCTCTTTATCTTTGTTTTAAATAAACAGACAATCTTATCTGTTGACCCTTTGGGCTAATACTGCTATGTTTTTCATCTGCTGCTGTTTGAGTCCACTTAGTGAGGGAGCCCAAATAATTAATAAACCCCATTCCCTAAATTGTGTCCACAGCACTGGTATTTCTGAAAGACACTTAAAATAAACAGAACAGAAACAGCTAGTGGCATGTCAGTTTCACAGCAGGTCATGGAAAAGACACTCCCTTCCCAGCAGAAAACTACTGCTAAATAGATAATGAGGGACTGGAATTGTTTCACATTTAGTATAAGCCTCATTCATAATTTAATATTGACATCTAAAAGCTAAGAATTAAATACACTGGACTGATGAAGCATTTGCTTAAAACCTAAACAATGCTCAGAGGTTCCCATCTTACCGGCATTTGCAAGGTTTGCATGTAGCCTTCACTCAACTCAAAAGAGCCTTTGCTGTTGTCAAGGTCCCTCAGGTAGGAAAGACTCAGGAGAATTCTCAGGCAGGAAAATAGTGGTGAGCCACAACTTGATTAACTTAGCACTAGATGTTCACCCTAGGCAGCTTCCTTTAGGCCATGCTTTTGGCTGCCAGACAGCCACTATCCTTTTCTTTCCCTGGCCAGCAGGAGGACTCCTTCTCACATCCTGCCTGCCCTCCCTGAGCACCTGCCCTGACTTCTGGCTGGAGAACCAAAGAGAATCAGGAAAGCCCCACAACCTGGTACATTTCCCCACAATAGTCAACTTCAGTCACTAATGAAAGCCTCAAACCAAGTGTGGAAAGTATATCCTTAGCAACAGAAAAAAAATTGTAAGAAAAAGATAAATAAATTTGATTTTATAAAAGTTTAAAACATGACTCATCTAAGCACTGTAATAAATAACCAGAAATAAAGTGGAATCCAGAATTCAGTTAACTAGGATGAGGATGTCCCAACAGTAGAGAGTATGCCAAGATTCTTGAAGTCCAGGGAGGGAATGGAAAGCTGGTAGAGAAGTGAGAGTTCCTTGCTTCAAAGTGCCCAGTGCCACAGGAGGAGTGGAAAGTGCTGGGGGTGGTGCTTATGACTTTCAGGCCCATTCCCCAAAGTAGGTCACAAATGCTGGAACTAGAGCTGAACAACCACATTCAGCCCTCACTTCTATGCTGGTCTGCTGAGGCTGCTAAAACAAAGGACCACAGAATAAGGGGCTTAAACAAGAAAAATTTGTTTTTTCACAGTTCTGAAAACTGTAAGTCTGAAGTCAATGTTGGTTTCTTCTGAGAGCTATGAAGGAAAGATTTGCTCTAGGCCTCTCTCCTTGGCTTGTAGATTCCCATCTTCCTGTGTCTTCAATTTGTATTTTCTCTCTGTGTCATTGTCAAACTATATTACAAGGCCACGATAATCAAAATAGTCTGGTACTGGCATAAGTACAGACATGTAGACTGATGGAACAGAATAGAGAGCCCAGAAATAAACCAAAGTCTCTATGGTCAATTAATATTTGACAAAAAGCACAGGAGCATAAAATGAAGTAAAAATAGTCTTTTCAACAAATGGTGTTGGGAGATCTGGAAAGACACATGCAAAAAGAAATGAAACTCAACCACCAACTTACACCATACAAAAAATAAATTTAAGGTGGATAAAAGACTTAAATATAAATTGCAACACTATAAAAGTCCTAGAAGAGAACATGCTCAGGAAAATCTCAGATAGTCCATGCAGCAATATTTTCACCAATATGTCCCCTAGAGCAAGAGACATAAAGGAAAGAATAAACAAATAGGACCTCATCAACTAAAAATATCTTCATGGCTAAAGAACATAGCAGTAGAATGAAAAGGGAACCAACCATATGGGCAAATATATTTGCAAATTATACCTCAGACAAGGTATTTATCTCCAAAATATGTAAAGAACTCACACTACTCCATTCCAGGAAGACAAACCACCCAATTTAAAAATGGGCAAAGGACCTAAACAGACACTTCACCAAGGAGGACATGCAGGGCCCAGAGACATATGAAAAGATGCTCAGCATCACTAGCCATCAGAGACATGCAATTTAAAACCACAATGAGATACCACTTAACACTAGTCAGAATGGCCGCTATAAACAAATCAACAAACAACAAGTGCTGGAGAGATTGTGAAGAAAAGGGAACCCTAGTACTATGTTGGTGGGAATGCAGACTGGTGCAGCCACAGTGGAAAACAGTATGTGGTTTCCTCAGAAAACTAAAAATGGAACTGCCTTTTGACTCATCAACAGCACTGATTTGATTATACCCTAAGAATTCTGAAACACCAATTCAAATGAACCTATGCACCCCAATGTTCATAGTAGCACAATTTACAATAACCAATTGCTGGAAGCAACCTAAGTGCCCACTGGTAAATGAGTGGATCAGAAAATTATGGTACATTTACACAATGGAATACTATGCAGCAGAAAGAAGAAGCTTCTACCCTTCATGAGAGCTTGGATGGAACTGGACAACATTATGCTAAGTGAAATAAGCCAGGCAGTGAAAGACAAATATCATATGATCTCACCTATAATTGGAACCTAATCAATACAATAACAAACAAGCAGAATATAACCAGATACATGGAAACAAAGAACAAACTGACAGTGACCAGAGGGAAGGGGAAAGGGAAATAATGGGGAAAAATAGGAAGGGCTGTCAAGGAACATGTATAAAGGATACACAAAGCCAAAGAGAGTAGGTTCGAGCATGGCAGGTGGGGAAGGGTGTGGTGGAGGGGCATGGTGGGGTGAAAATGGAGTCAGCTGTACTCGAACATCAATTAAATAAATCATTAAATCAATGGATAGATAGATAGATAGGATTCAAGTTGACATCTCTTGAACCAATATTTAGTGGGTCTCTTCTGACCAAGTGCTTGACCTCAACTCACTTTATCACAACCGGGTCCTCCTGAAACTCCTCTCACCAACCTCTCTGTTAGAAGCATGTATATTATAGGATCTCTCCAAAATTCTGATTCAAATCAATTAAGTAAAAAATAAAAAATAAAAACAAGAGTAAAGAAATAAAAACACCATCTTAATCTGAATTTTGATGGCAACAACCTATAAACAGTCTCCTGGCACCAGAAATGAAAACCCATCTGGGATTAGCCATTTCTAAAGTGTGTTTAGACAGAGGACCTCATCCAAAGATGAACAGAAAAATGATGCTCTCTGCAAGCTGAAAATAGACACAAATAGATCTTATCTCCTTAGAGATAAGAGATCTTATCTCTTTATCTAATAGATTGAAAAGATCTTATCTCTTAAGACCCCTGAGATAATAACTACTATGGATTCCAGAGGGCAGTACAAAATTCTAGAAATTAGAATCATACAGACCATTTAGATAAGTTTTTTAGTTAAGTAAATCATATTAAAAAGAGACAATAATTACACTTTCAGGCCAATTCTTTCCCAGACATATTCATATTCAATCTTTAAAAAACAAAAACAAAAATAAATCTTTTTATCAGCTATATATAATATATGAATCCATAAGTTATAATATACAAATTCATATTTGGCTTTAATAACAATATTATGGGCCAAAATAATAATAATTACCATTGTTGAATATTTAGTGATGAGATAAGATCTTCAGATACATTATTTCATTTCATCTTCAAAGTAACTTAATTGAGAAGATATTTGCCCATTTTACTCTTGAAGAAGCTCACACTTAGTGAAATATATAACTTTCCTGAAGGCATGTAATTAGTGACACTATTGTCTTCATTTTTGCACTTCTTACTCTATAATCAATGGCAAATGCCTACCTAGTTGTTTTCTAAAATGTGTTTAACTCAAAAGTGCCTTACTTGTAACTTTTTGTGAGTAACAAACATTAGAATAACACTAACTTTATACTGGGGTTATTAACATGCAACGAGTATGAATCAGGTTGGTCACAAGTGTTCATGCCATAAACAGCATGTTTATGTGTATGTTCAGAAAGTGTTTGTGGTTTTATTAGTAGTTACAGTCCTCAAGATGAAAGTTTTGAGAAAGGTTTCCTATTTAGAAGGCATCATATTTACATGTGGGGACTCCTACAGAGGATGTTTCCCAGCTGTGTAACTCCAATGAGAATATACAAGCACCACTTGAACAAGAAATATTGGCTTAAATTGGCAATATTATACTGCTTTAAAAATGTAGGGTAGAGACAATAGCTTTCTGACAAGATGGCAGCATAGATAAATGCAGTAGTTGCATCTTTCCACAACCATGTTAAAATTACGACTAAACTACAAAAAAGCCATCATTCGGAATCACCTAAAATCTTGCTGGACAGAAGTTCTACAAGTAAGGATACAAAGAAGCCACACTGAGACTGGTAAGAGGGGCAAAGAAGCAGAACAGGCTTTTCCCACACCTTTGTGTGGCAGATAAAAATTGGGAGGGATATCTTGGCTGCAGATGTCCCACTGAGGAATCTCAGCCCCACATCAGTCCCCACTGCCCAGGGCTCCATTGCCAGGAAAACAAGTCCCCATAACTTCTAACTGTGAAAACAAGCTGGGATTGTGTCTGAGTGAAACAAAGGGCTTCTGGAGTCCCTGGAAGTTCCTCTAAAAAGGCCTGCATGCAGACTTATTCAGACTTACTCCCCCTGAGCTCCAGTGCTGGGGCTGCAGCTCAAAAAGCATCTGGGACATATGGAGAAGAACTGAATTGTTTGGCATCAGGGCAAGACCTCGAGGGCCAGCCTTCTCCCAGACATAAGTGCTGGCAGAGATCATTGTTCCCTTTCTAAGCCCTCTCTCCACAGACCCCACAGGCAGGCACCATATCTGAGTCTCTATCAATCTGACTATCACTTTTCACCCTGGCCTTGTGTTCTTTGAGACCCCACCTCACCCAGCTTGTAGGCCCATCCAACCTGTTTCCAGTGGCTTTTTCATACTAATGGCCTATCTTGTCTTATGCTTCAGATTTTCCCAAAATCTCTCAAACGAGCAGCCTCTGGCCTCAGAGTGACCTGTATTCTCACTAAGTGGTACACACCCAGTGTTAGTGGCAGCCAGCCTTGGTTCACAGCTTTGCCTCTCCTGGGCACCTCTAAGCCCACCACAAGTAGCTACCATCTGCAAATCACCTTGTAGTTTATACCAGGTCACTTTTGGGAGGGGACAGGCAGCAGTTGACCTTGGCCTGCACCTTCGAAGAGGCCCCAGAACCAGCATATCTGGTGGAAAGCTTCATACCACATCACAGCACCACCCAACAACCTTGACAACCTGAACAAGCAATACATTTTGGAGCAGACTCAGCAGGCACCAGAGCCCTGCTAAAGTAGTCCTGCTCTGTGGGGTTGGTCCCTGCACAGATGATCCTCCATGATGGCCACAGCCAGTCCTAATAGCTAATTGGCCTGAGAATAAATCCCTTCTGTTGATGCGCCAAGAGTAATCAAAGCTCAGTTAAAACAGGAGAGTATACACAGCCCTTGGGTGATCAGGTAGGTTGTACCAGTGGAACCTACAGAGTACCTACTACATAAAGCCACTTTATTAAGACCAGAAGACATAGCAGCTTTCCCTAACACATAGAAACAAACAGGAGGCTGCCAAAATGAGAAGGCAAAGAAATGTGTCCCAAGTGAAAGAACAGAATAAAACTCTATAAAGAGAACTAAACCAAATGAAGCCAAGCAATCTACTAAATGCAGAGTTCAAAACACTGGTTGTAAGCTTGTTCAATGAACTTAGGGCAAGAGTAGATGAACTTAGTGAGAACTTCAACAAAGAGATGGGAAATGTAAAAATGGAACTAGAAAATATTTAAAAAGAACCAATCGCAAAGGAAGAATACATTACAAAGAATCAAAGACAGAGTAGATAAAGCAGAGGATTAAATCAGGTATTTGGGAGATAAGGAAGATGAAATCATCCATTCAGAACAAAAGAAAAGAGAATTCAGAAAAATGAGGATAGTATAAGAAGCCTCTGAGACAACTTCAAGTGTAACAACATTTACATCATGGGTATGTCAAGAAGAAAAGAGAGAGCAAGGAATTGAAAAGGTATTTGAAAATAATGATGGAAAACTTCCCTAACCTGGTGAAGGAAATAGACATACAAGTCCAGGAAGCACAGACAGTCCCAAACAAGATGGATCCAAAGAGGCTCTCACCAAGAGACATTATAACTAAAATGCCAAAAGTTAAAGACAAGGAGAAAATCTTAAAAGCAGCAACAGAAAAGCAGTTAATTACCTACAAGAGCATTCACATAAGACTGTCAGCTAATTTTCAGCAGAAACTTTGAGTTTCCTTCAGTCCCTTCAACAAAGTTGAAGGGATTGACACAAAATGTTCAAAGTTCTGACAAGCAAGCACCTACAAGATTATTTTACACAGCAAAGCTATCATTTAGAATTGAAGGATGGATAAAGAGCTTCCTAGACTAGAAAAAGCTAATGGAGTTCATCACCACCAAACCAGTACTGCATGAATTGTTAAAGGTTCTTTAAAAAATAGAAAAAAAGATTAAAATATGAATAAAATTGCATTACATATATATCTATAAACAATTTAATCTAAAATAAAAACAAAATAAACAAATGAGCAAAACAGAAACAGACGCAGATTCATAGAATATTTTGACAGTGGACAGATGGGAGTGGTTTGAGGGGATTGGTGAAAAAAGTGAAGGGTTAAAAAGTACAAATTGGTAGTTACAGAATAGTTACAGAATAGGGATGTGAAGTACAGCATAGAGAATATAGTCGGTAATATTGTAATAACTATGTATGGTGTCAGATGGGTATGAGATTTACTGGGTGATCACTTAGCAAGTTATATAATATCTAATCCTTGGATTGTACACCTGACACTAATATAATAATGTATGTCAACTGTAATTAAAAATTAAAAATTTATTTAAAGTCAAATAAAAATAAAAGTATTGTAGGATGCTGAACAGACCTTTGTTCTAAAAACATTCTGAAGTGTGATAACTTGAATTGTCATATATATGTGATTTCCACCAAATATATGTAAAATAAAATAGACATGAGTGAAATTTATAGCTAGAATGCTTCAATATATAGTTTTCTTTTTCGAAATAGAGTAGTAAATTCTTTAGCCATATGACACATATGACATGATTTAGCCAAATCATGTCATATATGGAATATGACACGATTTCCTTTCCTTTAAGAATAATCCTCATTACCATTTATTTCTCTTTTTTCTTTTTTTTTATTTGTAGTTACTTAACATGTAGGGCAAGACATTACATTTGCAAATTTATTCCATGAAATCCTCTATATAACAATATTGAAATTTTCTGGGCTCCTAACAAATAGAAATCATGTTCACAAATCAAGACAACCCAACCCATTAAATCAACCAGAACTGCCAGTCTGTCATTAGCCAATAAATTATTGTTGTTGAAAATAAACTCACACTTGCTTATAAAAGCAATTATTATTAATGAGTTTAAGACTCTGACCTTTAAACAGTAGTGGTGGCATAAGCCCACAAAGGAAATTATAGCAATCGTTTTTTGAGTATCTACTAGCATCCAGATGTTTTACCCAAAGCACTGTATTTGTTCTTCCTAACATACTTGCAGTTGGGTATCATGAAGCTAGCTCTGTGGATGAGGAAACTGAGGCTCAGAGAGGTTAAATAGCAAGGCCAGGGTCACTTAGTGAGTTTACAGACTTGTACTCAGGTATCCAAAATGCATGCTCCCCCCACTACGCCACCCATAACACCATACAGGTGCCAATTAAGACTCTTCTGTATGATTCCACTTTTTAGAATATATTATCACAGTCTAACATCCATTGTAATCATTGCCTTAGAGATTTTAGATCCAGGCTACTTTTGGGGTCACTACCTAATCTGAATTAAAAAAAAACCTCGCTATGAATTCAGAAATTTTTGCAGAAAACCAAAAGCCTTGGGGCTTCCATTTCAAATAGAAAGGCCTGCTATTTGTGTATATTCTCAGCGTGCATGGAACGTCATTTTTTTTATGTTAATCCTTGGATTGGGGCCCTCTCTCCAAACCAAATTTGATGGTTTTATTTCTTGTGCCAGGGGGAGGTCCCTGTCTACTGGCTGTTTCTTTCAGAGTTAGAGTTCAGGTGTTTTGTTTTTCTTTGCTGCTGTTTTTAATTAACAATGACATTACAAACTTTGAGCTCCTGTTTGGGATCAGGATTTTGAAAGGTCAATCAGAGAAGAGGTTCAGAATGGGTCAGGCATGAGAGATGTCTGAGGGCACTGGATTGCTCAGAAGTCCAAAAAAACCACCAAATAATGGCTCAGGAGGTCTCGATTTTTTTTCCTTTTTAAAAAATATTTTATGTATTTATTTTTAGAGAGAGGGGAAGGGAAGGAGAAAGTGGGAGAGAAACATCAATGTGTGGTTGCCTCTCATGTGTCCCCCACTGGGGACCAGGCCCGCAACCCATGCATGTGCCCTGACTGGGAATCGAACCAGAGACCCTTTGCTTCACAGGCCCATGCTCAATCCACTGAGCCACACCAGCCAGGGCGAGCTTAGACTTCTTATTGTTGAACTTACACATGCCCTAAAATAAATATTTATAATCAGTCTCAGCCTAAAACCCTATGCTTATTTTTGTCTATTTCTTAACTGATAAATGTATAGTTACTTGTAGCATATTTATGCCCCCATATCAGACCTCTCACAGCGGTATATAAACATGGGATAATCAAAGAGTAATTGTTGAATATGTGTGTGTTCATTATTATTATCAATTTTCATTTTTTTATTTTTATTTTTTAATAATTTTTTATTTAATTCTTGTTCAAGTACAGGTTTCTGTCTTATATTCCCAACCCTGCCCGCCCCCCGCCCCATGCTCCCCACCTCCCTCCCCTTTCCACCCCCCACCCTTAGTTATTGTCCATGTGTCCTTTATACTTGTTCATGTGAGTCCATCCCCTTTTCCCCTATGATTCTCTCCCCTCTCCCCTCTGGACCCTGTCAGCCTGTTCCGTATTTGAGTGTCATTGGTCATATTTTGCTTGCTTGTTTGGTTTGTTTAGATTCCTGTTAACGGTGAGATCATATGATATTTGTCTTTCACCGCCTGGCTTATTTCGCTCAGCATAATGCTTTCCAGTTCCATCCATGATGTTGCAAAGGGTAGTAGTTCCTTCTTCCTTTCTGCAGCATAGAATTCCATTGTGTAAATGTACCATAGTTTTTTGATCCAGTCATTGACCGATGGGCATCTAGGTTGCTTCCAACTCTTGGCTATTGTAAATTGTGCTGCTCTGAACATTGGGGTGCATAGGTTCTTATGGATTGGTGTTTCAGGATTCTTAGGATATACTCCTAAGGAGGTCTTGATTTTAATTACAATGCTCTCAGAAGACTGTTTCTGCAGTTACTATGGTACATTTAGAACAATTGACAAGCAGCCACCATTTTTAAAATCTCTTTGCTAAATTGATATTTAACAAATCAAAATATTCCTTTTTTCAGGGAAAGGTATGGGATTGTAGAGCTTTGAATCTTATATAATTTGGGGAGCTCTCCTTAAGAAAAAGAATGTAACATTAAGAATACAAACTTATGTATTAAAGTTAATTTTTAGGAGAAAAAATTCACAATGTATTATAAATGTAAAAGTTAGAATAGGCCATAAATATCACAAAATCTACAAATATAATATATCATACTCTCTAAGATCTCTATTTTTTTTGGTTAATACCTCTTGATCACCTCTTCAAATGACAAAAAATTATAGCCCTGGCTGGATTGCTCAGCTGGTTGAAGCATCATCCTATACACCAAAAATTTGTGGTTCTGATTCCCAGTCAGGACACATACCTGGGTTGCGGGCTCAATGCCCAATCTAGGCATGTGAGGGAGGCAATGGATCAATATCTCTCATACTGATGTTTCTCTTTTTCCTTCTCTCTCTAAAATCGATAAACATAATCTCAAGTGAGGATTAAAAAATACAAAAAATGTAATATGAATTTCTGTAGAGTTTCTTCTGTCATGGTTAATCTTTTTTAAAAAGTTCAGAAAAGTTTCTCAGAGCTGTGTTTGTTACTGTGTATGTAAAGTTTAAGATTCTTTTCAAATTTAAGAAAAATCTCTATTAGTCACTTTCCTAATCAGAGTTGTGAGATTGGGAAGAATTTTTTACAAATTAGCTTCTAGCTTCGTGGATTTCAGTTGTTGCCTCCACTATCCACATGTCATTGAACAAGTTCCTATATTGGTGCATATTCATATCACAAGAATGAGTGGTAAGAATATTGCTTGAAGCCCTTGGTCCTACACTAAGATGTCTGGCAGTAATTTAACTGTTTTTAGAAGAAACACAAACCACATAAAGGCATCCCACTAAACCAATACTAAATATAGTCCCACCAGAACTTCCCCATGAATCCTCACTACTGTTCCAAGTACCACCTGATGAAGGGGAAAAGTTGGGATAGGGGGTGAGATGGACACAACAGACTAGCCAATTGCAAGTAAAGTATCTGAGTAAAGCATGTCATCATGCGGAAGTACAGGGTGGGGCAAAAGTAGATTTACAATTGCGAGTGTAACAGGGTGCAGCCAAGGGGGAAGAGGCCTAAACAGAGATTTGTAATGGGGTCCAGAACTCAGAGTGCCCAGGATATATTAGAATATATATATATATATAGATAGATAGATAGATAGATAGATAGATATAGATATATTAGATATATTAGATATATTAGATATATTAGAATATATATATATATATATCATGTCCTCACCCCCACAAGTCTGAAGCTGGGGGATGGGATGCATGGAACAGAGCCATTGAGAGTTGTTTTGAATAGCAACACTTTTGCAGAAAACCTCTAGAACAGTTGTTTAATATATCTATAACCTTTAACTGGTTTCATGGATATGTTAAACAGCTTTGGCCACAGTTTGAGCCAAGGAGATGGGAGTGACTTCAACCCATGATGTAACTGGGAGGCAACTCCCCCTGGTTACAGAGGCCGAGTAAGGGCTTGGAGATAATTGGCTCCACCCCACAGGGCCACACCTGCCCAGACTTACTATGGCAGCCCAGTAAAACTGGAAAAAATATGGAATTGCTGGCAGCTGTGGCCAATTGTGGGCAAAGACAGAAATGGTGCATCAGAGGAAGATTGGCACTGGGATTTAAACCCAGGCGTGGCAGCTGTGTGGTGTTTTTTTGGAACCACTCAGCTTTGGGGTCTTTTGGGGATCACACAGCTTGGGCAGGGAAGAACCACGGACTTCTATTTCTTTTTTGGAGGTATGGTACCCCGGACTTGGCAGAGGGGGAAGGAAGGATTGTGTCTGGGTATACTAAAGGACTTTGGGATCTCAATGAAGACATTAAGTCATTACTATTAAGTTTGTATTACTCTTTAAATAAATAATCCCTTTCCTTTTCACCAGTCTCTGGCATTGAGCGACATCTTTCACTGGCAGCAGGCAAGGTGAACCTAGTATTGGGGGGGGGACCCTAGAGCACAAGAGTGGGTCCTTTTGGTAATAGTATATCATTCACCCCCCACCCTGGGTCTGTTCCGTAACATGGGTACATGAAACACAGAGTTTGTTCTTGTACTATTGTTTAGTAACTATTGTATTTTTTTAGACCAACAACCGTAAACCTACTTTTGCTGCACCCTGTAGTGTTGAGCCCTCTCCCAGGGACTTTGAAGGGGCCTAAGCCACTGAATGGCTTGGGGTTTAAGCTTCATTAACTTCGTAGTAAAAGGGAGATTGACAGTCTGCTCCTACAAGCTTTCTAATTCAGAACCCACACAAATTGGGTCTGAGCTTCAGAAATAAATGAAAATTTAGCCCAAGTTTCTATGCAAAAAATAATAATAATAATAATAACCTCATGATTTCAACTGGAATATCAGAACACTTTCTTCAAAAACAGTAAGATTTTGGATTCACTTGCCTCCCCACCTCCTACCTCCACACTAGGCAGAAGAAACAGAACATCATGCAGCTCCAAATAGTTGCTAGTGGCTCTCCAGGACACTTGAGAAGGGAACAACTCTGTTCTGCTATGCCAGGGCTGAAGCACTGCAGGCCTACCACTACTCACGCTTGGGAGGCCTGGGAGATTGAACCTTTGCTAGCTGTGTTCTCCCTTCCCTCCCCTAGTTGCTAAATAGGAGGGGAGACAGGATAAAAAGAGAAATCCCAAATAGTGGTCATGACCACTGGCTGAGTTAGACAATCCCCATGGCTACCTGTAAAGAGAATGCAGACAAGGAGATTGACTAGATATAGATATCCCACACTTAAAGAAAATGTTTTTTCTTAGATTTGCAAACTGAAGGGCATTTAAAGAAAACTGAAGTGCTAGTATAATGTTAACATTTTAATTGCATAAAACACCATGAAAGTCCATGGCTTGTCATTTTTACAACATTACCTTTCCTGTACAGTGGAGGGAGGCTTTTAGCCAACAACTGTATATGAGTTGGTGACATGATACAAAATGTGACTTACATAAATGGAAGCTCTCACACTCTTTTTTTCCCCTATAACTTCTCCAGAAGGCACCATCAGGTAGCTAAATTGTGGCCTTTTAAACCTTTCCTCACAGATTAGGAATAACACATGTGTGTCAGTTTGTAAATTTGAATGCATAGGGACTAATTCTTTTGTAGTCTCTCGGATCCCACAATATGCCCAGAGCCCCACTCACCTCAAACAGAGGTCTGCAAGTAGAATGGCAGAGTTTGCAAGCAGTGGAGAATTTAGCTCTTGTGACCGATGTGATCACATTAAGGGTTACATTGCTGTAACCCTTCAAGAAGGCAATGTTAAGGTTACTGCTGGAGTCTTAACCCTGAATTCCCTAAATCTAGGGACATCAGAGTATATAGCCTCATAGAGCAATACTTCACAGTGTTTTACAATGAGCAAAATAAAAGAAAAGAAAAAATCTTATAAAAGATGGGAAGCCTTTCAGATCTATGCATTGGATCTTCTTTCTTTCTTCTTTTTTAATTTTTTTGAAAAATAACTTTCCAAGGTTGAAAAGTAGCTAAAGTAAGTTTCAACATAATATACACACTTAGGCAAATAATAGCTTTATGTATAAGATGTGGAAAAAATAAATGTCCTTATGCACAAGTATCTATTACACTTTTATTTCATAAGCCCAGAAAAAAAAAACGGAGGCTGTCACCCATAAGCACAGACTTAGCCATAAAAAACCCTCATTTCCACAGTCAGTCTTTATATAGAAATCCAAATTCTTGAGAATTGATGAAAATATCTGTCATTGCCTTAAATATCAAAATGAAGGTGCAGTCCCCTTAAGACAGGACTGATTCTTTTTAAAATTGTTACAACACCACCACCTCATGTCAGTTTATACTTCTTATGCTGAAGGGGGTTGTTCAATTACAGCAGTTCTATCCTCCCAGCAGGAGGAAAGTAGGACTACTGCAGTCACTCAGAGCTAAGCATATGAATTTGGCTGAATGAAAGACAAAAGAGTCGAGAGCCACTAGAGAGAAAGCCCTAGTGGAAGTTCCTATCCTACCTATGACCAGGGACCCCTACCATGCTCTGCCTGTTCCCATCTTCTTTCTAAGAGAGGAGTGAGGTGGGCTGCTTGGGTAAGAGGATGAAGACAGGAAGCAGAAAAATGGACCCCTGGATTTGACTTGCTTTGTTTCCAGTGAAAGGGACTTCAACCTGAATTGTGGAACAATCTGGAGGGAAAGTCTCCAGGGAAGCTCCCTCCCTGTTTGGGTAAAGTCATTCAGATAGGTGGGTTTTGTTAATATTTCACAAAAGGAAAGTAAGGAGTGGATTACCAAATGGCTGTTCAAGATTCCAATTGACCTCTCTCCTTCTCCTTACTCCCTTAATTAGTTAACAGACTCAGCTTTCAGCTGAGCTCTTAGTGGCAAATGTTTGCTGAAAAGGAAAGAAAAGGCCAAGAAGAATCTACTCACACTGTGCAGGAAGAAACAGTGGCCAGAATGAGGCATATGTTATAAATGTTAAAAAGTACCCAGGGTATTTATTTTATACATCAAATCATATCACTTCTCTGCTCAAAACCCTCTAATGATTATTCATTTCACTCCTAGTAACCTTAAACTGCTTCAGAATTTCCATAACACTTAGTACCTCTTCACATATTATGTAATGTACCTGCTTATTATGCTTATTAACATTGTGTGTCTCTTCACTAGAATGGAAGCTCTATAAGGACAGAGATTTCTGACTTTTACTCCTCATTTTTCTTTATTACATAAACTAGTACTTGGTACTTAGTAGGTATTCGATAAATACTTAATTTGTTGAAGTAATTAATTAGTAAATTAATTATCCATGAGTGCATAGATAATGTTACAGCATCAAAGAAGAAATAATTCAATTATGTAGCTATATGTGTATAGGCATAAAGACATAGATGAAAATGACTATAGTTGCAAATAGAGCCACACATAAGGGCAGAGACAGATGTGGGTAGATGTAAAATAAAGGAGAATAGTATGTAAAAAACAAGTGAAGAATTTATCTTGGAAGAAATTTAGAAAACATTTTTTAAATAGTCTGTAAAGGAAATAAAAGAGAACATAAAATTGTGAAACAAGACCTCAAAGAAATTGAATACAATTTATAAAGAAAGAATTTAGGAGCTCCGCTTGATTTTTCTCTTTAGCAATTATCACTGGCTAACACACCCACACCGTACTTTTTTATGCATCTCATTTCTTAACAAGATTGGGGAGATCATCTGTCTCCCCCAAATAGAATATAAATTCCCTAAAGGTGGGGGAGATAATGTGTCTCCCCCAACTAGAATATAAGTTCCCTAAAGACACAAATTGTTGTTTTTTGGTATACCCCTTTATCCCTCAAACAGTGCTAGAACATAATAGGCATTCAGGTATTTATTTAATGAATGCATAAATACCATGGGGTAACAAGGCCATTTATTCTCATCCATCCTCTTAAAATTTTGAAATTTTAACAGTATACTGAGTCTGCAAACCAAACCTGGTTAGGATAATCTAATGAATACTTAGCTTCTGTGTTAGTTTACCCTACAAGTATTAATAGGAATGTCAAAAGAGGTCTTGTATGGCCCCTTGGTATTGTTCCAAAAATAAAAACAGAATATAGACATTCACAAAAAGGTAGATATCCAGCTTTCCAAGAAAAGTACCTTATAGTCAGGGCTGATGACGGAATTTGGCTCCTCTTAAACATTGAGCTCCCTGCCAGTGGAGATGTGAAACAGGAAATTGGACATTTTCTGGAAGGAACCCTATGGATGAAATTCCCACCACATGAAGGAGTTTTAGCCCAACTCCTTTAGCAAGACCCTCCAACTTCTCTTTCTGCTCTGAGATTCTGTGATGCTATGCATACATAGCACACATAGTTTTCATTGTGTGTGATGGTGTTTTGTAGATGTTTACATTTGGGGACTTGAACTATACACCTAACTGGGCTGCTGGTGCTTCACTAGTTTGTATTCATTGTGCATTGAATTGCAGCACTCCCAATGGATAGGAGCCCAGCATAGGTGGCTCACTGATTTTTCTTGAAAAGATTCTCAATTCAGCAGTAATTCCAACAGGACAAATCTATTTACTGTAATCAAGTAAGCAGATTACCTTCTATTTCTTATGAAAAGTGCAACCACAATACATTAATATGATCTCTAGACAACTCCTCCAAGCTAGACATGGCCTTGTTTAGAGGAAGATTCTGCATTTCCCTGTAGTAAAGATAAAAGACCTTATAAGAAGGAGCTAAAGATTCTAAAGAGAGTTGAATTAGTTCTATTTTGGTGAGAACTATTTTAGTGAGAGGACATATTCTTACCACAGTGTTGGAAGGAAGAGCATAAAACAAGTGTTTTTTGTTTGTTTGCATTTTGATTTTGTTACCATTTTTTTAATAATGCTATTTTGTGTAAGTACACTTGACAGGATGTGGAATTAAAACAGTCAAAATTCAAAACTCTTATTCTCCTATAAAAATACTTATTTAGACTGGAAAGTTGGAAGGTAAATTAATCAGGATTTTATTTTGTAGGATAGATGAACGAAATTATAGCAAAGACATTAAAAAGATTTGAGGCTCTGGTGGGGGGTGTGGAGAAAATAATTATTCCCAGCTGTTCATTAGAAATGCAACTTCTCAATCCAAATGATGTTCATCGAACTCCTGAGCTTTCAAGTAGGCAACTTTTCAAGAATCTTTTGACATTGGAACCATGACAGTGATAATCTTTCTAAAGGTGGTCTGAATGACCAAAATTAAAACAGCAAAACCCTAAACCTCTGTGGTCTTAAGTATACCTTCTCACTGTGTTGCATAGCATTTTCATGACTGAGATTCATGGTCCTTTCAGTTTTAGTATCCTGTTTAGCAAACATGGAAAGAAAGGTTTGCATTTTCCATTCATTGCTGAGTGAGGGATCACTATGTACTGGTTATAACTTTTAAGGGAGGCTTGCTGGCTAAATCTATAAGCCAGCTTAGAGATTCTTCTCTCCACTTGTAAATGTTTCCTTAGAAATGTGTAATTTTTCCAGAGAAGCATGCAGACTGTGGGGCCTCTGCAAGAAGGACTTTCCTGACTGACTTGTATCTGGTCATTTGCATAGGTCCTTAAGTCATCTGTGCAAATTAACCAGCACGGTTTTTAGAAGGGTCACAAGAGATTGAGTGTGGCACATTAAATACTAGGAGAATGATCACTAAACTTTTTTATTGTGTTAGTTAGTGTTTTCGGGCAGATAACTCTATATTGTCAGAAAAATAAATATGCATTAGTTTACAGATAGTCTCTGTTCTCCATACCTCTGGCAGGCTGCCTTCCTATACCACTGGCTTCTGTTCAAGGCTACTAGACAAATATAGCCATGCTTTTCTAGAAGAACACCATCCCTTTATACCTCTTTATTCTGTTCCTGTTTCTCCTTCAAACTCCCCTCTTGCCTCATAGATCTCACATTTCTGTCCAGCATGGAGTCTTTGGTAGCAGGAATAGTGGTGAATTAGGAAAAGAGAAAAGGAAAAAATGATATTTTAGACATTTTTACTTGGTGGCTGGCACTGAGCTATGAGTTTTACAAGTACTGTATCATTTTAGTTTTATTACATCCATGTGAAGTTGCTAATTTTTTCTAATTTTGTAGACAGAAGACCTAATATTCAGTTATGTAACTTGCCCCAAATTTATTTTCTTATTCTTTTAACATACTTGTTCTGTGAGGAAATACAGCCAGTTAAAGTGGGAGAAGTTGGTTGAGAGCAGATTGAAGATGTCCTCCTTGAATTCAAGTTCTACTTAAAACTGTGTTCTACAACTCCACTCTNAGAGAAAAGGAAAAAATGATATTTTAGACATTTTTACTTGGTGGCTGGCACTGAGCTAGGAGTTTTACAAGTACTGTATCATTTTAGTTTTATTACATCCATGTGGAGTTGCTAATTTTTTCTAATTTTGTAGACAGAAGACCTAATATTCAGTTATGCAACTTGCCCCAAATTTATTTTCTTATTCTTTTAACATACTTGTTCTGTGAGGAAATACAGCCAGTTAAAGTGGGAGAAGTTGGTTGAGAGCAGATTGAAGATGTCCTCCTTGAATTCAAGTTCTACTTAAAACTGTGTTCTACAACTCCACTCTAAGAAGACAAGCAACCCAATTAAAAAGTGGGCAAAGGACTTGACCAGACATTTCCCCAAGGAGGACATACAGAAGA
The DNA here is from genome assembly GCF_014824575.4 of Sturnira hondurensis. Classification (NCBI taxonomy): domain Eukaryota; kingdom Metazoa; phylum Chordata; class Mammalia; order Chiroptera; family Phyllostomidae; genus Sturnira; species Sturnira hondurensis. The sequence goes on along the minus strand of NW_028081623.1, from coordinate 5,023,064 downwards.
TTCAGAGACACATGAAAAGATGCTCAACATCACTAGCTATCAAAGAGATGCAAATTAAAACCACAGTAAGATACCACTCTACACCAGTGAGAACGGCCATCATAAACAAAGCAACAAACAAGTGTTGGAGAGGTTGTGGAGAAAAGGGGACCCTAACCCATTGTTGGTGGGATTGCAGACTGGTACAACCACTATAGAAGACAGTATGGAATTTTCTCAGAAAACTAAAAATGAACCTGCCTTTTGACCTGGCAATTCTACTATTAGGATTATATCCTAAGAACCCTAAAACACCAATCCAAAAGAACCTATGAACCCCAATGTTCATAGCAGCACAATTTACAATAGCCAAGAGTTGGAAGCAACCTAGGTGCCCATCAGTAAATGAATGGATCAAAAAATTATGGTACATATATTCAATGGAATTTTATGCAGCAGAAAGAAAAAAGGAGTTCCTACCCTTTGCAACAGCATGGATGGAACTGGAAAACATTATGCTGAGTGAAATAAGCCAGGTGTTGAAAGACAAATACCATATGATCTCACCTTTAACAGGAAGCTAAACAACAAAACAAACAAGCAAGCAAAATATAACGAGAGACACTGAAATAGAGAACAGGCTGACAGTGACCAGAGGGGAGGGGGAGGGAATTTCAGGGAAAAAAAGGGGAAGGATTTACAGGAACTAGTATAAAGGACACATGGATAACAACTAAGGGGGGTGGAAATGGGAGGGAGGTGGGAAGCACTGGCAGGGGAGTTGTAGAACACAGTTGTAGAACACAGTTTTAAGTTGTAGAACACAGTGGGCTGGGATGGGAGTAAAAGACAGAAAACTATACTTGAACAACAATTAAATTAAAAGAAATAAGACTGTTCTAATAATAACAGTGGTAACAACACAAGTAACAGAAGTGAGAGTAGTTATACTAATAACAGTAGTAGCAGTAGCAATAGTAGTGATAGTAGCAGAAATTGTATAAGTCATATACATCTGAATCTATTGACAGGGTTCAATACTCAACTTGTCTTTCCAAAGTTAGGAAGCTCAGTTGGTCCCATTCAGGTCTCTGACTTTATAGATATGAATTTATCTTTTTGCCAGGGACCTTATGAATACTAGTAAGGATTCAGTGTTTTGATTTTCATTTTTAACTCTAACATTAACAGAGGGGTTGTGATCTTAATCAAAACTGCCTTTGATACTCATCTCCACCAGATCCAGGAACTCAAATGAGAAGATTTGACAACAAAGGGTTAAATCTCAGGCAATGCAACTGAGAAATGTCTAACACCATAGATTGGCCCCAGATCCCTTTGAGTTATAGCATGTCCACTGGTTGCAATATGAGTGAGTCACACCACAAAGGTGAAGGGCAAATCAGGGCTAGGGCACAAGGACACCAAGCAGTCCCTACAACTGCAAAGTTTTTTCCATGAAGACTTAGGACTTGGGAGCGCATAGGTCAGCTTAACACACAATGTTCTGTGCCTAGTACCATCTGAAAGACTTTTTTCTTACCTTCCAAAGCTGAGATCCACATATGTGTATGTAAATATTTCAATATATATAAGACAGAGTGGCGGGCAGGGTTGGGAATATAAGACAGAAAGCTGTACTTGAACAAGAATTAAATAAAAAATGTATTTTATATATATATATGACAGCAGCAGTTTCCTCTACCACAATGCTCCACTTCACTGTAGCTAGAGAAAGATGAAATGTTACAATTATGACTTTCAGAAAAAAAACTTGTTACTGTGGATTTAAGATTTTTTAGTATCCATTCTGTTTGAATTCTTTCACTTCAAAAGTGAGGAGCAAAACCAGAGGGCACCAACACAATATGCATGGCCCAAGATTATAAAAACTTCCCACAGACATGGGTTTGCCTCAGTCTGTGAGGAATTGGGAACTCACCTTCGTTCCTGAGATGAGTGAAACACTTTATTCCAGAGCAGGATTTCTTTTCTTGAATCCCCCATCCTCTGCAATAAGCTATCATTTAGGCTAGAAGAAGTAGATGTCACCTAAATGCTTTACTTGTCCTTGAATGCATTAGAGGGGCAATGTTTCCCAGAGGACCCTTACCACATAAAACTGACTCTCGGTCAGCTGGACCTAGAAATGGGCTGCCCATGTGGCCAGCACACACCTAGAAAAAAGAGCTATAGTCCTTTCTAATGTGAATGCCTCGTTCTTTATCATTTCAGATTTGTTTGAGAGCAATCACAGTATCTGGAACATAGTAGGCTGTCAGTAAACACATGTTGCCTGAACAAATGAAGATGTATACACAATTCAGTTTTTATGTCTATGATATTTTTCAAGTTTAATAATTTATGTTCAGGCCCTGGCTGGCGTAGCTCAGTGGATTGAGCGTGGACCTGTGAACCACACGATCGCGGGTTCGATTCCCAGTCAGGGCACATGCCTGGGTTGCAGGCCAGTTCCCAGCAGGGGACTCACAAGAGGCAACCATACATTGATATTCCTTTCCTTCTCTCCTTCCCTTCCTCTCTAAAGATAAATTAATTAATTTAAAAATAATAATAATAATTTATGTTCAAAAGCTAAGAGATAATAAATTACCATGGGGATTTTTTCACTAACTTGTTTTATCTTAGATAAAATAGTTCTTTAAAAACAAAGTTTTAGAGGCCTTTCTAATTATTTCACTCATTTAATCATTAATTTGAAGGGATTTCAACTATTACTTTAGAACTGCCTCCCAAATTCTAAGCCAATAAAAGACTCATTGGTATACGTGGTTACTGGTTTAAGATATATCCAAAATATATGAATAAATAATTCTTCCCTTCCTCTGTATGTGTTTGAGCAAAGCACTTAAAGTCTCTGGGTCTCATTTTCCTTATTTCTCAAGGGTGAAGCTGGATTTGATGCATTCCAAGAATTGTGCCAGCTCTGATTCTCACACATTTGGCAGAATTTTGGGAGAGGAATTCTCATATTTTAAGTCACTCTTTCACTGTGACTGCCCTCTTAAAACTTTGGTTCATCATTTTCCCTTTCTCATCAACCTGACTCACACCAGTAGAAACACTTGTCTTTCATGGCACTTACAATGGGTTTTCTCTCTCTTTTCCTACTAATCCTATTGCTGTCCCATGGTTTATAAATAACACCAAAGAAATATTGCCTCTACAGTATACAGTCAATAAACATCTGTGGAATGCTGAATGAATGTTTCCAAGAAAATAAAATTTACCCCTCTCAGATTCACAAGGGCAACACCAGGGAGAAAAGGAGCAAAGGCAGAAAAAACAAGATGTGCACTTTAAACAAGTGGTTATTAAGTATCTGCTGCAAAGACACCTATCTGCCCTTTTAAGAAGACTATATCAAGGCCTGGTTCCTCTAAGGTTAATGTAACCATATATTGAATAAGCAAGACTTGCTTAACTTTATTTTGACCCCTGTTGTTGCTTTCAATTCATTGCTGGTTCTTCCCCCTACTCCTAAATAACAACGCAAGGAGGCCCCACACATTCTGTGGTCACTCCTAGGTAATACAAAGAGGACTTCACTTTCACAGGGACAATGCACAGACACAAATAATAGCCAAAACTCCAACCTGGCTTAGAGTTTCAGCTCTCCTCACCTGCCACATCCTCTATCTCAATCCAGATCCTGCACTTGGGGAATGGGGATAGTCATCAGTCTGTCCCCCTCAAGTTACAACTCCTCCTCACTGATTATCTTCAGTTTTGACCCCTTCAAAGTGAGGAAATCAGGGATCCACATTGGCTGGCTTGCCAATTGAAGTGGGAGTGATTTATTTATTTATTTATTTATTTATTTATTTATTTATTTATAGTGTTCCACACTTCACATTTTAATGTGTAGAGGTGAAGCAATGCAGTGAAAATAAATTAAGATTTACATGTGAACACTACTGTTGTCTCTTCCAAGTAAACTTTTCAGTACTCCGGTTTTCTTACCAAATCACTTTCTAAGTTCAAATACTACATCTTACTGACATAGCACTTAGAAGCATTTGACAATTGATCTCTTCTTCCTTGAAATCCTTTCCTTATGGAGTGGGAGTTATTTATAGTTGACTTTTTCTGAGGGGTGTTATTTTTTTTGAAACCTCCCAAATCTGACCTCTTGAACATACATCTCTTGGTACAGGTGATGCACCACCTCTAGCTGCTCTCTGCTGAGATCTGATCATCCCTCTGCAAGACTCTCAGACAGGATCTAAAATTGTCCACACTAGCACTGCCTGGTGAACACAGCCCTTCCCCCCACCCAGGAAACCCCCATCCAAACCCGAAACACCAGCCCCTAAGTTTGATGTGCCCCCTAAATATAAGGAAACAAGCTCTCTGTGTCCTTCCATGGAAGTTCACCTTACATGACATGAGGTAAAGGAGTTAACAAACTCCTTTAGCTTTTGCTTGTCTGGATAGCTCCTTATTTCTTCTTCAATTTTAAATGATAGCTTTGCTGGGTAAAGTAGCCTTGGTTGTAGGTCCTTGCTTTACATCACCTTGAATATGTCATGCCACTCCCTTCTGGCTTGAAATGTTTCTGTCGAGAAATCATATGACTGTCTAATTGGTACTCTCTTGTATGTAACTACCTGCTTTTCTCTTGCAGCTTTTAGGATTCTTTCCTTATTAAACCGGGTCATTTTAATCATGATGTGTCTTGGTATAGACCTGTTTGGGTTCAATTTCTTTGGGATTCTCTGAGCTTTCTGGACTTGTGTGCCATTTTCCTTTCCCAGATAAGGGAAGTTGTCAGTCATTATTTTTTCAAATAGGTTCTCGATGGGTTGCTCACACTCTTCTCCTTCTGGTACCTCCATGATGCAGATGTTGTTATGCTCCATGTTGTGAAAATATTTCTTAAGCTGTTCTTAGTTTCTTAAAATTCTGTTTTCTTTTTGCTCTGCCTCAAGGTTTTTTCCTACCTTGTCTTCCAAATCACTGATTTGATACTCTGCTTAATATAGCCTACTATTTATTTCTTCCAGTGTATTATTTATTTCAGATATTGCATTCTTTATTTCTGACTAGTTCTTTTCTATGGTCTCTATGTCTTTTTTCATGCTGTTGAGTATCCTTATAATCATTACTCTAAACTATCTGATAAATTGCTTGCCTCCATTTCATCTAGCTCTTCTTTTAGAGAATTCTCTTGTTCTTTCACTTGGGGTGTTTCTTTGTCTTCCCATTTTGGCTGCTTCTTTGTATTTTTTTCTATGTAATTAGGTAGGTCTGCAAAGACTTTGCTATAGATCTTTCTTAGACACTGCTTGTGACTGGCTCTAGTCAACCTGTTTGGAACTATCAGCAATCCATGGCATGTGGCTCCTTCTGCTGGGCCTGTGGGTGTGCAGAAAGAACCAGGCTGCACCCAAGGCTGGCTTTTATCAGCACCAAGCCTGGGCAAGGGTCAGCTGTAGTCTCACAGAGCTCCCAGACATCTGCCTTAGTTGTTAAGCTTGATGATATAGTCTCAAGCTGTAATTAGCAGCTTGGTTTAAGCTCCACAGGGTGGGCAGAGTAATTCCTGCAGGTGGAGCTATTGCTTCCCCTCAGGCTGATGCCACTTGGAGAGGAGTGCTCTCCCTAGGAAAGATGGCTCCTCTGATATAGGGAACATCTCAGCAAAGGGATCCTGGTGGCTGTTCCCTCAGCTCTCTTCCCAGAGCCGCAAATTGTAAACTCTCCTCAAGTGTCTCTAGTCTGGTCTGCCCTCTCTCTGCCAGTACCCAGGGTAAGTGGCTGCAAATGAAATTTTGGGCACTGACCCTTTAAGAGGCTCTCTGTGTCTCCAGCCATCTCTCCCTGGTAGATAGTAACCCTACTGCTTCTCACAGCTGGATGTTACCTGGGTTCGTTTCTGGCTCTGGTGCTGTAGGCTGGGAAGCTCAGCTTAGGGTTTAGACCCCACACTTCTCAGGGGGAACCCCCTGGCTTCTGAACTATCCCTCCAGAACTTCAGCTGTCCCCCATGGGAGCCCAGCCTGTGCCTCCTTGTGCCTCTTTCTCACTCCCTACCAGTGTCACTGTGGTGAGGTAGTTTTTTCTGTTTGTCCCTGGTTGTAAAAATTCTCTCCAGCTAGTGTTCAGTTGATTTTAGGATGATTTCTCTATAACTTAGTTGTAATTCCAGATTGGTCCTGGAAGGAGGTTATTGTAGCTTTCACTTACTCCTCTGCTATCTTGCATATCCTCCAGGTAAAGAGGAAATAATGCCTACTCCCTGAAGAGGTGGGACTCACAGAACACTAATATGCTTTTCAATAAATACATTTAAAAATTATATTCCTTTATTATACAGAAACAACAGGAAACGACAAGTTAAGAAACATCCACTTAATTCTCAGGCAACCTCTTTAAAAATCTGTACCTTAGTCTAGCAATACACTGTAGTGTCTGATATCTGCCACTGTGGGATTACCTTGAGCTCCCATAACAGAATTAGATTCTGTTAGAATATTTAAACTTGTGATGAGTGGGAACAAAAGACACTGCACAGATTATCTGGGTTTTGAAAAAGCATAAGGTCATGATTAAAAAAGGGGGGGGGGGGAAGAACCATTTCAGAAAGTGGAGCACGAGCAAAATCATGGACACAGGAAAGCCAAGTGTGTGTGGGCAATGATATTCAGTAGATTCAGTATTTCCCATACATAGGAAAATAGTGGGAGATAACACCAGAAAATATGCTAGGGGCTAAGCTGTGAATGTTTCAATGTAAAGGATGAGGATTTATACTTATTCAGAGGAAAGTAAGGAAACAGTGAAAATTGCTAAATAAGATATTAACATATCGCATTGTATCATGATTGAGCATTATCTGTTTCCCAGACAGAATCTGAATAAAATCTGGGAAAGCACAACCAGAATCTAATTCCTGTTTATGCTTCCTGCACATTCCATGGCACATTGTAGGTGCTTAAAAACTTTTTACAGTAAGGGTGGAAGCTAAGTACAAAGAAAGGAATGGAGGAAAGTGGAGGAGGAAGAAAGGAGAAAGGCAGAAGGACAGCTGGGGGAGGAAAGCAGTACTTTATATATAAATGTATAAAGAGAAAACATCATCCTATTACCTTGGTCATTAAAAATAGCAATGAGAGCTTTTATGTAGGGAGTAACATATTTATGTTGCTATGTTGCCATAACATTCAATTTCTCATGTAGGTACTGTAAACAGCTTTCCTTAACCTGTTTAGGATTTGTATTTAATGTCTTAGTTCATTATAAATAGAAGGGATCTATAAGTGTCGTTTTATCAATACTGTGAGTGAATTGTATTTATCTATCCTACACTTTTGTCCAGTTTTTCTGATGAACACAGCATGCATTTGTAGATGGCGAGGAGTGGACAGTGACTGTAAAAAGAGGAGGTGGTAACTCACCCATGAGACACTGGCATCTTACATTGTGCGTCTGCCTTTCTACCACCTGCTCACTTAACAGAGCAATACAATTGTTATGCCTGGTTGATTTTCACATGCTACTAGTTCAGACATACTAAAAACCTGACCTTCAACTAGAACCCACTTAATCCATATGCTCTATGATGTTTCTCCCTGGATTTTGGTGGAATTTGGGTCAGCTGTGGGTTGTGATGACATTTTTCACTCTTCCAAGATTATGATTTAATCTGTCCATCTCAGACCCAAACTGAATCATCTTTCTGTTTTCCAAGATAACATTTCAGGGCTTTCTAAGTTTATCATTCCCTCTTTGACCACATTTTATATACATACTTTATGTTGAATTTCAATAGCACACCTTCAAATCCTGAATTCTTAAACGTTCATTTATTTTCTTTGTGAACTTTTTAGGTGACAAACAAAATCACTCTACAGAATTTTTAGGACCTGGCTCCAGATGTTTCAAGATGGCTACTTTTGCCTATATAGTTATAAAAAGAAGCAGAGAAATTTTACCTTTTTTAAGAATAAATCTACACATTCCCCAAAGTTAATTGTAGATCCTAGCATGCTCAGAGGCCACATGATGTGGACACCAGCCAGCAATGTCCATGGTATTATGGATGAAATGAGACATTCACACAAACTACCGAATCTGGTGGAGGAAAAGGGACAGCATGGCTTTTCTCTCAAGAGGAGCAAAAGCTGCAGCCTCCACCATGACAGGCCTTTATTGGGTTCCTCCGTACATTACATGATGGTCCTCATTTACTATGTGCAGGTTGCTTTAGGTAGTTGCCTTTTACAGAAAACAAAGGAGCCAATACCACTAATCACATCACAGAAGAGGAATATTTGCAAATGAAACGGGCAAAAGTGGTTGGACCAGTGACACTGGTCCTAGAAAGGTTTAACATGGACTTTAGGAAGTTATTTTGCAGTAAATGTTTGCCACAAATCCAGGTGAGAGAGTTTTTAGCAAAAAGCAAGACTCAAAGCAGCACAGGCATATGGCAGACCTGACTATCCACGGGAGAACCTAACCCTGGGTGTGGGTCCTATACACCTCCAAGTGGGAGCTGGGCCCACGCCATGCAGAATGGTGTCCTGCAGTCACATTGCTTGCATGTAGTCTCCAAGAAACATGAGCAGTGGATCTCTTCAAACTCAAAAATGCTCCCATGATATCTCTTCTCTTTGAGCTAAGCCAGAGCAAGCATACAACACAAGGTAATAAAGAATAAAATAAAGTTAACAAGTGGCAAATCAAATTGTAGTTCCCTGTAATTATGATTTTTCAATTATTTAAGGAACATCTACCAAATGCAAATTACTGAGAGGGAGCAGGAAGATTAACAGGAAAAAAAAAAGATCTGACTAAAACAGAGCTACCTTCTGTAGGAAGCTATTTAGTAAAAGAGGCAACCAGGTGCACATTATTCATTGTAGTGCAAGGTAACACATGAATGTTCCCTTATGCAAGTCAGGAGGAGAGCAGTTCATCCTGACTACTGTGGGTACCAGTCCTACTTGGCAGGGCAACTGCTACTCAGCTCCAGTTCCCATACAGAAAAAAGAATCATGTTGCTACACCTTCTGATGTTTACAAAGAAAAATAGGCAGTGAATATTTTAGGCAGACTCTCCTGATTTTTAGTGTTGTCAACCAATTCAAACTTTTCTAAAGCCCTGTTTCCATAACCTGTGTTGATCCATACCCCACCAGTTTCTATTTCTGAACTAGAAGTGAGAGTGTCAGAAAGGATTAAAAGGAGTCTGAAAAGATGGGCTGTAGCCAGAGTGCAGTCTAATATGGTCCAAGGATCCCAGCTTCATTCCCTGGATGATGAAAACTACCCTGTTGTTGTTGTTTTTTAAACTAGTGGCATAATCTATCTGTGCTTTAGAAAGATAATATTCTTGGCAGATGGTCACTTGAAATGATTTGGTAACAGTTGTTGAAACAATGAAGAAGAAAGAGAAAGGTTACGGAAGGTAAGAGATTAGAGGCCAGTTAATAGGCACTTTCTGTGTTCTAGGTAAGGCATAAAGTGACCAAACTAAGGAAAATGGAAATGGAAAAATTCGTAAGTATGGAAATTATCTGAGAGGAAGAGTGATGCATTTGTGGAGGCAGTTAATGCTGTTTGCCAAATTTTTCTGGTTCTTGTCTCTGAGATTTGAGAGCATAGCACTTTTTGGTCCCCTCGCCTTTGAAGTGGTACCATATGATTAGTCATTGGCCAATGAGTTGTGAGAGAGAGTGACAGGACTGCTTCCAAGCCAGAGCATTTAATTCCCATCCTGAAAACTCTTTCTTTTTTGCATCATCCAATATTCAAGATAGTGACTGCTCCATCAGGTTGGGCACCTAAACAACGACCTTCTGCCATTGTATGCTGACGTGAAAATGAAGTTTCTTGGGCAAAACCACAGAGATTTTAGGGCTGCTGTTACCACAATATAAACTAATCTATCCTTACTGATACATTTGTATTTGCTTCTTGTGACCATACTGTATTAACAAAGTAAAGATAAGGCTAATTTACTTCCCATAAGCAAGAGCAAGCATCCTGGCCTGGATCCATGAGACATTTGGAAAGACATCTGTATCCATATAGGTAATAAGACCATATTACATTCTAACCTCATTAATTTTCCAACCTCTATTGCTTTTTATAAATTTTTCCAAGATTCTTTTTTTGATGGCTCTTTTCTTCCAGTAAGATTATCATTAATGTTAATTAATAATTCCACTAAAATAATTAGTCTTCTTTTTTTAATCCTCACCTGGGGACATTTTATTATTCTTTTAGAGATAGAGGAAGGGTGATAGAGAAATATATATATATATATATAGAGAGAGAGAGAAACATTGATGTGAGAGTAACATTGGTCAGTTGCCACCCATATACACCCCAACCAGGGATCGAACCCACAAGTTAGGGTTGTCCTTGACTGGGAATTGAATCTACAACCTTTTGGTGAACTGAACAATGTTCCAACTAACTGAGTCACCCAGCCAGGGCTAGTCTTCTTTTTAACTTATTACATATGAAAGCTTATGGACTATATAAATTGAGTGGCTAATTTGCACATAAATACAAAATAGCCAAATTGGGTTGCAGTAAATTCTATATGAATTTTCCTACTAAAGAATTCTACCATCAATACAGAAAGAGCAAATACAATTAGAAATAATGATATTTATAATATAATATGAGTAACTTTTAAATAGTAAACATTTCGCTACATGATTAAAGTCATTTTGTAACAAGTTCCTTTTCAGTGAATCTGAAATGGAATTGCAAATATGTCAAAGGTATGTTTTTAATTCCTATGTTTCAAAATACAAAAATAGATATAGCTTACGGAAAACATTATAATTTATTGCACAAGGTCAGGAAAAGCTAGGCTACACATGGTTCAAGAATCTTGTCTGAGTTATATTTCTTCATCTGAAAAGTGAGAAGAAATACATGCTATCTCCTTTTCTCAAAAAATAAGTAAGAACCAAATGATGGAAGGTATGTAAAGCTGGTTGGCAACCCTGAAGTTGTATAAGAACAACATTGAATTATCTGCTTAGAGAGTTTAAGTTCAGACTATAGAAGGAAGGTGTGTGGTGATATAGGAGAAATTAAAAAGAGCATACCATAGCCACATTCTCAAAAGAAATCCTTGCTATAAATTCTAGCATTCACAAACTTCTAAAGGAATCAGCCCCCACATCTTTGCCACTTAACTTTTAAAATCTGAACTGACAGGTCACTGGAGAATAACTGTAGGGAATAATCCCCACACTGGCAGAGGGGATGAATTAAATCAACCATGAAAATAAGCACTGGTACATGTGTCCACCAACTAAAAGAAATTTAAGTGAACATAGTGCTGCGTTTGAACCGGACAAGAAACCATTGAATTGCCTGTGATATTTTCTTCTGCAAATGTCCATTTGAAGGGAAAGGCATATGTTAATGCTTTGAAAACCATGGCACATTGTGTTCTATGTGGTAAGTTTTAAAAATTATGTTATTATTTCACTAGCATAAGAATATAAAACAAGCATACTTCCTCCCTTTCCATATACACAATTTCATTTTTAGTGAATATGGCTTCACTTCTGCCATAATAATTCAAACATTTTCCTGGAAAAACCATGTTCAATAAATGTTAGCTATAATTTTAAACTTTTTAACTTCCAGTTAAAAGGTAGGTGGGCCTTCAGAAAAGAGGTAATCAATGAAGTAAATAACTGTTTGCCACATTTATGGACAAAAAATAATGGAGTTGAATGTTACATTAGCATTCCTTTGATCTGTTTCTTAGCTCACCCAAGTGTTCTTTCTGTCATTAAACTCCTATGGTATTGAAAAGGGAGAGTGGCCTACTCAGTGATGTCCTCTGAATTTCAAACCCCTTCAAAACAAAAACTGCCCATGATTATTCATGGAGAATTGGATAATGAGCAGAGGAAGACTCTTACTATCTCAGGTATATTCCTCACCAAGCCTCCTCCAAAGTCCATAAGAGAAGGAAACCAGTTATTGTGGGAGGGTTAAGATTCACTGATGAATGAATAAATGTGGCTTCATCTATTGAACAAATGGATTTCAAATCAGGAATCTATATACAATCAATGAATCTCTGAAGGTTATGGAAAAGTCAATCAAGCAAATTCAAAGAACATGTAGAATCTATCTACTGGAATTTAGTCAAAATACAAATTAAAATTCTAGGAGTTCTCATTTGATATGGTGTCACCACCTGAAGAAGAGTTGAAAGTCTAGTGGAAATGGCAGGAAGGGTTATTTAAATCTTTTCTAAAGGAATATCTCGTGTAAAAACTTGGTACTTGTATAACTGCATTTCCTTCCTCTATTCATGCTTACTTCATGCTACATGTTTACTTCAGGTGAAGACATCCACACCAGGCTCCTCACCACTGAAAGTGTGTGATAGTGGTGCTTTTGCTCTGCTTGGGGAGAATTCAGGTAGGGCCTAAGATGTCCTAACTAGTCAGAGAAAGTCCCAGTTCTGTTTTTCCACCTTTGCATTCTTCAAGAAACTTTTTTATATTTTTTTATTTTCTATTAAACTATCTGAAAGGCTTTTCCTTCAAGAAAATTTTTTAGAAATTCATATACATATACCCTCTTAACACATATTTACAGTTTTAATCAATCAAAGATGTTTATTACACTCTTTTAAACCAGCACCATGAATTAACTAGTTTCACCAAAATAGATAAGCTTGACTATAGATTAATTCATGCAGCTTTATTACAGCGCTCATTGACATAGAAAAGTGGGTAAAGAATATGTAACACGCCAGGTAAGGCAAAAGTAGATTTACAGTTGTGAGAATCTGAAATACAGAGTTCATTCTTGTATTATTACTTATTGTATTATTTTTCATACACACAACTTTAAATCTACTTTGTTCCACCCTGTGTATATAATGAAATATTATCCCACCATGAAAAAGAAGGAAATCCTGCCTTTTGTGACAACACAAATGGAACTTGAGATCCTAAATGCTAAGTAAAATAAGTCAGACAGAAAAATAAAAATACTGTATGATCTCACTTACACATAGAGTCTTAAAAATACCCAAATTCATACAGAGAACAGATTCATGGTTGCCAGAAAAGGTGCATGGGCAAGGGAGGGCAAAATGGGTAAGGGTTGTCAAAATGTACAAACTTCCAGTTATAAAATATATAACCAGGAATGTAGTGTACAGAATAGTGACTGTAGTTTAAAAATACTGTATTGTGCCCTGGCTGGGTGGCTCAGTTGGTTCGAATGTCATCCATACAACAAAAATATTATGGGCTCAATTCCGAGTCAGGGCACATAACTAGGTTGCAGGTTCAATCTGTATGGGGTGCATACAGGAGGCAACTAATCTATATTTTCTCTCACACTGATGTTTTTCTTTCTCTCTCTCTTCCTCTCTCTCTAAAATCAACAATTGTATTCTTGAGTGAGGATTAAAAAATACTGTTTTGTGAATTTGAAAGTTGCTAGGAGAGTAGATCTTAAAAGTTTTTATCACAAAGAAAAGAAGTAACTGTGTGGTGCTACATGTTAACTAAAACTTGTGATAATTATTCTGCAATATATACATATATCAAACCATTATGTTGTATACCTAAAACTATTAGGTATATCTCAAAGTATTTTATTAAGCTTATTTAATATTAAAAATAGTTAATTACTTCCTTCAGACCTTGACATAGGTCTGTCAAGGACAGCAGTATACAAATCATATATAAGTATATGTATGTATAAATTTGTGTGCATATGAATTATGCACATATGCAAATTATATACTGCTGTCCAGAAAGTATCCAGCCATGTAGTATTTTTAAAATTAAGACATTTATTGAAGAAGATACAAGAAATATTGTACATAGGACAATGACACCCTAGACTCCTTCAAAGTAGGCACCTTGGGACCTCACACGATTCTTCTAGCATTTTTCCCACTGTTCAAACCACTGAAAAATCCTTTGCTAGAATCCTCATCAGCTGCCCCATCTTATTTTCCTGAATCTCATTGTTGGTCTGGAATCTCTTCCCTTTCAAAGATAATTTTAGTTTTGGGAAAAGCCAGAAGTTGCAGGATGCCAAGTCTGGGCTATCATGGGGCTGAGTCACCTCGGTGATTTGATGTTTTGCTAAAAAACTCTGTATGAGACTTTGATGCATGAGTGGGCACATCGTTGTAATAAAGCTGCCAATCACCAGTTGCCCATAGCTGTAGCCATTTTTATTGTATTGCATCATTCAACTGGTGAAGAACATTACCTTAAGTAATGTTCTCCAAGTTCTTAATAAAAAGTATTACCTCAATACTCCTTATTAATTGTTTGGCCTGGAGAAGCGTACTTGTGATGGACAACACCTTCCCAATCAAAAAAAAAAAAAAAACAACAGTGAACATAGTCTTGATCTTGCTGTAACTTTGCTGCACCTTCTTTGTGTGTGGACAACCACNATTTTTATTGTATTGCATCATTCAACTGGTGAAGAACATTACCTTAAGTAATGTTCTCCAAGTTCTTAATAAAAAGTATTACCTCAATACTACTTATTAATTGTTTGGCCTGGAGAAGCGTACTTGTGATGGACAACACCTTCCCAATCAAAAAAAAAAAAAAAAAAACAGTGAACATAGTCTTGATCTTGCTGTAACTTTGCTGCACCTTCTTTGTGTGTGGACAACCACACAACTTCTATTGGAATGACAGCCTTCATTTCCAGATCACAGGCATTGACCCAGGATTTATCTCTGGTTACAACCTTCTTGAGGAAATCTGGTTCATTGGTAGGAGTTTGAATTAAGTCATTAGCAACTGCTCCACAATGTTTCTTCTGCTCTGGTAGCAGAAGTATGAAATGAATTTTGCCACAACACATTTCATGCTAAGATCCTCCATCAAAATCTTGGATACAGTACTTTTGGAATCCCACAGTATTTTTGGAATCCCACAGTATTTTTGGAATCTTGAACAGAGACAGCTTCTAGTTCTCTCACCGTCAGTCACAAATCTTTGTTGATTGTAGCCTGTATGTATTCAACATACTCAAGTGTTCTGCTTTTTGCAGGCCTTCTGGAACATGGATCATGTTCAACAGATTCTCTACCATCTTTGAAGCATTTGTGCCACACTTTTATTTGCATTGCACTCATTACATGGTCCCCAGGGACCTTCTGAATCATCCGAATAGTTTCCACAGAGGAATGTTCAAGCTTAAGGCAAAATTTGATACAGATTCATTACTGTACTTGCTCAGTCATTTTTAATGCAATGGCCAGACAATACACATGCTCACTCAATGGCATCTACTGCACCTACTGACTATTATAGTGAAGTCATCATTGTTCACACATGCACATTCTAGTCCACTCTTGTTGGCTGCCAGGTTACATTAATGTTGCTCAAACCATTCTCATTATATTAACAATAGCTGGACTTTTTCCAGACAGACCTCAGTATACATTGTGTGTACTTATATAAATATATTATGCACATATACATTGTATGTTGTATGTGTTTATATGTCTATATATTTGTACATATTTACATATATAGTACATGTATTTCTGTATATGCATGTACATATACATAAATGTGTGTATCAGGTATACATATTTGTATAGATGAATACATAAATATATGTATTATGTATATATAGAATGTATGTGCACATTTATATGTTTATATATGTATAAATTTTATATACATATGTATATATGTATATGTGTGCAAAACGAATGTATGCATTTGCATATACATGTATGTATACATATACAGATACATGAATATACTATATATTGTATACAATGTACATATACAATGCACACATATTTATATAGATGAATGTATATATAAATATATGTAGTTTTATGTATATACATTCTGTATATATATATTTATAAATATATAAATCCCTTCATGTATAAAATTGTTGTGTTTGACTACAACAGACAGAGACACTTTCTGGTTACTCCTAAATGAGTCTCTCACAATATTAGTTCTACATATATGCATACTTTTGGTTCAAAAAAGGCAATATGATGGGATTCCAAGGTCAAAAGAGGTTGGTCAGTGTTGGATGAGAAATATTAATCATGTGTCTTTAATGCTGGAATTCTAAGCCATTAATATCCTAATGGTCATCATGGATTTCCAAAAATAGAACACATGTAGTATCTCCCAAATTATTTGACCAGAATGTTATTTTTATGGGATATACCTGGGAAACTAGCATTCAGTTGAACATTTCTTGGACTATCAGAAACAAAGGTCTATAGGGTACTTTTCCAGAGCAATTTTACATACACCACAGTTGGTGTCATCAACAGAGCCCAAGATAAATTTTTCTCCCATTCAGGGTCTTGATCTCAGCATGCAAAGCTCAAGAAACTCAATCTAATTAGTACACTGGAATGAATCAGATGACTTGCACCAGAAGAGAAAAGTGTAGAAAACTAGAATGTCTGCTTTTAATTTACCAAGAGAAATATAGTTGTTAAGGAGACCTAATATGATTGTTCTTTAGCCAACACTTTTCCTACTTATAGAATGACAATCCCATGAAAATCTTTATCTTCACAGAAGATTTCCAGATGAGTTTGAATACAAAACTAGACATGTAAATTTTTCAAAGCAAAAATGGCCACATAACTCTCCACTGTGGGTTATTTCTTCTACCTGACCTAGATACGTTGTAACCTTAGACCACCATTCAAATCCCAGAAGTAGCTTCTGTAATGAGTCATTCTGTTTCCAAGAATGACTAACCTCTCTGTCTGATGGATACCTACTTCCTAGAGATAGATCAAAACTTTAATCACTCTAAGGTCTTTACTGGAACTGAACTCTAAGCATTATGGCAGCAAGAATTTTGTTTGTTTTGTTGAATCTTGTATCACCAACACTCTGTTCAATAATTACCTTATCAGGCTTTTGGAGCCTGGACATGGAGCTAGAGATAGATATGGTATTATATATACTTATGGTCTTATAGATATAAATACACCCTTGCCTATACATAGAAATAGCCAATGGGACCTGATATGATTGAGCTTTGAGCAACCAACTATTGAGAATTTCCATAAATATTCATATCTTTTCTGAGCACTTCTACAGTACTATATTGGGCCTGCTACATAGTACAATCACCTCTAATAGTAATTTTTAAATACTGATCTTTGATTCTTGGGCACTTAAGTCACTTCTCTTTATAAAGAACTAGAAGTCTCAGAGTTTATGCCCTATATTCACCTGGAACTATTGACTTACTGGTGTAGGGAAGGAGAGGAGGATAAATTCTAAGGTGCAGTTCATGCTTCAGTGCTCCCAGGGTGAGGATGGACTGGGACTTCATCTGAAATCTCACCCCTGCTGTGCTTCTTGCCCTTCCTTATCCTATTTTTCTTACCTCCTGGTTTCTCTCTTGATAAATCACTTACTCCAATCCTTGGCTCAGGATCTGCATCTTGGAAAATCTAATTTAGGAAACTGACTTTACTAATAAGGTTGTTGAGAGAATTGGTAAGAAAAAAATCTCAAGGGCATAGAACAGTGCCTGACACATAAAAATTAGCTATTATTATACAAGATGCAGCCAAGATTTTGAAACTGATTTTTAAAAACATTTGTCAGTGTAATGCATGCAGGTGGTTAAAAATAATTTTAGTACAGAGGTTTTGTGAAGAAATACCTGAGACTGACCTCTACCCTCCACCCTCAGGATTACTTCCTCAAGTCAATTGCATTTAACCATTTCTGGTTTCAGGTCCTATTGGTTTACCTCTACATTTCTCAATACCTTCTTTTTACCTCTGTCTCTTGATTTATTATCTTTATGTATTATCTGTTCATTTCCTGCTATGGTGTATGAGGTCTTAACTCACTCCCCTACTTTCTCTTCCTTCTCTCATAGAAGTATGATGCTGTTTATAGTTAACTTTGGAACATTAAGCAGTATATTTAAATGTCCTGTCAACTATGGAGCCATCTCTTTCTTTTTATTACAGTTTACTTTCAATATTATTTTGCATTGGTTTCGAGTGTACAGCATAATGTTAGACAAACATGTACTTTACACAGTGTTTCCCCTGGTATTTCCAGTACCCACCTGATGCCATACAGGGTTATCTCAATATTACTGACTTTGTTCCCTATGCTGTACTTTACATCTCCGTGACTGTTTTGTAACTACTTGTTTTCCCACTCAGTTCCCTGGTCTTCATTTCTCCTCCTTCCACCTACCAATTTTTCACTTCTACATTGTCAGGATAATAACATTTATATGCTCTTTAAATACTCCCTGGCTTTTTTACAGATTGTTTCAAAAATTGAAAACCAGTAAACAATTTTTAACCTTAATACAGCTATCTTATTATTCTCTGTAGAGTCAAGAAATATGCTGTGATCAGATGTCCTTCTCATTTTGGATTTTAATGCCACTCAAAACATTCAAATACATTATCCTTTCCTACTCCACCAAGTGCTCAAAATCATACCACATCTTCATGTTGGATGTTCCTTGTATTGTTTCTTATAAAACCACACATTTTTTTCTTAGATTGCTTGTTTTTTCTGATGTATCTTATTGACCATTCATTTTGCTTATTGTAAGGAGAAACATATACCCTCCTCAGAAAGCGGCTACCATCTTCTAGTAACTAATCTAGCTTAGTTTTATTTTTCTAATTTTAAATATATTTACTGAGGTATAATTGACATATAATAAACTTTATATATTTAAAGCATACAATTTGATAAGTTTTGATATATACATACATATATGCAACCATCACCACAGTTAAGATAATGAACATACCCATTACTCCCCGAAGATTCCTAGTGTTCCTTTGTAATCATCTTCACTTCTCTCCCCTCCCACCTCACTCCACCAGCCCCAAACATACTGATCTGCTTTTTGTCACTAGATATTAATTTGTTTTGTCCACAGTTTTATTAAAATTAAATCATTTATTATTAACTTTTTTTACAACATACTGATTAGATGTTATATCATATAACTTATGAAGTGATCATCCTGGTAAATCTAGTACCTGTCTGACACAGGTATAGTTATTACAATATTCTTGATTGTATTATTTATGCTGTACCCTATATGCCATGACTATTTGTAACTATAAGTTTATATTTCTTAATCCTTTCTTCTCCTTCACTTATCTCTCCCAATTCCTTTCCCATCTTTCAACTGTAAAAATGTCCTATCTATGAGTCTGTTTCTGTTTTGTTTGTTCATTTATTTTGTTGTTTTTTTAGACCCTACACATGAATGAAACCCTGTGGCACATGTCTCTCCCAGTATGACTCACCTCACTCAGCACAACACTCTCCAGGTCTATCCATTTTCTTAGAGATGACAAGATTCCATTATTTGTTATGACAGTCCTATGCCACAGTATATAGGCACCATTCTTCTTTATCTATTCATTTATTCATGGGAACTTAGGTCGCTTTCATATCTTAGCTATTGTAAACAATGCTGCAATTAACATATGGATGTAAATACCTTTTTAATTAAATGCCTTGGGTTTCTCCAGATCCAGAAGTGAAACTGCTATGTTGTCCTTCTTTGTCTCTTTTATGGCCTTTGCTGTAAAGACTATTTTGCCTAGTACAAGTACTGCTATCCTAACTTTTGTTTGTTGGTTGGTTTGCATTTTGATAAAATATCTTTTTTCCATCCCTTTTTCTTCAGGCTGTGTTGGTTTGTTTTTTTTTATCTAAAGTGAGTCTGTTGTAGACTGCATATGTGAAAGCCTTATAATGTTATCTATTCACTCATTATATGTCTTTTGATTGGAGCATATAGTCCACTTACATTTAAAGTTATTGCCATTCTGTTATTCCCATTTTTCATCTTTTTTTCTCTTCTACTTAAAGAAGTCCTTTCTACATTTCATGTAATACTGGTTTTGTAGTGATGATATCCTTTGGTTTTTTTCTTGTCTGGGAAACTCTTTATCTGTCCTTCTACTCTAAGTGAAAGCTTTTCTGCATAGAATAGTCTTGGTTGTAGGCCCTTACTTTTCAACACTTTTAATATTTAGTGCCAATTCCTACTATCCTGCAAAGTGTCTGATGAGAAATCAACTGACAGTCCTATGGGAGCTCCCTTGTAGGTAACTAACTGCTTTTTCCTTGCTGCTTTTAAGATTCTCTTTTGTTCTTTAACCTTTGGCGCTTTAATTATGATGTGTCTTTGTATGGTCCTGTTTGGATTTATCTTAACTGGAACTTTCTTCACTTCCTAGGCTTGTATGTCTATTTCTTTTCTAGGTTAGGAAAGTATTCTGTCATTATTACTTCAAATAGGTTTGCAATTCCTTGCTATTTTTCTCTCTACTTGTGGTACCCTTAAGTCATGGATGTTTATATCCTTAATGTTGTCCCAGAGGCTTTTTAAACTACCCTTATTACTTTTGGAGTTTTTTTCTCTTTGCTATTCTGATGGGGTGTTTTCTGCTACCTTATATACCAACTCACCAACTTGATCCTCAGCTTCATCTACACTGCTATGGATTCCCTTTAATATATTCTTCATTTCAGTTATTGTATTTTTCATTTCTGAAGTTTTTATGGTTTCTATGTCATTTTTCTATGCTGAAGTTCTCACTAAGTGTCTTGAGCATCCTTACAACCATTCTTTTGAACTCTATATCAGATAGAATGCTTACCTTAATTTCATTTAGTTCTTTTTCTCAAGCTTTCTCCTGTTCTTTCATTTTTGAGCATGTTTTTTGTAGATTGTACAAATGAATCTGTAGATTGGTTGCTCTGCTTGCTCACTCAGTCATTTTGAATGCTACAGCCACACAATGCTACAGCCACACAATGCTACAGCCACACAATACACAAATCACAATGTCTATTGCCTGCCCCCCAACTAGCACAGTGAAGTCATCATTGTTCACACATGCACATTCCAGTCCACTCTCCTTAGCTGCCATGGTACATCAATGTTATGCAAACCATTCTTGTATATTAATAATTGCTAGACTTTTTATGGACAGACTTCATGTATATATTACCTACATAATATACAGGGTTTGGCACAAATAATGCCCCATTTTATCATAAAATCTTTTATTACAAAATCATATGCATATAATTTTGTCAATAACAAAATCACACTCAAGCCCACCATATGACATTTTAGGTGAAATGTTCAGATCAAAACTATAAATTCTTCTGGCCAAAACAGAGGCATAGGTAGACACACTGTGCCTCCTCACACAACCAAAAGAAGAACAACAACAAATTTAAAAACAAAAAACAACCAGAACTGACAGGAAATTGAGCTGTATGAAAGTCCAATAACCAAGGAGTTAAAGAAGAAACATTAATCCAGACCAGGAGGAGGGGCGGAAATGAGCAGCTGTGTGGAGAGGACTCGAGTCAAGGCAGCAGCTAGAGGACCCGGTGAGGTGGTGGCTGGCAAACAGGGCAGTCTCACATTTGTATGCAGATAAACTGGGAGGAACAACAACTGGGGAGCAAGACAGACTGTAACCCAGGGGTTCCAGCACAGGGAAATAAAGCCTCAAAGCCTCTGAATGAAAACACCAGTGGGGGTTGAGACAGCAGTGGTAGAAACTCCCAGCATCCCAGGAGAGTTTGTTGGAGAGACCCATGGGGTCCTAGAATGTACACAAACCCACCCACCTGGGAATTAGCACCAGAGTTGCTCAATTTGATTGTGGGTAGCAGGAGAAGTGACTGAAAACTGGCAGAGAGCCCAGCAAATGGTATTGTTGCCGCTCAGACCCCTCCCCCACATATAGTGTCACAACATAGCAACCTGGGTTGCCCCACCCTGGTGAATGCCTAAGACTCCACCCTTAGTACATACCAGGCACACTGAGACAAAATAACAGCCCAAATGAAAGAACAGATCAAAGCTCCAGAAAATATACAATTAAGTGATGAATAGATAGCTAATCTATCAGATGCACAGTTCAAAACACTGGTAATTGGGATGCTCACTGAATTGGTTGAATATGGTCACAAAATACATGAAAAAATTAAAGCTATGCTAAGTGAAATAAAGGAAAATGTACAGGGAACCAACAGTGACAGGACAGAAACTGGGACTCTAATCAATGGTGTGGACCAGAAGGAAGAAATAAACTTTCACCTGGAACACAATGAAGAGACAAGAATTCAAAAAAATGAAGAGAGGGTTAGGAACCTCCAGGACATCTTTACATGTTCCAATATCTGAATCATAGGGGTGCCAGAAAGAGAAGAAGAGCAAGAATTAAAAACTTATTTGAACAAATAATATAGGAGAACTTACCCAATCTGAAAAAAGCTCAGAGATTCCCAAAGAAGTTTTACCCAAGGAGGAACACACCAAGGCACATCATAAATACACTATCCAAGATGAAAGATAAGCAGAGAATCTTAAAAGCTGCAAGAGAAAAGGAGATAGTTACCTACAAAGGAGTGCCCAGAAGTCTTTCAGCTGATTTCTCAAAAGAAAACTTGCAGGTAAGAAGGGGGTGAAAAGAAGTATTCCAAGTCATGAAAGGCAAGGACCTACATTCAAGATTACTCTATCCAGCAAAGCTTTCATTTAGAATGGAAGGGCAGATACAGTGTTTCTCAGATAAGGTCAAGTCCAAGGAGTTCATCATTTCCAAGCCGTTATTATATGAAATGTTAAAGGAACCTACCTAAGAAAAAGAAGATAAAAATATGAACAGTAAAATGACAACAAATTCACAGTTATTAACAACCAAACCTAAAACAAAAACAAAACAAAACTAAGCAAACAACTACAAGAGGAACAGAACCACAGAAATGGAGATCATGTGGAGGGTTATCGGTGGGGCAGCGGGAGGGGCAGGGGGAGAAAAGGTACAGAGAATAAGTAACATAAATGGTAGGTAGAAAATAGACAGGTGGAGGTTAATAATAGTATAGGATATGTAGAAGCCAAAGAACTTATATGTATGACTCATGGACATTAACTAAAGGGGGGAATGCGGAAGGGAGAAGGTGTGCAGGGTGGAGGGGAATAAAGGGTGGGAAATATGACAACTATAATAGCATAATTAGTGAAATATATTTTTAAAGGATAACTATAAATTATTACACTCATATTATTACCCTACCAACCATGCTCAAGCAAGACTTACTTCTGCCAGATCTTGTATATATAATAAAAGGACAGACTCATTTTTTAAAGACATTTCTCCAAGTTATGGAGATGAATAAGCAAGATGGCCCTTATTGGAGGCTAGCGGAGAACCACTCCTTCTGCTCCTACTGGAGTTGCTAAGAGCCCCAAGGGCTACGGTTCCTGCTCCTCTGGGGTGGGTCTTTAGAATGCAGATTTTTTTCTAGTGTCCAGAATATACTTTCTAACAAGCTCCCCAGGTGATTTTGGTTCACAATTTTTGATGCACTGGGAGACTTGGTTAAAGCAACTGATTTCAGAAAGAAGCTTAGGTGGTTCAGGCAATACATGGAAATGTGTAGGGATGTTTTAAATGAAAGAATTTTTCTCTTTATTTTCTCCTGACATCTCAAGAGACATTTAGATCTCTGCCTTAAATACAATTGACAAACTATAAAGATACCTGTAGCACTATTTCTGGAACTGAAAATACTGAGATGGTGTGAAAGTGTTATATAACATAATCTTTGCGGCAGAGATAATTTTGCTTATTTTTTACATTGTTGCCAAAAATAAAGACAAATTTTCCAGAAAGTTTTCACCTTCTGCACTTTTGAAAATCTCAAGTCCCCAACCTGCCATTTTTCATCTACTCCGCAAAGCTTCTGTGTGCCAGTGCAGGCTGGGGATGCCCTTAGTGGGGGCACCAGAAATGGTTCCTGACTTGCACCCTTGCTCAGCTACCTTAGATGTTATTTCTCAGGCAGGGGTATTCAGATGTCCAATTTTACTATGTCAAATTCTTTTGGCTGGGTTTTTCCAGATTCTAGTTTTTCTTCTTTTAGAGATTCTAGTGGGCAACAAAAGTAAACAATAAAACAGAATTAGAGAGGTAAAGGCTACATCCAGGAGCACAGCCCTCATGAGCCCAGGGTTTATTAAAACTTGTCCTCATTAAGAATAAATCCATCTGGAGAGCTTTTCCCTGCCACCCAACTCTAGGGGCAACATATCAGAGTTCTGTGGATGACTTACATTGATGCTCTACTCAATTATTTTCCTCAAAATGTCATACAAGTCTAAGCACAGTGCTGCTACTGCCCTGTGTCATCACTGTTCTCCTCCTGCTCACAGTGTCCAGGTTCTAAGACTTCTCCAACATTTCTAGAAGTAACAGGAGGTGACTTGCATGTGCTCAGGTGTGTCCATGGTCCCTTTTGAGAGGAATCCCATTGCTCTGCTCTGTCAGACCTGTGCCTCTCCAGTAAGCATAGTTTTCCTTCCTGTGCCACCCAGAATCTAGCCACCCTGCCCATGTCTCTCTTTCTGCTTCACCAGGTACACTGCTCGCTGGTGGCTGCTCTTAGCCCTCTGGACTACCCAGCCATATGGAGGGGAAGATTACTGTCTTACCTTGTGATGTCCCAAGGCAATATGGCTTGGGTCTCCAGGGTGTGTATATAGAGAAACAGCCATTATTATTTTAAAAATAAAATACACATGGCATAAAATTTACCATTTTCACCATTTTAAAGTGTACAATTCAGTGGCGTAAAGTACATTCATAATGTTGTCCAACCATCACCACTATCTAGTTCCAGAACTTTTTCATCACCCCAACCAGAAAACTCTGTACTGGTTAACCACTAACCAGTTTTCTGTCTGTAAGGATTCACCTACTCTGCATATTTCATATAAGTTGAATCATGCAATATGAGGCCTTTGGTATCTAGCTTCTTGCACTTAGCATCATATTTTCAAGGTTGCTTTTTTTTATTTAACTCTTTGTTTTCTCTCTCTGGGACCAGGCTTGCCCAGATAACTAGGCTAAGGGTGGGTTTGAATAGCCACCATTAACATGCCCTGATCAGGACTCTGAGTCTCTGTCAATGATAAGCCCCCACCTGCTTCCTTCCTCCTTAGCATGAGACCTAACCCCTCTGTAAATATATTTTTGTGAAGCTATTCTCGTTCCCAGACATGTCCAGGAGAATGTAAACATTAGCCATGAATAATAGCTTGTACTCCTTCCAACAGACTCTCAAATCGAAACCCAGTTTGCCAATCATGGCCACATATGCCTTAATCTGAAAAGGCTAAGAAATGCTGACATTGAGATCCCCACTACAGCAATGATAATAGCATGTTATACTTTGTGTTAACAAAAGTGAGGGTGTTGTTAAGAATCACATTTTCTTTAGCATTTGAATACTATTTTGCTTTCTGTGAATCCTAAGGTGTTTCAAATACCTTGCTAAGTGGAAGACATATTTGTGTTTTTTTGTTTTTGTTTTTTTGGGGTTTTTTTAAATATAATTTTTATTTAATTCTTGTTCACGTACAGGTTTCTGTCTTATATTCCCAACCCTGCCCGCCCCCCGCCCCATGCTCCCCGCCTCCCTCCCCTTTCCACCCCCCACCCTTAGTTATCGTCCATGTGTCCTTTATACTTGTTCATGTGAGTCCATTCCCTTTTCCCCTATAATTCTCTCCCCTCTCCCCTCTGGACCTTGTCAGCCTGTTCCATATGGAAGACATATTTGTATTTCTTCAGAATATTTCAGGGATTTGCACTTCACATATGGTTTATGTTATTCTTTTACTTTCCTGACTTGGAAGTAGTCTTATGTGAATCCCATTCAACATAGTTCCCATACTTCTGCTGATGTGGCTCTACTTACATGTGTGGATTCCTGACGAAGTCTTTAACAAAAATTCAAAGTAAGAATGTTTTTTCTAATTTACAATGGATATAAAGAACTGAACAAATGGAGAAATGCAGAATTCTTGGCTAATCCTATTGTCATATTAAATTATTTATTGGCCAGTATAATAGAGTAACCAGACACAGAGGAAACAATCACAAAAAATTTAAATAACAGGAAATGAATTAAATTCTTTAATCTTTCATAAATAGGATCACAGTTTTACATCCCCTCCAAACTGCAATTTTATCTGCCAATATTCCCTATAGTTCAAGTATGTTCTCGAACCTTCCTAACTTCCTAACCAGCATGCTTTATACAATTAGCCATTTAAATGCTTCATATTTTAACATTTTTTAAAACTTTTGTTTTCATACTATTATGTAGGTGGCTTTGGCATTTTTTAGACAAGCGTTACATTACATTGTCACACAACTGCCTCACGCTTTTCTTTGTATCCGGGGTATACGTGAATATATTGTATTGTCCATGATTTTTCACTTTCAGATGCCAAATTAGTTTATGTAACACAGAAGTTTAGGTTATGCATTTCCAGGAAAGCTGCAGGTCATGGGAAAGAGGTCACAATCACAAACATTTAGGAATAGAGACAAATTGGAGACCATGTCTCAATAGATTAGGATCTAGTGCACCTACCCATCTGCCAATATCTATCTGCCAATATTCTCCAGTCTTTCCTGTTTCTAAATGCTGATTTAGATAAATGCTTTCCTAACCAAAATGAAACAGGATGATGTTTAAGTCAACCATAAAAATAAACACTGACATATGTGCCCTGAAAGATATCAGGGCAGGTTTGGTTTGAATCAGACAGATGCCATCAGTTTCNATTTAGGAATAGAGACAAATTGGAGACCATGCCTCAATAGATTAGGGTCTAGTGCACCTACCCATCTGCCAATATCTATCTGCCAATATTCTCCAGTCTTTCCTGTTTCTAAATGCTGATTTAGATAAATGCTTTCCTAACCAAAATGAAACAGGATGATGTTTAAGTCAACCATAAAAATAAACACTGACATATGTGCCCTGAAAGATATCAGGGCAGGTTTGGTTTGAATCAGACAGATGCCATCAGTTTCCCAAAGTGTGTTAAATCCACCGAAAGGAGACATCTAGCCCCACTCCCCCAGAATCTTTCAGACTGCAGATGTTCCTGGGAGGTAAGGATTGAGCTGCCACCCAGATCTTCAATTACATGTAATTTTTTACAGTAGGAGCTGGGGAAGGGAGGAGAATGGCAAGACCAGGCCATACTCTTCAAGTCCCAATAAATGGGTTGATCACTGGTTATTTTTACTATATAAAGTTTACTTCTTCAGTTTTAGGTTGACAGCAAAATTGAGTAGAAAGTTCAAGCATTTGTACTGGCTGTGTATTGTCCAGCTTCTCTCATGCACACCACCTCCACCTCTAGAGTTCCAGAGCACTGTGGATCTACATGCAAGACAGGACACACACCCACACTGACAGTCTGAGCAGACCTAGAGTAATTCACTGAGCCACTGAGGACTGGCCATCCCAGTGGTCCAACATGGAAACCCTGCACATGGTACCTGAGAGCACAGAATTGGTATTTAGTGTTCCTGGGAACTGTCAAGCTATCATTTTACCACTACAGCTATGCCTTACTTTAAACAAACCTGAATCTATATTCAAAATCTTACTTATACCAGGGATTAACTGGGAGTGATCCATCTTCCCACCACTTCACAAGATAGGTTCCTTACCTTCTCTAAGGTCTAAGTCATTCAGAACTTTCCAAGCCTCTGTTCCATGCAGTCCATTCTCCAGATTGTCCTTCAAAAATATCGCTTGTGCCCTGTTGACTACTGGATGTTTCTCCAGCCCCAAATACCCTCTCTTGGTTAGTTTCCATACTGTTGACCACTTAGTCAATTAACAGATATGTATCAAGCATCTATAATTAGCAGGACTCTATAACAAGTTACCTCCATGCCTCATCATTTCTTACGAGTTTATTGTATCTCCACAAATAAACTATAAACTCCTAAAAGGCGGGATTATATATCCTTTTAAAATACTGTATATTACCTGGCACAGTGCTAGTGCTTATCTGTTAATAAATTTTACAAAATGATTATTAACTTTACAAAGATTGTCAGTCTCTGGTTCATTGATGTGCAGAGAAAGTTCTCTAGGTGTTCTCAACTTACGGGTCAACAGACCAGAACATATTTGTGTGAAGGCAGGTATGTGATATGTCAGTTTACACAATCACCAGGTTTGTTTAAGGAGCATTTTTTAAAAACAGTGACTAGTTTAATGTTGCAAACAGGAGTTAATACCTTTGGAAATCTTTACAAATTCTAGGTAAAGGAGAAGCAGGAAAACATTGCAGGCCTTTGTGTTTAACATTGATCTCTATAGTTATTTGTAGCCTTTGTGGAAAGTTTTTAGACTGAGATTCAGGCAGAGAAGGAAGTGAACTCATAGCAGTAATTTTCTCTAGACCATTCTTTGGCCAAGCTAAATGTCTTTCTGCTTCAGAAATTGTTCAGTGGTAGATGGGCATCTGAGAACAAATTTAGTGTGCTCAGTGTAAAGACAGCTTGTCCCACAAACTCTTACTTTTCACATAACAAGAAAACCTTGAAAGATGATTTCATTCTCCCAATTCCCTGTGTGTCCTTGAGGTGCTAATGTGTCTAGTCACCACAGTGTACAGTTCAAAGTCACCTACTATAATCCTCCCAGTTTGGGGGATCTCTGTGTCTTTGATCAGCAGGCAAAAAAAAAATCAGGCTCAGGATTTTGACTCTGCCAAACAGAGAAGCATGTACTACCTTTAAATTAAAAAAATAAACTATAGACACTTGAAATTAACATGTGTAAGCAAATTGGCAGAGGTCTAAAGTAGCAAGTGAAAATGACAGGATTAATGGCAATGATGATGAAAAGATTACAAACCATTCAGTTCCCTGTTCTTAACCCCAGCCAACCCTTTACCAAAAGAAGTAAAGTCGTTGAACTTTAATCTAAATCAAATCTTGAAAACATAAGTGCATTTCCCAAGCGTTGTAGAAAGGAAGAGAAAAGTATTTAAACATGTTGAAAGAAACATGTTTCTAGCACATCCCCTTGGCTTGTACTGCTCAATACCTTTCAAAGTAATGCCTTGATATGGTACCTTCTTGTCCTCCTTAAGTCTTAAAAATTTTCCAAGAAGTAACTCCTTCCCCAGGTGCCCCATAGGTTGTTTACATACCAAAGAGCTTCAGAGTGAGAGGGTAAAACTTTTTCTACAGGACAGCCTTCTCAGCTCACACAGGGAAAGCTGACAGAGACACACAGAAAGATGTTTTGTGGTGTTTGTTTCACCTCCACGTTTCTTTCTTTCCTTGTAGCTACCTCATCCCTGAACTCCCAGCTCCAGCAGCTCCAGCAGCTCCAGCAACTCCAGCAGCAGCAGCCGCCCCCTCCACGGCCAGGCAGCCACCCGCAGCCAGCCCCACAGGCGCCCCCGCAGTCCCAGCCCTCCCAGCCCACCCAGCCCCAGCCTGCCCTGCCCCTGCAGCCGCCAGCTCCGCTGTCTCAACCCCAGCAGCTTCAATCCCACCCCCACCTCCAGAACCAGAACCAACCGTCTCCAACCCAGCAGAGTTCAAGTCCCCCTCAGAAACCCAGTCAGTCTCCAGGACACAGCCTTCCGTCGCCGCTCACGCCACCCAATCCTCTGCAGGTATGATCCCCGCCCCAGTCCCTGAGCATGGAGGACCTTCCCATGGGGTTGTGCCATCCCCAAAGGTAGAAGGCCAGCAGAATTTAACATCCAGTTCTGCAGTGTCTAATTCAAACTGATCTCTCAGACAAAAACGGAAGAGGAAGTAAACAGCAGGCAACTGGGGATGCATGTGAGGGAAACAAATAGAACCCCATTGATGTTACCCTCCAAAGGATAAATGTTATCTGTTTCCTCCTGTGAGAGGCCAGCACTGTAAGTGCACTTGTAGTCTGTAATAATTCCATTTTATGATACTTTTTGAAGGCAGCAAAGATAGCATCCAATTAAAATTATTACTGGCACAGTTTTGTAGCCCCGCGGAGAACTGTATCTCCTGTCCATGAGGCTTGGTGGTTATTTCTCTATATTATGAATACAACAGTGTCTTACCTTAAGTACTTTGTGCTCTTTTGTTCCTATTTTTCTAAAGACTCTCTGGGGTTAGGAGGGTAAAGAAATTAGCCCCAGTCTTATGTCCCAGATTCCAACCATCACTCCATGGACTAACAAGTATTCTAAATTCGTTCCCAGAGCCTCAACAAATTTGCATTATAAAAATGATTTAAAAGTAGTGAAACTTCTGTATATTTACCGTATTTTGCCAGGTATACTGTGCACTTTTTTGCCCGATTTTTTGAGAGAAAAATAATGATGCACATTATACATCTTTACTTGTTACATTGTATAGTGGTTACATGTCAGGAGTATAATAATCCTGTGTATAATGCACACAAAAATGTGGGTGTGTGTTGTACACAGCAAAATACACAGTTTATTACTGTGAAAATTCAGGGCATGCAAAATAGATATTTCAAGCTAATCATGAAAACTCATCTTCAATCTATTATCATTGAGGAGCAATGGGAGCATTCAGGACTATATAACTTTATAGTTTAGAAAACCACTCTTAACTTAAAGTCCTTTAAAATACATTAGCTTCAAAATATAATGACTATGATATCAACACATCAGATCCAGAAATTAACAGCTCAGGTTTAGACTTACATAATGATGTTCCCCAGTGAGATCTCAGATGATTTAGTACATTTGGAGTGCAGTGACAAAGTCCCACAGAGTAAGCAGCTCATGTACTCATTTCAAATGCCAGCATCCCCACTTCTTTTTCTTTTTTATGTATTTTATTGATTATGCTATTACAGTTGTCCTATGTTCCCCCTTCATTCCCCTCCACCCTGCACACCCCCTCCCACCCACATTCCCCCCCTTTAGTTCATGTCCATGGGTCTTAAGTTCTTTAGCTTCTACATTTCCCATACTATTCTTGCCCTCCCCCTATCTATTTTCTACTTACCATCTATGCCACTTATTCTCTGTGCCCTTTCCCCGTCTCTCCTCCTCCCACTTTCCTGTTGCTAACCGTCCATGTGATCTCCATTCCTGTGGTTCTGTTCCTATTCTAGTTGTTTGCTTTTCTTTTAGGTGTGGTTGTTAATAATTGTGAATTTGCTGTCATTTTATTATACATGTTTTTTACCTTCTTTTTCTTAGGTAAGTCCTTTAACATTTCATATATTAAGGGCTTAGTTATGATGAACTCCTTTAACTTGACCTTATCTGACAAGTACTTTATCTGCCCTTCCATTCTAAATGAAAGCTTTGCTGGATAGAACAATCTTGGATGTAGGTCCTTGAATTTCACTACTTGGAATACTTTCCAGCCCCTTCTTGCCTGTAAGGTCTCTTTTGAGAACTCAGCTGACAGTCTGATGGGAACTCCTTTGTAGGTGACTGTCCCCTTATCTCTTGCTGCTCCTAGAATTCTCTCTTTCATTTTAATTTTGGATAATCTAATTATGATATGCCTTGGTGTGTTCCTTCTTGGGTCCACCTTCTTTGGGAGTCTCTGAGCTTCCTAGACTTCCTGGAAGACTATTTCCTTTGCGAGATTGGGGAAGTCTCCTTTATTATTTGTTCAAATAAGTTTTCCACTTGTTGCTTTTCCTCTTCTCCTTCTGGTATCCCTATAATTCGATGTTGGAACGTTTAAAGATGTCCTGGAGGTTCCTAAGCCTCTCCTCATTTTTTTTGAATTCTTGTTTCTTCATTCTGTTCTGGTTGAATGTTTCTTTATTCGTCTGGTCTACTCCATTGATTTGAATCCCAGTTTCCTTCCCATCACTATTGGTTCCCTGTGCATTTTCCTTCATTTCATTTAGTGTAGACTTCATTTTTTTCATCTAATTTGCCACCAAAATCAACCAATTCTGTGAGCATCCTGATCACCTGTATTTTGAACTGTGTGTCTGATAGATTGGCTATCTCTTGGTCACTTAATTGTATTATTTCTGGAGCTTAGATCTGTTCTTCCTTTTTGGCCATTTTTTTTGTCTTTTCATGCCTGTTACTAGTGAGGGGCAGAGCCTTAGGTGTTCACCAGGGCGGGGCAACCCAGTAGCTGGGTTATGATGCTGTATGTGGGGGTCATGTCCGAGAGGGAGCAATGGCACTTGCTCCGCTCTCTGTTGAACCTCTGTCCCTTCTGCCACTCCCCCCAAGCAAACTGGGCCTTTCTGGTGCTGATTCCCATGTGGGTGGGCTTATGTATATTCTAGGACCCTATGGGTCTCTCCAACAAACTCTCCTGTGAGGCTGGGAGTCTCTCCCTATACCTCAACCCCCACAGGTATTTTCAATCAGTGTTTTGAGGCTTTATTTCCTGGCACTATTATTCCCTGGGTTGCACAATCTGTCTCACTCCCCAGTTACTTGCACACAAATTTTGGAGTACTGCCCAGTCAGCCAGCCAGCCACCTTGTACACAGTGCCTTGCTTCTCAATCACCGCCTTGCTGAGTCTGCCCATTGTCACCCCACACCCTGGGTCTGCCAGTTGCCGCCTGGGTGCCCAGGGTCTGCCCAGTGCCACCTTGCTCACCGGGGTGCCTCGCGCACCCAGTGTCACCACTTCCAGTGCTATGGCCCCTCTCTGCTTGGCCGTCCTACTCAGCCCCGCCTACCAGTTTGGATGAATGTGTCTATTTCAACTCCTTGGCTGTCTGACTTTTATACAGTTCAATTTTCTGTCAGTTCTGGTTGTTATTTTGTTTCTAAATTTTTGTTGTCCTTATTTTGGTTGTGCAAGGAGACACAGTGTGTTTATCTACACCTCCATCTTGGCCGGAAGTCTCGCATTCCCACATTTTGCTGGTGGGGCACACAGACCTCTCTACCTTAGGATAACAATAGCAATTGCACTCTTAGGGAAAAAATAGGAAAGTATACCAAATCACAGTAAATTGGTACACAGGCAGAAAGGCAAGTAGATAAGAGACTTGGTCTTTTAGAACCATTTTTTGTTATGTTTGTTATTTTAGAACCGACTTTTTTCCTATGAACCCAATTGGATTCTCCATGGTGGCCCAAATATTTCCTGGAAATGAAAATGTTTGGGTGAGATGAGTAATTGTGTTTTGCCTGACATTTGGGTCATGTCTACTTTCAGCTTTAACATTTTCCTGAGTGGGGTTTGAAGATGTATTTTTTTAAATATCACAAATATAAGACAACATAATACCTTTGACATAGGACTGAAATGATAGACTTAAAAAGTCTTCACTGTACAGTTGGCCTCTACCAAGTACTAGATATGATCAAATTTACAAGATGCATGATTACAGCAATCCTAATGTTTTCAACATTTGGAATTCAACTCTATTATCCCAAAGAATGAATTTAATGCTTTTTAAGAGCAGTTAAATTACATGTACCTGCACACCATGTGATTAAACACTTCTTTCCAAGCCATCAAAAGAAGTGAAATTACAAAAACAAAACAAAACAAATCCTGTCCCACTCTGAGGGAGGAGATTACTCAGCTATATCTTTGGTTGTTGTGTATGGTCCAGTAGTCCTCAGAGCTGAGTAAAAGCTTTGAGTTCTGTGGACATCAGCCTTCTCTGTACACTTTCAGCTTATAAATCTCTCTTGGCCAGTGAAAGCCAAGTGAAGACAACCCATTTGAATGGCTGTGGACAGGACTTTAGACGAGGTGACCACTCAGCCTCAGGGAAATAAGTTGTATTAGGAGAATTTGTCATAAATGAAAGCAATGAACTTTTGGTGGGGAGAATATGTCCTAATCACTCCTCCATAGCAAAACAGTGTACAATTTTAATTTCAGTATATAATTTTGATCTGGATGAAGACTCCAGAAGCACAATACTGTTGAAATAATTATCTCCTTTCTATGTCCTTTAAAACGAGTTTTCTTCAGACTGTTCCTTGGGAGTTTTCATTTACACTAGAGAAATTCCAAACAGTGTGTAAAAACCCTAATGTGTGCTTATTCCTTCCTGGGTGATCTGGGGATGAAGAGGACATGATCATGGTGCCATGGGAAGGGGGAGCTTGAGGGTTTGAGGCCGCTTTCTAGTTATGACCCTGCTTCCAACTAGCTCACAAGTTTGGACAAGTCACATTGGTTGTCTGAACTTTGTTTTTCTGATCTGTTAAAGGTGTAGGGTGTATGATTTTTAAAATCCTTTTTAGACCTATGAGTCTATGATGTAAATATTAGCAGCACCCTAAAATTTTACTGGTTACCAAAATCCCAATGGTCTTAAAGATTCTGTGAGTATTCTTCAAGGTCAGGTTAATTTCTTCCCACTCAGCTGGGTGGCCCGTTGGAAACAGAGTCAGGACAAACATAAGTGGGATAATAATAGCACAGGCAGATTTTATCTTAGCCAGGGAGTCCAAATTAGAGTCAAGTTTTTATCCTCAGAGAGTCGCCACTGTAAGCTGTGGTCCCAGATTGCTTTTCCATACCTATACATTAGAGAAGCTTAAGAAACCAAATGCTGCATTTAACCTTGGCCTTCTACATACCACCTTGTGTGGCAGTAAGCAGAATAATCTTTCTTTTTTCTTGTTATATTGTACATTTTAATAAATAACAGAGTGGGAGAGAGCTCAGAGGAAGCAGCTAGGGGAGAGAAAGCTATCTGTCTTTGTATGAGAAATGAGGAGTGTGGTCACCTCCTCAGAGGTGAAATTGCTCAAGAGATAGCATAAAATAATTCCTGACTATGTGCATTTGCTAATGTAAAGGACTTGCTACCACTCAGGCATCCAAGACTAAAATGCACTGAAGTTCCTCCTCTGTCATACAGTAGTAGGCACAGCCTCCCTTGTGACCTTCTCATTAGAGATGTTTTCACATGAGGAAATTTTTCGTACTAGGTTCCCAAGTGGATGAGTCACAGAGTGGTACATGATCACTTTTTAAAACTAAAAACCCAAACCCTTGAGAAATAGACCTACACCTACATGACTTCCATTCTTTTTGAAAGTAAGTGGCCTCTAATCATGGCTCCTTTTTAATAGTAAAGGCCCAGTGTCTTGGGTCAACCCCTTCTCTACCCAGCAGTTTATCTTAATCAATTTAACATGGTGTTAGTCAAAATTCTGTGGCTCCAAGTTTTTTATCTATGAAGGAATAAAATCATTCATTAAATACTTTCTAGAACTCCTTCTATTCTATATAGAATTTTATGTTACAAATGCCTAAAACTATGTTGGGTGATCTATGCAGATGCAAGGGGAGAAAGAAATCATTTTCTCTACTCATCATAGATTCTCAGGCTGGGGCTCTGTAAATTAGACTAAGAAAAGACAGATGAACAAGCAATAAAGTGAAGTTTATTAACATGCACAACACAGGTAGACATGGGAGCTTTCAGTGATGAATAACTCAAAAGGGGTGGTTAGAACTTGGGTTGATGTAGTATTTTAACAACAGAACAATACATTTTTATTTTATTTACTTTTTATTTTATTGAATTTAATGGGGTGACACTGGTAAATAAAACCTTACAGTGTTCAAGTGTGCAACTCAATAAAACATCTGTGTATGGCATTGTGCATTTACCACTCAAAGTTGTCTCTTTTTGTCCCCATTTATACCCCCTTGCCCAATTTCTGCCTCCCCTACTCCCCTTTCCTTGGCTATTATCATACTGTTGTCTATGTCTATGTCATGTGCTATATACATATATGCATGTGTGTGTGTCTTAATCCCTTCATATTTTTTTCACCCAGCTCCTCAACCTCCTTCACCTCTGACAGCAGTCAGTCTGTTCTGTGTATCTATGCTTCTGTTTCTATTCTGTTTATCAAATTATTATATTGATTAAATTTCACACGTAAGTGAGATCACGTGGTATTGTCTTTCTCTGACTGGCTTATTTCACTTAGAATAATAATTACCAGGTCTATCCATGCTGTTGCTGAAAGATTTCCTTCGTTTTTACAACTGAGAGGTATTCTATTGTGTAAATGTGCCACAGCTTTTTTATCCACTAATCTACTGATGAGCACTTGGGCTAGCTCAAGATCTTGGCTATCGTAAAAACATTTCCATGAACACATATATTGTGCATATATTGTTTCAAATTAGTGTTTTGGATTTCTTTGAATATATTTCCAAAAGTAAGATTACTGGGTCAAAGGTAGTTCCATTTTTACTTTTTTTTCTGAGGATATTCTATATTCCATACTGTTTTCCACATTGGTTGTACCAAATTTTACTCCCACCAGCAGTACACAAGTAATCCCTTTTCTCCACATCTTACTTCTCCACATCTTTGACCACACTTGTTGTTTGTTAATTTATTAATGGTGGCCCTTCTGATAGGTGTGAAGTGATATTTCAATTTACATCTGTCTGATGATTAGTAATGCTGTTGCAGAAAAAAGAAAAAAATTAAGGCACATAGGAATAAATTTAATCAAGGAGGTAAAAGACCTGTACTTGGAAAATTATAGGCTACTAAATAAAGAAATTGAGGAAGATACAAATTAGTGATAAGTGGAAGCATACCATAGTAATGTATTTGAAGAATTAACATCATTAAAATGTATTACTACCTATTGCAGTCTACAGATTCAGTGCAACTCCCATTAAAATACCAATGGTATATTTTACACATCTGAAACAAATATTCCAAAAATTTAAATGGAACCACAAAAGACCCCAAATAACTTCAGCAATTATGAGAAATAAAAACAAAGTTGGAGGGGTCACAATAATTGATGTGACAAAAACAATACATTTCTAGAGAGGTAACAAGATGAAAAGGACTATGAGTTCCTAGGGGTGGCAAATTTGTGGAAGGCAAATATTTGAAGAAACTAATAGTAAATAGGGTTAGTTTTAGCGAGATTTGTTTTACAGATTTTTCTGGTGCCATCTCTGGATTGATGAGGACCTACAGTTGTCTCCAGTACTTAGTATCTGTCCTTCCTGATAGAGAGAAGAGGGAGACCACTCTTACAAATTTATGTTCTGTTTTTAGGTAAATAGATGATGGAGATCTTTTTTTATCTGCTTTTCTTAATTGTCTTCAGCTGAAAAACTCCTCATGCCACACTTGGGGATGGTATATTCTGCTATCTTAAGTAGGCATATTCATATAACCCTTTTGTTGACATTATAAATTCTAACAGAACTCTTGACATCTCCACACCTACACAGGGCTAATCTCTTTGTAGAATTCTCCCAGCCTGGACCAATACTGGGATAAGGCAAGTGAGGCACTCATCTCAGATGTAAAACTCAAGGTGCACCCAAACATGCATCTTTCAGTTACACTCCACTCAACTGAGGCATATTGGCCAGGGCCATTTTGATTTTTAAAAATACTGAATTAAATATCAAATTATATGTCACTCATCTTTTCCTTAAATTTTATTTATTGATTTTAGAGATCGAAAGAGAAAGCAAAACATCATTTTATTGTTCCACTTAGTTATGCATTCATTGGTTACTTCTTGTATGTGCCATGACCAGGGTTGAATCTGCAACCTTGGTGTATTGAGATGACACTCTAACCAAATGAGCTACCTAGCCAGGGCAGATGTTACTGTGTTTGGGGGCACAACTTTAAATTTTGTGCCCCAGGTGAATGCCTAATTCACTTCACCCTAACCCCTCCTAGCTTGGCTACTCGCTGTGTAAATTATTAAGTTAGCAACTATTCTCTAAGCTCACTGGAATTCTGTCCACTGTAAATTTCAGCCAGATCTTGGATTTTACTTTCTTGTTCAACTTGAAAATGGCACTAAATTTTAAGCAGTATAAAAGCACAAATACATGTTATATAATAGATGGGGCATCAAAGTGGGATGGAAATCCATTCTTAACAGTGTATTGTACAGAATTAACAAACCAATCATTTTTTATTCAATTCAAATGTTAGGACAATCAAGTAACTTTTTTGGCTGACATTTTATACTGAACTAATTTATGGTTTTATAAAACTGAGCAAGTTTGGTGAATATGATAGATGTAGCCAACTTTCTCTCACAGCAATCCAAGCCCTGAGAACCTTTTAAATACTGGAAGAGTCTACACAGACTGAGTGAGGCTTCCTCTTGGGCTAAAATATCAAAAGGCACTTTATTATTATGGATGAGAAAATCCATCCAAACCCAGAGAGTTATCTTGAAGATTAAACATAGCATACTGATGAAAATGCTTTTTATGCTATAAATTTGCTGAGAAAATGTTGATCATACTACAGATATGAATAAGTATGAATTTATTTCTGTTTATACTACCATCCAGCAAATTGAGAGCTTCATTCATTATTCACTCATTCAGCAAGAGGTCAGTGGGAAATGGGAGTCCCTTTACCCAACTCTATTCAGCACTCAATAAAATAAACAAAACATATTTACCCACATTGTCTACAAAGACAATTTTTTTCTTTTATGAAAGAAAGAAAATCTCCTTTAAAAAAACCCTCAGTTCAACATTACTGACATTTCAAAGAATTTATTACAAGCATTTGAGATCCAGGAGGAACAACAAAGTTTATATTGCTTTGAGAGTGGCAGGGGGGAAATTAGTTTACCAAGAATATACTTTATATACTGCAGTGCTTCTTTGTCATTGTCTAGATTTACTGTTCCTGGGTGCCACTCTGTAGATTAGTCAAATCATGTAGAAAAGGGTTTAACAAAGCAGGCAGCGTGTTCACACCACTGACTTTCGAAGCTCACATCAAGTATGGCTAGATGGAAAGGATGCCAGACTCAAACAGGGGTGGGAATATTCTTGCAACATTTGAACATGGCAAATTATAACTTCTCAAGGAAAAACAACACTGCTCTGATCATGACAGAGGGAGATCCATGGCCTGTCTGCAGCAAGGTTAGCAGTGCGCCTGGAGCCTCAGATGCCATCCAGTCCCATCGTTGTCTGTTGGATCAGGCCGATAAACTAGTACTGAAGTGTAACTCAGAATGCTTCTGGAACAGTTTTGCCTCCATGTGCATAGATGAGGGTTTTAGTGCCAATTTGAGATACCCAAAATGTGTTGGTTGGCACTTCACTCTGAATGAGCAAAACACAGTCAATATTTATGTTAACTCAATATTCTTGTGCTTTCATGATCAAGTGCTATTTCTCATAATTTTGCCTCAAATCATTACCTACAGGTTGAGGCAAATTTTTCACAGGCTTTTAAACTGATTTCCAAAGTATAGACTTGCAAGTGACTATTATCCAGGTTATAAAGTAGCATTTCTATTGTTATCTACAAACATTTAGCAAGCATCTGTGCAGTGCATTGTGACCCTAGGAAAGGTCTGCAGAACGGACGGTGTGGTGCTGTAGTGATAGCATAGTCTTTAGAAGCAGACAGACTTGGGCTCTGATGCAGGCTCTGCTGGGCACTTGGGTGAGGTCAGCCCATCCTTCTGAGCCTCAGTTTCCTCATTTGCAGGAGGGTTGATGTGGGGATTAAATGAGATGACTTAAGTGAGAACATCTAATTCAGTTCCTGATACATGGCTGGCATTCTAACAATATCATGGGAATATAAGAATGCATGTGTATACTATAAAATTATTCACTATGCACTAAAGAAAAACTCATATAAGCTAGAATGAGGCTAATAATTACACATGTGTTTTGTAGCGTTGAGTCAGAGTGGGTAGGAGGATATTGTGGAGGAAACTTAGCAGAGGGGAGGTGGAGCACATGCAACACAGGGCAAGCCTGCACAAAGGCCTGAGGGGGGTGGTGTAGAGAGCAGGACGAAAGAACTGTGGTCATGTTCTTGTGTAATCTTGAATTATTTTTTAATTATATTTTATTTATGCTATTATAGTTGTCCCAAATTTTCCCCTTTGTTCCCCTCAAACCTCCCCTCCCACTCCCTCAGGCAATCCCCATGCTGCTGTCCATGTTCATGGGCCCAGTATGTATGTTCTTTGGCTACTCTATTTCTATGCTGTATTTTATACCCCCATGACTATTCTGTAACTACCAACTTGTACTTCTTAATCTCTTCACCTTTTTTACTCATCTCCCCAACACTCCGACATCTGACAACTATCAAAATGTTCTCTGTATCTATGGTTCTGTTTCTGTTCTGCTTCTTTGTTTATTATGTTTTTTAGATTCAATTGTTAATAGATATGTATTTATTGCCAATTTATTGTTCATATTTTTAATCCTCTTCCTCTTAAAGAAGAGCCTTTAACATTTCACATAATACTGACTTGGTAGTGATGAACTTCTTTAGTGTTTTCATGTCTGGGATGATTTTTATCTGTCCTTCGATTCTATTAAATGGTAGCTTTGCTAGGTAGAGTAATCTTGGTTGTAGGTCTTTGCTTTTCATCACTTTGAATATTTCTTGCCAGTCCCTTCTAGTCTGCAACGTTTCTTTTGAGAAATCAGCTAACAGTCTAATGGGGGCTCCCTTGTAGGTAACTAACTGCTTTTCTCTTGCTGTTTTTAAGATTCTCTCTTTGTATCTAACCTTCAGCATTTTAATTACAGTGTTTCTTGGAGTGGACCTTTTGGGGTCCATCTTGTCTTGGGACTCTCTGTGCTCCCTGGACTTTTTTACCAAGTTAGGGAAGCTTTCTTTAATTATTTTTTCAAATAGGTTTCAATTTCTTGTTTTCTCTCTTCTACTTCTGACACTTATGTTCCAAAACACTGATTTCATTCTTGGCTTCATCCACTCTACTGTTGATTCCCCATAAATTGTTCTTTATTTCAATTAGTGCATCCCTCATTTCTGACTGGATCTTTTTTATGCTGTTGAGGTCCTCACTACATTCCTTGAGCATCTTTATAACCAGTGTTTTAAACTCTGTGTCTGATAGATAGCTTTTCTCCATTCCGTTTAATTCTTTTTCTGGAGTTTTGTTCTGTTCTTTCATTTGGGCCATATTTCTTTGTCTCCCCATTTAAGCCGCCTCTCTGTGTTTGTTTCTCTATATTACGTTGAGCTACTATCTCTCCCAGGCTTGACAGAGTGGCTTAATGTAGTAGGTCCTCTATAGGGTCCAGGGCACAGCCTCCCCTATTACCCGAGCTGGGTATTCAAGTTGGGCCCACTGTGTAGGCTATGTATACCCTCCACTTGTAGTTGAACTTTGAGTGCTGTTGGCACATCCAAAGTAAACCACCACCTGTGTTCTTTCTGGGTTCACATAGCATTTGCTACAAAGCAATCTGCAGATGGCTGCTACTTGTGCTGGGACTGAAGGTTCCAGAAGAAGCCAAGCTGTGAACCAAGGCTGGATACTGCTAGTGCCAGGCCTGGGGCCACTTAGAAGTACAGGGCTTCTAGAAGCCAGAGGCTACTTGTTTGAGATAATTTAGAAATATTTGAAGCATGGGTCTAAATAAGCCTTTCATATGGAAAAGGCACTGGAAACAGCTTTTGTGGGCCTGAAAGTTGGGTGTGGCTGGGCCTCAGGGAATCAGCAGGGTAAGGCAAACAGTAGAGTCTCAGATATGGCACCCACCTGCTGTCTCTGTGACAGGGCAGTGGTTCAGAAAAGGAAGGATGGCCTCTGCTAGCACTTTGTCTCGGATAAAGCTGCCCGCCACCACCCCCCCCCCGCCCCCCCCCCCCCCCCGCCCAGCTCTCATCCTGATGCTGGACAATTTGGTTCCTCCTTATATGTCTCTAGTACCTTTTAAGCTGCTGCTCTGCTGCTGGAGCTCAGAGGGAGTGAGTCCTAGTAAGTCTGTGTATGGGACCTTTGAGAGGCATTGCCTGGGATGCCAGCAGTTTCTGTTTTCCACAGCCTCAATCCCCACTGGTTTTTAGAGCCAGGAGTTATGGAGACTTATCTTCCTGGCACTGGAACCCTAGACTGAGGACCCTGTTGTGGAGCTAGGATCCCCTGCTCCTGAGATATCCCTCTCTAATTTTATCTGTCACGTATCATTGTGGGACCAGCCAGTTCCATGGTTCTACCCCTCGCATCAGTCTGGATGTGGTTTCTTCTTTTATTCCATAGTTGTAGGACTTCCATTCAGCTCAGTTTCTGATGGTTATTAATGATGATTGTTCTATAGTTTAATTGTCATTTTGATGTGATTGTGTAAGGAAGCAAACTATGTTTAGCTATGCCTGCTCTAGATCTTATCTTAAGAAATCCTAGTTCAAAATATAAAGCCTTGGTTTCTTTACCAATATTACTATAAAATTTTTTAAAATTATTTTTTCTTCTAAATTTCCAGAGTTGTGGTTTTTAGTGTGCGGATACAGATCACCTGATCTGTGGTACTCAGTTGTCCCAGAGATTACATGGAAAGTTTGTATTAGATGATCTTTAAGTTCTTTCCAGCTCCACATTCTGTTTATGAAGTAGCACAGATAAGGGGGTTTAAACTGCATGAAAGGAAAAAACTATATATGTACAACACTATAACCCATGACACATATGCAATACTAAAGAAATATGCCTGATAATATCTGATTAATATTTGCAGTGTATTTTGAAATTTACAAAGTGTATTTTATATACATTTATTTCATGCATTGACCTCATGGGTTCACTATTCTACTCAGAATAATCACTATCATTTAGCAAATGTATCTGTGTATCTTATATTTTCTAATTACTTCAGTCTCTCATTTTCTCCTCTCTTCCTTAGAAAAGGCAAAAATTCTATTTTTTTAAATCCTCACCTGAGCATATTTTTTAATTTATTTTAGAAAGAAATAGAGACCAATGTGAGAAACATTAACTAGTTGCCTCCCATTCACAACCTGACCAGGAACCAAACCTGCAACTTAGGGATGTGCCCTGACTAGGGATCAAACCCT
Organism: Sturnira hondurensis; assembly: GCF_014824575.4. Lineage (NCBI taxonomy): Eukaryota > Metazoa > Chordata > Mammalia > Chiroptera > Phyllostomidae > Sturnira > Sturnira hondurensis. The sequence goes on along the minus strand of NW_028081623.1, from coordinate 4,980,385 downwards.
CAACATTTTGGTGTATGACATGATGTTCCATTCAAATTAGCCACCTGGACAGGGCAAAATTTTTTCATTCAGATCTAATAAAAGTGAGTCTCAGAAAGTTGAAGCAACCTTCTCAACACCAGACTTCCAAGATCCTCCATTTATATTTTGCTGCCCTACAATGTTCATTTGGGTTGTTAGTGAAATGTATGCTCTTATTTCCTTATCTGGCTTCCAGAACTTTCTAAGACAGTGTTTCCCAAGTGTTGTCCATAAAATATGAGTCTAAAAATGTGTATTAAAAACAGATTCCATGGTAGGAAGACAGATAAATGATAGGAGATAGATAATAGGTGATACAAGTAGATAGATAACATACACTGTCATTCCTAGCTATTTCTCAATAAACATTTGAATACTGAAAACTAAAAGACATACTGTAGTAGAGGCATCTAGTTAACATGATCTAACCAAAGAATTCTCAAACTTATGTAACCACTGGACCTTTTTTAATTTTTTCATATAACACTAATTAAAATCCCCTAGAAAGTCCTTCAGGAATCATTGTTCTAAGGCTTCCTTCTCTAATTATTGTAGCATCCACATAAATAAAATGTCCTTGCATTTCTTTGCCTAAAACATCATGCAAAAGTCCACACACCCTCTCCAATGGACTAGACAGAAGAGAAATGAAAGTTCAGAAAGATGTGAAAAGAATGGAAGAAAAAACTGAAAGCAATTGCAAGGAAGGCTGAACCAAGAATGGCTCTTACATTTGACAACAAGCCAAATCACTTAGCCAAAGTAATAAGGGAAGGTCTGGCTTGGTCGCCCCTCATAGCAGCTGAAGTATTAGAGACCTTGCCCTTAAGATGATTTTCCCCCCTCCTCTTCTTCACTGCTCATTATTTTTTCTATTCACACACTGCTCCTACCAGGGCATGGAGAAGGGATGAGGAACCACTGGAACACCTACCCCCAAACCCATGGAATCAAAAGGAAGAAGAGAGGGCGGATCCTAGACTCACCTTACCTCTACCCTCTCATCTTCTGACTGAGGAACTTCCAGTGATCAGATTCCTCATTACCCTGAGAACCTTGTTTTCCACCCTGTGTTTTAAAAAGATTTTGATTCCAAACAACAGGTCAAACCAGTCTGAAATCTGTATGGCAATCAGGGACTAAGTCCTCTAGAGTACTACTAGGCTGACAAGTGCCATGTCTTTGGGGCATTGCTTCTATCCTTGCTCTTTTTCCTGTGTTTTTCTTCTCTTTCATCCCCCATAGTTTAGAACTAAGTTCAGACACAAATACCGGGCCCCTTGAGTACAGAGTTAAGATAGAGAACATCACCATGTTGAAAACACTAGTTGCAGGGTCTCTTCTTTCATGCATAGAAGAAGCCCACATAACAAATGTTCAGGTACTCCTTGGAGTGGTTTTCGGCCAGAAAAAAGGCAATTCTTTGTCCTTAGCCATTTGCTGGGGATGCCTGTGAGGCCACAGATGAATGCAGCAGTGGACGAGCACTCTGCCTTCGTATGTGACACCTCTCTCCTGGGAACCTGTGGTATGTGTCTAATGGCCCAGGTAGGCTTCCAATCAATGCAAACTTTCTAGCCAACACACTTTGTCTGAACTGTCATTTGGTCAGGATCAGCCTGGCACCACCACTTAGTTTTCTATACCAGAAGATACTTGATAGTTATTTTTTTAAGTAAAATTAGGGATCCCCTTTTCTCGGCTGGGTTCCATCCCCTTGCAAAGGCTGGTGGTTCTTTACAGAGCTGAGCTCTCCATCCTTGCATTGAGAGGCTACAGTGATACTTAAAGACAACAAAGCAACATGGAAGAGTTTGGAGAGAAGCAGGTTTGGGAGGAATCCTCTCACTTCCCCCAAGGAAAGCTCTCTTGAGTCTGGCTGGCTTTGAAACTTCTACTTTTTAAAATCAGAGGGGAAATAATCTTGTATTTGTATCTAAGGTTCTAAACTTTAACTTTTTTAATTTTTATTTTTATACTTATTTTTTAAATCTATTTTATTGATTATGTTATTACAGTTGTCCCATTTCCTCCCTTCATTCCCCTACACCCTGCACACCCCCTCCCACCCACATTCCCTCCCTTTAGTTCATGTCCATGTTTCTTAAGTTCTTTAGCTTTTATATTCCCCATACTATTCTTGCCCTCCCCTTGTCTTTTTTCTCCCCACCATCTGTGCTATTTACTCTATACCTTTCCCCCCTATCTCCCACTCCCCTGTTGCTAACCCTGCATGTGAACTTCATTTCTGTGGTTCTGTTCCTGTTCTAGTTGTTTCCTTAGTTTGTTTTTATTTTAGGTGTGGCTGTTAGTAATTGTGAGTTTGCTGTTATTTTAGTATACATGTTTTTTATCTTCTTTTTCTTAGATAAGTCTCTTTAACATTTCATAAAATATGGGCTTGGTGATGATGAACTCCTTGAACTTGACCTTATCTGAGAAGCACTTTATCTGTCCTTCCATTCTAAATGAAAGCTTTTACTGGATAGAGCAATCTTGGATGTAGGTCCTTGTCTTTCATGACTTGGAATACTTCTTTCCAGCCCCTTCTTGATTGTAAGGTCTCTTTTGAGAATTCCACTGACAGTCCAATGGGAAGTCCTTTGTAGGTTACTGGCTCCTTATCTCTTGCTGCTTCTAGAATTCTCTCCTTCATTTTAATCTTGGCTAATGTAATTATGCCATGCCTTGGTGTGTTCCTTCTTGGGTCCACCTTCTTTGGGACTCTCTGAGCTTCCTGGACTTCCTGGAAGTCTATTTCCTTTGCCAGATTGGGGAAATTCTCCTTTATTATTTGTTCAAATAAGTTTTCCACTTGTCGCTCTTCCTGTTCCCCTTCTGGTACTGCTATAATTCAGATGTTGAAATGTTTAAAGATGTCCTGGAGGTTCCTAAGCCTCTCCTCATTTTTTTGAATTCGTGTTTCTTCATTCTGCTCTGGTTGAATGTTTCATTCTTCTTTCTGGTCCCTTCCATTGATTTGAGTCCCAGTTTCCTTCCCTTAGTTTAGCCTTCATTTGTTCCTCTAATTTGTGACTAAAATCAACCAGTTCTGTGAGCATCCTGATCACCAGTATTTTGAACTGTGCACCTGATAGGTTGGCTCTTTGTTGCTTAGAAGTATTGTCTCTGGAGCTTTGATCTGTTTTTCTGCTTGAGCCATAATATTTTGGTCTGTTAGCACCTGTTATGTATGAGGGGCAGAGCCTTAGGTGTTCACCAGGGTGGGGCAACCCAAGTCACTGGGTTGTGATGCTCTATGAGGGGGCAGGGTCCGAGAGGGAACAGTGGCACTTTGCTCCTCTCTCTATTGCACCTCAGTCCCTTCCCCTGCTTCCCCCAAGCAAACTGGGTCTTTCTGGTGCAGATTTCCATCTGGGTGAGCTTGTGTGCATTCTAGGACTCTGTCGGTCTCTTCAATGAACTTTTCTGTGAGGGTTGGAGTCTCTCTCTGTGCCTCAACCCCCACAAGTGTTTTCAATCAGTGCTTTGAGGTTTTATTTCCAAGTCCTAGGACCTTGGGTTGTGCAATCTATCTCCATCCCCAGTTATCTGCATGGGAATGTGGGACCACTGCCCGGTCAGCCAGCCACCTTGCTCCTGGTGCCCCACCTCTCAATTGCCGCCTCGCTGGGTCTGCCCATTGCTACCCCACGCCCGGGGTCTGTCAGTTGCTGCCTGGATGCTCAGGGTCTGCCCGGTGCCACCTTGTGGGCCTGGGGTGCCTTGCACCCCCGGTGTCACCACTTCCTGTGCCACAACCCCTCTCTGCTCAGCCGCCTGACACCATCCCGCCTACCAGTCTGGGTGAGTGTGTCTATTTTAACTCCTTGGTTGTCAGACCTCCATATAGTTCAATTTTCTTTCAGTTTTGGTTGTTACTTTGTTTCTGAATTGTTGTTGTCCTTATTTTGGTTGTTCAAGGAGGCACAGTGTGTCTACCTATGCCTCAGTCTTGGCCGGAAGTCAAGATTCCTTAAACTTTAACTTTCCTTAAAGGAGCTACCACCTTCAATACTCTGCACCTCATGAAAGGAATTTGATCAATTTAAGGCTAAAACCAATGGTCTTTGGACCCAACCTTGACAAGAAAGAACGTAATTAAAGTCTTAAAGCAAAGATGGGATATTCTCCAAGCTTCCTGCATGTAACAATCACATTGAATCCACTTTAAACATCTTCAAGGTACAATCTGCATAATATTTTTATTGCTGGTGAGCTTTCTTAAGTGATATAGTGACTATCTACATACCAGAAATGAAGGTTTTTCATATAATTCAATGTTTTCTGGGTCATGGGTGCCATCTCACTTCCTTGCCTGACCTTCCTCCTTCTTGACTCACCCACACCACACTATCTCCAAAGAGCTGAGGCTACTGTATTTTGTTCAGTCCATTGCTTTCTTTTTCCAGAGAAAGTTTCCAAACTCAGTGGCAGTGTTTCTCAGTATTGGCTGCATATTCAGACCATCTGAAGAGTTTTTCAAAAATATCAATGCCTAGATTTCACCCAAAGATTCTGACTGAACCTGAGTGGGATGAAGTGTGGGCATCAGCATTTTTTTGAGCTCCTTGGGCAATTCTTATGTGGGACCAGGGTTAGGGACAACTATCCAGGGTCTTGTAAATAGGCCCCCAATTATTCATTTCTAAAAGAGCAAATTTCTGTCCCTTATTTAAACACAATTTTTTTTTACCCAAACTGTTGGTTCCATGAGTTGTTACTAACTTTACTTCCATGATATAATAAAACCAGGTCTTGATTTCTAAAAGAATGAGCCATGTTCCCCCAGATTTGTAGCCCATTACAGAATTAAAGAAAATCATATCTGTATTTTGTCACCCTCTCAAGACTGTCCCAGACCCTGAAGTTGGGTTATTAGCCAATATTTGTAGAAAAACCTCAAACCTTGTGATTCATACTCAAAATATAATAGAGGAAGTAAATAATCCTTTCAGACTCTTTAACATCCTGTCCAAACAAGAACAGCTGCTACTGGTTGAGAGCTTATTCAATGTCCAACTGTTGCTAAAAGTTGTCTCATCTAATCTCCACTAGGGTTTTTCAAGCTTTTAATGGCAGATGAATCTCCCTGGAATGTTGATGAATGTAGACTCATAGTTCCGCGGTAGAAGGCTCACCTCAGATTCTGCATTTTTAACCAGCTGCTGGCCTTCTGCTCACCTCTTAAATAGCCAAGCTTTACTCAACTAATTTTTGGCATTCCTTCTTCAAACTCCATTTCAAACATGAAGAAATTAGGGGTGAGGACCTATAAGAGGCAAGATTCAAACCAAGATCTGTTTGACATAAAACCTTGTCCACTATGCTGCTCTGGCCAGGTGGTTCAGTTGGTTGGAGCATCATCCCTTGCACCTAAAGGTGGCAGGTCTATTCCTGTCAGGTCACATACAGGAGGTAATTGATTGATACTTCTCTCTCACATTGATGTTTCTCTTTCTGTCTCTCCCTTCCTCCATCTATAAAATCAATAAGCATATCCTTAGGTGAGGATAATAAAAAATGATAAGGAAAAAATAGAAGCAAAACAAAAACCTGTCCACTGTGCTTCTCTGCCTCTTTTTAGTTTTTTTTTTCATTGTGGGGTTTTCATCTTTTAAAAGAGATAATATAATGATTTTTTGTTGATGAAAATGGAGATAGATGTAAGAATAAAGACTCTCCCTTTCCCATCTGGTGTTTCTTTCAGCTCCTGATCTAAATCTTGGTTTTATAGTTGCTCAAGAACCAGTTACTTCTAGGTGGGTGGTGAGAATATGGCTACACCTTCTTCTTTCTTTAGTATATATACTAGTTTTCTTTAAACTGTTTCTACCAAATTGAAACTCAGGTACAAAGAGATTAAAGTTGTTTATGACCACCAACTAGAGTAGAGCTAAGATAGCTGATGAGATCTCTGTGAGGAGTCTGAAGGCCTCATTCTAATTTTTAGACCCAAAATTGCTTAGATCTACAATGACCACACCCTACCTATATTCCGCCACCTTTCATTCAGCAATAAAAGTGCATTTGAGTCTGTCTGCCTCAGCATGGGGCAAGGGAGTCTTCTTGACACCATCATTTCAATACTCTTTTTCAAGAACAAAAGCTAAGATGCAAGTAAGAGAGTAGCGAAATCATCATCTAAATGTAGGTGCAGGCCATATGCAGAGTTAGAATGTGGTTCTCTTTACCTAACAAAAATCCTACAATGCAGTTTGTAGGAATTCTTTACCCTCTTAATCAGGGGTGTGGGAGCTGTGTACAAATTGACATCAACCATCTTTACTGAAGTCATGTTTATTTTCCAAAATGGCCATTCCTATTAGAAGGATTTAGTGTGTGATTATTGAGACTTGTGACAGCATTGTAATGTTTTCTTCATAAAAATGCAAAAATTATCTTCAAAAACATCCACCCCTTTGAAGTTCTTAGTCATTTTCCCATAACTGAACATGTAGTCCTAGTAACCCAGACAAATGCTTGATACTTTACCAAAGTCTGCGGGTACCAAATTAGACAGGTAGGTCCTGTTGATTAGATAGCTTTAGGGAAAAAAATCTCATTAACACTTTCATCTTCAAAGAACAGAAATGTAACAAAGCTTGTACAAATATCAGCCACTAGCCTTAGGAGTCATAAATAAATGCATGAGTTAACCTAAAGGAAAACAAACAGAATATAAACTCTTAAACCCTGCCAACTGTAACCTAACACATGGATGGCTGTGCTCCTGCATTAAAGGGTTAGATTATATATGTGTATGTGGACTTTAAATCTTCGTATGTATGTGTGTTTCATATTTGTGTGCACACATATTTGTATGTATTTGATATATATATATATGCACGCATTCATTTAGAATCTTTTTCAGGAACACCAACTCAGGGATTCTGAAAGTGTCTACCTACAGGGTTATCCATTAGTTTGGCCAAATCAGCATGGCATGTGAGCACAGGGAAGGAATGACATTGTCTGGGGCTTTTCTTTCTTTCCTTTTCTGCTTCGGACTTTTTTTTTTTCTTGAGAGAATGACTAAGCAGTGCTGGAGATTATGAATTTGCTTAAGTGTGAATGGCTGATTGCTGAGAGCAGCACCAGCCCTCCTCCAAGGTGATTGACTGGGGATGCAGGTCTTCACACTTGATGCCTGGATTTGACTTGGAAAGTCTGCCAAGTCTTTTACTGGGATATTTATCTTAATTAGATCTGAAAGACCTGCCACAGCAGAATAGTCACACCGATTAAAATGAAAAACAGGAGAAATTACTGATCAAATTAATCATAATGTCGGGTTACAGCTGTAGGTCTGATGTAATTTGCCACTCCAGTGAGTTACATCGGCTTGGCCTAGGAAAGAGAGCTGGCTTTACGCTGATCCATAACACTCGCCCGCTCCAGGCAGCTCAGCAGGAAGCTGGCTCCATTCATTTTCTTGGCTTGCTCTGACCTCCCTGCTGCACCTAGAAACAAATCAGACACCAAACAAATGGTGTGGGGGGAGGAAATATTCTCTTATGCAAGCAATTGTACTATTTTGAAATGGTGAGCTTCTAAAACTTGGCTGGGCAAGCTTGGAGCTTTGTGCTTGTCCGACTCTTTGGTTTTTTCCCACTTAACTTCCTTTTAGTTTTGCTTGTGGTGACCTGACATTGATTACAGATGCAGAACAGGAATAAAAAGGTCAGAAGACAAAACCTTTGGCTCTAAGCAATGAGAAAAGCCTTTTGAAAAATCCCCTTGCCAAAATAACTCTACCACTGGGGAATGGATTGAAATAATCTAGAGTGTCACAACAGGGGAGGGAGAAACCCAAGGTCTAGTAAGAGCTGATTGTTCCCAGGAAGGTACAGTTGTCCTGGTATTCCAATTTTTAAATAAGCCCCACTTTATACCACACCATGTGTTTGGGGTAAGATGGGTGAGAGATACTATTTTTTTTTTAAGAAAACAAATGAAAGCTCAGATTCTTTTCAATGTATACCCTGAGCTGTGATTCATCATGACTCATTCATTCAGTGTTTATAAAACACATCTTCCCACCAGAGATACAAAGAAAGGGCCCTAAAACATACCCCCATCTAGACATTCAATTGGGAGTTCTTAAAAGGTAAAATTTAGGAGCAATGTAGGACTCTCCAACCAGTTCTGCTTTGTCAAGGATCTAGATAAGCCACACTAAAATGGGGAAATTATCCTAAAACAGAGGTGATTGTAAAGTGAGCAGCCCTCCGTCCCAATGTTATCAGATGACTGGAGCGCTAAGTTTTTTCTTTTTGACCATATAATGTGGCACCCAAATTCTATTATTTATTCCTGGACCAGATGTGCTCTTTTGCTTTCAATTTTAAAAGGCCCTGTCCTCTATCCCATCAGCAATGAATCTGATATATTTTGCAAATGAGGGGGATGGGCAGTTATAGAAAACAAGGGGTCTTGGCACTCAAGTGGTGATACCTTCTGTACCTTTCTATGGACCACATTGTGAGGGATTATTATATTGATTTAGTGGTTTGAACCAGAATTTTTCAAAAATTTAAAAAGTAAGTCTAGGTTATGTATTTTTTCTTGAAGCTTCTGTTTAAGTTATATATTATTCCTACAGACATATTAATATAGTTACTTGGGAGGACTCCGCCAAAAGCCAAATCATCTTCTGGAGGGTGGGCCCCTTATAATACAGGCTTTCCCTGCTAGGTGAGTGTTCTAGGAACCCATCTGTATCAGTGTACTATCTGGTGTTGTTGTACATTAGACTTCAGTGATTTTTTTTTTGTTTTTGAAGACTCTTACAACACATTTGCCCATTTCATGGTGGGTGATTTACAAGTGCACCTGCCCACACCTCACTGAGTGGTCAGCAGTTTTTGACCAAAAATGGAATGACCCCTGTGCCCCACCCTTCTTCCTCCCCTGATCTCACCCCAAGTGAGTTTTTTTCCTCCTGGATGAAAAATGTCCTCGAAGGGAAATGGTTTGCCAATGGGGAAGAGGTGAAACAAAAAAAAGAAGGGCAGAAGCACTAAAAGGCATCAAAATCAATGAGTTAAAAGATTGTTTTAGCAGTGGAAAAAATGCCTCAATAGGTGTGTTGCATCAAGTGGAGAGTGCTTTGAAGGTGACTAAAGTTTAAACATGTAAGAATAAATACACAATTTTTTTATAAATAAATTTCATTTTGGGGGGTCCTCATACAGACAGAGATATACATATATGTAAAGACAGATATATTTACTGGTATGTATATTGTTGCATGTATGTGTGTGTCGACTTTTGTTGTAAAATATGTTTCTTACTATGTGACGAGGTCAGAAGAATTTGAAAAACACTACTCTGAAAGACCTAGCTATTTAGGAAGGCAGTGGTGAGATCTCTTAGACATGGAATAGCTCAGAATGCAAAGCTATCAGTGTTGCAACATATTAAATGTGATGATGAGCTCCTAAACACTGAACACCATCCCCAACAGTTAAAAACAATAAAAAAGACACCACCAACACACACATCTTGGACTAGATATACTCTTTATCCCCAATCTGAAAGGTCACATGAAATTATTAGTTTAACAAACCTATTAAATTGAAAAAATGAAGTAATTTATTAAAAGCTGACACAGTAGTCACACAAAATGAATAGATAACTCTAAAGAAAAAAAAAGAGAAAATGCTAGGAAGGAAGCACAGACCCCCACACTGATTAACTAATTTAGGTCTCTAGGAGATATACCAAGGGAAAAAGCCTTGGTATAGCAGCTCCTTTCAGAGCTGCTAGTCAGGAACCAGGTCCATAGACTGTGGCTAGAAAAACCATGGGCCATATAGTTGCTTAGAACTTTCCTAGTTCTCCCACTTGGTCCAGGCCCAAGGCAAAGCTAGCACTAATTCCCTGACCTGGTCTTCCTATTCTGTTTCTCCCTAATCCATTCCATTTTGCAAACTACTATGAAACTATCTTCCTAAAAGAATATGTTGTTCACATCACCCTCATGCTTAAAGTTCCTTTTTGGCTTTGTAGCCTGGTCTTACCGTCCACCCTGTCTCCCACCTCCTCACACCATATTCAGCCTATCCCAGTACCTGATGTCCCTGTGCAGCCCACTTTCCTGGCTCTATTGGTGCTATGCCCACAGCCACAATTGCCCTCTCCTCTCACCACTGGTCCCTCATGGCTTCCTTCTCTTCCTATCCCTTCCAGGAAGTGCCCACACGTGACCAGTCCTCAGTAATTTCCCTGTTCTTTGTATTCACACATTGGGCACTTAGCATATATAATTTGAGCCTTTTTTCATAGTTTCTGTGAACAAGTTTGTGATTTTATTTGAATTATAAGCCCCTCAGGGACAGACAGTATATCTCATACATCTGTGTATCCCAAGACTATCAATAATTGTTGTAAATGATGATTTCTCACTTACCAGTTAGTCATTTTGAAAATATGTGCCTATTATCATACTATCTTAAATTTATTTGCAAAATTGCTCAATAAAGATAACAGTTACTAATGAAAGAAATGCAACCTATTTATTTTTATATGTAGAACAATGCCTGGTACATAGCAAGGACTATAAATAAATAGATCTTATATGACTATGATACCTTTTAAATTATTTTAAGCCCATTATTCTTTATACTATCTTCTGAGTGGGTTTTGAGCAATGCAGACTTGATTTAGACTGCTTTAAACCAGCTTCATTCATTTGGGAAGAAATGTACATTAAAATAAGGATCATCATTTTCTAATTAATCTCCTGTTTTCTTTCCCCACCATCTCAACAATATATGACAGTTGTTGACATTAAGAATATAACAAAAAGAGGAGCAGGCCTTCTTAATATTATGTTGAGCTGATTCATCTGTGAGTTAAAATATATTTTCTAAAGCATGAAAGTATTACAAATCAGATAGACCCAAGAAAAACAGAAGTGGCTCTCCCACTATGCGTGCACCTTGGGCCCCACCATTGGATCCCAGAGACTCTCACATGACATGCTCTGGCTGCCCAGCCCCCACTGGTAAAGTGGACAAACATGTATAAAGCGTCCCACTAGAAAAATGACAATCCAGTTTAAAAAATAAAAATGCTACTGAGCATTTAACACATATCAGGCACTGCACTAAGCATTTTGTATACATTTTTTATTTGATACCTTGATATTACAAGAGGGAGGAAACCAAGGCTCAGAGAAGCTGGAACTCACTGAAGGCCCACAGCTTGCCAGAGGTGCAGCTAAGATTTGAGCCCTGTCTGCCTGGCTCCAACCTGGGGGACCTCATGTGCCATTTTAACTGGACAGTGTGTCTGCTATCCAGTGTAGTTACTAATAGCACCCATTTCACTCTCAGAACTGTCCTGATTTGGCAATAAATTGTTTGGGCAAATTTTCATGCTCACTATGCAACCTCCAACATTTATACAAACTGCTCCCACGTGATTTCACCTCACTAAATGCCACAAAAGCTAAGATATTTGTATATCTTCTTAAAATAATGAAAATATAGCAATAGAATTTTTTACAAGTATAGTGTATTCCCTCTACTTGGCAACTAATAATTAATCAAAATGTGGTCCTACTTGAAACAAGAGAATGCTTGGGTGAAGAGCAACAGGAGATATCCCCTTCTTCCAAACGACTGGAAAAAAACATGACAGGAATATTTCTAGAAACTGACTGAGGTGATTAGCACCATGCTAGCAGAGTTATAATGTAGAATAAAGAGGTTCCAACACCAAAGAAAGAAAGGTTCAGTAAAGAGAGGGAAAGAAATCACACCTACATACACACTCACGAGAATATAACTAATGACTTTTTTAAATCCCATGGTGCAAAGAGCCAAAAATGAAATGTTATGAAAAGGCTTGCAGGTGACATGGAGAGGAAGGGGGCCAAGGTTTCATAAACAAACTGGGAGCTCCAGCCCCTGTCCTAGGTGGCCCCTGTGAGTGCGTTGGAGCAGTTATGGTTCCCAGAAGGGCTACACATCGAAACAACATAGAGAGATTTCTTCAACGAATAAATTGTAAGATAAAGAGAGAAGGAGGCCCTGGCTGGTGTAGCTCAGTGGATTGAGCATAGGCCTGCAAACCAGAGGATGGCGGTTCGATTCCCAGTCAGGGCACATGCCTGGGTTGCAGGCTGGTTCCCTGCAGGCCAACTCCCAGCAGGGGACATACAAAAGGCAACCATACATTGATGTTTCTCTCCCTCTCTCCTTCCCCTCTAAAGATACATAAATAAATAAATCATTAAAAATAATTAAAAAAATAAAAAAAGAGAGAAGGAGGAGCAAGAGAGGAAGAGGAGAAGGAAAGGTGGGGGGAGGACAGGAGGATAGGGAGGAGGAGGAAGAACAAGAAGGTGTGAGGGATTTGGACCTGTAGATCAAAAGACCTGGTAACAATCTCATTATGTGGATCATTTTTAGATTACAATTCAAGCAAACTGTACAGAGGAAAGAGTATGAAATTTATGAGACAATTGGAAATGTGAGCACTGATTAGGTATTTGATGATATTAAGGGATTATTTTTGTCATTTTTAATATTTTAGGAGTGATAATGATATATAGGTTTTTAAGAGTATCTTTTGAAGGTACATACTGAAGTACAACTAAAATGATAGGATGTCTGGGATTTTTTCAAAACTGACATGTATAGGAGGGGAAAAATAATGTCGGTGGGGGGTGGTTAGATAGGGTACAGATAAAAGGAGATTGACTATGAGTTGATAATTATTAAAATAGAGTGATGGGCCCATGGGAGTTAATTATGGTATTGAGGTTTTTTAGGTGTGTTTAATATTTTTCATAAGAAAAAATTAAAGAGAAAGTTTTAATCACCTGGGGATTCTTTCATAATATAGATTCCCCCCACCCAAACCAAGAACTATAAAATCAGAATCTCTAGGGGGAAGCCAGTAATTCAAATGATCAATGAGTTTTAAGAACTTCTGCTCTATAGAATTATAAATAATTTATTAGAACAAGACTTAAGGATTAATTAAGGCTCAGGGACAATACATACACAAAAAAATGGTTAATGCATTGAGACACAGTATCTTCATTAAAGATTTTTCAGCTGAAAGATTAAGTAACTGAAGGTACAATTGTTCATTTTTCAGTAATTTAAAGAATGTAATATAAAACTAAAAATAGAAAGTGTCTTTTCAATTCTCAACAAGGAAAAAAATGGGATAACTCTCTATCAAATGAGGTAGGTTGAATACATGTATTCATTTCTACACCCTCCTGAAACCTCACTAAAATGACATTACAAGAAAATTTTTTAATGAAGAAAAGACAACAGCAGACAAGCAGTGTCAACAAATGTTTGGAAAAGCAAGGATTGTTCATGAAACTGGGCAAACTAAATACCATGGTCCTGAGAAAGGGACACAATGTTAAACAACGCAACTCTGGGGTCCCCAAAAGCCTTGAGTGTTGGAGACACCAGTTTCTGTGGAAGATGGGGAGTGGGAAAGGGGAGGCCTGTTCCTGAAAGCAGGGGATTAGGTTAATGACAGCAAAATGAATAGTTAGACCCTCAGCTTCTTCCCTAATTGAAGCAGACAGGTAGCTGTTCAGTATCTTTATATATGAGAAATTGAATGAGAACCTCTACACCTGAAGACATCAGACGTCCTGGGGTGAGCTCCTTACTAATGACCAGGGCATCAAGAGAAAGTCTACATCCTGAATGACAAGACCTAGCTTCACTGGGCAACTCAGATTATACACAGGTGTTCAAGTAAGCAGCCACCCTGCTAACTCCCAACCTCATCACCACCCCAGGTAATTTTGGGATTCTTCTCTAAAGAAACTTCCCAGCTAATCAGAGAGGAAAGACTTATTTATTGATCTTTGGGGACTCCGACAACATAGCCACATCAGTACCTTATTCTTATACATAAAATGACAACAAAGATGACTACATGTTTGAGGATTGCCTGTATCTGAAATTGGAAACCAAAATAAAGTGGAGAGTAAAAGGAAATCATTGCAAAAAGAGACAACACAAGAAAGAAAAACTTTACTAAAAAACTAAAAATTAATATCCTAGAAAATATATAGAGAGAAGACTATGCATATACAAAACTTGTTAATAGGTGCTAATCGCAAGAAACATTTAAAAATTACTCAGATGATGTTTAGATAACAGTTTAAATAATTATAGCTGAAATAAAAAGTTCAATAGAAGGTTTAGGAAACAAAGTAAATACCTCAGACTGTAGAACAAAATAACAAAGAAGAGGGAAAAGAGAGAACAAATAAGTAAAACAGGAGAAAATAGCAAATCAATCCAGAAGGTCCAACTTCTAACTAATAGAACAGAGAAAAAAGAGATGAAATTACCAAAGAAATAATTCAAGAAAAATTCCCAGATTTGAAATCTGTTACCTCATGGAAAGTGTCATTTAATGCAAAACTAACACATGAAAGAAAAAACCCACCTCAAACACATCATTGTGAACATTTCCCAGAAGGGGGAAAGCAGGTAAAATACAAGGAATCAGGAATCTGAATAGCACTGGATTTCTATAACAAAATTAAATCCTTCCAAATTCTGAAAGAAAATTATTTTCAACTTCTATTTTATACACTGCCAAGCTATCTATCATGTGAGTGTAAACTGGAGTCAGATGTACAGTCTCTGGAAGATTTACCTCAAATTGATCTGTCATGTATCTTTCAACTCTACTGGAGGAAGTGTTCCACCAAAACAAGAGAGTAAACAAAAAGAAGAAGAAGAAGAAGAAGATTAGAGGTTGACCAGAAAGAAGGAGCAAAAAGAAATCCCAGGCTGAGAGTTAGAGAAACTGAGGATGCTCCCTGTGGTTGTACTGATGAAAAACAGCAGTTCTACCTTTTTTTGTGACAAGTTTGGAGAGAATTCTGGAAAGAAAAAAGAGAACACTAAGCAAACAAACAGGAAAGCAATAATTGACTTTAGTAAGAACAAAAATTTTTTATAAGAAAGGAAACCTAGTCATTGTATACAATTAGGCTCAGCAGTAAGCAAAAATTTCATGGTCAAAAAAGAAATTCTGATTAAGTCAGAAACTTAGAAACTTTGTTTTTTAGGTATGAAGTCTTTTTTTTTATTTTAAATACTGTATTTTTTTGATAGCAGATTTAGATTCACAGACAAATTAAGAAGGTACAGGTTTCCCATATACCCTCTGCCCCATACATGCATAGTTTCCCCCATTACCAACACCCCCACAAGAGCAATATATTTGTTAGAACTGATGAACCTATATTGGCACATCATAATCACCCAACATCCATAGTTTACATTAGAATTCACCTTTGGTATTGTACATTCTATGAGTCTGGACATATGTACAAGGATCTATTCATTAGTATAAGTATCCTACAGCGTATTTTCACAGCCCCTGGCAACCAATAAATTCTTTTACTGTCTGCATAGTTTCACAAATGTATTTTTTAATAAAAAAATTCTCCTTAGATATCAAGAAAAAAGGCAGGTTAGATAGATGAAAAACTATAAGTAAGGCTATAAACTCATCAAGGAAAACTAACTTTGTTGAAGATAAAGATTGTTAAATGAGAGAATGACTTAGAATTTCTTAAATGACAGTAATGAGGATTTTTTAAAAGATGGTTTTTAAAATGTCTCTTTAAAAACAGATTCTAAGTGTTATGACACTAAATAGAATGAAATCAGAGAGCAATCAACATGCCATACCCAGTTCCTCTAAATTAAACTCTTCAAAAGAAAGCTAGAAACAACAAACATTAATTTGAAAGCCATGAGTTAAAGATCTAAGTCTTTCTCCACAGATGTCAGTTCAAAGCATAAGACAGATAAGAAATCCAAACAAAAAGAAAAGAGAGAGCTGAAGATTGATTTGTAGAAATTCTCCATGATCAGAAATTGAATAGAGGGAGCAGTGTTTTCAAAATATTGGAGGAATAGTAAAAACAGGGGAAAGACGGAGGAGTGACAAAATTATAGAAGCTACAGATATGAGAGCTTCCAAAAGGTCCAAAGTGATCAGTGCTTCAAGGATTGCATATATTAAAGAGTATAAAAGAAGAAAATATATGATTTGGTTATTGGAAGAGTATTGATGATCTATAGTTAGTGATTAAGCCATTTTCAAAATACTACTAACATACCCAAGTGGATAGAATTGAACTCAAAATCTGATTCAAAATTAACATAAGAAGATAGTAGTTAAATACCAATGATAAAAATGTAAATGAGGAGGAAGGTTAACTTATTCTTTAATATACTTGGATGAAACTTTGAGAATGCATTTTGTCCTAATGATATATGATTAATCTGAGCTCAAGTATTTTTCATTTGTAACTTGTATTTTATGGAAATTAAAAATAAATTAGTTTTTCATCACTATACTTTTGCTATATGGAGGGCTTACTTGTTAATCAAATATATGTTTTGAAATAAGTTTTTTTATATAATACTTGGACTTTACTCTGAAGTTTGGCTCCACTAATCTGTGAATTTCCTAAGAAGGAATCCTATAGAAAAATACAAGATGAGAAACATTATGTTAGCTTCAAACTATTTTATTTCACATTTAGGAAAATCTGAACTTCTTAAATGGAAGAAAGTAATAAGCTAGGAAATCATTAAAATTGTATTATCTCAAGTTATTTACTTTAAATTGTCATTTTCTCTTATTATATCTCCATTATTAAAAATATAATTTACTGGAGTCTTTGGAAATTATGTGATATTCTAGCATTTGGTAATTATTGTATTTCTATAAATTACAGTGATTGTTTGTCTTTCCTGAACTTACAAATCTACTTGGTTTTAGTCAGAAAAACCACCCACTACCCTTGATTTATCAATAAATAGTGAGAATTTACTTTTACTTTTATAAGTCATGTATAAAGCAATGTATGAGCCAAATAATTATTTATATTATGAAAATGTGTGTAGTTAAGTAATAATTCTTCTCCTACTTTACTTTCCCCCTTCTTCTTCCAAATGTAGATAAACTTAATACAATTGGCTTCCTAACATTTCTGTTTAATGACAATTTTAATAGACTATGACTTATTTTTACCAAGCTTAGAATACTGCTATCAATTTGAATCTTTATACTAAATCAGAAACTTCAAAGAATGAAGAAAAGTCGGAGGAGGAAAAATAGACTGTGGGTGGCAAGAGTGTGCAATTCTCATCTTCCATATTGGAAGCCAATAGATAAATGCCCAAAATTGACAAATCAAGAAAAACTATTTAAGCATATTATTTAAAAATATGGAGGTAAAAACCAGAGACATACCTAAAAGAATTTGGAGAAGATTCTTAGGGGTAAAGAAGCTTTAGTTGTATAAGTTGTACTATTTCAATGTTTGACTTTCTACACTAAGGTCTTTGTGCTTACTGTTCCCTCTGCCTGGATATGTTTCCCTTAGACATATAGCTTTCTCCTTCACTTCATTCTTGGCTTAAATTTTGCTTCATCAAAGACCTATTTCACTCATGAAAATTTATCTGAAGAAACCCAAAACACTAATTCAAAAGAATATATGCATCTCTATGTCCATTGCAGCATTATTTACAATAGCCAAGACTTGGAAACAACCCAAGTTTCTATCAGTGGATGAGTGGATTAAACAGCTATGGTACATTTACACAATGGAAGACTACTCAGTCTTAAAAAAAGAATAAGAAGAAAATTTTACCCTTTGCAACAGCATGGATGGACCTGGAGAACATTATGCTAAGTGAAATAAGGCAGTCAGAGAAACACAAAAATTGTGTGATTTCACTCCTGTGGAATCTAATGAATGAACTGAACTAATGAGCAAAATAGAGACAGACTCATAGACAAAGAGCAGGCTGACAGTTCTTGGAGGGACAGTGGCAGGGGTGGAAGGATTGAGCAAAAAAGAAAAAAGAAAGAAAAAGCTTATGAATGTGAATAACAATGTGATGATTGCAGGGGGAGGGTGGTAGGTATAGATGGAAGAGAGGAGATAAATAGTAATGGAAAAAATAAATTAAAAACAAAAAATTCTTTGTTTAAAATCTTATGTAAAATTGTACATGTGGCACCTCTGTTTCTTCATCTTCTTACCTTCCTCCATTTTTCTTCAGAGGGTTTATTACTACCTAACATATATTTGCTTATTTTCTTCTTCCAAATAGAATGTAAACTTCATAATTACAGAGACTTGGTCTTGTTTATTGCTGTATCCTAGCAACAATAAAATTACTCATAGTGGTAGAACTAGGATCAGTGGGTACAACCCTATGGCTTCCTAAGAGATGTGTCCAAAGATGGGAGTGCTGTCAGGTGAGTTGGCAAGATGATCCTAAGGGAGAATCAGTAACAACTTTACTGATTCTCTTGTAGTGTAGTGATGTTAGGCCAGAAGAGCTTGGTGGTCCTATTTAACTTGGCTTTCAGGGTCAACAACCCTGAAAGTTGAACAAGAGAATGATAGATATCTGTATAAAAACTGGGTTTGAAAAGAATATGCTTTTATCACCAGCTGAATGAAATTGTGGATGAAGAGAAGTTAAAATACCTCCTAAGTACACTTTAAACACAGACTGTCTTACTGCGTAGGCTTGGGGCAGGGGTTTCCCACTGCGGCCCGTGGGGCACATGCAGCCCTGGATAGCTATGAAGTAACTATCAACACAAAATCATAAATTTACTTAAAACCAACACAAAATCATAAATTTACTTAAAACATTTTGTTTGCTCATCAGTTTTTATTGGTGTTTGACCAAGTGTGACCAAGAGAGGACAAAAGTTTGGACACCCCTGGTAGTGCATCTGTGAGTCATTCACCTCTATGCCCTTTAAGCTTAACACAGAACCTAGAACTTGGTACATATAAAATGTGTATAATTGCAGACTTCTAGCCAAGATTAAGGCATGGGTACATACACTTTGCTTCCTTGAACAATCAAAAGAAAGACAACAAATTGAAGACCAAATACAACCAGAACTACCAGAAAATTGAACTGTATGGAAGCCTAACAACCAAGGAGTTAAAGAAGAAACATTCATCCAGACTAGTAGGAGGAGCAGAGACAGGCATCTGGGAAAGGACCCATAGCAAGACAGCAGGCCAGGGGTGCAAGGTAGTAGCTGGTGGATCACATTCAGGTGCAGATAAGCCTGGAGGAACAACTGGAGAGTGAGACAGACAGCACAACCCAGGGTTCCAGTGCAGGAAACTAAAGCCTTAAAACATCTGGCTTTAAAATTCTGTAGGGGTTGTAGTAGCTGGAGAAACTCCCAGCCTCATAGGAGAGTTAGAGAGAACAGTAGTCTTAGAACATACACAAAACCACCTACATGGGAATTGGCACCAGAAGGGCCAAATTTGCTTCTGGGTAGAGGAAGAAGTGACTGAAAGCAGAATGGGAGCTGAGCAAGCTGCATTGCTCTCTCTCTGACCCTTTTCTCACATACAGCACCACAACACAGCAAAGTGCATTGCCCCACCCTGGTGAATGCCTAGGGCTCTGCCCCTTAAAATGTAACAGGAGTACAAAGGCAAAGAAATATGGCCCAAATGAAACAACAGATCAAAACTCCAGAAAAAGAACTAAGCCACAAGGAGATAGCCAACCTATCAAATGTAGAGTTCAACAAAACACTAGTAATCAGAATGCTCACAGAACTGATTGAGTATGGTTGCAAAATAGAGAAAGAAATGCAAGCTATGCAAAGTGCAATAAGAAAAATACACAGAAAACCAACAATGAAGGGAAGAAAATTGGGACTCAAATCAACAATTTGGAACAAAAGGAAGAAATAAACATTCACCTGGAATAGAATGAAGAAACAAGAATTCAAGAAAATAAAGGAAGAGAGGCTTAGAAACCTCTGGGATAACTTCAAATATTCAACATCTGAAGCATAGGGGTGCCAGAAAGAGAAGAGGAAGAGCAAGACATTGAAAACTTATTTGAAAAAATAATGAAGGAGAACTTCCCCAATTTGGTGAAGGAAATAGACTTCCAGGACATCCAGGAAACTCAGAGAGTCCCAAAGAAATTGGGCCAAAAGAAGAACACACCAAAACACATCATAATTAAATTATCCAAGATTAAAGATAAGGAGAGAATCTTAAAAGCAGCAAGAGAAAGGAGACAGCTACCTGCAATGGAGTTCCTATAAGACTATCAGCTGATTTCTCAAAAGAAACTTTGCAGGCAAGAAGGGACTAGAAAGAAGTATTCCAAGTCATGAAAAGCAAGGACCTACACCCAAGATTATTCTATCCAGCAAAGCTATCATTTAGTGACAGGGCAGATAAAATGCTTCCCAGATAAGGTCAAGTTAAAGGAGCTCATCATCACCAAGCCCTTATTATATGAAATGTTAAGGAAAATGAAGAAAATGAAAAGTACAATAAATGACAACAAACTCACAACTGTCAAGAACCGAATGTAAAAACAAAAACAAACTAAGCAAACAAATAACACAGGGACAGAATCACAGAAATGGAGACCACATGGAGGGTTATCAGTGGGGAGGAGGAGGGTGGGGAGTGGGGTAAAGGTACAGGGAATAAGAAGNTTATTATATGAAATGTTAAGGAAAACGAAGAAAATCAAAAGTACAATAAATGACAACAAACTCACAACTGTCAAGAACCGAATGTAAAAACAAAAACAAACTAAGCAAACAAATAACACAGGGACAGAATCACAGAAATGGAGACCACATGGAGGGTTATCAGTGGGGAGGAGGAGGGTGGGGAGTGGGGTAAAGGTACAGGGAATAAGAAGCATAATTGGTAGCTACAAAATAGACGGGGAAGTTAAGAATAGTATATGAAATGCAGAAGCCAAAAAACTTATACATACTACACATGGACATGAAAAAAGAGGGACAATTTTGATAGCATATTTAATAAAATATACTTTTAAAATAAAATAAAATGTGGCTAATTGAATGCTGTGACATTTTCAAATTAGTTTGCTGCTTGACATGACTCCCACAAGAAAGTGGGTGCTGTTTTTCTGGGCTAAGTAACCAAGGAGAAAGAAGGAAATTAATATGGAATAGGAATTCAGCACTGTATCAGGCAGTATATGAAGGATTTCCCCATCTCTACTATTGGGTTTTGAAATAGAAGGTACAACTTCTAAGTCTCATTGCTACTTGGCCTCAAATGTGATGCTTGAGAAACATCATCTTACCCAGTAAGATGTTCCTATATTTTTAAACCTGTGGATTTCTTATAGAAAAATTATAAAAATTTATAGTTTGTGGGGTTTATTACCAGAACTTTAAATAGCCTTTATATAAAACATTTTTAGGTAAAGTATCTGCTTTCAGACCTAACTTATGGAAATAGGAAAATAGCTAAATTGCAGGATTTAATTGCTTAAATTACCACTTTCTTAGAATAAAGACACAGGGAGAAATAAAAAAAAACTATAAAATAAAGTTTTATCTTTTGGATTCCCAGTGCTTTTTGATTAGGGTGCTATCAAATGCACTGATGGCAGGCTTCCTAAAGTTAATTTTTCTCATAATGTAATAACCAAATTTGCCTTAACACTTGAAAAGGCCCATCCATACTAAAAGGAATCAGTTGCTTAATCCTAAAATTAAAGGTTATCAAATGCAAGAGAAAATAATTACGTGCTCAAAATATGGAAAAAAGAAAACTTTTTCTAATATGTAGGTATTTGTATAATTAAAGACTAATCAAGCATGAAGGGCTGCTGACTAAACCAGAAAATGAGATTGTTGGCAAGCAGTATTGTAATGTAAATGCCATTTTTGTTTAACTACTTAGAAGCCAGAGAAATGATATCCTGAACAGATTAAAAGCAAACAGCATTTATAATAAATATTTATCAGATTCAACACAAAGGATTTTTATATATTATGTGCAAGATTCATTTGCACTGAAAGTTTTCAGGTACTTTTTAAGGGAGTAGTGAATATCCTTATCTAGAATTGCTTTTTCAGATTTGAAATGTTAATAAGAAAAAGTATCCCTTCTGAGATATACCACCCACAATATAGTTTTGTTACTAGAATTTTGTTAATCGGAATTACTTAGTATTAAGCAAAGACTTTGTAACAAATATACTGAATGTATTTTTAAAGAGAAATGAGATACAAGCCATACAAAGTTGTTAGAACAAATATGTGTGTATGCATTAAATGTGAACAATTTATCTAAACTTCAGGTATATGGTTTAAAGTAGAAAGGGGGGTAAGTTTGAAGCCACATGCAAATGTTCGGAGACTTTCTACAACTGTGAAATAATAGTACATGGCACACTCAATTTGTCATGAGGATTAAATAACATAGATAAAGCACATTTCAGTACCTAGGATGTAATAGTCACTCAGTGAATATGAATTTTGCTCCCTTTCTGAGCTCTCCTCTGTTGACTGAATTAAATCTGCCCATTCACATGCCTATACTCATAGAGACTGTGTTGCCTCTGGAGACCCAACTAAGACATCCAATTCTGCAAAAATTACACAACACTGAAGACAGAAATCAAGGAAGACACAAACAAATGGAGACGTATACCGTGTTTATGGATTGGAAGAATTAACATCATCAAAATGTCCATACTACCCAAAGCAATTTACAGATTCAATGCAATACCTATTAAAGTACCAATGGCATATTTCACAGACATAGAACAAACACTTCAAAAATTTATCTGGAACCATAAAAGACCCCGAATAGCAGCTGCAATGTTAAGAAAGAAGAACAAAGTAGGAGGGATCACAATACCTGATATCAAACTGTATTACAAGGCCACTGTAATCAAAACAGCCTGGTACTGGCATAAAAACAGGCACATAGACCAATGGAACAGAATAGAGAGCCCAGAAATAAACCCAAATCTCTACAGTCAATTAATATTCGACAAAGG
The DNA here is from genome assembly GCF_014824575.4 of Sturnira hondurensis. Classification (NCBI taxonomy): domain Eukaryota; kingdom Metazoa; phylum Chordata; class Mammalia; order Chiroptera; family Phyllostomidae; genus Sturnira; species Sturnira hondurensis. The sequence goes on along the minus strand of NW_028081623.1, from coordinate 4,957,484 downwards.
GGGCAGTATCATAAAATGGGGTAAAGATAGCCTCTTCAACAAATGGTGTTGGGAGAACTGGACAGCTACATGCAAAAAAATGAAACTCGAGCACCAACTTACATCATACACCAAAATAAATTCAAGGTGGATAAGAGACTTAAATATAAGCCATGACACCATTAAAGTCCTAGAGGAGAACATTGGCAGGAAAATCTCAGATATTTCACGCAGCAACATTTTTACTGATATGTCCCCTAGAGCAAGGACTATAAAGGAAAGAATAAACAAATGGGATCTCATCAAAATAAAAAGCTTCTGCGCAGCTAAAGAAAACAGCATTAAAATAAAAAGACAACCAACTGTATGGGAAAACATATTTGCCAATGATACCTCAGACAAAGGTTTAATCTCCAAAATATACAAAGAACTCACACGACTTCACTCTAAGAAGACAACTAACCCAATTAAAAAATGGGGAAAGGACTTGAACAGACACTTCTGCAAGGAGGACATACAGAGGATCCAGAGACACATGAAAAGATGCTCAATATCACTAGCTATCAGAGAGATGCAAATTAAAACTACAATGAGATACCACTTTACACCGGTGAGAATGGCTATCATAAACAAAGCAATAAACAACAAATGTTGGAGAGGGTGTGGGGAAAAGGGGACTCTGGTCCACTGTTGGTGGGATTGCAGACTGGTACAACCATTATGGAAAACAGTATGGAATTTTCTCAGAAAACTAAAATTGGACTTGCCTTTTGACCCAGCAATTCCACTGCTGGGATTGTATCCTAAGAACCCTAAAACACCAATCCCAAAGAACCTATGCACCCCAATGTTCATAGCAGCACAATTTACAATAGCCAAGAGTTGGAAGCAACCTAGGTGCCCGTCAGTAAATGAATGGATCAAAAAACTATGGTACATATACACAATGGAATTTTATGCTGCAGAAAGAAAGAAGGAGCTCCTACCTTTTGCAACAACATGGATGGAACTGGAAAGCATTATGCTGAGTGAAATAAGCCAGGTGTTGAAGGACAAATACCATATGATCTCACCTCTAACAGGAAGCTAAACAACAAAGCAAACAAGCAAGCAAAATATAACCAAAGACACTGAAATAGAGAACAGGCTGACAGTGACCAGAGGGGAGAGGGGAGGGAATTTCAGGGGAAATAAGGGAGGGATTTAGAGGAACCTATATAAAGGATACATGGACAACAACTGAGAAGGGTGGAAATGGGAGGGAGGGGGGAGGATGGGGGGTGGGGCGGGATGGGAGTAATAGACAGAAAACTGTACTTAAAAAATAATTAAATAAAACAATTGGGAAAAAAAAAGACATCCTATTCTGTATTCTTGGTAAGCACAGAGAGCCTGGCCAAATCTGAGCCCTCAGCATTACTAAAATATGAAAATAGTTGGAAAAGTGGGGAGTCTACAGTTTTCTCTTGGCAGGAAGAAAGTCAAAAATCTAACAATTTCCCACAATGAGACCAAAGATTTTATTCTAATGATGCCCTAACTATAAAATTTACTTTCAGTTTGTTATATGGTAATTCTGTGTTCAACTGTACTCAGTCCTGATTTGGCTTAGAAATCAGGAGTTGCTGCAAAAAGGTAGATGTGAGCTCCAAAAAGCAAACCTCCTGACCTACAAATAAAAAATTAATTAATAAAAAGTAGCTTTATTTTTAATTTTTATGGAATTTAACCAGGTGATATTGGTTAGTAAAATTTTATAGGTTTCAGGTATACAATTCTATAATACATCATCTGTATATGGTACTGTGTGTTCACCACACCAAGTTTTTTTCCATCACCACATATTCCCCTTTTCCCTCTTCTATCTCCCCTCATGCTCCATTCCCTCTTTTAATCACCATACTGTTGTCTGTGATTATGAGCTTTTTTCTACTTAATCCCCTCACCATATTCATGGAGACCTCCAAACCTCCTTCTCTCTGAGAGTTGTAGGTCTGTTCTGTGTATCATCAGTCTCTTTCTATTTTGTTTGTTAGGGGAATTTTTCTTCATTAGATTCCACATATAAGTGAAGTCATACAGTACTTGCCTTTCTCTAACTGGCTTATTTCACTTAGCATAATGCTCCCCAGGTACATCCAGCCTGTCACAAAAGGTAAGATTTCCTTCTTTTTTAAGGCCAATTAGTATTTCATTGTGTAAATGTACTGCAGCTTTTTTATCCACCCATCTACTGGTGGGCACTTGAGCTGCTTCTAAACCTTGGTTATTAATAATGCTGCAGTGAACATAGGGGTGCAAAAATTCCCTTGAAATCCTAATACAGTATTTCAGGTTTCCTTGGATATATTCCCCAAAATAAAATTGCTGGATTATAAAGCAGTCCCATTTTTAAGTTTTTTTGAGGTATCTCGATACTGTATCTCCATTGGCTGCATTAAGCTGCATTCCCACCAACAGTGCACAAAGGTTCCATTTACTCCACACCTTCACCTTCACCAAACTTGTTGTTTGTTGATTTATTGATGATGACCATTATGACATGTGTTAGGTAATATCTCAGTGTGGTTTTAATTTGCATTTCTCTGATGATTAGTGTCCTTGAGCATCTTTTCATTTGTCTATTGGCCATCTGTATGTCCTCTTTAGAGAAGTGTCTATTCAGGCCCTTTTCCCATTTTAAAATTTGGTTGTTGTTTTTTGGCATTGAGTTTTATAAGTCCTTTAAAATTTTTGGATATTATCCTTTATCAGATGTATCATTGGTGAATATGTTCTCCCATTCAGTGGGTTGTCCTTTTATTTTGTTGATGGTTTCCTTTGCTGTACAAAACCTTTTTGTTTGATGTAGTCCCATTTGCTTCTTTTTTTAAAAATTTTTTCTAGATTTTATTTATTTATCTTTAGAGGGGAAAGGAAGGAGAGAGAGAGAAAGAAATATCAATGTATGGTTGCCTCTGGTGTGTCCCCTGCCGGGAACTGGCCCACAACCCAGGCATGTGCCCTGACTGGGAATCGAACCGCGATCGTGTGGTTCGCAGGCCCGCGCTCAATCCACTGAGCTACGGCAGCCAGGGCCCCATTTGCTTCTTTTGTTTCCTTTACCCAAGGCAGTATATCAGAAGAAATATTACTATGAGAAACATCTGAGATTTTACTGCCTGTGGGTTCTTCTAGTATTTTTATGGTTTCAAGTCTTACATTTAAGTCTTCAATCCATTTTGAGTTTATTCTTGTGTACAGTGTAAGAAGGTGGACTAGTTTCCTTTCTTTGCAAGTACCTGTTAAATTTTCCCAACACCATTCATTAAATAAACTATCTTTACCTCACTGTATGCTTTTTCTTCCTTTGTCAAATTTCTTCTCTTGCTGCTTTTATTTTTGTCAAATAGTAATTGACTGTACAGGCATGTGTTTATTTTGGGGTTCCCAGTTCTGTTCTATTGATCTATATGTCTGTTTTTATGCCAGTATCATGCTACTTTGACTACTCTGGCCTTGAATATAGTTTGGTATTAGGTAGCATGATTCCTCCAACTTTGTTCTTCTTTCTCAGGATTGCTGTTGCTATTCAGGAGTTCTTGCAGTTCCATATAAATTTTTGGAATATTTGGTCTAGTTCTGTGAAGTATGCCATTGGTTTCTTGATAGGAATTGTGTGGAATGTATACATTGTTTGGGGTAGTTATGGACATTTTAATGATATTAATATTTCTTATCCATAAGCATAATATATCCTTCTACTTATTTGTATGTTCTTCAGTTTATTTTTTTAGTGTCATATACTCTTCCTGGTACAGGTATACTACTTTCTTGGTTAAATTTATCCATACATATTTTAGTACAGTTGTAAATGAAATTGTTTTCTTACTTTCACTTTCTGGTAGTTCATTATTGGTGTATAAAAATGCAGGTGTTTTCTGGATATTTATTTTTGGTCCTGCTACTTTACTGAATATATTTTTCAGTTCTAGTAACTTTCTGGCATAATATTTAGGGTTCTGTATATACAGTATTATGCCATCTGCAAATAATGACAGTTTTACTTCTTCCTTTCTAATTTGGATGTTTTTTATTTTTATTTTCTGATTGTTGTGACTAAGGTTTTGAGAACAACAGACATCCTTATTTTTTTCCTAGGGGTGAAATGCTTTTAGTTTTTACCCATTGGGAATGATGTTGGTTGTGGGTTTATTATATATGGCCTTTATTACATTGAGGCATGTTCCCTCTACTTCCACCTTGCCTAGAACTTTGTTTTGTTTTGTTTTGTTTTATCATAAATGGATGCTGGATTTTATTAATTTTTTTACATCTACTGATATAATCATGATTTTTATTCTTCATTTTGTTTATGTGGTGTATCATGTTTATTGATTTGCATATATCATACCAGCCTTGCATCCAGGCATAAATCCCACTTGCTCATGAAGTATGATCTTTTTAATGCCTTACTAGATCTGGTTTGCTAATATTTTGTTGTGGATGTTAGTATCTATATTCATCAGGGCTATGGGCCTATAATTTTCTTTCTTTGTAGTGTCTTCATCTGGTTTTGGAATTGGGATAATGCTGGTCTCATAAAATGAGTTTGGGAGTCTTTTCTCCTCTTGAATTTTTTGGAATCGTTTGAGAAGGCAGGTATTAGGGGTTTTGTTGTTGTTGTTTTATTTTAGTAACATGTCTTTATTAAATTAATTAACAACATCTATGAATGGATCCAATCACTACTATTACAGAATGGGAGATAAGTACATTGGGCATCTGCCACCACTGGGATACAAGTTTTCCATCTGGTATCAAGGGCACAAAGCCTGCATCTATCTCTCTTTTTCTAATGTAAATGTCATGTGCAATAGATTTTTTTAAAAAGAAGCACAGGGGCTGCTGAAATGGTAAAATTCAGTTAGAGGTTGTGGGTATAAGGATGCAATATTATTACTTTACATTTCTTGGTACCCTCAATTGTATCCACAGATCCCTGGGTTTTTTTGTTGTTGTTGTTCTTGTTTTAATATATTTTATTGATTATGCTATTACAGTTGCCCCATTTCCCCCACTTCATTCCCCTCCACCTTGCACACCCCCTCCCACCCACATTCCCCCCTTTAGTTCATGTCCATGTGTCATAAGTTCTTTAGCTTCCACATTTCCCATACTATTCTTGCCCTCCCCCTGTCTATTTTCTACCTACCATCTATGCCACTTATTCTCTGTACCTTCCCCCCCTCCTTCTCCCACTTTCCTGTTGTTAACCCTCCATGTGATCTCCTTTTCTGTAGTTCTGTTCCTGTTCTAGTTTCCTTAGTTTGCTTTTGTTTTAGGTGTGGTTGTTGATAACTGTGTGTTTGCTGTCTTTTTACTGTTCATATTTTTTATCTTCTTTTTCTTAGATAAGTCCCTTTAACATTTCATATAATAAGAACTTGGTGATAATGAACTCCTTGAACTTGACCTTATCTGAGAAGCACTTTATCTGTCCTTCCATTCTAAATGAAAGTTTTGCTGGATAAAGCAATCTTGGCTGTAGGTCTTTGGATTTCATGACTTGGAATACTTCTTTCCAGCCCCTTCTTGCCTGTAAGGTCTCTTTTGAGAAATCCGCTGACAGTCTGATGGGTACTCCTTTGTAGGTGACTGTCCCCTTATCCCTTGCTGCTTCTAGGATTCTCTCCTTCATTTTGGTCTTGGCTAATGTAATTATGATGTGCCTTGGTGTGTTCCTCCTTGGATCCAACTTCTTTGGGACTCTCTGAGCTTCCTGGATTTCCTGGAAGTCTATTTCCTTAGCCAGATTCAGGAAGTTCTCCTTCATTATTTGTTCAAATTAGTTTTCCACTCGTTGCTTTTCCTCTTCTCATTCTGGTACCCCTGTAATTTGAATGCTGGAACATTTAAAGATGTTCTGGAGGTTCCTAAGCCTCTCCTCATATTTCTGAATTCTTGTTTCTTTATTCTTTTCTCTTTGGTTGTTTCTTTCTTCTTTTTGGTCTACTTCATTTATTTGAGTCCCAGTTTTCTTCCCAACACTGTGGGTTCCTTGTTAATTTTCCTTCATTTCACTTAGTGTAGCCTTCATTTTTTCATTTAATTTGCGACCAAAGTCAACCAATTCTGTGAGCATCCTGATCACTAGTGCTTTGAACTGTGCATCTGATAGTTGACTATCTCTTGGTCGCTTAGATGTAGTTACTCTGAGGCTTTGATCTGTTCTTCCATTTGAGCCATTTTTTTAATCCGGCCATGCCTGTTACATTGAGGAGCAAAGCCTTAGGTGTTCACCAGGGTTGGGCAACCCAATGATGCTGTATGTGGGTGTGGGGTCCAAGACAGAACCATAGCACTTCCCCCACTCTCTTGGTTTTCAGTCCCTTCAGCTGCTTCACACAAGCAAATTGGGCCTTTCGGGCACTGGCTCCTGGGTGGATGGGCTTGTGTACATTCTAGGACCCTATGGGTCTCTCCAACGAACTCTCCTGTGAGTCAGGAAGTCTCTCCCAGCACCTCAATCCCTACAAGTGTTTTCAATCAGTGCTTCTAGGCCTTATTTCCTGGCACTGGGGCCCTGGTTTGCATGGTCTGTTTTGCTGCCCATTTTTGTCTGGTTTATCTGCATGCAAATTGTGACCTCAGTCAGCCAGGCATCTTACACACCTCACTGGGTCTGCTAGTTGCCACCCCACACCTGTGGTCTGCCAGCCACTGACTCCACCCCTCTTACAGGTCTGGATGAATGATTCTCAGACTTCGGTACAGTTCAGTTTTCTGTCAGTTCTGGTTATTTTTTTGTCTCTAAAGTTTTATTGTCCTTAATTTTGGTTGTGCAAGGAGGCACAGTGTGTCTACCTATACCTCCATCTTGGTTGGAAATCCTGTTGTTGTTGTTATTTTAATGTTCAGTAAAATTCACCTATGAAATCATACAGTCCAGGACTTTTGTTTGTTGGCAGTTATTTCTTTAAATTACTGCTTCAATTTTATTAGTTATTAATCTGGAATAATAATCTGTCTATTCATATTTTCTGTTTCTTCCTGTTTCAGTTTTGGAAGATTGCACATTTCTTAGAATTTATTCATTTCATCTAGGTTGTTCAATTTGTTGGTATACAGCTGTTTATAATATTTTCTTACTATCCTTTGTATTTCTTTGGTGTCAGCTGTTACTTCTCTTTTATTTCTGATTTTATTTATTTATTTGGGTCCTCTCTCTTTTTTTCTTGATGAGTCTGGTTAATGCTTTGTCGCTCTTGTTTATATTTTCAAAGAACCAGCTCTTCGCCTCATTGGTCTCTTGTATTTTTTGTTAGAGTCTGTATTGTTTATTTATATTCTAATTTTTATTATTTCCTTTCTACTACTCACTTTGGTGTTTGTTTGTTGTTTTTATTTCAAGTTCATTTAAATGTAAAGTTAGCCCTGGCTGATGTGGCCCAGTGGATTGAGTGCTGGCCTGAGAAAACAAAGGGTCACCAGTTCCATTCTCAGTCAGGGCACATGCCTGAGTCCTGGGCCAGGTCCCCAGTGGGGGGTTCATGAGAGGCAACCACAAATTGATGTTTCTTTCCCTCTTCTTTCTCCCTCCCTTCCCCCTCTTTAAAAATAAGTAAATAAAATCTTTTTAAAAAATGTAATGTTAGATTGTTTGAGCTTTTTCTTGTTTATTGAGATAAATTTCTTCCTAGTACTGCTTTTGCTGTGTCTCAGAGATTTTGGGTTATTGTGCTCTCATTTTCATTTGTTTTAAGATGTCTTTTAATTTCTTCCTGGATGTCATTTTTAACCCATTCATTGTATAGTAACATATCATTTAGCCTTCATGTCTTTGTGTATTTTTCAGTTTTTCTCTTGTGATTGATTTCTAGTTTTATATAATTATTATCTGAGAAGATGCCTGATACAATTTCAATCTTCTTAAATTTATTAAGCTTTGCTTTGTGCCCTAACATGTGATTTCTCCTAGAAAATGTTTGACATGCACTTGAAAAGAATATATAGTCTGCTGCTTTGGTGCAAAATGCTCTGAAGATATCAATAAAATTCATTTGATCCAGTGTGTTATATAAAGCCACTATGTACTTGTTGGTTTTCTCTCTGGAAGATGTATACATTGATGTCAACAGGGTATTAAAATCCCTTATGATGATTGTACTACCGCTGACCTCTACCTTTATGTTTATCAAGAGATGCTTTATACATTTAGGTGCTCTATTTTGGGTGCATAATTGTTTACAAGGGTTATATCCTCTTATTGTATTGATCCCTATATCATTATATAATACCCTCTGTCTCTTATTGTAGCCTTTGTGTTAGTCTAGCATAAGTATTGCTATACCAGCTTTCATTTTTCATTTCCATTTACATAAAATATCTTTTTCTATTCCTTTAAGTGTGTGTATGTCTTTTCTTTGAGGTAGGTGTCTTTGAGGCAGCGTATATATGGGGCTTGTTTTCTTATCAATTCACCTCCTATGGTGTTTGAAGCATTAAAGCCATTTACACTTAAAGTGATTATTAATAGCTATGTATTTATTGCCATTTTATTCTCTTAACTATGTTTCTCCTTTTTCTTCTTCTTTTTATTCTTAAAGACCTTCTTTTTCTTCTTAAAGAAGATCCTTTAACATTTCTTATAATTTTAGTTTGGTGTTAACAAACTCCTTTATCATTTTCTTGTCTGAGAAGCTCTTTATTTCTTCTTCAATTTTACATGATTATCTTTCTGAGTAAAGTAATCTTGGTTGTAGGTCTTTGCTTTTCATCACTTTGAATATTTCATGCCAATCTTTTCTGGCCCGAAATACTTCTGTTGGAAAATCAGCTGAAAGTCTTATGGGTACTCCCTTTTCTTTCTTTTGATGCATTTTAGTGTGGACCTCTTTTGGTTCATATTTTTGCACTTCCTGGGCTCAGTTCTTTTTCCATCACCATGTTAGGAAAGTTTTTAGTCACTATTTCTTCAAATAGTTTCCCAATCCCTTACTGTCTCTCTTCTCCTCTGGTACCCCTATTTTTACTCTTTTGTCTCAAAGGGCCCTTAAACTATCCTTATTTTTTATTTTTTATTTTTTATTTTTGCTACTCTATTTGAGTGTTTTCTGCTACCTTGTTTTCCAAATCACTGATTCAATCCTCTGCTTCATTCCTTTTACTGTTTATTCCTTCTAGTGTATTCTTCATTTCAGATATTGTATTCTTCATTTCTGACTGGTTCTTTTTTCATGGTTTCTATATCCTTTTTCATACTTTTATAAATGTCACTAAGTTCCTTGAGCATTTTTATAAGCATTTTTTGAACTCTGTGTCTGATAAATTGCTTGCCCTCGTTTCATTTAGCTCATCTTCTGGACATTTCTCCTATTCTTTCATTTGGGACATGCTTCTTTGGCTCCCCATTTGGCTGCCTCTTTGTGTTCACTTCTATATATCAGATAGATCTGCTGTGACTTTCAGTCTTGGTAGAGTGGCCTTATGTAGTAAGTGTCCTGTGGGACAAGGTGGTGCCGTCTCCTTGATTACCTCAGCTGGGTGCTCTAGGAATGTCCCTTTTGTGGGCTCTCATATTGTAATTGAGTTTTGATTTCTACTGGCCTATTTATGCATGGGGTTAACCCTCAGGTTGGCTGACTGTGAGAATCAGGAAGTTGTCCAGGTATGGCCAGAATTTATAAGGCCCTAACAGACCAAGACTTGGATGTGTCAAGGGAGGCCTTTGCACTGTTCAGACATTTGAGGGGAAAATGTTCTCCATTCCTAGAACCACACAATTCATGCCAACCCAGAATCTGCCAGCAGCCAGATCTCAGCAGGGTGGGATATCCAGGAATAAGAAGGATGGGGCTAGTGGATCTCTCATGGGGGAGGTGCCAGTCAGGCTTGGGGGGATGTGAGGAGAATGGCCCTCCCTTCAAAGCCACATGACTTAGTCACTGATAGACACCCCCAAGTCTGTCCAGACCTCCACACTTCAGCCCAGGCAGCTGACTCCTCAGCAGAGCACAAATTCTGCAGGGTAAGATTATAGAGAATCCAGGGTGTGGACTATTGCTTTCTTCCAGGCTGATACCATGTGGAAGGGTATGCTCCACCCAAAAAAAAGATGGTGTTTGCTGTGTAGGAGAGTGACTCAACACAGGGATCCTGGCAGTTGTCTCTTTAGCTCTCTGCCCAGATCCACAAACCCCAGGCTCTCCTCATTCAACTCTAGACTTCTCTTCCCTCCCTCTACTGGAGACCAGGGTGGGTGGCTGTGAATGAGATATTGTGCATTAGCCCTCTAAGAGAGCACCTGTGTCTCTAGCAGCCTCCCACCTTTCCTGGTGAACTGATTTCCCTCTGATTTTCAAAATCAGATGTTATGTGGGTGCCTCTTCTGGGCTCTGGGGCTCTGGGCTTGGGAGTCCTTCATGGGTTGATACCCCCTGATTCTCATGGGGAACCTTTGCAATGGAGATAACCCTCCAGAATTTGAGCCACTGCCTGTGGGAGCAGGGCCAGCCCTTTTCGTGTCTCTGCCCTTCCTACCAATCTCAATGTGTCTTCTTCTGTGAGTCCTTGATGATAAGACTTCTATTCAGCCTCTCTTAAGTTGATTATTCAGGTTGTTTTTCTATATTTTAGTTGTAATTCCAGTTTGGTTTGGGGAGGAGATAAGTGTAACTTCCACCTACTGTGCCTCCATCTTGGATCTCTCAACAGTAGCTTTTAAAACTGAAATGATATGCACAGAAAGTATGCTGCTTTCTTTCTACCACAAAGCATAATTATAAATAAGTTTTCAGAAGAAGAGGTAGGACTGTCATTTTTTTAAATTTATGTTTAGGTATCTAAATTAGAATCTGTCGGTTGTTCTCTTGGGTATACTGCATATGGCATGTGACTCAGAAAGTTGAAAGCTTGTACACCTACTAAAGTGGATTTGGACTTTTTTTCAGAAACAGATTATTGAGTGACAATATACTAACTTCTAAGCATGCTGCTGGAAATATTTATTTAACTTATTTTCTCCCTAATGTGGTAGTAACATGTACCAATTTTCTGAAGATTGCGGAACATATCATCAAATGATAGTTGAAAAGGCATTCTAAAGTTTATTCTTTCTCTTTTCTATGTAACTTACTTTTAGAATCAGGAAACAGTAAAAGATGTTTCTCTTACAGCTTCATCTGACTCACACAGTTTGAAGAGATCAAAGTGATATTGTGAGTTCTTAAATTTAAAGAAGGAACACCCACAAATGTCTGAGCTCTGGTTTTAAAGAGGATCTGAGGCTATTTACAGAAACAAATGCATCAGATAATTGGAAAGAGCCCACAGAAAGTGTCTCTGTCACATAGAGGCTGTGTGTTCCTTCACAAGCGGCCACTGGACAAAGTGCCTGGCCAACCAGGACAGCACAAAATACCTTTTTGGTGCCATCACCTGGTGGCAGTGGCAGAGATTGCAAATGTTAGCTCATAGCCTATATTTCTACAGAAGTCTTTGCTAACCCCTGTCTGGGAATGTGAACTAACTGTTTTGGTGAATCTCCCCAAAATTATAACTTAGCCTTACGTTGCCTTAAAAACATCTTCCACTGAAACACATCTTCAAGTTTCCAGTCAAGACAAAAAATCGGAAAGCATAAATTTAGTCAAGTTCTTTTTATTTCCCAATGAAAGCTATCAATTGCAAGAAATAAAGAGAAAGGTGAGGATAGGGTAGGGAAATGCAAATGTTTGTTCCAGGAAATAGAATTTGAGTAGGCCAAGAAACAACCTGCCAGCATGCCTTTGGTAGGCCTTGCCTTTCTGGACTTCTTCTTTGAAGAAGAGCAAAACCAGAAGGATTCATGGGGTACTGAGATTCTCTGTGGAATCTATGGCAAACTGACCCAGATCTGATCATCTAGGAAACTTTTTTTTCAGTTTTATGTTAAATTTCTGATGCCATTTTAATTCTTTCAGTCATGCATTCATTCATTCAACAACTATGTGCTGAGCATCTACAGATATCAAACACTATTCTTGAAACTAGAACAGGAATCAAATGTGTGTACAAATAAAACTCAAGCACCTTTAGTATACCAAACATTGATCATTGCTATGGGAAAATAATAAATGGGGTCAAAGGGAAATAAAGTGACAGAGAGGGGTTACTATTTGACATAGGTTGATCAGAAAAGGCATCTCTATTGGAGTAGGCCTACTAGGACAGAATCTGCCTATGTGTGGGAAGTATGCATTCCAGGAGAGGGGACAAGTGCAAAGCCCAGAGGCTGAAGGATGCTGGGCAAGTTCAGGGAAGAGTGGACAGGGCAGCAAGGCTGGAGCTGAATAGATGAGAGATAGAGTGCAGCAGATAGGGTCATAGAGAAAACAGGGGCCAGATTTTCTTGGGTCTCAGGCCACCATTAGGACTTTCACTGTCACTCTAAATGAAACAGGAATCCCTGTACATGCTATGAAGAGAATACAGGGTGAGGCATAGTATGTGAAACACAGTTTATTCTTGTGTTATTTATTAATTATTGTGTTATTTTAATTTTTGTATTATTGTATTTAATTATTATATTGTTTTCATTTCAATTATTTAATAATTTAAATAAATATTAAATTATTTTAATTTATTAATTATTGTATTATTATAACTGTACACATACTTTTGCTCCACTGTGTAAATTGTGGAGGGTCAAGAGGAGAAACATGCAGTGCAGTTAGGAGGCAATAAAAATTACAGAATAATTATGGTTTCCACCAAGCCAGATGTGGTGGAGATGGTGAAAAGTAAGCAGACCCTACATATATTTTTTAATATATTTTATTTATTATGCCATTACAGTTGTCCCATTCCCCCCTTCGCTCCCCTCCACCATGCACACTCTTCCCCCACCATTCTCCCCCTTTCGTTCATGTCCACATGTCACAAGTTCTTTAGATTCTATATTTCCCATAGTATTCCTGCCCCGCCATGTCTATTTTCTACCTACTGTCTATGCTACTTATTCTCTGTACCTTCTCCCCACTTCTCCTCCTCCCACTCCCCTGTTGCTAACCCTCCATGTGATCTCCATTTCTATGGTTCCACTCCTGACCTAGCTCTCCTCTTAGTTTGCTTTTGTTTTAGGTGTGGTTGTTAATAACTGTGAGTTTGCTGTCCTTTCACTGTTCATATTTTTCATCTTCTTTTTCTTAGATAAGTCCCCTTAACATTTTATATAATAAGGGCTTGGTGATGATGAACTCCTTGAATTTGACCTTATCTGAGAAGCACTTTATCTGCCCTTCCATTCTAAATGAAAGCTTTGTTGGATAGAGCAATTTTGGCTGTAGGTCTTTGGATTTCATGACTTGGAATACTTCTTTCCAGCCCCTTCTTGCCTGGAAGGTCTCTTTTGAGAAATCCGCTGACAGTCTAACAGGCACTCCTTTGTAGGTGACTGTCCCCTTATCTCTTGCTAGAATTCTCTCCTTCATTTTAATCTTGTGGAAAGCCACAGAGGGGACAGAAATCTGAGAGAGAGCAGAGCAGAGCAAAGTGCCATTTTTCTCTCTCTGACCCCACCCCCACATACAGCGTCACAACCCAGCACCTGGGTCACCCGGCCCTGGTAAACACCTAAGGCACCTCCCCTCATACATAACAGGTGCAAACAGACCAAACACTATGACTCAAGAACAGCTCAAAGCCCCAGAGCCTATAATTCTAAGTGTCCAAGAAATAGCCGGCCTTTCAGGTGCACAGTTAAAAACACTGGTGATTAGGATGCTCACAGAATTGGTTGGTTTTAGCCACAAATTAGAGGAACATATGAAGGCTAAACTGATTGAAATGAAGGGAAATGCAAGGAAACTAATAGTGATGGAAAGGAAACTGGAACTCAGATCAAGGGAGTGGACCAGAAGGAAGAAAGAAACAACCAAACAGAAAAGAAGGAAGAAACAAGAATTCAGAAAAATGAGGAGAGGCTTAGGAACCTCCAGGACATCTTTAAACATTTCAACATCTGAATTATAGGGGTATCAGAAGGGGAAGAGGAACAGCCACAAGTGGAAAACTTATTTGAACAAATAATAAAGGAGAACTTCCCCAGTCTGGCAAAGGAAATAGACTTCCGGGAAATCCAGGAAGCTCAGAGTCCCAAAGAAGTCGGACCCAAGAAGGAACACACTAAGGTACATCATAATTACATTAGCCAAGACCCTGCATGTATTTTGAAGGAAGAGCTGACGGGATCTGCTAATGGATTGGCTTTTGAATGTAAGAAAAAGAGAGGAATCAAAGTTGTCTCCAATGATTTTGACTTATACAACCGGAGGTATAAATTGTCCCACTCATTGAGATGGGAAATACTATGCAATGAGCAGATTTGGGGACGTCTTTTGCTTTCAGCCCTTCAGTTTTGGACAGGTTATGTTTAAGAAATCACTGCATGTTTGAGAGGATATGTTAAGGGAGCAGTTGGGTCAATCCAGTTCTGGAGGAAGAATGCTAGAGATATAAATTTGAGAGTCTGTGAGTATACTGCTGGTATTTAAAGCCTTAAGCCTGAATATGATCACCCAAAGGGTGAGGACCCCAACATTAAGAATTCCTGTGGAGGAAGAGAAATTGGCCAAGGATTCTAAGAAGAGAGGCCAGTGAGGTAGGAAAAGGGGCACTCAGAAGCCAAAGTTAATCAGGTGCTTCAAGGAGAGAGGGAACAACTGTATCAACTCATTTTGGTAGAACAAGTAAGAAGGCTGAGCATGAACATTGAAGCACCTGGAGGTAAGTAGCACCCTTGAGAAGAGCTTCAGTGAACTGGAGTGATTAAAGTGGATTTTTTTTTAAGTGCAAAAGAAGAAGAATTGGAGACATCAAAACTAGGCAAGTCTTTGTAGGTATTTTGCTCTGAAAGGAAGCAAAAGTGAAGTAGCTGGCAGGATGTAGTGTTAAAAGGTTTTTTTGTTTTAAGATGAAAACTGAAACTTCAAATTTATATACAGTTTGCAATATAGCCGGTGGAGGGAAAAATTTGATTAAACAAATCTAGGGTGTTCTTGAATAGGCAAGAGGCACAAGATCTGTTGCATTAGTGGAGATTTTTTTTGTTTTGTTTTGTTTTAATCTTTATTTTTAGTTAATTCTTGTTCAAGTACAGTTTTTTGTCTTTTATTCCCAGCCCTGCGCCCCCAGTGCTCCCCACCTCCCTCCCATTTCTGCCCCCCACCTTAGTTATTGTCCACGTGTCCTTAATACTTGTTCATGTGAGTCCATCCCCTTTTCCTCTATGATTCTCTCCCCTCTCCTCTCTGGACCTTGTCAGCCTGTTCCATATTTGAGTGTCATTGGTCATATTTTGCTTGCTTGTTTGTTTTGTTGTTTAGATTTATGTTAACGGTGATATCATATGGTATTTGTCTTTCACCACCTTGCTTATTTCACTCACATAATGCTTTCCAGTTCCATCCATGATGTTGCAAAGGGTAGTAGTTCCTTCTTCCTTTCTGCAGCATAGAATTCCATTGTGTAAATGTACCATAGCTTTTTGATCCATTCATTGACCGATGGGTATCTAGGTTGCTTCCAACTCTTGGCTATCATAAATTGTGCTGCTATGAACATCGGGGTGCATAGGTTCTTTTGGATTGGTGTTTCAGGGTTCTTAGGATATACTCCTAATAGTGGAATTGCTGGGTCAAAAGGCACGTTCATTTTTAGTTTTCTTAGAAAAATTCCATACTGTTTTCCATAATGGTTGTACCAGTCTGTAATCCCACCAACAATGAACTAGGGTCCCCTTTTCCCCACAACCTCTCCAGCACTTGTTGTTTGTTTCTTTGTTTATGATAGCCATTCTGACTGGTGTAAAGTGGTATCTCATTGTGGTTTTAGAAAGAAGCTTAGTATTCTCATTTATCAGAACAAAACATATGTGAATATAACACCTGACCAATTCTTTCTCAGTGAAAAGATCAAGATCAACAGCTGAGAGCAGTAATGGGCAAGAAGGTGCTAGAAGTTTGAAGAGAAATGAGAAAATTTAAAATGGTCTTTCTAGGGCGTGGGAGAGTCATCTGACCTGAGAAATGTCATAGGCTCGCTAGGTAGTAACAAGGGTCTGTCTACTTGAAGTTAATGATTTTGTATTTAAAGTGAGGTTGGTAAGCACAGTTGTAAGGTTTTCTCCAACTAAGTTCAGCTGTGTACACACAGCGTCAAAAGAGATTTGGATCATAAAATCTAAGCTGAGCAGGGAAGAAAGGACTCAAGATGTAGAAAGGTGGAAGGATTCATGGATTATAGATTCCAGGGAGTTAAAAGAATTGGAGTTTGTAGTACTCAAGGATGTGAACTGGAAACATAGGTGGCAGAGGCCAGAGAGTGGAATGCTTGTAACTCAGCCAGTGAAAGGGCTACGGTTATTGGACAATACCAGAGTGTGACCTTCAGAGAGGTGGCTGAGGTAAGGTAAAAAACATGCTCATTAAAGGACAGCAAGTTAAAAAACTAAGAAGCCAGGGTATCAGAAGAATATACAAAATTACATACACATAGCAGTCTTGACTCCACAAAGAGTAACAGAGAGCCAAGAACAAAGACTTCAAGGAATGAGGTGGGGTAACACTTAGAGATCTATAGATTGTTGCATCAAATGATAGCAAGTGTTGCAGTCTGAGAGCATGAGCTTCAAAGTTTGGATGGCAGGGAGAATGTCCTGAGAGCACAAATGAAAAGCAAGCAGGACACCTACCCTGCCTACCCAGGACACCAGGCCAGAGACTCTAGGAATAGTAGGTAACAGCCACCAGCTCTGAAGTCTTCAGGGAAGCAAGGCCCTTAGGGGATAGCCATATTTCTGTTGGGGGAAAAAAGGTGACAAACACAAATGAGAATACAAGATAGAATTCTGGCCAAGATGGAGGTATAGGTAAATACAGTGTGCCTCCTCACACAACCAAAAGAAGGACAACAACAAATTTAAAAAAAAAACAAACAACCAGAACTTCCAGGAAATCGAACTGTATGGAAGTCCAACAACCAAGGAGTTAAAGAAGAAACATTCATCCAGACCAGTAGGAGGGACAGAGACAGGCAGCTCTCAGAGAGGACTCGCAGCAATGTAGTGGCTGAAGGACCCAGGCAGGTGGTACCTGGTGGGCTAGGTGGTCCCACATTTATGTGGGGATAGACTGGGAGGAAAAGCTGGGGAGCAAGACAGATCACACATCCCAGTGTTCCAATGTGGAAAAATAAAGCCTCAAAACCTCTGACAAAACAAAAACCTGTGGGTGTTGTGGTGGTGGGAGAAATTCCCAGCCTCAAAGGATAGTTCATTGGAGAGACCAACAGGGTCCTAAAATATACACCAAACCACCCACCTGGAAATCAGCACCAGAAAGGCCCAATTTGCTTGTGGGTACTGGAGGAAGTGACTGAAAGCCATCCCAGAGCTGAGCAAGCAGCGCTGTTCCTTCTCAGACCTCTCCCCCTACATACAGCACCACAACACAGTAAAGTGCATTGCCCCACCCTGGTGAATGTCTAAGGCTCCACCCCTTACTACATAACAGGCATGCCTAAACAAACAAAAAAAAATTGGCCCAAATGAAAGAACAGATCAAATCTCCAGAGAAAATACAAGTAATGAAGAGATAGCCAATTTATCAGATGCATAGTTCAAAACACTGGTAATCAGGATGCTCACAGAATTGGTTGAGTATGGTTGCAAAATAGAGGAAAAAGTGAAGGCCATGCAAAGTAGAATAAAGGAAAATGTACGTGGAACCAGCAGTGAAGGGAAGGAAATTGGGGCTCAATCAACAGTTTGGCCCAGAAGGAAGAAATAAACATTCATCCAGAACAGAATGAAGAAACAAGAATTCAAAAAAACAAGGAGAGACTCAGGAACCTCTGGGACAACTTTAAATGTTCTAACATCTGAATCATAGGGGTGCCAGAAGGAGAGGAGGAAAAACAAGAAATTGAAAACTTATTTGAAAGAAACAATGAAGGAGAACTTCCCCAATCTGGCAAAGCAAATAGACTTCCGGGAAGTCCAGGAAGCCCAGAGAGTCCCAAAGAAGTTGGACCCAAGGAGGAACACACCAAGGCACATCATAATTACATTAGCCAAGATTAAAATGGAGAGAATTCTAGAAGCAGCAGAAGATAAGGGGACAGTCACCTACAAAGGAGTTTCCATCAGACTCTCAGCTGGTTTCTCAAAAAAGACCTTGCAGGCAAGAAGGGGTTGGAAAGAAGTATTCCAAGTCATGAAAGGCAAGGACCTACATCCAAGATTGCTCTATCCAGCAAAGCTTTCATTTGGAAGAGCAGATAAAGTGCTTCTCAGATAAGGTCAAGTTCAAGGAGTCCATCATCACCAAGCCCTTATTATATGAAATGTTAAAAGGACTTATCTAAGAAAAACAGAGGGTTATCAGGGGGGAGTTGAAGGGGGAAAAGATACAGGGAATAAGAAGCATAAATAGTAGCTACAAAGTAGACAGGGAGAAGTTAAGAATAGTATAATGAATGTAGAAGCCAAAGAGTTTATATGTACGAGCCATGGACATGAAATAAGGGACGGAAATATGGGTGGAAGGGGGTTTGCAGGGCAGAGAGGAATAAAGGGAAAAATGAGACAAATGTAATAGCATAATCAATAAAATATATTTTTAAAAAGGGTACAGGATACATGGCTTACTCTTAGTGGCTTCCAAGGCAGAGTATGAGGGGAGGTGGTGTTGGTTTTTTCAGTGTACATCAATAAACATGTATTATCTTACTCTTCATGTAAGTGACAAACACCAATTTCTGCAGTATCCTACTAGTTACACAGGTATTTACTGTGGGAGTGGACTATACAAGTACATTAATATCATGAGTTGAGAACAATTGAGTCCATCTTGAAGACTGTTTAGCATATAGTCTGCCCTCTGGCCCTCACTGATTCCTGTCCGTACAGAATTTACTCTTTCTCCCCAAGACCCCCAAAAGTCACATCCCATTACAGTACAAGCTCAAGGTCCGTAATTACATTGAGAGCCCATATAACAGAAGAGTGGAGGTTTTTGCAGAAGTACAAAGTTTGGGGGCTCATCTTCACTCCCAATGATAGAAATGGAGACCAGGAGAGGGGCAATATTTTGAGAATCACAAGGAAGTCTTTGGGCCCTGTTCACTCATGCCAGACACTTATTTAAACCATTTATGTGAAAAAAGGTTGATGAATTAGAAAATTCTGATATGTTTAAATTTGAATCTTTAATTTTAAATTAAAACACTCAAATATATAATGAGCCTGGGAAACCATTTCTCTAGTAGGTACCCATTGCATGAAAATAAACATAATTTCAAAGTCTGAGAAAGCATGTACTTTTCAAAATACAAAATGGTAGAATATCAAGGAAGCATAGAAACATCTTTGCTATCCATTACACTCTACGAAATAAGTTTCTATTGATAGCTGAGTTTCCTCAGAAAAGCTAAGTGTTAAAGCTTTTAGTGTTAGAACTGTAAAACTTTTAAAATGTAAATAATTTAAAAGCATTTTACTTCCATCTCCTGTCTTCTTAAACAAAGTATCATAGTAATAAAAATCATCTATTTGTATCATTCTCTGTGGTTTACAAAGTACTTTCACAAACATTATATTATTCTCCAACATCTTGGTGAAGTAAAGCATAGATCTGACAGATTGGTGAGGTAGACAGTCACTTGTGTATGAATCACCTCAATGTAGATTAAAGTGAACATAATTGCTACTTCCTGATGACTCTGGGTTATTATTGTCTAAAAATTATAAAGATATTCCCATAAGATAAGAATAACATACAATATAAGAGAACTTGATGAAGGATTTAACTATGTGGGCAGATGGCAAGTGCTCTTAGAGATGCAAAGAGGTGTCAAAAATGAAGACTGGAATATCTGAAAGGACTTCCAGAAGCAATGAAACTTAGGCAGAGCTCCCAAGTTCTAGCAGAATTTAGAAGGACAAGAAGAGCCAGAGGAAGATATAGTAAGCAAAGCATGCTCCTGGATATTTGAATCAGCAGTAGTTATTCAGTTGTCTGTATCTATTTGGCTGCAAATGGACACCACTGCCTTGGTTAAATGTCCCCTTTTCTCACCACTCACTCTCCTACCTAAATTAGTCTCTGTGATGGCTAATTTATATGTCTACTTAACTGGGCGATGGTATCCAGAAATGTGTCAAACTATTGTGGATGTTTCTGTGAGAGTATTTTTAATTGTATTTACAGTTAAATCAGGGGAATTTTAGTGAAGCAGATTGCCCTCAATAATGTGAGTGGGCTACATCTTGTCAGCTGAAGGCCTGAATAAAACAAAAGTCTGATTTTGCCTGACCAAGAGGGAATTCTGCAGCAGACAGCCTTCAGACCTGAACTTGAACATCAGCTCTTCTCTGTATCTCCAGCTTGCCAACCCACCACTCCCCCACCACCCCCACACTATAAATTTTGGACTTTCCAGCCTCTGTATTTTCATGAATCAATTCTTTTAAATAAATTATCCTCTCTTTCTCCCTTTCTCTCTCTCTCTCTCATATATATATACACACACATCCTATTAGTACCATTTTTCTGTAGAACCCTGACTAATACTGTCCCTTTCTCATACATTATATGAATTTTCAGAAAAACAAAAGACAATTATCCTATGTAGAATATGGACCTGTTCAGTGAGTAAAAGGAAGAAATTACATATAAAGTTGGTAGAATCAAAGACATTCCTGTTGCAAAAGAAGCCAGACTCTGGGAAGTGATTCTCAAATTTCAGTCTGAGAATAACCTAGTCATAAAGCATTAAATGCCCTGTTTTTCAACCTTCACAGCTCTTCTCAGAATCATTTCATCAGTCACCATATCACCTCTAGAGGTTTCATCTTTGAGCCAGCTCTGTGGCTTTCCCCAATACCATCCAAAAGGAGAGTTGTGCTGGATACACTGTGCTTACCTTCTGCCAAATATTCAATCAAGGTGAACAATTGGTCAGAGTAACTGCTACTTCACATTCCACCCCAGGCTCATTGCTATAGTGCAGGAGGTGGCAAACATTTTATGTAAAGGGCCATATAGTAAGTATTTCAGACTTTGTGGGCTAAGAGGCAAAAATTGAAGATATTCTTTTTTGTATTTATATAATAAAAGAAATTAAATTTCCATACATTTTTTACTGACGAAATTAAAAAATATTATAATAGTAATGGAATAGAATTTTTTGTAATACAAGTAACTAATGAGAAGAATTAAATTCTTTTTGGAGGTATTTTATATATATTTAATACAAAGATACATGTATAATAAATACATTTATTAGATATGGGTATGTAGATATTTCTTTTGAGAAATTGGCTAATGATTATGAGAGCTAGCAAGTCTAAAATCTGCACAGCCAATGCCCTCGTCTGAGTTCAAAGCCTACAGTCAAGAGAATTCCCTCTTACTTGGGAGATGGTCAGCCTTTTGTTTTATTCAGGCCTTTAGTTGATTGAATAAGGTCAGTCTTCTCCACTCAAAGTCCCCCAATTTAAATGTTAATCTCATCTAAAAACATAGAAATGTCCCCAGTAATGTTTGGCCAATACCTGGGCACCTCATGGCCTAGTCGAGCTGGCACAAAAAGCTATCATAGTGGAATAACATTTCACTTAACTGAAGCTCAGAATTAGTCATCATCATCATCAAATAAATTGCAAATGTTAGCTCATGAACCATAAGAAACAAGCTGAGAGACAGATTTGGCCTGTGAACAGTAGTTTGCCAACCCTTGTTATCGAATGATATTTTAATGAAAATAATAATAGTTTATGCCCCTAAAAATAAAGATAATGAGAGCAAGTAGTGTATAGTTAGCAAAGGAAGTTAAAGTCCAACTCCAGGGGATAAAGCTCCAACACTCTAACCTAGTAGCTACATGATCAGGCAAATTGTTTAGCCCTCCTACGCTTGTTTACTCCTTTTTTAAATGCAAATAAAAATATCAACCTGCCCTGGCTGGTGTAGCTCAGTGGATTGAGTGGGGGCCTGTGAACCACATGATCGCAGTTCGATTCCCAGTCAGGCCACATGCCTGGGTTGCAGGCCAGTTCCCAGCAGGGGACTCACAAGAGGCAACCATACATTGATATTTCTCTCCTTCCCTTCCTCTCTAAAGATAAATAAATAAAAAATCATTAAAAAAAATAAAATGTTTAAAAAAATATCAACCCTACTGGCAATTCAAATGTGGGACACTCTCTTGTATTCCAAGCACCAAAAGTTCTGGTCCTGTGTTGTAGCCCAACTATCAGGATTATTCCTGCTTAGTTTACTAATAGGCTCAGAGGAGTATGGGCTGAAGAGAAAGGGATGTAAAAGAATTTTGGTACTAGAAGTGATTCAGGACCCAGCACACAAGAGATAGACTTGCCTACCTAGTCTTAGCTAACTGTGAGTTTACTGGAGCGGCAATAATTTTACAAAGAGGCTGGGAATTGGTGTTCTTATTGAATGAAGAATAAGCTCCCAGATTTAAATTCATCAATTTTTCTATCCAGTTTCTATTTCTGTTCATCATGTTGAATTTCTTATCAATATCCCCAAATCAAACCACTGTTAAAGCAAATGTATCTATAGCTGTGCCCCTATAAAGCCCACATTTTTGTAATGTGGCCAATTCTATGTAGATCTTAACTCTTAATTCTACTCATTTCAAAGAGAAGATTTTTTCAAAAAGAGATGAAATAATGAATTATGAAAAATATAAAGATCTAGCCTTATTGCCTTGTTGAAGATTTGCTACCCGTGACCCTTTAAATATTGAACTTGGGCTATAAAAATATCACTTCTTATTGATCACATGGTTATTAAAGTCAGTCAAATGCTGAATTTATATGTCAAACACTTGTAATATTTCCTATAAATATTAGGGCAAAGGGAAAAGCTGATTATGCCATTGTGAGGAGTCACATCAGATTTGTTCAATTCCACATAACAGAGAAAAAATAAAACTGTCATCAAGAATTTCATTGTATATGCCAAGCACTTGTCAAAAACTGCAGCACATCATTTATGCATGTATATGTGTCTGTGTATGAGCTCATAAAAAATACACCCATGTGTGACATGGAGGAGAATGGAATGAAAAGCAATCATGTGCTTATCCACCTACGCTGAGCCCACACAGCACAGTGTCTGACAGCTGCTAGGATTGTGTGGCAGCCCCTGTACACAAACATACTTGGAGTCGCTTTTTCTTGAACTCCAGCCTACAGCATGAGGCTGACTCTTTGGGTCTGGAGGAAAGCCTTGGTGCTCAATAAGTCAACAAATGCTAACCAAGGATTTAGGGCAGATTTTTAAATCCCCTCCAATTCTTAACATTCCCATCTAATGACTTTCAAGATTTCTTTTGGGGAGAGGTCAGCATAGAGATCCTTAGAGATAAAACAAATGTTTCATGTAATAAACAAATGCTTTCAAATGAGTAACAGAAAGAAACCACTAATCAATCACAGACATCTTTACTGGGAGAGTCCAATTGGAGGCCCAGTGCAGGCCTCTGAACTGAGGAATGTGTAGGCATTTCTAATGGCATTTTGATGTACATGCACAAAATTGATGTTGGAAGAATTGTTGTAAAGTCCCAAACAGTAGAATATTGAGGACATTTTCAGGTGGCAGTCTGATTCTGGCTGGGTAAGCCCAGTATATTTTCTCATGTCACAGTTGATTAGGTTCACAGGGAAGTGGAAAAAGTAAAAAATTCTCTTATTACTGCAGCAATGCCACTTCAGCCTCTTTTCCCTTTGAATGCAACATTAGTTTTTGTCCAGAAGTCTAACTGCTTTCTACAGTTTGGGGAATTGTAAAGCAGAAACAATTTTCCCAGCCAGGCTGACCTTCACAGTAATGAGAAATGACTGGAATTTTTCTCTATTTCTCTAGCATTTGGGGAGGTTTTGGAAGGTGGGAGACAGGGGGAGAAAGAATATGCTTGTTTTACCTGACATTGTTGTGGGCGTCCATTTGGCACTTTGAGTCTAATTTTTTCCATTCAGGGGATTACATGGACTGTTGCACCATATGACCCGGGAGCCAGACCACAGTGTACCGAGAACCGACAGTAATGCACTTTAAATCTTTTGTTATCACAACAGAGATGGCATTTTGTTTCAGCCATTAAATGAATAAATATTTTTCTCCTGGAGACTGCTATTTTCATTTACTCTCCAGCTCTTACTCAGGTGATGAGCTCAGGGTGAGGAAATTAACCTTCATTCAGATGATGCCCTGAGCCTTCAGTGGGACCTTGATGAGCCCTTGGTGTCACCCAGCCTTTGGGACCTTCAGTGGGACCCCCCCCCCCAACCAGCCAGCCTAATGGTGTTCCTTTCCAGTGACTTCTACCCGGCCCCTTGCTCACCATTCCCCTTTCCCTTTGTCAGGATGGCAGGATTAATGGACCCTCTGACCAAGGCCTGCTTTCTCCTTGATTCTTTCAAGTACTTAAGGTTCCTATTTAACTGCAGAAATATAAAAACTCCCTGGAAGGAGGTACAGAAGAAAGAATTTAATTCAGCCCATCCCTACACCCCAGAAGAAGCAGTTAACCCTAAAGAAGAAACTTAATCCTGACCCATCCTTTTTCTAACTGTTTGGATGGCTTTCATCCCCCAATGATGATGATGATGTGGACAGCAGAGAGAGTAATGTTTTGGGACGCAGATTGTTTTGTAGCTCCTCTCCTCCCATGTCAAAGGTAGGCAGCAGAGCAGCATGATTATACTGAACCTAAATCTTACTCTGCCCCTTACTAGCTGTATGTGATTTGGGACAACTGCTTAAACTCTCTGAAGCTCAGTTTTCTCATCTGTAAAATGGGTCCATGGTAGCACCTACTTCTCAAGGCATATTCACCTGAAGGGAGAAAAAAAACACTTTGCACAGTTTCTGCCATGTGCCCTTGATAATTTCTACCTTGTATTATTAATTCAATTTTGTGCTTTTAAGGTACATTGTAAGTTGGTGATTAATTTCCTTATGGTATTATATAACACTCCATGACTGATCCATTCAGTGCCATGTGCTATCAAAATGTGCTATTGGAGGACCACCTTAGAAAGAAACTTTGGTTTTTTCTGGACTATAGTCCTGCCTGAACATTACATGAGACAGAATAGTGAGGCTAACACTAAGTGTTAAAACAAGGAAAATAAGTGTTGGAGGAGTGAGTGATCATGTTTTCTTTTTTAAATTCATTCTCTTCCCCCTGTCCCCACTGCCACCATTCTAGGTTGCAACTAGGATGTAATAATTCTTGACTTTCTACCCAGTCTCCTTGACCCAATGGTTCTCCGAGGCCCAACCCAGTCCATCCTACATACCAAGCCAGCCATCCTGAAACTCGAGTAATGATCAAGTTTGTGTTGGTGGCACAACATGCCATTATGTGGTATGACACAGTGTGAAATAGCATGACATGGCATGGTGTGGCATGGAAGAGCACAAATCCAAAGAGTCAGAAGACAGAATTCAAGCAAATCCTGGCTGTGTGTCTCACTCTATGCCCTGGACATCTGTTGCCATAACTGAGCCTCCCTTTCTCTACCTGAAAAATGAACCCATACATAGCTCATCTGTAAGACCTTTTCTTTCTCCAACATGGTGACATTTATCCAAGAAAACATGAGGTATCATCCTTGCAAATTGGATCATTAAAAAAGTGACAGGAGGACCAATGTGAGATGCTGATTAGATTATCTCTGATCATTTGAAAGGCTAAGTCAGTCATTCTTGGTGAGCACAGAAATGTCTGATATTCATGTTGTTACTGAATCATGTAGTTATTCAAGATTTTCTCCTGTGGGGAAGATTAATTAAAACATTGAAACATTACAGACCAATTCAAAACGATGATCTTGCAATCATCCAAATGAGAAGAGATGGGGACCTTAACTAAGCCAATGGTCGTGGAATAGAGGAGAAGAGGAAGGATCTTCAAAGTCAAAATGATAAGATTTAGTCATTCATTAGACCTTGGTGAGGAGAGAGAAGATCTGGGAAGAATGACCAGGAATTGAGCAGGAGGGGCTCTGGGAAGAGAAAATTGAGCTCCACTTTGAACATGCTGAGTTTTAGGTGCTGTGCATCGTTACTTGAAAATATACAGCACATCCTTGGGATTTATCTGAAGGTAGGCCACAGTCAGAGCTAGAACCATTGATTTTCATATGGAAATCACAGCTATCTAGGACCTCTCCTGGAGTGAACATGGCCTTTGCTACCTTGCTACCTTGCTCTTCCTTGCTCTTCCTCTAACAATCACTCCTCTGCTTTTATACACTTGGCTTTATAGTCACCACTGCATTTTGAAAGTCCTTGTAGCCACTTTCCCCTTCTGTCCCCCAACTATTATCCCTCTTCACCTCTCACCCACTTCCTTTCATTGTTATTTCATCTCTTTTCCTTAAGTTCCAACCCTCCTAATTTAGATATCAATGAACACACATAAATTGTTTATTTTTCTCTTTTGCATGATCCATTACTAAATATTCTTCGGGTAAAATCCTACCCAGTGCCTGTAATCCCACAGTGGAGCCGAATAGTTTACAAGCTCTGCTATTTTCTACGTGGTTACTCTTGCTCTCCTTTACCCCTTTCTAATTTTTTAAACAAAATGAAATCCCGGGCCAGTTTCTCCACTTGATTTCACCACCCTACCTCCCCTCCACATCACCAACACTGACTCTTCTGGTTTTCAGAGCTACTGTTCACCTGGGTCAGTACATAAAAGAATGTTCCTCCTCAAAATGAAGGCTCTCATCATTTTGAGGTAAAATGCACTTCTAGACAGATCTGTATGACTTTCTAAAGGAGGGCATTTATAGAACCTCAAATAGATGAATCGTTTCCTTTCAAGCAGGGAAATGTATTTTACTCTTCTTGCTTCCACTGGGATTGAGCCCATTCATTTCATTTTTTATGCTTTCCTGTTTTATTTAGAAATGATCTATTCATCTCTACCCAGTTGAAGAAATACAGATAACTCAGAAAAAAATTGCCATATTACTCACATGAGCAGTGTAGATGCTCTCACTGAATATTTTCATGGCCCCATTTAATTTAAGCTGTATAAACCCAGCCTACAAAATGTTCTTTTATTTGTTATGCTATAAGATGGCAGCATAATCTCTGGAGTGAGTGAAACCCAGATTCTAATTACAGCTGTGACCATGCCCCTTGGTCAAGTTATTGAACTTCAACCATAATAGAATCTGTTTTTCATGGTGTCATGGGATTAGGTGAGATGTTAAGCATATGACATATATTATGTTATAACATACACAAAATCATACTTTTCAGGAATCTTTTTATATCTCCAGTGCTATTGATATATGTCACTCTGCTAGCCTAATTGGGAGGGTGCTCTGTTTCACACCTTTATTTTCAGTTCACTGTTTGTATAGCAAATAGTGGAGATGTTTAAACTATATTAAAATGAGAACATTGTAAGTATAAGAGTTCTAGGTGTGAGCAAAAATAATAATAATCATAAATTGAATCCTCATTTCTATAACTATGTTTTACTATCATGTTATAATTTATCTGCTCCTGTGATAACTGTACAGAGGCAAGGCAGTGAAAAGTTTCAGAAGTGCTCTTCCTACCCATTTGCTGCTCCTAGAGGTTTTCCCTTTATGTGCTTTCTTTATTGTAATATTTAGTAATGTGATACAAATTTCACAACAGATCCCCAAATCCTGTTATGTCCACCAGAAATTCTACTCATACTAGAACACTAATTTCCCCAGAGATCCCCAGTGGAAGTTGCCATACAACATTCGGGGGGGGGGGGGGAATTGTATGCCCTTCAATTACCTCACCCTCCAGATAAAGACATTTTACCCATATAAGAGCCCACAGCAAGCACGTATGTGACATAGGAAAAATGTGATTAGTGGTCTTCCCAGTTTCTTGTTTTTTCACACTCCCACAAACTTGGTGGGCTCTCTCTTTCTCCTCCCTAGACACTTGGTGGTTGGTTCTCCTGCAATCATCTCTTACCAGCCCATCCAAAGCTACTTTCAAGGGAACCCCAATAAAGTCTTTTCCTTTGGATTGCAAAAGACTGATTTGTATGTAGAGATGTTTTTCTTCCTCAGGGTATTTGCATGATGGCAGGGGACCATGTCCCTGTTCCAGCTGAAATAGAAAAATGATCTAATTATGAAATGGAGTCTCATAATCAGTTGATTATGTTCCTGGTTTCTTATTAACCCAGTTTATGTCTTTAGTAAAGTTTACAAACTCTTCTAGAAACTGTTTATGTCTTTAAAAACATCTTTATCCTCACCTGAAGACATTTCTTTTTCATTTCTTTTAGAGAGAAGAAGGTAGACAGGAAGGGATAGAGAGAGACATTGATCAGTTGTCTCTGGACCAGGGACTGGGGATCATGCACACCCTGACCAGGGGTCATAGGTACTCTTAGGAGAAGAGTTGCTCTTAGAGCAAGGCCAAGTATGGCTGAGAAAAGTGGCACTGTCTGTCAGGACAGAAAAATACAGAAACACACAACCCAGAAAGCACAGCCCTCTTGCCTCCTCCACCCTCCATGGGATGGAGGAAAAGAGTGCAAATTGTGCAGTAGCCATGAGAACAACCGTAGCTCTGAGCCTCAGGGTGGGAGGACCTAGAGGACCAAGGGCTCTGGAACAGGGGATCATGAGGACCAAGATCTCAGCCATGAATCCCAGCAGAGGAGATAGCCTTCCATCCAGGAATTCCCCATACTGACACCATGCAGGCCCTGCAGGGCAAGCAAGATTCAGGACAGAGCCACACTCCACTGCGAGACTGGGAGAACAAAGTGATGTCCAGACTGGAAGGAGTTGCACTGTACAGGTACTAGGGAAGAAGAGAAGGGAGAGAATATGCTTGTGACCCTGTGAGAAAAAAACTGGTACAGGGCTCTAAGTGTGCAGTTGTTCTGAGAGGGTTGAGTTCCCCAAACCAAGATCCTTAAACCACCTGTGAGGACAAGACAGAGACAGACAGGTAGTGTACATTTTATTAATTGATTTTCATAATGATACCCTAGAATCATCAAGAAAGAGAAATTCCACCAAGATTAGAAAGGCACACAAATTTTATTGGTATGAAGATGTGTGAATTTTATATAATACAGTAAAAAGAAATTAAATAAAAAGGATGACTTTTGCCCAAAGTAACTATATTGTGTTCCTATTATTGTTATTGTATATATATATATATATATATATATATATACAATAACAATAATAGGAACACAATATAGTTANTATATATATATATATATAACCTGGGAGAAGTATGAGAGGACAGACACCACAATTTGACATTCTTATCTCTGTTGGGTGGGGGGGTTAGTTTTTATTTATGTCACATTTACTTTTTTTATTTTGTAGTTTTCTCAAACAAACAGGTACTTTGTATGTAATGAATCCAATATAGAATAAAAGAGGGTAGTGATGTCAGCAAGCTATCTTTAATAGGTTGCTTGCAGGACTTGGCTGTTGTAAATTGTGCTTCTATGAACATTGGGGTGCATAATTTCTTATGGGTTAGTGTGTCAGGGTAGTTCTTAGGATATAATCCCAGCAGTGGAATTGTTGGGTCAAAAGGCAGTAACTTACATCATACACAAAAATAAAATCAAGGTGGATAAAAGACTTAAATATAAGTTGTGACACCATAAAAATCCTATAGGAGAACATAGGCAGGAAAATCTCAGATATTCCATGCAGCAATATTTTCACTGATATGTTCACTAGAGCAAGGAACATAAAGGAAAGAATAAACCAATGAGATCTTATCAAAATAAAAAGCTTCTGCATGGCTAAAGAAAACAGCACTAAAATGAAAAGAGAACAAACTGTATGGGAAAACATATTTGCCAATGATACCTCAGACAAGGGTTTGATCTCCAAAATATTTATGAAGAACTCACACAAGTCCACTACAGGAAGACAAACAACCCAATTAAAAATGGGCAAAAGACCTGGATAAACACTTCTCCAAGGAGGACATACTGAAGGCCCAGAGACATAAAAAGATGCTCAATACCTATAGCTATCAGAGAGATGCAATTCAAACCACAACGAGATACCACTTCACACTGGTGAGAATGGCCATCATAAACAAATCAACAAACAACAAGTGTTGGAGAGGATCTGGAGAAAAGGGAACTGTTAATTAATGTGCACTGTTGGTGGGAATGCAGGCTGGTGTAGCCAGTGTGGAATTTCCTCAGAAAACTAAAAATGGAACTGCCTTTTGAGCTGGCAATTCCACTGCTAGGATTATATCCTAAGAACCCTGAAACGCCAATGTTCATAGCAGCACAATTTATAATAGCCAAGTGATGCTGGAAGCCACCTAAGTGCCCAACAGTAAGTGAATGGATCGAAAAACTTTGGTACATTTACATGATAGAATACTACACAACAGAAAGAAGGAGCTCCTACCCTTTGCAACAGCATGGATGGAACTAGGAAAGCATTAGGAGAGCATTATGCTAAGTGAAATAAGCCAGGTGCCAAAAGATAAGTATCATATGATCCCACCTTTAAGTGGAACCTAATCAATAAAACAATCAAGCAAAATATAACCAGAGACATTGAAATTAAGAATAATCTTATAGTAACCAGAGGGGAGGTGGGAGGGGATAATGGGAGAAAAAGTGGGTAGGGATTTCAGGAACAACTATAAAGGACACAAGGACAAAACCAAGAGGGAGTAGAATCAGGGGAGGGAGGTGGGGGTGGCTGGGGTAGGGGGGTAGTGATGGGGGAAAAATGTAGACAACTGTACTTGAACAACAATAAAATGATGATTATAATAAATAAATAAAATAGAAAAAACTGTCAAAAATGAAATTTAAAACTTTTTAAAAACATTATTCAAGTTCCAGTGATCTCACATGATTCAAGCCTCTGTGCATGACAGACAGCTGATATTTTTCTTTATAAAATGAGAACCTCAGCCTAAACCACCGCTGAGAGAACTTTGTAAACTGCTATCTTGTGCAGTATTTTAGCTTATTCTCATGAGAAAAATGTTAATTTCTTTTTTTTTATTAAATTTTAAATTCAATTTATTTTTGTCTTTGTTTTTTTTGTGCTCTTGGTGTCATACCTAAGAAACTGGTGTAATGCAGAGTGACCTAGATTTGCACCTACTTTCCTCTAAGAGTTTTATGGCTTAAGCTCTTAATTTTAGGCCTTTGATTCCTTTTTTTTAAAATATTTTATTTATTTATCTTTCGAGGGGAAGGGAAGGAGAGAGGGAGAGAAACATCAATGTATGGTTGCCTTTCGTGCGTCCCCTGCTGGGAGGTGGCCTGCAGGGAACCAGCCTGCAACCCAGGCATGTGCCCTGACTGGGAATCGAACCGCGATCGTCTGGTTCGCAGGTCTGCACTCAATCCACTGAGCTACACCAGCCAGGGCAGAAAAATGTTAATTTCTTGACCAGCAGATCAAAGCCCCCCAGTTAGATCAACCCAATGATGAAGCTCTTTGGTGTCAAAAGCCATGTCTTTGACCCCTGTTGTCTTCATCAACAGAGTGCCAAAACCAGCACTGCAGCCATAGGAGCCACTAAGAAATGGTTATTCTTTGACCAAAACTCAGAAGGGTATACATGATGATTTCTATGGTCACAAAACAAACAAGTGCTTAGGATGTTAGGATCTAGGCCCCCGAAGACCAATGGCCATCACCATGTGTATTCACCAAAGCCACAGAGAGTATCCAAAGTGCTTGGAAAGCTGCATTTGTTCTAAGTACAGACAGTACAGTAACAGTGGTTTGACTTACAAATGTTCAATTTACAATTTTTCAACTCACAATGGTGAAAAAGCAATACCCATTCATAGAAACCGAACTTCAGATTTTGAATTTTGATACTTTTCTGGACTAGCAATGTATGCTATAATACTCTCTCTTGATGCTGGGCAGCAAGCCTCAACTTCCGGTCAGCCACTTGATCAGGAGGGTAAACAACCATGACTCAACAGTGTGTTGTGTTGTCAGCACTGTTGAATATTGTGTTCTGAGCACATTTGAGGTAGACTAGGCTAAGCTATGATATTTAGTAGGTTAGGTGTATTAATGCATTTTCAACTTACAATATTTTCAAATTATGATAGATTTATCTGGACATAATTCCATTCTAAGTTGAGGAGTATCTGTAATCAAAGCTTTCTGCACCTATAAGAACCTGGACAACTCTGAGCTTTGGCTTCTTCATTTGTCAGTTTCCTACCTGTCAGAATTCCTGTTGCATGAGATCACCTGGAAATGCATCTTCAATTTTTCCTGTTCTTATTCAAGCTTTTTTTGCAAGGGCAGCATAATTTAATTTTATCTTTCCCCCAAATGCTTAATTTGAATATGATGAATGCCCCCTCCCCAATAAGTGTCTTAAAATAGGTAATAAATATTGAATAATAAATCATTAAAACATAAGGAACTAAAAGATCTTTGATCAAAGGTTTATTCAATAATCTGCAGCACTGCTCAGTGAGAGGTCAGGGAGTGGGGGATAAATCCAAGCTGGCACCAGTGGTTCTGGTTTGTTCCACTAACATCTGGAGAAAAAAATGTTATTGGCTGTGTCTCACAAAATAATAGTTACTCCATCGTTAGAAATATTTGCCATTGCTTTGCATAAAATGCTCCAGGCTTGAACCAGACACCATGACTAGGCTGTTTCCTTTTTGCAATAGTAGTGACAGATTGCAATGTTAAAAACCTTATAAAGGGTTTTGAAGTTTTAACAAAATACACTGCAGCTCAAAGTATGCTGATATTGGTGATTGTGTCTGAAGTCTATATAAATGTACAGTAACAAATGAATTGAAAACTAAAGAGTCTGTTTTGGAGTCTGCAGATGATTTGTGATTATTTACTGAGGTAAAAATAATCTGCCATGTGGGTTAAAATAACCAATATTTAATTAATTACAAATGTTTTTCGAGCCTGGGGCTTATAAACAGCCTTGCTTGTTTCTGCCTCAGGGCCTTTGCACTTTCTGCCCTTCCCCCCCACACACAGTTCTGTGTCCAGCTATTTACATGGTTAGCTTCCTCTCATCTCTTTCACCTCAAGCTCACCTCAGAGATCTCTCCTGACCACACTGTCTAGAACCTCTACTCCCACCAGTCCCTCTATCACATTTTCTTGTTTAGTTTCTTCCTAGCACTTCCTACTACTTTAAATTACTTGTCTGTTGCTTACCCATTTACTGTTGATCTACCCCACCACCAGACTGCAGGCACCTTGTCCCCATGTCAGTCTTGCTCCCTGCTGTATGCTCAGTATCTAGAATAGTAGCCAGGCACATGACAGACACTCGGCAAATATATGCTGAATAATTAACTCCACTTATTTCCCACTTTGTCTCAGCATCTATGTTTCTGTCCTATGGACCATATTTAGACAAGTTCCCTACAATATCTTATCTATATCCCATAAACACAGAATGGGAACAAACTATATGAGTCAGATGATTCAGAACACATTTGGAAGCTGTGCGTTCTATAAACAAATCCTTGTTAATGAAAGGATGAATTCTAGTCAAATAGTAATACCTGAGTGTTTTGAAAGCCAGAATTTAGATATTATTTGCATATATATAATTTATAATATGCCTCCATCCAAAAGGGAGCTTAGAGGGCTTATGATCAATAGCTATAATTCTCATAAGCAGAGTCAATAAAACAAACACCCAAATCCATGCAGAGTGAAAGGAAAAGAAGACACCAAATACCTAGGCTAATATTTCTACAACTGCCCAGTAAACTTAATCCTGAACCCTTAGGGTGAAGACAGAAAAGGAAACAATGGAATCTATAAAATCTCAAATCCTTGCAATAGGAAGTATTGACGTGTCTCAAGAGACCCCTCCTCTCTTTCATGTATTCATTCAACAAACATACTGCTTGCCAAACAATCAGGAATAAAGGGAGGAGGTAAAGAGGAGTGAGACATATCTTTGCTCTCATTTTGCTCATAGTCCTGGGGGAAGAGAAGAGGATCAGACATGGCTATAATTAATTTTAATATGATAACAATTATATTAAAATCACATACCAAGTGCTATGGGAATAACAAGAGGAGGCAGCCATTCATTCTGCCTGGAGGTAGGCCTTGGAAGAGAGGCTGTGTTGGCTCTGGGTTGGGAAGGAGCTCATCGGGTGAGAAAGAAGTATTCTGGCCAGAGTCTTGGAGGTTTAGGAGCATATCAGGTTCTAGGAGTAGCAAATTATTCAGAGTTCTTAATGCTGGAGCATTAAGAACACAGTGATAATTGTATAACAGTATGTTTTTTTAGCATTTATTGTGTGCCTGGGCATCAAACTTCAGACAGACACCACAGAGTGAATGCTTTTGTCACAACCCATTGACACTGGAGGAACCTGAGGCTTGGGAAGGCTAAGTGTGGTGGACAATGTAAAGCACTCTCCCTCCCCCAGACTCCTTTTCAGTGCAAGGGATGTTGAGGACATGTTGTTCCAGCTGTCTTACACTGTCAGCAGCCTCAGTTGTAGAGAAACCTCAACTAAAGCCTCATCCAAGGCCATGCCCCTTTCCAGGATGACCCACAGCTAATGACCTACTGTTGTGGAGGTTTAAAGGTCCAACTCTGGACACCCATATGGACCATTCTACCTCCAAAGCTTCCCCATGGAGTTGGGAGAGACATCAGGCCCGAATCACAGCTTGATTCTCCTTTGCTTTTTCCTGTTTCCACTGCCCTCCTTCAGGGTAGGCCCATTTGTAACATAGTCAATGTGACGAGGTGGTAAAGTCTTGTTTAGAACCCAGGTGATATGACTCCAGAACTTTTAGTCTTGCTCTGATACCTGAGACAGAGTGAAGATGAGGCTAGAATTGTACATTTAGGCCTGTGAGTGACCTTTTGTGTCATCCCAAAAAGGTGAGATGTTACCCTGTATCCAAGGGAGAACCAGCAAGGATTTTAAATGGGAGTGTGATATCTGAATTGTTTTAGGACAGTCACTCTGCCAACAGCACAGGGACTGGGCTATGAGGGGAAAGATTAGCTTATCTTCATAAAGGTTGTGGTTGGGTCAGAGTTCCTTCTTATTTTATTCACAATCCCTTCTTTAACTTTCTGGAAATAATGAGAAAGAGAGCAAGAATAAGTTGGACCAAAGAGTGGTGGGTATAATTCTGAACACACTTATCCTGTGCATACAACTTAGAGTAGATGGTGACTTCCTGTCTGTTTTTAAATCAAAGAGGCCTTTGAATAAATAGCCCATAGGCCACTAGGGATATGACTAATAGTCAATGCCATGTACCATCTTCTTCTCCCCTTTTATTGGGCTCATGGCATTGGTGTTGAGTGTAGGCAGAAACAGTCTAAGCATCAACTATTGGTATACAAGCATCAGAGGAGTTGTATGCCAGCTGGGAGCATGACCTTTCCTTCTCTGGTGGTACCCAAAGGTCCTGTGGCAGGTTGAGTACATGTAAAACATAGACTGCCATGGGAACAGGATATCATTGGATCTGACCATCTCATCATCAGGAACCTGGGTCACCCAGTAGAAGGTCCTGCCTACTTCTCCACAGTGGTTGTTTCCATGAAAAAGTTGCTTATAAATCTTTATTTTATTGTCTATATCTTTCCATCTTTGCAGATATGCCACAATGGCAAAACTCATAGAAACCTAACATTTGTTTCATAGTTTATGTAGCTGATAGAATACTTTCTACAATTCTACTATGTATCTAGCAAGTACATTTTTCTCCTTTGAAGAATAGAGGATTGCAATGGAATGCTGGCTTAAGGTTAGGATGTTGGGGGAGCAAGTTGGGGAGATTCATCAGTATGAATCTCCATAAGGTGGAAGGCTGTAACTTGGCCTGTTAGAATACAAGAGAATTCCTGCCAAAAGCAGTTGCCTTTCATTTGATCCAATAGCTCTTTAGCTGCCATCTTGACAGTCATCAAGTGTCATGTTTTAATCAAACATTGACAGAGAGTCGTTTGGATGTCACCCAATGAGCGACATGTAGAAGTCACAGAAGGAATCTAAGATTCAGAACTGCCCCTAAAGCACAGAGCTACCATGTCCATCTGATTCCTAAGGCTGCTCCAAGTTCATAGGAAGAAAGCCAGGTCTTCTGTCTGGCTTTCTTCAGATATCTTATCCACCTAAAACCACTTTATATCATTTGCTGATACAATAAAAATAAAGGTACACCAGAAAAACTGATTTCTAGGAAGTTGGAAAAACTTGGCTTATGACCCTTCAAGAAAGGACAAGAGTAGATGCTTTTCAGCCTTCATATTAAAGAGAATGGAGTGGTCTTTGGGTGAAAGCAAGGACTGAACATGTATCTGTTTTCACAGTGCAGCCTTTCACTGTTTTGTGCAGTGATCATATGGAAAATTTAACCACTCCGAGAATGGAGGTGGGGACTTCTGTATGAGTTTTCACAGACCCCTAATCAATAAAAGTAATCTCCTTACACCTATTGTTTGAATGTCCTGTTGGTATCCTTGTTTAATTATCAAAATGATTTTTAAACAAAGAAAAATTGGCTATGGAATGGTTCTCTTAATGGTGAATTGAATTCCCTGAATAAAGTTATTATTTTGCTGCCAAGTTCATCTTTTATCAGTTCTATTAAATAAATGTTTAGTACATCAACCCCATTTTATATTTGAAATCATCTCTACCGGAAACAACCTATTTTATAATGTATTCCATGATTACTATTTGAATAATAAGTGACAAAATTCATGAGAAATAATACATTTAAAAATGTTTCAAAAATTATAGCATTCTTTCAAAAATTTTCTGAAATGGAATGCAATTTTTCACCATACTTCCTGGATTTATTTACCATAATTTTATTGTTTTACTTCAGGCAATTTATAGACATGTACATACATCAGTTTATTGATTCTATGCCCTTCTGGAGAAAATGTTTGTCACAACAAACTGTATCTGTAGTGGTCACAGTGTAAGTAACAGTGGCTATAAGAAGGAAAAATAGTATCATTCATTTTCAGAACTATCAAGTCACTGTACCATATTATTTTTCTATATCCATAGTGAAAATTAAGAAAAAAGACAGTAGCACATGATTACATCATGTTTTGAATGGATTATTTCCCAAAACAATAATTTTACATGCTTTTGTTTTATTGACATGCTTCAAAGTAACCTTATTATTGACAAGTTTTAAAACAAGATTAATTTATTTTATAACCAGGTTTTTATCTGTAAGATTTACAATTTACAGTAATTATATATTGTGTTAAGGAAATCGGTTTTTTTTAAACTTTGGATATAGCCAGACTATCATCTTTGAGTAACTTGCCTTTATTGTAATTGTCAAGCAGATGTAGGTGCAAATAAATTTAGCCATGAATATTTCTAAGGCTTCAAAAAAAGTGCTGCAGTTACATAAACTGAGGAAAATAAAGAATAAAAGGTAAATTTGTAAATTTGCTTTTAAATATACACTTTTTTCTTAACTGTACTATCCTAGATATATAAAAATGTGTGCTTCTTGATTTTTTTAAATTTTATTTTAATTGTTGTTCAAGTACAGTTTTCTGTCTTTTACTCCCATCCCAGCCCACCTCCCCAGCCCTCCCCACCTCCCTCACACTTCCACCCCCACTAGTTTTTGTCTATATGTCCTTTATACTTGTTCCTGTAGACCCTTCCCCTTTCCCATGAAATTCCCCTAAAATTCCCTCCCCTCTCCTCTCTGGCCACTGTCAGCATGTTCTCTATTTCAGTGTCTTTGGTTATATTTTGTTTGTTTGTTTGTCTGTTTTGTTGTTTAGGTTCCTGTTAAAGGTGAGATCATATGGTATTTGTCTTTCATCGCCTGGTTTATTTCTCTTAGCATAATGCTTTCCACTTCCATCCATGCTGTTGCAAAGTTTCATTAACATTAAGGTTTTAAAAACAAAATGAAAGCCTTAATGTCCCATTGGTCTCCCTCTATTTAGCAATTATTCACTAGGGCACATGCAATAGAAAATAATATAGTATTATTTTGAAGCTAAAATTAGGCACATCACAGATCAAGTTTAAAAATCTATGGCCTCTAAAACAGACACACATGAATACACATGGCCCTATTCCAAATTCCCACATACCAGTACAGAGAAATAGCTTTCAGATTTCCTTTCATAAGTGTTTTTCTCTAACAGGTGTGCTTCCTTTCCATTGAATTCCATTCCATTCCAACCTGTTCTTTTTCTGACATGTAAGAGGTACTACCTCAAGTGGTACTAATGAAAATACCATCACATACCATCCTGCTCACTTAAATGGTGATATTTCACATAATAATAAAAGAGAAATAGTACCTTTGTGCACACATAATGGTAATGCAGATGTATTTATGAATTCTCAAAGGCTTCTCTCCAGGATCCTTTTTAAATTGATAAATCTTATCTAAACCAATTTGCATAAACATTAACAAAAGCACCAGAGGGAATTTTGTTCAAACCTAGATGGTTTGTAAAGCATCTAGATTTAGAATGTAAAGTCATTTCTTTACGTATAGTTGATGAGAAGAGCCAAGGTAGATTACAAATTTATGGTAGATTCCATTAACCCATTTGTTAAATCTGCAGATAAGAAAGCAATACCTCATCCAACTTTTCTCAGTGTCTAACACAGAACCCAAGTTTGTGTTACATGCAGAGGGAACGATATAATCAGATATTTGGGGAAAATACAGAGTTAAACAAGCTGAACAGGTTTCTTAATCTGTGGACAGCTTTCAGAAGCTACAACATTCTGAGATGCATTGTAGATTACCAAGAGGTCACTGCTTCATGTGGTGTTTTCCAAACCTTTTATTCCACAACAAATCTCAGGACCAGAATGGCACTAAATGTATTTTGGGAATTGCTGTAATTTTCACTATTTCACCAAAATACCATTGCAACAAGCTAAAAATAGATTTTTCTAAAGGCCTGAACTTCCAATTCAATTTGATAAATTCTTAAAATTTAGTTTTAGAATTAGTTTCAAGTGTACAATGTGGTGACTGGACACTTATATACCTTACAAAATCATCATCTTGCTAAATTTAGTAACCATGTGGAAGATGGCTTTTTTTTAAGTCAGGTGACTGACTATCTTGGTCAGTTTGTCCAAGTTTTTGAACCCAAAATCTTGGAAAAGTAAACCTGTTTATTTACGGTTTTTTGTAGATTTCTACATTTTATTTTATTTAAGTTATGTTTTCTGTAAAAGAATTATATAATCATCTCTAAAGTTACATATTTTCTTTTTTTCCTTTTTTACACTTGACCACTTTGCCTTATTTTTCCTCCATGTACTGTAGTGGGAAAACATAAAGCATAAAGAATTTGAAAATGTGATCTTAATTTTTAAAACAATATTCCAGCAGAAACTAAATGGTGTGTATGCTAATATAAAAAATCAAACAAAGCATGAGAAAAACTTTTTAGCATTCAGGCACAGGAATACATGCCCCAAGACCAAAATAATTCAGGTGTTTCATACTAAAGCTATACTGACACAAATCCCCAGCAGCTGTATCTCTGCCTGAGTTTCGTAGCAATGACCAGCCCTCTTTTCTCCCTTCTGCAGTGCTTTTTTTTTAGTACTTGGCAATACTGGGATATGCCATTTCTTAGTTTTTGTGATTGTCATGAAAGCCTTTGCTTGATTCACTTGTAGTTACTTATCTTTTAACTTCAGGTAATTCATTTTTTATTAAAAACCTATTATAGATTTCAAATTCTATTGCTATTCCCTATGATAGAGCATTATGACAGCTCTGAACACAAACCCTCGGAAAGGCTTATAGCCCAGTCTCAGGCCAGTGTGGTCATGGACTGTGCTGCTGCCCAAAGTCTGTGGAAGCCAGCCCTGAAGTCAGTGAGCAGCACAAATGTTAGATACTGGCTGTGAGCTCTTACCTAAGCATTTACTTCCAGTCTCATTCCTCACTTGCTAAAGAGGATTTATGAAACATTTAACATACTTATTTAGTAACTCTTACAGGAATAGAACTCGAAAAATTATAGCACTGTTCTGAATTTTATTCAATCATTTTGACATCATCATACAATCTTACTGTCTGAAGAAGGTCATCTATTTCAGGGTGTTCGGGCTTTAATGTGCATTGGCATCACCTGCAGAGCTGTCAAAACCCAGATAGCTGTTCCCTTCCAGAAGTTCTGATTAAGCAGGTCTGGGGTGAAGGCCAAAAATTTGCATTTTAACAGTTCCCAGGTAAGGCTGGTGTTGCTAGTCCCAGCCCCCGACATTGAGAACCTGTGGTAGAGGTCCTTGCTTCCAGCCTGCTCTGGAGAACCTGAGCATTCCTGGAGCTGGCCTTCAAACCAAAGCCTGCAGAGCTGTCAGAAAAGAGGGAAAATTGTGATTTTTCCAGACCTCAGATCGGCATGAGGGATGATGGATTGGTGGCCCTCCATGCTTATCAGGGCATTCATCAGGGAAGAATAATTCAGTAACACAGGTCCCTAAAACCATTCTGGTTTCTCAGCCTATTGAGGCCCATTTTTGAGAACCACTGATCTTGTTCGAACTTCTCATTTTACAGAAGGAAATGGAGGCTCAGGCAGGGCAAGATGACATGTCCAGTTAGCTGCTGACTGGGAACAGAACCCAGGAGCAGTGACTTCTACTGATTTCACATTTCCTACTCCATTACTAGTTCTGCCTAAGTTCTGTCTAAGAATGCACGGCCAGACCTTTCTCAATAGTTATAGTATTGGCAAAATAATTTTAACAGGTTTTCATCTTTGCTGAGTGGATATATTAATTTATTTTTATTTTATTTTATTTATTTATTTTTAGAGAGGGGAAGGGAGGGAGAAGCGAGGGAGATATGCACCAATTTGTGGCTGCCTCTTGCTCACTCTCTATGGGGACCTGGCCCCACAACCGAGGCATGTGCCTTAACTGGGAATTGAACCTGCAACCTTTGGTTCACAGGCTGGCACTTAATCCACTGAGACACACCAGCCAAGGTGGCTATATTGATTTCTTAGTCTGTGACTTTCTACTCTCTTCTCCCCAAAATGGGGGAAATTCTAACACAGCCTTGCTCTTGCTTGTGGTAAGATTAAGCTTTATGTGTTTTCATTTGTTTGTTTGTTTGTTTGTTTAATCTCACCTCTATATATTTATTTATTTTATTTTTATTTAATCTTTATTGTATTTTTTCCATTTCCATTTAGTCTTCTTACACCTCTCTCCCCCCGGCAATCACCATGCTGTTGTCCATGTATATAAGTCCTTTTTCCTTTTTGCTCAATCCCTCCACCCCCTAACCTCTGATTTTATTAACAGAAAGTTCCCAAACAATTTTGGGGGACAATTCTAAACAACGACTTTTTATATTTTCTTGGCTTACATCTCCTATAGGTAGTGGTCCTTACTATTAGCTTAATGTTTTTAGAACAATCTATAACCAATATATTTTGTGAACATAGAGGAATTTTATTTACCTCTGAGCATTTTGGTGATGTTTTTGTTTGTTTGTTTGTTTTTGCTTTCTCTTTCATGTATTTGTCTTCCTCTTTCTACAGAGTCATATTTTCTCTAATAATTTGGACCATTTGTTTTTTCTAAAGGCAAAGTTCTCTTCTGGACCCTTGAGGCTGCCTGAATCTGACATGGGTGTGGCACCTGCAAAAAATACCTCTCTGCTCTTTACAATACATTTTAACCCAGGGCTGCATATAGACACCCATTTAAAGATGGGTGTGAAATGACCAGCAATGGCATTATCTTCTCCCTATAGTATAGATGGTAAACTTGATCCTTGTGAATTCAAGAAAGTAGACATTCAAAAGTTTAACTGTACATTGACAATAAGTGGGTTGATTTCTGCTGGTCCTGGGAAAAAATAATGCATGGCCCAAATGTAGTATTGTTTTGTGGGAAGAATGGCATATCTTCTGACCAGCTTTCTTCTAAAACAGCTGTTCAGTGAATACATTTTATGAAGTAAGCAAGCCATTATGCATAACAATAAAATTCAGTAGAAGCTTGCCCATGGATGGATAAAACCAAGATATTGTGCATAATATTTGTTACAGCACATTTTAATAACTAATGTGGTTATTGAGATGGAAGGGAAAAAATACATATGTCTTGTTCTTTATAAGTGATCAAATGAACTGGTTGGACCTATAAAAATTTCTTAGGTTTCAATAGTAAAATTAATATCTATAAAATACATGCACATTCAGGAGTAAAATAGCCCCAAAGTAAATAAGAGAAATTCATCTTCTCTAGGTAGATTCTCAGAGACCTGAAATCTTATTATAAACTAATACAACCCTTTTAATTAATTTTTATTATTATAATTCACAGCTTAGTCTTTACACACAGATGCAGCTATGATAAAATGATGGCCCTTCATAATACATCTTTGTCATTTTTTGTAATGAAGAACATTTTGTATTTTAAAAGATGATGGTTTTGTTTTTATTACTCAAAATTCAATTGTTAATTTTTGGTCAGTGAGCATTTCAGATTTCCCTTTAGTAAAATGAATGAAAGTATTTTATGACTTGCTGACTACCAGTTGGTGTTGTTTCTAAAGTTGCAAAGCTGTTAAGGCTTTTTCCATAATCTTGCAAAAGGGTATGAATATTTTGGTGCTTTCATAGCAACAGTTTACAGGGAAATTGCTCAGGAAACACTCCATGCCATTTGAGCACATGCATGCCATTCACACACACACACACACATTTCTTTACTTTCTTTCTCTGCCGTCAGTATCCAGCTCAAAATTTTCCGATTTGCTCTAGACATTTAGAACATACCAGACATTCTGTTGTTCTCATAAGTTTGGACTTAGTCTTTTTCAGCTCTAAAAGCCTGCTTCCTTGATCTATCATTTATTCAGGGTTGAGCTATCAGTTATTTCGTGAAGTTTCACTGACACCCCTCTTCTTCCTGCTTTGAGCAAGCCAGTTCCCCAACATTCCCACAGCTCACTGAGCCAATCCCTACTGTGGTTCATACCCATTAGCTCATAATTTATCTGTCTATATTAACTGCCCCTGTACATGCTGGAAGATCTTTGGGAAAGAGACCATATCTCTGTACCTGACATACATATAGTTGATGCAAAATGTTTGCTGAATCAATGAATAGTAAATTAGACTGTGCTTCCATGTGCAAAGGCAGCCCAGGTCACACCCTTCTCCTAATGAAAGGCAGTCTTCTGCCTCCATTTTTGCTTCAGCATCCTCTTGTCCTCCTTCCTCTCCAGTCTGACCTGCCGCCACTTCAGTCCAACTCAGTCTCCAAAGTGACTATTCTAAATTTAAGGTGTCATCATTCTCCTCTGCCTTTGCCTATAGAATAAAGGACAAGCCCTGTAAAGTGACATGACAAGGCCTGTAAAGTGACATTCCAAGTCCTCCTTCCATAAACTCATTCCTTACCTCATCATCTGCTGTGTCTCTTCTTCCTCTTCACAATCCTAAAATATCCAAGTGCCAGCCTAGTGGTTCCACACCCATGAAACACTGTCTCTTATCTCCACATCTGTGGCCACACTATACCCAGTGGTTAAAAAGCCTTTCTCTCCCCTTTCCACTTCCCNAGTCTCCAAAGTGACTATTCTAAATTTAAGGTGCCATCATTCTCCTCTGCCTTTGCCTATAGAATAAAGGACAAGCCCTGTAAAGTGACATGACAAGGCCTGTAAAGTGACATTCCAAGTCCTCCCTCCATAAACTCATTCCTTACCTCATCATCTGCTGTGTCTCTTCTTCCTCTTCACAATCCTAAAATATCCAAGTGCCAGCCTAGTGGTTCCACACCCATGAAACACTGTCTCTTATCTCCACATCTGTGGCCACACTATACCCAGTGGTTAAAAAGCCTTTCTCTCCCCTTTCCACTTCCCCAGTCAACTACTACTAATCCCTTCAAATTTGGTTCCTAAGTGGTTTAGTTGCCTAAGGCCTCATCCAGACTCTATGCTTCCCTTTCATACTGCACTGGCATCCAGGGATAGAAATCAGCAGTTTATCAACTGGACTGGAAGCTCCTCAAGGCAGGAGGCTCTGGTCTGGTTCACAGCTTTATCCCTGGGGCCTGGCTATTTATGGGAAATAGCTAATGAATGGAATTGAGGCTCCCCAGGGTAGACCGTACCTTCTGTCTTTCATCCTTTCTTGTCTTTCTTCTGCTCTTGATAGCACCTATTTTCCCTGCAGGGACTCAACAAGTGTTGGGAAGTAACTTTGAGTAAGCACAGGAGGGGAAGAGTTTGCTGTGTGTTCCCATAGCTAAAAACTAAAATATACCAACTACTGTACTGTGGCAACAACTTATTTCTTTTAAAAATATATAGCCTTTTTTCTTTC
The DNA here is from genome assembly GCF_014824575.4 of Sturnira hondurensis. Taxonomy (NCBI): domain Eukaryota; kingdom Metazoa; phylum Chordata; class Mammalia; order Chiroptera; family Phyllostomidae; genus Sturnira; species Sturnira hondurensis. The sequence goes on along the minus strand of NW_028081623.1, from coordinate 4,913,094 downwards.
ATCACAGGAGTGTTCCCAATCACTTGTTTAAACTGGATGATAGAATAAAAAATACAGAAATATCAACAAATTCACCAAACTAATGTGCCATGACAATAAGCAATTGGTAAGAGGAGCCCTATTGTACGTAAGTAAGAAAATAGCATGAAACTCAATAAAAAGATAGATTTTCAGGTTATTAAATGGGGGACTTGAGAGAAAAGGAAATGAGATGTGTAGGCTTGTGGTAACACAGTATTTGTCTACATATAACTTAGATGGAATCTGATTGAGTTGCTGTGTTTCCATAATGCTGACCTCTCTACTTCCAAGTCAAATGTATTAGATTAAGTTCAAAGCTATTTTTTCCCTCAACTCTGGCCTTGACTATTTTATCAATAAATTTAAAACTAAAGGAAATTCTTATAGTTTTCTACCAAATCATAGTGTGCCAGCCAGACTTATTTCCTTCTCCTCTTTCAAAGGTTCTCTATTTCCTCAGTGTTGACTTCATTGATAATCCTGCACAATCTGACCTAGGCCTCCTGAAGAAACTTACCTCTCTCCAGTGTACTTCTAGAACACGTTCACAGATGTTCACATGTGCTCATAGGTGCAATTATGTCCAGGGCTTATGATATCTGACTTTTGATTCTGCATCCAGTGATTCTAGGAGCCACAAACCCTAGGAGTTCACTAAATGCCAAATTGAACAGAATCCCTGTGAAGTTTCACCACAGTGAGGTCGCACAAAATGAGAGCATGCCCCTTGTTCACTGATGTTAGTCCATAACCTGGCCTCAAAGCAACATTATGTGTGCCCAGTAGCATATGTCTCCATCCTTCTGTTCCCATCCATGCTGCTGTCTACATACACTTTGTTCTAGTCCCAAAGGCTGGGCTGCAGATATAGACTCCATAGTCCAACTCCATTTCTTCCACCACAGCCCAAGGATAAAAATATAAAAGCCCTCATTCACTGCCATCTTCAACTGCCAAACAACATCAAACCTAGAGATTAAGCCCTCTGCCCAGCCCATCCCCACTCAATTCCAACCTTACAATTTCTAGGGATACAGGAGCTTTGATCCAAGATGTCCAGGGAATGTCTGGGTCTTCCTCTTTAGATGCTGCCAATGTTGAGTTTTATATCCTAGAGTATTCCCAACCAGTTAGAAAGACTGTTAATTGCCCCTTTCACCTTGTGGGAATCTTCCTGGGCAGATGAAGGAAAGCTGTAAAGGCTGGTGCCAAATCACATGATTGACACATCAGGGATTATTAAAGAACCCTCAGGACTGTGTCACCCATGCTCCATTTTCTCACCAGTCAGCATGGTGTGAGACTGTGAAGTAAGTTTGTTTAAACTCTTTTAAAAAGAGTTTAGACAAATTTTCCTCCAAAATTTTATATATTCCTTTCTGTAAATACTGAAGAGTCAAACTTCCACCAAGTTCCCAGTGAGGCCTAGAGATCTTCAACTCCCTTCTTCATACATTTATTCAGTTAACATTGGTTGAGGGCTTACTGGGTGCCTGGTGCTGTTGAAGGAGCTGAAGATATAGTGGTCAACTAAAATTTACATTCTAGAGAGAGGGATGAAAATAAACAAATGAGTAATATACATACTATCAGATTTAAAATTCTGTGAAACAAATGAGATGGAGAGGAAAGAAGAAATTTAAAACATTTGTATTATAGAAAATTACAAAAAATACAAAATATAGTATAGTTGATCCTTCAAAAGAAGATTGGGGGACTAACTTTCCACACACTCAAAAATTCATGTGTAACTTTTGACTTCCTAAAAACTTAACTACAGTTGGCCCTTCATATCTGCAGGTTTCACATCCGTGGGTTCAACCAACTACAGATCAAACATGGTATTTTTATCCACTGTTGAGAATCCATGGATGCAGACAACTGACCATACTAATATTTTATTATTGACCAGAAGCCTTGCCAATAACATAAACAGTTGTTTAATACATATTTTATATTTAACACATATGTTTATATATGTATTATATACTATATTCTTTACAATAAAGTAAGCTAGAGAAAAAAGTATTATTAAGAAAATCATAAGAGAAATATATTTACTATATTTATTTCAAAAATCTACATATGAGTAGATGTATGCAGTTCAAATCCCTTTTATTCAAAGGTTAACTGTATATCCACCATTTTACTTCTACAATGATCAACCCAAGACCCTCTTCTCTCTCCCCACTCCACCATGAATTGTTTTTAAACAAATCCAGACATTATATCATGTCCTTATACATGTTTTGGCATGTTCCCTCTAAAAGGAATGGAATGTTATTTAGATAGGGTAATTGAGAAGTTGTCTCTTAGGAGTTAATGTGGGAAAAGAGATGTGTGAATGGGAGAGTTACAGACTTTGAGGATCCATAAAAAGGCCTGTGTGACAACCCTAGAGGGAGTGAAGGGCAGAGGGGACTCAGTTCTAAAACAGCAGTATGAGAAGAATTTTCTAGAAAGAATAAAAATTATTGGCAAAATATATATAGTGCTTACTATATGCCAACAACTCTTCTAGTGTTTTGCTCACATTAACTCGTGTTTTTCACAATACCCTATGAAGTCACTAGCATTATTATTATTCCCATTTTATTAAAACTGAAGAAACTAGGACACAGAAGGTCTGTTTGGGCTGCTCTAACAAAATATCACAGGCTATGTTGCTTATAAATAACATATTTATTTCTTACAGTTCTGGAGGCTAGGATCTCTAACAGCAAGGAACCAGCATGGTCACATTCTGATGAGAGCTCCCTTCCTAGTTCACAGCACCTTTTCTCTGTGTCTTCATATAGTAGAAAGGTCTAGGATCTCTGTGGAGTCCCTTTGATAAAGGTATCATGAGGGCTCTCTACCCCTGTGACTTTAGTACCTCCCAAAGGCCCCACTTTCTAATACCATCACCTCTAAAGGTTAAGATTTCAACATATGAATTGGGGGTGAAGAGACACAATCATTCACACCATAGCCTAAAAGTACAACTAGTTACTGGCAGCCTCATCATCGGAACCCAGGCAATCTGGTTCTAGAACTCAAGTTCTTAACCCTTACACTATACTGCTTCCCCTTTCAGATATAGTGACTCATTCATTGCCAGTCACATTTCTGTGCAACTCCAAACATGTACAGGTGCACAGACTCAGAGCTGCTCCTCCCAGGTCTTTTTGAACCCACCTCTTCTCTCACTGACTCCAACCCCAGACTGCCACCAGGTCTGGATCCTGCTCCCTGACCCATTCATCTTTTCCTACTTCCCTTCCCTTCTAACCAAAAGCTCTTCCCTGTTTAACTCTAAGTGTCATAAGGGTGGTGGATGTGTCAATCAGTCATTCACTGTCTCTCCTCACAGAGCTCTCAAAACATAGTAAGTACTGAATAAATGTCTGTGGGATTAAACATTAATAAGTAAAAGGAAGTTACATTTGCACTGAGGAGGTAATGCTAATGTTCCACCCAGAATCCCTGAAATCCCTCTTTTCCATGAGTCTCCCCATGCTTTTGGGAGGGGTTTCAATGACCAGCGCCTGCAGCCCTCCTTCTAAGGACTTCACTTTCCCCCAAGAGCAAAGAGCCCTCTCTTTGACCCCAGCTTCCTTGCATTAGAGTGGGACCTAATTCATACTCCAGATCCCCTGGAGGATTGAAATTCCTCCCTTCCTCATCCTTTCTGGAGATCCTCTGACAGTAGGTAACTTAAAAATTTCCTCTGTTAACCAACATGGCTGGGTCTTGGAGCATTAATGGAAAGTTACTATACTTAAAGTTTCACCACAAAATCAAAGTAAAATATAATTATTCTAAAACTATACTGAAATCAATGTGATTTTACATTGATGAATCAATGCACCTTAGCCTGTTGTAGTGGCTTCATCATTAATGTAAATCTGAGGCACTCTAGCCTGAGACTTCTCAACAATGAAAACAGAGACTTCTGTTGGCAGAAAGTTGGGTGATCAACATCTAGCACATTGTCATCTCTGTAGAGGAGTGGGTAGAGGGCAAGCAGGAAAGCTTGGCTCAATATTCAACTTCACAAAACTTATTCTCAACTGTTGTGTGAGTTTCATAATATGTGATAATCATGAGACCAAGGGAAAAAGCCTAGTATGATAAAACACACATCAGGTAGATTGCTGAGATGAATATGGCCACCCTTACTGCATGTGTCTGCTGGAATTTCCTTGACTTTTGAAGAGAAGACATGAGGATAACAAGTGGAAGTACTGAGTTGGTTAAAAGATTCCGAACGAACCACAAGGTGCACTTTTCGCATATATGGTATAAGAAAAGTAAGGACCTAATGTGTGAATGAACTCAAAAAGTTCATTTTTGAGTTCATTCACACATTTGTCCTCATGTTTCTAGGCAGCCATTTCAAGTCACTTTTTACCTTAATAAGGAGTGAATTGTGATGAATGCATTTATGAACATCCTCATTTAAAAACAAATTGCACCACACTTTCAGGATTCTAAATTGAAAAGTTAGTAGCAAAGAGAGCTACTCCAAAATCCATACTCTATAAAATCCACATAGGTCATGAGGAGAATGATAAAACTATAGATCATGGGCCCTTTATGCTCTAAAGAAAGGTTTTGAACCCCTGCATTCATAAAGCTCTCTTGGAATAAGCACATAAACACAGGAATATAATACCATAGCTACACTGCCTCATCTTGCTGCCATATTTTTCTAAATAGTATTTATAATAATACAATAACATCATCAGCAAATTTTCATGAAAAGTATTGCTACTAGTAATGGTCAGATTCAAAAATCCTGAATTCTTTACCAAGCTGTAGGATGTTCACCTTTCTGAGAAAAAGAAGATGGAGCAAAATTTGGATTATGCTATCTGTCCATCATGTAGTGGCATCATCTATGGTGACACTTATTTATTGTTATACCTATGACATCATCCAAGAGTGTACCTTTAAGAGACTTTATCAAAGTTTTTCTTCTCATTACCATTTAGTGTTCACAGAAAACAAGGATGTGCACAAAGCTCTATAAATTTATACCCAATATCCAATTTTGTTATATTGATATAGAAATTACAAATCCTAAAATTTTTATAAATCTTCCTGCATGCTTTCACTATCAAATCAGCAAGTGTGGGATAGATGTATTCATAATATATTGATGTGAAACAGGAATTAAACTCCAAATGGGTATCCTTATAGAATTCTAACAAATGTAAAGCAAGTATGAGGATAATGTACTAGAAAGGAGTTTTCCCTTGCTGGTCTGTCACATACTGACACTGGCCTCAAAATTAAAACACCATTTTCTCTATAAATTTCTCTATAAATAATGACATATGAGAGGCCCAAGACAAGTGAAATAATGTTTTAAATACTTCTTTCTTAGGTATAAAGGACACATGGACAATAATTAAGGTGGGGGTGGAAATGGGAGGGAGGTGGGGAGCACTGGGGGGGGCAGGGCAGGGAATATAAAACAGAAAAGTGTACTTGAATAAGAATTAAATTAAAAGAAATAAATAATAAATAAATAAATACTTCTTTCTGACATCCTTCTGATGTCTGAAATGTTTTTAAACAGCTTATTTGTCTTTTTAACCATGAAACTCACCTCATCTAATAATCATGTTAGTTAGCTAATATTTTCTTTCAAGCTCCCCTTTAAAAAATAACTACAGTAAAATTAGAGAATACTGGTAAAGTAAAAAAATAGAGAATAGTTACCTGGGTTTACGTTGTTTCAAAAGTGAAAAGATATTTGTGGAGTTGAGTTCTAATTCTGATAAAGTGATTAGTTCAATATCTTCATGCATAATATGAACTGTGAAAATAATAGCTAGCATTTATTAAGAACATGATATATGCCAAGCATGTATAATCTCACTTAATTCTCAACATAACTCTGTTTGTACCTGAAATAGTGGTATTTCAGGATACTCTTTACTTCATTTTGCATTGTTTTATTCACTTGTATCATAAATATTTCCCATCTTTCCACATAGCAAAATAGATGCTCTTATTACACCCATTTACCCATGAGAAAATGAGGCACGGTTTACAGAAAGTCACAGCCAAGGTGCTCTGGTATCAGAGCTGATGCCCTCAACTGCATAAATGGAGGACAGGACTCTGTGACATTTGGGATCCTTCCTTACCAGGACAAAGCTATTTCTTAAAATTGTTCTGTTATTTTATTCTCTCATATTCACTGGGGGTGGGGTGTCTTAAGAAATTAGTGTTTCTATTTGTAGGTTTTTAGACTTTCTGAGGATTCCAGAGCTATAGCATGATGTATTCAAGCACCAGAATCCTTTTGGATGAAACATGAGAACTCTTGCCCTCTGCAGATCCTTGCTTTGAGAGCATCCACATTTATAAATAAGCATACACCAGAAGTCAGTGTATCTTTCAGGTTGGTCTGTTGAAAATAAAAGTATGTAATGCAGTCAAACTTTACGTGGGCTGTTCTTTGCTGGTCAGGTACATCGGCAGTGAAAGATCTGGAGGCATAAACTTGGCAGCAACTTCAAAATATCCACTTGGTCCCAGAACGGTCACATGCTCATTATGTGCATTTATTGTTCCTGGGTGCCCGGCTGTCCAAATCTACCCTGAGTCTCCAGTCAGGAGGAAGTATTGATAGGAACAATGCTAATGTGACATGACTGGGGACAATACAGAGTGACATGACCCGAGGTGATGAAGAAAACATTTATGATTTCCATACCATCTCCTCCTCCCTCCCTGTCACATGTATTATGCATATAACATCCATGACTTGGCAGTCACAGACAGAAAAGCCAAAAGATATTTATTAAGTTGCATCCCTCAACAACCCAATGGTCCACCTGAAATGCTGTCAGCTTACAGATTGACTTGTAGCTGCTGTCTGCATACACCACACTTTCTCACCTTTAGTTCTAGCTCTATGTTCAGGGGCCAACAAGGCACCTCCCCAGAGCCCACTTGCTTTTCACAAAGACCTACGGATACTAGATAAGAAATAAGAGTCATTCAGTTGGCATTTAGCCCATTTAGACAGAGGCAGGAAAAGGAAGAACAAACTGAGTTTCAACCTAGGCCCAGGATACAGAGGAAATAACCATTTAAAAAAAAACAAAATCTGTATATTTGTGGTTGCTGAAGCAATCTTTCAAAGCAGCAGAAGGGTCCCCATTCCTGGCCCCATAACACAAAGGCTCAGAGCCCACTTTTAAGCATCAACTTTGTTTTATATTTAGGACAATAGTTTAACCTTTATATAGTGCCAGTATTTACAGCAAATGCATGAGACTATAGCTGAACAATACACAAGTGTCCTAAATGTAGGCAATTCTCAATCTACGCTAGTGTATTGTATCCAGAGAGTAATTCCATAATTTCCTACATTAATTTTTTATTGATCTAGATATTAAAAATGTATTAAAATTTCTAAAGAATATTTTTCCATTAAGTAAAAATCAGTCTATTTTCTTCAGAAAGCATATATTGACTTAAGTTGTTCCATATATATTGATTTAAATCATTCTCCCAAAATTGTATATTCAACACTAAAACTAAACTGTATAAAATTTAATCTTTCTTTGAGGATTAAGAAGATTATTTTGAGATCTTCCTGAATCTCAGGGAATTTCATTATGATTTCAACTTGCATTCTATAAAAGAATGCTATGTTTACAAGAAATGTAAACATAGCAGCTGGCAAATGGCCTGAGAATAGTGTGCCAGCAGGCAGTGTTTGTCCTGGCAGTTTGGGGACGGCTTCCTCAAGGGGTCTCTTCACTGTAGGAGTGAAAAATGAACACAAAATGAACTCTATCACTTTACATATTTATGCCAAACACAAGAAGAGTTTTCTCTTAATATTACCATTACTTGCCTCATATGCACTACAAAAATATACTCAGAAAACCAAGATCAAGGTCAACTTGAATGTTAAATCTCATGGTGGTAATCTGGCATAAGACAGGGTTTCTCTTGAAGCTGATGATGAGAATTTTTTTTCTCCTTAAAAGAAAATCATTGTTGTCATTTAGTAGAGAGCTAAAGGCAAAAGACACGTAAAGTAATAAGCTTAAAATGCATTTTCATTTCTAAAAAAATATTCTGGGTTAATGAAATTTTTGTTGAACTAGTTACATGAAAACTGGTTATAAATGAATAAAGAAATCAATAAGATAAAGATATCACATTAATGAAAAAACAATTATTAAATTCCTGTTCTTTTTGATGTTCCTCTAACAATTAGTATTTCCTTCCTCATGGGATGATATAAATTCTAGGCAAATTTCCAAAGGAATTAAATAATAAAATATGTTTTGAGGGAAAGAAATAGGGGAGAAGGAAAAGAAGGAGAGGAAGAGAGAGACTGAGACAAAGAAAGGAGAGAGTAAAGAAGAAAGTTTATTTAAAAAAGAGGGTGACATCTTTCAAAGAGCTTCCAGGACTTAAATTAAGTACGGCATTAATTCTTTTTCCCCCAAGTCTTAGTCTTGGCAGGTTAATGATAAAATGCAGGAATTTCATGGATGTGGGAACTGGTGATAGAAAATGCATTATTACATTCAACAATTGTTGTACTTGAGAGAAACTATATGGGAAAAAATATCACCCTAGAATAAATACAAATGAAATTCGTGTATCAAAACCAATACTGTGAAAATGGTTTAAATGTTTCTTGAATTTATATCTAGTTATTAACCTAAATGCAGATTTTCGTTCAAGCTACACTTCTGCCTCATGGTCAGAAGGCCTGAAAACCCGTGGTGTGGAAAATTGTCAGGATAAAGAATATTGAATTGGTCTCCATGAAAAACTGATTTTGGCATCCATAACCTCCACCTGGAGTGCAACCCCTCCAATCAAATTCTTCTTCCTATTTCACTCTTGTCCCAGGAAAGAGGCCAAGGGAGCAGCGTATATTGCTAAAACAGCAAACGGATGTCAACCTAACCATTCACCATAGGACCTTTCTCATTTGCCTTGGATCTCACATAGGCAGAGAGAGCTCCACCCCAAAAGTCCAATCCTAGAATTAACCTCTGAGAGCACAGATGTAGGAGGTTTCCATATCTACTGACTTTGGTTTCCTTCTTTCTCAGAGAAAGAAGTTGAGTGAGCCATCTGCCTTACTGATAACCCTTAAAGAAACTGCAATTCTTAAATGAAAAATATCAATTTATTTGCAGAAATCCTTAAAATCTATTTCTCTCTTTCACACCTACTTCTGTTTCAATCTCACATTCTGTCTGGTTACCTCATGGAAAGTAAGCATTTCCTCAGAGGTTTATTTAGTATACAGGAAAAAATTCAGGGACTTCTCCTAAATCATTTCTCTACCTGGGAAGATCCTAATGGCTCATTTCACCCCTGGGGCCCACCTCACTCTCTCCTGGGCTGGTACCAAAACCAGGCTCCATTAAGCAACCCAGTGCTGGTGGAGAATATTTTCCTTCCAGCCTCATTTCCAACATCCTCCAACCCCCATAGCTTCAGAAGGAATGTTCACCAAGCCTCCTCCAATGGGTCCCAAGCCCTTTGCATGAGCCAGTTGGGGAAGAACTTTCTCCCCTCAGTGAAAGTTGTATTCGTGTGCTGTACCTGTGCCTCTCTTGGTGGTTTCACCCTGATCTTTTCTCTCTTTGCAGCTGGTTAATAATCCACTAGCAAGTCAGGCTGCAGCGGCTGCAGCAGCAGCAGCCATGGGCTCCATAGCAAGCTCACAGGCCTTTGGCAATGCCCTCTCCAGTCTTCAGGGGGTCACGGGTCAACTAGTTACTAATGCACAAGGACAGGTGAGTGGGAGATTGGAACAAGAGTGAATTTTTATGGCAGATTGAACTCGGAAAGGAAACGAATTTCTTTTGCATGACAGTGATATGTAACCACATCCATTTGAGGCAAATAAGTAATGTTTAGTAGCAATGTCAAAAATAGGAGGAGGGTTGGAACGTTTTTCTATATTTTAAAAGGAAGGTTTTTTTCTCCTTCCTTGAGAATGTCTCTTTTATTTTGTTTATTCTACGTGATGACTTGTTCTGACCTTAATTGAAGAAATTACTTTTTATACCAAGAAATTCTTTAAAAAAGATAAATTTTAACAATAAAGTTTTGGTTTTGCTTTGGTATTTATTCATTCTTTTTAAATTTCAGTAGTGAGGGAAACTGCTAAGTTTCCTTCCCTAATTGCTCTAAGATTTCTAAATTCAATAAATTGGCTTCAGTAAAGACAATTTCTGAATGTATGGGGAGGTGATGAGAAAAGACTGAAGAAATCACATAAAAACATCAAGAAAAAGGGTGAGGTAGAGTGAGGCCCACTTCAAGTGGGCTGCACATGCCGAGCCTCTTGCTGATTCTCTTAGGAGGTAGGCGGTCTCTTGTATGTTTGTAGGTTTCCTTCGGTCTACCAGGTCCAGCACATTTTCTTCCTGTCCTGAGCAGTACACCTGTTTTGTTACACAGCTAATGTGCCAACTTTGCAGTCACCAAGATACTGATGGAACTTGATGAGGGTGGCTCCATCTTCAAGACCCCAATAAATGTAAAAGCTGCTTGAATAACAAACAAGAGTTGAACCTGGAGGTGTTACGAGTGATCCATTCAAAGGCCTGACACTCAGTCTCAAATGTTGCTATATCTGATGATGAAACACAAAGGAGAAGGATTCTGCACCCTCTCCAAAATTTTTCCTCTCAGGATTATTTACCCAGCAGTGAGTTTATTCATCCCTGCTTGGCCTACTCTGTGAAGAGGAATTGTGATATCTTGAGCCCTTTATGTAAAATATTTTTATTTTACATAAAGAGTAAACAGAGATGCATTATAAGCGAAACCCTCTCTGTCTACATCCCAGGGGAAAGGCTGACCTTATTTTATTTCCTGGGCGGGTGCAGAATTGTCCCGTCAGAACCCCAAGGGCTGAACGATGGAGCTTGTCAAAGAGCAGCCCCAGGTAATGAATCATCTTATCACAGGTGCACACCACACATATTAAAGCAAGGCTGTATGAAAACCATACCCTCCACAGTCACCTTTCAATGTCGGCTTTAACCCTTCTTCCAATCCCTTTTCATCAAAGGATCATTTTATGCAGCAGCTCTCAATGGGGGCTCCAAAAAGCCTATTAAGATTTCTGGAGGATGGGGTATTGGTGTGGAGGAAAAGTTGGTTATAATATCTATAACTCATTCTCAGATCAGATCAGTCCTGGAAGCTGTTTCCTAGAGTTGTGCCCAAAATAGAACACTCAATTCATTCCTGCCAGGCCACTGGCCCTTGAGATGTAAATTTTAAGAGTGCAAAAAAGAAACTCTATCCACTGATGTGTATTTCCCTCTGATTTTTCTGTTTCAGCATCCAAGTCAAATGTATCACTATGCTCCCACCACTTGAGAATTTGTGGCAAGAAATGCTTTATTGTTTTGAAGGAATTATTAGGAGCTTATTCTTCTGATAATTTAATTGTTGATCATTTTGCCAGTTACAAACCCATCCCCTTATCAGGGGTTAGAGAGTCAGTCTTTGCTTTGCTTGGCCTTTGTCTGCTCCCCATCCTTGCATCCCATAATTACCCATATGGAAATGAGTTTCAAAATAAAAATTGTATTGATACCCTGCATGTAGTGAATAGGCATTGATTTTATTTTTATTTTTTTTATTTTACAAACTGTCTTATGGTAGTTGATTTTATAATGTACACAAACTTCCTCAAGTGAAAAAAATTACATTTACAGAGAAATCAGTATTGCCTATTCATGAAGACTTGTCTGAGAGTTTTAGAAATGTGCCCAATAGCATCATGTCCTCCTCCCAGTGCCAGAAGAGAACAAGATATTCACAGTTCCATAGTAGATGAGTCGGCCACATTCATGTAGCACTATGTTTTCAAAAAATCTTTGTAAGATAAATGCAATCATATTCCCAGAAAAAGATACATGCCCTGAATCTGTTGGCAGAGATGCTTGTTTGGGTCTTATGAAATGGTCAAGTTACACCAAAAAAAAAGGAAAGGAAAAATTATTTGCTCTGTGTGTGTATGTTCCTTTGGATTGTAATAATGTGGTACAAAAAGTAAGAATATATTGTAATCAGGTTAATAAAATTAGCCTTGCTCACATAATATAGATTACTATACCCAGCCTATTTTCAATTCCTTAAAAATCTCCAGAGTTTTCCCAGAAAGGTTACAAAAAGAAAACTCAATATATTTAGAGATTCTTTTGAGTTCTTGATGTTAACTATTTTTCATATTTGAAAATTCACTCAGAAGTAATAACATTAAAATCTAAATGTACATTTGAAAAGCATGTTTTATTCCACTGATAATTTGATGAGTAGGCATATAGAGGAGGCATTTTCACTGCTAAAAAGTCTCTTGGCTACCTGGAAAACAAGATGAATGAGCCCATAGCTAAAAGCCCTGACTTTATTCAGGCCTGCCTGGAATTAGGTTTAGTTTCAGTTTTCTAGTTATATGACCTTGGGGCAATGACTTAACCTTCCCAGACCAGAGCCTCATCCTCAAACCTCTAAGGCTACCTCTGTGAGGCAGCCTGGGCCAGTAGCTCATGCTCCCTGGGCAAGGGGTCCTGGGAGGCAGGTGCACCTCCTCATAGAGAAACATGTCCTAATCTCCCTTCAGGCTCTTGGCTTTCAACTCTTAACAAGAAGTCCCATCACCTGGAACTTACAGTTTTGCTTTATTGTCTAGAATTTGCCTATGTTTCCATTTACTGGGAAATCTTTATATGTTTGAGGATTTTTGTTTTCTGTTCTTTTTTTCCCTAATCAGTAATTATGAACAAACATGTAGGAAAAACTTCAGTCATTTCTAATAACTTTCTGACCCTGCCATTCATTTACAGTTGATTCAGAAGTCAAACACTGTTCTAAAGTGATTGATTTTAACAGAATACTAAATTCCTAAGCCACAAAGTACATATTTTACCTAAGGATGTTAAGGCATTTTAAAATTATATCATATACAACTTCATTCCTGAGGCCGGAAGATAGCAAGCTTCCTATTGGTGATCTGTGCACACAAACCTGCTTTATTGTGAGGAGTCTGAGAATGTGAGAATCTTGGTAGTAGGACATTAAGTTATTTTAGGAAAACTTATCTTCACCCTGAATAGTTCAGTGTGTATGTGTGTGTGTGTTCCAACACTCATTTGGTGGGTATGTTTAGGATTTGGCAAGTAGATTCAGATTTTTTTCAATTATGGATCTTCCTGTGTGCCCCTAACAACATTTCCTTATTGACATTATTGCAGAAAAATAAAAGCAAATGAAAGTTTATTTTCTCCTGGGACTAAAGAAAGCATTTTACATTTTAACTGAAGCTCAGAATGTTTCCTGATGAAATTAGCTCTTGATTACTGTGAAATTTTCTTAAGTGACACCAAATCAAGTCTAAGACCTTCCCTTAGGTCTTTAAAGAGCCAGTCAAGTAAAAAAAAAAAAAAAGGAATCAAGTAAACAACATTATCTTTTTAAAAATATGTTACTTATTTATTTTTTTAGAGAGAGGGGACAGGAAGGAGAAAGAGTGGGAGAGAATCAATATGTGGCTGCCTCTCATGTGTCTCCCACTGGGGACCTGGCCTGCAACCCAGGCATGTGCCCTAATGAACCAGCGACCCTTTGCTTCACAGGCCATGCTCAACCCACGAAGCTACACCAGCCAGGGCAACATTACCTTTTTTAATATATAAAAAGAAGAAAAAACTAAAAAGACTTACCCATTCAACTTACCCACAAATACACACAGTGTTTTATGAATAAACAGTAGCTGAGCAGAGCTGGTTCCACAAGGGGAAAGGATTTGCTATAGCACAGGTGCTGCTTCCTAGAAGGGCACAAGGCTCTGATCAGAGAAAAACAAGGTGTCGATACTAGCAGAAGCCTATGTCATGTAGGTGAGATCATACAAAACCATTCATAGTGAGTCACCTCCATTGAACAGCTCTGGGCTGGAGAGGGGTGGATGGAGACGCAGGAACCAGCAACACCACATTTGTACACACCAACTGGAAAACGATTTTAATATTATAACTTTCTAATGTGGTGAAAAGTGTGTGTCTTAGAATTGAAGAAACATGATGCTTACATTGGGATGTTCCTCTGAATTATAATAATAGTAAGCTAAATAGTACCTCCAGAAGGCAATAAAGTAGGTAAGAGCACTGGCTTTGAAGGAAACAGGACTAGTTGAAACACATTTCTAACTTTTTAGCATTGTATAAGTTATAGAACTCTTCTGGGCTTCTGTTTCCTCATCAGTAAAACAGAAGTGGTAAGACTTCTCACATACTTTTTTTTGTTGTGGGGTTAAATGAGTAATAGCAGGAAAAGTGTTTAGCATTTGATAAATTATATTAATTTATTATATATGTTACAGGTATTCTTTTTAGTACAAAACACCAGCAATTGACCCTGAACTATGGGTTGCTAAAGTAATTCAACACATAATATAAATAGCAAAATGAAAATCTTGTAGAGAATAAAAGCACTACAAGATGAATGAAGATTAAGTTATAATAAGTACAGATCTTAACCAAAGGACTGAGATATAATGAACTCATTCAGTAAGTGTCCACTGAGCCCTTCAGTGGGTTTTATTAGATCTCCTAGGAGAACTAACAAATCTATAGCTGCCCACATTTGTAAAACCAATTTCAAATCCTGTGCAAAGGAGATAAAGTGTATCACTATGACAATGTTATTAGGGCAAATAAAGTACATTAGATGTATCCAGCTAAAACTAGTTGATTAGGAATTTAGGGAATTTCACACATACTTGTACTCTTTGTTGCATTTTTAACAATGAAATATGTAAATGCACAGAAAAAAATAAAATATTTTTCAAATAATACAAACAAGATGCTTGTTCACCACCTAGGTATTAGCATTTTCATATAAGCTTCTCAGTTCTTCCTGCTGTTTTTAAAAGAAATAAAACATTACTGCTATAGCTAAGGCCTTAACATCTTTTCCCATTCCTCTCCTTCCCTTCCCAAGGTGATTACTATGATAAAATTGATGATTCCTTTCATGCAGATTTTGCATTTTTAATATAACTACAAAATCATAGGTACAGAATACCATTTTTATTACAAAACAGAATATATTCTTAAGACATTTTGCATAAATAAGACTCAAGCACATTTTGTTGAAAATTCAGCATAGGCGTCTGAGAATTCAGGGCCATTGTCTGTATGTCTCCCCGCAAATATTCCAAACGGAGCAATCCATGTAACACGCTGAATGGATTTGGCTATGTTTTCTAAACCAAAACCCAAAAATGTCTCACAAAAGATTTTATTTTCTCATTTGCAAATATAATTATATGAAGTTTTTAGAAGGTGTAAAAATTCGATCACATTCGGTTAAATACAGAAATGGCACTTTTATAACAATAACATTTTTTAAAATAGGCTCGTTCAAGAGACGGAGAAATATATATTCATGCGGTTCGTAACATTATAAGAATTATATCCTGGCTTCATCTGAGTAATGACGATAAAACAATAACGATGAAAAACCTCAATCTTTCTGCCAACAAATAAAATTCCCCGTTTGAGCCCAGTTGAGTGTTTTATTTCCTCCTTCCAGGACAGGCCACAGCGTTACAGCCAAGTTTCCCGAAGTGCGCGCGGGTAGGAGGGAGTGGGCTGCGCAGGTTACCCCTCAAGCCGCTCCACAAACTAGGACTTCCGGGTGAGACGCCGCGAGGCGCGAGGCGCGAGGCGCCAGGCGCGCGCCGTCCCGCGGCCGCCTCGCCGCCTCGCCGCTGTGCGGGCGTCCTCCGGGAGTTCCGACAGCTCCGAAGTCTGCGCCGCAGGACCAATGCTCTGCGTCCTTCTGAGGCGGCACCCCGCCCAGTTGAAATGTAGCACACCTCTCCACCTTTTTAACCCAACTCTTCCCAATTTACAGCCCACCACCCAACAGTCCTAGAATTTATGGTCGCAGGGCACACTTCAGGAAATGCTGCAGGAAGTAATTCACATTCATTCCTGTCCAAGTTTTCTTTAGTGAAATAATGGTTTAAATCAGAAAGGAACGCCCCCAGGGAGGCTCCGCTTGGCCGCGGAGGACTGGCGGTGATTTCCCTGTCGCCTTTTGGGTGCACACACCTGCATGGCAGTTTGCAGCTAGAAGAGTCTTAACACCTCCCGAGGAGCTCCCAGGACTTCGAGGTGAACTCCCAGGCCAGAGGGACGCGTGCCAGTACCCGCCTGGTGGGTCCTCTGGAGCTTCGTAACACGCCGGGACCACCCAGAGGCAGACTGGGAGCTGAGTGAGACAGACCTGGCCACCACCCCCTCCCCCCACCACTCCCCCTACCAACCCCCGCCCCCCCACTCCCTCCCCCCACCTCCCGCCCCGCNTTTGCAGCTAGAAGAGTCTTAACACCTCCCGAGGAGCTCCCAGGACTGCGAGGTGAACTCCCAGGCCAGAGGGACGCGTGCCAGTACCCGCCCGGTGGGTCCTCCGGAGCTTCGTAACACGCCGGGACCACCCAGAGGCAGACTGGGAGCTGAGTGAGACAGACCTGGCCACCACCCCCTCCCCCCACCACTCCCCCTACCAACCCCCGCCCCCCCACTCCCTCCCCCCACCTCCCGCCCCGCGGCTTCTCTCTCGCAAATCTGAAGAGTGTGGTGCCCTTGATAGTAAAGTCCTCTTATGAGTCCCTAATAGCCCTTGGCCGGCTCCTCGGTAATTGCCTGGAGATGGACTAGTTGGGAGGAGGCCTTGCTCCTCGCTGTGGCTCAGCTGCTGAGACGCGGGAGGTAATCAGGTCTCAGGGCCGGTCAGCGCCATCAGGAGAAGGGAGGCTCTGGCCCTCATTCTGACAGAAAATTGTTCAGCCCAGACCTTTGCTGCCCTGCCAAAGGTCACCCCTCCTTCACTCTCTTCTTTACCACCCTCACTTCTGAAATCAGAGTAGATTCCATTGGTGTCACCAGCCCAAAAAGCAGGCCAAGAACTAAAAGTAAAGCACTCTGAAATCTTTCTACCTTCCTCCCCAGCAAAACTCAGCAGTGCCACCTGTCATATGCAATTAAATGAGTCGGCAAAAATCTTCAATAAAAAAATATTCAGTTTGGGGGATTGCCTCTGAAGATTGAGCTGGAGGGAACCGAGGCCTTTCATCTAAAGCAGAACTTTGGATTGTTATGTTGTCACTTTTTTTTTTCTGGCTACTGCATTTCATCCCATGAGTATTTCACTTTCCTGCGAATAGAGAAATGTTTTCTTGTGTAAATTCCTGGATCAAGACTGCTGGCACATCCTTTCCAGCTAAAGAATAGGAAAAGGGCCAGTTAACTAATGGAGCAACCTAATTAACAGCTATCATTCTAAACAGGTAGTAAGTGACAAAACATCATTTAAGACACCTCCTTAGAGACAGTCTGGCTTTTCCAGTCTTTTCTGTAATAATTTTTTAAATTATTGTTCGCATGCAGTTTTCTGTCTTTTACTCCCATCCCAGCCCACCCCTCAGTGCTCCCCACCTCCCTCCCATTTCCACCCTCTTTAGTTGTTGTCCATGTGTCCTTTATACAAGTTCCTGTAAATCCTTCCCCTTTTTCCTCTGAAATTCCCTCCCCTCTTCCCTCGATCTTTTATGGCAAAATAACATCACTCTTAATGTTTGTGTGCCCCATTCCAATGTGCAATACTCTTTAACCATCTTATTTCCTAGAGCAGCAATAAATTTCAGCAAAATGTTCCTTCAGGCTAAGTGGTTTTTAAAAACATATGATGAAAATAATGATATCTCCCATGTACTGAGCCTTCACAGTGAGGCTACTATCATCTGTGATCCTGTTGAAGCACAGGTTTATCTGTAGGTGTGATGATCCCAGCTAAGGAGATGAGCAAGCTCTTGGAATGCTAAAACGTAAGTCTGCTTCCAGAGATGACACCTTCAGTAAGTGCCAGAACTGAGATCTGAGCCCAAATCCACACCCATCTTCTTTTATCACCATCACGGTCTTGGGTTCGAAGACCTAGGTTCTTTTCCATGGCACTCTGTAAATATGTCACTGTGAAACCTTCATTGCTCTTTCTGCAAACAGGAACTGTTAGTTCTTGCACTATCAACCTCACAGGTTTCTTTTGAAGGCATATAAACACTCACACACTTAGAGCTATAAACCTTGCCCAAATAAATATAGGGCATTTAAATCAATGTTCTCGCAATTACTATTTTTGCTGACCAAAGGAACTGGGGAAGTAGGTTCAAGGAAATCTCTAAAGCACGGGTGTCAAACTCATTTTCATCAGGGGCCACGTCAGCCTCATGGTTGCCTTCAAAGGGCCGAATGTAATTTTAGGACTGTATAAATGTAACTACTCCTTAACTGGGCCCAAGGAGCTCTACATTCGGCAACTGCGAGGCTGATGTGGCCCCCTGGTGAAAATGAGTTTGACACCCCTGCTCTAAAGCAGTGAGATAATCTTTAAAAAATTGACCTCAGGTCTCTACTTAATCTTGCCAGAGAAAATCAGCCTCGAGTCACCAGTGTCTGGCAGTTTGTAGGTCTGCCTCCTTCCAGCAAGGCATCCTTTCCATGAAGAAGGAAAGACGTGCATGGTGAGGGCTTCACATGGGCTCATTAAGTGAGCCTTTCAAAGCTAAACAGGAAGCTCTGTCCCAATGAATCTCTGTAGGACTTTTTGTAAAATCGCACAGAAAAATTACTGTAGAATTAATTAAGCTCCCAAAATGTTAGGACCTCAGACTTTTCTGGATCTTTCTTTTGGAAACTTTCCTCCAAGAAAAAGAGAAATATCTATTACTAAAGGTCTAAGAAACCACTGATTTTAAGTTACACCATCAATTTAATAACAACTTTTTTGAAATGGAAGAAAATACTACCCCATTAAACAAATATGTTCACTGTTAGGGACAGCCAATTTCACAAATGTTTTAAAATTCTAAAAATGTGGGAATCTTATAATTGAAGGAATGTGTATTTATTTAATAAATAGCCTTAAACCAGCACCAGAAAGACTGTACATTGGGCTGTTGATGATGGCTCTTTTTAGTACATAGTTTTTGGTAAAAGTTAGGAATGGAGAAGGAGCTATTTAAGTCTCAATTTTTCCAACTAGAGAATGACTATTAAACTTGATTTGGGTCTGGGGACAATAAAAGAGAGGAAATTCTAAATTTCAACTTAATATCTCTAGAACAACATCAACTCTTTCTACAATTTTAATTAAATCATATGTGAGATGCATTCAACTGTCGAATAAATGTTCACTGTACCCTTTTCTACACCATATGTGCAATAATGCATCCAACTTTCTTGTTGGTCCTGAAGTTGACATAACGCATTCTTTAAAGGTATAGACATGTCAACTCACAGGACAATCAGAAAAAAAATGAGAAACAGAGCATAGATATGTAGAAATGGAAAAGTCACATTTCAGAACAGTGAAAAGAACCAGATTCAAGTTCAGTGTACAGAAGTAGGCTTTTGCATGATTCAACTGAATGTTTATTAGCCATGAGACGTTGTTCTAAATTGCTATTCATCGAATTGACTACCCTTTTTCTGCCGTGTAAAAATAACAACATAAGTAGATCTTAGATGTCATTAGGTGGAGTTGAGAACATGACAATAATTTCAAAATGTGATACATCTTTAAACTTATAAGTAAGTGGCATCAATCAAGAACACAGAAACACACAAAGGGAAAAGGATTCCACACTTTTTAGATCTGACACTTGTCAATAGATACTCACAAAAATTCAGTCTTGTCAGAGTAACAGTTAGTCAGTGCAAATGTCCATGGGCTCACATGAAAGGCAGCTCAAGGTAAATAACACAGGCTTTCAAATCACATGCCATCCCCAAGGAGCTCTGCAATCGCAGGCAAAACACCTAATCTTAGTCAGCTGCAATTTTCTTTTCTATGACAGTATCTTCCTCTCAGGGTTGTAAGGAGGATTAGTATTTACAATAATAAAATTAATTAGTTGCTGCTATTTACTGCGCGCTTTCTACATTCCAAAGAGTGCTTAGCATTTGATATATTACTTCATTTCATCTCGACCACAAGCATGGGATATACTCTATCCCTATTGTACAGACTAAGAAACTTCCAAGTTTTGGAAATGCTGGGATCAAACTCAGTTTTGATCTGGTATAGAGATTGCTCTTAATCACTGTGCTCCAACAATAATTTAATTTTTTTGTTTTCTTCACCATTGTATCCCACATGGCTAGAATAGCACCTAGTACAAAGTGAGCATAAACAGAGTAATAAAATCTGTGGACTGAATGAATAGTTTTATATAACTTAATATATGATCCAATAAGTAATTTGCACAAATTCATCATTTCCTTTCATTCTCACAATACTCTTGCACTTTTATGTCTAATTTACAGCTAAGGAAATGGAGGCTCAGAAAAGCTAACCGGCTTCCCAGAGCCACACCAGTAAGTGATGGAGCCTGGATTTGAGCCCAGATCTAGCTGTTTCAAAGCCCAGCTTTCCTCTGAGTAAAAGCACTTTCAACACTATGTGCCTAACCATGCCTGCCATATAGTTGTCATTCCATAGACACTGTGCTCTCTTCACTCATATACATTTTAATCCACTTAGAGTATCTAAGATAAAGTAGAATCTATGTAATATATTGAAGTTTTATGTGGAAGTGCTTGTGAGCATAATGCCATCCAGCATTACCATGTCTGATGAAAATGGCATTTGTCTATTTACTTCCTTTAATTTTTTAAACAACTTATGTTTCAGGGTTGTTGTAAGAAGTAAAGGCAATAAAGGCTGTGAAGTGCTTGGCACAGCACCTGGCACACAGTGCATACTGAGCAAGTCCTGCCTCTCCCACCTTGTTGCCTTTCAAGACCACCTCAGTCTTGAACCCCATGGTTACTCCAGCAAGCAGAGAGGGCCAGTGTGATGGTTTTAAGTCTGCTGCTCACACCTGTGTGTAGTTGGGTAAACTGACTATCTTGTTTTCTCCAGATTATAAACAGCAGAAGACTAGCCATATCTGGCTTGCCTCTCTAACATGACTGTGTGGCTGCTGGACACAATAACATCCACTTTTCCTTGTAACAAAATGGTGTACTTTATTTCATCAAAAGGCAGGGCCACAGGGATATTACCTGCTAGGTTGATTTAACTATTGTGGGTTGCCTCTGATTCTCTAGAATGAAAGCATTTCCATCTACCCTCATGAATCTGCAGGTGAGGTTAGAAGCTAACCCAGACAGCCAAAAGGAGATCTGTGATATGTACAGCTAGAAAAACAAAAGTTGGTTTTAAATTCACATGGAATTTGAGGTTTGATTGCAAGTTAAAAAAGGATTGCAAGTTATAACTCAGTATCATTGGGTTATAAAAGAACTATTTAGGATGTTTAATATAAAGGGTGATAAAATGGAGAAAACAGTACTTGAACAACAATAAAAAATGAACGAAAATAAAATGATTGCCAGGGGCTGGAAAGAGAGGGCAATGGGGAATTATTGTTTAATGAGTATAGACTCTTAGTTTTATAAGAAGAAAAAAGTTACAGAGATGATTGCACAACATTATGAATGTACTCAATACCATTGAACTGTACACTTAAAATGGTTAAGATGGTGAGTTTAGTATTATATGTATTTTACCATAATAAAAAAAATTGAGAAAAGGAAAAAAAGATGATATCCTTAAGAAAAAGGATCCTTAAATCATTAATGTGTCAAAGGTGGTATACAATTACTTAAATGAACACAAAAGAGATGGCATGCTACTCCAGATTCTGAGAACCCATTTTGATTTTTTAAGATAAAAAAAAAATCTTATACTTTTTAAAAAGTAGAGTTGCTGCCCCTCTCAGCTCACATGAAGATATAGAATAATTATGCAGATAATGTTTTTAGCTTTGAGTTATGGATTAAGTAATCATTTTGTGATTAAATATCTCAATTGTTCTTCAATGTAAGAATCATTATACCAACTTCTGCATTATGTTACTATATATGTATAGTTTGTGAATGATTTCATCAGGCAAGACTATAAAACTTATTTATTCCTGATAAGACTGTACTTCAAAAATAGTTTTGAAATTAAAAATTCCAAAATGTATGCCATTGGTATAAATTATAAATTATTCAACTTAGAACAGCCTAGTTGAAAAGTTATTGCATTAGTGGTGATAAAGTACATTAGTAATGATAAAATATATTTTTCTAGAACCAAATTTGAAGGAGCAGAATATAAATGGTTTTTGAGTGAGAAACCACAGCTGGAGAATGCAGAGGCCCCTTTACCTAAATCTGTCAAAATCTGCCTGTGAGTTAGGGGTAAGAATGCAGATTGGTCACCTATGAAAATGAGAATACACCATTTTCATAGAGAAAAATTCATCAGCATAATTCTGATGAGTTATGGTCTTTGTTATGAGAAATAAGAAATTCTGTGGTCTCATCCTGAAGAACATTAAGAAAACATTACTAAGAGGAAATTGAAAAAGTAATATATGTTAGAGTGAGCAGAACTTTTTCTGATTGAACAGATAGATAAATATTGCACACAAGTATCAAATACATTTAATTTTGCCACAACAATAGATTTTCCCTTCATAAAAAGCATATTAATCATCTTGGACTTATGAAACTGGGTGGTGATAAACAGATGCATTTTTAAGGACAGGCTTTTTTCTTACAGGCTTATTTTGTTGTTTATACTAATTTAAATTCAGCTTTACAGCCTGAATGCACTCACAGCACTATGTGATGCTAAATGCATGCTGCATTTTCTTGAGCCATTGCCAAATATTTCCTTCACCAAATCCATTGCTCCAAAGAATTTGCAATATTGGAGATCACTGGTCTCTAATTTAGGTTATTTTTGCTCTGATTGCTGCAGCTCTTTTTATTTTTTGCACGTGGGAAGAAATAGAAAATAAACAGTTTACAGGCCCAGGGCTTCATTTAGGAATGTTTATAACAGCTTCTGAGGACAAAAGCTGAGTTAAACTAAAAGGTGTTCTTCCAAGCAATACATTACTTTAATCTGATTTAGTCACTTAATCTGCCATCAACAGGCGAAGCAGAAATACTTGCCCAAATTCTAGGTGGTTTTTGCTGGGATTATAATTTAAAGTCTTAGGCAAAGCCATATAAAGACTTCCCAAGTTGGTTTTGCTGCAAAATTATGGCATTACCACAAAAAAAGTGCAAAAGGATGATAAAAAGAAATGTTTCTGGTTCATCCTTAAGGATTTGTCATTGTTTCTGGTCTTTGTCCTGCTAGAAAAATGCAATGAATATCATAATAAAAATGTAAAACCACTGAAGAAAGTTGGAGATTAAAGTACTAGATCATATCCACAAACATTTTCATTTTCTCCCATTGAAAATAAAATGAGAAGCTACAAATTGAAACCAAGGTTACAACAACTTGAAGGAATTTGGCTTTGTGTGACATGTCACACTTGCCCTTGTTATAAATAGCTACACATTGAAGAATACATTTCAGTTAGGACTCTATAGATGGAAAAATTATATTAAAATTATATAAATTGATATAACATTCATAGATGAAGGTGCAACTTTGAAAGCTTGGTGGAACTGAGCCCTTATTAACCACATAATGAATTCCTGTGTATCCTTGTGGTGTAATCAAGAAGGCAGAAGTTGTTATCACTGTAGTGTGGTCCCTAAGAAGATACAATGTTCCAGGGGTATTCATTCTGCTGCCCCTGAGCCACATGCAGCCCAGGATGGCTATGAATGTGGCCCAACACAAAATGGTATATTGGGTTTTGTTAGTGCTTGTGTATTTAATATGTGGCCCAAGACTGTTCTTTCAGTGCAACCTGGAGGTGCCAAAAGGTTGGACTCCCCTGGGCCCTTTACCATAAACTGAAGGGCAGCCCCCACTATGTGCCTGTCATTTCTACTCTCCAGTGGGAACTAGCCCTTTCAATTTATCTTCTTGGAGACCAGAGTCCCAGTGAATTTACTTCCCATTTACCCCCTATTTACTATCTGACTTCTGAAAGCATTTTAGCTATCTTCTTTTTTATAATCAGTGATTTTAAAGCAAAATTTAAGATCATCAGATATTTCTCAGACTTCCAAAATCTAGGACAGTGCCTGAAACCTATTTTCAATAATATTGATTTCAAACAGTGACCAGAGGGGAGAGGGGAGGGAATTTCAGGGGAAAAGGGGAAGGATTTACAGCAACTAGTATAAAGGATACATGGACAACAACTAAGGGGGATAAAAATGGGAGGGAGGTGGGGAGTACTGGGGGTGGGGGGGCTGGGATGGGAGTAAAAGACAGAAAACTGGCCCTGGCTGGTGTAGCTCAGTGGATTGAGCACGGGCCTGTGAACCAGAGGATCGCGGTTCGATTCCCAGTCAGGGCACATGCCTGGGTTGTAGTCCAGTTCTCTGCAGGCCAACTCCCAGCAGGGGACGCACAAAAGGCAACCATACATTGATGTTTCTCTCCCTCTCTCCTTCCCCTCTAAAGATAAATAAATAAAAATTTAAAAAAATTTTAAAAAGACAGAAAACTGTACTTGAACAAAAATTAAATAAATTTAAAAATATATAAATAAATAAATAATACCATTTTTCAGGAGAAAATAAGAATCTTCTATTTCAATGAAGAGTGAATTAAGCAAATAGTCACAGGAGATTTACTCAGGTCATTGACAGTTGCAAACAGCAGGCAAGACTCTTGCCAAGAGCAGGAGTTTTAGCTTTATGTAAAATGCTGCTATCTTGACTGTCCTAACTACTGGAAAACCAGACTTTCTTCCTCACTGGTGGGTTACTGGTGCCATATATGGCAAGATTTATAGAATGTTCCTATTAAGCCAAAAGAAAGAATTTTCATAAATTCAGATGACTAATGTCCCTGTCTTCTACCAAGGGAACCTGAGTCATATGGCATGGCCCACAATGGTCATATGGTAGGCACACAACAGGCCCCCAGAAAGGCTTTGCTGACTGAGTGGGTAGGTGAGTGAGTATGTGAGTGATAAATTTGTGCATGAATCAATGCATGAATAAAGCACACTCCTAATTTTGAAGGCATTCAGAATAACGTAGAGAGGTTCTGAAAATTGCCTTTGTCTGGATTTCTAGACAGAGTTGAAGAGGTTTTTATTCATTTGCCAGAATTATCTACAATTATCTCAGTCCTCCACTCCTGCTATAAGATGTCCATATCATCTATCCATATAGGGATAATTTTAACATGTGAAAGCATTAATATTTGTGCAAGCAACTAAACTTATAAATTCAAGCCTTTTAGTATATGCTAATAAATAGGCAGTATGTTCATTTTCAAGGAGAAGACTTGGGCATGGAACAAGTGGCAAGTTCTATGTCCATTTCCAAAGGTTCTCTCCAAATCCCATTCTCCTTGCTCGAGGAGAATTGCTTGTAGTGCTGAGTCTGGTTATTTGGCCTTTTCTGGGAGAACCTACTTTATATCATGGAGTATTTTTCTCAGTCACAGATAAAGTCATTTGATTCCAATATCATGGCCAAACAAACCTTAGACTGAACATTTTGCAAAATTGACTCTCCCCTTTTCTGTCTTCCTCATCCCACCTTCTAGTACAGTAAATGGGAAGCAGAATAGTACAGGGAAAACACCATGGAAAAACCAAGAACTCCTAAATAATCCAGAGTTTGCCAGTATGCTTTTTAGTATAGTAAATCTATAATTCAGATATAATTTTTAAACTTGTGTTGGTGGTGAGCACCTGTACTATGTTCAAGAAAAGGATTGATTTCCTGGACACTGATTCCCACACATCAGTCACTCCAGAATAAGCCGTACAAATATTAATAATGGCTCCTCACTAATTCTCACCCCAGTGTAATATAATCTTATATAAATTTAATTTGATTTTTTATTATACACTAGATCAAAACTTTTATTCTATGTTTCCTAGCACTTGAATGAGAACTCAAATAAAATAGAAAATCTTACAATTACAGCAAAGTATGTAAGAACAGATATTATAATGCACCTTAAAATTATAAATTAAAGAGAAAGAAACAGTCGCCCCCAGAATGTAGAGTGTGCTAGAATCAGCTGTAGTATTATGGAGGTAGAAACTGTTAACAGTTTAGAGCATGGCTGTAGCTGCTAACTTCATTTTGCCGAGGCACTTGAGAAATATTCAGGTCCAGTAAGAAAGTGCATTGTATCAATTGAGTTGACTCTTCCCTGTCGGTTTCTGAGAAGTGGAGTTTCTTCCACGATGACTGCTGTTCATGGGCTGCATAACTAGGGTTCAGGTTGTATGCTCCATAAACATCATTCCTTAAAACACCTTTGGAACTGACATTGCAACCAAAAACTCAGGTTCAGCTGCTTACTACAGTGACAGTCAAACTTGTGAGACAAGTGCTGGTGCAAAAGGAAAGAGGTTTATTCAGGTGCCCTTATCGGGGACAATGGTGGAGGTCCATCTCAAGGACCAGAACCCCTCCTAAAGACCTGAGGTTCTTATAGGGATAGGAAATGGTAGAGAGTGGAGGGCTTATTTTTTTTCTAGCCAATTATCATGCTAGCTTTTGGCACACTTGGGTCCTATTCATTCATCTTTCTGACTTTTGGTGTACTCAGTGTTAGAATCTCCCTCTGTGCCATCTTGGCCAAAGGGGAGACTCCTTGTGCTCCCTGACTGTCTATCAGTGCCAGGGTCAGTGAGAAGGGGTAGCAGGCTATATGACCTGCCATCAGGAAGTCTGGAGATGACACTGTCCTGAGCCCACCTTTCAACTGGACACAGCACCCAAACATTTTGAGGAGCTGGTTGGAGTCAGCAGGCCACCCCTGGATCCCTACTCTGATGGATGGCTGCCTATGGTAACGTCATTCATTCTGTCTTACATCATCAAGATCTAGTAGGATCCTTTAACCCTGCCTCATCATTTGCAACTGGAAAACAAAAGAATACACATTAGATTTCTTCTTTCTCAAAAATTAAACAAATGACAGATTGTTGAAAATAGTGAATTTCGGGGTTTGGGGTGGTTTTGTGTTCAATTAAAGACAAGAGGGGAAATGGAGACCCATAAAAGCACATCTTTATTGTATCTTGTAAATATTACTGATGAGAATAATCTTGCTAACATAATTGCCAAATAATTATGCTAAAATTCCTCCCAACTCTTTTCTTATGTGCTGTCACTATGCTTTCCTGGGGTGTGCCTTCCACGTTAGAATTTTCAGTTTTTCAAAAACTTCAGAAGAACTTGAGCAACTAAGGTATTCAAAGGTATTTGAATAGTATCTATTTTTAAGTCAGCTGAAACTTCAACAATCAGTGTTATAAACAGCAGAAACTACCTCTCAGAAATAAAATGAATTCATAGTGTATGGGAAAATGTATTTTCT
This sequence comes from Sturnira hondurensis, assembly GCF_014824575.4. Taxonomy (NCBI): domain Eukaryota; kingdom Metazoa; phylum Chordata; class Mammalia; order Chiroptera; family Phyllostomidae; genus Sturnira; species Sturnira hondurensis. The sequence goes on along the minus strand of NW_028081623.1, from coordinate 4,885,674 downwards.
GCTTACAATTTTAAACTCTCTACCTCTGGTAATTTGTTAATTTCCCTCCTCTCTTTTCTTCCATGTTCCCTTCTTACCTTCTTCTCTCCTCCACTTTTCAAGCATTCTTAATTAACAAACTCCTGACAGTATAACCCATGGCATCTCCCTTTTTAGTGTTATTGACCTTAATAAAGGTAATGGCAGTCCTTAGCTTTACCTGATTTCAAAATTGTGGATAGCTATAGCTAATCAATTCTCACTAATATTCATGAAAAAGTCATGTATATTGCTTAATTTATACAAACTACTTAATTATAGGTGAAAGTGTTAAAGTTAAATTTAAAAATAAGACAGTACATTACTCTCACATTTGACACCCTCACACATGCAATGGTAAGATAGCCTAGAAGGACTGGAAGACTAGGAGAGAATTACAAGCTTGAATTTCTTTGTCTAATTCTTTCTAATTCCCCTTTCTAATTCTTTCTAATTAGAATTAATTCTAATTCTTTCTTTGTCTAATTTGTGATTATCAAACNTAACAAACTCCTGACAGTATAACCCATGGCATCTCCCTTTTTAGTGTTATTGACCTTAATAAAGGTAATGGCAGTCCTTAGCTTTACCTGATTTCAAAATTGTGGATAGCTATAGCTAATCAATTCTCACTAATATTCATGAAAAAGTCATGTATATTGCTTAATTTATACAAACTACTTAATTATAGGTGAAATTGTTAAAGTTAAATTTAAAAATAAGACAGTACATTACTCTCACATTTGACACCCTCACACATGCAATGGTAAGATAGCCTAGAAGGATTGGAAGACTAGGAGAGAATTACAAGCTTGAATTTCTTTGTCTAGTAATTTGTGATTATCAAACCCCTTCCCATATAAGTGGGGAAAGCAAACAGAACTGGCATTTGGGCATATAATCATCAAAGCTTAGCACTGTCCCTTTTAACCTTCTGGGCCTTCCCCTCCCCCTTGATAAAAGGTGGGTATTTTTCCTATGACTGTTCTTAGGCACTCTTAAGGACTACAGTCTTCTGTGGTCTCTTTAAATTACAAGTAAGATGCCCAGTTTCCTGACAATAATGAAAACTTGACCTAACAAACTTCCCACCACCACCACAACAGCCCCAACTGAGCCTTCCTCTTGCCGCTTGCTACAATGGGAAAGGGTTGCCAGGTCTCACTTTCTTTCCCATTGGAATGATTGTCCTTTCATCAGCTTGTTAAAACTATTTCTGACAGGTCAGGTTGAAGTGGGGAGAGGACAGGTGGGGCATAAGAATGTTCCTACTTTGCTGAACTTCCGTAAGATGGTTTCTGCTCCCTGGGCCAGCAGACTCAAACCAACTCCTTTAAGCAGTTCATGAGGTCTTCTGAGGCCAACCTGGGACCTTCCAATGGCACACTGCTGTAGCAATATGTTTTCTTTCAGCTGCCCACTCCATTCTCAGGGTGTGGTTTCTCCAGGTCCTTTCTCAAGGCTCTCTCTGTGATACTGCCACAGTTCTCATTCCCCAGGGGAGTCCTCTAAGACAGGATTTTACATGGTTCAGACTCATGATATGAAATCCAGGGAAAGACCACATATCCTTGCCCCTATCAGTGGGAGTGTAGCTGGTGCCCATATGGCAGTGCTGCTCTCTCCTTCTTCCTTCTCTTCCATTTCTTCTTCTTTCTCTTCTACTCCTTCCTTTCCTTGCCTTTTTTAAATCTCATTCCTTCTCAGCTCAAAAGCGATAGCCTCTCACCTATAAATTCCTCAGGGGCAGTGTCTCCCAAATTTTAGGGAACAATATTAATTCAACTACTTTCATTAACCTTGAGGAAAGGAGAAAGCCTCCCATGCCCCATCCCTGAGGGTGAGGAGGACACACAATTTCCAAACTGTGAGGGGTGACTTCTGGACCATGTGACTGGATTTTAGAAATTGCCAGCATGAAGGTCTCATCCCTTCTTTGTACTGTGGCACCTGTTGAATCTCAGTGCCCTAGCATTCTGTTACAAGAAAAGGAAGGGTTCATTATTTTCTGTGGTAAACTATTGTTTTCTCTTCTTTGCAGTAAACAATTTTCATGGTGAAATTACAACATTTTGAAAAATTCAAAAGGTCTTCTACAATTCAGTATAAAAACCCAGAAGTTACCACAAAAGCATGTAAGCAAAATGAAATTATGAACAAACATTTATTAAACATTTACTTGTATTTCAACTGTTAAAGCACTGTGTTGAATGTTTTGCATACATTATCTTATTTAGTCCTTACAACAACCTTATGAAGGGGGCATTATTATTCCCACTTTATAGATGAGTAGATTGAGGTTCTAAGAAATTAAGTAATTCATCAACAATCTTCCACTAGTTAGTTAGTGGCACAGCCTAGACTTGAATCCAGCTAGTGGGAAGCTTCTCTCTCTGTATATATATATATATATGTATATGTATATATAGAGAGAGAGATACCGATAGATAGATAGATAGATATCTTAAACTGTATTAATAATTACTTTTAATGGCTTTTTTAAAGGTTTTAGGGAAGAATATTGTTTATATATTGTTACTGATGCTTTTACAACATCAGTTTTCATGCAAATTATAATTATCTTTCATATAATGTGACTGAAAGTGGTATTTGGAAGATCATGACATCTGCAATTCTTCAGTCTTGTCTGTGTTTCTAAAGTTGAAAACAAATGTAGAACGCCCAGCAAGAGTTCTAATTCTAACTGACAATGAAAAACACTGAGTAGGTAGGTATTCTAAGGGGTAGCATACCTATCATACCCATGATATAAGTATGACAATGTATGCTTTATTAAGTTCTTCCTCACAGTTGCTCATTAAAGAAATGTGTGTCACTCACTTCTTTCAGGATGGTCTAAGTTAATTTGTCTCATATCCTGGGCTTTTCAACTATGCCACTTTCAGGCACACTGTCATCCCCTACATCCATACCCATGCCAGACAGTTTTAATCATCATGGCACTGTTTCTTCCTAAATCCCAGAACCTCCAGAGCTTGAGAAAGTTACAGCCAACTGATTGGTGTTGCCTGCAACATTAAATCTATTTGTCCTTAGCTGAGTATCTTCCTCTAATCGAACTCGTTGATTTGCTCATCTTCATGCTTTTACTATTCTCTAATTCAGACACTCTGCTAGACGAGCATCTCAGCATTGACAATTCTTTTATTCCCCATCTTTAACAGAGCTCAATTCAAGAAGGCACTAGATTGTGTCTTGCAAAATAAATAAATGTATTGTCTTACTCTTCCTGGAATTAACATCAGAGCTGCCAAAATAACTCTGTTAATTTAACCTTAAACCTAGGAGAACAATGAGACTAAAATGCATATATTATATAAAGAAGACAAAAATCATCCCTTGGAGGAAGAAAGGAGAGTGCTACAGCTGGATCAGGAAGGAAGGTTAGGTGACTGGCTGTTTTCATTCTGGTGAGCTCTCCCACCAATTCCTTGGCTCTCAAATACTATAAGCACTTTGTTCAAGAATGAACAGAGTGATGTCAGTGTTAACAAAAGCCTCCTGATCAAAAGCTGCTGAGGTTACACAAATATTTGGCAAAGAATTATCTCTGCCAATGGATTGAAAGACGTGAAGAAGTCATTGATTTACAGCATTGGTGCATTCTTCTTCTTAAAGATATGTGCAACAAAATTATTTGTCAATTTAACATCTGCAATCTCATACTCTGTAGCAAAGTTTAACAGCATGTCATAGACTATGACAACATATAGCCAGACAACTTGTCTGGAGGCCCTGGGCTTCTGTGATACCACCCTTTAGTTGCTGCTGCTGCTGCTGATGCTCACACCTACATGTTAACAGTGAATAAATTCAGCACACTCTACCTTCCCTCCGTTATAATTCATTCCTACTGAATATCTCAACTAGACTTAGGTTCATAAGGGCATTTTTAAAAATCTTGACCCAATGATAAGTTTTAATTGATTTTTAGAGAGAAAAGAAGGGGGTGGGGGAAGGAGAGAGAGAAAGAAGAGAGGGAGAAAAAGAGACAGAAACATTGATCAGTTGCCTCCCAAATCCACTCCAACTGGGCACTGAACCCTTAACCTTTTCTGGTATATGGGACAATGCTCCAACCAACTAAGCTACCTGGCCAGAGCATAAAGGCATTTAAAAAAACTGATTTTAGAGAGAGGAAGAGAGACAGAAAGAGAGAGAAAGAAACATCAATTTGTTGCTCCACTTATTTATGCATTTATTGGTTGATTCTGTCTGTGCCCTGACTAGGGATTAAACCTGAAATCTTGGCATATTAGGATGATACTCTAACCAACTGAGAGCTACCTGGCCAGTGCCAGGAGCATTGTAGCAATAACCTGGTGACCCAAAGGAGTGATGTGGCCCTGAATTGCCAGGGTTTGTTATAATTGCAAGATAACCTTTATGGTGGCTAAAGTTATAATTGCCACTGTATTAATAATAGTCACATTTATGTGTAAGCCACCCAAATTCTTAGAAAAAATAGCAATATGTGTGCTAATGAACACTAGTAGTCATTTTAATTATTTGTTTTAGTTGCTCCTGCAACACTGATTTCTTAACTCCTCCAAGGAAACAGATAGAGGAACATGAACAGAATTAAGTCCCCTGTCAGAGAGGCTGGAACTCTTTTAGGTCACAAAGGATCATTACAATACCAGTATGGGCCTTGGCCTGATTAAAGCATTCATCAGAAATAAATCACTACTGCCCTGGCTGGTGTAGCTCAGTGGATTGAGCACGGGCCTGCGAACCACACAATCGAGGTTCGATTCCCAGTCAGGGCACATGCCTGGGTTGCAGGCCAGTTCCCAGCAGGGGACTCATGAGAGGCAACCATACATTGATATTTCTCTCCTTCTCTCCTTCCCTTCCCCTCTAAAGATAAATAAATAAAATATTTAAAAAAAAGAAATAAATCACTACTGTTAGAATCAGGACAAAGACATACAGGATCATTGAAAATGATGCCTTAGCTATTTGTTGTGGGATTGATGGGGCAATAACCTCACTCAAAAATTTCTAATGTTGCAACCAAGAAATAAAGTAGGCCGTGCTTTTTGAATTGAAACGGAAGTGGAAGAATCAGGTAAACCCTCTGTCAAGGACTCATTGAGGCATTGCTTCACACTTGGACAACTGCAATAGCATCCTAGTGACTAAGCTCCTGGTGCGCAGTCTCTTGCCCACTTCAATCCATTTTATCCACACTGTTGCATTCAAACCTGAAATAGCTCCCTTTCAGCACTCCTCTTCACCCCCTTAAAAACCATTCATGGAAACTCCTTGACAGATGAAATTTGACCTTCCAGGCTAACCTGTCATTGCTCCACTTTCTCTACCCTCATTTGCATCCATGCCTTTCTCCTCCAGGCTAGAATCTTGTTTGGAATGGTTACTCTGACTTTCCAAATCCCACTCAGCCTCCAACACACTGCTCTGCCTCCATTTCTTCTGCGAATTCTTTCCTACGAACTCCCATCTTTCTTTGTCTGAAATCATTCATCAATTCCCAAAGTTCTTTTGAGTAACTACCATGTAGGTGCAGAGATTCTTATCAAATAGAACTTGACTCTCATTTGGTGCATAGCATTTTTGTATTGGATTGTTAGAATTTTTCCGTGCTATGTGCCTGTCTTATTGCTTCATCCTATTTCCCATTGTATCTCCTGGTGTCCTCCATGGTGTATGATAACATGCCTTACATAGAGAATGCCCTGCAGGTACTAGGCTGCTCTGCCAGAGTCCTCAGCATCTTCACAAAGCTGTAATTTGTCTTGTGAAGTTAATTCCTTGAGCAGGAGTCACAGCCTAGTGGCTGCATTTGCTCAGTGACATGTCCTTAGCTCTGGGAGCCAGAAACTCAAACTCCAAAAGCTAGACTACAAGTGTCTCAAAGTATACACATCCTTTTTCTATCTTTGCCTTCAAGTCAGAATTCCCCTAATGTCAAAATTCCATTTTAATTTCCTGATGTAGTTAAAATATGTGTAGATGAAAATACTTTCCTAGAATATGAAAAGGCCTTTAATTGAAACCACAGTTTCCACAGGTGAAATCGCCAACTTTTCAGGGGTGCCAAGATCCTCACACCTTGGCTGCCTCAGCTCCTCTCATTTCCTCTTTTTGATCTTTGATATCAGTCTGAGGAGGTGTTTTGGGAAAACCTGTAGAAGTGCTTAGAGGAATGGGGACCACCCTTAGTGAAATAAGTGCATCCAGCAATTTTTAGGCAACACAATGTGCAATCACCTCTACCCTTTGATGAATGGGATCAAGTTACAATCAGCATGTTGTAATACATTGGGGAATACTAGAAAATTCACCAAATGCACTGCCAAGTGTTTGACATGCTCAAATGGCGGTCCTAGCTCCCCTGAAAGGCAAATAAAAATGAGAAATGCACAACTTTATAGAGGCTTTCTGACCAGAATAGCCTCTGACCCTGCCCCCACGCCGAAGGCAAATTCTCCTTGTTAAAGGGTTCCTTCCGTCATGCCATTCCAGATCCCTCTGGCTCTGACACTAGTGCTGTCCTACTTTTGTTAAGTGATGCTAGGGCTTAAGAAAAGAGAGAAGCAGGTGGCACCATGTTTTAGTAATGTCACAGTGCAGTGTGTGGATGCAAGTTTGCACATAAGGAAGAGGGTGGTGATTTGTTTGCATTTTCCTTTCTTCTTGTTTCCACCCAGAAAGGAAGCAGAGCATCACATTACACAGGAACAGCATAGCCTCCTGTCAATCTTCTAGAAGCAGAACACCTCTCTCTGCATCACAGTATGTTTTATAGCTGTCAGATGCAGTGCCTTACTCTGTAGCCTTCTCCATGCTACTTACTCACACAGCTCCGAAATATGCTGACATCCTACTTAAAATAGAACCCACAGCCTTGCAACCCATATGAACCCAGCATTCAACACAGGACAGTCAGATGAAGTGGGGTTTCTTAGGTTTTGACATAGAGTAACCAGAGTGGATGGGTCAGCCATTGGGTTTTCATAGTGTATTGTGGAAAGGGGACTTGCACACTTCACAGTACAAGTGTGGAGAGGGGAATAGTACAGTTTTGGTGCAAGTGTACAGACAGGGATGGTAGAGTTCATAGTGCAAGTGTGGAAAGGGGATGGTGAAGTACAGAGCGCAAGTGTAAAGAGGGATATGGTACAGTTCACAATGTAAGTTTAGAGATGAGATTGGTAGAGTATACAGCAAGTGTGGAGAGAGGAACGGTAGATTTCACAGTGCAAGGGTGGAAAGTGGAATAGTAGAGTATGCAGTACAGATGTGGAGATGGGAAGTATATGGTGTGGGATCCAGAAAAGGACCTTGCTCCCCATGTCTCTTCACATTCTTGTGAGGTCATGGAAATAGCCATTGAATACTCAGCTGCTTAACACAAGACCGCTCATCAATAAAGTACTTATGTGCTCCAATTTATTGATGTGTACTTCTCCTGACCTTGCTAGCACTGATGGGACATGCTCATTGCTGATGCTGCAGGATGAGCATCATAGGCTTGATCAGTGAAACTGAGGAGCTGCAAACTCCCTAAGGGACTGCTGACCACTCTTGAAATAATTGCTTGACCTTTATCAGCATCCATTGACAACTGCCACTGATACTTGATATTCACACAGATTCTCCATTAATGCTGTCCAACAGGGGCTTTCATGGTGGAAGCAATGGGGAAATAAGCAGGGGGGGTGGAAGGGACAATTTTGTCACTGAGTGGTGTGGTTTTGCAGTTCTTCTGCAGAGCTAAAGTTGCACCTGGAACCCTAGAGTCTAGAAGCTGTACATTATTGAGAAACTATGTTTAAAAGCCTACTTAGGGTACAGTTGGAGTAGGAAACAATCATTTATGTGTAAACTTAGTCCTGAAACAGCTTATTGTCTGGGAGGAAAATGCAGACAGAATGCAGTGTTTTTACAAAGAGCTGGTTCTCTCCAATGTCCTCCATGTTGTGGGAGCCAGGTGACATAACAGAAAAGCAAACATTTGGGAGTCAGCCAGACCTGAACTCCAACTCCAGTTTTGTCACTTACGAATTCCTCTGTCGAATCACAACTGAGCCATCCTTGTCTTACTTACTAAGTAGGGTGGGACTAAAGCCCACTTCTCAGAGTTGTTGTTAAGAATGTGAACTGAAATGAAATCCTACATGTGAAAGCACTTCCTGAGAAGCAATTTTAATATGTCTTGGTGGCCCCCGTGCCACGCCACTGCAGTGATGCTCTGGGGGGTGGCCATAGAAGATGACCAGCAGAGCAGAGCTGGTTAACCATCCCATGGAGTGCAGAGGGCAAAGCCTCCAAGCTCGAGCTCCACGACTTCCCCAGGAGAGTCGATAACACTGGAAACATGGATCAAATTTCTATTTTTTACAGATTCAATTTGTCTCTAACAATGTATGGATGTGTCTAAAGCTCACAGACACCCTGTATACTTGCTGCTCTATTCATGCTGCCTTTCTCCTTAGCACAGTAATGAGATCCAGCCAGACACTTCCTGTGGCTCTCTGCATGATCCTATCACTGAGGCCAGTGGCTCCTAAATGCAAAGAGAACCATCCCTGCCACCTGCCAAGAAATCCTGACCTCTAACCTTTAGACTACAGGTTGTTGTTGTTGGTTTATTTAATTTTTTAGAGAGAGATAGAGGAAAGAAGGGAAAAAGAAAGGGAGAGAAACATCAATGTGTGAGAAACATCAATTGGCTGCCTTGCCCATGTCCCCACAACCCAAGCATGTGCCCCAATAGGGAATTGAACCAGCAACCTCTCAGTCCACAGGCCAGCACTCAGGCCATCAAGCCACACCAGCTAGGGCTAGACCTCAGTTTAAAATGCACCCTTTTATATTTTACTTCAGCAGTCAGTAGTTATTTCACCTCTATTTTAAGAGTTTCAAAATTTTGTTTGAAACTCTCTCAAGCCTCAGAAAGCTTAGATTCCTTGAATAATCTCACCGAGCTAATAGGTGGCCCTGCTGAGAATGGAAGCCTATCTCCCTGACTCCAGAACCTGGGCTCTCAGTCATGGGTACCTGGGTGCTGAAGCCCCAGTCCTGCTAAGGTATCATGGAGCTGACCCCTGACTTGGCGAGAGAAGCAGGATGTTGATGAAGGAAAAGAGAAAAGGAGAGAGCAGAGGGGAACTGAGGGGAGGAAAGGATGTAATGGACATAGTGTTGAAGGAGCCACTGTTGACAAGGGATGTGGCTTTGCAGATGATTGAGGGTTGTAAATGCCAAGAGGAGTTTGTCCTCCATCTGATTCTGAGATGAAGCACACACTTGGGCTGCCCTGACAGCAATCATGTTTCTGCCATCACTAGTACTTGATTTCATTTTTAAATAGCATGTTTTCCCCTTCAGTCTATGTATGCCTATCTCTCCTTCAGATTCTCATCACCTCCCACTTTCTCCCACATTTGAATCTCCAGATCTCCAGGTCTGTTCACAGATCCTGAGTGGCCTCTCAGGAAGCCTCCTACAGAGACTAGGAAAGAGTGGTCTTCAGATACAGGTGTGGACCCAGGGCAGAGCCTGGCACCTCACCTCTGGGCCTATCTTTTGCAGATAATTGGGACCATTCCTCTGATGCCAAATCCCGGGCCATCGAGTCAGGCAGCAAGTGGTGCTCAAGGTCTTCAAGTGCAGTCAATCACGCCCCAGCTCCTGACAAATGCTCAGGGCCAGATCATCGCCACAGTCATCGGGAACCAGATCCTGCCAGTGATCAATACCCAGGGCATCACACTCTCACCCATCAAGCCTGGCCAGCAGGTAAAGGCTCCCTGTCCAAGCAGCGAGGCTACCTGGACACCTCTTCTTACAACCCTTTTTCTGTTTGTTCTCAATCACTGGAAAGTAATTTTTAGATTATAAAAGATTTAATTCCACCAATCCTAATACATCAGTGCTTATAAACAAGCAAGCAGCTTTATTTTTTTATTCTTAGTAGTTATGGGTAAGAACTAAATAGTTCTGTAATATATAATATGAATATATTAAATTACAAATACAGATACTGGCCTACAATAAGGATATACTCTTATCTATCTATGCTATGATGTTTAATTATCAGACAATTTAAAAGGGGTCAAGAAAAATACAATACCACTCATGCCTTAACTTTAATTTTTTTAAATGTATTAAACACCAAGAGATCCCATCTAGGCACTGCTGAGACTGCTGCCTGCAAATTAGGAAATGCAAAATAGGAAGTTCTGCTTGGTCGAATTTCATTAAAACCCTGACAATCCAGTTCATTTTTTCACTCAAATATCAATGCAACACTTCCTATGTGTTATGCTAGAAGTTGGGAACACAGCACTGAAGAAGAAAAATGAGGTCCTTGACCTCAGGGAGCTTCTGATTAACTGGCTCCTCTAGCAATTTTTGAAAGCCAACTATATAGAAGGCCCCTACTAAAGGAAAGAAGAGCAAAACTTCCTGATTTTAAGGAGCTCATAGTCTTCTAGAGGACCCAGATACATAGCAGAGCCCTACTGTACAATAAGGCAAAAAATGTCCTGTGACAAGACAAATGTACACAAAGTTTAGTATCATCACAGGGATGGGAGTAACCAACTTTGTCTAGAGGGTTTTGCATCCTCACAGAGAAAATAATTTGGTGACTAAATCTTAATGGATAAGTAAAACATAACCATGTAAATGATGAGTTACTAGTGGGAAGAGCAGGCATAAATACAGGGCATATGAAAGAGGGTGGAGTGTTGAGAAAAAAGATATGTTTCATGCAATTGGAAGATAGAGAGAGGCTGAGAACCATCATGAAAAGGGCTTTGTAATCAAACTGAGAGTCATGGACTTTGCCTTTGTGTGTTCTTGAGAACGGTCATGAACAGGGTTTTGTAATCAAACTGAGAATCATGGACTTTGCCTTTGTGTGTTCTTGAACACATTACACACCATCTTTGTGCCCCAGTTTTCTCAGCTGTAAAATGGGAGTAACCAGTACCTATCTCACAAAACAGTTGCGAAAATTAAATGAGTTAATACATACATGAAATGGTTAGAACAGTGCCTGGCACACAGTAGGCACTTGTATAACCATGATGATAGTGATGATGACAACCCACAGACCTGGTAATTTATAAGAGGTATTTCAAAGAAGATTGGCACACTCAGCTTTATTTTTCAAGAAAACAACTCTAGTAGCAGATGGAGGTTGAACTCGAGTGACGAAACATCCATTGTGAACAAATTATTTAGGAAACTCTAGCAAAACACAAATAGAGATTCATGAAAGCAGACACTAGAGAGTTGAAACTAAGAGTCTGGAATTGTAGTAGAGCTCAGGACAGGATCTGAGTACAAATGTTGCAGCTAAAACAAGACATCCAGAGAAATCATGAGGAGAAAGGGAAGGAAGAAAGGCAAAGGAGTCATCCTAGGAAACATCCACATTTAAGGAATGAAAGAAGGGAGAGAAAGGAGAAATGACTGGATACGTAGGAGAGAAACCTAGAGCATGGTGATCTAGCATCCAAGAGTTTTAAAAAGCTAGGAAGTAGACAACAGTATCAAAGCTGCAGAGATGAAATTACGTAAAGCAATGGAGAGAAATCATTTCCTTCATTTCTTTGTTGTAACATCTTAAAGGACAGGTGGCAAACACAAGACCTGTGGGCTGAATCTGGCCTTCCACCTTGTTTTATCCACCAGGCACCTTGTTTCTACCTGGCAGCAGCGCCAAGATCCTTGCCTCTAGTTAAGGAGTAGTTACATTTATACTATACTAAAATTACACTGGGTCCTTTGAAGGCAACCATGGGGCTGATGTGGGCCCCGGTGGAAAGGAGTTTGACATCCCTGTCTTAAAGTTTGCATTGTCTCTGCTTGAAACATTTTAAATAAGTGACTGGATGAGTTAAGAAGAAAGATGGGCAATGCTAAGGCCTATATTTACATTTGGATGGTGTGCCAAGAAAGTGGTGGAGGAAAAGATGGAGACTAAGAGTGAGTGTACACCTGACTATAACAGTGAGATTATAGGGCTTTATGAGTCATCAGGAAACTGTATAATGTAAAGGATTTAGCAAGGAAGTAACATACAAAGGAAAAAGAAATTAAAAAGCACTGATACATCATTCACTGGCAACAAAGTGCAAGTGTCCTTCCAGAGACCTCTGCCATTTGGCTTCTGAGTCAACCAAAATTACAGCCTATTCTTGGCAGTGCTCTTTGTGGCTATGCTCCAACTATCCATTCATTTGTTTAATAAATATAAAAATTTTGTTAATGTAAATATTTATTGGCCACCTACTATTTGTCAGGCACTGTAGATGGAAGTTAGGCTAGTGGACAAAACAATATCATGAGCCCTTCCTTCATAGAGTTTTCAATCTAGTGAGGGAGATGGACATTCACCAAGACTTGCACAAATATGTACCTAAGAAATGCAGTAAGTGCCATGAGGGAGTAGTGAAGGGATCTGTGAGAATGTCAAGCAAGGGAACCTCCTCCAGTGAGAGTGTGAACACCAGGAAAAACCAAGCCAGGTCTGACTATACTTCACAGGGATAGAGACTTGTCTTACTCCCTCTGATTCTCACTCTAAATCTACATCACTGCCTGGAGAGACAAGATTCCTAGCCATACTCTTCTTCCTCAGCTTCATCCCAGGCCAGTGGGGCAGTCTCTACCAAGTAAATCATTGAAGACTTGCATCCCCTCCCCAGCCCCCATCTCCCAGCTGGCTTATTTCTTTTGCTATTTACAAGATTCCTTTGCATTCTGACCTTCTAAATAGTTTCCCAATAAAGCAAGATTCTCTATTTTACATTGCTTTTTTAAGCCCTTATTCTATCTGCTCAAACTTATGTTCAAAATTATCTCTGGGGGTGGGAGGGCAATGAAGACATGACCTCTTTTTATACTATCTACTAAAAACTTTCTGTCAGCAAAGCCAAGCTGTAAATTGCCAGGAAAAAAGTGATGAATTAATTAGAAATTATCAACATTAATACAACATAGTTCTCACTTTCACCTTGAATTTCAAAGAATGGTATTTCGGTGATAGACTATTGCTGTTACATAAAATTACAGCTTTAGATTTGAAGTAGTACAGTTTTAATTCAGGAGAAAGACCTAATTAAGAAATGGTAAATAAGAAATAAGTATAGTGCCACTCCTCAACTTCTTGCCCACAGTATACATCATTAATTTGTTTCCACAGTCTCTCTCATGAGCAAAAATGCACGTCAGAAGCTGTCTCATACCGTACTTGTTGGCCCCTGGAATGAAACCTCATTACCACTGTGACAACATCTGGTCCTCTGCTGGTATAACCAGCACCGTGGTCCTTTTCAGTGTAGATTTTGAGACCTAGCAACTGGGAAAAAACAAACAGATCTTGGGGGTGTGCTTTGTAAATCCAGCTCATGTCAGTTACAACCAGCAACCCATAGAGCAAACACTCCTCACATTGCATGTGTGTGCTGAGAGGAAATGTACACACAGATGAAAATAGTGGCATGTGGACCTTCCTGAATCCCCAAGTCACAGTGGGTACTGACAGTCCCATCCCTTTTATTCAGGGAATGTGTCAGCAGTCTATCCTAGTCCCAGAAAGAATCAGGGAACCAATGGTGAACCTGGTGAGAAATAACAAGGGAATGGTGGAAACCAATGAAAAATTATTGCGATTTTTTGGCATTAGCTCTGGTTGGAACACCTTAGAACATGTGGTAAATTAACAAGTTGGATGAAGTTGCAGAAGATTCACAAGTCTGAGTCCCATTTATTAAAGCTGGGATTCTGAAGATAGAGGATCATAAAATGCTCAGAGTCCAAAAGCAAAAAACTCAGAGCTGGAGATGTAAGGACAGTGTTCTTTATTTTTTCTTTAAATATTACCCATCATTCAATAGAGAAGATTTTCCCATTTATTTTTATGTGATTTATGGCAAATACTTGATCTCATAAGAGCATAGGTCCAATAATAAAGTAAGTCATAAATTACAGAAGTAATACAAATCCTTTTTTATTGTATTTCTCAAAGATTTTTTATTTATTTATTTTTAGGCAAAGGGGAAGAGAAGCAGAAAGAGAGAGAAAGAAACATCATTGTGTGGTTGCCTCTCACACCCCCCACCACTGAGTACATGGCCCACAACCCAGGCATGTGCCCTGAACAGGAATCAAACCAGCAATCCTTTAGTTCACAGGCCAGCACTCGATCCACTCAGCCACACAAGACAGGGTTGTATTTTTTTTCCATTATCATTTATCCCCCTTATATCTTCTTCCAACCCCATTCACCCCCTCCCCCACCACAATCACCACACTGTTGTCCATGTCTATGAATTCCTTTTCTTTTTTGTTAGATCCCTCTACCCCTTAACCCCCACCTCCTGAGCTGTCAGCTTGATCTTTATCTATGAGACTCTATTTTGTTTTTTTCATTCAATTTATTCATTATATTCCACATATAAGTGAAATCACATGGTATTTGTTTTTCTCTGACTGGATTATTTCACTTAGCATAATGTCCTCCAGGTCTATCCATGCTGTCACAAAAGGGTAAAATTTTCTTCTTTTTTATGGCAGAGCAATATTCATTGTAGAAATGTACCATAGTTGTCTTACCCATTCATCTACTGATGGACTCTTGGGCTGCTACCAGATCTTGGTTATTGTGAATAATGCTGCAGTGAACATAGGGGTGCTTATACGATGCATACACCGGCCCACAGTGTCCGAGTCATTATGGATGAAATGAGACATTCACACAGACTACCGAGTCTGGTGGAGGAAAAGGGACAGCATGGCTTTTCTCTCAAGGGGAACAAAAGCATTGGCCCTTGCTGTGACTAGCCTTTATTGGGTTTCTCCAACCATTGCATAATGGTCCTCATTTACTATGCACAGATTCACTTTAGGTGATTACCTTTTACAAACAACAAAGGAGCCCATGCCGGATAATCATGTCACACAAGAAGGGTATTTGCAAATGAAAAGAGAAAAGTGGTTGGACCAGCTACCCTGGTCCTAGGAAGGTTTAGCATGGATTTTAGGAAGTTGTTTTGCAGTAAATGCTTGCCACAAATTCAGGTGAGGGAGTTTTTAGCAAAAAAAAGCAAGACTCAAAGTGGCCTAGGTACATTGCAGGCCTGATTCCCCAAAGGAGAACCTATCCATGGGCGTGAGTCCTGTGCATCTCTGAGTGGCAGCGGGGCCCATGCCACACAAAACGGTCTCCTAATGTTCTTTTGAATTAGTGTTTCAGTTTTCTTTGGATAAATTCACAGAAGTGAAATTACTAGGTAATAAGGCAGTTCCATTTTTAATTGTTTGAGGTATCTCCATTCTGCTTTCCACAGTAGCTGCACCAATCTACATTCCAACCAACAGTGCAAAAGTGTTCCTCTTTCTCCATATCTTCACCAGCACTTGTCATTTGTTGATTTATTGATGCCAGCCATTCTGACTAGTGTGAAGTAATATGTCACTGATGTTTTCATTTGCATTTCTCTGATGATTGGTGACATTGAGCATCTTTTCCTATGTGTCTTGGCCTTCTGTATGTTCTCTTTGGAGAAGTGTCTATTCAGGTCCTTAGCACATTTTTTAATTGGATTGTTTGGTTTTGGGGTGTTGAGCTTTATAAGTTCTTGATAAATTTTTGGATATAATCCCCATAGCAGGTATATCATTGGTGAATATATTCTCCCATTCTGTAAGTTGTCTTTTTATTTTGTTGATGGTTTTCACTTTGCTGTGCAAAAACTTTTTAGTTTGTTATAGTCCCATTTGCTTATTTTTCCTTGTGTTCCTCTTGCCTGAGGAGCTATATCACAAAAAATATTGCTGCAATATTTTTTGAGATTTCACTGCCAATGTTTTGTTCTAAAATTTTTATGGTTTTAGGTCTAATATTTAAGTCTTTAGTCCATTTTGAATTTATTCTTGTGTGTGACATAAGAATATAATGTAATTTCATTTTTCTGAACACCATTTATTGAATAAATTATCTTTTGCCCATTGTATGTGCTCACTTCCTCTGTCAAATATTAATAGACTATAAAGACGTGCATTTATTTCTAATCTCTCTATTCTGTTCCATTGATCTATGTGTCTGTTTTTCTGCTAGTACCATGCTGTTCTGAATACTATGGACTTATAGTATACTTTGATATTAGGTACTTTGATTCCTCCAACTTTGTTCTTCTTTCTCAGGTTTGCTGTTACTATTTGGGACCATTTTTGGTTCCATATATATTTTTGAATTATTTGTTCTACTACTTTGAAATATATCATTGGAATCTTAATAGGAATTCCATTAAATCTATACATTGTTTTGAGTAGTATGGCCACTTTAGTGATGTTAATTCTTCCTAATCACCAAACATGGTATGTGTTTCCATCTATTTGTACCTACTTTAGTCTCCAGGTCTTTTACATCTTTGGTTAGATTCACCACTAGTTATTGTAATCTTTTTCTTTTCAAATTAAGTTTTTTTATTTAATTCTTGTTCAAGTACAGTTTTCGGTCTTATATTCCCAGCCCTGCCCCGCCCCAGTTCTCCCCACCTCCCTCCCATTTCCGCCCTCCACCTTAGATATTGTCTATGTGTCCTTTATACTAGTTCATGTGAGTCCATCCCCTTTCCCCCTGTGATTCTCTCCCCTCTCCTCTCTGGTCCCTGTCAGCCTGTTTCATATTTGAGTGTCATTGGTCATATTTTGCTTGCTTGTTTGTTTTGTTGTTTAGATTTATGTTAACAGTGATATCATATGGTATTTGTCTTTCACTGCCTGGCTTATTTTGCTCAGCATAATGCTTTCCAGTTCCATCCATGATGTTGCAAAGGGTAGGAGCTTCTTCTTCCTTTCTGCAGCATAGAATTCTATTGTATAATGTAACATAGCTTTTTAAAAATATTTTATTTGTTTATTTTTAGAGAGAGGGAAAGGGAAGGAGAAAGAGTGGTAGAGAAACATCAATGTGTGGTTGCCTCTCATGTGTCCCTCACTGAGGACGTGGCCCACAATCCAGGCATGTGCCCTGACTGGGAATCGAATTGGCAACCCTTTGCTTTACAGGCCCGTGCTCAATCCACTGAGCTACACCAGCCAGGGCTAAATGTAACATAGCTTTTTGATCCAGTCATTTACTGATAGGCATCTAGGTTGCTTCCAGCTCCTGGCTATTGTAAATTGTGCTGCTATGAACATCGGGGTGCATAGGTTCTTTTGGATTGGTGCTTCAGGGTTCTTAGGATGTACTCTTAAAAGTGGAATTGCTGGGTCAAAAGGCACGTTCATTTTTAGTTTTCTTAGAAAATTCCATACTGTTTTCCATACTGGTTCTACCAGTCTGCAGTCCCACCAACAGTGGACCACAGTCCCCTTTTCCCCACAACCTCTCCAGCACTTGTTGTTTGTTTCTTTGTTTATGATGGCCATTCTGACTGGGGTAAAATGGTATCTCATTGTGGTTTTAATTTGCATCTCTGATAGCTAGTGATATCCAGCATCTTTTCATGTGTCTCTGGATCCTCTGTATGTCCTCCTTGGAGAAGTGTCTGTTCAAGTCCTTTGCCCAATTTTTAATTGAGTTGCTCATCTTCTTTGAGTGGAGTCAAGTGAGTTCTTTGTATATTTTGGAGATCAAACCTTTGTCTGAGGTATCATTGGCAAATATGTTTTCCCAAACAGTTGCTTCTCTTTTTATCTTGATAATGTTTTCCTTAGCCATGCAGAAGCTTTTAATTTTGATGAGATCCCATTTGTTTATTCTTTCCTTTACATCCCTTGCTCTAGGGGCCATATCAGTAAAAATATTGCTGCATGGAATATCTGAGATTTTCTTGCCAATGCTCTCCTCTAGGGCTTTAATGGTTTCCTGGCTTATATTTAAGTCTTTTATCTACCTTGAATTTATTTTGGTGTATGGTGTAAGTTGGTGCTCGAGTTTCTTTTCTTTGCGCGTCTCTGTCCAGTTCTCCCAACACCATTTGTTGAAGAGGCTATCTTTACCCCATTTTATTATACTGCCCACTTTGTCGAATATTAATTGTAGAGAGTTGGGTTTATTTCTGGGCTCTCTGTTCTATTCCATTGGTCTATGTGCCTGTTTTTATGCCAGTACCAGGCTGTTTTGATTACAGTGGCCTTGTAATACAGTTTGATATCAGGTATTGTGATCCCTCCTACTTTGTTCTTCTTTCTCAATATTGCGGCTGCTATTCGGGGTCTTTTATGGTTCCATATAAATTTTTGAAGTGTTTGTTCTACATCAGTGAAATATGCCATTGGTACTTTAATAGGTATTGCATTGAATCTGTAAATTGCTTCGGGTAGTATGGACATTTTGATGATGTTAATTCTTCCAATCCATGAACACGGTATATGTTTCCATTTGTTTGTGTCTTCCTTGATTTCTTTCTTCAGTGTTGTGTTGTTTTCTGCATATAGGTCTTTTACCGCCTTGGTTAGGTTTATTCCCAGATATTTTATTTTTGTTTTTGCTATGTCGAATGGGATTTTTTCTTGATTTCTGCTTCTGCTGTTTCATTGTTGGTATACAAAAACGCCTTTGATTTCTGGATATTGACTTTGTATCCGGCTGTTGTGCCAAATTCATTTATTAGATCAATCAGTTTTTGGTTGGAGTCTATAAGATTTTCCATGTGTACTATCATGTCATCTGCAAACAGTGGCAGTTTTGGCTCCTCATGTCCAAGTTGGGTACCATTTATTTCCTTTTCTTGTCTGATTTCTGTGGCTAGGACTTCCAATACTATATTGAATAGAAGTGGTGAAAGTGGGCAACCTTGTCTTGTTCCTGATCTTAGTGGAAAAGCTTTCAGTTTTTGCCCATTGAGTATGATGTTGGCTGTGGGTCTTTCATATATGGCCTTTATTCTATTGAGGAATGCTCCCTCTATTCCCACTATCCTGAATGCCTTTATCATAAATGTGTGTTGTACCTTATCAAAAACTTTTTCCACGTCTATTGATATGATCATGTCATTTTTGTCTTTGATTTTGTTTATGTGATGTATTACATTTACTGATTTACAAATATTGAAACATCCTTGCATCCCTGGGATGAATCCAACTTGGTCGTGGTGTATGATCTTTTTGATGTATTGTTGGATGCGATTTGCCAATATTTTATTGAGGATTTTAGCATCTATGTTCATCAGTGAAATTGGGCTGAAGTTTTCTTTCTTTGTTGTGTCTCTATCTGGCTTTGGAATTAGGATGATGCTGGCTTCATAAAAAGAGTCGGGGAGTTTTTCCACCTTTTGGATTTTTTGGAATAGTCTGTGAAGAATAGGGGTTAGCTCTTCCTTAAGTGCTTTGTAGAATCCTCCTGTGAAACCATCTGGTCCGGGGCTTTTGTGTGATGGGAATTTTTTGATTACTTCTTCAATTTCCGCTGCTGTTATTGTCCTGTTCAGGTTTTCTGCTTCTTTTTCATTGAGTTTTAGAAGATCATATTTTTCTAGAAATTTGTCCATTTCACCTAGATTTTCAAATTTCTTGGCATACAGTTCTTCATAGTAANTTTGAAATGTTTCTATCCTCTTTAGGTAAGCCTGTATTGCTATGAACTTCCCTCTCAGGACTGCCTTCACTGTGTCCCATAAGTTTTGGGTTGTGGTGATTTCATTTTCATTAGTTTCAAGAAGATTTTTGATTTCCTCCCTAATTTCAATCTTGACCCATTCATTGTTTAATAGCATACCGTTCAATATCCATGCTTTTGGGTGTTTTGGGTTTTGTCCTGTGGGGTTGGTTTCCAATTTCAGTCCCTTGTGATCAGAGAAGATGCTTGATATGATTTCTATTTTCCTGAAGTTGTTGAGACTGGTTTTGGGTCTTATCATGTGATCTATCTTTGAAAATGTTCCATGTGCATTTGAAAAGAATATGCATTTAGCTTCTTTGGGATGGATGGCTCTATATATATCAATTAGGTCCATTTCTTCTAGAGTGTCATTTAATGCTGCTATATCTTTGTTGATATTTTGTTTGGAAGATCTGTCCATTTTTGACAGTGGGGTGTTAAAATCTCCTACTATAATTGTGTTGCTGTCAATATCTTTCTTGAGGTCCTCTAGGATTTTCTTTATATATTTGGGTGCTCCTGTGTTGGGTGCATATATATTTATGATGTTAATGTCTTCTTGGTGGATTTTTCCCTTGAGTATTATGAAGTGACCTTCTGGGTCTCTCTTTATAGCCTGTTTTTTGAAGTCTATTTTGTCTGATATGAGGATTGCTACCCCAGCTTTTTTTCGTGTCCATTTTCTTGGAAAGTTTGTTTCCATCCATTCACTTTCAGTCTTTTATGGTCTTTTGACCTGAGGTGGGTCTCTTGTAGGCAGCATATGTGTGGGCCATGCTTTCTTATCCATTCAGTTATTCTATGTCTCTTAATTGGTGCATTTAATCCATTTACGTTTAAAGTTATTATCGAAAGGCACTTATTCATTGCCATTTATGTACCTGTGTTCCTCTCTGTCTCTCTCTTTTCCTTCCTTTCCTTAAAGCAGCCCTTTTAGTAATTCTTCTAGAGCTGGTTTTCTGGAGGCGTATTCTTTTAGACTTCTTTTGTCTTGGAAGCTCTTTATTTGGCCTTCTATCTTGATTGAGAGCCTTGCTGAATATAGTAGTCTTGGTTGTAGGTCTATGTTTCTCATTACTTGGAATATTTCCTGCCATTCTTTTCTTGCTTGGAATGTTTCCATTGAGAAGTCATTAGCCAACCTTATTGGGACCCCCTTGTATGTTACTAACTTTTTCTCCATTGCTGCCTTTAAGATTCTCTCTTTGTCCTGGAGTTTTGCCATTTTAATGATGATGTGTCTTGCCATAGGCCTCTTTGGGTTCCATCTGCCTTGGACTCTCTGCGATTCCTGGATTCGTGTGACTTTCTCTCCTCTCATGTTAGGAAAATTTTCCATTATTACTCTTTCACGTAGGTTTTCTATCCCTTGTTCTTCTTCTTCCCCTTCTGGTATTCCTATTATTCAGATATTATTACGTTTCATATTGTCTTGCATTTCTCTTAAACTCTCCTCATTTTTTCTGGTTCTCTTTTCCATTTCTAGGTCCATCTGGGAGATTCCTTCTACCCTGTCTTCGAGCTCGCTTATGAGGTCTTCCGCGTCATCGATCCTACTCTTCATACCTTCTACTGTGTTCTTCCATTCAGAAATTCTATTCTTCATTTCCTCTTAGCCTTTGCTGATGGTTTCTATTTCCTTTTTCTTGTTGGTATAGTTTGCCGAGAGTTCATTGTAGCTCCCCTGTAGTTTCTGGTAGCTCGTTGTAAGCTCTTTGAGTTTCCTGATAACCAGTGCTTTGAATTCAATATCTGAGAGTTGACTTGCCTCTATTTCATCTAACATTCTTTCTGAGACTTCCTCCTTTTCTTTCATTTGGGGATTGTTTCTTTGTCTTCCCATTGTTTGTGATGCGCTTCTTGTTGGCTTCAGCTTCTTATAATGATCTGTTCTGGTTCCCTGGGTTTATGGTGTGAACTTCTGTGGTAGGATACCTGTGAAATTCAGTGGTGCACTCTCTCTCCTGCAGATATCTTGATTTTCTGCACTTCCACCTACTCCTCTTGTTGGTTTCCAGCTGGTCAAACTTTTTCTTCTGGTCTCACTAGCTGCAGCAGCCTGAGGGGCTATTAGTGTGACCTTTCTCACTTCTCAGTGAACTCAACTGGTCCAGCCAATTTCCCTCCCAAGATCCGACACCACTCTCCAGCACCCCAATGAGAGCACATTTTTCCCCAGGCTTCCCAGCCTTGGCCTGGCGTGAGGGCGTGGCCTCCCAGCCAGACTTTCCTGGTCTCACAGGCTTGGGCGAGGACCTTTCCCAGTGCTGTGGCAGAACACACAGGGCAACTCAAAATTCTCCCAAGCCGGCAACCAAGGCCTGACTTCCAGCATTTTTTCAGCCTGAGTCCTGCTGGGTAGGGAGGGAGCTGATGACTGGCTCTCTTCCAGGGGCCTTGCTAGCAGCCCAAGGCTCCCCAAGACTGTGGGAGAGCCGGCTTGGGCCCCGTGCTACATGGATCGCATGGGCGACTCTCAGTTCTCCCAAGCCGACAGCCACAGCCTGTCTTCCGGGGCTTCTCAATCTGCACCGGCTGGGCAGGGAGGGAGCTGATGACTGGCTCTCTTCCAGGGGCCTTGCTAGTAGCCCAAAACTCTCAGAGTCTGTGGCAGACCCGACTCTGGCCCCGTGCTACAGGGAACGTTTGGCCCACTCTCAGTTCTCCCAAGCTGGCAACTGCAGCCTGACTCCACGGGTTATCAGAGCTCTCTGGTTTGCTTCCCAATGCCCACTCCTCTCTCTGCCACTAAAGGCAAACCCATCTCTCCTGGTGTTTTCCAATCTGCACCCTGTGGGATAGGGAGGGTGCTGGTGACTAGTTCTCTCCCAGGGTTGTTGTTGGCCGCCCTCGGCTCTCAGAGACTAAGGCGTCCCAGCCAGGGCCCTGGTGAGTCCTGGCGGAGGGCCTGCAGCCTCTGCGCTGTTCCCTCGTACCTTGTTGATCTGCGGTGGTCTCTTCTCCTCAACCTCTGGTCATTCAGTGTCCGCTGCACTTTCTGTAGTCCTGCCTTCCTATATGCTGAGTCCCTGTTGGCTATCCACTGCGCTCCTCTGAAGATCAGCCCGATTTTTCTCTGGCGCAGGGAGGGAAGCGAAATCCTAGTTATTGTAATCTTTTTGAAGTAATTGTGAATGGGATTGTTTCCTTAATTTTTCTTTTGGATAGTTTGTTATTGGCATATAAAAATGCAGCTGATTTCTGGATATTGATTTTCTATACTGTTACTTTACTGTGAATTCATTTATCACTTCTGGTAGTTTCTTGGTGGAATCTTTAGAGTTCTCTATTTACACTGCCATGTTATCTGCAAATAATAACAGTGTTACTTCTTCCATTATAATTTAGGTGCCTTTTATTTCTTCCTCTTGACTAATCTCAGTGGCTAGCAGTTCCAGTACTATGTTGAATAAGAGAGGTAAAAGCGACATCCCTACCTGTTCCTTATCTTAAGGGAAATGCTTGTAGTTTTTGCCCATTGAGTATGATGTTGGCAGTGGGTTGTCATATATGGCTTTTATTATGTTTAGGTATGTTCTCTCTACTCCCACTTTGCTGAAAGAGTTTTTTTTATCATAAATGGGTACTGGATTTTAATAGATGCTCTGTCTACATCTATTGATATGATCATGTGGTTTTTTTATGCTTCATTTTGTTCATGTGGTATATCACATTTATTGATCTGAAAATATTGTACCAATCTTGCATGCCCAGAATAAATCCTACTTGATCATGGCATATGATCATTTTGGCATATTGCTATATTTGGTTGCTATTATTTTGCTTAGGATTTTAATGTTTATATTCATCAGGGATATCGATCTATAATTTTCTTTTTCTGTATAGTCTTTATCTGGCTTTGTAGTAGGGTAATGTTGGTTTCATAAAATGAGCTTGACAGTCTTCCCTTCTCTTGAATTTTTTTAGAATAATTTGAGAAGGAGAGGTGTTACTTCTTCTCAAAATGTTTAGTAAAATTCACCTATGATGTCATCTAGTCCAGAGCTTTCATTTATTAAAAGTTTTTTTATGACCTCTTCAATTTTACTATGTGTAATCTGTCTATTCACGTACTCTGATTCTTCGTGATTTAGTTGTAGAAGATTGTATGTTTTTAGGGAATTTATCCATTTCAGCCAGGTTTTCCAACTTGTGGGCATATAATTATTTATAATGTTTTTTACAATCCTTTGTATTTCTTTGGTGTCAGTTGTTTTTTTCTCCTCATTCATTTCTGATTTTATTTATTTGGGTCCTCTCATTTTTTTGCTCAATGAGTCTGATTAAAGGTTTGTCAACCTTGTTTATTTTTTCAAGGAACCAGCTCCTGGATTCATTGATTTTGTGTTTGTTTGTTCATTTTAATATTGTTTAAGTACAGTTGTCTCCATTCTCCCCTCACCACTGCCCCCTACCCCAGACATTTCTACCTCCCACCATGAATCATACCCCTCTTTGGCTTTCTCCATATGTCCTTTACACATGTTCCTTGACCCTTCCCCCTTTTCTCCCCATTATTCCTGCCCACCTCCCCTCTGGTAACTGTCAGTTTGTTCTTAATTTCAATGTCTTTGGTTATATTTTGCTTGCTTGTTTGTTTTATTAATGAGGCTCCACTTATAGGTGAGATCATATGGTATTTCCCTTTTGCCACCTGGCTTATTTCACTTAGCATAATGCTCTCCAGATCAATCTATGCTGTCTCGAGGGACAGGAGTTCCTCCTTTATTTCTGCTTCATAGTATTCCATAATACTATGATGTAGATGCATCATAGATTTTGATCCACTCATTTACTTACTGATGGGCACTTAAGTTGCTTCCAGCACTTGGCTATTATAAATTGTGCTGCCATTAACATCAGGGTGAGTAGGTTCTTTTGAATTGATGATTCAGGGTTTTTAGGGTATAATCCCAGAAGTAGAATTGCTAAGTCAAAAGGCAGTTCCATTTTTAGTTTTCTGAGGAAATTCCATAGTGTTTTCCACAGTGGCTGCATCAGTCTGCATTCCCACCAACAGCATACTAGGATTCCCTTTTCTCCGCAACCTCTCCAGCACTTGTTGTTTGTTTATTTGGTTATGATGGCCATTCTGACTGGTGTGAAGTGGTATTTCATTGTGGTTTCAATTTGCATCTCTCTGTTGCCTAATGATGCTGAGGACCATTTCATACACCTCTGGGCTCTCTGTATGTCCTCCTTGGAGAAGTATCTGTTCAGGTTCTTTGCCTGTTTTTTAATTGGGTTGTTTATATTCCTGAAGTGGAATCATATGAGTTCTTTATATATTTTGGAGGTCAAACCCTTGTCCAAGGTGTCATTTGCAAATATGTTTTCCCATATGATTGGTTCCTTTTTTATTTTGCTGTTTGCTTTAGCTGTGCAGGAGCTTTTTATTTTGATGAAGTCCCATTTGTTTACTATTTCCTTTATGTCCCTTGCTCGAGGGAACATATTGGTGAAAAATTGCTGCATGGAATATCTGAGACTTTACTCCCTATGTTCTCCTCTAGGACTATTATGGTGTTGCAATTTATATTCAAGTCTTTTATACATCTTGAATTTATTTCTGTATATGATGTAAGTTGGTGGTTGAGTTTCACTTTTTTTGCACGTAGCTGTCTGGATCTCTCAACACCATTTGTTGAAGAGGCTATTTTTATTCGATTTTATGCTTCTGCTCCCTTTGTCAAATATTAATTGACCATAAAGACTTGGGTTTACTTCTGGGCTCTCTATTCTGTTCCATCGATCTATTTGTCTGTTCTTATGCCAATACCAGGCTATTTGGATTACAGTGGCCTTGTAATACAGTTTGATAACAGGTATTGTGATCCCTTCTACGTTGTTGTTTCTCAAAATTGCTGCTGCTATTCAAGGTCAATCATGGTTTTATATAAATTTTTGAAATGTTTGTTCTATATCTGTGAAATATCTCATTGATATTTCAATAGGGATTGTGTTGAATTTATAAATTGCTTTGGGTAGTATGGACATTTTAATGATGTTAATTCTTCCAATCCATGAACATGGTACATGCTTCTTTTTGTTTGTGTCTTTCTTAATTTATTTCTTCAGTGTTGTATAGTTTTCTGAGTATAGATATTTTCCCTTTGGGTTAAGTTTTATTCCTAGGTACTTTATTTTTCTTGTTGTTATATCAAATGGGATTTTTTTCTTGATTTCTGTTTCTGATATTTCATTGTTGGTATACAAAAATTACTTCAATTTCTGAATATTGACTTTGTATCCCACTGTTTTGCCAAATTTACTTATTAGGTTAAGTAGTTTTTTGGTGGAGTCTATATGATTTTCTGTGTACACTATCATGTTATCTGCAAACCATGAGAGTTTTGTTTTCTTTCTTTTCAATATGGATGTCTTCTCTTTCTTTGTCTTCTCTGATTGCTGTGGCTAGTATTTCCAATACTATGTTGAATAGAATTCACGAAAGCAGATCCTTCTCTTGTTCTTGATCTTAGTGGGAAATCTTATAGTTTATGCCTGTTGAGTATGATGTTGGCTGTAGGTTTCTCATATATGGCCTTTACTATGTTGAGGAATGCTTCCTCTATTCCCACCTTGCTGAGTGTTTTTATAAGTGGGTGCTGTAGCCTATCAAATGCCTTTTCTGCATCTATTGATATGATCGTGAGATTTTTGCCTTTCCTTCTGTTTATGTGATGTATTGCTACTTTTAATTTATGAATATTGTACCATCCTTTCATGTCTGGGATGAATCCCACTTAATCATGCTGTATGCCCTTTTTAACATATTGCTGGATACAATTTGCCAATATTTTGTTTAGGATTTTAGCATCTGTGTTCATCAGCGATATTGGCCTGAAGTTTTCTTTCTTTCTTGTGTCTTTATCTGGTTTTGACATTAGTATGATGTTGGCTTCATAAAAAGAGTTTAGGAGTCTTCCATCTTCTTAAATTTGGGGAAATAGTTTGTGAAGGATAAGGGTTAGCTCTTCCTTAAATGTTTTGTAAAATTCTCCTGGGAAACTGCCCAGTTCAGGGCTTTTGTGTGCTGGGAGTTTTTCATTACTACTTTGATTTCATCAGCTGTTATTGGTCTGATCAAGCCTTCTGGTTTTTCTTCATTCAGTTTTGGAAGATTATATTTTTCTAGAAATTTGTCCATTTCACATAGGTTTTCAAATTTCTTGGCATATAGTTCTTTGTAATAATTTCTTACAATCCTTTGTATTTCTGTGGTATCAGTTATAATTTCTCCTCTTTCGTTTCTGATTGTGTTTATTTGGATCCTCTCTTTTTTTCTTTATGAGCCTGCTTGAAGGCTTGTCTATTTTGTTTATCTTTTCCAAGAACCAGCTCCAGGATTTGTTGATCCTTAGAATTGTTTTAGTCTCTATGTTCTTTAACGCTCTTCTGATATTAGTTATTTCCTTCCTTTTACTCACTCTGAGCTTTGTTTGTTATTGTTGTTCAAGTTCTTGTAGATATAGGGTTAGGTCATTCATTTAAAATAGTTTTCTCTTTTGTAAGTAGGCCTGTTTTGCTATGAACTTCCCTCTCAGGACTGCTGTTGCTGTGTCTCACAAGTTTTGGACTGTTGTGAGTTCATTTTCATTTGTTTCCAGAGACCTTTTTATTTCTTCCTTGATCTCATTATTAACCTATTCCTTGTTTAATAGCATTCTGTTCAATGACCATGAGTTTGAGCGTTTTTGAGGTTTTTTCCTTGTGGTTGGTTTCTGGTTTCAGGCACTTGTGGTTTGAGAAAAGGCTTGATATAATTTTCATTTTCTTGAATTTTTTGAGGCTTGCATTGTGTCCTATCATGTGGTCTGTCGTTGAAAATGTTCCATGTGCATTTGAAAAGAATGTGTATTTTGCTTCTTTGGGATGAAATGTTATATATATATGTCTCTTAAGTACATTTGATCTAGGGCATTGCTCAATGCCACAATATCTTTTTTGATATTTTGTTGATAGCATCTATCCATTATTGACAGTGGTGTGCTAAAATCCCCTACTATGATTGTGTTGCTGTCAATATCTTTCTTGAAGTCCTCCAAGATTTTGCTTATATAAATGGGTACTCTTATGTTGTGTGTGTATATGTTTATATTGTTCAAGTCTTCTTGATGGATTCTTTCCTTCAGTATTTTTTAAGATTTTATTTACTAATCTTTAGAGGAGAAGGGAAGGAGAGAAGGAGAGAAATATCAATGTATGGTTGCCTCTCGTGAGTTCCCTGCTGGGAACTGACCTGCAACCCAAGCATTTTCCCTGAGTGGGAATCGAACTGCTCTCGTGTGGGTCACAGGCCTGAGCTCAATCCACTGAGCTACACCAGCCAGGGCTTCCTTCAGTATTTTAGAGTGTCTTTCTGTGTCTCTTTTTACAGCTTTGTTTTGAAGTCTATTTTGTATGATATAATTATTGCTACCCTGACTTTCTTGTCCTGTCCATTTGTTGGAATATTTTTTTCCAACCCTTCACTTTCAGTCTGTGTAGGTCTTTTGTTCTGAGGTGGATCTCTTGCAGGCAGTATATGTATGGGTCATGTTTTCTTATCCATTCATCTACTCTATTTCTTTTGATTGGAGCATTTAAACCATTTACATTTAAGGTTATTATTAATAGGTACTTACTCATTGCCATTTTACTCCCTTAATACTTGTGTTCCTCTCTCACTCACTTTTTCCATTCCTCTTTTTATAGCAGTCTGTTTAGCATATCATGCAGTGCTGATTTGGTGAAGGTGTATTCTTTGAGCCTTCTTTTGTCTGGGAAACTCTATTTCACTTTCCATTTGGAGTCTTGGTTTTGGGTGTTTGTTTTTCATTGCTTAGATATTTCTTGCCATTCCTTTGGCTTGTAGTGTTTCCATTGAGAAGTCAGCTTCTAGCCTTATTGGGCTCCCTTCTATACTACTTCCTGTTTCTCCCTTGCTGCCTTTAAGATTCTCTTTATCTTGGAATTTTTGTTTGCCATTTTAATTTTGATGTGTCTTGCAGTGGGCCTCTTTGGGTTCCTCTTGACTGGGACCTTCTGTGCTTTCTGGATTTCTGTGACTTTTTCTCTCATCAAATTAGGGAAGTTTTTCATCATCACTTTTTTCAAACAGGTTTTCTATCTCTTGTTCTTATTTTCCTCCTTCTGGTATCCCTATTGTATGGATATTATCATGTTTCATGTTGTCCTCAAATTTCCTTAACCCCTCTTTGTTCTTCTTGAGTCTCTTTTCCTTTCCTTCTCTTCCTAGGAGTCTTTTTCTACCTTGTCATTCAGTTCACTGATTTGATCCTCTGCTTCATCTAGCTTGCTTTTGACTCCTTCTACTGTGTTTTTCAATTCAGAAATTGTATTCTTCATTTTTCTTGGCACTTGTTGATTGTTTCTATGTCCATTTTCATGTTCATATAGTTTGCATTAAGTTCACCATAGTTTCCCTGTATTTTTTTAATTCTCAGTGAGCTCATTCAGCTTCCTTATAACCATTGTTTTTAACTCAGTATCTGATAGTTCACTTGCCTCTATTTTATTTAGCATTCTTTCTGAGGCTTCCTCCTTTCCGTTCATTTGGGGTTTGTTTCTTTGTCTTCTCATTGTTGTGAGGCTCTCCTTGTTAGCTTCTGCTTTTTGAATTGGTCTGTCTTGACTCCCTGAGTTTATGGTGTGAACTTCTATGGTAGGAGACCTGTGAGATCTAGTGATGCAGTCTCCTTGATCTCCTGAACTTGATGTTCTTGGGTGCTATTTATGTTGGCTCTCTGGATGTAATTGGGTTTTGATTGCTGTTGGGTTGTTCTTTGGTGGTTCCTTCCCTGCATCTTGTTGACTGAGTGTCACCCTGCCTTCCATGTCTTGTATGCTGTTGTGCGGGAGCTGCCAGATAAAACCACAAAACCCAGGAAACAAACCTACACCTGCAAAAAATATTGCCCCCCCGACAATCCCACTATCAATAGCAAATAAGCAATATTAAAAAGGATGTAAATAGATTAAGACTAGTATAAGAAAGGAGACAAATAATCTATAGTATAAATTCTAGTGATTTAATATGCACAAACTTACTGAACAAGAACTGAATGTTAAAAAGCTATGCATGCAGGAAAGGAAATATTGCTAATCATGGAGAAGACCACTGTGGATTTCTTCTTGGTAGCCTCTAGTATTTACCACCATTTTTTTCTTTCTAGATCCATCTAGGGTGATGTCAGATGTTTACCCCATCTGACATTAGGCAGCCTGCTCTGAGACTGCCAAGAATCCACTGTCTATGGCTGTCTCCTTCAGTTGTTAATCTAGTCACTTTGCACTCCGCAGTCAGGCTTAAGCACTACAGAGCTGGGGCAGCATCTCTCTTGGGAGTGGGGCTTTTGTTCCCCTCAGGCACTGTCACTCAGAGTGGTGGTCTGTCTGAGCACAATGGCTGCTGCCAAATGGAGCCTGACTCAGCACCAGGATCTTAGCATCTACTCTCAGTTCTCTCCCCAAAGCTTCCATCCCCAGTCTCTCCTCAGGTGTCTCTAGCCCACTCTGCCCCTGCCTTTACCAGAGCCCCAGAGAAGTGGCAACAAATGAAAATTTTTGTGTTGGCCCTTTAAATGGCTCTTTGCATCTCCAGCCATCTGACTCTGGCAGAGAGCAACCCTGCCACTTTTCACTGCTGGTCATTATCTTTGTGCTTTTGGGGCTCTCGTGCTCAAATCCCAGCTGGAAATTCCAGCTTCGGGTTTAGATCCCACACTTCTCAGGAGGATCCGAACAGCCACTTAATTATCCCCCTGGTGCTGCCACCTCTGGGCACCCAGCCAGACCTCTCAAGTGTCCACCACACTCCTTACCAATCAGTTAATGTTGAAGATAATTCTTCTGTCTATCCAAGGTTATAAGTCTTCTCTCTCTCACTATTTTTCAGTTGTTTGTTCTGAGAGATTTCTCCACATTTTAGTGGTAATTCCATATTGGTCATGGAAGGAGATTAGTGTGGCTTCCATTCACTGTTCCACCATCTTGCCAACTATCTTTTGTATTTTCTTCACTCTATTTCATTTATTTCTGCTGTGACCTTTATTATTTCCTTCCTTTTACTCACTTTGGGCTTTGTTTGTGCTCTTTTTCAAGTTCCTTTAAGTATAAATTTAGATTGTTTAGTTGGGGTCTTTCTTGTATTTTGATATAGGCCTGTAATGTTACAAATTTCCCTCTTAGGATTGCTTTTCCTTTGTCCCACAGATTTGGGGTTCTCATTTTCATTTGTTTCACATTACCTTTTAATTTTTTCCTTGATATTATTGTTGATTAATTTATTGTTTAATAACATGTTATTTAGTCTCCAAGTCTTTGTGTGTTTTTCACTTTTCTTCTTGTGATTGATTTTTAGTTTCATAGCACTGTGGTCAGAGAAGATGCTTGATAGGATTTCAATCTTCTTAAATTTATTGAGACTTATTTTGTGTCCTAACATGTGGTCTATTCTAGAAAACTTTCCATGGGAGCACAGAGATCTTTAACTCTCACTCAGAAGGAAGTCCATTTACATGGAAAGAAGTACAGGGTTCTTGGACAACCTGAAGTTTTTGTAATTTAGTAAAAATAATTACATCTTTAATTTTAATATCTATCTCCCCTCATTAAGAGAGCCTGAATAAAATCTGAGTGAAGTATCTACTACTCCTGATGATGATTTATTTCAATGAAGAAAGCTCAATTACCTGCAAAGTTATAATCTGAAATACAAATACTTTTTAAAATATATATGGTACCAGAATTTGATAGCCCTGGATATAGCTTCCAGTATCACATCAGAGGTCCTTGGTGAGAATTACAAGTAATTGAGAGTCAGAAAATAACTAGAAGAAAGACAGAGGTGGGGAAAGGGAAGGAATCTTTCTATGCATGCAAAAATTACTTAATACAAAAATATTTGGTGGAGCTCAAAAGTAACCTTTTGTTCCCTCCATGGGACTTTGTAGCTAATAGGGATGGTGGTGGACTCAAACCCCCCAAAGTCAGAGTGCCCCAGACCCCCTGTTTTGCCCTTATTATTCTGTGTGTGTGAATTGCTGATTTCTTCATAAGCAGCACAAGCCTCATTTCTGTATATACTTATTCTTCTGTTGACTAAATCCTAACAAAAATTGAGAGGAAATGTGTTGCAATTTGTAAAATCAAGGCATTGATATTATTCAATAATATGGTAAAAAAATTAAATGCCATAGCTATAATACTTGGAGAGTGTGGTCCATAAGGGCATTCAATTTTTCCTCAAAAAGTAAACTTGTTAATAGAAAGTAAGAGGAAGGTGGTTTATCTAACTCTCTAAAATGTCATATGATTATTTATATCCTTCCATCTTTTTCATCTAAATACAAAATGTTTCTGCTTATCTATTTTTGAAAATCAAGTTCCCTTCCCAGCCTTTGCCTGCATCAATGGTTCCCATTTTTTCCTTCGAGCCTCCCAGAATGTGACATAAATGAGGCATTTCTACCCACTAGTGATCTAAAATAGCATAAGGATATCAGTGACACCAGTACAAAACAACCCCTGATCTTCCAGCCACGTATCTGGACATCTCACCTCTCTGGTATCCTCTTATCACTCCCTGCCAAGCCCAGCCAACGTGGTATGTACTCACTGTGCATTCTGTCCTTCTGGCCTGGAATGCCTTACCCACATTCTCTGTCTGAAGATTTTCTGCCATTGTTCCTTTGCCTAGGATCCCTCCTTCATGAAGCTTCACTCCATTACTACCTCACCTCTGCTTTTCCCATGCTCCATTCATGTTTATCAAACTGTACTGTCATTAACAGTCTACTCCTGAAAGGCAGGGACCAGACTGATTCAGCCTTGTTTGGGACCCAGCATATGGTGGGTGCTCAGTCAATTGAGTTCAGTTTAATTGCTGTCAAATTGTTATTATTTCCCTGTCCAGGGCAGCAGCACCCCAGAACCATGCTTCCAGAGACACCCAGCCCAGTCTCTTTTGAGGCTTTTTGATTCTGTGTCTTCTGTCATTTTCCAGTACAATCTAAGTTAGCACCTGAAGGCAGCTTGGGAAGACCTTCAACACAGCATTGTGTTCTTTATTTATCTCTTTTAAAATTATCAAATCCTTCCTCTTGCCACATATCCAACTTCATCATCTCAACTATATTTAATTCTTTATTCCCTGTGCTGTACTAGTATTTGACTCCTGTCTTGTCATTGTCCCCACCAAGCCCTGGTTGCATGTCACAACCTTGCCTGAGGACTGCCTTGGCCCTCCCTGCCTGTGTCTGGGTGTCTCTCCTGAATCCTGCTCTTATTCTACTCCCCTCACTTCCTCACATACTCATAGCTTGGCATGAGCCACACTGCTTTCAGCTCTCTTGATACCATTGGAGCCTCTCCCTCTCCCTTGCTTTGCTTAAGGCAATAAGCAGAGCTTTACATTTGAAGCTCTACCTGCTGCTTAGGTTAAAGAGCTGTGCAAGTCATGGAAGATAGCTGGAAAAAAAGATCCAATAAGTTTCCTAAACTCTGCCCAAAAGATAACTCTCTCCTTGCCTTTCAAACATTCCACAAAGATAACTAAAATTTCTCCTAGATCTCATGTCCAGGTCCCCACAATTTTTCAGGTTAGATTGTCCTGATGTTCAGCTTAAATCTTTCAGCAAATCTAAAACCTGCACTCTTGTTCGGTCCACTGTAGAAGGAACTCCTCAATAACGCTATTCATTACATCATCCTAATTATTGAAAGGTCTTATTACATCTGGGCTCTGGCTTTTCTTGTCTAGACATAATAAATACATTTTCTTCACCCTTTTTTTAAGGAGAAGCTTCTTCCAAAATTGTCAGGAACAGAACTTCTTGAGCCCTGCCACAGACCTAGTCCATCGGACACTCTGGGGATAGAGCCCAGTGATCTGTGTTTTAATAGCCCCCTGCTTAGGTGAATATGACAAATGCTAAATCTTGAGAACAGATTTAATTTTTCTTCAAGCTGTTATAAGGTACAAGCTGTCATTTCTTTAGAATGGCAGCCAGGGCAGGAAGAGAGGGGAGTCACAAAGTCCTGCTTGTTCTCAGTTCTGCTCAACTTCCCCAGAAGATATTCACTTTCTCCACTGAACCACTTGAAGATTTAGGCTGTGGTTCACTGTGGCTTCCTGATATATTTAGAAAAGGCCAGACCTCCTTCATTTTGCATTTGCACATTTGGAGAGTTTTTTTCTCCCCAAATGAATTTCTCTATATTTAATCGCATTTGAATTTTACTGTTTATATGCATTTACTTTTACAAACTGCCTAGCATATTCTGCATTTTATTCCATATTCCAAGATGCTTGTCATCCACACTTATTTTTACAGCAATTTTGAATTTAATTAGAAGATGCTTTGTTTCAGAAACTAAACTATTATTAAGGACATACTTTGTTACACACAGAAAATACATGGGAAGCAGTGGCACAGAAAATCAAGAAAGCATTTAGAGTGTCCTTGTACTTGAATCTATTTTTGTTGAATATATTAAACACTGTGGCAATGCCAACCAACAGTAACAAACCCAATGAAGCCAGAATGTGAGTAGCAGTAGGTAGTGCAGGCTCACCTCAAAGATATTTCAGGTTCAGTTCCACACCACCTCAATAAAGCATGTATCACAATAAAGAGAGCTGTGATATTTTTGGTGGAGGGTCTTGCTTCAATTTTAGAAATGCAGTATCTTTGAAGCACAATAAAGTGAAACGCAATAAAACTGGGTATGCCTTTATAAAGCTTTTCAGACTCTGAATTCTGTTCTTCCCTGTTTCTCATTCATTCTCTGTATCGGATGGATGTTGCTCCATCCTCTCTGATAATGCAGAGCCCCAGGCTAAGATGAACTGCACCTTTGCTCTTTTTTGTTGACTCTCCTCTCTCTCCACCTGCATTATTAGTCAGCTTGGGCTGCCATGACAAGTGCTATAGATCAGGTGGCTTAAGCAACAAAAATCTATTATCTCACAGTTCTGAAAGCTAGAAGTCTGAGATCAATGAATGTATCAGTGGTTTCTGAGGCTTCTGCTTGGCTTGCAGATGGCCATCTTCTCCCTGTGGTTTCGCATAACCTTTCCTCTCTGTCTGTGTCCTAATCTCCTCTTCTTAAAAAAATACCAGCCATATCATATTATCCTATTGTAAATTACCTATTTGAAGACACTGTCTCCAAATACAGTCACATTCTGAAGTACTAGGGGTTAGGACTTCAACATGTATGAGTTTAAGATGGGACACAATTCAGCCTATCACAAAACCTATTGTATTTACCTCTGACTTACAACTCAAAAAAAAAGTCAGAAAAGTGATTATTGCAACTAGCTGGAGGTAAAATCCATCTCCTTTAAGTAGTCTAGTGAGGCTATGGTAAATAAAACAGAAAATACACTCATATAAACAGGAGTTTGGAGTACAACAGTTACCAGGATTAATTTTACTAAGCAAAGGACAATCTATAGGCAACTCCATCTGTTTCCTAGACCCTACCAAAATTGTTATATTTTTAGATAACATTTTAGCCACCCAAACAGTATCATTTTTCTTTTAAAATGTGAAAATTTACATACCTTGGAACCCTTAGAAAATAATGCTAAACTAGAAAAATATTTAAATTTTCATATAAAAAACAGATAAGATGTATTCAAATTGATAGATCATGATTTACACAAGTACTGTCATCTCTAAAGTGCAGCTCACCAGGCTCAGCTAGAACACATCTCATTTGTTCCCACATCTCCCAACTAACCTTCTTGCTATTTCTCTGACTAGAGAGACACTTCTAGAAGAAGGAGTGCTGCTGTTGAGTCAGACTTACCTGAATTCAAAGGTCACTTATAGCAGCTGTGTGATCCCACATGAGCCACTTAATCTTTTAAAGCCTGTTTCCTCTTCCATAATGATTATCACCAATACCTAAATGGATTAGTTCCAGATTTAAAAAATGGCATATGTAAAAATATGTAGAAATCATCTACTAAATGGTGTCCATAGAGTTTGCCTCTCAAAATCAAGACAATCTAATGAAACATCTGCCTTTATTGAAGCTTCTAAATTCCACTTTTTCTCCATCTGCTTCTGTTGCCAATAATTATCAATACAATTACATATGATTTTCATAGTTGTCAGTGTCTGAAAAAAACAATATTGTTAAATCTAACTAACACTTTCTAATGCTACTTATTTAAACTACATTAAATATTTATATTGAATCCCAGAGTTGTTTCATAAAGTAGCGTAAACCTTAGCTTTCTCTATTATTATTAAGCATAAAATTTCTAAAGATCAATACAT
This sequence comes from Sturnira hondurensis, assembly GCF_014824575.4. NCBI lineage: Eukaryota > Metazoa > Chordata > Mammalia > Chiroptera > Phyllostomidae > Sturnira > Sturnira hondurensis. The sequence continues at coordinate 4,849,746 of NW_028081623.1, read as the reverse complement.
TAAAATCATTAAACTAAGCATAGCAAAGATAGGACTATTTTTAAAGTTTACTTGAAAGAATTGTAGTTTTAGGGATGAGAGGTAACAGGAATGTTACCTCTAATATCCTCTTTTTTGAAGGAAGAAGTTACAAAATAGAAGTCTATCTCTAGAATAATTTTGATATGCACAATAAACTAGTCTACATGGTCTCACAAGTGATTCTGGAATCAACAGATATATGTCTACCCTTACAATTGGAAGAACATACATAGGTTCCATTAGGATGTTATTGCTTATATAATCTTGATTATTGACAAGAAATATTTCTAACTCTTTTTGGTCTTTCTGAACTGTCTTATTGAACTCTAGAGAGTAAGCAGGACCCCAAAATGTTTATGTACTTTTAAAATGTTTATTTCCTTTGGAAGAAATATATCTTTTTTAGATTTTTAGATATCTTAGATTCATCTTTCTCTTTTGCTGTGTAGACTAGTTTATTTTCCTCCCAAATTTCTTCTCCCACATAGCTAAATGCATAAGCCCTAGATTGCTTTCGAGACCCCTAAGTGAAATTACAACCTGGTAATTTTTTATTTACTGAGTTGTGTGTCTGAGGAAGAAAAAATTTAATTGATTATTGTCTTATCCAGTTCCTTGATAGTACTTTACCACACCCAGGTCCAATAAAATATTGATGAAGTGGTAAAACTGAAAACTATCTTATGATTCAGTAACACAAAACTGTAAAAAGCTTTTGTCTACTAACAATATTTAGAAGGACAACACAATAGGTTAGAGGGAGAAGACTAATATGCAAATATTCATCACATTTTATTAAACAAATTAAAGTAGATTTATTCTTTTTTAGATTTTTTATTTAATTATTGTTCAAGTACAGTTTTCTGTATTTTTAGATTTATTCTTTCATGTGTGTCCTACAGAACAAAACTTATTGGATTTAATTGTTGATCGTGTCCTCAGATTTGTTAATTACTGTAAGCAGATGCCTGATGCATATTAATGTGGATTTAATGTTGACTATAAATATCTTTACTTTGTAGTCTATCCTCCACTTAGCAAAGTTCAGTAACAATAAGGATGTTCACTTGAAATATAACTGCAGGCAATTGTGTAGGTGGATAGGATGGCATTGTGAATCTGGATCCTAATAGTCAGCAGGCTGCATGGCTTTGGGCCAGTTGTTAACTTCTCATACTCATGCTAGGAACATCTGCTGCATAGGAATATGATGAGAAGCCAGGGAGCAAAAGTATTACTGTGAAGAACCAAAAGGGAATAGCTTATTAAACACATTTCCAAAATACCACCTTACTGTTTGAAGGTAAAATCTTAATTGATGGTTAAAAACACTTTAGAATTTTAAAAAATGTTATTCCTAAGTGTTGACAATGACATGGAGCAACTGGACTTCTAGTGGGGCTATCAATTGCTACAACCACTTTGGATATTAGCTTGATAATTTTTAAAAAGTTAAATATTCATTTACAGTATGATCCAGTAAATTCCACCATTTGACTTCTGGGTATTTACAAAAGAAAAGTGAAAACACAGGTACACAAAAGACTTGTAAATAAATGTTTATAACAGTTTTATTCATCAAAGCCTCAAACTGTCCATCAACTAATAAATAGGTAAACAATCTATGGCATAGGCTTAGATATAGATATTTATATATACTATTCAGCAATAAAAAATGAATGAACTACTGATATATGCAACAAAATGGATGAATCTCAAAAAAAGTATGCAAGCAAAAGAAGTCAGGTACCAAAAGATTATATACCAAATGATGCCATTTCTAAAATCATGCCAAACAAGTCCATCTAGGCGGAAAGCAGGGCAGTGGCCAGGAGTTCGGGGAAAACTGATTGCAAAGGAAATTAGGGAACACTGTGGAATAGTGGGAACATTCTATATCTTCATTATGATGGTGATTTCACAGGTGTAAAGCTTTGACAAAATTCATCAAACTATGTGCTTGAAATGGATTGTATTTTATTACATATAAATTATATCTCAATAAAGTATAATGTAAAGAATGAACACACACATTGAGAAAGCAATGGCAAATGTGAAATTGAACCATCCCACACTAGCTCTTACATCCTGAGGAGATGGTAAAAGACTGGAGTCTGTTTTGTAAGTCTGTTTTGTGTAAGTTGGCTCTTACACAAAAGCTGAGGAGTTGACATGATTCTACTCCCAGGATGACACCCTTAAGCAACTCTATCAAGCCTGAGAGACATAACAACTCTACCTAATACATAAAAACAACACACAGGGAGGCTGCCAAAATGAGGAGACAAAAAAACATGGCCTAAATGAAAGAACAGAACAAAAGTCCAAAAAAAGAACTAAACAAAATGGAGAAAAGCAATCTATCAGATGCACAGTTCAAAACACTGGTTTTAAGGATGCTCAAGAAACTTAGCAAGGACCTCAACAGTATAAGAAAGATCCAGTCAGAAATGAAGAATACACTAATTGAAATAAAGAACCATTTACAGTAGATCAAAGGTAGAGTGGATGAAGCTGAGAATCAAATCAGCAAGTTGGAACTTAAGGAAACACAAAACAACCAGTCAAAACATCAAGACAAAAGAATCTCAATAAAGGAGGATAGGGTAAGGAATTGCTGGTACAATTTCAGGTGATACAACATTTTATCATAGAAGTACCAGAAGGAAAAGAGGAAGAGCAAGAAATCGGAAATCTATTTGAAAAAAATAATGAAAGAAAACTTTCTTAACTTGGTGAAGGGAATAGACAGAAAAGTCTGGGAAGCTCAGAGAATCCCAAACAAGATGGACCCAACAAGGCCCACTCCAACACACATCATAATTAAACTGCCAAAGGTTACATACATAGAGAGAATCTAAAAAGCATCGAGATAAAAGCAGTTATTTACCTACAAGAGAGTTCCTATAAGATTGTCAGCTGAGACTTCTGGCCAAGATGGAGGCATAGGTAGACACACTGTGCCTCCTCACATGACCAAAAGAAGAACAACAAAAATTTAGAAACAACAAAACAAACAGTACTGACAGAAAATTGAACTGTGTGGAAGTCTGACGACCAAGGAGTTAAAGAAGAAATATTCATCCAGATGGGTAGGAGGGACAGAGTTGGGTGTCTGGGCAGAGAGGGATTGTAGCACAGCAGCAGCTTGTGGACGAGGGTGCACAAAGCAGCAGCAGGCGAATCCAGGAAGACAGCAGGTTGTGGAAGAGTGCAGTGCACAAAGCAGCTGGTGGAAAATAAAAGGAAATAAAGTCTCAAAACACCTGTGGGGGTTGAGGTACCTGGAGAAACTCCCAGCCTCACAGAAGAGTTTGTTGTATAAACCCACAGGGTCCTAGAATGTACACAAAACCACCCACCTGGGTATCAGCACCAAAAGGGCCCACTTTGCTTAGGGGAGTGGGGTAAGTGACCGAAATCCTGCAGAGAGTGGAGCAGGCACCATTGTTCCCTCTCGGACCCCTCCCCAACATACTGCATCACAACCCAGCCACTGGGTTGCCCTGCCCTTAGGTGAACACCTAAGGCTCTGCCCCTCACTATGTAACAGGTGCATCAAGACAAAAAAAGTGGCCCAAACAAAAGAATGGATCAAAGCTCTAGACAAAATACAACTAAGTAATGAAGAGATAGCCAACCTATCAGATGCACAGTTCGAAGCACTAGTGATCAGGATGCTCACAGAATTGGTTAAATTTTGTTGCAAATGACATGAAAAAAATGAAGGCTACGCTAAATGAAATAAAAGAAAATGTACAGGGAATCAATAGTGATGGGAAGGAAACTGGGACTCAAATCAATGGAGTGGACCAGAAAGAAGAAAGCAACAAGCAAACAGAAAAGAATGAAGAAACAAGAATTCAAAAAATGAGGAGAGGCTTAGGAACCTCCAGGACATCTTTAAACATTACAACTCCAAATGAGAAGAAGAACATCTTTAAACATTACAACTCCAACCAGAATGAGAAGAGGAAGAGAAACAAGTGGAAAAGTTATTTGAACAAATAATAAAGGAGAACTTCCCCAATCTGGCAAAGGAAATAGACTTCCAGGAAGTCCAGGAAGCTCAGAGAGTCCCAAAGAAGTTAGACTCAAGGAGGAACACATCAAGGCACATCATAATTACATTAGCCAAGATTAAAATGAAGGAGAGAATCCCTGAGGCAGCAAGAGATAAGGAGACAGTCACCTACAAAGGAGTTCCCATCAGACTATCAGCTGATTTCTCAGAAGAGACCTTATAGGCAAGAATGGGCTAGAAAGAAGTATTCCAAGTCATGAAATGCAAGGACCTACATCCAAGATTGTTCTATCCAACAAAGCTTTCATTTAGAATGGAAGGGCAGATAAAGTACTCCTTAGATAAGGTCAAGTTGAAGGAGTTCATTATCACCAAGCCCCTATTATATGAAATGTTAAAGGGACTTACCTAAGAAAAGGAAGATAAAGATTGTGAACAGTGAAAGGACAGCAAACTCACAGTTATTAACAACCACACCTAAAACAAAAACAAACTAATCGAACAGCTACAACAGAAGCAGAGCCACAGAAATGGAGATCACGTGGAAGGTTAGAAACAGGGGAGTGGGAGGAGGAGAGAGGGAGAAAAGGTACAGAGAATAAGTAGCATAGATGGTAGGGGGAAAATAGACTTGGGGAAGGCAAGAGTTGTGTGGGAAATGTAGAAGCTAAAGAACTTATGACACATGGACATGAACTAAAGCGGTGGAGTGTGGGTGGGAAAGGGTGTGGGGGGTGGAGGGGAGTGAAGGGAGGGAATGGGACAACTGTAATAGTGTAATCAATAACTATTTTTTTAAAAAAGATTGTCAGCTGATTTTCCTAAAGAAACTTTCCAGGCTAGAAGAGATTGGTGAAAAATAGTCAACATGATGAAAAGTAAGTAGTCCCAACAACCAGTATTACTCTATCTAGCAAAGAAATAATTTATAGTCAAAGGACAGATAAAGAGCTTTCCAGACAAGGAAAATCTAAGGGATTTCATCATCACCAAACCATTATTACATGAAATGCTAAAGAGCCTTCTTTAAGAAGAAGATAAAAAAGTGAACAATAAAATGGCAATAAATATGTATTAACAATTGAGTCTAAAAAACAAAATAAACAACCAGAGCAGAAACAGAATCATAAATACAGAGAACACTTTGATAGTTGCCAGATGGGAAGAGGGTTGGGGGATAGGTGAAAAAGGTGATGGTACAAAAAAGTACAAATTGGTAATTACAGAATAGTCATGGGGATGTAAAGTACAGCGTAGGGCATAGAGTAGCCAAAGAACATATATGCAGGACCCACTGACATGGACAATGGTAAAGGGATTGCTTGAGGGAGTGAGGGCCAGGGGGTACTGTGTGGAGGGGAACAAAGAGGGGGAATTTGGGAAAACTGTAATAACAAACAATAAAATATAATTCAAAATGAATAAATAAGGAAAAAATGAGCAAATAAATAAATAACCCTTTCTACTGTGAGTGTGAATACGGCTATGAAAGCACTTTGTATGCCAAAAAGTACTATGACCAATTAAAAAAGGTGGCAGGTAGCCACTGATGAGGGTCTTGGGCTGCCCTTTGTGTCAGCTTTCTAGGAAGGCAATACACAGATCAAAAGAGATTCTTCCCAGGCCCTTAAGTAGACCTGACACCTGCAATTATTTCCCTTTCTTCTCTCCTTCCTCTTCTCAGCTGAGCTCTTCTCACCTCTCAGAACAAGTCCTTTGATAACCTGTGAAGGAGTCATGAATAAATGGACACAAAAACAGCCTTCCCTAAGGCATACCAGATTTTAAAAATTAAGTAAATTCTTACTTGTGGCATTGTGACTAAAAGCTTGAGCCCAAGGTTGGACTTCATATGTCCAGAGACCAGCTCTTCCACACCTGCTGGATGAACATACACCACCTCTCACCTATCAGTACCTCGGCTTCCTTGTTTGTGAAAAACAGCAGTCAAAATAATAACCCATTTCTCAGGCTGACATGAGAATTCAATGAGAGAGTACATAAAAGTCCTGAACGGAGTGCTGGCACAGAGTAGGAAAGTGACAAGTGAGACCTACAAATGTTAATACATTCTTTTGTCCTGATTGCCCCAATGTCTTGCTTAATTTTCTATGGGATATTAGAGAGCCTTTTTTCTAACTCCATAGTTAGTATTAGTTTCTAATACACCCATACATTTTGGTCTGGGAGAGCAAGAAGTTCCTATGGACACTCAGCTTTACTAAACTGGAACTTTCCTAAAAATACCAATTACGTAAGACAAATAGTTGGACATAGCCACACCTTTATATTGACTTTCATATTCCAAGTTGATTGTAAGAATTATAGTTTATCTATTATACTTGAGAACCCTGTCAAATGTGCTGTAATTGTTTGAACAAGCAGAAAGAGTCTAACTAGCTACACATGGTGGTCAGGAAATGTAGGTATTCCAGCAAACTAAGTAGGGAATTAATAATATATTTAGAATTACTAATAAAATGCCTGTCAAGCAAGCAGCAACATATTATACAAAAAAATCCTGCCTGTTGTGTGGGAGGATGTTCAGTCTTCCTGAAAAGTACCAGTATATATTCTTGGAAATAAACTGATTCAATCTCATATGAAACTTTTGTTCCTTGGCATTTCCCCCCTAATTTATCATTCATTTGTGTATTTTTTACAACCCCGTGTAGCTTCACCAACCATCCCAGACGTCAGTGGCTCAAGCAGCCTCCCAAGGTAATCTTCTGCACCTGGCCCACAGCCAAGCATCCACGTCTCAAAGCCCTGTCCGGCAGGCTTCCTCTTCTTCCTCCTCGTCCTCTTCTTCTTCAGCTTTGAGCGTGGGCCAGTTAGTCAGCAGTAAGTATTCTTTCTGGCTCAGTTAAATCATGGTGGCCTTCTTGTTGCCTATTTGCAATGCCTTCCTCCTTTCTCTCTTCCTCTCTTTCTCCACTCTAGCTCTAGCTCTCTCTTTCCCTCCTACCCTACCTTCCTCTCCCTTTCTTAGTCTCTCAACCTCAAAGAGGAATTTCCTGGCCCTACTAAGTCAATATTTCAATGAAGTCCATGCCAGGGGCCATGTGGTTCCTTTGGCATGCAGTCCCCCAAAGCACAAACTCTCAATAAGTGCCTGTAGGGACCAGTTTCTATCTCAAGTGCTTTCTGATGAGCTCAGTCAGTCATGTCACTTGAGAAGGGAGAAATTGATCAGTTTGCAGGGGATGAGCCATATATCTCAAAACTAAAATAACTAACAACAGGCACTCAGCCCCATAGGTCAAACTGCTTTTCTGTGTGTTTGTAGACCCCTGCCATTCTATTTGTGGATGTCAGGGGAAAGAAAAGAGATGGTACCTGTGGACAGGTAGCTGTGTGTGCACAATGAGCTGCCTCCAGTGGCCTGTGGGGGAGACTGCATGGGCTGGAATCCAGTGGGAAATCTCTGAACAATCATTCATAAAATAAAATAAACCTAAAAATCTACTTCCCTGAGTACAGGCGACATAGCTAGAAATGGTAGTTGGCCCTAGGTGAAGACAGCATATGTATCACATGCAAGTGTAAACACGTTAAGAAGAATGAGACAATGGTCTAATTTAATGTTAGTTATTTACATTTAGCACAATTTTTACTTATATATAACATTGCAGAACATGTGCATAGATTGTACTTCTCCAGGGGCCAAAAATTCAATAGTTGTGGATTTAAAGGGCTAAAGCACTGCGTAGGTATTTGTACCATAAAACAAGGATAGATATGAGTATATTTGGTCAAGTGTCATGAATGGTCCATTTTAACATGAACAGTAAGGATTCTCACATATCATGAGGCAAGTTTAGTAATGCACAGCAAATGAGGTGTTGCCATGTCCTCTTCCCTACAAGCTAATCCTCTCAAAAAGAATACATATATACATATACACATACACATGTTGAGTACATGTGTTTGTGTTATCTGTGTATATATGTATATATACACACATACACATTCAATGATATGGCTAATTCAGACAGGAAATATGTTTGCGGAATGAAAGAGAGATAAAGAATTATGGAAAGATATTAAAATACCCAAGTAGCCCCAATGTTCTTGATTTTAAAGATGAGTCAACACAAAACAGAGTTTCAGGCTATACATTGAGTTTGCCATCAACCTTTTATTTTAGGTTGTTTAGACAAATAACTTCTCTCATTTGAGCCAGAAACTCTAGTCTTTCTTAAATAAAAATCATGGATAAGATTAATTTAGTTTTAGCCAGATTTTGCTCAATAAAAAACTTCTCATATGGTTGTTGTGGGGGAAAAAATCAAATTTTATCTTAGTTCAATATTCAGCATAAGTTTCTGTAAAATATTCTATTTCTATGTAGCAGCAAGATCATAAATTTGAGATAGCCTGTTAAGTTTTTATCCTTAAAGAAAATAAAACAAGATCAAACATCTTACAGATAAGAATAAGTTAAATATGAAGTAAAAGTACAAATAACTCCACAAATACAGTACTTGACACAAGGTAAAGACTGTACTCAATACATGTTGGATGGATAGAGAGATGATTGAATGGATAAATGAACACACAGACAGATGGATGATAGGACTGAGTTCTCAATAGTCTGAAGCAGCCCAGGGAAGGAGTTTGTCTGTTTTTTCATAAATCAGTATCAGAGCTACTTAATGGACCAGATGCAATTGCAATTGCACAATGGCCAATAGGGCATCTAAGTTCTAGGTCTATAATGAGTGAATGATATTACATATCCTTGATATAAAATATAAAGAATTGGGGGAGAGAGACTCCTTTACCACATGCACTTGAAGCAGGGAACTCAAAACTCATATGCAGAGCCTCAAGAAAGAGCCTTCTCTGGAAAATATGAGAGGGTCAAGCAGTACCATCAGGCATCAGACTTTACACAAACCCACTGCTGGATTTACAGTTGCTACAGGTTTTGAGCATGTTATTCAGTAATCCCCTTCTGCCTCACAACCCAACTACAGAATGAATAGTATATGGAGTATATTCTGATGAAGAGTACATGGAGTATTTTCTCAAACCACTGTTTGAGCTTTCATTTGTAGAGTTTTCAAAGTACTTTCAATATTTGACTCATTTTAATACTTATGATAAGGTATTATAAATCCTCATTTTCAAATATTGAAACTAGCATCAAATAGATCCTGAAAAGTGCAGCCCATATTGACTATCTTATGTCAGAGGGACCAGGTATACATAATCTTAGTTGAGAGAAGATGATACCCTGTGTAACAAATCTAATGGTGACAAATCAGGACGACAATAGTCAATGGGCCGTACACATTCAATACACCAGAGCTGCTGTAAAAGACACAATGTTTACACATAAATTTTATCCAGAGAAATTTGAGTAACAAAATATATCAAATCACTTGAATATCTTTGAATGTTTTTAAAAGCCTGGACCCATGCCTCACAATTAAAGCGTAGGCTTTTCTTTGAGCCAATCTAAAGAAAAAACTAGACATCTTGCATATTATGAAATTTATATTCAAGCATTAAATATGCAATTAAAATATTTTTCTTCAAGATTAAACTCACCAAATCTGCATATATTCTAATGTGGGGAGACCCAACCCCATACTTCAGATGTAGTTGTTATGAAGGTTAAACTACAGGGGGGAAAAAGGGCCAGAGTCAGTCAACCTAAAAAGAAAGAAAAATACATGCATTGAGCACCATGTATATACCAGGCACAGGGATAAAAATTAAGAAAGCAAAAATAAGCAAGATGTGGTTCCTGCCCTGGGGTCGGTCATGAACTGATTACACAGAAACATAGAGAACAAAGCAAAATAAATGCTATGATCAACATCAGTATAGGAACAATGAGCATATTGTAAATGGTTATCTCAGTTTTAGAAGATGAGATAGAACAGAAGGACTTGGTAGAGTAGCTAATCCTTAAATTGAGTTTGAATGGTTAATGGAGAGACAAATCCCTCCAAAAGGCAAGGTCATAGTTTGGACCAGATCAAACTGGATTTGAGCCTGGGATCAAAACCTTGGTCAATGAGCCCTGACTGGTGTGACTCAGTGGATTGAGCACTAGCCTGCAAACAAAGGGTCATCGGTTCGATTCTCAATCATAGTGCATGCCTGGGTTTCCGGCCAGGTCTCTGATTGGGGTCATGTGAAAGGCAACCAGCCAATGTATCTTTCACACACTGATGTTTCTCTCCCTCTCTCTATCTTTCCCTTCCTATCTCCCTAAAAAATAAGTAAATAAAATCTTAAAAAAAAAAACACCTTGATCAACAAACTCTCCCATGTCATGCTCAAAGACTCTCACCTTAGTGTTGAACAACCTATCATTGTTCCAGTTCTTGGGGAGATCATCCAAAAATCTTCCCCACTGCAGGCAAAAGATCACAGAGTTAATGTGTTAACAATGATAACAGAATCTTAATGTGCAAAGAACACCACAGCTGGGCTCAGAATTACCAGATATGCGCACTCATTAGAACAGGTGCACAGAAACCTACACAGTTTATCCTATATCAAACCTTGTTAGGTCTCCACAGTCATCAGAGATATAGTTTCTGTAAGCAGGGATTTGGGAAAGTCTGAACAGTCAAACAATTGACCTGACAAATGTCTCAAATTTGTTTAAGATTTACATATTACTGTTTAAAATAGGTAAATTTGAGATTATTCTTCGCTGGGTTTGGTTTTTCAGTACGCTTTTTTAAAATCCCTGGCATATAAACTTGATTCTGAGACAGCAAAGAATTCATAGTCAATACAAGAAAAACCAAAACTATAAAGTGAACATAAAGATGCATGGTGATAGTTTATGGCATAGTGGAACCCCTGGTTCACACGATCACAATTCCCATCATTTTCTACAACCCAATGAAGTCACCATATTGCAAGTAAGCTGTTCTCCCAAATTGCATTGCATGTTTCTAAATGGTTTATTTCTCAGAAATATTTGGTAAATATGCCCATTATTTGCCTTGAGAATAGCACTAAAAAGTAGATGGATGTTTACATAAGGCAGTTAATTCACACTTGGCAGCTTCTTTAAAGATGCATATTTCTTTTATAACAATCCCACAAGCAGAGGTTGTAGAAGGGTGATGTTGAGAGATGGTGACTATTCAACAACTCCTTTAGAAACCCCTTTTACTGATGCCCTGTGAAATGTTAATGCCACAGACATACTATACTGCCTATCTGTTCTGTTTATATACTGTGGCCCTCTAGAGGGCCACAACTGTTGTACTAATTAATACTTTTCCACAATTTCCACCAATACCCAGAACCAATCTTGCCTGCCTTCAGAATGCAAGACAGGCTCAGCAAGGCAGCAGGTCTGAGAAGAGCTTGGAGATGAGGATAATAATGAAGGAGCAGCCAGAACCAGTTAAAGGAAGAGCCTTTTTCAGTCTTTTAAAGGAAGAAATGAGAGAAGGGCCTCAAAGCTGCTATGCATGTAGATGTAACCTCCTGGAGTCCCTCGCAAATCCTTCAAGCTGCTCCAGGCTGCTCTTATGGTGGGATTTAAGATCTGGAGGGTGGCCTTCACCAGGGACAACCCAAACAAGTCTTTCACTAGCCAAGTGTTACTAGCTTTCTGGGGTGAATTTTGGAGAGGAAAATTCAGGATTTTAATTAATCTTAACAACTAAACCAGTTTTATAGAACTCTCTGCCCCTGCCCATGTAGTCTCAATGTCCTACACTGAAATATTCACCAAACTTCACCCGACCCCACTCCATCCTACCAAACCCCTTGCAGGCTTTGCTTCTTCCTGCATCTGTGCCTCTCTGGCAGCTGTTCCCACTGACCAGAATACAGTGCCTTCATTCTCTGAAAGCTGCTCACTGGGTAAGACCCAGATGAACCCTTTCCTGTCACCTCTCCTTTCTTTGCCAGTTCCAGTGTGGATGTCACACCATCACTTCTGCTCGGTATTTTTCTCTAATTTTTCCCATTCATACTATTGGGCCCCTCACTCCACTCATTAGGGATCCTAGGAGTCACTTTAATACTTACAGACTGATTTCTATGGTGATACCACTTTTTAATCTTTCCATGATGAACTTATGACTAATGACTTGTAAAATTCTGACCGGCACAGTGTACATCTGAATTGCTGAGCCTATTGAGTCTATTTGCCCTGTAATGGGAGAATCTATACATGAAGCTCCAAGCTCCCCAGAATTTTTAACATTTTTACTTAAAAGTTCTTGAAAAATTGGCCCTTGAGATGCAAATATTTCTTTCTCTTCATGACAACAAGTGTCTCCACAGCCCTGAACCCAGAAGACTAATAAAATCCATCACAGTCCTTAGACAAGTACTTGAATTTACTGAAATTGATGGGTGATTGTGCAGAAAGAGAAAAACTTTTCACCTAAGTCCTAAGAATGAGGTGAAGAACAATAGGGTTGCTGGCAGGGAGAATGGCTTCACTCCAGGCAGGATGGAGCAGCACTTTGTAATCTTCCACTGTCTCCCACCCATGCAGTCTCCAGCTTGGTGTGTGCTTTCATTTATCCAGGAATCAGTAGCCAGGGGAGGAGAGTTTCATTCTCCAGCTGTTGTGTCATTTCCCTTAGTAAATCCTAAATTGACCGAGTTATCTGGCACCAAAGGAGACTTCCTGCGCTAGGCATTTTTTATTATGTGCCCTTTCAGGGACAAAGGCATCTGTGTCAGTAAACTGCTTTATGGGAGTGGGATATATTTTCCTCACAGCTTCATAGCATGCTCTTTTGAAGAGTTAATGTGAACATAAGAAATTATGCAACATTGCCATCTGTTAGCCTGGCTGCATTGGTAATTGAGTAAAGGAAAAACACAAAATACTGTTTTCTTGAAGGGCAATTCGTAGCACTAAAGATTTCAATTAAGACATTAAAAATTGAAATCTTTCCATTTTTATATTTTTGTGCAATATTTGAACATACTTATGAGCGAAATGCTGTTGCTTCCCCCATAGCAGGTGCCTTCCTACACTATTTATTAAGCCCTGAGGAACATGTCCTTGTATTGTGGAGGTGGCAGTGTAAGCAACCCTGGAGTAACTGGAATAGAAATATCTTGAAGAATGATTTGCGGAGATGTAATGAGTTGAGGATGGGGGTTTGGTGCCTCACCTGGGAGACTAAGAGAACATCACGTAGTGTGTTTCCCCACCACTGTACTATTAAAAGGATCAGTTTCCCATAAACCCTAATGAACAGATATTACTCAGTTGTGTGCTGATGTATTGATCCTATTTTTAAAAACATCTCCACAGATCCTCAAACGGCGGCGGGTGAGGTGGATGGGGTTAATCTGGAGGAGATCCGAGAATTTGCCAAAGCTTTTAAAATCCGGCGCCTGTCCCTTGGCCTGACCCAGACTCAGGTGGGACAGGCTCTCAGTGCTACAGAGGGCCCTGCGTACAGCCAGTCAGCCATCTGCAGGTAACCCGCGCCTGCATGCTGCTACCTCTCCTGGCCTGCCGATCTGGATCTCATTTGTCCTTTTGGCTCAGCTTTTCTTCGGGTGGGGAAAGCTGGAGGGTAAAGTGTGGGAACAAAGTTTAGGGTGGCTGTATGTTGAAACTGATGATACTGATGAAGATTAAAGTGCTAAAGCAGACTTGCGGGCCCTGGCTTGGTAACTCCTGTCAACTAGCAAAGAACCTCCAAGGCGGTCTCATTGGAAATACTCTAACCCACCCCCCTACACAGCTGAGAGCTACTCTCTCCTGTCTGTAGATAGGTGTCCTGTGCAAATGTAAACCTGCCAGCCCCAGTTGGTGTTAATGTTCCCACCATTTCTGCAAGGGATGGCTATCAGGATTTCCCAAGAAAATTCAGCTTTTAAAAAAATATAACTACCTTGTGAACTCAAAGGAACCTTTTAACTTGCCTTCTCAGACCCAAGTTCAAAAACACATTTTTAAAAACAACCAGCTGCTTTCCATGGCTCAGAAAAGGGTACTGAGAATCTGGCCTAATCTCACCTACCCTAACCACCTCCCCCAATAAAATAAATAAATGACAGAATACAGCCTTGGTTGTGTTCAGGTTGATCTGGGTCAAGCCACCAGAAGCAGACTCTGTGCATGCATGTGTGTGTTGCACTAATCCTATGTTTATGCATGAGGTAACAAAGGCACTTCTGTAAGAGCTTTTTCCTCTTGGGCAATGCCTTATGAGTCTTCCTCCATCAGGAAAAGCCAAGAAACCAACTCTAAACTCATTTAAGTGGATTTTTTTCTTGGTGATCCATGAAATGCTATCTTTTTATCTGCTCTTTATACTTTTAATGTATTCCCCAAAGGATGGAAGTGTACTTTTCCTGCAGTTTAAGACTAAGGTTATAAATAACATCAGTATGGGGTAGTAGCTTGCAGCTTACATTTTGCTCAATGATTTTCCATAAAACCCATTGATTGTTGTTAAATACAAAAAGCGCCATAGGATTCTCTCACTTCTATGGCCTCCCCTACTGTTTTTTCTTATAAGATACCTCCCTGTAGAAAATAACCTTTATTCAGTCTCTACAAGGATACTACTGTGGGGAAATTTGTTTCAAGGCTTGTATATGTTATTCCAAACAATATGTACAGAAGGATCAACACTAATAAGCAGCATCAATGATATGAATACTGTTGCTCCCTGTCGGGAAACATTAATTTTGTTTCATCTCGACAGCCTTCTGATACAGGCAGCAACAGGTTTTTTAAATTGTTGCCAATTTGCTATTGTTGCTAAAGCCTTCTTGGCTTATTTTTAGTCCTAAAATCTGATTTCTTTATATTGGTTTAAATGTTATTTAATGTTTTCACTAACATGGGCAGTATTTCTTGGGCATTCCCAATCAAATATGTTGATATCTAAAGTCTTCCCCAGGGAAAGCCAAAGAAGCTATGGCTCTGATGAAAAGAGACCTTGGGAATTCACTGTGTAACTGAATATATCAAATGCCTTGACTTTTTGGCCTTTTTCTAGCTTCTGGAACTTCAGTGAGGTACTTTTAGGAGCTAACTATCAAAAAAAAATGAACGTTTTCTTGGAAGAAACCAAACTCTTTGGAACAATTCAAGTTAGCTTAATGGTGACAAGGAATCTGCATTTAAGCTTACATATTCAGGTGTCACTCCTCCTTCTTTAGCTGCAGGAACTCCCAAGTGCTGCTGTGATAAGTCCCTCCTTATTAGAGACACAGAGGAAAAAGCATTGCCAACACACTGGGTTCCCCTATCATAAGCTTTCTCCCTGTGCCAAGGCCTGTGAAGCCTGTTATCATGCTATCAAGAGTTTGAGTTTGGGGGGTGTTGTAGTGAATGGTGGTAAAATGTGGTATGTGGCAATTAACAGGATAGTAAGAGCTCTGGGGAAGCATGCCACGTGTGACAAGCTCATTAATTGACATTAAATGATTCATTCATTTTGTATTGAAAACAAAACGTACCTCTTCCCTCTTTGACTGGTACTGGAAATTGGGTTTCTCTAAAATAAGTAACTCCTTGTACTATGCTTGGAAGGAAATGTTATAGGAATCACATTAAAATTTGATAGCATTTGCACTTCTTATCACAACATATTTAAGATGCAGCTCCAAAACTAAAAAATTATTGTACATAAAGGAAGCTTATCCTTTTGTGTTGTCTTGTGGGCATCCTCATAAAACATAGTCTGACTGACTAAGGCAGGTTCATTTTAGTTCCATGTAAACAGACTACTGTAATAAGATGCACTCTGCAGTCAGACAGTTTCTCACCAGTACTGAACCTGAAAAGAGAGAGGAGAATTTTGCGTATCCAAAGTTTTCATACTAGAAAACTTTGTACATTTCTATTAGAAGAGGGTTGTAAATTTCTGTTTAGAATAAACAAGCAAAAGGAATTGGAATGTTTTTGTATTTTATTAAAAATGAGTATGAAGTTTATACCAGAATGACCTGTTAAAGCACTGTACATAATTTTGTCCAAGATGCTTTATATGTTTTAAAGTCAGTGAGTGTAGCAAGAATTGCTGATGGTGATTGATATACAGAAAACCTCATTTACAGAAAATAATATTCAAGCACAGTTTGCAGATATCACACATTAAACATAGCTTGGTGCCCTGGTGCAAAAGTACAGTCAGGGTGAACAGGTTTTAGAAGGCACAAGGTGGCCTTAGTTCATCTGGGGAGGGGTGTCCATATGTTCAGCTGCTTGAGTCAGCAGTAAAGTAGCAACAGGACATGGTTTACCTGGAAAGGGAACATGTTACCGAGTTACTCATGGTGAAAATTGTTTGTTACCAGAAGGTTGGGGGTGGAAGAAGAGAGAGAGAGAGAGATTAAAATTAGACATAAACAGAGATGAAAAGAGCTATAAAAGAAACTTGTCCTAGTTGGCATCACTATTATAATAAATGTAACATTTCGGGAGAGGGGAGAGAATCATAGGGGTAAAGGGGAAGGACTCACATGAACAAGTATAAAGGACACATGGACAATAACTAAGGTGGGGGGCGGAAATGGGAGGGAGATGGGGAGCACTGTGGGGGGCAGGGCTGGGAATATAAGACAGAAAACTGTACTTGAACAAGAATTAAATAAAAAATAATAATAAATGTAATATTTCTATCATCAAGTCAGTGGGGGGAATTTAAGGAAAACCAAATGTAAAACATAAAAAGAATCATTTTAAATGAAAGAACATGACAGCTGTTGTCTTTGATATCACTTTCTGGTGTTAATTTTTATTTTAAGGTTTCTGAAGATTGGGAAATTGGTGCTGGTATGATTAAAATAAAAGTTTAGATCTCAAGAATTTACAGGAAAAAGATCTGAGAGATGTTTGTTTCTATTGAGAAGGCTCGCATGTTGTACTATCTCCACCTTCCTCACCCTCATCCGTTTATGTGTGCAGGCTGCATGCACTGGCATGAAGCATGAGGGGAGGGTGGGTGCTGGCTTGAGCTGGAACAGCTACCTTGCAGCTAGCTGATAATCTGGAGTGAACTCGCTCTGCCAGTCAGTTGGTCAGGCAGGCAGGCAGGAGGCCCACCCTGGCAGAGGACTCAGTGTAAGACTGTTCTTTCTCAATTTTCCCCTCAGACACACCATCCTGAGAAGCCACTTTTTCCTACCACAGGAAGCCCAAGAGAACACTATAGCTAGCAGTCTGACAGCCAAACTGAACCCTGGCCTTTTGTATCCTGCCAGGTTTGAAAAGCTGGACATCACCCCTAAAAGTGCCCAGAAGATCAAGCCGGTGCTTGAGCGGTGGATGGCTGAGGCTGAGGCCCGCCATCGAGCAGGTATGCAGAACCTGACCGAGTTTATCGGGAGTGAACCATCCAAAAAGCGCAAGCGGCGCACCTCCTTCACACCCCAGGCCCTTGAAATCCTCAATGCCCACTTTGAGAAGAACACACACCCATCTGGGCAGGAAATGACCGAAATTGCCGAGAAGCTGAACTATGACCGGGAAGTAGTTAGAGTTTGGTTCTGCAATAAGAGGCAGGCCCTGAAGAACACAATTAAACGCTTAAAACAACATGAGCCAGCAACTGCCGTTCCCCTGGATCCCTTAACAGACTCTCTGGAAGAAAATTCCTAAAGGAACACCCACCCAGAATCAGAAGCAAACTCTGCAGAAGCTGAACTCCATCCTTGCGACTTCACGAAACAATAAATAAATAAATAATAAATTAAAAGTAAAATTAAAATAGCCCTAGTCATCCACCTTGTTAGTAAAAGACTAAGAAAACCACCAAGTGGACTGAATGGTTTATACATGTCCGTTGGTTTTCCAAAAAGAAAATAAATTTTTTTGAAAATTTTTAAACAAGGAATGATCCATACTACAGGTGTGTGAAGTAGGATAGTTCTCTCTCCCACCTGTCTCCCCAAAGCCAGTTTTTTAACGGACTAAAAGCGAACCAAATAACTACTACTTTTTTTGTATATTATAAAAATATGAAACGTTTTAAGGAAAAAGGAAAACAAAACTAAACCAAAAAAAAACAACAAACCAAAGCTTTGATCTGTTCAAAGCGAATACAAGCCTGCCACCTGGAGGAGGGACTGCATTCTTTCAGGTTTTAAGTGCTGATTCACTATGAAACCTATTAACCAAAGTCATTGCAAATGCGATCGTCAGTCTGCTCTTTTCTGCGTGTAAAGTTGTGTTTTGAAGTTTTACATTTATACTTAATGGAAAACTAAGAAGCCTGATATCTCCCATCTTTCCTATCTATTGTCACCACCTAAGGAGTGGGTGCCATTGTTGAAGCAATTCCATAAGGCTCACTATTGGTTTCTATTTTGGCTGGACAGGGTTCTCTCTCTCTCTCTCTCTCTCTCTCTCTCTATTCTTTTTCTCTCACTGGAGGTGAGCATCCTGGATTGTGTGCCAAAATGTTCCTTGCTTTCTTCTCACTATGACTTGTGGATTTGAGAAAAGAAAATGAAGCTTGCATTTCTCTTTTTCCCTCCATTTTCATCTCCCTTGTGCGTGGCCCCAGGATGCTGGAAGGCCACAGAGTGGGAACAGTGTCTTTTCCACTCAGATCCCAGTGAAATGCAAAAGAGACTCCAAAATAACTAGGACTTTGCCCAGTGAACTGTCAACATTGGCATAAACTGTAACGTTGTGCTCACTGTCCACACCAGAGCTTGGGATTTTTCTTAATCTGTTGGCCACGTACATGGAAAGCTGACCAAAACTAATTTTGTAATATAAACATAAGCTGCACATTTGGTTCAATATTTACATCTATGTTATGCTTTTGTACAAAGCAATTTCTCTCAGAAGTCTGATAGCCAAAGAAATGTCTCAAGATTTCAGTCAAAATACACAGATAGCATGCACACATTCATGTAAACACACACCAAGAAAACAAACCAAAAAGAAAGAGATAGTGACTGGATCTTTAAAGGCCATCATGTATCCTGTAAATCCCATTTTTTCTGCTACTACTTTCATTTCAATAGCAATGGCAGACTTTTTTGGAGGTGGGCAATTGTTCTTGGGATATATAAATGGAGCAGAAAGTTGGCAGACATATTTAAACAATTGGAATTGGTCTTTGAGTTCTTGAGGGGAAAAGAAGTTTTAACAATGAAGTGCCTCCTCTCAAAGGAGAAATACAGAGTGTTTTATCTCACATATCAGAATAGCCTTCACTATTAAAGCCTAGGAATTATTTCATTTTTCAAAATAAGTTACTCAAAATATCTGTGGGCCAAAATACTAATAAACCAGAAGCAAAACTGAGATTGGAGAATTGCTGTGCAGGTGAGTGAGCACTTGGAACCTGCAGTTGGTGTTTTCTGCAGGTAAAAGGTGTTTAGTTAAAGGAGCAGGCAAAAGAAAACCATTGTCTTGCCTGCTTTTGAAATGTAAATATTCCTGAATAATTAATTAATAAGCATGCTCATGTACTATCTACAAGTAAATTGTAAAGGAAAAAAGAGAACCCCCCACCTCAAGTTGTCCAACTAATTAGAAATGCTGTCTTCCCTCAAACTCGGTAAGGGTTTGAGTCTCTTCCAGTAGCCCCTTTGCTGGTTGCATATATGCAATGGTAGAATTGTCTCCCTTCCTCAGATGATTCATGCAGCCATCAGGAGATCACCAGCAAGGAAATTCAAAGAGAAAAATCTTGGAAGTGGAAGCAGTCACTTGCAAGGGTGTTTCCATTTTGCCAGTCTAATACTAAATTGGACCACGGCTAACTTGCTATTCAACGGGAATGACATCCTGGTACCCATCCTGCCACTTCAAAAACTGCACAGATGCACCACACCAGAAATCCAAAAGTGTATTGATTTAAAAGATTCTGTGTTCTACAAGACCTGCTCCAAATTTCATCAAGAAAACCTCCCAAAGAAAAGTTACAAGGTAACATATGATGGATGCTAAGTGTTATGCTAGCAGCAGTTACATAAGGCCTGCTCAGTTTCAAGATCTATAATTGGGAAGGTATAACTGAGACAGTGAAGATATAAAAATAGTCTTCCAGAATGAAATATAAAGAATATATTTATCCCACAGTCATAAAACCACTCATGTGCAGTGATCTTTTTATTGCTTTATAATTTATATTGTTATATAAATTATTTATAAGGTGTTGTAATGCTTCTTATATTAATTTTTACAGATAAATTTTTTGGTACAAGGCATGAAAAGGTGCCTCAACAGATTTTTAGGAATACAATTATACTGTGTATAGTCTTCAGGACCATACCTATTGCTTAATTTTATTACTTTTCTTATTTTCATTTGTAAACAATGTCATATGCCAATAGCATTTAAGTACTTTTTATATTTTCATGAACTAAAGGTTAAGGTTGTCACTAACAAAAAATAAAAGCCACTTTGGGCATATGTGATTGAATTTCAAGCTTCAATATTTTTCTTACATATTTTTAAATTATTGTCATCTTCATTTTCTTCTTGTTTGATGAAAAAGAGAAGCAACTGATGTTATATTTAACACTTGTTCAAACATTTTGAACAGTTGAGAATTTTAATTGCATTGGAAAATTCTGGTTTCTTTATATGTAATCACATAAACAAGCAGGTACACACACACAGGCACACAACAAAAGAAGAAGAAGGCAAAAAGAACTAGGAAAGAAAAAAACAAGTAGAGGTGTATTAAAGAACTCAAGCTATAACCAAAAAAAATTGTAAAATGCCTTTGCTCATTTTCTCTATGCTGGACCAAAGCTCAATAGTAGGGATATGCACATTGTATAGATATGGCTAAATGTTGCTGACAATCTCGCAATACTAAACTGTTCCTAATTTAAGACAAAAATAAGAAATACAAACTGTTCATCAGTGTTTTACCTCAGCACTCTACTTGTACCCAGTTAATGACCAAGCTTAAAAAAATGGAGAAAAAGAAAATTGACTTTCATTTAAATGTTTAACTGTAAAATCTGTTTGGATAACATTTTGTAGTAAGCTATTTGTCATGTGATTTGCTTGTCTTCAACTTGAAATTACGTGAAGCACATTTATTTATTTGTTGTTGAGAATGTGATTTTTTTTATCCTACGTGCTGTGATCTAGACAGATCACCAGGGTCACTGATGAGGCACCACACAGAACTGTTCCTCTGTGCCTGGAGCAGACAGTAGGGTGGAGGGCAGGAAAACAGAATGGGTTGTTTTGAAACATCACCATGATGAGAAGTTGACATACTGAACTTGTGACCAAGAAGCCAAACTGGATATTTAAAAGCTCCTTACTTGCTCTGACATTGAAACCAAAGCTGATTTATCTGCACAGGTTGCTTAACATTTAAAAAAAACTGACAAAACTGTACTTAATCTAGAGCAATATCTGTATGGTCAGTAAAGCTGCACTTTGTGTATTTCCTAACAGCTTCAGATCTGTCACTTTTAATTTGTACCATAAAAAAATAAAGAATTGTTTGACATGAGCTCCTAGGCTAAGTGTATCTTGAACTCATATGTCATTTAAATTGTAAGCCTGTAGATAAGCATATATTATAACCCTAGATGTTAATAAAAGGAAGGGGTTAATATGATTATTTTAAATTAAATACTATAGGAATTAAGATTCCTTTGGTTGAAAGTAACAGAAATCTAACTCAAACTTAATTAAACAGAAAGAGACTATGCTGTCTGACTTGACTGGGAAGTCTGAGGGTGGACCTCAATCACAGCTGGGTTCAGTGATTCCAAGGATGTCATGAGCCTGTCCTGCATGGCTTCCTTCTCAGACCAAGACCTCAGATGTCGAGTTATGCATCTGTCTTTAAACTAAGGACTGTTTTGGATGATGGTGTATTTGTCTATTCAAATATACCATCATCCTATTGATGCCTATACACCACCATGCCTATTTGAACACAATGGCCATCTCAGGTTCACATACCCATCATTGTCTGTAGTACAAAGCATAGGCCTCATGATAACAATCCCATAGGACTACAAGTATGAAGGAGGGTGTCTTGATGAGAACCAGAAGACAGAAGGTGAGAAACCAGAGTAAGAAGACAAAACCCAGAGCCACTGAAGTCTGCTACTAGCACCTAGCTATGTGCCAGATGTTATAGAGAACTCTGCTGGGAGAGGTTTTGCTACTCTTAAGCATTGTTTGTCATTGCAGGTTCTGGAAAATTTAGAACTTAAAGTATGCTCCTGCTTGAAGTTAAATGTAGGTAGGAAGGGTAACTTCATGTTACTAGATAATTTACTAATTTGAAAGGAAGATAGGGATATCTTGCTATAAATACCAATAATTTTTAAATTTAGAGTCACAACCTTCATATTTTAGTGACCTTTAGCAAACAGTTCTTATACTACATAGAGATCCATATATCAACTTGAGGTTATGATTGATAAAAATGCTTTGGAGCAAGCAACAGAACCAAAAATTTAGTGCCCATACCTTATAAACCAAGGGCAGGGGCCAAGAAGCTCCCAGACTGACTTTAAGAGCAGCAAAAAGGTGCTGATGCTTCTAACTTCATGGGTGGGAAAAGACAGAATGAAGTCATTTTCAAGCTTTCTTTCCATCTAAAATACTCTTAAAATAGTCTGGGTAAAAGTCTGGTCTATGATAATACCTTTTATAAAATATGTCTGACTCAGAAACTCTACAATGTCTTCTTTAAAAAGATAGCCATCTCTTTCTGGCCCCATTTATCCCCCCCTTTGCCCTCTTCCATCTCCCCCAATCCCTTTTTCTTTCTGGCTATCACCATACTGTTATTTGTGTCTGTGTGCTTTATTCCTTCACGTTTTTTACACCCAGCCCCTCAAACCCTGACAGATTGACAGCTCCTCTGACTGCTGTCAATCTGTTCTATATGTCTATGTTTCTGTTTCTATTTTATTTGTTATTTTATTCATTAGATTCCACATGTAAGTGAAATCATATACTATTTGTCTTTCTTCGACTGACTTATTTCACTTACCATAATATTCTCCAGGTCCATGCACATTATTGCAAAAGGTAAGGTTTTCTTCTTTTTTAAAGCTGAGTAGTATTCCATTGTGTAAATGTACCATCTTTTTTTTTCATCTACTTATCTACTGATGTTCACTTAGGCTGTTTCCATATCCTGGCTATTGTAAATAATGCTGCAATGTCTGTTGAGCTGTACACTTGAAACACGTATGGTTTTGTTAACCAGTGTCCCCCCACTAAACTAAAAAGAAAGAGAACAAGGATAACATAACCTGAAAGACAAAGTTTGAGGAGAAGCAATTTAATTTTAACCTGAGTTACAAATTAATTTATCTTCAGAACACAATTTTTTCAGGATTTAAAAACATTTCTGAATAAGCTGTTTTTATTAAAGTACATCTTCAACACTGAAATTAAAAGAATCATAAATCAGAATAAAGAGAGAACATTTTAAATAAATAAATAAATAGCCATCAACTAAATTCAATTAATTTCATAATCCACAAATATCTACTCAGCACTTTGTATGTGCCAGAAACTTTTATGTGTTGAACCACAGAAATAAGCACATGAATCCTTGCTTTCAAGAAACTCATGGTCATTGTGCAAAAACCAGTAATATTTCTCTACAAATTAAAATCATCTCACATTTCTTGTACTATAATATTCTACAAATAAAATCAATTTCAGCATTGAAATGATGAAAAGCAGTTTTGAGGCAAACTTTGAAACAATAAATGAGCAGAAGTAGCCTTGTAAGTCAATCAGCAGTATCTGTTTTAAACAATTCCAAAAGCAGTTCCAATAATAATTTTCCACTAAACCATCCATGCACACATAATCTATTCAATGGCAATTATAGCAGAACAATGGTTGATAAGTTTAATTTAAAAATCTATGATTGTAAAGAATTCAAAAGCAGCGCATCACAAAGTAAATGAAACTAGCTCTTTACTAACGCACAGGTCTGGGCTCCTCATCCATTGCACTGCCCTTTGGATGGAGTCTAAGTGAATACCTCTTCAGACTCATTTGGCTTATTTGCTGTATCATGAGGAAAGCCATGGTCAGTGAAAGAAGACTACATTTAAAGACGTTTTCAAAAAGTTGAGAGGATTAAAGGAAAACAACAACTCATAGTCACAGACAACAGTATGGTGATGACCAGAGGAAAAGGGTTGTGGGGAAGGTAGAAGAGGGCAAAGGGGGGATAAATGGTGATGGATGGAGACTTGACTTGAGATGGTTAACACACAATACAATACACAGGTGATGTATTATAGAGCTGTACACCTGAAGCCTCTATAATTGAATCAGCAAATGTCACCCCAATAAATTCAATTAAAAAAGTAAAAAATAAATGGGTTTTCAGTATATTGGATTAAAATTTATCTAAAACATATGACATATTTCTGTTTTCTTCAGCTTATTGTGGATGTAATTCTTGATAAACTTTCTTCTTCTCTTTGCTTTATCCTCATTAATGACTCCATCCTTTAGCCATCCAAAGCAGAACAGTCATACTGATCCTTGTACACATGCCAAGTCACCAAAAAATCCTAGCAACTGTGCTTCATGAATTCCTTTTGATTCAGTCTCTTGGTTTCCAATACCCCACAACCCCCACTGCTATGACTTAGTTCAAACCCACCCACTTCTTGCCTGGTACCATAAACACAGGCCCAGAGAAATCATTCTAAAAGACCAATATAAATGTATCTCTCTTTTATTTAAAATCTTGTAAAGTTTACCATTGTCTTCAGAATGAAAAATGAACTCTGGCACAGCATACAGTCCCTTTCTCAATCTGGCCCTTGTTTACTTTTAAAGTCTCATCTCTCATTCATTCCCAGTTCATCCAGTTGTATCCTAGCCTCACCAAACTGTCTAAAATTCCTCCAATTTCCAAAGCATTTTGGTACTGTAACCTACTTTAAACACCCACCCAGTGCACTATTGACCTATCCAATTTCTAGTCATTCTTTAAGACTTGTTTCTGTTTAATTTCACAAATAATTATTAAACTCCTACCATGTGTTGGACATTCTGCTGCCTTCATAGTAGTACATACTGAATTTGTATTTTCATCATGCACCACTTTCATGTGACAAAATCACTGCCAAAAATCTCTGAATGGTCTATGGACTTGGCATATAGATAAATGTATTTTAACAATATATTACTTTAGAGAGTTATTATTTGTATATGACATATCATCCTTACCTAGTGAAATTAACAATAATCTCATATTTATATAGTTTTCAAGCTTTCCTATACATTGTTTTATTTGCTCCTAACATAAATAAGCCCTTAGAAGTGTGATGATTTCTATTATAAATGAGAACTAAGGATTATAAAATCATTAAGCTTGATCAAGAGACCCTAAAGTTCATAAATAGAGCTGTCACTTGAATACATTAGGAATCTGAGTATTCACCAAGGTGGATACACACTGAATCCAAGTGAAATGGTATCTGATTTCACTATATCTTTGAATCACCAGTGTAAAGTACAGTATCTGATGTATGGTACACTTCAGGAAACATTACTGTTGTTGACAATAAATTCTAATTATCTAATTACCAAGTCCATTATGATTTAGTCTGAACAATTAGTGCTTGGCAGAAATAGTAAAAGATACATAAAGGAAAATTAGAAATGCCTATACTTGTGCTTTTTCATTATCACTGTGAATTGGGTGCTCAGACATAAACACAGTGAGCTTTAATCATTCCAAAGTCAAGTTAGTCAAAACCATTAAAAAGTAAGAGAAAGTCACTGAGTCCTACAGTTATTTGACTAATCCCATCAGCAAGTAAAGAACGTGCAATATGTTTGGTAACAGGAAGTTTGTCTGGATCAACTCCAGAGCTTTCTCTGATACTTCCATGCTGCTGTTAAGAACTTCACTTGTCTTTCTAGCTTTTGAGGGCTTCTAGCTTTACCATACCTGACGAGATGTCATTCTGGAACAAATCACACTCTTTTTTAAATATGTTTTATGGATTATGCTATTACAGTTGTCCCATTTCCCCCCCCCTTCATTCCCCTCCACCCTGCACACCCCCTCCCACCCACATTCCCTCACTTTAGTTCATATCCATGTGTCATAAGTTCTTTAGCTCCTACATTTCCCATAGTATTCTTGCCCTCCCCCTATTTTCTACCTGCCATGTATGCTACTTATTCTCTGCACTTTTTCCCCTCTCTCCTCCTCCCACTCCCCTGTTGATAACCCTTCATGTGATCTCCATTTCTATGGTTCCATTTCTATTCTAGTTGTTTGCTTAGTTTGCATTTGTTTTAGTGTGGTTGTTAATAACTGCGAGTTTGCTGTCTTTTTTACTGTTCATATTTTTTAATCTTCTTTTCCTTAGATAAGTCCCTTTAGCGTAGCATATAATAAGGGCTTAGTGATGATGAACTGCTTTAACTTGACTTTATCTCAGAAGCACTTTATCTGCCCTTCCATTCTAAATGAAAGCTTTGCTGGATAGAGCAATCTTGGATGTAGCTCCTTGCCTTTCATGACTTGAAATACTTCTTTCCAGCCCCTTCTTGCCTGATTTCGTTTGAGAAATCAGCTGACAGTCTGATGGGAACTCCTTTGTAGGTGACTGTCTCCTTATCTCTTGCTGCTTCTAGGATTCTCTCCTTCATTTTAATCTTGGTTAATGTAATTATGATGTGCCTTGGTGAGTTCCTCTTTGGGTCCAAATTCTTTGGGACTCTCTGAGCTTCCTGAATTTCCTGGAAGTCTATTGCCTTTGCCAGATTGGAAAAGTTCTCCTTTATTACTTGTTCGAATAAGTTTTCTACTTGTTGCTCTTCCTCTTCCCCTTCTGATATTCCTATAATTCAGATGTTGGAATGTTTAAAGATGTCCTGAAAGTTCCTAAGCCTCTCCTAATTTTTTAAAATTATTCTTTCTTCATTCTTTCTGTTTGGTTGTTTCTTTCTTCCTTCTGGTCCACTCCATTGATTTGAGTGCTAGGTTTCTTCCCATCACTATTGTTTTCCTGTGCATTTTCCTTCATTTCACTTAGTGTAGTCTTCATTTTTTCATCTAATTTGTGACCAGAATCAACCAATTCTGTGAGCATCCTGATCACCAGTGCTTTGAACTGTGCATCTAATAGGTTGACTATCACTTGGTCACTTAGATGTATTGGCTCTAGGGCTTTGATCTGTTCTTCCATTTGAGCCATTTTTTTTCTCTGGGTGGGCCTGTTAAGTATGAGGGACATAGCCTTAGGTGCTCACCTAAGGGCGGGGCAACCCAGTGGCTGAGTTGTGATGTTATATGTGTGAACGGGGTCAGAGAGAGAACAATGGTGCTTGCTCTGCCCTCTCTTGGATTACAGTGCCTTCTGCTGCTCCCCACAAGCAAATTGAGCCATTCTTGTGCTGGTTCTCAGGTGGGTGGGCTTGTGTACATTCTAGGACCCTGTGAGTCTCTCCAAAAAACTCTCATATGAGGCTGAGAGTCTCTCTCAGCACCTCAAATTCCATGAGTGTTTTCTATTCTTTTTTTAATGTTAATTGTTGTTCAAGTAGTTTTCTGTTTTTTACTCCCATCCCAGCTCACCCACCCAGCCCTTCCCCCTCCCTCCCATTTCCAACCCCTTAATTTTTGTCCATGTGTCCTTTATTCCTGTTTCTGTAAACCCTTCCCCTTTTCCCCTGAAATTCCCTACCCTCTCCCCTCTGGTCACTGTCAGCCTGTTCTCTATTTCAGTGTCTTTGGTTATATTTTGCTTGCTTCTTTGTTTTATTGTTTAGCTTCCTGTTAAAGGTGAGATCATATGCTATTTGTCTTTCAACACCTGGCTTATTTCACTCAGCATAATGCTTTCCAGTTCCATCCAAGCTGTTGCAAAGGGTAATAGCTCCTTCTTTCTTTCTACTGCATAGAATTCCATTGTGTATATGTACCATAGTTTTTTGACCCATTCATTTACTGACGGGCACCTAGGTTGCTTCCAACACTTGGCTATTGTAAATTGTGCTGCTGTGAACATTGGGGTGCATATGTTCTCTGGGATTGGTGTTTTCAGGTTCTTAGGATACAATCCTAGCAGTGGAATTGCTGGGTCAAAAGGCAGGTCCAATTTTAGTTTTCTGAGGAAATTCCATACTGTTTTCCATAGTGGTTGTACCAGTCTGCAATCCCACCAACAGTGGACCACAGTCCCCTTTTCCCCACAACCTCTCCAACATTTGTTGTTTATTGCTTTGTTTATGATAGCCATTCTGACTGGTGTAACGTGGTATCTCATTGTGGTTTTAATTTGCATCTGTCTGATAGTTAGTGATATTGAACATCTTTTCATATGTCTTTGGATATTCTGTATGTCCTCCTTAGAGAAGTGTCTGTTCAAGTCCTTTGCCCACTTTTTAATTGGGTTGCTCATCTTCTTTGAGTGGAGTCGAGTGAGTTCTTTGTATATTTTGGAGATCAAACCTTTGTCTGAGGTATCATTGGCAAATATGTTTTCCCAAACAGTTGCTTCTCTTTTCATCTTGATACTGTTTTCCTTAGCCATGCAGAAGCTTTTAATTTTGATGAGATCCCATTTGTTTATTTTTTCCTTTACATCCCTTGCTCTAGGGGCCATATCAGTAAAAATATTGCTGTGTAGAATATCTGAGATTTTCCTGCCAATGCTCTCCTCTAGGGCTTTAATGGTTTCCCAGCTTATATTTAAGTCTTTTATCCCCCTTGAATTTATTTTGGTGTATGGTGTAAGTTGGTGCTCGAGTTTCATTTTTTTGCATGTAGCTGTCCAGTTCTCCCAACACCATTTGTTGAAAAGGCTATCTTTACTCCATTTTATTATACTGCCCCCTTTGTCAAATATTAATTGATTGTAGAGATTTGGGTTTATTTTCTGGGCTCTCTGTCCTATTCCATTAGTCTATGTGCCTGTTTTTATGACAGTAACAGGCTGTTTTGATTACAGTGGCCTTATAATACAGTTTGACACCAGGTATTGTGATCCCTCCTACTTTGTTCTTCTTTCTCAACATTGCAGCTGCTATTTGGGGTCGTTGATGGTTCCATATACATTTTTGAAGTGTTTGTTCTATGTCTGTGAAATATGCCATTGGTACTTTAATAGGTATTGCATTGAATCTGTAAATTGCTTTGGGTAGTATGGACATTTTGATGATGTTAATTCTTCCAACCCATGAACACAGTATATGTTTCCATTTGTTTATGTCTTCCTTGATTTCTTTCTTCAGTGTTGTGTGGTTTTCTGCATATAGGTCTTTTACCTCCTTGGTTAGGTTTATTCCCAGGTATTTTATTTTTCTTCTTGCTATATCAAATGGGATTTTTTTCTTGATTTCTGCTTCTGCTGTTTCATTGTTGGTATACAAAAATGCCTTTAGTTTCTGGATATTGACTTTGCACCCCACTGTTTTGCTAAATTCATTTATTAGATCAATCAGTTTTTGGTTGGAGTCTATAAGATTTTCCATGTATACTATCATGTCATCTGCAAACAGTGACAGTTTTGGCTCCTCGTGTCCAAGTTGGGTGCCATTTATTTCCTTTTCTTGTCTGATTTCTCGGCTAGGACTTCCAATACTACATTGAATAGAAGTGGTGAAAGTGGACAACCTTGTCTTGTTCCTGATCTTAGTGGAAAAGCTTTTAGTTTTTGCCCAGGGTATGATGTTGGCTGTAGGTCTCTCATATATGGCCTTTATTATATTGAGGAATGCTCCACCCATTCCCACTTTGCTGAGTGTTTTTATCATAAATGGGTGCTGTATCTTATCAAATGCTTTTTCCACATCTATTGATATGATCATGTGATTTTTGTCTTTGCTTTTGTTTCTGTGATGTATTACATTTACTTAATTCCAAATGTTGTACCATCCTTGCATTCCTGAAATGAATCCTACTTGGTCATGATGTATGATCATTTTAATGTATTATTGGATGAGGATTGCCAATATTTTGTTGAGGATTTTGGCATCTCTGCTCACCACCAATATTGGCCTGAAGTTTTCTTTCTTTGTTGTATCTTTATCTGGTTTTGAAATTAGGATGATACTGGCTTCATAAAAAATGTTTGGGAGTCTTCCATAATTTTGAATTTTTTTGAGTAGTCTGTAAAGGATAAGGGTTAGCTCTTCCTTAAATGCTATGTAGAATTCTGCTGTGAAACCATCTGGTCCAGGGCTTTTGTGCTTTGGGAGATTTTAGATTACTGCTCAATTTCATCTGCTGTTATTGGTCTGTTCAGGCTTTCTCCTTCTCCTTCACTGAGTTTTTAAAGATTATATTTTTCTAGAAATTTGTCTATTTCACCTAAGTTTTCAAATTTCTTGGCATACAGTTCTTCATAGTAGTGTCTTACAATCCCTTCTGTTTCTGTGGTATCAGTTGTAATCTCTCCTCTTTCATTTCCCATTGTTTATTTGGGTCCTCTCTCTTTTTTCTTGATGAGCCTGCTAAATGGCTTGTTGATTGTCTTTGTTTATCTTTTCAAAGAACCTCCACCTGGATTTATTGATCCTTAAACTTGTTCTTTTCATCTCTGTGTCATTTAATTCTGCTCTGGTCTTGGTTATCTCCTTCCTTCTACTTGCTCTCGGCTGTCTTTGTTGTTGTTCCTCGAGTTCTTGCAGGCATAGTGTAAGGTTGTTTGAAATGTTTCTATGCTCTTTAGGTGAGCCTGTATTGCTATGAACTTTCCTCTCAGGACTGCCTTCACTGTGTCCCATAAGTTTTGGGTTGTCATGAGTTCATTTTCATTTGTTTCCAGAAACTTTTTAAAATTCTTCCCTAATTTCTTTCTACACCCATTCATTGCTTAATAGCATGATATTCAATCTCCATGATTTTGAGTGTTTTGGGTTTTTTCCTTGGGGTTTATTTCTAGTGTCAGTCCCCTGTGGTCAGAGAAAATGCTTGGTATAATTTCAATTTTCTTGAATTTGTTCAGTTTTGTTTTGTGTCCTATTATGTGGTCTATCTTTGAAAATGTGTCATGTGCATTTGAAAAGAATGTGTACTTAGCTTTAGGATTAAGGGCTCTACATATCAGTCAAGGCCATTTCATCTAGGATGTTGTTCAATGCCACAATATCTTTATTGATATTTTGTTTGGGAGATCTGTCCATTTTTGACAGTGGGGTGTTAAAATCCCCTACTATAATTGTGTTGCTGTCAATATCTTGCTTGAAGTCCTCTAAGATTTTCTTTATGTATTTGGGTGTTCTTCTGTTGAGTGCATATATATTTACAGTGTTTATGTCTTCTTGGTGGATTCTTCCCTTGAGTATTATAAAGTGACCTTCTGGGTCTCTATGCCCCCTTATTTTGGAGTCTATTTTGTCTGATATAGTTATGCTACCCAAGATTTTTTTCCTGTCCATTTGCTTGGAAAATTTGTTTCCACTCCTTCAATTTCAGTGTGTGTAGGTCTTTGTCCTGAAGTGGGTCTCCTGTAGGGAGCATATGTGTAGGTCATGCTTTTTTATCCATTCAGCTATTCTATGTCTTTTCATTGGAGCATTTAATCCATTTCCATTTAAGGTTACTATTGATAGGTGCTTATACATTGCCGGCTTTGTACTTGTGTTCCTCTCTCTTTCTTTTCCTTCCTTTCCTTAGAACAGTCCCTTTAGCATGTCTTACAGAGCTGGTTTGGTGGAGGTGTATTCTTTTAGTCTTCTTTTATCTGGAAAGCTCCTTATGTTGGTTTCTATCTTGATTGAAAGCCTTGCTGGGTAAAGTATCCATGGTTATAGCCCTTTGATTGTGATTACTTGGAAAATTTCTTGCCGTTCTCTTTTTGTTTGGAGGGTTTTCATTGAGAATTCAGTTGCTAACCTTATCCGGGCTCCCTTGAATGTTATTTCATGTTTCTCCCTTGCTGCCTTTAAAATTCTCTTTTTGTCTTGGAATTTTGCCATTTTTATCATGGTGTGTCTGGAAGTGGGCCTCTTTGGGTTCCTCTTGGTTGGGACTCTGTGTTTCCTGAATTTTTGTGACTTTTTCTCACATCAAATTAGGGAAGTTTTCCAT
Source organism: Sturnira hondurensis (assembly GCF_014824575.4). Taxonomy (NCBI): domain Eukaryota; kingdom Metazoa; phylum Chordata; class Mammalia; order Chiroptera; family Phyllostomidae; genus Sturnira; species Sturnira hondurensis. The sequence goes on along the minus strand of NW_028081623.1, from coordinate 4,817,742 downwards.
CATTATTTTTTCAAACAGGTTTTCTATCTCTTGCTCTTTTTTTTCTCCTTTTGGTATCTCTATTATTCAAATATTATTACATTTCATATTGTCTTGCATTTTTCTTAATCCCTCTTCATTTTTTCTGAGCCTCTTTTCCTTTTCTTCCTCTTTCTGGATGGTTTTTTCTATTTTGTCCTCCAGCTTGCTAACCCAATCTTCTGTTTCATCAATCCTGGTTTTGATTCCTTCTACTGTGTTCTTCGGTTAGGTATTGTATTCTTCATTTTCTCTTGGCCCTTGTTGGTAGTTTCTATTTCCTTTTTCATGTTGATATAGTTTTCAGTGAGTTCATTGTTGTTTCTGGTAATTCACCGTGAGCTCATGGAGCTTCCTGATAGCCATTGCTTTGAACTCAACATCTGATAGTTGAGTTGCCTCTATTTCATCTACCATTCTCTCTGAGGTTTCCTCCTTTTTTTCATTTGGGAATTATTTCTTTGTCTTCCCATTGTTTGTGAGATTCTTCTTGTTAGCCTCAGCTTCTTAAATTGATCTGTTCTGACTTCCTGGGTTTATGGTGTGAACTTCTGTGGTAGAATACCTGTGAGATTCAGTGGTGCAGTCTTTTTCAGATATCCTGGTGTTCACCACTTCCACCTACTCCTTTTTGTGATCAGTTGTAGGAGTAAGGCAAAATTGTTTAAGACATCAAGAGAGTATTCTATGCTATTTACTGTATCAGCCAGTAAGGAAGAGATAGGAGATCCTTTGGCTATGTATAGTGTTAACCGTGATACTCCACCCAACTAGCCTCTTTTTAGAATGGATGGAAAAAAGATACGACTCTGGTTGGGGAGGGAAGGATTGTGACTTGGATCTAAAAAGCAGTGAGGTTGTGGCAGGTCAGATTCTGAGGTAAGGTGAGAATAAAGAATAGTAAATGGGTATAGTGTGTGAGAGAATAGAGTTAACCACTAGAGTAACAGAGTTCAGGAAACAGTGAAGTGGGCTAAGATCTGGGAGGGGTGTTGTGTAATATTTACAATTGTATGGAACAGCTATTATTTACAATAAGATGAGAGCAATGATTTTATGACAGAATCTGTGAGATCTAGATACCAGGAATAGGGAGTATTGGAACTTCAGTACTGTGCTAATACAACACAGGTGAAGTGAAGAACAGTAAATTAGCAATACACTATGAATGAGAGGACAGGGGAAACCTGTCAAATGATACAATATAACCATCCAAGCAAAGAAGACTAAACAGAAAGAAGAGGAATGCAAAAATATTATTCAAAAAATGTAACAATAATGAAACAATAATAATACAAATATGTAGTATCTTGCAGGTTCTCTGTAATAGCAAAGTGAAATTTGTCTCTCTGTCTCAGCTGTTGAGATGCCCCCTCTTTGGGTCCAACTCTTGTCTTTCCACAGTTCCAGGGTTTTTTTTCCTCATTTGTGGGTATTTCAAAAAAGAAAAAGAAAGACTGAGGATGGTAGAAGAGATAAAATTGGAAAGAAAGGAAGAAGGAAAGAGAAGCAAAAGGAATTGAGTGATAAAAATGATAAAAATTTAAAAATAAAAAATTACCTTAAAAAAATCAAACAAACAAACAAAAAACCCTCTTACTGGTTTCAAACTGGCCAAACCACTTTTTCTGTTCTTCACTTCACCTGTGTTGGCTGGCTGGCTGCAGCAGGCTGAGGGGCAGGTTTACAGATGTGGGCTCTGGGTTTCCTGAGGCGTGCGTGCTCTCTCCAGGTCCACAGGTGTCCCACAAAGCTCTCTCCCAGGGTTTCGGGCACGCGCCTGGTCAGGCCACCTCCAGTCACAGAGGCTCCACACTCTTCCCAGAGCTGTGCATGGGTGCTCACAGCCCATGTGTGTTTGCCACTCAGTCTTTACTCCCCTCTCTATGACTTCAAGCAACCAGGTCTCTCCCAGTGCCCCTCAAATCCTGCTTGGCTGGGGAGGGAGCACCAACCCAGCTCTCTCCCAAGAGCCCTGTGGACTGCCCAGCGGGCCCTGGGTCTGGAGCTGCAGCTTCCCTGTTATTCACACTGATCCCTGGACCCTTGTTGTCCTGAAGCACTCTTCTTACCAAATGGCTTTTCAATGTCTGCTACGATTTTCAATCTCCTACTTTCATATATGCCGTGATACTGTTAGCTGTCTGCTCTGTTCCTCCGTAGATCAGCCAGGTTTCTCTCCCTTGTATAGAGGGAAGTGGAATCTGCTTCCTCTTACTTAGCTGCCATCGTCTCTCTCTTCCCCCACAAGTGTTTTCAATTGTTGCTTTTAGGCTTTATTTCCCATCACTGGGGTCCTGGGTTGCACGGTCTGTCTCACTGCCCGTTTTCACCTGGTTTATCTGCTCCCGAATGTATGACCACGGTCAGCCAGCCGCCTTGCACACCTCACTGGGTCTGCTCATTGCCACCCCACGCTGGGTCTGCAAGCCACCGCTTTTTCCTGCCTTGACCCCTCTCTGCTGGCCACCAACTCCACCCATCTTCCCAGTCTGGATGAATAGTTGTTGGACTTCCATACAGTTCAATTTTCTGTCAGTTCTGGGTACTTTTTTTGTTCCTAAATTTTTGTTGTCCTTAATTTTGGTTGTGCTAGGAGGCACAGTGTGTCTACCTATACCTCCATCTTGGCCAGAAATCCACAAATCACACTCTTCCCATTACTTTATTAATACTGCTGAAGTCTGGTATCTATGGCAGCCTCTGCATATGTTCATGGGCTTCATTACTGAGGTCACTGGCACATCATTGCTGAGAGTGGAGATTTTCAAGTGTGGTTGGCTATTTGCACATATACAATGGTAGGAAAGTCAATAAAACCATGCAGAACCAGAGTTGCTCCAAAAACTAACTTCAGTAAAAGAGCAAGGGTCCATATGCAATAACAGTCATTGTGAACTATATAATATTGATATCCTTTGCAGGTGTTTTTAAAGATGTTGCATAAAAGCATGGAAGAGACTGGCATTTCTTTGATTTTTTAATTTTTTTAATCTCTATTATATTTTTCCATTACCATTAAGTCCCCTTATATACCCCTTTCTCCGACAATCACCATATTTTTTCCATGTCCCTGAGTCCTTTTTCCTTTTTGCTTGATCCCTCTACAGCCTAACCTCCCCCAACCCACTGGCTGTCATCTGTTCTTCATCTATGAGACGCCCTCTTTGCTTGTTAGTTCAGTTTGTTCATTAGATTCCATATATGGGTGAAATCATATGGTATTTGTCTTTCTCTGACTGGCCTATTTTACTTAGTATATGTTCTCCAGGTCCACCCATACTGTTGCAAAGGGTGAAATTTTCTTCTTTACTGCCAAGTAGAATTCCATTGTGTAAATGTGCCATAGTTATTTTATCCACTCATCTATTGATGGACACTTGGTCATTGTAAGTAATGCTTCAATGAACATAGGGATGCTTATGTTCCTTTGAATTAGTGACTTGGGGTCCTTCAGATATATTCCCAGAAGTGGGATAGCTGGGTCAAAAGACATATCCATTTTTAATCTTTTGAAGTATTTCCGCACTGCTTTGCACAGTGGCTGCACCAGTCTGTATTCCCACCAACAGGGCAAAGGTGTTCCACTTTCCACATATCCACCAGCACTTGTTGTTCGTTGATTTATTGATGATAGCCATTCTGACAGGTGTGAGATGGTATCTCATTGTGGTTTTATTCACATTTTTATTTGCATTTTTCTCATGATTAGTGATGTTGAGCATCTTTTCATATGTCCATTGGCCATCTGTAAGTCCTCTTTGGAGAAGTGTCTATTCAGGTCCTTTGCCCATTTTTTTATTTTTGGGGGGTGTTGAATTTTGTAAGTACTTTATAAATTTTAAAGATTTTATTTATTTATCTTTAGAAGGGAAGGGAAGGAGAGAGGGAGAGAAATATGAATGTATGGTTGCCTCTCACGTGTCCCCTGCTGGGAACTGGCCTGCAACCCAGGAATGTGCCCTGACTGGGAATCGAACTGCGATCGTGTGGTTCGCAGGCCCGCGCTCAATCCACTGAGCTACACCAGCCAGGGCCAGTACTTTATAAATTTTAGATATTAACCCCTTATCGGATGAATCAGTGAATATGTTCTCCCATTCTGTGAGTTGTCTTTTTATTTTTTGATGATTTTATTTGCTGTGCAAAACCTTTTTAGTTTGATTAAGTTCCATTTGTTTGTTTTTTCTTTTGTTTACCTTGCCTAGAGAGATGTATCCAATAAAAAACTTCTACAACCAGTGTTCAAGATTTTGCTACTTATATTTTCTTCTAGAATTTTTATGGTTTTGGATCTAACACTTAGTCTTTGGTCCACTTTGAATTTTTCTTGTGTGTGGTGTAAGAAGGTGATCTAGTTTAATATTTCTTTGTGTATCTGTCCAATTTTCCATGTATAGGTCCTCCTTTCCAAATCTTTCACTCTTATCTGAGATTTTCAGCCTACTTAAATATGCTACTGAAAATTATTCTCATTGAGGAAGATCCACTAAGACTTACTTGCATCTAGAATGACTACACTCTTTAACCCATCATTGAAATAGATCACTGGGCCTCAGAAAAATCCATTGTGGATTCAATGGTCACTCTTGGGCCACATCCACAACTAAAGATAAAAGAAATGTTATTAATTTGGAAATATTTTTGCTTGCTTTACTTTCCAGTTTTTGTTTTTTTAATACCTTGCATTATACAGGTAATATTTATTGTAGAAAATTAGAAAGTGCAAAGAAACAAAGACATTTCTATTGTAAACATATTATATTTTAACCATTTATCTTTATATTGTTCTATTTTAACATTTTATTATCTGTTTTCAATGATTATCTCAAATGCAGAGACAGAGGGTAAGTTAGGAAATCAAAAATGGAGCTCATATATCTTGAAATACCCTGTATGAATTACCACAGCTACATGAACTGCCCAAACTCAGAAATATTCAGCCAGAATCCTAACTAAACTCATCTTTCAGCTCATTTTGGAGGAAAACACAACAATTTAACACTGCTTCCATGCAGGCCTTATTAATCAATAAGAGGCACAAGTAAAGAAAAAGTTGGTTTAGTCATGAGATATGCATTCTGAGAATTGCAAGGACAGTAATATCTGACATCATGAACTCTTTCTTAGGTGAGATGTTCTGCCTTATATTTAAAAAAATATTTTGTCTTCCAAACAATCAACATGTCATATATGTCTTCCAAACCATATTAACACCTTCTATGACCATATCATGCACACACTAAGCATTACGCATATGCACTTTGTGGGGAACCAATCTAGTATATAATGGCATGGGAAGAGAACTTAAACATCAAAACCATTCTCTGCCATCTAATTTAACAACATATACATACATCAAATATGTTTAGTTGTTTCCAGTAACACAAGTTTCATGCCTGCCTTATGACACACCTCCACTGTGCCATCAATGTTCAAATGCCTACTCTGGCCTTGTTTTTTATTTTTTTATTTTTTTGTATTTATTTAATTCAATGGGGTGATGTTAGTTAAAATTATATAGATTTCAGGCATACAATTCTAAAATACATGATCAGAATATTGTATCGTCTGTTCATCACCCAAGTCGAGTCTACTTCCACCACCATTTACCCACCATACCCACTTCTGCCTCTCTCCATTCCCCTTTTCCTCTGATAATCACCACATTGTTGTCCATGGCTATGAGGTTTATGAGGGTTTTTGTTTTTTTCTTTTTGCTTAACCCCTTCACCTTTTTAATCAACTCTGCCACCCTTCCTCCCCATTGAGAGCTGTCAGTCTGTTCACCATCAATGAGTGTGCTTCTATTTTGTTTCTTAGTTTATTTTGTTCATTAGATTCCACATATGAGTAACATCATATGGTACCTGTCTTTCTCTGGCTGGCTTATTTCACTTAGCATAATGCTCTCCAGGTCCATCTATGCTGTTTTAAAGGGTAAGACTTTCTCTTTTTTTTTAACTCTTGTTCAAGTACAGTTTTCTCTCTTGTATTCCCAGCCCTACACCCCCAGTGCTCCCCACCTCCCTCCCATCTCTGCCCCCCACCTTAGTTATTGTCCATGTGTCCTTTATACTTGTTCATCTGAGTCCTTCCCCTTTTCCCCTGTGATTCTCTCCCCTCTCCCCTCTGGACCCTGTCAGCACGTTCTGTATTTCAGTGTCTTTGGTTACATTTTGCTTGTTTGTTTGTTTTGTTGTTTAGATTTATGTTAACGGTGATATCATATGGTATTTGTCTTTCACTGCCTGGCTTGTTTCGCTCAGCATAATGCTTTCCAGTTCCATCCATGATGTTGCAAAGGGTAGGAGCTCCTTCTTCCTTTCTACAGCATAGAATTCCATTGTGTAAATGTACCATAATTTTTTGAGCCAGTCATTGACCGATGGGCATTTAGGTTGCTTCCAACTCTTGGCTATTGTAAATTGTGCTGCTATGAACATCGGGGTGCATAGGTTCTTTTGGATTGGTGTTTCAGGGTTCTTAGGATATACTCCTAATAGTGGAATTGCTGGGTCAAAAGGCATGTCCATTTTTCGTTTTCTTAGAAAATTCCATACTGCTTTCCATAGTGGTTGTACCAGTCTGCAATCCCACCAACAGTGAACTAGAGTCCCTAAAGGATAAGACTTTCTTCTTTTCTACAGCCAAATAGCATTTCATTGTGTAAATGCACCACAGCTTTTTTTAATCCACATATCTACTGATAGACACTTGGGCTGCTTCCAAATCTTTGCTACTGGAAATAATGCTGCAATGAAAGTAGAATTGCACATATTCTTTTAAGTTAGTGTTTTTGGTTTCTTTGGATATATCCCCAAAATTGAATCACTGGGTCATAAAGCAGTTCCATTTTTAACTTTTTGAGGTAAGTCCATATGGCTTTCCACAGTGGTTGCATCAACCTTGATTCCTACCAACCGTGCATGAGGGTTGTGTGTTGCTTTTTCTTTAATTTTTTATTATAATTCTAATACAGTTGTACCAATTTTCCCCCTTTTCCCTCCTCTATCCAGCCCACCCCCTAGTCCCATAGTCAATTCCCACACCATAGTCCATGTCCTTGGGTCATTCTTACATGTTCTTTGACTAGTACCTTCCCCTGCTTTCCACCATTATCTCCCTTCCTCCTCCCCTCTGATTGTCTATTCTATGTTTCCATGCTCCTGGTTGTATTTTGCTTGTTAGTTTATTTTGTTCCTGATATTCCTCTTATAACTGAGATCATATGGTATTTGTCTTTCACCATCTGACTTACTTCACTTAGCATAACAGTCTCCAGTTCCATCCATGCTGTCATAAAAGGTAGCAGTTCCTTCTTTCTTTGTGCTACATAGTATTCCATTGTGTAAATGTACCACATTTTTTGATCCACTCAAAAAGTGTCCATTTTCCTAATGGACAATTAGGCTCTTTCCAGCACTTAGCTATTATAAATAGCACTGCTGTGAACACAGGGATGCATAAGTTCTTTTTAATTGGTATTTCAGGATTCTTAGAGTATATTTCCAGCATTGGAATCAATCAGTCAAGAGGCAGTTCCATTGTTTTTTTTTTGGGGGGGGGTAAATTCCATACTGTTTTCCATAGTGGTAGCACCAGTCTGCATTCCACCCACAGTGCACTAGAATTCCCTTTTCTCCACATCCTTGCCAGCACTTGTTGTCTATTGATTTATTGGTGATAGCCATTCTGACAGGCATGAGGTGATATCTCAGTGTGGTTTTAAGTTGCATCTCACTAATGGCTAGTTATGCTGAGCATCATTTTCATATGTCTATGGGCCCTCTATGTGTCCTCCTTGGAGAAATGTCTGTTAAGTCCTTTGCTCATTTTTCAATTGGGTTGTTTGTCTTTCTGGAGTGGAATCTTGTGAGTTCTTTATGTATTTTGGAGATCAAATCCTTGTCTGAGGTATCACTTGCAAATATGCTTTTCCATACAGTCGATTCCCTTTTCATTTTGCTGATTTTTTTTAGCCATGAGGATACTTTTATTTTGATGAAGTCCATTTGGGTATTCCTTCCTTTATGTCCCTTGCTCTAGGGGACATATCGGTGAAAATATTGCTGCATGGCATATCTGAGATTTTCCTGCCTATGTTCTTCTCTAGGATTTTTATGGTGTCACAACTTATATTTAAGTCTTTTATCCACCTTCAAAATCCAGGTTTTTTATGAATAAAAAAAGTCTCAGCAAAGTGGGAATAGATGGAACATCCCTCATCATAACCAAAGCCATATAGGAAAAACCCACTGCCAGCATTATACTCACCACTCTTATTTAACATAGTAGTGGAGGTCTTTGCCACAGCAATCAGACATGAATAAGAAATAAAAGGCATCCAAAATAGAAGGGAAGAAGTAAGACTGTCATTCTTTGCAGATGACATGTTACTATAGAGAGAACCCTAAGGGTTCCACCAGAAAACTACTTGAACTGATCAATGAATTCAGTAAAGTAGCAGATACAAAATAAATATTCAGAAATCAGTTGTGGTTTTATATTCCAATAATGAACTATCAAAGAGGTAAATTAATAAATCAATCCCATTGACAATTGCTTCAAAAAATAAAATAAAATACTTGAGAATAAATTTAGCCTACTTTTGCTTTGAATAGAGGGGGAAAGTGTCCACAGTCTCCTGGCTCAGCTTCTGGGTAGATTACCTGTCTTTCCAATAAGTAATGTGAGCTGAAGCACTTGCCACAAATGTATTCTTTTTTTTTGCTCCCAAAACTATTAGATACCTCAGGAAAAACAAAAAGATGGGAAATTGATTTATCATAGGCCCCGAGGAGGAAAAGAACAGATGATTTCTCCATTATTTTCCTTTACAGGAAGCATTAACCTCTGAAGAGGACTATTTATACTTGGTGCAGAGAGCAAAAAGCTGAGGGAGACACCAATGCCATCCATCCTTCTCTTGAAAAACAACCAACCCATCCTGCTTCTCCTCTCATGAGTCCTTGGTTTTCTGTTTCTCTCCTTTAATTTTACTTTGTCCTTGTTTTCCCCAAGACTGCAAGGGTGAAAAGCATCACCACTTTAGCCAGATGAGACAATTTGCTGTTTTTTTGCACACACTCCCTTAACTTTCTCAGCCAAGAAACTCTTTATGCATTTTGTGTTTTCTTGGCCTATTGTTCCTTCCCTACCCTTAGTTCCAAACCCTGATCAACTTACATGGTCCAGATGATAAACTTGAGAAGTGAAAATATTATAATAGTGTAACCAAGTATTTGAAGCTGTGGTCAAGATGAGGATCTATTACATAGGCTAGCAACTATTTTCTGTAAAGCATCAGAGATAGCAAATATTTTAGGATTTTAAGGCCATACTCTGCTGTTCTAGCACAAAAGCAACCTTGGATGATATGTAAACAAATGGAAATGGTTGTGTTCCAATAAATATTTATTAACACAATAAATCAACTGACTGAATTTCGCCCACAGACTGAAATGTGCTCACTCCCACCTATTAGACTAAGTTGGTTTGGAAGCTGCACATAAGTCTTCTATGGATTCTGGGCATGAGCCCATATCCTGCTCCACCCAGACCCCCTAGGATTCTTTTACCTGTTTTCTATACAGCCCTCTACCTGCTTTAAAAACCTTTGTCCTCAGACCTGTGCACCTGTGACTCTTCTGGAGGACTTCCTAAAGGCTACTTGGCTCACCTTGTCTGTAGGAGCACACAGCCCTAAGCAGCTGGGTATGTATGTCTTCTAGCTCCTCCACCCCTGAGCAGCCTTTAACCTATAACTAATGTATATAGGAGGATGACTGCTGGGCCTCCTTCCTCTGGTCTAGACACCTCTGAGGATTCTGCACATTCCAGAATCACACAGATTGAGGGATCCAGCTGCAACCTCCCTCTCTGGGGATCTGCCTGAAATTTCTTCCCAATTTGTCCTGTTTTTCCACTCCCTTACCAGTTTTTCCAGGAAGCTCTTCCTTGAAAAATCACTTATACTGAAATCTTCATCTCTGGGAACCTGACTTCAGTCACCTTTTCATAATGTTCCAGGAACTTCTTACCTACATGAAATGTTTGATGACTCTGGAGCAGATGCTCAAGCACATCCTTAAATTTGCATGGAGCCTAAGTGCCCAGTGGGCAAGACCTAACACCCAGCCCACAGTTGAGGTTCAAACATGAGGGGGGCCTTGAGAAAAGATGATAGTGAGTATAGAAGGGCTCAGCAGAAAGGACTAGCCTGAGACTAGAAGAGCCAAGAGCAGCAGTTATGAATAGTTATGAGGTAGAGATCCTAGCTGTACTAATAGGAAGAAAGAAGCACTGGAGTTAAATAGCTCCCCACCTCTAGTGTGAAGAGGAGAGTGAAGACTTCCCAACTCTTTACATGTTGAACCAGAAACTGCAAGTCCATACAAGTATTATTGTAAATGGGTAAAAATGTTCAGATAAGTCCAAGGCTTTTTGTCATCAACTTATGCTTTCCAAATATATGCATTTATTTGACAACATTCAGCATTTAAACTTCAAAATACCATAATGTTGAAACACGTGCCTTAATTTCCAATCAGATTTCTAGAGCTAGTAAAATCATAATAGAAAAACAGATAGTTTGAACTTTTTAAAAATTAATTTGGTTTCACAAGCAATAAATATCAGAACCAAATAAAGCTCCTAGGGCTATCTTCTTTCCCTAATGATGGTTTGTTGGTCATGTTACCTCAAGGATCTCCCACATTGAACTTCAGGTCAAAATAAAACACAAAACACTGTCATGTAATGAACAATGGTGTGGGGATTGGAGATTGCCTAAAGGAGTGTGGGGTGCAGGGTGGAGGGGGCAAAGGGGTAAAAATTAGGGCAACTGTAATAGCATAATCAATAAAATATAATTAAAAAACACACTGTCATGTGAACTGCTACCATCATATCTTCACCTCATTAAGTTAATTCACCTTTTTAATCTAAATGCAGAATTTTTCATACATTCCTGTTTAATTTTATCTCATTAGTTTGGGCCCACATCCCAGTTCACCAAGGTGTTTCTCATATTGATTCAGTCATTTAATGAAAATATCTGCTTGCTAGAAATATAAGGCCAAATTTTTGAAGATCCTAAATGGATGCCTTCACAAAAAGTTAAAGAGTTTATCTCCGACTTTCTTAGATAAAAAGCGAAGATTTATTAAGAGGGAATTAAGACCTCAGGGAATTGAAATGCTCCCCAGTGATCAGGTTTGGAAAATGTACAGGAACCATCTTTTGAGAGCTATGAAGCAGGAAAGACAACTATTTTTTAGTAGAAATAATCTATTTAGGTGACTTCCAGCCAAGATGGAGGCATAGATAGACACACTATGCCTCCTTGCACAACCAAAAGAAGAACAACAAAAATTTAAAAAGAAAAAGCAACCAGAATTGATAGAAAATAGAACTGTATGGAAGTCCAACAAGCAAAGAGTTAAAGAAGAAACATTCATCCGGACTGGTAGGAGGGGCAGAGATGGGCAGCCAGGCAGAGAGGACTTGCGGCAAGGCAGCTGCTGGAGGGGAGGGGCGGGAAAGGCAGTGGCTGGCAGACCCAGTGAGGCAGCAGATTGTGGAGCAGGGCAGGTAAGACTGTAGCTGGCCTGCAAGGCAGCAGCTGGCAAACTGGCGAGGCAGCAGGTGGAGGATGAGGTGATCCCATGTTTGTGTGCAGATAAACTGGGAGGAACAACTCTGGAGTGAGAAAGACTACAAAACCCAGGGCTCCAGCATGGGGAAATAAAGCCTCAAACCTTTGATTAAAAACACTAGTAGGGGGTTGAGACATCAGTGGGAGAAATTCCCAGCCTCACAGAAGAGTTCTTTGGGGAGACCCACAGGGTACTAGGACATACACAAGCCCACCCACCCAGGAATCAGCACCAGAAGGGCCCAATTTGCTTGTGGGTAAGTGACTGAAAACCAGTGGGGGAAGTGACTGAAAATCAGCAAAGAGCCGAGCAAGCACCCTTGTTCTCTCTCTCAGGCCCCTCCCCCACAAATGGTGTCACAACACATTAATGTAGGTTGCCCCTTGCCCCCCATGACCACCTAAGGCTCCACCCTTTACTATGTAACAGGCATGCCAAGACAAAAAAAAAATGGCCCAAATAAAAGCATAGATAAAAGCTCCAGAAAGAAATACAACCAGGCAATGAAGAGATAGCCAACCTATCAGATGCAGAGTTCAAAACACTGGTAATTGGGATGCTCACAGAATTGGTTGAATATGGTCACAAATTAGATGAGAAAATGAAGGCCATGCTAAGTGAAGTAAAGGAAAATATACAGAGAACCAACAGTGACAGGAAGAAAACAGACTCAAATAAACAATGTGGACCAGAAGAAAGAAAGAAACAACCAAACAGAAAAGAATGAAGAGATGAGAATTCAAAAAAATCAGGACAGGCTTAGGAACCTCCAGGACATCTTTAAACGTTCCAACACCCAAATCATAGGGGTGCCAGAAGGAGAAGAATAACAGCAAGAAATTAAAAACTTATTTGAACAAATAATGAATGAGAACTTCCCCAATCTGGCAAAGGAAATAGACTTCCACAAAGTCCAGTAAGCTCAGAAAGTCTCAAAGAAGTTGGACTCAAGGACAAACACACCAAGATATATTATAATTAAATTACTCAATATTTAAGATAAGGAGAATCTTAAAAGCAGCAGGAGGAAAGGAGAGTTACCTACAAAGGAGTTCCCTTTGACTTCCTAAGATTTATCAGCTGATTTCTCAAAAGAAACCTTGCAGGCAAGAAGGGGCTGGAAATAAGTATTCCAAGTCATGAAAGGCAAGGACCTATATCTAAGATTACTCTATCCAGCAGAGCTTTTATTTAGAATGGAAGGGCAGATAAAGTGCTTCCCAGATAAGGTCAAGTTAAAGGAGTTCATCATCACCAAGCCCTTATTATATAAAATTTTAGAGGGATTTATCTAAGAAAAAGAAGAAAAATATGAACAGTAAAATTACAGCAAACTCAGTTATTAACAACCACACCTAAAACAAAAACAAAAACAAACTAAGCAAACAACTAGAACAGGAATAGAATTTTAAAAATGGAGATCACATGGAGGGTTATCAGCAGGGGAGTGGAAGGGGGAGAGAGGGGGAAAAGGTCCAGAGGATAAGTAGCATAAATGCTAGGTAGAAAATAGACAAGGGAAGGTTAAGAATAGTATAGGAAATGTAGAAGCCTAAGAACTTATATGTATGACCCATGGACATGAACTAAAGAGGTACAATGTAGGTTGGAGGGGGTGTGCAAGGAAAAGAGGAATAAAGGAGGGAAAATGGGACAACTGTAATAGCATAATCAATAAAATATATTTTAAAAAATAATAATTTATCTAAGATATTTCTGCCACTACCCTCAGACACCATAGCCATTGCCCAGGACGTGGATGCTGCCTCCATCTTTAATGAATACTAAAATCTCTTGCCTTCTTTGCATTTGATCAGGAAAGTGTCTAGTTGTCCAAGACTCGGCCATATGCCTGGAAGCCAGGGAGTGGGGAGAGCGAAATCTTGTGTTGTTTACCATTAGCAATAAGAAGGTGGATACTACCCACTATATCATGAAGGGCATACACAATGAGGATTACTGCCAATATGGCAGCTAGAATTGGACACTGGAAAGATAAAAAATGTCAAAGTTCACCATAAATATGATATTTGTATTTTAAAAAATGTTTTGAAAGAGCATAAAACTGAACTGATATTCAGAGGATATATATCACTATGAGTAAACCTTTTGCTAACAACCAGCATCTGTCAAATATTTTGAATATCATCCTGTATATAACCATATAAAGCAGATTTAAATAAGCTGAGTTGATAATTCTACATATTATATTTTTCTGCTGTGATTTATAGATAAGCTCTAAGGGCAATTTCAAAAAAGGAGTCCAGAGGTTTGTTTTTTGTTTTGTGTTTTACCTTTGAGTAGCATTGGAAAAAGGAGGCTGTTAGATAGTTTGGGTTTTTGTTGTTTTTGTTTTTGTATGTAAATGTTGGTATATCTATTTAGGAATCAGGTTTTGTTTTGTTTGGGGTTTCTTTTTTATTTTTTACCTCACAGTCTCAGTATAAATTTACCCACATACAAAAAAATCTTTTATGTCCAAAAACAGTATTTCTGACCAGTTTTTCTTAGTCATGAGCTTTGCAAAGAGCAGCAATAGGAAACTTAAACTAAGAATGTGAGTAAGGAAAGGCTTCTTTTAAAGGGTAGTTAGTGTGTTCAAACAGCCTATCATCCACACCAGCATGAAAAAGTTGCAAGGGAAAACATCAGACTGAATAACATGGGCATGCATTCAATGAACCAAAAGGATCAACACAAAGAGAAAAGCAAACTGTACTCACAAGATAAAATTTTTAAAAGAAGACAATCACAGGCACAGGAGGAAAAGGGGAGGGAAGAAATGAAGAACTCAGAATGGTTCAACAAAAAAATCTATAAAGAAAAATAGAATTATAGATCTTAGAGCTGAAAAAAACAAACCCCTAGGGCCATACAAAGCCACTGCTGAAGGGAATACTGTTCTCCGTATGAAATCTTTTTTGTTTTTCATCTGCTTGGCTCTGAACACTCAGAGATGGGCATCTGTCTGAAAACTCCTCCCTACTCCCCATTTTTAGGAAGTTGGATCCTTATAGCTGAAAAGTTTCCCTCATTTTGATGAAACCCATTATCTATTGCTATACTTTTAACCATAGTTGATAACTTGTCCCTTTTCCTTCCATTATTACTCTTCAATATTTATAGATGTATCAGTGGGTTTTTTCCCTTCAAAATGTGCATGTTCAATTCTCTTGATCCCAGCTGCCTTCAAAATTCATAATTTTGAAAAGACTGGAAAGGAAAGACAAGGGTCATCTTTATGATCCTTTGCATATCTGCAGTGTCAATGTCTCCTCAATAAAATATGTAGGGGGGGTGGGCTGAGATGGGAGTAAAAGACAGAAAACTGTACTTGAAAAACAATTAAATTTTTAAAAATAATGAAAAAGGCCAAGCTGGACCAGGCATTTAGTCCTCTAAGTCCATGTTTACCAACCCTCCCTACATATTGATCAGTTGATTGATTTTTAAGATTTATTGATATGCACTCACTGCCAAGGTCTCTGGGCACTTTTATGACAGTAACAATAAGCAACATAAAAAGGTAGATGGTTCTTGTCCCAAAGGCTTTGTCTTGCCATTAAATAATTTTTTAATGCACATTTTGAGGTAGACTTTATGCTATTCACTGAGGGTTATCCAGACAAGGTTTGTTCAGGGATCAAAATGGAAAAGCTTCAGAAATTCCAGAATCATAATCTTGGAAAAGCTGTTAAGACTCAGTTTCTAAGAATACACAAATGGGATCTCATCAAAATTAAAAGCTTCTGCATGGCTAAGGAAAACAGTATCAAGATACAAAGAGAAGCAACTGTTTGGGAAAACATATTTGCCAATGATACCTCAGACAAAGGTTTAATCTCCAAAATATACAAAGAACTCACTCGACTCCACTCAAAGAAGACAAGCAACCCGATTAAAAAATGGGCAGAGGACTTGAATAGACATTTCTCCAAGGAGGACATACAGAGGATCCAGAGACACATGAAAAGATGCTCAATATCACTAGCTATCAGAGAGATGCAAATTAAAACCGCAATGAGATACCACTGAACACCAGTCAGAATGGCTATCATAAACAAAGAAACAAACAACAAGTGCTGGAGAGGTTGTGGGGAAAAGGGGACCCTAGTTTACTGTTGGTGGGATTGCAGACTGGTACAACCACTATGGAAAGCAGTATGGAATTTTCTAAGAAAATTAAAAATCAACGTGCCTTTTGACCCAGCAATTCCACTATTAGGAGTATATCCTAAGAACCCTGAAACACCAATCCAAAAGAACCTATGCACCCTGATGTTCATAGCAGCACAATTTACAATAGCCAAGAGTTGGAAGCAACCTAAATGCCCATCGGTCAATGACTGGCTCAAAAAATTATGGTACATTTACACAATGGAATTCTATGCTGTAGAAAGGAAGAAGGGGCTCCTACCCTTTGCAACATCATGGATGGAACTGGAAAGCATTATGCTGAGCAAAATAAGCCAGGCAGTTAAAGACAAATACCATATGATATCACCTTTAACAGGAATGTAAACAACAAAACAAACAAGCAAGCAAAATGTAACCAAAGACACTGAAATACAGAACGTGCTGACAGGGTCCAGAGGGTAGAGGGGAGAGAAGCACAGAGTAAAAGGGGATGGACTCACATGAATAAGTATGAAGGACACATGGACAATAACTAAGATGGGGGGCGGAGATGGGAGGGGGTGAGGAGCACTGGGGGTGGCAGGGCTGGGAATACAAGAAAGAAAACTGTACTTGAACAAAAGTTAAATTAAAAAAAAAAAGACTCAGTTTCTAAACACTAACTAATCCATGGTGTACACCCAATCTTTCATTGGTCCAAGTAAAGTTAGAAAAAAAGAAAAATATAAAAAAAGGCCAATGAAGTAATTTTATCTAAAAACTAATTCAAAATAAAAAGTTAATTAGCATTCTGCTATGATAATCTTCCTAATTTTAGTATTATAATATACTTCCTTTTATAAAATAAGTAACTGATAGTTGCTTTAAATATCTTTACTTAACAAAGCAAAATAACATTGGCAAGATGCTTATATTCACCTCTAAAATTCCCTTTGGCACTTTATTGGTCAGTGAAATTTCCAATTCTGAAAACAATTGACTTTGCAGGTAAGAAAACTGAGGCTCAGAGAGGCTAAGTGACTCTAATGGCCCTAGCCGGGAAGTGGCACAATGTAGATGAAGAGGCAGACATTCTACCTCCCACAACTGCATGCTGCTTCTTCCCATCAGCCAAGGTTCTGAGAAGTCCACTTAAGTCCTCAGTATATATTTGTCATTTCTTGCTACTCCAATTCAAAACTTTTTCCTCTTTAGAGAATTTCTTCCCACTGTGTAACTCAGAGATTACATCCTCTCCCGCCTTCCGGTTACCAGAAAGTATGGATGCATGGCCCAGGTGAGGTGACTCAGATGCTCCCATTTGAAATTTTGAACCTTGAAGGAGTAACTTAGAAGTGTAGAGACCATTAGACACTTTAATAGAGGCAGAGCTAAGAGCCAACAAAGGACATACAGAGAACCAGTGGCTCCAGAGGCACCCTCCTAACCAGACACTTCTGCAGCATGGCCTCAGCTATACATTTGATTTCTCAGGCCCCTTGAGAAAGTTTCCTTAGATCCTTCCAACAAACTCCTTTTCTGGTTAAATTAACCAGAGAAGGTTTCTGTTATTTGCAGCCAACAACCCTGACCGGAACTGCTTCCCAAATTAGCATTCCTGAGCATCTGGATATTTCAACCTAGTTCTCAATCTACAGTGAAGGACCAGTTAGATGTTTTGTATTCCCAATTCCTAATGCCATATTGCCAGATTTAAAAAATAAAAATACAGAAAATCCAGCTATGTTTGAATTTCAGAAAAATAATGGATAATATTTTAATGTTATACATACCTGGCATAATAGCATCAACATTAAAAGCATTAAAAGTTAATAAACAATGTCATTCATTTTTATATTAAAATCAAATTTGACTGGATTTCCTGTATTTTATCTGGCAACTCTTCTTATAGGCCAACATACAGTATTAATATGCATAACCAGAAAGCAGCTCACCACATAAGACTCATCACACAAGTTTGACATCACCTGAAATGTCCTACACTCTTCAAATAAATGAGTGAAAATACTCTTGTGCTCCACCTCCAGAGATCCTTATTTAATAGATCTTGAGTGGGTCCAGGACATCGGTATTTTTTTAAACTTCCTACGTGATGTTAATGTGCAACCAATATTAAGAACTTGCAACGAAGGTCAAGAAATTTTTAGTTCAAATTCACAGACTGTACATAATTAACTTCAGAAATAACAAACATAGCCAAGAATCCCTAGGTAGCTTATGGCTGAATTGAGCTCAAGATCAGGAACTTCATCATGTAACCATCTCAGTTAACTGGCTAGCAAGGGTTATTGAGGACCTAAGCTCAGCCCTAAGGGCATAAAGCATCTTGGCTTCTCCAATAACCAAAACAACCTCTTTTTCTTGGTGGAAATCTAGCCCAGGCATGGACTGCCACAGCAGTCCATGATACAACCACTGTGACTATAATACAAATAAAAAAAATCTAAGGAGCTAAGGGAACAATTCATTCATTCTGGAAATGTTTACTCGTTGCCCATACTTTCCACACAACATTACATTTGCTGAAAATATAGAGTTATGCAACAAAGAGCAGCTCTCGATCTCATAAGGCTCACATTCTGGTAGGCAAAAAGAGTCACAAGGATGGCAAACAAAAGCTATTTGTGACACACATCACCTGACCACCATTTCTAGTGGGTAAAGTCTCCCTCTGCACTCAGTGAAGTGGTCCTTTTGCAGCCTTCTCAACCACTTGCTAGTTACTCCTCACTGCCTGAGGTGAAACAGGGAAAAGGAGAAGAGATGAGAGGCAGGATAGTTTTCACTTGGTTATATGGCTTTGGGCTTGGTGGTGTTAGACAGACTCTCTTCTGTGTCTCACCCTGATAGACCTGTGAGAAACTCTCCTCTGAGCCTTTTTCTGCAGTTCCCCTTACCAAGGTGATGCCTCTCTATTCCAGGAGGGTGTTTTGATGCTTTCTTCAGCTGAGGAAGCAGCTGTTCAGCAGCTCTTTGTTTTTCAGTCCCATTGTCCTTCCCTGATGCCCTAATGGACAGGGTGTAGGAGTACTCTATACAAGTGACCACTGCTTTTTCACCAATGACAATCCTGGCCCCACTTCATTCTTCTCATCTCTTAGATACAAATTAATGAAACTCCCAATCATTGAATTTCCCCAAATTCTTGAAATCACTCAGTCTAGAATGAGTCCTCACTTTTTTAAATCCTCCCCAGTATCATCCAGAAAAAGCTCAAGTCCTATAACAAGTCCCTCCTGACTCCTCTTCCTAAGACACTTAACTATTATTTCCCTGGTTTACAACTTCCCTTGCTGCGGCAAGCTAATACAATTAATTTCGTTTGATCTTAGGTGTGTTTCTGGTGACTTTTAATGGATAAGATTCAATGGTATCTAGAAATAGTTTCTACTATAAAAAAACACTTTAAATATGTGAAATTGGCTAAGGAGGCAATTAGTGCATTAAAGAATCTGTTATTGGGAGCTACATCTCATGAAGTGATGAAACATGGTTGAAACTGTAACCACTGATTTCTTGGAAGGTAAATAGTATTCTTAATAAACTTACAATTCTGGAAAAATGATTGAAAACATAATAATAATAGTATGTATTGGCTGTTGTGGACTGCTGTTGACAAGGTGCCACCAAAAAAAAGATATCTTCCAAAAAGTAGTTGCAGGTGTACAAGTAAGAATGAGAGACAAAAGAGTCTGGAAATTCAAGGACAATAGGCTAAAAAAAGAAAGCTATTCAACTCCAACTGAAAAAATCCCTCTGAACAATGAAGGCCAAATAAAACTTTGTTTTGAGATGAGGGGCAATTCAACATCACTGCTGTCAACTCATAGATACAAATTATGGATGGATTAAGGTACCCCAGTAAAGGTTCAACTGAAAGTGTGATGCCCAGAAAAATGTTTTCTATTGGAAGAGCATCTTAGTCAATAGAGACTAAAAGTGTGGGTTTTATTCCTAAAGGCACTGGACAATTAGGGTGAGAGAAAGAAACAGTTCAGGGAATGAGAACACCAAAAATTATTTTAAAATCTAAGGATCATGTCCAGAAAAGAATTGTGGATGTAGATACATGGAACTAAGAGAATCAGCTAAATCAAGGGCCAGCAATTTTTTTCAATAAAGAGACATATAATAAGTATTTTAGATCTTGTAGGCCATATCATCTCTGTTACAACAACTTGATTTTACTATTGTAGTCAAAGAAACCATATACAACATGTAAATGAATGGATGTCTCTGCCTTCCAGTAAAACTTTGTTTACAAAAACAAGTGGTGACCTGGACTTGGCCCATAGGCCATAGTTTTGTAACCCCTGAACTAGATTAAAAGCCCAGAAAATCTGAAGTCACTTGTACAGCCTAGAAAACCACAGTCTAGATTTTAAAAGTCTGCGACTAAATTTGAAACATAAAACAAATCTACATTGTTGTCCCACGGAGTTCTGTCCTAACTTCTTTCATCGTGTTTTATATTCTCTCCCTAGTAAGCCTAGTCCTTTGGTTGCAAGAAACAGTAACCTGCTTGAGTTAGACTGAGTACGAAAAAGAGGGATTTAATTACAAGGGCACAAGCTTTGTTATTAATACAAGCTATTAAAAAGTCAAGCAGCTACATACCAAATAAATCCTGTCTCTCTCATTCTCTCTCTCTCACTCTGTCTCCTATCTTTCCCTCCCTGTCTTTCCAGATTCTGATTTCTCTCTATAAACTGCTTTCTATGTTGATCATAGAAACTGCTTTTCTTTTTTTTTATCATAAACTGCTTTCCGGATGATCATACTTAAGTGTCCATACACCCTGGTTTAACCAGCAATGTCTAGATGAGCAGAGTCAACAAGACACAAACTTGGATTCTGAGCTCCACCCTTGATGGTGAAGGCCATTTAGTGACAGTCACATTGGAAGGGGAAAGCACTGGACTGGGTAGATACCCCTGAAAGTGTCCTACAAGACCCCATGTCCCTTCCTGATGTGGTCCCTGACTACCTCTCAACCTCATCCTCCACTACTCCTCTGCAGTTCTTTATACCCCAGCCATCCTGCACTGATCTTGCCATCCTCTTTCTCTCTCACCACCAAGTCTCCACCCATGCTGGACTTTCCTTCCTCTCCTCTCCTCTCCTGGCTAACTCTTTCTTGACTACCAGGTCTCCATGGTAGTCAAGAAAGGTGTAATTTTCTTCAATAAATTTTCCAAGACAAAGCTAGGTGCTCCTCCTCTTTTTTCCCCCAGCTTCCAGATCATTGAAGCAGTTGCACACTATACTATGAACTTATTTACCCCTCTAATTGACCTGTAAACTCCTCAAGGGCAGTTTTCCCAGAGCCTGTTCTTGTACCTGCCTATGATACTGCCAGTGACCAATAAATGCTTGCTAAACAAAGGACTCTGTCAACTTCTCAGATTCCCCTTTCTTCTCTTCCCCACCCAGGCGAGCTTCCCAATCAATCACTCCAACAATTTTACAAACTTTCTCAGTTCTCTCACTCTGTATGTCTATGTCCTACCAGCCCTGGTCATCCTCAACCCTGATTCAGTTTCCCACCTCCCTTTTCTTCTTGGGCTGCCCAACACTGCTAGAAAAATTGCAGACAAATGTTGAAAGGAACCATTTCAATAGAAGGTCTTTGGTCTCCATGGAGCAATGAGTGGAGTTCAGTAATTTTGAAACTTTTTCTTAGTCTTGTAAATAGGTTTTCATCCCCTTGGCAGCTGTTCTAAAACTTTTCCAGCATAGAGTTTCACTTAAGTCTCAGCTTGATACTGTCATGTTTTGGCCTGTCTGGATATGTTAGGAGAGCTATTAAGAAAGGGCTCTGTGAAGACTGCTGACATGGGGTTGTAGGTCGTGCCCATAGCTAAGTTTGAGACTATATAGTGGGGCAAGGCAGGAGATGACAGAATATACAGATGCCTTCAAGACAGAAGTCTTGAAAGGCACAGTGATCTTTACTTTGTTGTTGGAACATAGGGATCCTGAGAACAGCAAGGAGGCTATTAATCAAATGTATACCTAATTCAGTGCTGGGATATTTGTCTTTATAGAAGAGAGAAAGAAATAAAACTCTTCATTTGTTTTTTTTCATACTGAAGCCCATGAAACCTTTGGAGCATGCTAACAGAGAGTGCTCAGAGGAGTCGGAAGTAGGAAACTGCCAGGTCAGAAGAAGCAGTGGGTAGAACCACAGCCTAGAAAAGTAGTGTAGGGTGAAAGAAGTGACAACTATATGTGAATGTGCAGCAGAAGCCCAGCCACTGGGGTCACTGACAAGGAACATATGGTGCCCAGGGGGCATTGTGAGAGCTCTGATATCACAGAATAAATATGTCTCTAAGAAAATGAAAGATACTCTGGTAACTCCTGAAATAATTGTAGGACTTTTTGAAGGGCTGTTAGACCTAGTGAAAAAGCTGTAGAGCTAGAGCGACCTGGATTTTTGTTGACTGCCCTTCCTAATCTTTAACATGCCTCTGGGCACTGAATTTGCCTCCCACTCCACAGAGAAAATAAACACTATTAGATATCGTCTTCCACCGTTTCTTATCTCATCTCCAAATACTTAGCCAAAACTCTTGACCTTCTTTCCTGTGACAGAAATGACAGGAATGAGAATGGGAAAACATGCTAGAATACCCATCAGGGGTTGGAGGGAATCTTGATAAGAAGGAAAAAAGTAGAGTGAGCAAGTCTGAGTCTGGGTTGGATGAACTCAGGGCCTTATCTCAGGGAAACTGTGAAAATAAATCTGAACTTCACTCTACAGTATTACTGTCTTCCTTTAGCAATAGTTTCTTCTTAATATCTTTTTTATTTCCAATGGTACAAGAGCCTAGTAAAAGCAAGATGAATAAATGAAGAAATAAATTAATGATTCCTTTAACTATATGATTTGATAAAGGTAGACTTAATAGCTAAACTAACATTGGTACCTTCTTTAGGGTCATGAATACATATATGGGAAATGCTGCATGTCTTCAGTACAGAGGCTTACACTCTGGGTAAGGAGGAAAAGCTCATACACAAATTCAGACCATGTTTACATCAATACTTCACCGTATTTTTTAATCATGTGGCCCACCTGGAAAAGTCTTACCTGTCATGTTCCTTCACTGTGAGGTTTGAAGCCTGGGCAGATGTGGTCTGCAATGGGCAGTGGACAAGCTTTGAAAGGACACTCGCAAAGTATCAAACTGAGAAAAGAAGGAAAAAAAACAGAAGAAACAGCAGACTTCATAAACACAAAACCAAACTTCAGTTGGGAGGGAAAAATACCTTCATCTGAGCTATAGTGTAACTTAGGAAGGGAAAAGGAGTTTCATCTGTGATGATCTTGCTGAATCTATTTACAAGTGAACTTTGGATCAAAATTCCCAGGGATTCCCAGGAATGGCTTTCCTAGGCCTGTAGGTAAGACATATCAGTATTCTCCTTAAGCCATAGCAAAAAAAAAAAAAAAAAAAAAATAGGCTTGGTATGGAAATGCAATAAACTTAAAAGCAGTAGGTTCATAATTTTTCTCAAGATTGACATTTATCAATATGTATCAACTTATGCCTGGCCTAGACATGTGATATTTAGTAATACATGTCACATTTGCAGTGAAAAAGTTCACTGACAATATATATATATATATACATATATATATATATATATAAAAAGCAAGTTATTTAAATTAAATATTTTCTTGATTAGATTTCATTTTCCAGCAGCTTTAACTTAATAGAATTTTTTCCTTACTCTCAAAACTTTTGGCTAAGCAATGATTATCTGTTCAGTACTATGGCTTTTTGTATGTGTGTCAGTGGCAATTAAATACACAAAGATGATTTGTTTCCTAGCTATTTGAGATTCTTGTTTTCCATTGCACCTCAGAAATTTTGCTCAAATCCACTAAATTTTATTAGGAAAATTTTATTTGATAAGAAAGGATCCCAAATCCCCAACTTAAAATGCAAACATCTTAGGGGCATACCAAATGCAAGGTATGTTATTGTATAATTACTATAGGGCTTTGTAATTATTGATAAGCTGAAAATCAAATCTATTGGTCTTTTTGTTTTCTTAAAGTGTATTTTTTAGGCTTTCCAATATAAATCTCTACAAAAATGTTTCAGTGTTCTTTAATACTGTGTGGCTTCATATTTTTATGTGGAATTTTAAGTTTCATTATTTCAAATAATCATTACATACCATTCAGTGAGCATAAGTAATTTTTTAGATAAAAGTAAATAAAATAGACACCAAAAGTATTTTTTAGAAAACCCAGCATTTAAAAATTCCTTTTTTATTTTTTTATTTTAATTGTTGTTCAAGTACAGTTTTCTGTTTTTTATTCTCATCCCAGCCCACCCACCCATCCCTCCCCCCCTCCCTCTCGTTTCTACCGCCCTAGTTTTTGTCCAAGTGTCTTTTATACTTGTTCCTGTAAACATTTCCCCTTTCCCCCTGAAATTCCTGGGAAATTCCTTCCCCTCTCTCCTCTGGACACTGTCAGCCTGTTCTCTATTTCAGTGTCTTTGTTTATATTTCCCTTGCTAATTTGTTCTGTTGATTAGGTTCCACTTATAGGTGAGATCATATGGTATTTGTCTTTCACCACCTGGCTTATTTCACTTAGCATAATGCTCTCCAGTTCCATCCATGCTGTAGCAAAGGGTAGGAGCTCCTTCTTTCTTTCTGCTGCATAGAATTCCAACTGTAAAAATTCTTGTTAAACCATAAAAATAAATACTAAAATCAGATTTAAATACAAAGCTTTGATTCTTCCTTTCTTCACCTGTTTCTGAACTATGCAAATCAATTCTATATGTTATTGCACTTTTAAATGGTTTCAAAACCCAAACTTAAACACTTTATTCAGTCCTCTGATAATGGGATTATACTCTTTGAAGCGCACACAATCCAGTTGATCCCAACTTTCATACCTAATGTCATTTTTGTCTATATAGTTTTATTCAGCAATCCAAATGCAAATAGATTCAATCAATGACCAATGTAGTACTTAATGCAGATTTTCAATAATAAAAAATTATATATTAAGAAAACTGTCTATTCTAGACTCAGATTTGAGGTGGAAAATGTCTTCCCTGAAATTGCCCAGATAGGAGAGACGAATAAGCCTATATTCCATTATGCCCACAGAAAGGACCTGGCGAAGATGATCTGAGATGTTGTTTTTCTCCTTTTCACTTTAACTGAGGACTACACCTTAAGCAATCATACTTCTGTTAAGATTTTTTTGTATTTTATCATAGTATAACACTTCCTTCTCTGTGTGCCACCATGGACATTTGCACAAAGCTATTTAGCTTTAATAAGAATCGTAACTGCTACTTACTAAAAACCTTTCCTACCAGGAACTGAATTGAACTAAGTGCTTTACCAAAAGAAGAGGTATGTGTGTGCACACACACATGCATGCACTTACATGTATTTAATTTTCATATCACTGCATGAAGGAGATCTTATTACCACCACTATAAGGATGTGAAAAATTAAACTTAAAAAGTTTAAGTAACTTAGCAAAGAAATTGTCAGTGGTTGAAATTAAACCCATGCCTATCTAATTTAATAGTTCGTGCCCTGAATTTCTCCCCCAAAACCCCATATTTGTTATACACTCCTCATTTCTAAAGTGTTTCTCACCCAAGAACACTGGCCTCCAGCCCCAAAATTATTGGTGCAAGGTTTCTATTCTATTGGAAACCAAGAGCAAAATTTCTTCAACTCCACAGCTTTCAGGAGCTTCTAGAATTTTCCAGCATAGAGGTCTGAATGGGCAATCAAGTTGTATGTGTTCTCTGACATCACTCATTTCTCAGAGTCAGGGAAAAGAAATAACCAATATTAACCTCCCCGCAAGCTTCCCCCACCTGTCGTCTCTGAGGAATAATCAGGTTCTTTCACTGCTTTGAAGGCTGGTTCCAAAATAAAGTTCAAACCACAAATGCAAGAAAATGTTATCATCACTTGAGAATGAGAATAGTGGTTTCACTCAAATCTTAATTTCTTTATTATAGTAGAATCACTGATATATTTTTAAAAGGAATAAATTTTGAAATTTACAATTATGAAAAGTGCTGTTTCCCTCCATGGCACTTGCATATAATAGAGCACTTTGGGACCATGCACTGAAGGTCATTAAAGCACTTCACTAATGGGCTGACCCACTTTTGTTTAAAATTTTTAAGGAAGAAAAAATGTGGCACTCTTTTAACTGAGCATAAGTTTCCTTTAATTTGTAGGTAAGAAAAAAAGAGTTCTTTCATAAAACACCTGTGTAAAGCTGTTGAAAGATGCTATTTTAATCACTGTTTCAAACACAAGGGAATTTGTATGACCATTTGCTACAACCTCCTCCTCAAAGCTCATTCTATACTGTTCACTTGTTCAAATGACATTATATCTATTTTTCTTAATTGAACATTTTTTACTAGATTGAAATAACAAAAAAGAAAATCAGGCATAATAATTGCAGCTTTTCCCCACTAAAGAACAAAACAGAGGTGAAAGAACTAAACAATTTCCCATTCTGAAGGCAATGAAAGAGGAAGATGGATTCTCTAAGAATTTCCAAAATAGTAATTGATGTATTTTTCCCATTTTAAAAAAATCATAATTTCAAAATTTATTGAATGTAAGTTGGTATACTTATTTCTAATTTGTGAAACACTTGAAAACAACTTCTTTGATGACAGAAGAAAAGAGCAAAGAAAGTGAAGTGTTAAATATCACAAATATTAGTAATGGCTTTGTTCTCAACAGTTTGTAACTTTCTCAATGTTTGATTTCCAATAGGGCAAATAAATATGACCTGAAGTGGTTTAAGACAAAGTCCATTTTCTCTTATCAGCAACTAAAGAGTTTTCTCTATGATCACAAATGTATTCTGACTTAGGGATGAAAATAGTAGATTAGTAATACTAATGTCACCAACTATCAAGAATCTACCATATGCCAATACATTACCAAGTGCATTGCATAAATTATCTCATTTAATTCCTATTTTACCTATTAAGAAACTAATGTTCATTAGGATACCAGAACCAGTAAGCAACACAATGTGGTGGTAAAGCCATATTTTTGGTTTGTTTAAGATGTGTAATTGGCCTTGACTGGTGTGGCTCAGTGTATTGGACACCATCCTGCAAAACGAAAGATTTCTGGTTGACTTCCTGTCAAGACACATGCCTGGATTATAGGCCAGGTACCTGGTTGGAGGGCATGTGAGAGGCAACCAATCAATGTTTCACACATCATTGTGTCTTTCCCTCTCTTTCTCCCCATCTTCTGCTCTCTCTAAAAATAAATAAAATAAAATAGGATAGAATAAAATGTGTAATTGGCCTAATGGAGTAATTTTATGGCTGTCACAATCAATAATAACCTAATGCATAACCAATGGGGAGAAAGAAAGCTCAAATCTAAAAGGCAAGATATCCATTCCTTAATGTGCAGCATTCTTTAATGTCATGGCCAACAATGTGTCATATTTCATAAAATCTCCAGGTAAGCAAGGAACAACTAATATTGGGGAAACATTGGGAAAGAGAGTATCCTACTCTTCCCTTACTGAGATCCACTTATTCTTCTTTGATTAGAACATGTGGGATTGCTCTTACACACACATAATTTCCATGAGTTTTATCCAACTAGCAACTTAGGCCATTCCATTCATTCTTTCACTCATACCTCCAGTTCACCTCCTCTACAGCAATCTACAATTCTCACTTCCTCTAGGACCCAGCTCTCAGCTTCCAGAAAGCCCTCTCTGGCCTGCTATTCTCCATGCTGATCACTCCTTACATCCTTCTTCATCACTCCATACAGTGCTTGGAATCTTGCTTCCCTGACCAGACTGTAAGTTCTTCAGGGGCCAACATTTTAACTTTACTTCTCCTGTCTCTCCAGGTGGCTATCCAATTAATGGACTAATAATAACTTTATTTCTCTTTAGGTTAAAGATATTGAATACAGAGGATGTGACTTCAAAACCACATTAATCTATCAAGACTGTCATACCTATGACTCAGGGACTCAGTAAAACTGTATAATGTATTATTTATTTAGTTTATTGATTCTATTTTTCATCTACAATAGATGTATATGCCTTTTCCCCAAATAATAGCTCAGTAAGTATAATTCAACTTACTTAAAACCCACCACTGGTTTCTATTAGCTCCTTAAGCACTTGTTATGAGCTCAGAGCTCTTAGGTCTATCAAATTTTTGTCTTTAAATGAATCTTCTTAATTATATCACTTTGGATTTTGACATCAGATCTAGTTAAGTAATTCTACCCATTTGCTAGTTCAGCTAACCTGTACTGTGATATCAAATAAACCCAAATTTCCTGGTTTTGTAACATAAAATTTTGGATTTATCTCACAAAGTTCTTGCTTTGTAAAGCAAAGTTCTTCAGTCATTATGGCCACAGAAGAGATAACATGCAGAAGGGACCATTGCTTCCACCTACGTGACTCTATATCTCTCCCACTTAATCCACTGGTCAGAATTGGTCACATGGTCTCAATCACTTGCAAGGGAAGCTAAGAAATGTAAGACAGCACATACACATTCAGTAAGCATTTATTAATAGTCTGTGACACACCATCCTTTGTGACCCAACTCAAATGTTTTTTCCTTCACAAAGTTTTCTGTAATCTTTCCTAAATAAGTGAGGTGTCATTTTGACTCCAAATTCCTAACACTACACTGGTCCATGTTCATATCTTCCAGTTTACTTTCCCTGCCACAGGTGGGATGTACTTTTTTAAAATTTAAATTATATTTTATTGTTTATGCTATCACAGTTGTTCCAATATTTTCCCTTTGCCTCTCTCTACCCAGATGCCTGTACTCCCTGCACCATTGCCCATGTCTATGGGCCATGCATATATATTCTTTGGCTACTACATCTCCTATGCTGTACTTTACATCCCCATGACTATTTGTAACAACTAATTTGTACTTTTTAATCCCTTCACCTTTTGCACTGATCCCCCCTACCCCTCTTCCATCTAGCAACCATCAAAATATTCTCTATATGCATGATTGTGTTTCTGTCTGTTTATTCATTTGTTTTGGTTTTTAGATTCAGTATTAGTAGATATGTATTTATTGCATTTTATTGATCGTGTTTTTAATATTCTTCTTAAAGAACACCCTTTAACATTTCATATAATACTGTTTGGTGATAAACTTCTTTTGCTTTTTCTTCTCTGGGAATCTCTTTATCTGTCCTTCAGTTCTAAATGATAGCTTTTCTGGGTAGAGTAATCTTGGTTGTAGGTCCTTGCTTTTCACCACTTTGAATATTTCTAGATATTCCCTTTTGTTCTGCAAAGTTTCTTTTGAGAAATCAGCTGACAGTCTTATGGGAGCTTCCTTATAGGTAACTAACCAATTTTCTCTCGCTGCATTTAAGATTCTTTCTTTGTCTTTAACCTTTGACATTTTAATTATGATATGTCTTGGTGTGGGCCTCTTCATGTTTATCTTCTTTGGGCTCTCCGTGCTTCCTGGACTTGTATGTCTATTTCTTCACCAAATTAGGGAAGTTTTGTTTTATTATTTTTTCAAATAGGTTTTCAATTTCTTGCTCTCTCTCTTATCTTTCCAGCACCCCCATGATGTGAATGTTGATACACTTGAAGTTGTCCCAGATACTCCTTACGCTAACCTCATTTGGGGAAAGTTTTTCTTCCTGCTGTTCTGATTGGGTGTTTTTTTTCAACCTCCTTATATTCCAAGTCACTGATTTGATTATTGGCTTCATCCATTCTACTGTTATTCCCTGCATATTGTTCATTTCTGTTAGTGTATCCTTCATTTCTGACTGGTTCATTTTTATGGTTTCCATGTTCTTTTTTATGCTGTTGAAGTTCTCTGTGAGTCATCTACTCTTCCCCTAATTTCCTTGAGCATCCTCATAACCAATGTTTTGAACTCTACATCTACTAGATTGCTTGTCTCCATTTTATTTAGTTCTTTTTCTGGAGTTTTGTTCTGTTCTTGCATTTGGTACATGTTTATTTTTCTCCTCATTTTGGCAGCCTCCCTGTGTTTGTTTCTATGTATAAGGTAGAGCTGTCATGACTCCTCAGCTTGGTAGAGTTGTCTAATGTGGTGAGTGTCCTGTACGGACCAGTGGCACAGCCTCCCCTAACACCCAAGCTGGGTACTCAAGGTGTTCCCACCATATTGGCTGTGTACACCTTCTTCTTGTACTTGAGCTTTGATTGCTGTTGACACATCAATGGGAAGTATTTACCCAGTCCTATCAGCTGGAAGGACAGGCTGTGAATACTGACCACCAACCAACTTCTGAACACCACGGAGGATCATCTGTGCAGGTCCAAACTTCACAGATCAGGACTTATTTTAGGGGGCACAGATCAAGCTCTTGTGCCCCCTGAGTCCACACCTTGAGTGTGTTACTGGTGGAGGTAGTTGGGTGGTATTGCTCCAACATGGCCTGTAGCTGTCCACTGGGTACGCAGGCTCTGTGGCCTCCCTGGAGGTATAGGCCAAGGTCATCCATCACCTGTGTTCTATTTGGGTCACCTGGCATAAGCTACAAAGCACTCTGCAGATGGCTGCTATTTGTGCTGGACCCAAGAGAGGCCCAGCTGTGAACAAAGGCCAGCTGCTGCTTGTGTCAGGCCTGAGGTCACTTAGCAAAAGGAACAGGGCATGCGGAGGTCAAATGCTGCTAGTTTGAGAAAAATTAGGAAAAATATGAAGCATGAGCCAAGACAAATCTTTCATATGAAAAAGCCAGTGGAAACAGCTTGGTGGGCCTGAAAGTTCAGTGGGTGGAGACTCAGGGAATCACCAGAATGGGGCAAACAGTGTGATGGAGCCTCCAGGCTGACAGAGTCTCAGACATGGTGCCTGCTTGCTGACTCTGTGGAGGGAGGGCTCAGAAAAGGAACAGTGGCCACTGCCAGCACTTCTGTCTGGTAGAATACTGCCTCTAGATCGCATCCTAATGCCAGACATTCAGTTCCTTCCTGTATGCCTCTGGTGCCTTTCAAGTTGCTGCCCCAGCACTAGAGCTCAGAGCAAGTGAGTTTAAATAAGTCTGCGCATGAGCTCTTTAAGAGGAACTGCCAGGGAATGCAGAAGTTTCTGTCTTCCACAGCCTCAATCACCACTGGTTTTTATAGCCAGAAGTTATGGGGCCTTCTTTTCCTGGCACTGGAACCCTGGCTGGAGGTTCTCATGTGAGGCTGGGACCCTTTGGTCCCATGCTATCCCTCTCAATTTTTATCTTTCATACATGGGTGCACAACCAGCCCATTCTACATCTCTACCCTTTTTACCAGCCTCAGTATAGTTTCTTCTTTAATTCCATAATGTAGGACTCCATTCAGCTCAATTTCTGGTGGTTCTGAATAATGGTTGTTCTGTAGTTTAGTTGTAATTTTGATGTGGTTGTGTGAGGAGAAAAGCTCTGTTTACCTATACCTCCATCTTGACCAGAAGTCCACTGGGATGTGCTTGTTTTATCCACACTTTCTGAACCCTATGCCCTTTAAAGTATGGGGCTGTGTTGTATTTCACTTTTTAAGGCTCCTTTTAAAACCAAGCACTGCTCAAGAATCTTTGCTGAGCCCTCAAGAATAAGAAGGGGGCTAAGGAATGAAGAATCTAAAGGCACTTTTGAGAAAACAGAGGGGGGAAAGGCAGCAAGATTTATAGAAATTCAGAGACAAAAACCTCCCTTTAGAAAATACTTGCTCATTTTCTCATGTTTGGTGGGAACAACAAGATGGTAGCATTTGAAAACATTGGCTATGACTAAACAATACATTAAAGATTTGTATAATATCGGCAGCTTTAGAAAAAAATGTTTCTTTGAACAGTCTCAGCAAAGGAAAGTTCTCTCTCCCAGAACCACTGTAAAAGTTAGATGGCAGCTTTCTGCCAACTCAAAATTGCCAGAGTGAAGCATCAAGTCATAAATGCCCCCCAGTGACTGCCTGGGCTATCTGGTATGGGTTTTTTCCCTTCTATTTTGCAGAAAGAAAAGACAGTAAAAGTTCCTTCAGAGAGCTGCCAAGGTGCTCCCAGGCCATTGTGCAGAATCATTGTCAGGTTAAATTAGGGAGTACAGACTCCATGAGTGTAAAAAAATCAATACTTGATGGAAGATTGCTCCCCAGAAAATCTGTTTTGATTCTAGTATTAATTCATGACCAAAGGCTTCTGCAAAATGACATGCCATTAGTCAGAAAATGAACACATTCTATACTTGAAATTGGATGAAAATATGTCAGCTGATTGACCCATTCATTCTCCTCACTCTCTAGGCAGAAAGAGTGGGTGTGGTAGCTATGTGAATTAGTGCCCCAAACCTGGTCCATTTTCAAAACAAGATAAAAAAAATATTTTTTAAAGTCCAAAGTGAATTGGGAGTAGTCTCTAGGCCACTGTTGTAAAGCTATTGCAAACATGTTCTGTCAAGGCAAATGCATTTGTCTGGGAGGTCTGACTCTCCTGAGTTTTCTAAGCCTCAGAAATTCTACTAAAAACCTTAAAATAAAACAAGAATTTTCCCCCAAAACTAGTGACCTGTAATATTAATGGCAATGTAATGTCTTTGTCATATATAAAGTAACATTCCCCTCATTGCTATCTGTTAGGTTTCTTCAACTAAAAACTTTTGCAAGAGGCAAGTTCCAGCCCTTCATTTGTGCTAATGTCATCCACTTTTGGGGCCTTTCCCAACTGGTACAGCTAGCTCTGAAGCTGGGATAAACTTCATTCCACAACCCTAATACATGCAAATATCACTTGGCTGCATTTCCTTTAAATAAAATTAAGTCTAATTCTGAGACTATCAGTCATCATTAGAAATGTTTCTGCATCTCCAAGGTAATAAAAAGGGCCCAGGGGTTTGACAAAGCAAATGTTCAAGGACACCCTTCTGTTCTTCTGTCCAAACTTGTCAACACCAAGTCCAGGCTTGAATGGTCCCTTGATGGCATGTGGTTTTAACATAGACACAGCAAACCTTGCCAACCTTAGAGTTTCAGTGTCAAAAATCAGGCTTCCTTCTTTCTCTTCTTTCTGCTATCTTGCCTAAAAGACATGTACCTCTTTCTCCTCTTTGAATTTTCTCAGTAACTTCATCAATGCAAAAACCAACAAAAAGAAAAGGTTAGCTTTCAAACAACTAAACTTTCCATTCTGTTTAGTTAAGACATCACTGAGTCCTAGTTAACATTTGGGGAAAGGGAGAGGAAAATTAAAGGAAGACAAAACCCACAGACTCATTCTAAAGAACTGCTTCCGCAAAATTTCCACTGAGGTTTTCTGCCCCTGATGTACCCACTAAGACACAGACCACATCTCTCAGCACAAATGGACATTTTCTGATGAGCTCTGTATTCAACTATGGCTGCGAACAACATCAAACATGCTGAATGTATGGAACAGAAGAAGGGTCATGATATTGGTTGTTTGTATGAATTTCATTGGGAGAGGAATTGCCATGGTGGGGCTCCATCACTGAGCACCTTTTCCTTCAGATACCAAAACAAAGACAGCAGTTGCACAGCTCATACCCAGGCAACAGAAAATGTCCCTGTAGGAAAGGACCAGATTACTCACAAGCCTCATTACCCATGGTGACTTCATTAGAATTCTTCTTCAGGGGTAAATTGGGATAGCAAAAAATTGTCTTGAAACTCACATTTTAAAAAAAAATCTTGAAAAATGGGCAAAGGACTTGAACAGACACTTCTCCAAGGAGGACATACAGAAGATCCAGAGACAGATAAAAAGATGCTCAATATCGCTTGCTATCAGAGAGATGCAAATTAAAACCACAATGAGATACCACTTTACACCAGTCAGAATGGCTATCATAAACAAAGCAATAAACAACAAATGTTGGGGAGGGTGTGGGGAAAAGGGGACTCTAGTCCACTGTTGGTGGGATTACAGACTGGTACAACCATTATAGAAAACAGTATGGAATTTTCTAAGAAAATTAAAAATGAATATGCCTCTTGACCCAGCAATTCCACTGCTAGGATTATATCCTAAATACCAATCCTAAAAAACCTATGTACCCCAATATTTATATCAGCACAATTTACAGTAGTCAAGAGTTGGAAGCAACCTAGGTGCCCATCAGTAAATGAATGGATCCAAAATCTATGGCAGATTTACACAATGGAATTTTATGCAGCAGAAAGAAAGAAAGAGCTCCTATCCTTTGCAACATCATGGATGGAACTGGAAAGCATTATGCTGAGTGAAATAAGCCAGGGGGTGAAAGACAAATACCATATGATCTCACCTTTAATGGGAACCTAAACAACAAAACAAACAAGCAAGAAAAATATAACCAAAGACACTGAAATAGCGAACAGGCTGACAGTGACCAGAGGTGAGAGGGGAGGGAATTTCAGGGGCAAAGGGGAAAGATTCACAGGAACAAGTATAAAGGACACATGGACAAAAACTAACAGGGGTGGAAATGGGAGGTGGGTGGGGAGTGCTGCGGGGGGTGGGCTTGGATGGGAGTAATAGACAGAAAACTGTACTTGAACAATAATTAAATTAAAAAATATTTTAAAAAAAGAAATCTGCAAAATTGATGTGGAGGCACTGGTTCTCCAGATGCTCCAAAGAGCTCCTTGTTATCCCAGTTTAACAGCTTGACCTATGGATTAGAGCTCACATTGGCTACATTTGACATTCAGAAGGAAAACAGGAACTGAGAAATGGAAGCACCCAATGGAAGGCACACCATCCTGGGGTTCAACATAAGGTACCTAATTCAGATAGTTCCATTTGCTAAAGCAGCCTGAGCCCCTTATGAACCAGAATTGTATCAGGATACAATTACAATAGCATGAATCTTCACTCTTTTAAAAAGTGTGGATTATTGTAAAACTAAATAAATAATCCTGAATGGTATGGTTCAGTGGGTTGGGACATCATCTTGTAATGGAAAGTTATGGGCTAAATTCCCACTCAGGGTACACACCTAGGTTGAGAGTTTGATTCCCGGCCCAGGTGTGTACAAGAAGCCACAAATGGATGCTTCTCTCTTGCATCGATGTTCCTCTTTCTTTAAAAGCAATGAAAAAAAATGTCCTTGTTAGGATTTTTTTTTAATTTTTTAAATTTAATTCTTATTCAAGTACAGTTTTCTGTTTTATATTCCCTGCCCTGACCCCCCTCCCAGTGCTCCCTACCTCCTGCCCATTTCCTCCCCCCACCTTAATTATTGTCCATGTGACCTTTATACTTATTCATGTGAGTCCCTCCCCTTTTCCCCTATGATTCTCTCCCCTCTCCTCTCTGGACCCTGTCAGCCTGCTCCGTATTTGAGTGTCATTGGTCATATTTTGCTTGCTTGTTTGATTTGTTGTTTAGATTCCTGTTAAAGGTGGGATCATATGGTATTTGTCTTTCACTGCCTGGCTTATTTTGCTCAACATAATGTTCTCTAGTTCCATCCATGATGTTGCAAAAGGTAGGAGCTTCTTCTTCCGTTCTGCAGCATAGAATTCCATTGTGTAAATGTATCATAGCTTTTTGATCCAGTCATTTACTGATGGGCATCTAGGTTGCCTCCAACTCTAGGCTATCGTGAATTGTGCTGCTATGAACATCGGGGTGCATAGGTTCTTTTGAATTGGTGCTTCAGGGTTCTTAGGATATACTCCTAATAGTGGAATTGCTGGGTCAAAAGGCACGTTGATTTTTAATTTTCTTAGAAAGTGCCATACTGTTTTCCATAGTGGTTGTACCAGTCTGCAATCCCACCAACAGTGGACCACAGTCCCCTTTTCCCCACAACCTCTCCAGAACTTGCTGTTTGTTTCTTTGTTTATGATAGCCATTCTGACTGGTGTAAAGTGGTATCTCATTGTGGTTTTAATTTGCATCTCTCTGATAGTTAGTGATATTGAGCATCTTTTCATGTGTCTTTGGATCTTCTGTATGTCTGTTCAAGTCCTTTGCCCACTTTTTAATTGGGTTGCTCTT
This sequence comes from Sturnira hondurensis, assembly GCF_014824575.4. Taxonomy (NCBI): domain Eukaryota; kingdom Metazoa; phylum Chordata; class Mammalia; order Chiroptera; family Phyllostomidae; genus Sturnira; species Sturnira hondurensis. The sequence continues at coordinate 4,781,912 of NW_028081623.1, read as the reverse complement.
CTTCTTTGAGTGGAGTCGAGTGAGTTCTTTGTATATTTTGGAGATCAAACCTTTGTCTGAGGTATCATTGGCAAATATGTTTTCCCAAACAGTTGCTTCTCTTTTTATCTTGATACTGTTTTCCTTAGCCATGCAGAAGCTTTTAATTTTGATGAGATCCCATTTGTTTATTCTTTCCTTTATATCCCTTGCTCTAGGAGCCATATCAGTAAAAATATTGCTTCGTGGAATATCTGAGATTTTCTTGCCAATGTTCTCCTCTAGGGCTTTAATGGTTTCACGGCTTATATTTAAGTCCTTTATCCACCTTGAATTAATTTTGGTGTATGGTGTAAGTTGGTGCTCGAGTTTCATTTTTTTGTATGTAGTTGTCCAGTTCTCCCAACACCATTTGTTGAAGAGGTTATCTTTACTCCATTTTATGTTATTGCCCCCTAAGTCAAATATTAATTGACTGTACAGAGTTGCATTTATTTCTGGGCTCTCTGTTCTATTCCATAGGTCTATGTGCCTGTTTTTATGCCAGTACCAGGCTGTTTTGATTACAGTGGCCTTATAATACAGTTTGATATCAGGTATTGTGATCCCTCCTACTTTGTTCTTCTTTCTTAACATTGCAGCTGCTATTCGGGGTCTTTTATGGTTCCATATAAATTTTTGAAGTGTTTGTTCTATGTCTGTGAAATATGCCATTGGTACTTTAATAGGTATTGCATTGAATCTGTAAATTGCTTTGGGTAGTATGGACATTTTGATGATGTTAATTCTTCCAATCCATGAACACGGTATACGTCTCCATTTGTTTGTGTCTTCCTTGATTTCTGTCTTCAGTGTTGTTCAATTTTCTGCATACAGGTCTTTAACCTCCTTGGTTAGATTTATTCCCAGATATTTTATTTTTGTTTTTGCTATATCAAATGGGATTTTTTTTCTTGATTTCTGCTTCTGCTGATTCATTGTTAGTATACAGAAATGCCTTTGATTTCTGGATATTGACTTTGTATCCCGCTGTTTTGCCAAATTCATTTATTAGTTCCAGCAGTTTTTTGGTAGAGTCTATAGGATTTTCCATGTATACTATCATGTCATCTGCAAACAGTGCCAGTTTTGTTTCCTCCTTTCTGATTTGGATGCCTTTGATTTCCTTTTCTTGTCTGATCGCTGCAGCTAGAACTTCTAATACTATATTGAAGAGAAGTGGTGATAGTGGGCAACCTCGTCTTGTCCCTGATCTTAGTGGAAAAGCTTTTAGTTTTTGCCCTTTGAGTATGATGTTGGCTGTGGGTCTTTCATATATGGCCTTTATTCTACTGAGGAATGCTGCCTCTATTCCCACTATCCTGAATGCCTTTATCATAAATGTGTGTCGTACCTTATCAAAAACTTTTTCCACGTCTATTGATATGATCATGTGGTTTTGTCTTTGATTTTGTTTATGTGGTGTATTACATTTACTGATTTGCGGATATTGAAAGATCCTTGCATCCCTGGGATGAATCCCACTTGGTCGTGGTGTATGATCTTTTTGATGTATTGTTGGATGCAATTTGCCAATATTTTATTGAGGATTTTAGCATCTATGTTCATCAGAGATATTGGCCTGAAGTTTTCTTTGGAATTAGGATGATGCTGGCTTCATAAAAAGAGTTGGGGAGTTTTCTTTCCTTTTGGATTTTTTGGCATAGTCTGTGAAGAATAGGGGTTAGCTCTTCCTTAAAAGCTTTGTAGAATTCTCCTGTGAAACCATCTGGTCCAGGGCTTTTGTGTGATGGGAGTTTTTTGATTACTGCTTCAATTTCATCTGCTGTTATTGGCCTGTTCAGGTTTTCTGTTTCTTTTTCATTGAGTTTTGGAAGATCATATTTTTCTAGAAATTTGTCCATTTCACCTAGGTTTTCAAATTTCTTGACATACAGTTCTTCGTAGTAATTTCTTACAATCTCTTCTATTTCTGTGTTATCAGTTGTAATCTCTCCTCTTTCATTTCTGATTGTATTTATTTGCGTCCTCTCTCTTCTTTTCTTGATGAGCCAGCCTACTTAAAGGTTTGTCTATTTTATTTATCTTTTCAAAAAACCAACTCCTAGATTCATTGATCCTTCAAATTGTGCTTTTAGTCTTTATGTCATTTAGTTCTGTTCTGATCTTGCGTATTTCCTTCCTTCTACTTGCTCTGGGCGGTCTTTGTTGTTGTTCCTCGAGATCTTGCAGGCGTCGGGTTAGGTTGTTTGTTTGAAATGTTTCTATCGTCTTTAGGTGAGCCTCTATTGCTATGAACTTCCCTCTCAGGATGGCCTTCACTGTGTCCCATAAGTTTTGGGTTGTTGTGGTTCATTTTCATTAGTTTTAAGAAGTTTTTTTTATTTCTTCCCTAATTTCATTCTTGACCCATTCGTTGTTTAATAGCATACCATTCAATCTCCATGCTTTTGCGTGTTTTGGGTTTTTTTCTGTGGGGTTGGTTTCCAATTTCAGTCCCTTGTGATCAGAGAAGATGCTTGGTATGATTTCTATTTTCCTGAAGTTTTTGAGACTTGTTTTGTGTCCTATCATGTGTTCTATCTTTGAAAATGTTCCATGTGTACTTGAAAAGAATGTGTATTTAGCTTCTTTGGGATGGAGGGCTCTATATATATCAATTAGGTCCACTTCTTCTAGGGTGTCATTTAATGCTGCTATATCCTTGTTGATAATTTGTTTGGAAGATCTGTCAATTTTTGACAGTGGGGTGTTAAAATCTCCTACTATAATTGTGTTGCTATCAATATCTTTCTTGAGGTCCTCTAGGATTTTCTTTATATATTTGGGTGCTCCTGTGTTTGGTGCATATATATTTATGATGTTAATGTCTTCTTGGTGGATTCTCCCCTTGAGTATTATGAAGTGACCTTCTGGGTCTCTCTTTATACCCCTTTCTTTGAAGTCTATTTTGTCTGATATGAGAATTGCTTCCCTGGCCTTTTTTTCTTGTCCATTTGCTTGGAAAATTTGTTTCTATCCTTTCATTTTCAGTCTGTGGCGGTCTTTTGACCTGAGGTGGGTCTCTTGTAGGCAGCATATGTGTGGATCCTGCTTTCTTATCCATTCAGCTATTCTATGTCATTTAATTGGTGCATTTAATCCATTTACCTTTAAGGTTATTATTGAAAGGTACTTATTCATTGCCATTTATGTACCTGTGTTCCTCTCTGTCTCTCTCTTTTTCTTCCTTTCCTTAAAGCAACCCTTTTAGTAATTCTTGTAGAGCTGGTTTTGTGGAGGCGTATTCTTTTAGTCTTCTTTTGTCTTGGAAGCTCTTTATTTGGCCTTCTATCTTGATTGAGAGCCTTGCTGGGTACAGTAGCCTTGGTTGTAGACCTCTGTTTCTCATTACTTGGAATATTTCCTGCCATTCTCTTCTTGCTTGGAATGTTTCCGTTGAGAAATCAGTAGCCAACCTTATTGGGACCCCCTTGTATGTTACTTCCATTTTCTCCCTTGCTGCCTTTAGGATTCTCTCTTTGTCTTGGAGTTTTGCCATTTTAATGATGATGTGTTTTGCAGTAGGCCTCTTTGGGTTCCACCTGCCTGGGACTCTGCGATTCCTGGATTTGTGTCACTTTCTCTCTCCTCAACTTAGGAAAATTTTCTGTTATTACTCTTTCAAGTAGGTTTTCTATCCCTTGTTCTTCTTCTTCTCCTTCTGGTATTCCTATTATTCGGATATTATTATGTTTCAAATTGTCTTGCATTTCTCTTAGACTCTCCTCATTTTTTCTGATTCTGTTTTCCATTACCTGGTCCGTCTGGGAGATTCTTTCCACCCTGTCTTCGAGCTCGCTTATGCGGTCTTCTGCCTCATCAATCCTACTAATCATACCTTCTACTGTGTTCTTCAGTTCAGAAATTGTATTTTTCATTTCCTCTTGGCCTTTGCTGATGGTTTCTATTTTCTTTTTCATGTTGGTATAGTTTGCGAAGAGTTCATTGTAGTTCCCCTGTAGTTTCTGGTAGCTCGTTGTAAGCTCTTGGAATTTCCTGATAACCAGTGCTTTGAATTCAATATTTGATAGTTGACTTACCTCTATCTCATCTAACATTCTCTCTGAGACTTCCTCCTTTTCTTTCATTTGGGGATTGTTTCTTTGTCTTCCCATTGTTTGTGATGCTCTTCTTGTTGGCCTCAGCTTCTTAGATTGATCTGTTCTGGTACCCTGAGTTTATGGTGTGAACTTCTGTGGTAGGATACCTGTGAAATTCAGTGGTGCAGTCTCCTGTAGGTATCTTGGTGTTCTCCGCTTCCAATACTCCTCTGGTTGGTTTCCAGCTAGTCAAATCTTTTCTTCTGGTCTCACTAGCTGCAGCAGCCTGAGGGGCTGTTAATGTGGCTTTTCTTGCGCCTGGGTACACTCAACTGGTCTCGCCAGTACCCCGCCCTCCCCCGCCAAGATCCAGACTGGCACCGCTCTCCCGTGCCCTACTGAGAGCAGATTTTCTCCCAGGCTTTCCAGCCCTGGTCTGGCGTGAGGGCGTGTGCTCCCATTCAGGCTTTCCTGTTCTCATAGTCTTGGGTGCAGACCTTTCCCTGTGTTGTGGCTGAACACACAGGGCAACTCACAATTCTCCCAAACCAACAGCAACAGCCTGACTCCCTGTGTTTCCCTGTCTGTGCCAGCTGAGTAGGGATGGGGCTGGCGACTGGCTCTCTTCCAGGGGCCCAGCCAGCAGCCCAAGACTCCCCGAGACTGTTTGAGAGCAGGTGCAGGTCCCACGCCACAGGGATCACCCCGGGTGACTCTCAATTCCCCAAGCTGAGAGTCTGCACAGACCCCTCGCCGTTGGGAAAGCACAGGCGACTGGTGGTTCCCCATGTCGAGGGCCTGCGCGGGCCCTGGGAAGCCGGGAAGGCACGGGTGACCCACAGCCACCCAAGCCAAAGGCTACGGCTTGACTCCCGGTGCCTCCCAGTTTGCGCTGGCTGAGCAGGGATAGATCTGGTCTGCACCGGGTGAGTAGGGATGGAGCTCGCAACTGACTCACTTCTAGATGTCCTGCCAGCAGCCCAAGACTCCTTGAGACTGTTCGAGGGTTGGCACAGACCCTGAGAAGCAGGAAATGCTCGGGCCAGGGAATGCTTGGGCAACTCTCAGTTCTCCCAAGCTGGCAACCTGACTCCATGGGTTATCAGAGCTTTCTGGTTTGCTTCCGAATGCTCACTCCTCTCTCTGCCACTACTGGCAGACCGATCTCTTATGGTGTTTTCCAATCTGCATCCTGCCAGATGGAGGGGGGGTGCCAGTGACCAATTCTCTCCCAGAGTCGGTGTTGCCCACCCTCAGCTCTCAGAGACCGGGGTGGCCAGCCAGGGCCCTGGCACAGCCTGTCGGGAGGCCTGCCGCCACCTCTGCGCTGCTCCCTCGTACCTTGTTGATCTGCAGTCATCTCCTCTCCTCAACCTCTGGTCATTCAGTGTCTGCTACACTCTCTGGAGTCCTGCCTTCTTATATGCTGGGTCTCCGTTGGGCATCTGCTGTGCTCCTCCGCAGATCAGCCAGGTCCTTCTCCGGTGCGTGGAGAGAAGCAAAATCCTTTGTCCTACTGCGCCGCCATCTTCCTTTGAATCCCCTCCTTGTTAGGATTTAAAAAAATTAAATTGATAAATTAGATGACTAAACAAAGTTATATGAGCTTTTCTCACCACCATTTACAAATGTGAAGAAGAAAATTACATTAAACACCAATACATTATAGTAACAAAATAATCATGTTTATTCTTTTGCATGGATGCACATATTGGTAGAGTTATTATAAAACTTAAAAAAAGATTTCTGAACAAATAAAAAGAGAACGTTCAAAATACAGCCCCTTCTAGATCTTTCCAAAGTAAATAAAAATGGAGAGGTTACCATTATAATTGATCACATGAAAATATTTCCACTTTCACACAAGGATCCTAAATATTAGGGCTCAGTTACAGAAAATTCTCATTTATTTACACGTTAGAAAATCACCCTTCCAAATATTTGAAACATGTCCAGCCTCATCACAGTAAACTGTAGGGACTGAAACACTGAAACACTGAATAAGGAATGTGTAAACTTAGATATTTTTTGGCCTGTCACCCACCAGCTTCAGAATTCTAGGGGCTCTACAAAGTACAGGACGTATCTAAAGCACAAATATATAGGAAGTCTTTTAGATCATGTCCTCAGAACTCCCAGTATTCCCTTTTGCAGCCATACCAGCTGGAGCAAAATTAGGTTTAAGGTTCTGAATATGCAAAACACATGGTTTATTCTTGTATTGTTAATTATTATATTATTTTTCCATATGAACTACTGTAAACCTACTTTTGCCACACCCCTTATTGGAGAAGAAGGGTTTCCACACACATACAATGGAGATGTGGTATTTGTATATGCACTGGAAGTAGGCTCTGTGGGGTGTCCAAATGTGATCAATTTTGAAAGGTAAATGGTAACCCAAAATGATGACTAGTTCCCCTCTGACTTTGTTAGCTTTAAGGCAACATGATGCCAAAATTCTCAATTGACTAATAAGTTTACTGGTAAGCTTAAATTAGAGTGCTTGTACATATTCTTTTTATATATTCAAATAACCTGCACCAAACCAGCCTTGAAACAGATGTTAAAAGAGAATGGAAATATTCAAGATATATCTGGAACTAATTCAAAAGAACCTCTCCTTAAACATTCTAGAAAGAAAAAAGTCTTGGTTATTCTTCCCCAACTATATAGTGAGAATATGGAACTTTTAGGGTTAGCAAGGGGGAATACATATTTCTTGAGAAAACCCTTGCCCACTCTTAGGTAAGGCCATACATGTCCTCTGAAAAAGTCATTGATTTATTTGAATCATACTTTCTGGTCTGAAATGTTTCATATTAAGCATTATTTTGTGAGGAGTTGCAGAGATGTGAACTCTAAAGGGTGAGAACAAAGAGAAAAGTACAGAGCCCAGAATTCCTTGATGAGAACATACTCACCTGCCCACATTTCCTTTGTCACAGAAGCCACTAGAGAGCTGTGAAGCAGGGCTACCATTCTGGTGCACTGATCAACACACACACACACTCGCACTCCTCCTTCCAAAGCTGAGATGCTTTCTCGGCTACAGAAAACATTATGCCACTGGCACCAGAGCTGAATTACAGGCTGTCCCACCCCTGCCACATCGCTTCCACCTCTACTTTGGGTCATAGCCTTCCACCTTTCCTAATTAACTCAGCTTGCAGTGTCCTTTCCCATCCTTCCATCTCTATAGCATTTCCCAAGTTCCTCGATAATATTTTTGGGAGTCTTTGTTCTAAGTGGAAGCATGAAACACTAGGGAGGTGAAACATCCAGAATCAAAATGAACTATGATCAAGATATGATTGGGAGACCCTGGAAAAATTTACTTATGCCTGCTCAGCCTAACTTCTTGCCCCATTAACTATCTGAGTGTTCTTGATTCCAATGAATGGCCTTGAGCACTGGTTCATGGTAGATGTTTGGTACATCTTTACCCATGCCCCTGCCCTTTGGACCCTCTCCCATGTGCATGCCCCTTGTATTTCTAACTATACTATGAACTCCTCAAATAAGGCGAATACTTCTCTTGCAATGTAGCATGGTATAATTTGAAGTTAAAAATAATGGGTTCAAATTTAAGCTCCCCCATACATTTCCCTTCCTATCTATGAAAGTTTGAAGTTATTAGGTCTCTTGAAGACCCAACTCCTTCATCAAGTGGGGTTGTACTAATAGTCATCTGATAGGGTTGACATAAGAACCAGTGACATTAGTACCTAGCACATTATGGGTACTTGGTTAAATGTTTAATAAATATTAATAAAGAAATCATCCTCTTCCTTATAAATGTTCTTTCATTTTAGATAGGATGTACCTAAATAATGCTTCTGCCTAGCCCTCAGCACTAAGAGGAATGGGATTTTTCATTCCAGTTTTGGTAAAAAAATTCTCCCCAAATCATGTCTCCTCAGTCAGTGAACACTGAAGATTCCTGACTGAGAGGAGAACAGCTTAATGAGGCATAAAGCAGCCCAAACCAAACTGCTGGGGCGATTGACTAAAAGACAGTTAATTTTAGGATTTAGTGTTAATCCAAATTTTCCTCTTTCTCTTTTGCCTAAACTTATCCTCCTAAGTGGATGCAGCAGGAAGTCAACATCAAGAAAAATTTCCCAGAAAGACAATTTATTTATTCACTGTCCTGTGCGTGAAGAGGGCTCTAGAGATGAATTTACAAAATAGAAAAAATTGGCTGGATTATTAAATACCATTTTTCAATAAACCTGAGTAAGATCTTATCACCAAATGGAATTTTCCTGCAGAAGCCAGGACAATAAAACTTTTAACAAAAATCTAATTTTAGTTTTGAAGTTCATTTAGACATTTCTTTAAAAATTTAGTTTATGGGATTTTCTACTTTGTCTGATAAAGGATGATGAACTTTATTTTTTTTAATTGCTTTGTTGTTGTTCATTACAGTTGTCTGCATTTTCTCTCCACCCCAGCCAAACCCACTTCCCTCCCTTGTTTCCTCCCTCCTCCTTGGTTTTGTCCATGTGTCATTATAGTAGTACCTGAAAACCCTTATCCCCAGTGTCCTTTCCCTCCTCCCCTCTGGGTATTGTTAGATTATTCTTAATTTCAATGTCTTTGGTTATATTTTGTTTGCTTTTTTGTTGTTGATTATGTTCCTGTTAAAGGTGAAATCATATGGTATTTGTCCCTCACCTCCTGGCTTATTTCACTTATCATAATGCTCTCCAGTTCCATCCATACTGTTGCAAAGGGTAAGAGCTCCTTCTTTCTCTCTGCTGTGTAGTATTCCATTGTGTAAATGTAGCATCATTTTTTAAAGATTTTTATTTATTTTTAGAGAGGGGGAAGGGAGGGAGAAAGAGAGGGAGAGAAACATCAGTGTGTGAGATATACATCAATTGGTCTCCTCTCATACACCCCCAACTGGGGACCTGGACTGCAACCCAGGCATGTTCCCTGACTGGGAATCAAACCAGTAACCTTTTGGTTCAAAGGCTGGCACTCAGTCCACTGGGCCACACCAGCCAGGGGATATAGGTGAGTTTTAACCACACACACATACATATACAAAAGCAGGGAGAGCAATTTCATACACACAAAAATTGTAATCTACATCTCAAAAACCAGTGGTTATGGCAGCAGAGCCAGAATTTGTAGGAGAGACTTTCCATTTTCAAGTTTCCCTGGGCCCAGCCTGGTCACCAAGCAGTGGCCTCTCCTCTCACCTCCAATAGAGGGAAGGGCAGTCACCAAGCCACAACTCTTGGTTGACTCCATAGGCATTTCCAGTCTAGCAGATTCAAGTGACGCTTTGGGGAAGGGAGCACCCAAGATGTAACAGTTGAGAATCTTGGTATGAAAACACAGGCAGTAGATGGTCAGCTGAGAGTGCACACTGGGACTCGGCCAATGGTGGGTTCAAGTACTGGCTCTAGAATGTTAACAACATGACCCACCCTGGGATGAAGTGATGTACAGAAAGCACTAGAAAAACACCTGGGTTATAAGTCTACTAGACATCTTGACTTATTTATAGATCAAGTTGCCTTCAAGCAGTTCATAAGTACATTCTGGTTGAATTGGTACAATTACGGTGTCAACACCCATTCTACAGACAGAAAAATGGCTCCCTACATCTCCTGGCTTGTGCTGGTCAGAGGGGGTGAACTGGGCATGCCTGGGGAGAGTGTGCAAGTGAGTAAAGAGGTTGTGGTGAGCCACTTGAGCTTGGAGGGAGGTAAAGACTCTCCACCAGCTCTGAGGATGGAAATGCAGAAGCCTGGTCACCCTTCCCTGAGCATGTGGCTGGTCTGCAGAAATTGCTGAGGTTGACGGGGTCAGTGTACCTGGCCTACAGTCCCAGCACAGGTCTGTTCACAGGAACATGAGACTGCAGGAGGAATGACAAAGCCAGATTTGGTGCTCCAGGTTAAACCAGTGGATACAGGATTTGAAGCAGGGAGCACAGAAAGTTGGTGAACATGTTCTTAGGGACATTGCTGAGTTCTCAGCATCCTGGGAAGTTGACCCATGCTGCACAGATGTGCTGATCAGCTGCCCACAGGCCAGGCCACCCCTATCCAAAGTTCGAGCAGCAAGCCAAGGCTCTGGGGGGCAAGGCTCCTTTGGTGCATAGTACTGCCCATGGAGCTAGTCGCAGATGTGTGATCATGGAAGCAGGTGCTGTGTCCTTTTAGGAAGGTGTCTTGTCTTAGTGGTAGAGGAAGAGGCTGCCTACTTCTTGGCAGCAGCCATCAGCAATGCCAGCTTTTTGAGCAGGCTGGAGCTGGCTTTCATCACCACATCATGTTTAAGCTTCTTCTGGATCCCGAACCTCCAGGCCCTTCTTGAGCTTTTGCTGCTGCACAATGCGTGCCTTCTTGGGAGCGATAACACAACCTCCCTTCTTCAGGCTGGGTTCCACTCTGAGGCCACAGCTACCACCTTGCTCTTGGATGGCCTCTGTGCCTGGAATTTACATTGCCCCTGTGCCTTGATGGGGCATATGCTAGAAGAAGTTTGAACCACTCATTTACTGATGGGCACTTAGGTTGCTTCTACTACTTGGCTATTGTAAATTATGCTGCCATGAACATTGGGGTGCATGGTTTCTTTTGGATTGGTGTTTCAGGGTTCTTAGGGTATAATCCCAGCAGTGGAATTGCTGGGTCAAAAGGCAGTCCCATTGTTAGTTTTCTGAGGAAATTTCATACTGTTTTCCACAGTGGCTGTACCAGTCTGCATTCCCACCAACAGTGTAGTAGGGTTCCTTTTCCTCCACATTCTCTCCAACATTTGTTTGTTGATTTGTTTCTGATGATCATTCTGACCAGTGTGAAGTGGTATCTTGTTGTGGTTTTAACTGGCATCTCTCTGATGGCTAGTGATGCTGAGCATGTTTTCATATGTCTCTGGGCCCTATCTATGTCTTCCTTGGAGAAGTGTCTGTTCAAGTCTTTTACCCATTTTTTAATTGGGTTTTTTGTCTTCCTAGAGTGGAGTCATGTGAGTTATTTATATATTTTGGAGGTCAAACCCTTGTCCAAGTTATCATTAGCAAACATGTTTTCCCATATTTGGTTCTCTTTTTATTTTAATGCTGTTTTCTTTAGCCACGCAGAGCTTTTTAATTTGATGAGGTCCCATTTCTGTATTATTTCCTTCATGTCCTTTCCTTTAGGGGACATATTGATGAAAATGTTGCTGTGTGGAATGTCTGAGATTTTCCTGCTGATTGGGGGAAGACGCATAAAATGGAGTAAAAATAACCTCTTCAACAAATGGTGTTGGGAGATCTGGACAGCTACATGCAAAAAAATGAAACTCAATCACAAACTTACACCATACATGGAAATAAATTCAATGTGGATAAAAGACTTAAGTATTTTTCCTCTAGGACCGTAAAAGTCCTAGAGGAAAGCATCGACAGTGAACTTTATATACGACTTTCCATCAGAGTTTAATAAATAGTAGTTCAAATGTAGTTCACAGGAGTTAATGACCTCTTCTCTTCAGTTCCATGTAGCAGATAAAACTGAGCTCACTAGAGTTTTCCTTCTGCAGAGTGACTGGTCAATATTTTGCTACTTGCTCTGTCAATGCCATCAAAATATTGTTTATAATTTTAAGAACAAGCATGTAATTTTCTTCTCCAACAAGAGCAATTAGGCACTCACTAAATAATTGACAAAAATACTTAATTCTAGGGATTTCTTGAGGATTTGCTACTATTAAAAAAAGAATTTGAAATAAAATTTTCCTTCATTTATTCAACATGTTATTTTTATTTTCACACCTGATGATGAAAACTATGTTAGAGTTTATCCCCCTGCCAATCACAAATTCCAGACTCAAAACTGGTCTACAAGAGCCTCTATATGGTGTGCATGTGTGGGTCTTACGTCAGTGAGAGAAAGCCCCATTTATTTAGGCCTTTACCAATTAAGAACTCCAAAGGGCACCAAGAAATTTTGGTCCTTAGAGCTTTAATTTCAGATAACAAGATGCTGTCATCAAGGACATTTACAGCTGGAACCCTTTCCCCTGTCTTGGCAGATGCCAAGACAGCTGCACCTTCATCCTCAGGCTGTCAGGCTAAGATCTATCTATTCAGTCACTTAAATATCTCAGTCACTGCAAATATCTCATATGCAGGCATTTTACTTAACACTTACTACTGAAATGCCCTTGGCAGTCTAACAATTCATAGGCCAGCCTCTTAACCCTTGACTTTACAAGTTAAAAAGGAAGGAAGAGAGTAGTACCAAGTCGTCTGTCCCCATTTCAACAGTCACTTTCTAGAATATTTTTGTCTCACTGTTTTCTCCCAAAAGGACAAGTCCAAGAATAATACTTTAAATTATTCAAATAAGAGTATCACTCCCCCTCCTTCTTTTTGTCTCTCTCTCTCTCCCCACTCCCAGTAATTTTCCACATTAACCTAATATCAAGGAAATGGAGAAGATCATTAGCCCACCTCTCTGACACCACCCTACCTGGCTCATGAACACTGCAGCTTTCCTAGGAGCTGACATTTCTTCAGTGTCGTCATGTGCTGAGTACTGTTCTTGCCCCATTGGTAGCAGGAGTGACAGGTTGTTCAAGAATCCTTGAACCCTGCCTCAGTTACAGAGACCCAAAAGTAATTTTAGAGATTACCTTTTTGGATGATAACACAATCAGAGTTTGAGCAGAAGACAATATTGTAACAATATCTAGCTCTTGCGTTATAAAATGCAGGCAATTTTTAAAAATATTTTTAAATGTTTTCAATTACAGTTAACACTCAACATCATTTTTATTAGTTTCAGGTGTACATGATAGTAGTTAAATAATCACATACTGTACAAAGTGTTGTCCCCACTCCCCACAATGTTTCCAATATCTACCTGGTACCATATATAGTTATTAGAATATTATTGACTATATTTCTAATAACATTGATTATGTTGTACTTTATGTCTCCATGATTATTTTGTAACTAGCAATCTGTACTTCTCAATCCTTTTACACCCAGTCCTTCAAACCCCTTCCATCTGGCAACCATCAGTCATCTTTTGTGTCTATGAGTCTATTTTTGTTTCATTTGTTCATTTATATTGTTCTTTAGATTGCACATATAAGTGAAATCATATGGTATTTATCTTTCTCTGACAGACTTATTTTGCTTAAAATGAAGCCCCTGCATCCATCTTTGTTGTCACAAATAGTAAGATTTCATAAAAATGTGGAACACTTCACAAATTTGCTTATCATTTTTGCACATGGGTCATGCTAATCTCTGAATCATACAATTCAAATATATGTGCTGCTGAAGCAAGCACCAGGGTACTTTTTATACAGGGTGTCATGATCAAATACACACATTATAGCAACTGAGATAATTAAAAAGTAGTTTAACATTTTCTTGAATCTCTTGAGGAACATTAATAATAACACTTGTTTAAGTCTTGTTCTTTTTACCTCTCATTTTCACACATCTTTTGGCCCTTCAAAAATGTTCACTCTGTGAATCTCTTCCTCTCAACTCCATTTCCCAGATCTTCTTGGCACCTACCCCCATGCCTTTCTTAGCTTTATTCCTGTCCCCTTTTCTTTTCACCACTAGTCCAATCTCCAATCCACCATAAAGCCTGGGAACTTGGCTGACAAAAGCACCAGAGTATAAATATGAAGTTTATGTTCTACTGAGGGAATACAGATGATAAATAAATAAGCATAAACCAAAATAATCAGAAACAGTGTGATTTTTTATGGACATAGTACCAGAAAAAAATAGAAAATGGTAAACTAAAAACGAGTGCTTGTAGAAGAGGAGGATGAGAGTCAATGTGGATTAAAGTCATGTTAAAGCTGACATCTAAATGGCAAGAGAAAGTTAGTCTTAAAACACCTGAGAGGAAAGTTTTCTGAGAAGGGGGAACAACTACAACAACTGCACTAAACTATAAATAAGCTTAGCATAATTGTGCTTATGTGGTAGAGGAAGAAGGAGATGCCTGGAACTGACTTGTAGAACTACCTCTTTTTACTCCCTCATATCAACACCCTGAAGTCTGAACACAACAAAGGAGGGGCTGCAGTAGATCTTCTTACTCTTTATCAAAGTTCTCTGTCCCACCCTGTGGGAGGAATATACTACCCCGTGCCATTGAACTGAGGTGTGGTCATGTGACTTGTTTGGACCAGTTACGTGTGATGTGCATTAATTCCAGGCAAAAGCTTTTATAGCCAAATTCACTTCACCGTGTCCTTTCTCTTTCCCCTCTGCCAGGTCATCAGCAGTGTTCCAGAAAACAGCTGTTCTGTTAGTCCTGGAATGAAGAAGAAATGATGTGTAACAAAGTTTTAGCCAAAGTGCTGTGGAAGTAATAACTGTTGTTTTAACCACTGTGTTTAGGAGTTATTTGTTATTGCAGCATGACTTTTCTCAGCCTAAGTGATACAGTGTCCTTGTGCAATAACCTAAAATGACTCTAGTTCTAAATAAAAGTAGTTATTCAACTGGCTTCTCAGAACTTCCCACACCCACCCACAACAACAACCTGGGAGTTCCTAGAGAATATCACATATGGTCCATCAAATAATCTATCACAAGTTAGTATCCTCTTTCTTCTGCCCTCTCTCTCTTTTGGTTAGTCTTCTATTGTTCTGACAGTATTCCTTTGTCTGAAGGGTATTATCTGCCTTGGGCACCACAGCAACTTCCCACTTCCATCATTATCTTCCACAAGGTCATTTTGTATCAGCTATTGTTTAGGATTTTGAGATACAGGAAAGGAGAAGAATTCTTTTTTTGTGTGTATTAAATTGAATGAAAATAGTGCTATTGTGCCTTTCAGAAGTTGAAAGACAGTTGAACTGGTTATTTTGGTTGTTACTTGTAACTTTCTACCCTTTTTGCCCCTCCATGGGAATGAGCCAGAAGGCAGAGCCAAGAGCTAGAGGCAGGAGGCCCTTCACAGAATTGATGTTCCATTACAAGTTAACGTTTTGTGTCTATGCCCAGCTTCTTGGGCCTAATAATCTCTCCTTTTAGGATGAGTTCTTCTGCACAAGGCTTTTTAGTCTCTTTTACAAATACTATTCTAGCAAGCCACAAACACTAGAAGATAATTCCCTTTGGTGAAGAGAACTTAGGCACAACTTGAAAGGTACCTCACAAATTTTAAACTACAGGGAGCATAAGTACCAAAGTATCCCAATTGCTGTGTTCTGAAATCCATCATGTTTACCAAGGCCATGCTTCCCAGCCAACAACTTAGTGCAATAAGAATAACAAAGCAGGCCAGTTCCCAGGAGACACGGGTTTCCCCTAATAAACAACTTTGGTATAAGGACACCCAAATAGCTGTGCTAAACTTTCCTTGGACTACAAGGCAATCTAGAACATCTCTACTCAACATTCTCTTCTTCACATAGAATCAGACTTTTTTTTGTGGTCTCATGCCTCTGCCATCTTTATCCAGATCCTTTCCTGTTTTCTCTTACACATGTTTCTCCTTAATATCTGATTATGTTTTGAATTCTGTCTTGACAACTGATTCTCATAGGACTTTTAATACACCTTGCTACACAGAACTGGAATATCTATCAGCTAGGGGAAGTTTCACAATATTGTGAATTTGAAACTTCTCTAATAATAAAAAATAAATCAGCAATTATTATTCTAAAGAAACATACTGCACATAAGGCTCATTGCAACTGAAAGAAGTTTTAATAGAATAAGTGCAGATTAAAACAATAATAAGATACCCTTTCCTTTCTGAAGTTGGGGAAAATAAAAAATAAGTATGATTCAGGGTTTGCATTGTTTCAGGGAAATAATGTCCTCCTACGTTGCTGTTGGGAATGTAAATTGATATAACCATAAACACTTACTTTGGATGCGCAATTCAACTTTTAGAAATTTATCTTAAAAATACTTAAGGGTAATTGCAAAATTTAATCATAAAATTGTATAGTTTATAATCCGGCCTTGTCCTTTCCATACATTTGGTGAACTATCTATTCATGTCCTTTCATCACTTTTTTATTCTTCCCTTTCCAACCATGACATCCTACAATACTTTCCTTTCCTCAAACCCCCTTACCAAATTGGTTTTCAAATTCTTCCTTTGAAATAGAATTTATCATTTCATCACAGGGCCCTAACTAGTAGGACCTGTAAATGAAGAAAGCAGATTTGGAAGAGACAGTGACAAACTAGAGACCCATCTATGGGCACAACCTGGCCAATTGTGACCATGCAGGAATGTGGCCTGGTGTAGCCAGAATCTAGACATGCAAATTTTAGGCAAATGTTCAGATTTTCAGATGTTATGCTAAGTGAAATAAGCCAGGCAGTGGAAGACAAATACCTTATGATTTCACCTATAAGGGGAACCTAATCAACAAAACAAACAAGCAAGCAAAATATAACCAGAGATATTGAAATTAAAAACAAACTGACAGTAACCAGAGAGGAGGTGGGGGGGAATAATGGGAAAACAGGAAGAAGGGTTGTCAAGGAACATGTACAAAGGACACATGGACAAAACCAAATGGGGGTAGGATTGAAGGTGGGAGGTGGGAATGGCTAGAATGAGGGGCAGTGCTGGGGGGGGGGGGAATGAAGACAGCTGTGCTTGAACAACAACTTTAAAAAATAAAATAAAACCACTTACCAAAAGGGGGGAAAAGATTTTCAGATGTTGGAAACTAATTTTTTAACATTAAACTGTACTTCCAAATAAAACATACTTGTAGGTTAACAGTTTAAACTTTGAAGTTCAATACTGTCATTTTTATAAATGATCAAAAAGTGTGTGATAGCAATGCAAATAGACCCTTTGGATTTTCTGTTGCAAGCAACAAATTGACTAATGCCCTCAGCTGCTGCTTTTCTGGATCTATCCCCAAATTCACATGAGGCCATATTTCCCATAGGTTACTCCCAGCCAGTGACTGAGAATAGTAGCAGTACTAATACAGGCCCACACCTTATAAAGAAAGCTCCTTTAATGGATGACTCTGTATTATGGATTCCCCATTAGATTGACAAGAACTTTCACAGAACTTCACTGGAGTCTGACAGTCTTCCTACCCAATCATCCTTCTTTCTCCTCTCCTTCAGAAGTGTCAGAACTGTATCACACTGTAAAGTTTCTATCTTCCCCTACTCCTTCCCTTCTGCTCTGTGAATTTTACCCCTCCAAATTTTATGTTGAGACTCCAAGGTAACTATATTTGGAGATAGGGCCTCTATGGAAGTAATTAAGGTTAAATGATGTTATAAGGATGGGATGTAATGGGATTAGTGTTCTCAGAAAGAGAGACACCAGAGAGCTCACTCCCTTTCTCCACTCTGAGAACACTGTGAGAAAGTGGCTGTCTATAAGCTAGGAGTATGGCCCTCACCCCGAACCAAATCAACCAGTACCTTCATCCTGGAATTCTCAGTCTTCAGAACTGTGACAAAAAAATTAAGTATTTTTTATTGATTATGCTATTACAGTTTTCCCAAATTTTCCTCTTCATCTGCCCTCTGCACTGTCCCCTGAACCCTCCAGCATCCTCTGCTTAGTTCATGTTCATGGGTTGTACTTATAAGTTCTTTGAATTCACTGTTTCCTATACCATTTTTATCTATCCCCATCTATTTTACACCTACCAATTATGCTTCTTATTCCCTGTACCTTCCCTCCCATTCCTCCCCTCCCCCTCCCTACTGAAAACCCTCCATATGATGTCCATTTCTCTGATTCTGTTCCTGTTCTGGTTGTTTCCTTAGTTTTGGTTTTCTTTGGTTTTCTTCCTTTTTTTTTTTTTGTTCTTTAGGTTCATTGGTTGATAGTTGTGACTTTGTTGTCATTTTACTGTTCATAGTTTTTGATCTTTTTCAATTTCTTAGATAAGTCCCTTTAACATTTCATATAATAAGGGCTTGGTGATGATGAACTCCTTTAACTTGATCTTATCTGGAAAGCACTTCATCTGCCCTTGCATTATAAATGATAGCTTTGCTGGATAGAGTAATCTTGGATGTAGGTCCTTGCCTTTCATGACTTCAAATACTTCTTTCCAACCCCTCTTTGCCTGCAAGGTTTCTTTTGAGAAATCAGCTGATGAGTCTTATGGGCACTCCTTTATAAGTAACCGTCTGCTTTCCTCTTTTTGCTTTTAAGATTCTCTCTTTATCTTTAATCTTGGGTAACTTAATGATGCTGTGCCTTGGTGTGTTCTTCTTTGGGTCCAACTTCTTTGGGACTCTCTGGGCTTCCTGGACTTCCTGGAAATTTATTTCCTTCTCCAGATTGGGGAGGTTCTCCTTCATTATTTGTTCAAATAAGTTTTTAATTTCTTGCTGTTGTTCTTCTCCTTCTGGCGCCCCTATAATTCGGATATTGGAACATTTAAAGTTGTCCCAGAGGTTCCTGAGCCTGTCCTCACTTTTTTGAATTCTTGTTTTTTCATTCTGTTCCAGTTGGATTATTATTTCTTCCTTTTGTTCCAAATCATTGACTTGAAGCCTGGTTTCCTTCCTGTCACTGTTGGTTCCCTGAATATTTTGCTTTATTTCACTTTGGATATCTTTCACTTACTCTTTTACTTTGCAACCAAGCTCAGTCAGTTCTGTGAGCATTTTGATTACTAGGGCTTTGAACTCTATCAGATAGGTTGGCTATCTCCACATTGCTTAACTCTCTTTCTGGAATTTTTCTCTCTTTTTTCATTTGGGCCATATTTCTTTGTCTCAGTGCACTCATCAGATTGGTCTGGCTGACTGTTTCTTTAATTCTTTGGTTGTCAGAGTTCCATGCAGTTTGATTTTCTGGCACTTCTGGTTGTTTATTGATTTTAGATTGGTTGTTATCCTCCTTTTGGTTATGCAAGGAAGTTAAGGGTTCCTACCTATTCCTCCATCTTGGCTAGAAGCAACAATCATATAATTTACAAAGTGCTATTACCAGTATTTCAAATACCCACCTGGCACCATATTTACTTATTACAATGTTATTGACTATATTCCCTGTGCTGTAACTATTTTGTGTAACTACCAATTTATACTTCTTACAGTTTAACCCAGCACCACAACACCTCTTTCCTCTGGCAACAATCAATTTGTTCTCTGTAACTTTGAGTCTGTTTCTGTTTTGTTTCTTCTGTTTAGTTTGTCTGTTCTCTAGATTTCACATATAACTGAAATCATATGATATTTGTCTTTCTCTAGATCCATTCATGTTGTTGCAAATGGTAAGATGTCATTTTTATGGCCAAGCTACATTCCCTTGTAAGTATGTATGTATGTGTATATGTACCACTTCTTTAGCTAATCTTCCATTAATGGTGACTTAGGTACATCCATATCTTGGCTATTGTAAATAATGCTGGTACCATATACAGTTTAAAAGAGTGTATATTCTGCCTCTTTAGGGTGAAATGCTTTAAAACTATCAATTAAATTCATCTGGTCTAATACGTCATTGAAGGCTGCTGTTTCCTTGTTGATTTTCTGTCTAGAAGATCTATCCCTTGATGACAGTGGGGTGTTAAAGTTCCCTACTATGATGGTGGTAGTGTTGTTCTCTCCTTTTAAGTCCATCAAGATTTGCTTTATATATTTAGGTGTCTTATATTAGGTGTGTAATGTTTACAAGGGATATATCCTCTTGTTAGATTAATCTCTTGATTATTATGAGATGTTATTCTTTGTCTCATTAGATTTTGTTTTAAAATCTGCTTTGTCAGATATAAATATTGCTATTCTATTTTTAAATTATCATTTGCATGAAATATTCTTTTGCATTACTTTTCTTTGAGTCTGTGTGTGTTTTTCAATCTGAACTGGGTCTCTTGTAGAGAGAATATGTATTGGTCTTATTTTCTTAGTTTTCATATTTTTCATAAGGTATCCATTCAGATACCCTATGTCTTTTGACTGGGAAATTTAATCCATTTACATCTATTTTTTTCTCTTTTTTTGAGTAAGTTTTTTATTGAATTTATTGGGGTGACATTTGTTAATAAAATTGCACAGGTTTTAGGAGCAGAGTACCACAATACATCATCTGTATATTGCATTGCATATTCAGCATCCAATCTACTTATGTTTTAAAAGATTATTAATAGGTAGGTGGTGATTGACATTTTATTATTTATATATATTTTCACTTTCTTTTTTGTTGTTGTTGTTCTCAAACAGGGACATTTTTTTCATTGCTTTTAGAGAGTGAGGAAGGGAGAGAGAGAAACATCAATTGATTGCCTCCAGTATGTGCCTGGACTGGGGATCAGTGCCTAGACCAGAAACTGGACACATCTGGACAGGGGGGTCACATGCTCCCACACCTAGACTGGGGATTGAACCCACAATCCAGTCATGTGCCCTAACTTGGAATCAAATTAGCAATCTTTTGGCTACAGGATGACACTCTGATCAACTGAGCCACACCAACGAGTCTCCTTCTTCTTAAAGAAGTTTCTTTAACACTTATAATGCTGGCATGGTGGTGATGAACCCTTTTAGCTTTTTCTTGCCTGAGAAGCTCTTTATCTCTATGTAAATTTTAAATTAAAGCATTGCTAGGTGAGTGGTCTTGGTTATAGGTCATTGTTTTTCATTACTTTGAATAGTTTTTGCCAATCCCTCCTGGCTGAAGAGTTTCTGTTGAGAAATCAGGTGACAGTCTTATGGGAGCAAACTTGTAAGTAACTAACTGCTTTTCTTTTGCTGTTTTCAAGATTATCTTTGTGGCTTTTGGTCAAGATGGCAGAGTAGGTAAATGTGGTACTCACATCTGCCCATAACAACATCAAAATTGCACCTAAACTACACAACAGCATTGAGAACCACCTCAAGTTCAATAACTAAGGATATACAGAAGCCACTTTGAAACTGGGAGGAGGGACAGAGAAAAAGAACAGGCAGGTCCCATTACTGTGTGAGGTAACAAATCAGAAGAAATATCTCAGTTATGGAGGGATTCCCCACCACCACTGAGGATTGAGGAATCCTAGTCCCAGACCATGTTTTCCAGCCCAGTGCCAGAAGAGAAGTCCCCATAATCTCTATCTGTGAAAACCAGTGGAGATTGTGACTGAGTGAAACAGAGGGCTTCTGGAGTCCCAAGGTAATCTTCTTAAAGGGCCTACCCATGGACTTTTGGACTCACTCACTCTGAGTTCTAATACTGGAGCAGCAGTTTGAAAGGCACCAAGGATACAACAGAGGAACTGAATCATCTGGCTCCACAACAAGGGCTGGATGGTCAGTTTTCTTTCAGACAAAATCACTTGCAGAAGCCATCATCCCTTTACTCAGCCCTCCCGCTATAGGCCCATAAGGGTGCAGTATCTGAGTGTCCATCACCCTGGCTAACATCATGTGCTCCTCCCTGGTAATTCTCTGAGACTCCTTCCAGCCAATTTAGGGGGCCACCTAAGCCCTTTCCAGTGGCTTTATCATACAAATGGCCCATTTTGACTCATGCTTCAGACTTTCCTAAAATCCCTCAAAGGTCTACAAACCCCAAACAAGCAGCATCTGGCCAGGGCATGCCCCATACCTCTCGCTAAGCAGCCCCAAGCCTGGTACTAGCAGCAGACAGCCATGATTGGAAGCTCAGCTTCTCCTGGGTACCTCCAAATCCAGCACAATTGTCATTCATCTGCAAGTCATTTTGCAGTTCACGCCATGTGGGCCCTGGCAGGGCACAAGCAACAGCTGATTTGGCCTGCACTGCTTGAAACTCCCCAGTGCCTGTGCACCCAGTAGACAGCTTAGGACCATGACAGAGCACCACACAACCACCAGCAACACACTCCAGGGGAGACTTGGCAGTCACCAGAGCTCCACTGAGCAACTTCTACTGTGTGAAGTCAGTCCCTGCATGGCAGCTCCTCCACTGTAGTCATGGACAGTCCTCAAGCTAATTGGCCTACAGTTCAATCCCTCCCATTGATGTGCCAACAGCAATTAAGGCTCAACTACAACAGGATAAAGCACACAGCCCAAAGCACCCCACTTGAATGACCAGGGAGGCTGTGTAACTGTGTCCCACAGGACACTTACTACATAAGGCTATTCTACCAAGACTGGGAGACATAGCAACTCTACCTAATACATAGAAACAAACACAGGGTGGCAGCTAAAATGACAGTCAAATAAATACATCTCAAATAAAAAAAAAAAACAGGACAAAACTAAAAAAAGAACAAAACAAAACAGAGACAAGCAATCTAGCAGATGCAGAGTTCAAAACACTAGTTAAAAGGATATTCAAAGAACTTATGGTAAGAGTAGATGAACTTACTGAGAACTTCAACAAATAGATAGGAAATGTACAGAATCCTTGTTGATTTTCATGGCTGGATATTGTGGGGACTCCTCTTCTCATCGCTGGTTCTCTGGGCTGGAAAACCCAGTGTGAGTGAGGGAGCCCTTGTTCTTCAGGGGGATCTCTGTAGCCAAGATATCTCTCTTGATTCTCATTCCCTACACATGGATATGGGGCCAACCCATTCTGAGTCTCCACCCCTCCCACCAGTCTCAATGTGGCTTCTCATTTATACCCTTAGTTATACAACTTCTCTTCAGTTAAACTTCTTATGGTTCTCCAGGTTGATTATTCTACAATTTAGTTATCATTCTCATGGGAGTGAACAAGCATAGCATTCCCCTACACTGCCATTTTTAGGGCAGCATTTGGACACTGTCACACAGAAAGCCAAACAATAGCTTTTCAACAAATGGTTATGGAACGACTGGATATCCATATATGAAAACTTTAAAAAGAAAAACACTAACCTAATTATATACCTCAAATTATACCCCAAAATAATTTTAAATGTGCAGCATTATTTACAATAGTCAAGATATGGAAGCAACCTAGAAGTCTATTGATATATGAATGGATAAAAAAGATGTGGTATAAGTAAATATATAGATTTATATTTGTGTGTGTGTGTGTATATATACACACAATGAAATATTAGGAAAAAACTAAATTAAAATCTTGCTATTTGCAACAACATGGATGGAACTTGAGGGTATTTTGCTAAGTGAAATAAGCCAGACAGAAAAAGACAAATACCGTATGATTTCACTCTCATGTGGAATCTTAAAGCATAAAACAAGCAAACAAATAATACAAAACAGAAACAGACTCATAGACACAAAGAACAAAACGATGATTGCCTGAGGGGAGTGGGATAGAGGGAAGGGCAAAAAAGATGAAGGGGATTGAAAGATACAAACTTACTAGTTATAAAATAAATAAGTCACAGGGGTGTACTGTACAGCATTGGAAATTCAGTCAATAATATCATAATTGTACAGTGACAGATGATTCCTAGGTTTAATATGATGATCACTTTGTAAGGTATATAAATGTCAAACTGATATGTTGTACACCTCAAACTAGCATAGTATGGCATCTCAAACATACTTTAATAAAATGTCAACTATAGTTTAATAAAGGCAAGAGAGAAACAAGATGAAAAATTAACATAAAATGGATCATAGACCTAAATGGAAATTTTATTTTTTTAACTTTTTTATTGTTGTTCAAGTACAGTTGTCTCCATTTTCCTACACCCATCCCCCCCAACCCTAGTCATCCATCCCCACTTCCCACCCTTGGTCCTACTCCCACTTTGGTTTTGTCCATGTGTCCTTTATAGATTAAAACAATAAAACTTCTAGAAGAAAACATAGGTGAAAACCTTTGTAACCTTGCATTAGGCAAAGCTTTTTTAGTTATAACACCAAAAGCACAATCTATTAAAAAACAAATAACTAAAGTGGGTTTCATTAAAATGGAAAACTTGTGTTCTTTGAAAGACAATGTTGAGAGAATGAGAAAAAAAGCTACAAATTGAAAGAATATATTTGCAAATCATATATCTTTTTCTACCTTTTAAAATGTTTTTAAATTTATTTAATTATTTTTCAAGTACAGTTTTCTGTCTATTACTCCCATCCCATTCCACTCCCCGTGCTCCCCCCCCCTCCCATTTCCACCCTTCTCAGTTGTTGTCCATGTAACCTTTATATATGTTCCTCTAAATCCCTCCCCTATTTCCCCTGAAATTCCCTCCCCTCTCCCCTCTGGTCACTGTCAGCCTGTTCTCTATTTCAGTGTCTCTCGTTATATTTTACTTGCTTGTTTGATTTGTTGTTTAGCTTCCTGTTAAAGATGAGATCACATGGTATTTGTCCTTCAACACCTGGCTTATTTCACTCAGCATAATGCTTTCCAGTTCTATCCATGCTCTTGCAAAATGTAGGAGCTCCTTCTTTCTTTCTGCTGCATAGAATTCCCTTGTGTATATGTACCATAGTTTTTGGATCCATTCATTTACTGATGGGCATCTAGGTTGCTTCCAGCTCTTGCCTATTGTAAATTGTGCTGCTATGGACATTGGGGTGCATAGGTTCTTTGGGATTGGTGTTTTAGGGTTCTTAGGATACAATCCTAGCAGTGGAATTGCTGGGTCAAAAGGCAAGTCCAATTTTAGTTTTCTGAGAAAATTCCATACTGTTTTCCATAACGGTTGTACCAGTCTGCAATCCCACCAACAGTGGACCAGAGTCCCCTTTTCCCCACACCCTCTCCAACGTTTGTTGTTTATTGCTTTGTTTATGATAGCCATTCTCACCGGTGTAAAGTGGTATCTCATTGTGGTTTTAATTTGCATCTCTCTGATAGCAAGTGATATTGAGCATCTCTTCATGTGTCTCTGGATCCTCTGTATGTCCTCCTTGCAGAAGTGTCTGTTCAAGTCCTTTGCCCATTTTTTAATTGGATTGATTGTCTTCTTTGAGTGGAGTCCTGTGAGTTCTTTGTGTATTTTGGAGATTAAACCTTTGTCTGAGGTATCATTGGCAAATATGTTTTCCCATACAGTTGGTTGTTTTCTTCAGCCACGCAGAAGCTTTTTATTTTGATGAGATCCCATTTGTTTATTCTTTCCTTTATATTCCTTGCTCTAGAGGACATATCAGGAAAAATGTTGCTGTGTGAAATATCTGATATTTTCCTGCCAATATTCTCCTCTAGGACTTTAATGTCCATACTACCCAAAGAAATTTACAGATTCAATGCAATATCTATTAAAGTACCAATGGCATATTTCACAGACATAGAACAAACACTTCAAAAATTTATATGGAACCATAAATGACCCTGAATATCAGCTTCAATGTTGAGAAAGAAGAACAAAGTAGGAGGGATCACAATACCTGATATTAAACTGTATTACAAGGCCAATGTAATCAAAACAGCCTGGTACTGGCATAAAAACAGGCATATAGACCAATGGAACAGAACAGAAATCCCAGAAATAAACCCAACTCTCTATAGAAAATTAATATTCAACAAAGGGGGCAGTAACATAAAATGGGGTAAAGATAGCCTCTTCAACAAATGGTGTTGGGAGAACTGGACTACATGCAAAAAAATGAAACTCGAGCACCAACTTACACCATACACAATAAATTCAAGGTGGATAAAAGACGTAAATGCAAATGATATATCTAATAAAGGACTTATACATAGCAAATTTGCCTGTAGATAATAATAATAAATCCTTAACACCTAATAAGACATTGAGATTTTTAGGGGATAGACATTGTGCTAAATGGTTTACATGACCTATAACACTTAATCCTCACAATGCTGTTAGTTAAAAAATATTTACAATATTTTATTAAAAGAAGAATAAGTGTTAGAAAAATTCACCTACTTTATCTCAATTAGTCACAATAACTCAGGATAATCAAGGTTGTGCATTACAGAAACCCACAGCGCTCATTGGCTTCACACAACAAAAGTATGTTTCCCACTCACTAAGAGTCAGCTGTGGATTCAAGTTACTCTCTAAAACCACTGTCCTCCACACAAAGACTCAAGATCCAGGCATAGTCTGGAATATAAAGCTTCAAAAGACATAGCAGAAAAAGAAGAGAACTGAGAGTTTTCACATCAGCAATGAAATACTTTGGTTGGAAAATTACACGTGCTGCTTCTACTCACAATTGGCCAGAATTAGTCACATAGACCCACCTAACTGAGGGAGGGAAGTATCCACCTGTGTGCCATGAAAGAAAAGAACTGGATCTGAGTGAACAGAAGACATGCCTATTATAGACAGATAATATTTAGATTGTATTTCATGTAACAGTTTAGAGAAATTGCTTCCTCCCCTAACTAAAATGTTCTTCTTTGATGTACACAATCATCTTTATAGTTTCTTCCTGATGCTCTTGTTTAGCATTTTAGAATAGCATTTGATAACAGAGATCCAGGTTTCCAGGTTTTGGAATAGTCTACTCATCTTCTTAATTGATGGAGCCTCAAGAGATTGGGTAAACTTGGAAGGGTAAGGAGAGAACTGTAATTATCACTGTTAATGTATGTTTAGGTATTTTAGCTCTTGTGAAAATTTAAATTAGCCCTTATTCCTGTGGTCCTCAGAATCTCCTAGAGACATGCAGAGGAGAAACACAAGATTATAAACCTGAATCAGGAAAGGTTGGCTCACCCATTGAACATCTATAGGTATTCTTGCTGTAAAAATCAACTAAGGTGAAGACATTTGCATGATCAAATAAGTGTAGTAACAGTCAGTTAAACAAAGTAATAGTTTTCCACTCTACATAATTTTGGTTATTATTACTAAGCCAGTATACATTATGAATTTTATAATGGGAACATTATATGATGTGCTTGTGAAACTTGCCCAATTTTGAAAATGTCTCAATATCTTGAGAAACCCTAATGTTTTGCAAAACACAGTTTAGGAAATCTTTCCCTGGCAAGATTAAAATGAGATATTAGTTCTCTATATAGTCTTCTACCCACACTCTAATCAGCATCATGAAAACTACCATGGTTTAAGAGCTGAACCCCTAAGTTGGTTTCATGAAGTTGGTATCACTCAGTTACCTGCTTCAGTCTTTTTCCTGGATACCAATCATTTTTCTTTTCTTAGTTCTGATTTGCCCAGGATGGATCATGTCCATCTCCATCTATGAATAACTGAGCTGCCTTGTTGCACTCCACATTATTAAATGTTCATTCCAAAAGAGCTCACATATTCTAGAAAGGACCTATCTCTTTACTGAATCTAGCCAAGCCAGTGGCAGTCTCCTCACAGTGAAGCTCTGAAAGCTGCTCCTGCATAAATGTTCCAAGGTTACTTAACACCAAGCATAAAGTTGAAAAGATGACATGCCTGTGCATAAGTGAACCATTTATGAGATTAATTAACAAATAGATTGAAACACCTCAAACTTGAGATCCATGTTCTAAAACCAGCTCACAATTCAGATATTCTATCATCCTTCTTAGCTAGCTGATAATATATTTCTAATGGCAACAGTTTGACAACACTGACACTGGCAGCATTGATAAGGAGCCACTGTCAGAGAAGTTAGAACTACAGAGAATATGTCTGCTAAGTGAGTTGGACATACTAGAACCCAAAACTTCTCTGTAGGGTTTACAATCTCTATTAACTACCACTTATAGGTCTAATACTCCTTGCCTGTAAATGAACATCACTAAACAAATAAATTTGTTATAACATAATAAAGTATCTTTTTTTCATAATAAAGTATCTTTAAACTTGAATATATTTTCTAGATAAATTTTACTGTCAAAGAGCATGACTATTAAGAGCCCATAATAGTTCCTGAATGAAAATGGAATTAGCTTCCCAAGTTTGAGATTTCTAAAGCCATAATATCAAGCTAAATCTTTCATCCTATATGCTAATTTGGGTTAAAATCTTGTCCAAAGTGTTTGCCTGTCTGAAGATTAGTAGTGTGTACCTGGGTCCCCCTCACTAACTTGGGAGGCTAACAACCCTCTGTTCTTCCATTTCCTAATTTACAAAACAGAGAACATCACAAGTACCCAAATACTTTCCAAGACCTACACTTCAGAATATACATGTTTGACAAATTTTTACAGATTCCCAGCCCCCAGGAGTGGGAAAAAATGTGTCCCAAAACATTTTATTTGCTTATAAAGCTTTACTAATGGGAGAGGACAATGAGTTTAAAAAAAGGATAAAAACATAAAGTTTCTTTCTTCCCTATCTCCTATCTTACCTAGAGAAGAAAAACATTCAATTACTAACAGAGAGATTAAGACATATGGTTCTGAAAAGGCAGCTGGTGCACATTGTCTCCTTTCTTGTGAAAGAAGAATCTAGCACAGGGTGGGCTTAAAGGCCTAGATACTTTTACCTTCTGACTGGCATCTGAGAACTTGCATATCTCCAAAAAACATAATAAAAATAGAGTCACTATTTCAAGGGACCTGAAAAAATATCACAGCTAAGTAACCTACCTTTAGCTCTGAAAACAAGGATATAATATAGGAGGATAAGAAACTCCATGGTGCTACTTAGGCCCTCTCTCCCATCACATATAATGATTATACCCTCCAGAACCTCACTACCCCCACTCTTCCCACCATACATACACACACACATGCACCTGCACATAATCGCTCATGCTCACACTGTCACACACACACACATGCTCTCATACACTCATATTCATACTCCTTCTTTCTAATCTAACAGACCTGCCAGGGCAGTAATTACATCAAGCATTCAAAATAGTTTCTAAATCAAGCTTCAGGTTTCATATATTTTTCTTGGAGCCCTTAACATGAGTATATGAAACATCTTATGAAACAGAAATGGCTAAAGGAAGGACCCAAGATAGCAGAGGAGTACATGGAAGCTACACTAAACTCTTCCCAGAACCAAACTGAAATTACAACTAAATTTTTTTAAAAATCACCCTGAATAACCAACTGAACACTAGATGAAAAATCAAATGAAAGATATCCAAAGTGAAATAAAGCAAAATATTCAGGGAACCAACAGTGACAGGAAGGAAACCAGGCTTCAAGTCAATGATTTGGAACAAAAGGAAGAAATAATAATCCAACTGGAACAGAATGAAAAAACAAGAATTCAAAAAAATGAGGACAGGCTCAGGAACCTCTGGGACAACTTTAAACGTTCTAATATCCGAATTATAGGGGCACCAGAAGGAGAAGAACAATAGCAAGAAATTAAAAACTTATTTGAACAAATAATGAAGGAGAACCTCCCCAATCTGGAGAAGGAAATAAACTTCCAGGAAGCCCAGGAAGCCCAGAGAGTCCCAAAGAAGTTGGACCCAAAGAAGAACACACCAAGGCACAGCATCATTAAGTTACCCAAGATTAAAGATAAAGAGAGAATCTTAAAAGCAAAAAGAGGAAAGGAGACGGTTACTTATAAAGGAGTGCCCATAAGACTCATCAGCTGATTTCTCAAAAGAAACCTTGCAGGCAAAGAGGGGTTGGAAAGAAGTATTTGAAGTCACGAAAGGCAAGGACCTACATCCAAGATTACTCTATCCAGCAAAGCTATCATTTATAATGCAAGGGCAGATGAAGTGCTTTCCAGATAAGATCAAGTTAAAGGAGTTCATCATCACCAAGCCCTTATTATATGAAATGTTAAAGGGACTTATCTAAGAAATTGAAAAAGATCAAAAACTATGAACAGTAAAATGACAACAAAGTCACAACTATCAACCAATGAACCTAAAGAACAAAAAAAAAAAAAAAAAGGAAGAAAACCAAAGAAAACCAAAACTAAGGAAACAACCAGAACAGGAACAGAATCAGAGAAATGGACATCATATGGAGGGTTTTCAGTAGTGAGGGGGAGGGGAGGAATGGGGGGGAAGGTACAGGGAATAAGAAGCATAATTGGTAGGTGTAAAATAGATGGGGATAGATAAAAATGGTATAGGAAACAGAGAATTCAAAGAACTTATAAGTACAACCCATGGACATTAACAAAAGAAGGGGAATGCTGGAGGGTTGGAAGGGGGAGGGGGGAGGGGGGATAAAGGGGAAAAAATTGGGAAAATTGTAATAGCATAATCAGTAAAATACATTTAAAAAAATAAAAAAGTAGAAGATGAAAAAGAAAAAGAAAAAAGAAGCAAATGGTAAAAAAATAAAATGGCAATGCATAGGTATCTATCAATAATCACCTTAAATATGAATGGCTTAAGTGCTCCAACTGGAAGATATATGGTAGCTGAATGGATAAGAAAACAAGCCCCATATATATATGTTGTCTTCAAGAGACACACCACACATCAAAAGATACACACAGACTAAAAGTAAAAGGATAGAAAAAGATATTTTATGCAAATGGAAAGAAAATAAAGCTAGGGTAGCCATACATATATTCAAATAAATATGCTTTAAAGCCAAGGCTATAGAAAGAGACAAAGAAGAACACTACATGAAGGAAACAATCAAACAAGAAGACATAACCCTAGTAAACATTTATGCACCCAACATAGAAAAGCCTAGTCATGTAAAACAAATCTTGATAGACATCAAGGGAGAGATCAACAGAAATACAGTCATAGTAGAGAATTTAACAGCCCATTAAAAACTTCAGTGGGTAGATCTTCCAGACAGAAAATCAACAAGGAAACAGTGGCCTGAAACATAACACTAGATCAAATGGATTTCATTGATATCTTCAGCGTATTTCACAACAAAGCAGCAGAAAGTCATACTTTTCATGTACATGGAATGTTTTCTAGGATAGACCACATGTTAAGTCAGAAAGCAGGTCTCAATAAATAAATTCAAGAAGATTGAAATTATATCAAGCAGCTTTTCTGACTACAATGCTATGATGAGAAATTAATCACAAGAAGAACACTGAAAAATTCCAAATGGTATGGAAACTAAAATCACCTTATTAAAAAATGAATGGGATAAAGAGGAGATTCCAGCCAAGATGGAGGGATAGATAGATACATTTTGTGTTCTCAACAAAAAGGATAACAACCAATTTAAAAACAAAAAACAAGCAGAACTGCCAGAAAATCAAACTGCATGGAAGACTGACAATCAAAAAGTTAAAGAAACATTCATCCAGACTGGTAGAAGGGGCAGACACAGGAAGCTGGGACAGCAGGGATGTGTGACAAGGCAGTGGCTGGCAGACTGGGTGATCCCACTTTTTGTGTGCAGGTAAGCAGGGAGGAACAACTGGGGAGTGAGACAGATCATGCAACCCAGGGTTCCAGTGCAAAAAACTAAAGCTTTGAAACCTCTGGCTATAAAAACCTGTGGAGTTTGCGAGGGTGGGAGAACATCCCAGTCTCACAGGAGAGTCTGTCAGAGGGTCCCACTGTATCCTACAATTTGCAGATACCCACCACACAAGAATTAGCACCTCAAAGGGTAAAATATGCTTGTGGGAAGTGAGGAAAGTGACTGAAAGCAGGGCGACAGCTGAGCAAGAAGTATTATTCCCTCTCTGACCCCTCCTCCACAGACAGCATCACAACGAAGTGAAATGGGTTGCCTCACCCTGGCAAATACCTAAGGCTCTGCCTTTAAAACATAACAGGTGTGATGAGACAAAGAAATATGACCCAAATGAAAGAACAGTTCAAAGTTCCAGAAAAAGAACTCAGTGACAAGGAGATAGCCAACTTATCAGATGCAGAGTTTAAATCACTGGTATCAGGACACTCACAGAAATGATGGAGTACAGTCACGAAATAAAGGAAGAAGTGAAGGCTTTGCAAAGTGAAATAAAGAAAAGTATCCAGGGAACCAACAGTGAAGGAAAGGAAACAGGGACTCAAATCAAAAATTTAGAACAGAAGTAAGAAATAAACATTCAACCAGAATAGAATGAAGAAACAAGACTTCAAAAAAATGAGAAGAGGCTTACAAACCTATGGAACAATTTTAAACATTCCTATATCTGAATAATCACAGGGGTGCCAGAAGGAGAAGATGAGAAGCAGGAAATTGAAAACTCATTTGAACAAATAATGCAGGAACACTTCCCCAATCCAGCGAAGGAAATACACATACAAGTCCAGGAAGCTCACAGAGTCTCAAAAAAAGTTGGGTCCAAGGAGAAACACAACAAGATATATCATAATTAAATTACTCAAGATTTAAGATAAGGAGCGAATCTTAAAAGCATCAAGAGAAAAGAAAACAGTTACCTACAAAGGAGTTTCCATAAGACTATCTGCTGGTTTCTCAAAAGAAACCTTACAGGCAAAAGGGAAAGAAGTATTCAAAGTCATGAAAACCAAGGACCTATAACCTAAATTACTTTATCTAATAAAGCTATAATTTAGAATGGGAGGACAGATAAAGTGCTCCCTAGATAAAGCAAAGTTAAAGGAGTTCATGATGACCAAGCCCTTATTATATGAAAGGTTAAAGGGACTTATCTAAAAAAAAAGATGATCAAAACTATGAATAGTAAAATGACAACAAACTCACAAAGTCACAGAAATGGAAATCACATGGAGGGTTAAAAGCAGGGAGGGGTTTGAGGGAGAATTGGGAGAAAATGTGTAGGGAATAAAAGCATATTTTTATTTTTTAGGGAATAAAAAGCATATTTTTGTTCCTAACTGGTAGGCACAAAATAGACAGTGGGAGATTAAAAATAGTATAGGAAATGGAGAAGCCAAAGAACTGATATGCATGACCCATGGACATGAACTAAGTGGTGGAATGCTGGAGGGAAAATGGCTCAGGTTGAAGGGGGATAAAGGGAAGAAAAATGGGACAACTGTAATAGCATAATCAATAAAATACATCTAAGAAATGAATGGGTCCATAACAAGATCGAGGAAGGAATGAAAGATACCTGGAAAATGTTTTAAATGAAAACACAACCCAACATCTGTGGTACACAGGAAAAACAATATAAGAGGATATTCATAGCATTACAGGACTATATCTAGAAACGAGAAAATTCTCAAATCTAACTACACTTAAAGGAACTTGAAAAAGGATAACAAAGCCTAAAGTGGGTAGAAAAAATAAAATAATAAATATCAGAGCAGAAATAAATGGAGTCAAAACACAATACAAAAGAACAATAAATCCAAGAGCTGGTTCTTTGAAAAGATAAACAAGATTGAAAAGCCTTTAATCAGACTCATCAAGAAAGAAAGAGATAGGACCCAAATAAATAAAATCAGTAATGAAGAGGAGAAGTAACAACTGACATGGAAGAAATACAAAGGATTGTAAGAAAATACTATGAACAAATATATACCAACAAATTGGACAACGTGGGTGAAATGGATAAATTTCTAGAAATATACATTCTTCCAAAGCTAAATATGGAAGAATCAGAGAATCTGAATAGACAGATTACACCTAGTGAAAATGAAGCAGTAATCAAGAAACTCTCAGCAAACCAAAGTTCTGGACCCAGAGCTTCACAGGTAAATTTTACCAAGCATTCCGAGAAGAACTAACATCTCTCCCTTTCGAACTATTTCAACAAATTCAAGAGGAGGGGAGACTCCCAAGCTCATTTTACAAGGCCAGCATTTTCCTAATTCAAAACCATATTAAGCAGGCGTGTTGAACTCATTCATTTTCACCAGGGACCACATCAGCCTCATGGTTGCCTTCAGAGGGGCAAATGTAATTTTAGGACTGTATAAATGTAACTACTCCTTAACAGCTAAACAAGAGCTCAGTGCTGCCGCTGGGTAGAAACAAGGTGCCAGTTTGGATAAAACAAGGTGGAGGGCCAGATTCAGCCCATGGGCCTTATGTTTGCCACCTATGATATAGAGACACTACAAAAAAAGAAAAGTATAAGCCAATATCCATGATGAATATAGACACTAAAATTCTAAACAATATATTAGCAAACCAAATACAGCAATCCATCAAAATGATCACACCATGATAAAATGGGATTTATTCCAGGGATGCAATTTGGTACAATATTCACAAATCAATAAATGTGATACACCACATAAACAAAATGAAGGACAAAAACCACATGATGCTATCAACAGATGCAGAAAAACCACTTAATAAAATCCAGCACCCACCTGTGATAAAAACTCTCAGCAAAGTGGGACTAGAAGGAATATACCTAAACATAATAAAGACCATATGTAACAAGCCCATGGCCAGCATCATATGGGAAAAAAATACAAGTCTTCCCCTTAAGACTGAGAACAAGACAGGAATGTCTGCTTTCACCTCTTATTCAACATAATTATGGAAGTGCTAGCCATAGCAATTGGATAAGAAGAAAAAATAAAAGGCATCCAAATTGGAAAGGAAGAAGTAAAACTGTCTTTATTTGTAGATGACATTTTACTATGCATAGAGAACCCTAAAGATTCTGCCAGAAACTATCAGAACTAGTAAAAAATTCAGCAAAGTAGCAGTAAACAAAATTAATATTCAGGAGTCAGTTGCATTTTTATATGCCAATAACTAACTAACAGGAAGAGAAATTAAGAAAACAATCCCATTCAAGATTGCTTCAAAAAGAATAAACTACCTAGGAATAAATATAAGTAAAGATATAAAAGACCTGTACATGGAAAATTATAAGACACTGGAGAAAGAAATGAGAAGATACAAATAAGTGGAAGCATTTATGTATTCATGGTTAGTAAATTTAACATCATTAAAATGGCCATACTACCCAAAGCAATCTATAGATTCAATGCAATTCCTATCAAGATTCCATTGATGTACTTCCCAGAACTAAAACAAGTATTTCAAAAATGTATATGAAACCACAAAAGTCTCTGAATAGCAACAGCAATCCTGAGAAAGAAGAACAAAATTGGAAGAATCATGCTGCCTACTATCAATTTATACTACCAGGCCACAGTGATCGAAACAGCATGATACTGGAATACAAACAGACACACAGATCAATGGAACAGAATAGAGAGCCCAGAAATAAACCCATAACTTTATAGTCAATTAATATTTGACAAAGAAAGCAAACACATACAATGGACTAAAGATAGTTTATTCAATAAATGGTGTTGGGGTAATTGGACAGATATGTGCATAAAAATGAAACTAGACCTCTTTCTTATATCACACACAAAAATAAATTCAAAATGGATTAAAGACTTAAATGGTAGATCTGAAGCCATAAAAAGAACTAAACATAAACAGTAAAATCTCAGACATCGCTTATAGAAATATTTTATCTGATATATCTTCTCAGGGAAGGGAAACAAAAAAAAATAAACAAATGGGACTACATCAAACTACTCATTTTTGGCACAGCAAAGGAAACCACCCACAAAATAAAAAAAAAAAACAATACACAAGGTGAAAGAACATATTCATCGATACATCTGATAAGGTGTCAATATGCAAATTTTTTTTTAATTTATAAAATTCATCACCAAAAAAACAAAAAATCAAATTAAAGAATGAGCAAAGGGACGGAGGGAAGATGGCGGCGGAGTAGGACAAAGGATTTCGCTTCTCTCCACGCGCCGGTGAAGGACCTGGCTGATCTGCAGAAGAACACAGCAGATGCTAAACTGGGACTCAGCATATAAGAAAGCAGGACTCCAGAGACTGTAGCGGACACTGAATGACCAGAAGTTGAGGAGAGGAGACGACCACAAATCAACAAGGTACGAGGGAGCAGCNAATAAAGAATGAGCAAAGAACATAAATGGACACTTCTGTGAAGAGAACATACAGATGGCCAATAGACATATGGAAAGATGCTCAACATCACTAATCACTAGAAAATGCAAATTAAAATTAAAACCACAGTGACATATCACCTCACACAAATTGGAATGACTATCATCAATAAAACAACAAATAACAAATGCTAGTGAGGATGTGGAGAAAGGGGATCCCTTTTGCACTATTGCTGGGAATGCAGAATGGTGCAGTGACTATGGAAAGCAGAATGGAGATACCTCAAAAAGTTAAAAATACATCCACCTTTCGACTCAGCATTCCAACTTCTGGGAATATATCCTAAGGATCCCAAATCACTAATTCAAAAGAAAATAAGCACCCTTATGTTCATTTCATTGTTATTTACAATACCCAAGATATGGAAGCAGCCCAGGTGTCCCTGAGTAGATAAGTGAAGAAAACAAATCTGGGACATTTACATGATGGAATACTACTCAGCCACAAAAAAGAAGAAAATTACCTTTAAAATAACATGGAGGGACCTGGAAAATAATATGCTAAGTGAAATAAGCCAGTCAGAGAAAGACAAATACCATATGATTTCACTCATATGTACAATCTATTGAACAAAATGAAATAACAGGCAAAATAGAGACAGACTAATAGATAGCAAGCAGAATGACAGCTATGGAGAGGGGTTAGGAGGTAAAGGGATCAGACAACAAGAAAAAAGGATTAATGAACATGGACAATGGTGTGGTGATTGTGGTGAGGAGGAATGTATAGGGAAATAAATGGGAATGGAGAAAAATACAATTTAAAAAGCTAAATGTATTTTAAACAAAAGAAAAGAAAAGAAATGGTTGAAGAGAGCAGAGCCTTCATTTTTGGGTGATAGGTACAGCATTAAATAAACAATAATTCAGATAGTTCAACTAATAGATTCGCAGCAGTAAGCCTATATTACCGCAGGGGGATCCAAGATTACTAGAAGTAAAATAACTCAGGATTAAGCAGGACTCTAGCTGTTTTCTATGAGGAAAACTTCAATGGAGTTAAATGTTATTAACTTGAAAAATTAACAAAAAAACAAGTGAAAACAAGAAAGAGACAAAGGAGGGGGGATACTTTGGTCACAGAAAGGGCTGGGAATTTCTTGAAGTTAGTTCACACACAGAGTTAGTTAGATACATGGAATCCATTTTTCTACCTACAAACAAGGCAATCCTGTTATACACAGATATTCAGGAATGCCAGAGAATTGGCCAATGTTTTGGAGAATTAAAAAATGGTGCTCTGTCTTTTATACTCTCTACAGTGGACATTGGAGAGCTTATGTGATGTTACAAATGTTCACTTAATTTTTAATTGAGGTGTAGTCATGACATGAAATTTATTCATAGCCAGCATAGATGGGGTTTGGTTCTCAAAAAGAGAAACAGGAATTAATAGCTAAGTTTCTCTTGCCACATAGGTGCCAACTTCACACCTCATTTTACATTATTTTTCTACCCTTATATCCTAAGCCCTGATCCTAACTACTTTTCTAGTAATGCATTTTGTATTTTTTGTTGTTGGCCACATTTAAATTATTTTAAAGGCTTAAGTCATACTACTTAAATTTATTTGTCATTTTAAAGATATAGCTAAATCACTTCTAGTTAACATTAGTTATATTCCAGAGGTATACAGTGAGTGCCCATTCCCAACATCACTGATAAAATCAGCTGCCAAGGGACGCTGAACTATAACAATGTTTCTCAAAGTACTCCTGGACCAAGATCGTGGGCATCACCTGAGAACTCATTACAAATGCGAATTCTCAGCTGAACACCCACCCAACCAGACTACTGTTTTACCTTTTCATTACTACATAACAAATTATCACAAATTCAACAGCCTAAAATGACATATGTGTACTACTTTTGCATTTTCCATGCAATCAGGATCAGGAGTCTGGGACAGCTTGGTTCACTCCTCAGCTTGGGGTCTTACCAGGTTGAAATCAAGGCACGGCACATGGCTGGCACCTCACCTGAAGCTTGGAGTCCTCTTCCAAATTCACCGTTTTCTGAAATTCAATTTTTGTGGTCGTAAGACCAAGGTTCTTGCATTCTTGCTAGCTGTCAGCCAGGGCCTACTATAGCTCCTATAGAGGATGCCACATGGCCTTCACCACAGATAGTTTGCTTTTTTGAGACCAGCAGGAGACCTCTCTTGCTTTGAATCTTCTAGTCTGCTAAGAAAAAGCCATAGGTAACATAATATGATATAACATAATGATGACATCTCACCTTTGCCATATGGCATAACCTAGTCAAGGGAATGACATCCCACCATATTCACAGTCCCCACACACACTCAAGGAGGGTATTACACAGGGCGTGAATCTTGGGGCCATCTCAGAATTCTACCGGCCACAGTAACCAGTCTGAGATCCTGGATGATTTCCCCATGTCTCCCAAGAGTTCAGCATAAATTGAGAAATTTAAGGAGCTGGACTAACTTAAGGATTCTGTCAAATGAATGTCTCTAAATCCTTCAAAGGAAACTTTTCCCCAAGAAAATATTAATCTCTCCTGAGCCTCATGTGTACATCTTAATCTATAGGAACATGGAAAATCAGACTTTCCACCCTGACAGCTGAAAGACCAAATCAATCAAAGGGTTAATTATACAGATCATTTTCCTGGCTTGGCTTTCATGGGCATAAAGGTTATAGATGGCTGCATATTTATGCAGTTAAATTCAGCCACAGCATTTATTTCAATGAACTCCATGGATTACATGTTCAACAGATTCACTAAGGGACTACATAAAACATTATCTCTATTAGTTCAAATTTTCTGACTCCTTAAAAGCGTTCAGTGACTGAAGGAATCATGCATCTGTAATATACTCCCTGCCATTACAAATATATTCACTAAAATACAAACAACTTGCCAACAGTGAGCAAGATTAGCAGGTGTCATGCACACACACACAGAGTAGGTTGAGTGTGGAGAATTTTTAATAGCACATTATGCTTAAGATTTTACATGTATTAACAGACCCAGATGATATACACAAACTTTCAAAACATCATTTTAAATTGTAATCAATGTCTTAGATCTTTTCTAAGTATGCTTAGTGCTGTCTACTACTGACCACTGAGAACAGCAGAGACTTCTGCTCTGAGTGGACAGAAGAGAGGCTGATTGATGTTCCTGGGAGTTTTTGGTACATCCCTGCTCAATTTCCAGCCTTAAATCTCCTCCCAGATAGAGGTGGTTTTGTAGTATAATACTAACTCATATGGTGAGTCCCACATCTTTATTGAAACCTACCCAGGGATAAGTCCCCAAAGAATAAAGGCATTTGCCAGTTTACTGACCCAGAGGTAAGTTGCCTTTGAAAGGAGAATAAAAGACATTCCTCTCAACACTTCAGTGGCTTTGCCCACACACCACCCAAGTCTGAATTACATCAACCTTCCTGGCTGATAGTGAGGCATTCTTATGCTCACATCTTGTTTATTTAACTGTGTACACTTACAGAAGGTGGCTGATTGTAACCACCTCAGAATTGTACACATGTGGCACTTTTCTCTACTGCCACCCGGTGTAATTGTATTTCCCTGTAATCAGATAGAGTTGTGTCAACAGAAACCATTGCACAAAGATGTGAAAAGAATCAGTCTGCTAAAAAAAAAGAAAAAAGCAACCTTAGGAACCATGACTGCCATGAGAAAAGTGGCTTGTCTGTTGCCAGGGAAGTTGGGAAAGAATTTCTCTATAGGTTCAGGTTCCTCTAGTGCTCAAAATTACAGTTTGTCCTTGAAAATTCACCCTGTGAGAAGACCCACAAGCTACTCTCTGTATAGTCTGCAGAGCACTCTTGTTGAAGAAATTGGGACTCTGCAATGGGGACCAGAAAAATTGAACCATGACAGCCCCACATGATGAGTGAGAAGTTTCCCTGTCATATTGGAAAGGTTGGGTTTGAGGACAGGGAAATAGGGGGAGTTACTCCTCTTTCCCAATACTGAGTATGGTAAGGGGGACATTTCCCTTGGATTACATTCATTTTGCTGATGAGAAACTGACACTCAAAAGGCTTGCACTACACAGCAAACTATTGATGATGACAGGACTCATACTTTGATCTCTAAATACTGTGTCTTGATGATTTTCTTCTTTTAAACCTATCTTATAGTTTGGCCTGCATGAGCACATGTTTGTAGAACCCTTTTCAAACATTAAATGAAATATAGAAGTATGGAGTAAAGAAGAATCATTGGCTATCTAAAGAAGAGAAGGTTATCTTAATCACACTTCTAATTTAGAGTCAACTTTTGAAAAAGCTAATGATATTTCTTCTCTGTTTCTACTACTCTTGGAGGATGAATGAATTTCAATTAGCAATAAAATATTTAAATAGTGAG
The DNA here is from genome assembly GCF_014824575.4 of Sturnira hondurensis. NCBI lineage: Eukaryota > Metazoa > Chordata > Mammalia > Chiroptera > Phyllostomidae > Sturnira > Sturnira hondurensis. Next base: position 4,741,932 of record NW_028081623.1, on the reverse strand, counting down.
ACTTCTGGCTAAGATAGAGGCACAGGTGGAAACACTGTACCTCCTCGCACAACCAAGTTTAAAGACAACAAAGTTTTAGTAACAAAAATGCAACTAAAACACAGAAAACTGAACTATACAGAAGTCCAACAACAATGAACCATTCAGCCAGACTGGTAAGAGGGGCAAAGGGGGCAGCTGGCAGAGCAGGGTTGTGCAGAAAAACTCGGCCAGACCGACCCAGGCGCGGGGGTCCATTGGCGGATCCCAGGCATGGGGTTGCAACGGGCACACCCAGTGAGGGCATAAGGCAGCAGGCTGACTGTGGTCACACATTTGTACACAGATAAACCAGGTGAAGGAGCAAGCAGTGAGACAGACCATGCAGGCCCCAGCAGCTTGGGGGAAGCAGCAGAGGAGACCGCCATTGCCCCTCTTTGATTCCACCCCTACATACAGTGTCACAACCCAGCAACTGAGTTGCCCTGCCCTGGTGAACACCTAGGGCTCTGCCCCTCATACGTAGCAGGTGCAAACAGACCAAAATATTATGGCTCAAGAAGAACTCAAAGCCCCAGAGCCAATAACTCTAAGCAACCAACAAATAGCCAACCTATCATATACACAGTTCAAAACACTGGTGATCAGGGTGCTCACAGAACTGGTTGATTTTAGTCACAGATTAGAGGAACGAATGAAGGGTAAACTAATGGAAATGAAGGGAAATGCACAGGGAACCAATGGTGACGGAAAGGAAACTGGGACTCAAATCAAGGGAGCGGACCAGAAGGAAGAAAAAATGAGCAAACAGAAAAGTATGAAGAAAAAAGAATTAAAAAAACTGAGGAGAGGCTTAGGAACCTTCAGGACATCTTTAAACATTCCAACATCTGAATTATAGGAATATCAGAAGGGGAAGAGGAAGAGCGACAAGTGGACAAGAGTGACAACTTATTTGAACAAATAATAAAGGAGAACTTCCTGAATCTGGCAAAGGCAATAGACTTCCAGGAAATCCAGGAAGCTCAGAGAGTTCCAAAGAAGTTGGACCCAAGGAGGAACACACCAAGGCACATCATAATTACATTAGCCAAGATTAAAATGAAGGAGAGAATTCTAGAAGCAGCAAGAGATAAAGGGACAGTCACCTACAAAGGAGTTCCCATAAGACTGTCAGCTGATTTCTCAAAGACACCTTACAGGCAAGAAGGGCCTGGAAAGAAGTATTCCAAGTCATGAAATCCAAAGACCTACATCCAAGATTGCTCTGTCCAGCAAAGCTTTCATTCAGAATGGAGGGGCAGATAAAGTGCTTCTCAGATAAGATCAAATTCAAGGAGTTCATCATCACCAAGCCCTTATTATATGAAATGTTAAAGGAACTTATGAAAGAAAAATAAGATAAAAATATGAACAGTGAAAGGACAGCAAACTCACAGTTATTAACAACCACACCTAAAACAAAAGCAAACTAAGAGGACAGCTAGATCAGGAGTGGAACCATAGAAATGGAGATCACATGGAGGGTTAGCAACAGGGGATTGGGAGGAGGAGAAGGGGGGAGAAGGTACAGAGAATAAGTAGCATAGATGGTAGGTAGAAAATAGATAGGGGGAGGGCAAGAATAGTAGGGGAAATATAGAATCTAAAGAACTCGAGACACATGGACATAAACTAAAGGGGGGGAATTGTGGGGGAGGGGTGTGTAGGGTGGAGGGAAATGAAGGGGGAAATAGGACAACTGTAATGGCATAATCAATAAAATATATGTTTTTAAATTTTTTAAAAATATAGAGGAGTTCCAGCTTAGATGGAGGCATAGGTAGAAACCCCTCGCTTCCTCACACAACTGAAAGGAGGATAACAACAAATCTAAAATCAGTAAACAACCAGAAGTGCCAGAAAATCAAACTGCATGGAATTCTGACAACCCTGAATTAAATAGTCAAACAGAACAACAACACTGGTAAGGTGGTGAATGGAGGGAACCCAAGATGAGGTGGCAGGTTGCATGGGTGGGACTGACTTAAGGGGAAAGAGAAACTCAGAGCTGGCTGTGGACTATGGCAGTTGCCATAGTGGGTGAAACTCCCAGTCTCACATGAGAGTTCGAGCTCATTGGAAAGTGGGCTGGAGACCAGCAGAGGAGCTGCATTGTTCCCTCTCTGGCCCCTCCCCACAAGAAGCTTCACAGCACATCAAGGAGGGTTACCCTGCCTGAGTGAATACCAAAGGCTCTGCCCTCTTACAATTTAACAAGTGTCCTGAAAAAGAAATAGAGCCCAAATGAAAGAATGGAGAGAGCAAAACTCCAGAAAGAGAGCTAAGAGATGAGGAGATAATCAACTTATCTGATGAAGACTTAAAAGCCCTGGTAATCACAATGCTCACACAACTGATTGAATGTGATCAAAAAATGCAAGATACCCAAAATGAAATAAAGCAAAATATTCAGGGGACCAACAGTGACAGGAAGGGAACTGGAACTCAAATCAATGGTTTGGAACAAAAGAAATAAATAAACATCCAACTGGAACCAAATGAAGAAACAAGCACTCAGAAAAACGAAGAGACTTTTGAACATCTGGGCCAACGTGAAACAATCAAATATTTGAATTATAGGGGTGCCAGAAGGAGAAGAACAACAGCATGAAATTGAAAATTTATTTGAACAAAAAATGAAGGAAAACTTCCCCAATCTGGTGAAGGAAATAGACTTCCAAGAAGCCCAGAGAGTCCCAAAGAAGTTGGACCCACGGAAGCACACAACAAAACACATTATCATTACGTTACCCAAAATTAAAGACAAAGAAAGAATCTTAAAACCAGCAAGAGAAAATGAAAGAGTTACCTACAAAGGAGTGCCCATAAGGCTATCAGCTGATTTCTCAAAAGACACCTTACAGGCAAGAAGGGGCTGGAAAGAAGTATGCACAGTCTTGAGAGGCAAGGACGTACAAACAAGAATACTCTATCCAGCAAAGCTTTCATTTAGAATGGATGGGCAGATAAAGTGCTTCCCAGATAAGGTCAAGTTAAAGGAGTTTATCATCACTAAGCCCTTATTATATGAAATGTTAAAGGGACTTATCTAAGAAAAGGAAGATAAAAAATATGAACAGCAAAATGACAACAAATTCACAACTATCAACAAATGAGCCTTAAAAAGAAAAACAATGAAAACAAAAACTAAGCAAACAACTATAACAGGAGCAGAATCAAAGAAGTGGACATCACATGGATGGTTTTCAGGGGGAAGGGAAGGATAGTGGGGGAAGTTACAGGGGGAGGAAGAAGCATAATTGGTAGGCATTAAATAGACAGGGAGAGGTCAAAATGGTATAGGAAACAGAGAACTCAAAGAAATTATATGTATAGCCCATGGACATGAACTAAGGAGAGGGGAGGAATGCTGGAGGGTTGGGGGATACAGGGTGGAGGGGAAATAAAGAGGGGGAAATTGGGAACACTGTAATAGCATAATCAATAAAATATACTTGAACAAAAAATATTTAAATAGTGGTTCCAAAAAAGAATACCGAAATGAGTGGAACAAATACAGGAGGCCTAGGAGACAAAGTTGTTCCCTGTTGGCCAAGGAATAACCTCCTTGTTTGGATTTTGCAAAGCAAAATTATTTAAACTAAGTTGAAGACATCAAGACAGTTAGCTTTCCCTAACACCTTCGCTTCTCCCTTGTCTCATAGAGGACCTTGAAATGTAGAGAGAATGGAGTGGGGAGAGAAAAATAAATCATTTTATTTTAAATCAGTAATTTCTGCTGCTACTGTGTTTGGGGTTCACCCCACTCAGGAATTTGCATCCTCATCCTCTGACAGCAGGAGAGTAAAGTGAACAGGGGATGACAGGGACAACACACTTCACGTGGGTTCCAGGTCAGATCACGTTAGATGAGATGGTAAATTACTGAAATAGGGTGAATTACGTGGTTCAAACCAAACCAAACAAGCAAGCAAAATTCGACCAATGGCACTCAAATATGGAACAGGCTGACAGGGTCCAGAGGGGAGAGGGGAGAGAATCATAGGGGAAAAAGGAATGGACTCACATGAACAAGTATAAAGGACACATGGACAATAACTAAGGGTGGGGGGTGGAAAGGGGAGGGAGGCGGGGAGCATGGGGCTGGGGGCGGGCAGGGTTGGGAATATAAGACAGAAACCTGTACTTGAACAAGAATTAAATAAAAATAATATTTTAAAAAAATAAATAAATAAATAAAAATGCCCTTTGGTGATGTGTGCTTTTCCTCTAAGGAGTGCCCACTTCAAAAGATTCATGTAAATCAAGCAATCATCAATATGCTTAACTCCTGGCCTGTTCTATTAGTGGGCTTGACTTCCTAAAAATAAGAGCTGATGAAAATTTCCAACAATTGCTAATACACCTCTCTTTCCTTATCCCACTCCCAAAATCACTTCACACAGATCATCCCTCTCAATGTTCCAGTTTCTCTGCCCTAGGAAGCAACCTCTGTGTACCTGACTCCTTCCAGAAAGATCTATCATTTCTTAATTTGGTAACCTCTATCTTTCAGGCTCCTGGTACTTACCTGTAGCATACCTTTTTTTTTTTTTTTACCTCACCTCCTGCTTCTCTCCTTGGAAGCAGTAGAAGTTTATTTTTATTATTAAATCTATGGTCTTTGCTTTGAGATTTTATTTTCTTCATTAACAGTCCTAAAGAAAAACTCATGAGCACAATGAGTGTTTCCTTCCAGGAAAGGGGGATTAAATTCAGTAATGAAACCCAAGATGGTGGGAATTCTGATACCAGTTATCCTACAGTGTGTGGGCATGGAGTGATGACAGCTGCTTTTGCAGAAGCTGCTCCTGGGGGAAGAAATTTCAGGGGACATTTTCTTGCTACCTTTGTCCATTCTACATTTCTGGGTACCTACAACCATGAGAACACAACTGAATCCACTCCAAGAAGGAATTTTAGGAGGGATTTGTGTTCAATTTCCTTTAGAAAAACTGAATATTTTTGCCACTTGAGACCTCAGAAAAAGGTATAATGTGATCTATAACTTTAGGGAGTGTCAACTCTCCAGGTAAGGGCCCAAACAATTTGACAGGGGCAATGCTTAGCATCACTGGTAACAGGGCACACTAAGGTTAATGCTTGCCCTTCTTTCACTTAACCCACCAATTAAATGAAAAGCATCATGTTTCTCCCAATACTTAGTTAGGTAAGAGCACCTATAGTCTCAAAGTTCAGTCCTTTAGCGCCACCTGGTGCTAACTACTATAATCAGTCTATCCAGCAAAACGAAAAATATATATATTTATAAATTTCTCTTCTTTATTTTATTGTTGATCAAATACAGTTGTCTGCATTTCCCCACCACCACTCCCCCACAACCCCAGCCAAACCCATGGCCCTGCCTTGCTTCCTCCCTCCCCCTTGGTTTTGTTTATGTATCCTTTATAGTATTTCCTGAAAACCCTTCCCCCCATGATTTCCTCCAGATTCCCCTCTGGTTACTGTCAGATTGATCATTTCAATGTTTCTGGTTATATTTTGTTTGCACGTTGCTTTTGTTACTCCAGTTAAAGGTGAGATCATATGGTATTTGTCCCTCACTGCCTGATATATTTCACTTAGCATCATGCTTCCAGTTCAATCCATGCTGTTGCAAAGGGTAGGAGCACCTTCTTTCTCTCTGTCGTGTGGTATTCTTTTTTTATTTAATTATTGTTCAAATACAGTTTTCTGTCTTTACTCCCATCCCAGCCAACCCACCAAGTGCTCCCCACCTCCCTCCCATTTCTTCCCACCTTAGTTGTTGTCCATCTGTTCTTTATACTAGTTCCTGTAAATCCTTCTCCTTATCCCCGGAAATCCCCTCCCCTCTCACCTCTGGTCACTGTCTCCTTGTTCTCTATTTCAGTGTATTTGGTTACATTTTGCTTGCTTGTTTCATTTGTTGTTTAGCTTACTGTTAAAGGTGAGATCATACAGTATTTATCTTTCACTGCTTGGCTTATTTCACTCAGCATAATGCTTTCCAGTTCCATCCATGCTGTTGCAAAGGGTAGGAGCTCCTTCTTTCTTTCTGCTGCATAGAATTCCATGTGTATATGTACCATCGTTTTTGGATCCATTCATTTGGATGGGCACCTAGGATGGGCATAGGTTGCTTCCAACTCTTGACTATTGTAAACTGTGCTACTGTGAACATTGAGGTGCACAGGTTCTTTTGGATTGGTGTTTTAGGGTTCTTAGAATATAATCCTAGCAGTGGAATTGCTGGGTCAAAAGAAAGGTCCATTTTTAGTTTTCTGAGAAAATTCCATACTGTTTTCCACAGTGGTTGTACCAGTCTGCAATCCCACTAACAATGAACTATGGTCCCCTTTTCCCCACAACCTCTCCAACATTTGTTGTTTGTTGCTTTGTTTATGATGGCCATTCTGACCAGTGTAAAGTGGTATCTCATTGTGGTTTTCATTTACATGTCTCTGATAGCTAGCAATATTCAGCATCTTTTGCTGTGTCTCTGGATCCTCTGTATGTCCTCCTTGAAGAAGTGTCTGTTCAAGTCCTTTGCCCATTTTTTAATTGGGTTGATTGTCTTCTTAGAGTGGAGTCCAGTAAGTTCTTTGTATATTTTGGAGATTAAACCCTTGTCTGAGGTATCATTGGCAAATATGTTTTCCCATACAGTTGGTTCTCTTATTATTTTAATACTGTTTTCTTTAGCTTACAGAAGCTTTTAATTTTGATGAGATCCCTTTTCTTTATCTTTTCCTTTATGTCCCTTGCTCTAGGGGACATAACAGTAAAAAGTTGCTGCGTGAAATATCTGAGATTTTCTTGCCAATATTCTCCTCTAGGACTTTAATGGTGTCCTGGCTTATATTTAAGTCTTTACTACCCCGGCTTTTTTATTTTCCTGTCCGTTTGCTTGAAAAAATTGTTTCCACTCCTTCACTTTCAGTCTGTGTAGGTCTTTTGTCCTGCAGTGGGTCTCCTGTAGGCAGCATATGTGTGAGTCATGCTTTCTTATCCATTCAGGCATTCTATATCTTTTGATTGGAGCACTTAATCCATTTACATTCAAGGTTATTATTGATAGGTACATATTCATTGCCATTTTTGTACCTGTGTTCCTCTCTGTCTCTCTCTTTTCCTTCCTTTCCTTAGAGCAGTCCCTTTAGCATCCCTTGCAAAGCTGGTTTGGTGGAGGTGTATTCTTTCAGACCACTTTTTTATTGGAAGTTCTTTATTTGGCCTTCTATCTTGATTGATAGCATTGCTGGGTAAAGTAGCCTTAGTTGCAGGCCTCTGGTTCTCATTACTTGGAATATTTCTTGCCATTCTCTTCTGGCTTGGAGTGTTTCCATTGAAAATTCAGCTGCTAGCCTTATCAGGGGCCCCTTTTATGTTACTTCCTATTTCTCCCTTGCTGCCTTTAAGATTCTCTCTTTGTCTTGGAATTTTGCCATTTTAAGGATTATGTGTCTTTTTAAATATATTTTATTTCTTTATTTCATTTTATTTTTTAGAGAGAGGGGAAGAGAAGGAGAAAGAGAGGTGGAGAAATATCAATGTGTGGTTGCCTCTCACATGGCCCCCAGTGGGGACCTGGCCTGCAACCCAGGCATATTCCCTGACTTAAAATCAAACTCTGACCCTTTGGTTCACAGCCTGAGTTCAATCCACTGAGCTACATCAGCCAGGGCATAATGATGTGTCTTGAAGTGGGCCTCTCTGGGTTCCTCTTGATTGGAACTCTCTCTGCTTCCTGGACTTGTGTGACTTTTTCTCTCATATCTGACTTCTTCTTCTCAAATTAGGGAAGACTTCCATCATTATTTTTTCAAATAGATTTTCTGTCCCTTGCTCTTCTTTTCTCCTTCTCGTAGCCCTATGATTTAGATATTATTACATTTCATATTGTCTTGCATTTTTCTTTCTTTTTTAGGCCACCTATATTTTCATTTTTTTCCAATTATTTGTGTCATTCATCTTCTCATTTAATAAGGTGTTAAACAGATACACTGGTGTAAAATGGTATCTCATTGTGGTTTTAATTTGCATCTCTCTGATAGCAAGTGATATTGAGCATCTCTTCATGTGTCTCTGGATCCTCTGTATGTCCTCCTTGCAGAAGTGTCTGTTCAAGTCCTTTCCCCATTTTTTAATTGGGTTGCTCATCTTCTTTGATTGGAGTTGAGTGAGTTCTTTGTATATTTTGGAAATTAAACCTTTGTCTGATGTATCATTGGCAAATATATTTCCCAAACAGTTGCTTCTCTTTTTATCTTGATATTGTTTTCCTTAGCCATGAGATCCCATTTGTCTATTCTTTCCTTTATATTCCTTGCTCTAGAGGACATATCAGTAAAAATGTTACTGCGTGGAATATCTGAGATTTTCCTGCCAATGTTCTCCTCTAGGACTTTAATGGTGTCACGGCTTATATTTAAGTCTTTTATCCACCTTGAATTTATTTTGGTGTATGGTGTAAGTTGGTGCTCCAGTTTCACTTTTTTGCATGTAGCTGTCCAGTTCTCCCAACACCATTTGTTGAAGAGGCTATCTTTACCCCATTTTATGTTACTGCCCACTTTGTTGAATATTAATTGACTGTAGACAGTTGGGTTTATTTCTGGGCTCTCTGTTCTGTTCCACTGGTACATGTGCCTGTTTTTATACCAGTACCAGGCTGTTTTGATTACAGTGGCCTTGTAATACAGTTTGAATCAGGTATTGTGATCCCTCCTACTTTGTTCTTCTTTCTTAACATTGCAGCTGCTATTCGGGGTCTTTTATGGTTCCATATAAATTTTTGAAGTGTTTGTTCTATGTCTGTGAAATATGCCATTGGTACTTTAATAGGCATTGCATTGAATCTGTAAATTGCTTTGGGTGGTATGGACATTTTGATGATGTTAATTCTTCCAATCCATGAAACGGTATTTGTTTCCATTTGTTTGTGTCTTCTTTGATTTCTTTCTTCAGTGTTGTGTAGTTTTCTGAATACAGGTCTTTTACCTCCTTGGTTAGGTTTATTCCCAGATATTTTATTTTTCTTTTTGCTATGTCAATGGGATTATTTTCTTCATTTCTGCTTCTGCTGATTCATTGTTAGTATACAAAAATGCCTTTGATTTCTGGATATTGACTTTGTATCTGGCTGTTTTGCCAAATTCATTTATTAGTTCCAGCAGTTTTTTGGTAGAGTCTATAGGATTTTCCATGTACACTATCATTTCATCTGCAAACAATGACAGTTTTGTTTCCTCCTTTCCAACTTGAATGCCTTTTATTTCCTTTTCTTGCCTAATCACTGAGGCTAAAACTTCCAATACGATATTAAATAGAAGTGGTGAAAGTGGACAACCTTGTCTTGTCCCTGATCTTAGTGGAAAAGCTTTGAGTTTTTGCCCGTTGAGTATGATGTTGGCTGTAGGTCTTTCATATATGGCCTTTATTATATTGAAGAATGTTCCCTCTATTCCCACTTTGCTGAGTACCTTTATTATAAATGGGTGTTGTACCTTATCAAAAGCTTTTTCCACATCTATTTATATGACCATGTGGTTTTTGTCTTTGCTTTTGTTTATGTGGTGTATTACATTTACTGATTTGCGGATATTGAAAGATCCTTGCATCCCTGGGATGAATCCCACTTGGTCGTGGTGTATGATCTTTTTGATGTATTGTTGGATGCGATTTCCCAATATTTTGTTGAGGATTTTAGAATCTATGTTCATCAGGGCTATTGGCCTGAAGTTTTCTTTCCTTGTTGTGTCTCTACCTGGTTTTGGAATTACGATGATGCTGGCTTCATAAAAAGAGTTTGGGAGTTTCTCATTATTTTGGATTTTTTTGAATAGTCTGTGAAGAATAGGGGTTAGCTCTTCCTTAAATGCTTTGTAGAATTCTCTGAAACCATCTGGTGTGGGGCTTTTGTGTGATGGGAGTTTTTTTTATTACTGCTTCAATTTCATCTGCTGTTATTGGTCTGTTCACCCTTTCTACTTCTTCTTCATCGAGTTTTGGAAAATTGTATTTTTGTAGAAATTTGTCCATTTCACCTTGGTTTTCAAATTTCTTGGCATACAGTTCTTCATAGTAATTTCTTACAATCCCTTCTATTTCTGTGGTATCAGTTGTAATCTCTCCTCTTTCATTTCTGATTGTGTTTATTGGTGTCCTCTCTCTTCTTTTCTTAATGAGCCTACTTAAAGGCTTGTCTATTTTGTTTATCTTTTAAAAAAACCAACTCATAGATTCATTGATCCTTGGAATTGTGCTTTTAGTCTCTATGTCATTTAGTTCTGCTCTGATCTTGGTTATTTCCTTCCTTCTACTTGTTCTGGGCTGTCTTTGTTGTTGTTCTTTGAGTTCTTGCAGGAGTAGGGTTAGGTTGTTTGGTTGAAATGTTTCTGTCTTCTTTAGGTAAGCCTGTATTGCTATGAATTTCCCTCTCAGGACTGCCTTCACTGTGTCTCATAAGTTTTGGGTTGTTGTGAGTTCATTTTCTTTTGTTTCCAGAAACATTTTTATTTCTTCCCTAATTTCAATCTTGACCCATTCGTTGTTTAATTGCATGCCATTCAGTGTTCATGAGTTTGGGTGTTTGGGGTTTTTTCCTTTGGGGTTGGTTTCTAATTTCAGTCCCTTGTGGTCAGCAAAAATGCTTGGTATGATTTCAATTTTCTTGAATTTGTTGAGGATCGTTTTGTGTCCTATCATGTGGTCTATGTCTGAAAATATTCCATACGCATTTGAAAAGAATGTGTATTTAGCTTCTTTGGGATGAAGGGCTCTATATATATATCAGTCAAGTCCATTTCATCTAGGGTGTTGCTTAGTGCAGCTATATCTTTGTTGATATTTTGCTTGGAAGATCTGTCCATTTTTGACAGTGGGGTGTTAAAATCTCCTACTATAATTTTGTTGCTGTCAATATCTTTCTTCAAGTCTTCTAGGATTTTTTCTTATATATTTGGGTGCTCCTATGTTGGGTGCATATATATTTATGATGTTAATGTCTTCTTGCTGGATTCTTCTGTTGAGTATTATGAAGTGACCTTCTGGGACTCTCTTTATGGCCGTGTTTTTGAAGTCTATTTTGTCTGATATTAGAATTCCTACCCTGGCTTTTTTTTCTTGACCATTTGCTTGGAAAATTTGTTTCCAGCCTTTCACGTTTAGTCTGTGATGGTCTTTTGAACTGAGGTGGGTCTCCTGTAGGCAGCATATGTGTGAGCCATGTTTTCTTATCCATTCAGCTATTTTATGTCTTTTGATTGGAGCATTTAATCCATTTACATTTAAGGTCATTATCCATAGGTACTTATTCATTGCCATTTTTGTACCACAGTTCCTCTCTGTCTCTCTCTTTTCCTTCCTTTCCTTAAAGTAGTCCTTTTAGTATTTCTTGTAGAGCTGGTTTGGTGGAGGCATATTCTTTTAGACTTCTTTCCTCTTGGAAGCTCTTTATTTGGCCTTCTATCTTGATTGATAGCATTGCTGGGTAAAGTAGCTTTGGTTGTAGGCCTCTGGTTCTCATTACTTCAAATATTTCTTGCCATTCTCTTCTTGCTTGGAGTGTTTCCGGTGAGAAATCAGTAGCCAACCTTATTGGGGTTCCCTTGTATGTTACTTCCTTTTTCTCCATTGCTGCCTTTAAGATTCTCTCTTTGTCTTGGAATTTTGCCATTTTAATGATGATGTGTCTTGAAGTGGGCCTCTTTGGGTTCCTCTTGAATCGGACTCTCTGTGATTCCTGGTTTCCTGTAACTTTTTCTCTCATCAAATTAGGAAAATTTTCCATCATTACTCTTTTAAATAGGTTTTCTATCGCTTGTTCTTCTTCTTCTCCTTCTGGTATTCCTATTATTCAGATATTATTATGTTTCATATTATCTTGCATTTCTCTTAGTCCCTCTTCATTCTTTTTGAGCCTCTTTTCCCTTTCTTGCTCTTTGTGGGAGATTCTTTCTATTGTGTCCTCCAACTCGCTGATCCGATCTTCTGCCTCATCCATCCTGATTTTCATTCCTTCTACTGTGTTCTTCAGTTCCAAAATTGTATTTTTCATTTCCTCTTGGCCTTTGATGATAATTTCTATTTTCTTTTTCATGTTGATATAGTTTGCAGAGAGCTCATTGTAGCTCCCCTCTAGTTTCTGGTAGCTCATTGTGAGCTCTTTGAATTTCCTGATTTCTAGTGCTTTGAATTCAACATCTGATAGCTGACTTGCCTCTTTTTCATCTGACATTATTTTTGAGACTTCCACCTCTTCTTTCATTTGGGCATTGTTTCTTTGTCTTCCCATTGCTTATGAGACTCTTCTTGTTAGCCTGAGCTTCTTAAATTGATCTGTTCTGACTCCCTGGGTTTATGGTGTGAACTTCTGTGGTATAATACCTGTGAAATTCAGTGGTGTAGTCTCCTGGATCTCCCTAGCTCACTGCTCTTGGACTGTCCTTTACATTGGCTCTGAGTTTGTCTTTGGGTTTTGGGGTTTTGGGGGGTCTTTCTTTTGTGGGTCCTTTCCACCAGCTTGTGAACTGAGGGTCTCTCTGTCCACTACCCTTTTTAATTTTTGTGCTGGTGAGGGTGGGTTGTTTTGAAGCTAGTTCTTCTGTGTGTACAGGGTTTTGAGGATTTTCTTTTGCTCTTGTTCAGTTGTTTGCCCTGAGTATTTTCTCCACTGTTTAGTTGTATTTCCAGATATGCCTTGGATTATGGTTTCTGTGGTTTCCACTCTCTCCTTCACCTTCTTCTGTTGTTATCCATTGGTGGTTCCTTTGTTGTTGGGTTTCCTCTTCCAGTGTGTATCCTGGTGTTCATCTCTTCCACCTACTCTTTTTTGTGTGTGATCAGTTTGAGGGGAAAGCAAACTGGTTTATGACAGCAGGAGAGTATTCTACAATATTTACAGTAGTAGCCGGTAGATAAGAGATAGGAGCTCCTTTGGGTATGTATAGTGTTAACGATGATCTTCAACCCAACTAGCCGCTTTTAAGAAAGGATGGAAAGAAGATAAGACTCTTGTTGGGGAGGGAAGGTTTTTGAGTTGGATCTAGAAAGCAATGAGGTTGTGGGAGGTCATATTCTGAGGCAAGGTACGAATAAAATATGGTAAATAGGTGTAGTGTGAGAGAGAATAGAGTTAACCACTACAGTATTATAGTTTGGGCAACAATGAAGTGGGCTAAGATCTGGGAGGGATGTTGTGTAGTATTTACAATAGTACAGAATAGCTATTATTTACAATAATATTAGAGCAACAATCATATGACAGAATCTATGAGATACCAAGAATAGGAAGTATTGGACCTTCAATAGTGTGTTGATGGAGCACAGGTGGAGTAAAAGACAGTAAATTAGCAACAGACTATGACTGAGGGGACAGGGGAAACCTGTCAAATGGTACAGTATATCCAGCCAAGGCAAAGAGTAGTCATACAGAAAGAAGAGGAATACAAAGACACTATTAAAATAAAAGATGTAGGAATAATGAAAAAATAATAAAAAATAACAATACAAATATGCAGTAACTTGTAGTTTCTCTGCTATAGCAAAGAAATATTTGTCTCTCTGTCTCTACTGTTAGGACACCCTCTCTTTAGGTCCATCTCTGGTGTTTTTGCAGTTCCAAGTTTTTTGTCTCACTTGTGGGAGGAAGAAAAAAAAAGGCAGCAGAAGGGAGGAAAATGCAATAAGTTGGAAAAGAAAGGAAGAAGGAATAAAAAAAGAAAGAAGGAAAGAGCAGAAAAAAGTACTGAAAGATAAAACAATAATAAAGTTAAAAATAAAAGATTACTTTAAAAAAAACACCTCTTGTTGGTTTCTGGCTGGCCAAACCTGTTTTTCTTGTCTCACTGGCTGCAGCAGGCTGAGGGGTGATTGGTGTGGCCTTTCTCCCTTCTCGGTGTACTCAACCAGTCTCACGAGCACTCTCCCAAGATCCAGACTGGCACCACTCCCCAGCGCCCCACCCAGGAAATCCAGATCCTTTTTAGAGCACTCTTTGCCCAGAAGTCACCACCTTGGGCTGAGGTGCAGGCACATGTGCCCAGCCAAGCTTCCCTGGTCCCGCAGGCTTGGGCGTGAACCTTTTCCAGTGCCACAGGGGAACACAAGGATGACTCTCAATTCTCCCAAGCCAGCAACCACACTCCACTGGTGATCAAGGCCCCCTTGTTTGCTTCCTTGTGCCCATTCCTCTCTCTGACACTTCAAGCAAACAGGTCTCTCCCGGTATTTTTCAAACTGCCCCTGGCTGGGTAGGGAGGGAGATGATGACCTGTCTCTCTCCAAAGGACCTTGCTGCCAGCTCTCGGCTTCCAAATAGTTCATGGCAGACCCAGCCTGGGCCCCTGTTGCCCCAGCCTGGCGAAGGCAGCAGCCCTGACCTGCAGCCTCTGCGCTTGTCCCTTGGACTTTATTGACCTGCAGCCCTCTCCTCACCATCTGGTCTTTCAGTGTCCACTACCATTTCTGGATTCCTATTTTCCTATATGCTGGGGCACTGTTGGCTATTTGCTGTGTTCCCCCGCAGATCAGCCAGGTTTTTCTCCCACGCATAGGGGGAAGCAGAATCCTCTCTGTCCTACTCCGCCACTATCTTCTGCCTGCTGTGTGGTATTCTGTTGTGTAAATATACCATTGTTTTTTGATCCACTCAATTGCTTATGAGCACTTAGGTTGCTTCCAGTACTTGGCTATTGTAAATTATGCTGCCATGAACATTGGGGTGCATGGTTTCTTTTGGATTGGTGTTTCAGAATTCTTAGGGTATAATCCCAGCAGTGGAATTGCTGGGTCAAAAGGCAGTCCCATTGTTAGTTTTCTGAGAAAATTCCATACTGTTTTCCACAGTGGCTGTACCAGTCTGCATTCCCACCAACAGTGTAGTAGGGTTCCTTTTCCTCCACATTCTCTCCAACACTTGTTTGTTGATTTGTTTCTAATGATCATTCTGACCAGTGTGAAACGGTATCTCATTGTGGTTTTAACTGGCATCTCTCTGATGGCTAGTGATGCTGAGCATGTTTTCATATGTTTCTGGGCCCTATCTATGTCCTCCTTGGAGAAGTGTCTGTTCAAGTCTTTTGCCCATTGTCTAATTGGGTTTTTTGTCTTCCTGAAGTGGAGTCATGTGAGTTCTTCATCTATTTTGGAGATCAAACCCTTGCCTGAGGTGTCATTAGCAAACATATTTTCCCATATTTGGTTCTCTTTTTATTTTAATGCTATTTTCTTTAGCCATGCAGAAGCTTTTTAATTTGATGAGGTCCCATTTCTTTGTTATTTCCTTTATGTCCCTTGCTCTAGGGGACATATCAATGAAGATCTTGCTGCATGGAATGTCTGAGATTTTTCCTGCTGATGTTTTCCTCTAGGACTTTTGTGGTGTAACAACTTATATTTAAGTCTTTTATCCACCTTGAATTTATTTCTGTGTATGGTGTAAGTTGGTGATCAAGTTTCATTTTTTTTTGCAGGTAGCTGTCCAGACCTTCCATACCATTTGTCAAAGAGGCTATTTTTACTCCATTTTATGCTTCTTCCCCCTTTGTCAAATATTAATTCACCTTAGAGACAGGTTCTTTTCTGGGCTTGCTGTTCTGCTCCCATGGTCCATGTATCCATTGTTATGCCAGTAACAGGCTGTTTAGGTTACGTAAACCTTGTAATACACTTTGGTATCAGGTATTGTGATTCCTCCTACTTTGCTTTTTCTCAAAATTGCTGCAGGTATTCAGGGTCATTTATGGTTCCACATAAATTTCTGAAATGTTTGTTCTACATCTTTGAAATATGTCATTGGTAATTTATTAGGGATTGCATTGAATCTACAAATTGCTTTGGGTAGTATGGACATTTTGATGATGTTAATTCTACCAATCCATGAGTATGGTACATGCTTCTATTTGTTTGTGTCTTCTTTAATTTCTTTCTTCAGTGTTTTGTGGCTTTCTGAGTGCAGGTCTTTTACATTCTTGGTTAGGTTTACATTCATTGGTACTTTATTTTTCTGGTTGCTATATAAAATGGGGTTTTTTTCTGATTTCCATTTCTGATATTTCATTGTTGGTGTACAAAAATGCCTTTGATTTCTGAATATTGACATTACATCTCACAGTTTTGCCAAATTCAATTATTAGGTCAAGCAGTTTTTTTGGTGGAGTCTTTGGATTTTCTGTGTACACTATCATGTCATCTGCAAACCATGACAGTTTTGCTTCCTCCTTTCCAATTTGGATGCCTTTTTATTTCTTTTTCTTGTCTCATTTCTGTGGCTAGGACTTCCAATACTATGTTGTATAGGAGTGGTGACAGCAAGCATCCTTGTCTTGTTCCTGATCTTAGTGGGAAAGCTCTAAGTTTTGGCCCACTGAGTATGATGTTGGCTGTAGGTCTCTCATATATGGCCTTTATTATGTTGAGGAATGCTCCCACTAGTCCCATTTTGCTGAGTGTTTTTATCATGAATGGGTGTTGTGCCTTATGAAAAGCGTTTTCCGAATCCATTGATATGATCATGTGGTTTTTGTCTTTGCTTTTGTTTATGTGATTTGTTTACATTTACTGATTTGCAAATATTGAACCATCCTTGAATCCCTCAGATGAATCCCACTTGATCATGGTTATTTTTTTAACAAATTGCTGGATGTGGTTTGCCAGTTCAGGATTTTAGTGTCTATGTTCATCAGAGATGTTGGCCTGCAGTTTTCTTTCTTTCTTGTGTCTTTATCTGGTTTGGGGATTACCATAATGCTGGCTTCATAAAAAGAGTTTGGGAGTCTTCCATCTTCTTGGAATAATTTGTGAAGGATAAAGGTCAGCTCTTCCTTGAATGCCTTGAAAAATTCTCCTGTGAAACCATCCAGTCAAGGGCTTCTGTGTGTTGGAAGTTTTTTTTATTACTGCTTCAATTTTGTCTGCTGTTATTGGTCTGTTCGGGCTTTCTCCTTCTTTATGCACTTTTGGAAGATTACATTTTTCTAGAAATTTCTCGATTTCACCTAGGTTTTTAAATTTCATGGCATATAGTTCTTTGTAGTAATTTGGTACAATCCTTTGTATTTTTGTGGTATCAGTTTTAATCTTCCCTCTTTCATTTCTGATTGCATTTATTTGGGTCCTCTCTCTTTTTTTCTTGATGAGTCTCCTTAATGGCTTGTTGATATTAATTAGTTTTTTAAAAAATCACCTCCTGGATTTATTGACCCTTAGAATTGTGCTTTTCATTTCACTGTCATTTAATTCTGCTTTGATCTTGATTATGTCCTTCCTTCTACTGGCTCTGGTCTTTGTTGTTGTTCCTGCAGTTCTTGTAGGCATAAAATTACGTTGTTTTTTGAAATTGTTTTAGATAGCCTGTATAGCTATGAACTGCCCTGTCTGGACTGCTTTGCTGTGTCCCATTAGTTTAGGGTTGTCATAAGTTCATTTTCATTTGTTTCCAGAAACTTTTTGATTTCTTCCTTGATCTCATTCTTGACCCCTCATTGTTTAATAGCATGCTATTCAATCTCCATGAGTTTGAGTGTTTGGGCTTTTTTTCCTTGATGTTGGTTTCCAGTTTCAGTCCCTTGTGATCAGAGAAAATGCTCAGGATGATTTCAATTTTTTTTAATTTGTTGAGGCTTATTTTGTGTCCTATCATGTGGTCTATCTTTGAAAATATTCCATGTGCATTGGAAAAGAATGTATATTTAACTTCTTTGGGATGAAGGGATATATACACACTTTACTGATATATATATATATATATATATATATATATATATATATATATATATATATCAGTAAAGTCCATTTCATCTAGGGCATTGTTCAATGCCACAATATCTTTGTTGATATTTTGTTTGGAAGATCTGTCCATTTTTGACAGTGGGGTGTTAAAATCCCCTACTATAATTGTGTTGCTGTCAATATTTTTCTTGAAGTCCTCTAAGATTTTCTTTATATATTTAGGTGCTCCTATATTGGGTACATATATATTTACAATGTTTAGGTCTTCTTGGTGGATTCTTCCTTTGCATATTATGAAGTGACCTTCTGGGTCTCTCTTAAGGCCCCTTTTTGTGAAGTCTGTTTTGTCTAATATGAGTATTACTACCCCGGCTTTTTTATTTTCCTGTCCGTTTGCTTGAAAAATTTTTTTCCAGCCCTTCACTTTTAGTCTGTGTAGGTCTTTTGTCCTGAGGTGGGTCTCTTGTAGGCAGCGTATGTGTGGGTCATGCTTTCTTATCATTCAGCTATTCTATGTCTTTTCATTGGAGCATTTAATCCATTTACATTTAAGGTTATTATTGATAGGTACTTATCATTGCCATTTTTGTACCTGTGTTCCTCTCTGTCTCTCTCTTTTCCTTCCTTTCCTTAAAGCAGTCCCTTTAGTATCTCTTGCAGAGCTGGTTTGGTGGAGGTATATTCTTTTAGACTTCTTTTGTCTTGGAAACTCTTTATTTGGCCTTCTATATTGATTGAGAACCTTGCTGGGTAAAGTAGCCTTGGTTGCTGGCCTTGTAGTAGAAGTCCTGTGGACTCAGTGATTCATTCTCTTTGATCTTCTGAGCTTCATGCTCTAGGGATGCCCATTGTGCAGTTTACGTGGGCTTTCCTGTTATGTTTGGGTTTTTGTTGTTGTTGGTTCATTTGTTGGTGGGTCCTCCCCTCTGGCTGGCTGTCTGAGAGTCTCACCCCCCACCATGTCTTGTATGCTGTTGTAGAGGTACTGCTTGATTCTCCTTCTTGATACACTTCTTGGTAACATCAGGTGCTGTCTCCATCCATCTCTAAGCAGCACAAGCAATCCACTTTCTGTGGCTGTTGTCTTCATGCTTGGCTGTGTACAGGATGGACCTCACTGCTCTGCACTGCTGACTTTTTATTAGCACAAGGCCCAGGGATGGGTCATCTAACATTCAAAAGCACCACACATACCAACCCCACTTGCCTCATTGGCAGTCCTGCCATTAGTCTTAGCCTTGATGTTGACCCATCTGTTTCTGACAGGGCTTCTGATGATATTAGAAGGATGGGGCCCCTGGATCTTCCCTGAGAGGCACTGTTTAGACTTCAGTGATGATGTTGGGTGTGTTCCCCCACTCTTTCACCACACATTGTAGTCTGTCCCAGATTATTTCCAATAATGTATAGTTTTTCATGAGTTAGCTGTCTGTTTCATGTGAGGGGCCACTCTGTGTAAAAGGGTCAACTCTTTCTTGCTTGCCTTGATATGAGAGCCAAGGCTGGGAAGAGCCCTGAATAGTGCTTGTTGTGTCCACTTCTCCTCTCTCTTCCCAGCTGGTTTCAGTGGAATCAGACCTAGGGAACCACCATGGCTTGCTGGACTGAGAAAAGATCAGAGAAGTCTCTTTTGGAATTTCTCTCTTTCCTCTGCAGAAATGCACCCAGCAGGCAGGTCTTGAGCTTGGCAAACTGTTCTGCAGAGTTTCCCTATTGGTTGTGGTATTTGCAATTCTACAGAAGGAAGGTGAGCATGTGTTTCCCTTTGCAGAGGTTTGTACTCTGTTGGGGAGGGAGGGTGTACCTGACTTCAAAGAGTTGCAGGTGCTCAACTCCTGCCCATCTAACTCCCAGCCCACTGCCTCTGCGTGACACACAGTCCAGACTTCTGTTCTGTGCAGCCCCATGCTGCTTGCTAGCCAAGCTGGGTATGGCACAACAAACCCCTCTTTGTGCATCTTTCTCATCTCCCTTCCCAGCTGGATTCAGTGGGAATGGACTTGGGGATCTGGCATGACTTGATTGCAGGTGAGAAAAGCTCAGAATGGATCAAAAACAATTTCCCCATTCTGCAAGGTTCCTCTCCACAGCTGCATCAGCAGCAGCTGATTAGTCCATGCTGAGGCCAGGATTGTAATCAGGGCACCTCTCACAGACCTGAGACTGGGGAAACTGGTTTTCTTCCCCAGTCCATTCAACAAGATCTCTGTTCTGGCCTCCACTATGTTGCACCAGTCTCTGATCTCTCTGCCCAGCTGGTCTCATTGGGAAAGAACACATAGATCCAGTGTGTCTTGGCATGACTGAGAGAGGTTCTGAATGTGTCCAAGAGAAGCACTTTTGCCATTATGCTAGGTTTCTCCCTGTACCTACACTTTCAATATGGTCTCTTTTTTGGCAGAACAGCTGTGTGTGGCATCCTTGCCTGGCCATGTTTCAGCTTATTTTTAAAACACCTCAATATAGTACCCACACCATAGCACTGAGTCACTCTCTGATTCTTCACACACACCACCTCCCTCAAAAGCAAATGTCTCCCAAGTTTACAGCTAGCTGCAGCCTGCAGGTTCCTCTAACACCCCCAGGTGAGGCAATCTGCTTGTCTTAGGATATTGAGTCTCTATCTGGAACTCTCTATTTTGGCACTACAACTATGGAGGTGCTGCTTGCTGTGTGCATGTAGCCTGGGCCCCCAGACTCTATGTATCCCCCTGAGTCACTCCCAATTAGAGTTGGATCCCTGTGCAGGACTGAGGCCCCATGCTCTGAGAGGGGAGGAAGCTCCAAAGCTGCAATTTCTTTCTAGCCCCTCTACTGCTGCAGGCACCATGCTTAGGGTATTTACCTGACAGTACAAAGCATCTTCTATACTCCTTGGCTTCGTGACTTCATATCAGCTAAGACTCCATCAATTGTTCAGGTTAATGATCAGATGATCAGCCAAAAACCCAAGTTGGGGGCAAGAGCAAGTGGACTCAGCTTCCACCTTCTCAGCCACCATCTTCTTCCCTCCATAAATTTCTTTTTTAAAGGCCTAACTACAGAATTGAAGATGGTGATGGAGTAGGTGGAAGCTATACTCACCTCCTCCTAGAACCAAACATAAATTACAAATAAATTATAGAACAATCATCCTGAATAACAAACTGAAAACTAGGTGAAGAAATTTCTTACCAAGATGGAGGCATAGTTAGATATGCTTTGCTTCCTTGCACAACTGAAAGAAGGACAACAACCAATTAAAAAAAAAGAAGTGTCAGAAAATTGAACTGTATGATAGTCTTACAACCAAGGATTTAAAGAAACAACATTCATCCAGACTTGTAGGAGGAATGGAGACAGACAGCCAAAGCAGAGACAACAAGCAGCAAGGCAGCAGCTGATGGACCAGGTGGGCAAGGCAGTAGCTAGCAGACCAGGCTGTCCAATATTCTTATGCAAATAAACTAGGAGCCACAACTGGGCAGTGAGAGAGACTGTACAACCCAGGGATGCAGTGCACAAAAATAAAGCCTCAAAACCTCTGGCTGTAAAAATCTGTCAGGGTTGCAGCAGCATGGGAACTCCCAGTCACAAAGGGGAGTTTGTTGAAGGAACCAGCAGGGTCCTAGAATGTACACAACCCACCCACCTGGGAAACAGCACCACAAGGGCTCAATTTGCTTGTGGGTAATGGGGTACATTACTAAAAGCTGGCAAGAACCAAACAACCAGCCTTGTTCCCTCTCTGAACCCTCCCCTACATACAGTGCCACAATGCAGCAAAGTGGTTCCTCCATCCTGGAAAATACCAAAGGCTCCACCCCATACAATATAACAGGAACACCAAGATAAAGAAATGTGTCTCAGATGAAAGAATAGATCAAAACTCCAGAAAAAGAACTAAGCAACAAGAAGATAGCCAACCTATCAGATGCATAGTTCAAAATATTGAATCAGGATGCTCACAAAAATGGTTGACTATGGTCGCAAAATAGAGGAAGAATTGAAGGCTGTGCAAAGCAAAAAAAAATATGCTGGGAACCAACGTGAGGGAAAGGAAACCACAACTCAAATCAAAGGTTTGGAACAGAAGGAAGAAATAAACATTCAACCAGGACAGACTGAAGAAACAAGAATTCAAAAAATTGAGAAGAGGCTTAAGAACTTCTGGGACAACTTTAAACATTCCAACATCTGACTCATAAAAGTTCTAGAAGGAGAAGAGGAAGAGAAAGAAATTGAAAATTTATTTGAACAAATAATGAAGGAGAACTTCCCTAATCTGGCACAAAAACAAAAATAGACTTCCAAGAAGTCTAGAAAGCTCAGAGAATTCCAAAGAACTTGGACCCAAAGAGGAACACACCAAGGCACATCATAATTACATTACCCAAGATTAAAGATAAGGAGAGAATCTTAAAAGCAGCAAGAGAAAAGGAGACAGTTACCTACAAAGAAATTCCCATAATACTATCAACTGATTTCTCAAAGGAAACTTTACAGGGAAGGAGGAGCTGGAAAGAAGTATTTAAAGTGATGAAAAGCAAGGACCTACAACCTAGATCACTCTATCCAGCAAAGCTATCACTTAGAATGGAAGAGCAAATAAAGTGCTTGCAAGATAAGGTCAAATTAAAGAAATTCATCATCACCAACTCCTTATTATATGACTCATTAAATCGTTTTCTAAAATGATAATCAAAACATGAATAGTGAAATGACAGCAAACTACAACAATCAACAACCAAACATAAAAAAAGAACTAAGCAAACAACTAGAACAGGAACAGATTCGCAGAAACAAAGATAGCATGGAAAGCTATCAGTGGGGAGAGGGAGGGTGAAGAATGGGAGGAAAGGCACAGGAAATAAGAAGCATAAATGGTAGGTATAAAATAGACAAGGGGAGATTAAGAATAGTATGGGAAATGGAGAAGCCAAAGAACTTATATGTATGACCCATGGACATGAACTATGGAGGGGGACACATGGCACAGAGGAATAAAGCAGAGAAATAAATGGGGTAATTGTAATAACATAATCAATAAAATATATTTAGAAAATAAAAAATATATATACATATAAAGAAAATAATTAGATATTGCTATCTCTAGATGGAGAGATTATTTGCATTTTTCTTTTTAACTTCTCTTTATTTTCCTGTTTTTCTACAATAAATCTCTCTGTTCTGTAATAAAAAATATTAATTACAATGTGTTTTGGTGTGGTCTTCTTTGGATCCAACTTGTTTGGGGCTCTCTGGGCTTCCTGGACTTGTATGTCTATTTCCTTTACTAAATTAGTGACGTTTTCCTTCATTATTTTTTTCAAATAGGTTTTCAATTTCTTGCTCTTCCTGCTTTCCTTCCAGCATCCTTATGATTTTGGTATTCACACGTTTGGAGATGTACCAGAGTCATCTTATACTATCCTGTTTATTTATAAATTCTTGTTTCTTCTTTCTGTTCTGGTTGAATGTTTATTTCTTCCTTATGTTGTTAAAAGCAGCAAGAGCAAAGAAGAGTTTCCTACAAAGGAGTACCCATAAAACTATCTGCTAATTTCTCAAAAGAAACTTTGCAGGCAAGAGGAGACTCACAAGAATTATTCAAAGGGATGAAATTCAAGGACCTAAAACCTAGATTACTCTAACCAGCAAAACCACTATTTAGAATGGAAGAACAGATAAAGTTCTTCCCAGACAAGGTACAGCTAAAGGATTTCATCATCATCAAGCCATTCGTACATTAAATATTAAAGGAACTTATTTAAGAAAAAGAAGATCAAAACTATGAACATAAAAAAGGCAACAAACACAACCATCAACAACTGAATCTAAAAACAAACAACCAGAACAGGAAGAGAATCATAGGCATGGAGATCATTTGGAGTGTTATCAGTTGGGAGGATGAAGGGGAGAATAGGGGAAAGTTGCAGTGATTAGAAAATACAAATTTGTAGGTATATAATAGACAGTAGGATGTTAAGAATAGTATAGGAAATGGAGAAGCTAATGAACATATGCGTACAACCCATGGACATGGACTAAGGCGGGGATTGCTGGAGTGAATGGGAGGTACTAGGTGGAGAGGCCAAAGGGGATAAAATTGGGACCACCGTAATAGCAATAAATAAAATATACTTACAAAACAATTTGACACCAGGTCAATTGTTGGGTATATATATATATATATATTTAGTTTTTGTGTAGATTAAATGTGGGACAAGGTAGAGAAAGGCTTTGACAATTACTCAGGCATAAGATGAGGGCTTGGACCAACATAAGAATAATATGAAAAAAATAAAAGCAATGTCTTGAAAGAGAATAGAAGAGGCAGGACTTGATGAAAGACCTAAAGCAAGAGATAAAGGAACAGGATAAAAAGCTGGTCTACACAGATCTCAGTGACTATGCATTTAGTCACCCAATTCTATGGCTTAAAAGTCCATCATCAACTACTCTAGCAGCAGTGCCCACCCTTCACTACTGAGATGTTTATCCACATACCTTCAGAGTCACAAAGGGCTTCTTCAGCCACCAGACACAAACCTCATAGACCACAGAATACAAACACAAAACCTGCAGGCCAAATCCAGCCTTCCACCTTGTTTTATCTGGCCCACCACCTTGTTTCTACCTGGAGGCAGCACTGAGCTCCTTGCCCCTTGTTAAGGAGTAGTTACATTTACACAGGCTGATGTGACCCACAGTGAAAACGAGGTTCATACCTCTGTCATAAACAGTTCTCTCATTTTTCAAGAAAGATGAGAGTGCAATCATAGGAACTCATATTACCATAGACCAGGTTGGATGTAGGCTGTGGCTTCTAATATGTTTCACTGTTGGCATAGCAACTATTTACTAATCATTTTC
Organism: Sturnira hondurensis; assembly: GCF_014824575.4. Taxonomy (NCBI): domain Eukaryota; kingdom Metazoa; phylum Chordata; class Mammalia; order Chiroptera; family Phyllostomidae; genus Sturnira; species Sturnira hondurensis. Next base: position 4,717,344 of record NW_028081623.1, on the reverse strand, counting down.
TAGATGTCAGCACTGAGCTCCATACTGAAGTATATTGCCTCAGTTATTTCTCATCACTTTTTGTGTTAAGTATACTTTCCCTCTTTTACAGAAGAGAAACCGTTGTTGAGGGAAATTAAGTTACTTGCTCAGTGCCACTGCTAGTTAACAGCAAAGCTCAGCATGAACCCACTTCTGTCAAAAGAAACAGAATAACCCTCTAGCAGCCTCCTTTCCCAGGAAAGGTCTGTGTTGAAGGCAACACAAATCTGTCCTGACCAAAAAGGTTTGGGTTGCTGGATCAAGCCAGTCTTGAGTTCTCCACCGGCTACCAGTGCCACTGCTTCCTGGAAGGGCTGTCTCAGTGATGAAAACAATCATGGCATCAATAATTCGAAGCCACAGTTTTGACAGGAAGAAACAATAGTGCTTCTAAACAGCAAGCTCTGCAATTCTGTCTATAGGAATATCCCACAGGCAAAAAGCATTAAATAAATAAAGTTTTAAGAAAAAGGAGACCAAGTCACAGATGTTTTTCAGAGAGCCTACAGGTATGTTGAACAGGAATATGAGTAAAAGAAATAGAGATGCATTTTACCAAGCACCTGCCTTGTTCTGGATGAAAAGCAAAGAAGAAAAATGAGAGGGGAAAGAGAGAAATGAGAAGGATGGTGAAAGAAACAAGAAACCAGAAAAGGAAGGTGCAGGAAGGGAACTAGGATAGGGCAGGGGAGGCTGGAGAAAGCAAGAACCAAGATCAGGAACTGGAGTACTAGAGGAGAAAGGACCAAAGAAAGGAAAAAAGGAGAATGTACATCCTTGAATTCAGGACTCCTGAGAGGTCTTCACACCAGAAGAAATAGGGCCTTGATCAAAGAAGCTTTTACATATTTTCTCTTATATTCTCATTTCCTGCAAGGAATTTTGGGGAAGGGGAAAAAAGCCTCCAGTGTTCAATGAACACCAGAAGCTTGAGAAGGACTCTCTTCATTAGTTTCTTAAACATTAGAGTAAACAGCAAGTCTTGCACTATAGGCAGATATCTTTCTCTGATCCTACATACAAACACACACACTCCTGCACATCCACATGCATACTTTTACACACTCAGGCATACACACATATGTACAGTCTTACCTGCACTCATATATCCACACAAATGTCCACTTACACATACACACATACCTCCCCCCCTTTCCAGCTCACCCCTTCAGTATCTATTACCCTGCACACTGCTCTATAGTGGTCCACTTGGAGCATTATCTTCCTTAGGAACAGCACCCAGTGCCTTAGAATTCCAATACCACTCCTTCCAGTGTACTTTCCTAGGAGTGCAGTTGAAGATTTGACCAATTCTAAGAGAAATATTGAATACATTTATCACTTTCAAAAGAAAACTTGAGGAAAGAAAGGAGGGAAAACAGAAGAAGAGAAAGAGAAATATATAACCCTTATTAAGAAACTGCAAATTACAAAAGCTATGCTAAGGGTCTTAATCCATTTGGGCTGCTATAACGGAAGTATCATAGACTGGGTAACTTATAAACAACAGAAATTTATTTCTCACAGTTCTGGTGGCTCAGAAGGGGCAAGAAAGCTCTCTGAGGCCTCTTTTATAAGACACTAATCCCATTCATGAGGAATCATGATCTAATCACCTCCCAAAGTCCCACCTCATAATGCCATCACCTTTGAGGCTAGGATTTCAACATGTGAATTGTCCGGGGACACAGCTTTCAGTCCACTGCACTAAGTGTTCCACACTTGACTTCTTGTTTATTCCTCAAAACAGCATAGGGAGGTGGATTTTATGATCCTCTTTTGAAGATAAGGAAGCCAAGGTTCAGAAACATTAGATCACCTGTCCAAGACCACCCAGTTAACCAAGATCTGAACCAGATCCAGATCTGTCTAGTTCTAAATATGGAATCAAGAACTGTGCAGTAAGAAGGGGATCCTAAACTGAAAGGCTGCTAGTGGGCACAGTGCCCCTGAAGAAAGTTACAAGAGGGTGGGCTGGTCCTGGCACCTCACCAAAGAATGGTAGGATCTGACTTTACAGTTTGGCTTTGCCTCCTTACAGACTACATTTTGTTCCCTGCTCTGGTTTCACTCTTTTCTTATGCTTCTATGCTAATGAGTCATATTTCAAGTATTCTTCCAAGCTGAGAAGTATATTTTTAAAAGCTTCTTCAATAAAAACAACATATAAACAAAATAAACAGAAATGTGCTGACAACATAGATTCTATATCACCTAGGACTAGAGTGGTCCAATTGACAGTGATTGATTGAGGGCAGGATTGGATCTGAGTTGTGAGACTCCGTTTCTGTGAAACAAACTTGTTCTGCCATCAGTGTCCTGAATGAGTATGGTCAATTGTCACTCTGAAAAGTATAACAGGATTTCTCACAAGGTGTTTTAAAAAGGTTTTGAAGTGCTTGGATGAAAAGAACCGTAACACAATCTTCCTTCCTTCCTTCCTTCCTTCCTTCCTTCCTTCCTTCCTTCCTTCCTTCCTTCCCTCCTTCCTTCCTCTTTCTCTTTCTCTTTCTCTTTCTCTTTCTCTTTCTCTCTTCTTTCTCTTTCTCTTTTTCTCTCTTTCTCTTTTTGAATGTCAACACTTCATACCTACTTTTCAGTTACCTTTTAAGAGCAGCTGAAGTGTGTGGTGATCCAAAGCTGCTCACTTGGAATAAGGAACCGGTTGCTGAGAGTATTTAAAAGCTTTTTTAAAACAACTAAAGCAATGCATCTAAGAGCTTCCTTCTGCACCCCAGTGAGGCCCACAAGACCTCAGGTTTTCTCTGGCAGGATAGCTCTTTCTCACCTCACCACAGCAGTAAGTCCCTTGGACCACAAGCAAGCTGAAAGCAGTTACATAGACCAACTTCAAATCTTCCCTTCATCACTACCCAGCTACATGGTCTTGAAATAATTTACCCAGCTAAATTATTTCATTATACTGGTCTCTACTTCCTTATCTGTGAAATAAACAGAAATAATAGTGGTACCCACCTCAAGCTTTGTAATGAGAATTAAGTCAGATAATAAATCTAATGTGCCCAATAAATGTGAGTTGCTAGCTCCACATGATTAGCAACAGCTGTGCCATCATCTCTTGGATAGTTGTTCATCTTCTCTCCTCCACACACCCTTTCTTAGGGCAAACAGAACAGAAGTTTGGGTGGTGAAAAGGTTCATTTTGGACCGAGCAGAATGTGTAGTGAACTCCATTTTACTGATAGAAGATCTTTTCCAGTCACCTCTTCCCCTAGTCATGGCTAGGGATTTGACATTACCCTCCTTAAAGTCCCTGACAGTTATCTCCAGTACCATTGAGACATCTTCCATCTTTCTGTCTGCAGTATTCAACCAAACAATCATCACAAATGAAAATGAAGGCAAAGTTCCACACATCTAGGAAGTCAGGAAGCTAGCCATCAATGTCAAAGAAGATAAGGGAATTAAATGCTCAGGATTGCCTGCCCTGACTCTTCATTTTCGCTCTTTTTAAAATTGGAGTCCTTGTTATGGTATTTAGGAGAGTATAGAATTAGGAAGAAAATTGGGGGAAGAGATTGATATTTTCACAAGCACTTTACCAGAACTTCCCTGGCAAATATATATTTTTTACATAGTCTCTGTCTATATAAACAATTTGAATCACCAAAATTTAGGTACCAGCACATCAGTTGGCCCAGGTCCTCACATGACCCCATTGAAAGAAATACCAGCCAAGTAGCAAGAGCTATCCACTCTCTAGACTGCCCTCTAGAACTGGGCCCCTAGTCCTAGAGCAATATCACAGGCCAGAGTCACAGATCTTCTGGGGCATGTGATCAACCCCACATAACTAGTAAAGGGTGAGAGAATGCCCTAAAGGAGACAAATGGTCACGAAGGTACACATGAATCCTGGTACAGAGCCAATAAATCCCACCTGGATGGCACTGCTACTCCTGCCTGTCTCCAGCATCAGTGGTGGAATGAGAAAAGCTCAAGGAAGGCACTCCAAAGATCAGAGTCCACTGAGGTACAGGGCTGGGCCAGTGGCCCAGGGTGTCCTAGGTCTCAGAACAGGACTGCTTTTGAATCAAAAGCCTCTGTGGAAGTTTGAGTCAGAATCCATCTCTGAGTCAGGCTCCATAGGAACACTACCTCCTTCTTCTAAGAATGTGTGGGCATCCTGGGATTCTCCTAAATTCTAAACTTACTATTTGCCCTCTGAGTGACATAACAGATAGAGGTTAAGTCAACTGGGGCTGAATCTAGGGCAAGGGCAAGCCAGCTCAATTCTAACAGAAATTATTTGCAAATTCGGTGTTTTTGTTTGAAAAGTTATGTCTGGACTCCTGCACAGGCCTACCTATAACATTTGCAGACCTAGGACAATAATACAAATGAAGGCCCCTAGTTGACAGTCCACTCCTTTCTTTCCTCACTTAGTTCTGCTCAGATCATAAAAGGCCTTTATGCATACAGGCATCCCAGCTCACCCAGCCATCCCTTGGCTACCCTTTGGGCACACAGGTGGCACTATTGGCCCTCAAAAGGACATAACTAGGGAATAAAGTCGTGCAAGCATTGGTGTTTGGTCAGGGAAGTCCAGTGTCCTTCATATTTAGCAGATGGTCTAGCCATAAGGGGCACTGGGTCCAGTGGAGACAGGTCCCTGGGCTTCTGGACTTCCAATTCCATTGCAAAGGCATAGCTGGAGGAGGGCTGCAGCCAGGCCCTTGAAAGTGTAGGATCAAAGCAGAGGCCCATCTGCGTGGGTCTGAAGGTAAATCCACCCCACCATATGATTTCTAAATCCATTCCTGAATTCCTACTTCACTTTTCAGTTTCTACTTCCTCAATTTCCTTCAGCCTGGTCACCAAATGCTCCTTTTATGTACAAGAATTCCTACTTCCTATTTTTGAGTCATCCCGAATCTGACCTTGAAGCTAGTGTTCTACAAAAAAAAAAAAAAAGGGTACTGAATCTTTTTAAAAAGTCTACAGAACCTGAATATTTATGATATACCACATCAAGATGTCCTGGTAAAGAAATATAATTCTTGTCACCTATGGCTACTGAAAAATGACTTTCTGAACACATTAAAGTGGCACTTTTTATCTTTCATAGGCTGACAGATTATGGGATTGCAAATTTCAAGCAGTAATCTCCTCATCTTATTGTGGTCCCTGGGCCATGGGGGCACAGGCAGGGAAAGCAGCATAATTAGCTCTATAAAGGACTAAACAGCCAAGCAGAGTAACTCTCTACATACAGAGGGGATAAATGGTAATGGAATTAATACAATAACACATACACACACACACACACACACACACACACACACACACACATATATATATATATATATATAGATATATATATATATATATATATACAATCTACAGCAAGAAGGCCCTGTCCTGTAAGAGATATGAGCTAATTTACACTCTTTGCAGGGGGATTGACATTGTCCCATTTTGTGACTGAGGTTACCAATGAAGAGGCAGGGGAGTGACTATGGGAATTTTCCCCAGAAGCCAAATCTAGAGTCTAGAATCCCAGTTCTTTTCATATTACAAGATATCATGATATCACGATACGAGGTCTGAAAAAATATATCTGATCTTCCTGTTTTTGAAGTCAGGTAACACTTTGCATATAATCTCCTGATAGTGGTTATGATAAAATAAAAGTAAATATTTGTCTTTGTCCCCAGTTCCTGGCACACTGCTCCTATCTCCCTTAGAACCTCTGAAGTGAAGAGTGTCTTTTATATAGTAATGAGGGGACTGGTGGCTGAGTGACCCTAAATAGCTTCAGGATGGGGGCTGGTCTCCAGGAACACCAAATGCCTTGTTAGAACTTGGAACTTTCAACCCCACCCTCCAATCTTCAGGGAGGGTAGAGGGGCCAGGTACTTGTCATTAGTTTAATCACTAATGACCAGTGCTTTAAACAATTGTGCATATGTAATGAAACTGTCATAAAATCCCTGAAATAATGGGGTTCAGAGAGCTTCTGGGTTGATGAACATACTCACATGCTGGGAGGGTGGTACACCCTAACTCCACAGGATGGAAGGCCCCTCCAGCCCTCATCATATGTACTTCTTCAGCTATATTCTTTATAGTAAAACAGTAAATGTAAGTAAAGTGTGTTCCTGAGTTCTGTGAATCATTCTAGAAAATCACAGACCTAAAATATTGGTCATCGAATCCCCCACTTTAAAGCTAGTGGGTCAGAAGTATGGGGCTGGAAACTGAAGTGGGGGCAGTTTTGTGGGACCGACACCTGAGGGGTCTGCACTAACTCTACATAGTGCTAGAACTGAATTGAACCATTGAAGTTGGTGTCTGTAGAAAAAGAGAATTGGTCACTCACATTTAAAACACCCCAGAATGTCTATCTAGAACTACTCTATAATACAACCATTTGTAGAGGCGGGTGCAGGGGGTGCAGGGGGGCTCCTCATTTTGGTTATATTTTTTTAGGGAAAAAACTGGGTCATATTCATCTTTGTATTTCTTATGACACTTAGCACAGGCTAAGTGTCACAACCCACAAAAAATTGAATAAATAATGTTAAATAGGCTCAAATTTATTCTGTTGACTACTCCTTCGGTCTTCTTTATGCTCCTGCATGTTTAGGAAGGCCAGCTGAACTAGGTTGGACCATGGCTTGTAGTTACCAGACATTTAAGAAGCACAGTATTCACCAAAGATATGTGTCTATAACATTCTTACACAGAACAATAAAGAATAGCAAGGGCTGCTATGAGAGGCAGAGGCTGGGCAACAAGCTAAGTCCACTCACTAGCTGACCAACTCTCAGCTACAACTTCCTTGCAATTTTGGTGATTCCAATTTATGCCCTAGCAACATTTTGCACCTTATAGAATGGGCTTCCAGATCACACTCAAGTGGCTTAAACTGTAAAAGTTACAAATAACCATAAAGGGCCAGAATCTGCAATGTGAAAAATTGCTGCATATGCCAATTAACTGAGAAAGTGTCAAATAAATTAGACTAATGAGGGGAAACTCCCCAAGAACTGACTTATAACCTTCTCAGCCTCTTTTTTTTCTAACTAAGGTATAGGTCACATATATATTGTATTAGTTTACAGTGTACAACATAATGATTTAACATTTGTATATGTTGTAAAATGATCACCAAAATAAATCTAATCAGTGCCCATCATCATACACAAGTTACAATATTTTTCTTATGAAAAAATACACAATGAGATACTATTCAGCCATAAAAAAGAAGAAAATTTTACCCTTTGCAACAGCATGTACTGGACCTGGAGAACATTATGCTAAGTGAAATAAGCCAGTCAGAGAAAGACAAATACCATATGACTTCACCCATATGTGGATCTAATGAACAAACTGAACTAGCAAGCAAAACAGAGACAGACTCATAGATGAGAGCAGAATGACAGCTAAGGGGGTAGAGGATAGGGGATAGAGGGATTGAGCAAAAATGAAAAAGGACTTACAGACATGGACAACACTGTGGTGATTGCAGGTGGGGCAGTATAAGGGGACTAAATGGTAATGGGAAAGAATATAATAAAAAATGTTTAAGAAAAAATTTTAAGATCTGCTCTTTTAGCAACTTTCAAACATACAATACAGTATTATTAACTATAGCACTCATGCTATACTATAACCAATGATATATTTATTTTATTGCTAGAAGTTTGTACTTTTTAGCCCCCTTCCCCTATTTTGCCCACCCTCAGTCCACCCCACTCCTACCTCTGGCTACCACCAATCTTTTCTTTGTATCCATAAGCTTGAATTTTTTGGTTGGTTGGTTGGTTAGTTTATTTTTGTTGGTTTTCTAGACTCCACAGATAAGTGCGATCATATGGTATTTATCTTTCTATGTCCAACATATTCCACTTCCCATAATATCCTCAAGGTCCATCTATGTTGTCACAAATGGCAAGTTTTTATACATTCTTTTTTCATGGCTGAATAATGTGTGTGTGTGTGTGTGTGTGTGTGTGTGTGTGTGTGTTTTCTTTATCCATTCATTGATTGATAGACACTTAGGTTGCTTCCATAGCTTAGCAGTACAGGTAAGGCTGCATATTATCTTTTCAAAATTGGTGTTTTTATTTTCTTTGGCTAAAAATAACAAAGTGAAATTACTGGGTATTTTATGTGGTAGTTCCAATTTTAATTTTTTGAGGAATCTACATACATGTTTTTCTTTTTTTAAGATTTTATTTATCTTTAGAGGGGAAGGGAAGGAGAGGAGATAAGTATCAATGTATGGTTGCCTCTCGTGAGTCCCCTGCTGGGAACTGGCCTACAACCCAGGCATGTGCCCTGACTGGGAATCGAACCACGATCGTGTGGTTCGCAGGCTCGCGCTCAATCCACTGAGCTACACCAGCCAGAGCTTACATGTTTTTCAAAGTAGCTGTCCCAATTTAAATTCTCACCAACAGTGTACAAGGGTTCTCTTCTCTCCACATGCTCACCAACATTTATTTCTTGTATTTTTATTATAGCCATTTGGACAGATGTGATGTGATCTCTCATTTTAGTTTTGATTTGTATTTCTCTGATAATTAGTGATGTTGATCACTTTTTCATAAACCTGTGGGTCACCTGAATGTCTTCTTTGGAAAAATGTCTATTCAGATCTCTTATGCATATTTTTAAATTAGATTTTTTTTGTTATTGAGTATGAGCTCTATGTTTTATATTTAATTTGTTTATTTTTAGAGAGACACGAAGAAAGCAGAAGGAGAGGGAGAGAAACATTTATGTGTGAGAAATATGTCTATTGGTTGCCTCTTAGATGCTCCCTACTGGAGACCTGGCCCACAACCCAGGCATGTGCCCTGACTGGGAGTTGTACCAGAAACCTTTCAGTTTGCAGGCCAGCATTCAGTTTACTGAGGCACACCAGCCAAGACTTTTTTTTTTAATTATGTATTAATTTTTAGAGTCTATGTTTTAGATAATAACCCTATATCATATTTAAAATTTTAAATACTTTTTCCATTCAGCAAGTTGCTTTTTCATTTTGTTGAATTCTTTTGCTATGCAGAAGATTTTTATTTATTTTACTTTTTCAAATGTTTTTACTGTAATTTACTTTTTTGCTTTTTACTGAATTTTTTAGGGTGACATTGGTTAACAAAATGATACTGGTTTCAGGTGCACAATTCTACAACCCATCATCTGTACACTGTATTGTGTGTTCACCATCAGAAGTCAAATGTATGTCCATCACCATTTATTCCCCTTATACCCTACTATAGCAACCCTCATCACCTCATTCTCCCTCTCCACAGCAATCACAACACTCTTGTCTGTGTCCGTGAGTTTTTTCTTCCTTTTTCTTTCACTCAGTCCCTCCACCACCCTTATCCAGCCCCAGCCACACCTCCAAAGCCATCAGCCTGCTCTCTATGTATGAGTCAGTTTCTACTTTGCTTGTCATTTTTGTTCATTAGATTCCGTTTATGGGTGAAATCATATACTACTTGTCATTCTTTGACTGGCTTATTTCATAATGCTCTCCATTTCCATTCATGCTGTTGCAAAGGGTAATATTTTCCTCTTCTTCGTGTCCAAGTAGTATTCCATTGAATAAATGTACCACAGCTTTTTTATCCACACATCTACTGATGGACATTTGGGCTGCTTCCAAATCTTGGCTATTGAAAATAATGCTGCAATGAACATAGAGATGTATGTATTCTTTAGAATTAGTGTTTTGAGTTTCCTCAGATAAATTCCCAGAAGCCATAAGGCAGCTGCATTTCTAATTTTTTGACATAACTTCATACTGTTTTCTACAGTGGTTGCATCAATCTGTATTCCCACCAACAGTTCACAAGGGTTCCCTTTTCTCCACATCCTCACCAATACTTGCTCTTGTTGATATATTGATAACATCATTCTGATAGGTGTGAAGTGACATCTCATCATGGTTTTAATTTGTTTCTCTATTATAGTTAGTGGCATTGAGCATCTTTAAACACATCTGTTGGCCACCTGTATGTCCTCTTTGGAGAGACATGTATTTTGGTCCTTTGCCCATTTTTTAATTATTGGATTGCTTGTATGTTTGTTTGTTTGTTTTTAGTGTTGGGTTTTATGAGTTCTTTACAAATTTTGGATACTAACTCCTTATCAGATGTATTGATGAATAAGTTCTCCCATTTACTGAGCTGCCTTTTCTTTTTGTGGCTGATTTCCTTTGCTGGGCAAAAACTTTTTAATTTAATGTAGTACCATTTGTTTATTTTTTCTTTTGTTTCACTTGCCAGAGGCAATATATCAGAAAAAATATTGCTATGAGAAATGTCCAAGATTTTAGTGCCTATGCTTTCTTACAGGATTTTTACAATTTTGAGTCTAACGTTTAAGTCTGTAATCCACTTTCAGTTTACTCTTGTGTGTGGTATAACAAGGTGGACCACTTTAATTTTTTGCACATATCTGTCCAAAATTCACAACACTATTTATTGAGTGGACTATATTTACCCCACTGTATGTTTTTACCTCCTTTGTGAAATATTAATGGACTGTAAAGGCGTGGGTTTGTCTCTGGGCTCTCTATTCTGTTCGATTGATCCATATGTCTGTTTTTATGCAAGAATCATGCTGTTTTAATTACTATGGCTTAGTAGTATAGTTTGATATCAGGTAGCATGATTCCTCCAACTTTATTCTTTATTTTCAAGATTGCTGTTGCTATTTGGAGGTTTTTCTGGTTCCATATAAATTTTTGGAATGTTTATTCTAGTTCTGTGAAATACACCATTGGAATCTTGATAGGAATTGCATTGAATCTATAGATTGCTTTGGGTAGTATGGACATTTTAATGATTTCAGTTCTTCCCACCCATGAACACAGTATGTGCTTCCATTTATATATTTTTTCTTCAATTTTTTTCTCCAGTGTCTATAATTTTCTATCAGTCTTTTACATCCTTGGTCAAATTTTTTCCTAGGCATTTTATTCTTTTGTAGCAATTGTGAATGGAATTGTTTTTCTTAGCTCCCATTTCTGATACTTCATTTGTGGTGTTCAAAGCTGCAACTGATTTCTGGATATTTATTTTATGTCCTGCCACTTTACATTCATTTATCAGGTTTAGTCTTTTTTTTTCTTTTGGTGAAATCTTTAGGGTTTTCTATGTACAGTATCATGTGATCTGCAAATAATGCCTGTTTTACTTCTTCCTATACAATTTAAATGACTTTTTTATCTTGTCTGATTGCTGTGGCTAGGACTTCCAATATTATATAGAATAAGAGTGGTGAAAGTAGACATACCTGTCTTGTCCCCAATCATAAGAAAAATGCTTATAATTTTTGTGCGTTGAGAATGATGTTGGCTGTATTTGTCATATGGCCTTTATTGTGTTAAGGTATGTTCCCTCTTTTTCCACTTTGCTGAAAGTTTTCTATCACAAATGGATGCTGAATTTTTATCAAATGCTTTTTTGCATTAATTTATATGGTCCTGTGGTTTTTATACATCATTGTATCAATACCTTCTGGCCTGTAATGTTTCTGTTGATGAATCAGCTGACAGTCTTATGAGAGCTTCCTTGTAGGTAACTTTCTTTTGCTTCTTTTAATATTTTCTCTTTGTCTTTAATCTTTGTCATTTTAATTGTGATGTGTCTTGGTGTAGTCCTCTTTGGGTCCATCTTGCTTGGGATTTTCTGCAGTTCTGGATTTATGTGTGTTTTTCCTTCAGCAGATTAGGGAATTTACTGGTCATTATTTCTTCATAAAGACTTTTTATCCCTTTTCTCTCTCTTCTCTTTCTGGTACTCCTAGATGTGTATGTTGGTACAATATATGTTGTCTTAAACATTTCTTAAATTATCCTCATGCTCTTTAATATTTTTTCTTTTGATATTCTAATTGGGTGTTTTTTTCTACCTTGTCTTCAAAATCATTGATTAGATCCTCTGCTTCATTCTACCTATTCTTTATATATTTTCACTGTGTTCTTCATTTCAGATATTGTATTCTTCATATCTGACTGGTCTTTTTTATAGTTTCTATGCCATTTTTCATGCTGCTGAACATCCTTATAACCATTAGTTTAAACTCTACATCCAATAAATTGCTCATCTCTATTTCATTTAGCTCTTTTTCTGAAGATTTCTCCTGTTCTTTCATTTGGAGTTCATTTCTTTGTCTTCCCATTTTGGCTGCCTCTTTGTATTTGTTTCTATGTATTAGATTTATTATGACTCCAGATCTTCGTGTTGTGGCTTGGTGGTCTTATGTAGTAGGTATCCTGTAGGATTCAATGGAGCAGTCTCCTTGATCATCTGAGATAGGTTCTCCAGGAACATCTCTTTTGTGGGTTATGTGGGCCCTCTTGTTGTAATTAATTGTCAGTTGCTATTGACCGATTCATGTACACAATTGACCCTTTAGCTGGCTGACTGTGAGGCTCAACTTCAATTATGGCATATGAGCTGCTATGAAAGTGCCAACCACATGAATCAGAATTCCCCTCAGAAGGGTGTGGTGCCTGCCAAGATCTCCATTTGAATATGGTACTTGTGAAGCTTATTGTGTCCTGCTCTGATGTTTTCTGAAGTTAGCCACTGAGTGTGGCTAAAGCAAAAGGTTAGTTCTGGGCCTCTTGAGGGGCACTCTGGTGCAAGCCAATATAAGAGGCAGCCTGTGACTGGCCCTCAGCAACCTATTTGGAGCTAAGTGTAATCCACAGTTTGTGGCTGCCTCTGCTTGGTCTGGGTGTGCACAGGAAGAACCAAGCTGCCCACCAAAGCCAAGTTTTACCAATACCAGTTCCAGGGGCAGGCCCAAAAAAGTCCAAAGGCACCTGAAGATCCACCCCTTTCAGCCTTTGTCTATGAGCTGCCTGACAGGCTTTGTGTTTGAAAGAGCCTCTGGCTGTGCTCCTCAGCAGTACATCAGGGTGAGATGAGAGAGTCCAAAGGATGAGGCTATTGTTTTCCCCCAGGCTGATGTTTCCCAAGAAGGGAGTGTTTCAATCAGGAAAGATGGCATCTGCAGTATTGGAAAATGACTCAGCACAGGGATTTTGGCAGTTGTTCCTTCAGCTCCCTTGCCCGAGCCACAACCCCAGGCTTTTCTCATGCTACTGTAGTTTGCTCTGCTCCTCCTCCCCCAGAGCCCAGGGTGAGCGGCCATGGATGAAATATTGTGTGTGAGATCTGTAAGAAAGTGCCTGTGTCCCCAGCAGTCTGATGTCTCCCTGGTGGACAGAAAAAACACTGCTTTTTACAACCAGATGTTACGTGGACACCTACTCCTGGCTCTGGTGGTCTGGGTAAGGGAACCCCGCTTGGGGTTTAGACCTGATGCTTCTTTGGAGGAACCACCTCTCCAACTGAGATATCCCTCTGGAAACTCAGCCACCACTTGTGGTAGCAGGGCCAGCCCTTTTGTCTTTCCATCCTTCCTATCAGTCTTGATGTAGCTTTTTCTGTAAATCCTTGATTATAAGACTTCTCTTCAGCTAGTCTTCAGTTGGCTATTCAGGATGCTTATTCTATAATTTAGTTGTAATTCTAATTAAATCCTTGGAGAAGGTTTGTGTAGCTTCCACCCACCTCATCACCATCTTGGATCTTGCAGAAGCTTTTTAGTTTGACTTTTGCTCTTGTATCTTTTGTTTTTGCTATCAAATCCAAAAAAATCATTACTAATACCAATTTCAAGGAGCTTAATTCCCATGCTTTTTTCTAGTAGTTTATTGTTTTAGTTATACATTCAAGTGTTTGATACATTTTGAGTTGATTTTTTGCATGGTGTAAGATAGTGGTTCAGCGTTGGTGGTATAGTGGTTAGCATAGCTGCCTTCCAAGATAGTGGTTCTGTTCTGTTCTCATGCATGTGTATTTCCCAATGTCACTTATTGAAGAGACTGCCTTTTTCCTGTTATGTATTCTAGGCTGCCTTGCAGTAAATTAATTAACTATATATGTGTGGGTTTATGTGGACTCTCTATTCTGTTTCATTGATCTTTGTGTTTATTTTTATGACAATAACATACTGTTTGGATGACAACAACTTTGTAATACAGTTTGAAATTAGGGAACACAATGCCTCTAGTTTTATTCTTCTCTCTCAAGATTCCTTTGACTTCCCTGACCAACATGGCTCAGCTGGCTGAGCACTACCCCAGAAAGCAAAAGGTCACTGATTTAATTCCTGGTCAGGGCCCATGACTGGTTTGCAGGCCTAGTCCCTGGTTGGGGTGCATGCAAGAGGCAACCGATCAATGTTTCGTTTACACATCAATGTTTATCTCCCTCACTTTCTCACTCCCTTCCCCTCTCTCTAAGAATAAATAAGCAAAATCTTTTTTAAAAAATATTACTTTTACTATTCAAGATCTTTTACAGTTTCATAGAAATTTTAGGGATATTTGTACTCTTTCTGGAAAAAAAAAATGCCTTCTCAGCTTCTCTGCCTTCTCAGGCAAAAAAAATGCCTTCTCAGCAAGCACAGGGGCCAGGCATATCAAAAAAATGCCTTAGATTTAGTTTCACAGCCATGTCAGCAACTTGACCCAGCTCCAGTTTCAGAGACATTCCCCAAATATAATATTTTTAGATCAATTACAATTCATTTGAAAAAGAAAGAAAAATGAGCAGCTTTCCTTCAACATTTTCAACCTGGAGCGCCTCCTAGAGCTGAACTTGCTGACAGATTAGGTCTGTCCTTAGGAAATCAAACCTTTCTGCACCTCCTACCTTTTCCCCCAACCCTACCTCTACATCAAACCATTAACAATGGCTGAAAAACAGATAGGCCTCCTAACCCCCCACATATCTCTGAGGCAGGAATGGGGAGGAGATTTAAATGGCAATTCTACAGACTTTTCAGGGTCTATGCATTGTGAAATCACCAGAAGACCTCATCAATTTCTATATCATATTGACTTTGGTAGGTTTAAACCCACATTCTCCTCCAAACCCCAAACCGCAGTGCAGGGAGCAGCAGAGAGCAGACATTCTACAGAAACACCAGGATGACTCATTCTCAGAGGACTGTTTTCCAAGCCTTTGCCACCCCATATCTTGTTTATTTATTTAGAAGATAGTAAGGGAGGGACAGGGAGGAGAGAAGAGGAAGGGAGAGAAGGAAAAAGGAAATGAGGTGAGAGAAGGGGGTGGATAGAAGACAAGAGCAAAAAAAAAAGAAGAGAGGAGAGGGTAAGTGTGGGAAGGGGTGAGGAGGAGATGGCACCATCAACTAGTGCACTGGGCAAGACAGAGGCCACACCAAATAGCCTCTTAACTAACCAGGACATGGGCATACAGTCCCACCAGGGCTCAAATTCTAAAGTGTTGTTCTTCAATCCAGACTGGAGAAACTCCTATTAGTTGTAGCAAAGGACAAAATAAAGCAAGAGATAACTGAACACTTAGAATCATAATGACAAAATACCACTTTGTGGGTTTTGTGGCTGTTTTAGTTCACTTTCTGGACCAGACTACATTTGACTCCCTGCAGGATAATCTTCAGTATGTCATCCAATTTATTCTCAAATACCTTAAGCAGTGGGATTTTCACAGCTTCCCTTGGGAAGTTATTCTTAAAGTAGAATGACAGAGGTATTTTTTTCTGATATTAAACATCCATCTTTCCTTTTCTTAACTTCATCCCTGTTATTCTGTGGAATAAGCTTATGCCCTCAGCATTGTCTTTTTCTGTTAGTGTTTACTGATGCATTTCCCAGGCATACTTACTGTACTACTTCAGTTTCTATGTACTTGAGCCTCAGAGATCAAGAAATGGCTAAGAAATGCAATGACAAATAAAGGCTTTTCATTTGCTAGGAATAAACATAAATGAGATGTGAGAACAAAATCTCAGTAAAGAAGGGATCATCACCAATCCACCTTCCACACAGAGGCCCATGACAATAGCAGAATCACTCTGTAGTGACTGATGCTCTGCCAATGGAACTCTGTCATCATTGTGATTCATTTTTACAACCTAAAGAGTTCTTCCTCCCCCCAACATGATTTTATGAACACCAAATTAATCTTGTCATATGTATCTTTCATTTCATTCACCCAGCTTGTTATACTTTTATCTTCATTGTTCTATGATGTGAAAATGGGTGTCTGGTTTATATATTCTCATTATACAAACATTTGAGAGTTAAGAGCTTACTAACTCCTTAGTAGGAATGAAAGTAGGTATAGGAATGAAAGTGAACTCTGAAAATGGGCTACCCAAGTGAACATTAGCCTTGTTTTTACCCTGAAGAATGTGAAGGTATCTGGCTGTTTTCTCCCTAACATTTAGGACCTTATTTTACAATCCAGAAAAACTCTAGATTTAAAAATGGCTACGTCACTTCCAGTAAAGATGGTGGAGCAGATACCTGCTATGCTCACCTCATTTCATGACATCAATATTACAACTCAACCACAGAACAATCATTACTAAGAAACACCTGAAGACTAACTAAACAGAATTCCTATAACTAAGGATATGCAGAAGCAGCCACATTGAGCCTGGTAGGAGGGACAGAGATGAGGAACAGCCAGGTCCCATGCCTACGTGTGGAAGTTAAAAATCTTGAGGGATATCTCAGCTGGGGAGGTCCCCCTAAGAAGTGAGGAGCCCCACACTATGCTTCCCAGATGAAGGTACCAGTGCATGGAATAGCAGTCCTTATAACATTTTACTGTAAAAACCTATGGAGATTTTGGCTGAGTGAAATGGAGGGTTTCAGGAGATCAAGACATCATCCTATAGAGCCCTCACATGTACTTGCTCACAAATTCATTCACTCTGAGCTCCAGCACTGGGTCAGCGACCTGGAAAAGCACCAAAGACATACATAAAGTAATGGAATTGACTAGCTTCAGAGTGACCGTTGAAGGGGTATGGGTCAGCTTGAAGGGGTATGGGTCAGGACAACTGTCTCTGGAAACAAAAGTACTGGCAGGCACCATTGTTCCTTTGTTGGAACACCACTGTGACCTACCCTGCCAGGCACAGGTTGATGTCAAATCTGTGCCCCATGTTAAAGATCCAGAAACAATGAACAGTAGCAGCTGACTTCACTGTGCCTTGTAGTACTTGCTAAGGGGTCCCATGCCCAGTACAAGTGGTGATCTCAAGTTGCATTTTAACTCCCATCAAACGGCCTCAAGACTAACAGAAGCTGCAGTTATTCTGGTCCCTGAAAGGTAGCTTCAACTAAGTGGCCACAAGCCTGGAATAAGTGGTGACTGGTGGCTTCAGTGAACATCAGGGTATCCACCAAAGGGTCCCAAACCTGATACAAGTGGCAGCTGGCCTTGATTCACTGCATAGCCTCCCCCAGACACCTCCAAGCACAGCATAAGCAGCAATCAACCACAGATCACTTTGTATCTCCTACCAACAGGCTCTTAAGCCTGGCAAAAGTGTGGCTGATGTTGGCCTCATTGAAACACCTAGCAAGAGACTCTATAACCAGCATACCTGGTGGCTGGCTTCAGACCACACTAGAGCACAAGCCAACCAGCATCACAAATGACATACCTAAAGGCAGACTTGGCTGACACCAAGAGTGTTGCTGAAGCAACTGTCACTCAATGGGGTCAGTCCCCACACAATAGTTCATCCAGTGTAGTCACAGCCAGCCACTCTGATGGTAAAACCAACCCACTGACATACAACAACAATTAAGGCTCAACCAGAAAAGGAGGTCACACAGAACCCATACAGAAGACACCCCTAGAGCACCCATCTGAGTTAAATAAGGAGACTGCACCACTGAGCCCCAAGGACACCTTCCAAATAAAGCCACTCTGTCGAAACTGGGAGACATAGCAATTCTACCTAATAAATACAAACAAATGCAAAATAAGGAGGCAAAAAAAATTGTCCTAAAAAAAAACAGGATAAAGCTCCAAAAAAATAACTAAACAAAATGCAGACAAACAATCTACCAAATACTGAGTTAAAAACACTGCTTATAAGGATGTTAAATGAACTTAAAAGAAAATTAAATGACAGTAAGAACTTCAACAATAAAATAGAAAACATAAAAAAATGAAGATAGAAAACATAAAAAGAACAGTCAGGACTTCCAGCCAAGATGGAGGTGTAGGTGGAAACATAGTGCCTCCTCGCACAAGCAAGTTTAAAGACAACAAAGTTTTAGTAACAAAAATGCAACCAAAACACAGAAAATTGAGCTGTATGGAAGTCTGAAAACAATGAACCATTCAGCCAGACCAGTAAGAGGAGTGTACTCATCGGCTAGTGGAGTGGGGTTGCACAGGAAAAGGTGGCCGGCCCACCCAGGTGCACAGGCAGCAGTTGGCAGATCCCAGGTGTGGGGTGGCAACAGGTGAACCCAGTGAGGGAGCAGGGCAGCTGGCTGACCACAGTGATACATTCGCATGCAGATAAACCAGGCAGAGGAGCCAGCAGTGAGACAGACCATGCAACCCAGGGCCCCAGCGCCGAGAATTAAAGCCTAAAAGCACTGATTGGAAAAGCTTTTGGGGTCAAGGTGCCAGGAGAAACTCCCAGGCTCACAGAGAGTTTATTGGAGAGACCCACAGGGTCCTGGAGGGTACACAAGCCCACACACCCGGGAACCAGCACCAGAAGGGCCCAATTTGCTTGTGGGAAGCAGCAGAAGGGACCGATACCCAAGAGAGAGCAGAACAGATGCCATTGCCCCTCTTTGACCCGCCCCCACATATACAGCTTCAAAACCCAGCCACTGGGTCGCCCCACCCTGGTGAACATGTAAGGCTCTGCCCTTCATATGTAACAAGCATGAACAGACCAAAACATTATGGCTCAAGAAGAACAGCTTAAAGCCCCAGAGCCAATACTTCTAACTGACCAAAAGATAGCCAACTTATCAGATACACAGTTCAAAATATTGGTGATCAGGGTGCTCACAGAACTGGTTGATTTTGGTTGCAAATTAAATGAAAAAATTAAGGCTACACTAAGTGAAATGAAGGGAAATGCACAGGAAACCAATAGTGATGGAAAGGAAACTGGGACTAAAATCAATGGAGTGGACCAAAAGGAAGAGAAAAATGACCAAACAGAAGTGAATGAAGAAACAAGAATTTTAAAAAATGAGACGCTTAGGAACCTCCAGAACATCTTTAAGCATTCCAACATCTGAATTATACGTGTTACAGAGGGGAAGACAAAGAGCAACAAGTAGAAAACTTATTTGAACAAATAATAAAGGAGAACTTCCCCAATCTGGCAAAGGAAATAAACTTCCAGAAAATCCAGGAAGCTCAGAGAGTCCCAAAGAAAGTGCACCCAAGAAGGAACATACCAAGGTGCATCACAATTACATTACCCAAGATTAAAATGGAGAGAATTCTAGAAGCAGCAAGAGATAAAGGGACTGTCACCTACAAAGGAATTCCCATCAGACTGTCAGCTGATTTCTCCAGAGACCTTACAGGCAAGAAGGTGCTGGAAAGTATTCCAAGTCATGAAATCCAAAGACCTACATCCAAGATTGCTCTATCCAGCAAAGCTTTCATTTAGAATGGAGGGGCAGATAAAGTGCTTCTCAGATAAGGTCAAATTCAAGGAATTCATCATCACCAAGCTCTTATTATATGCAATGTTAAAGGGCCTTATCAAAGAAAAAGAAGATGAAAAATATGAACAGTGAAA
This sequence comes from Sturnira hondurensis, assembly GCF_014824575.4. Lineage (NCBI taxonomy): Eukaryota > Metazoa > Chordata > Mammalia > Chiroptera > Phyllostomidae > Sturnira > Sturnira hondurensis. The sequence continues at coordinate 4,697,689 of NW_028081623.1, read as the reverse complement.
GGACAGCAAACTCACAGTTATTAACAACCACACCTAAAACAAAAGCAAACTAAAAAGACAGCTAGATCAGGAACAGAACCATAGAAATGGAGACCACATAGAGGGTTAGCAACAGGGGAGTGGGAGGAGGAGAAGGGGGGAGAAGGTGCAGAGAATAAGTAGTATAGTTGGTAGGTAGAAAGTAGACAGGGGGGAGGGCAAGAATAGTATGGAAAATATAGAATCTAAAGAACTCGAGACACATGGACATAAACTAAAGGGGGGAAATGGTGGGGGAGGGGTGTGCAGGGTGGAGGGGAATGAAGGGGGAAATAGGACAACTGTAATAGCATAATCAATAAAACATATTTTTTAAAAAGGCAAAAAAAAGAACAGTCAGAAAAGAAGAATGCAATAACTGAAATTAATAACACATTATAAGGAATCAGTAGCATACTAAATAAAACAAACAACTGAATTAGCAATTTGGAAATCACAGGAACAGAAAACACCCATTCAAAAAAGAAAAATAATTTTAAAAATAAGAATTGTTTACTTATTTATTTTTTTAAATGAGGATATGTTAAAGGACATTTAGAACAACATCAAGTGTAACAAAAATTGCATCATAGGAATACAAGAAGAACAGGGGGAAAGGGACTGAAAATTCATTTAAAGAAATATCAAACAAAAACTTCCCTACTTGGTGAAGAAAACATACATACAAGTCCAAGAAGTTCAAGGAGTCCCAAACTAGATAAACCCAAAGAAGCCTACACCAGGATACATCCATATTAAAATACAAAGTTTAAGTGCAAATAAAGAATCTTAAAAGCATCATTAGAAAGCCAGTGAGTGACCTACAAGAAAGCTCCAATAAGATGGTCAGTTAATTTTCCAAAATAAAATTGGCAGTCAAAAAATAGCTACTTCCAGCCATGATGGTGGTGTACATAGACACACTGTGCCTCCTCACACAGCCAAAAAAGGGACAACAACAAATTTAAAGATAAAAACCACCAGAAATGACAAAAAATTGAACTGTAAGGCAGTCCAACAAACAAGGCGTTAAAGAAATGTTCATCCAGACTGGTAGGAGGGGAGGAGACGGGCAGCCAGGAGGAAAGGACACATGGCAAGGCACTGGCTAGAGGACCCAGGTGAGTGAGGCAGCGGCTGACAAATCAGGCAAGGTGGCAGCTGGCAGACTGGGGCAAGCAAGGAGGCAGCTGTCAGACTGGGAGGTCCCACATTCACATGAAGACAAACCTGGAAGAACAACTACAGAGGGAGACAGACCATTGCAACCCAGTGTTCCAGGGTGGGAAAATAAAGCCACAGGACCTTTGGCTGTAAAAGTCTGTGAGTTGTGTCAGTGAGAGAAACTCCCAGACTCACAGGAGATTCCTCTGGAGAGACCCACAGGGTCCTAGAGTGTACACAAACTGACCCACCCAGAAATCACCACCAGAAGGGCCCAATTTGCTTGTGGGTGGTGGAAGAAGTTACTGAAAGCTGGTAGAGAGCTGAGCAAGCCACACTGTTCCCTCTCAGACCCCTACCGCACTGACAGCATCACAACACAGTAACTTTGTTTGCCCAGGACTAGCAAATACCTAAGACTCCACCCCTTACTATGTAACAGGTGCACTGAGACAAAAAAAATGGCCCAAATAAAAGAACATATCAAAGCTCCAGAAAAAAATACAAGCAAGCAACAAAGAGATAGCCAACCTATCAGATGCAGAGTTCAAAACACTGGTAAACAGGGTGCTCCCAGAAATCATTGAGTATGGTTGCAAAATAAAGAAAGAAGCGAAGGCTATGCAAAGTGAAATAAAGGAAGGTATACAGGGAACCAACAGTGAAGGGAAGGAAACTGGGACTCGAATCAATGATTTTGAACAAAAGAAAGAAAGAAGCATTCAACCAGAACTGAATGAAGAAACAAGACTTCAGAGAAATGAGGAGAGGCTAAGGAACCTCCAGGACAACTTTAAGTGTTCCAATATCCAAATCATAGGGGTGGTAGAAGGAGAAGAGGAAGAGCAAGAAACTGAAAACTTATTTGAAAACATAATGAAGGAGAACTTCCCTGGTCTGGCAAAGGACATAGACTTCCAGGGAGTCCAGGAAGCTCAGAGAGTCCCAAAGAACTTGGACTCAAGAAGAAACACACCAAGACACATCATCAGTTCATTACAGAAGATTAAAGATAAGAAGAGAATCTTAAAAGCGGCAAGAGAAAAAAAGACAGTTACCTAAAAAGGAGTTCCCATAAGACTTAGCAGCTGATTTCTCAAAAGAAATTTTGCAGGCAAGAAGGAGCTGGAAAGAAGTATTCAAAGTCATTCAAGACTTTGGATCTACATCCAAAAGACAAGGATCTTCATCCAAGATTACTCTATTCAGAAAAGCTATCATTTAGAATGGAAGGGCAGATAAAGTGCTTTCCAGATAAGGTCAAGTTAAAGAAATTCATCATCACCAAGCCCTTATTATATGAAATGTTAAAGGGACTTATCTAAGAAAAAGAGATAATAAAAATATGAATGGTAAAATGACCACAAACTCACAGCTATTAGAAACTGAACCTAAAAATAAACAAAAACAAAGACAAACTAAGCAAACAACTAGAACAGGAACAAAATCACAGAAATGGAAATTACATGGATGGTTATCAGCATGGAGGGTGGGAGAATAGGTGAAAAGGTACAGGGAACAAGTATGATAAATGGTAGGTACAAAATAGAAAGGAGGAGGTTAAGAATTATATAGAAAATGTAGAAGCCAAAGACCTTATATGTATGACTCATGGACATGAACTAAGGATGTGGGGTATGTAGGTGGGAGGGAATATGCAGGGCACAGGGGAATAAATGGGGGGGGGATATAAGAGAACTATAGTAGCATAATCAATAAAATATACTTAAAAAAGAAAACAGACAAGAAGGTATTGACACAAAATATTTAAAGTGATAAAAAGCAAATACAGACAACCAAGGTCACTCTCTCCAGCAAAACTATCATTTAGAATCGCAGAAGAAACAGTTTCCCAGTCAAGAAATAGCTAAAGAAGCTTATTGCCACTAAAGCAGTATTAAAAGAAAGGTTAGAGTGACTTCTATGAAAAGTAAAGATAAAAATATAAATAAGAAAACATAAGAAAGAAACAAATTCTCACTGACAAAAGCAGTAAAAAGCAGTGAATCAATCAACTATAAGGCTAATAGAAAGGTTAACAAACCAGAAATAGAAAGGTTATGTGGTATCACAACAATAAACTAAGGGATGTGCACAAACACACAAAAGGAGTTTTAAAACAATGACAAAAATATAAACATAGAGAGGATAAATAGAAATTGTAGTGATTTTAGAGAATGTTCAAACTTAAGGAACCATCAACTTAAAATACACTGCTATAAATATATCTTGGTGTATATGAAGAACATGGTAACCACAAACCAAAAATTTAGAAGTGATGTACAAGAAATGAAGAGGAAAGAATCCAAACAAGATTATAAAAAGTCATCAACATACAAAATAGCAAGAGAATAAGACATTAACAATTAAGAACACCAAAAGCAATCAGAAAACAATAAAATGGCATAAACTATATAACTACCAATTATTACATATAAATAGACTAAATGTTCCAATCAAAAGACATAGAGTGGTTGAATAATGAAAGAAGTCTTTATACATGCTGCCTACAAGAGACCCACTTCAAATCAAAAGATACACACAGACTGAAAGTAAAGGTATGGAAAAATATTTCATGCTAATGGAAACCCAAAAAAGGCTGAAGTATACTACTTAGACAACAGAGACTTTTAAACAATGACTGTAAAAGGAGACAGAGAAGGACATCTCATAATGGTGAAGGAAGCAAGCCAGCAAAAGGAGAGAATGCTCATAAACATCAACACAATCAATGTAGGAGCATCTAAATATATAAAACAAATATTGATGGACATAAAGGGGGAGATAAACAGTTAGACAATAAGAATGGGGAACTTTAACACTCTGTCAATATCAATGGTTAGAAAATCAACAGGGAAAGTGTGGCCTTAAATGACACATTAGACCAAAGTGACATAACTGATATTTTTGAGCATTTCATCCAAATGCAGAACACCCTTTTCAAGTGTACATGGGACATTTTACAATGTACAATGCATTCTTAATATATTTATAGAGACTGAAATCATATTAAGGAACATTCTGATCTCAATGGCATGAAACTAGAAATCAGTTACAAGAAGAAAATTCAGACACACAAACACATTAAGGCTAAAACATGCAACTAAAAAATGAATGGGTTAACAGTGAGATCAAGAAAAAGATGAAAAGATACCTGGCACAAAATAAAATGAATACATAATCCAAAATATATGGGACACAGTCAATCAAAGCAGTTCTCAGAGGGAAATTCATAGCAATATATGTACCACACCCCCCATGTTCATTGCAGCATTATTCACAACAGCCAAGATTTGACAGCAGCCAAGAGTTCATCACTAGAAGAGTAGATTAAAAAAAAAACCTATGGTACATTTACACAAAGGAATACTACTTGGCTGTAAAAAAGAAGGAAATTTTACCCTTTCTGACAGCATGGATAGACCTGGAGAACATTAGGCTAAGTGAAATAAGCCAGTCAGAGAAAGGAAAGTACCATATTACTTTATTCATATGTGGAATCTAATGAACAAACTGAACTAACATGCAAAATAGACAGACTCCTAGAGACTATGCTGACAGCTCTGGGGCGTAAGGTGGAGGGATCAAGAAAAAAATAAAAAAGAACTCATGGGCATGGACAAGAGTGTGGTGATTGAGGGTGAGGAGGGTGAATGGAGGTGAAAGATGCTGTAGGAGGGTAAATGGTAATGGAAAAACTACAATAAAATAAAAAATTTTTAAAAAGAAAATGTCAGGGTCTTCCTATCTATTCAAGTGAAACCAAAATTTCCTATTGGTCATATACAGTTATGCAAGATCTGGCTTTCTCTACCTCTGTAAGTAGATTTCTTATCACTCTTTCCTTTTTAAAAATATATTTTATTGATTATGCTATTACAATTTCCCTTTTTTTCCCCTTTATTCCCCTCTGCCCTGTAATCCCCTCCCACCATCATTCTTCTACCTTAGCTTATGTCCATGGGTCATACATATAAGTTCTTTGGCTTCTCCATTTCCCATACTATTCATAACTTCCCCCTGCCTATTTTGTACCTACCATTTATGCTTCTTATTCCCTGCACCTTTTCCCCCATTGCCCCCCATACCCCTTCCTACTGATAACCCTCCCTGTTATCTCTATCTTATCACTGTTTTCATGCCCATCATATTCCAGCTCCACTAACCTGTTTTCATTTCCTAGACTTTATTAAAAAAGAGTCAAGGAGCTCACTTGCCTACCTTCCACCACGGACAATACAATAAGAATTTGCCAGTTAGGAACTTGGAAGAAACCAACTAGGCTAGCACCCTGATCTTGCCTGGTGTTCCAACCTCTGGAACTATAAGAGCATATCTGCTCTATGTGTTGTCCACCTCAGCAAGATTATGAAGTAAATGGTTTCTGCCCCAGTGGTACAATAAAAAACTTGTGGGGCTGGACAACTTCCATCTTCTAATGACTGATGATTTGAGAACAAAAACTTGGCCTCTCCAGTGTTTATTGATTTATACTTTTCCCCAAAAAAGTGAAAAATGGAAAATGTAGACACTTTTAAATCATAAAACTCTTGGCAAATCCCATTAATACCTATCATCCCTGAAGATTGAACATGATACCCATCCCTATTTACATGAAGAACTGTCATAGTCCCAGGTAAATTTTTCCCTGAGCTCAATAGATGATAAGCTCTAAAGAAGATAAACAGAAAGGAAAACAAAAGAAGTCTTGAACACTGAACTACATTCAGCTGACTCAACTAAATAAAAGGCAAGATTCAATCACCACTCTTCACTATGCAGGGGAATGCTTCCATTGTATCACGGGAGTAAATTCAGACCAGAAAGGGACAGAATATTGGCATTTTAATGAAGGCAGCTTCACATAGGCACACATGCATACAAGCATACACTCCCACATACACATTCTCTGCCCATCCCATTGAACACTGTGTGTTCAATGCTTAATGAAAGAAAGCCTGGAGGACAGCCAGAGATCACTTACAAGATTCAAAGGGATAAAATATTACAAATCTTTATAAAAGAACTGGGAGCCCTCACCAATGGGCATTTGAAATATGTCCCTCCACTCGTCTGTACAGGAAAATGTCATAAACAACATGTAGAAAATACACATTCCCACAGAACACATCATGCTCAANCCACATACACATTCTCTGCCCATCTCATTGAACACTGTGTTCAATGCTTAATGAAAGAAAGCCTGGAGGACAGCCAGAGATCACTTACAAGATTCAAAGGGATAAAATATTACAAATATTTATAAAAGAACTGGGAGCCCTCACCAATGGGCATTTGAAATATGTCCCTCCACTCGTCTGTACAGGAAAATGTCATAAACAACATGTAGAAAATACACATTCCCACAGAACACATCATGCTCAAGCTAGGTGCTCATTGTCCTCTCTTCATTTTTAAAAACTAGGAATTAGTGATGTTACTGGGGTAGTACAGATCTGCCTGACTCCTTCAATCACTTGGCAAGTTATAGAACATAGGTACATCACTTCAGCTATTGAAATAAGGCGGCAGACTGACATTACCAAATAAGCAAGTGCAGTGTAGAGATATAAGAAATGGGGTGATATTTCTTGCCAGTAGAAAAATAATAGTGTTTTTTGCACACATGCCAGATACATTTTGTAATGAAAACTACAGCCCATTTCTAAGTAAAATATTAAATCACCAGCTCTCTGATGAAATGAAGTTGTCTGCACTGATTTCCATGTAAAAGATCCACTTCTATAGAAAATGTCTGTCCTAGGATAAGAAAACTAATTGGACCAATGCTTCCACAGAAGACTGTGGAAAATGAAATAAATTAGCATTTATGGAACAAATGCCAGGCACTGAATAGGAACTTGCTGTGTGATTTCACTAAATCCTAATATCTTCTTACAAGAAAAGAACAATTTCTCCCATATCAAAGATGAGAACACTCAAAGAGTCTAGATCACTTGCCCAGAAACAAAATGCTAAGATGTGGTAGAAATAAGGTTTGAAAATTCAAGTCTTATTAAAACCTAATCTCATTCAAATGCTGTATGCAAACTCCCAATCTGAACAAAATTGGCCTAGAAAATCTTGCCTGGCTTTTCAAAACAAAATTAAATATAGCCCTTTTTATTTAATCTTTATTGCATTTTTTCCATTACCATTTAGTCCCTTCTACCTCCCTCCCCCCAGAAATCACCACACTGTTGTCTATGCCCATGAGTCCTTTTTCCTTTTTGCTCAATCCCTCCACTTCCTAACCTCCCCTCTCCTCTAGCTGTCATCTACTCTCTATCTATAAGTCTGTCTCCCTTTTGCTTGTTAGTTCACTTTGTTCATTAGATTCCACATTTGAGTGAAATCATATGGCATTTGTCTTTCTCTGAAAAATAAATCACCTGTCATCCAATGTGTGCTAATGCCCATACAGACTGAGTAATTGGTGGCAGCCATTGTACTAGATTTCATACATATAGACTATATACCCTAATACAGTTGCTGTTAATAATCACAAGTAAGGTCAGAACAAATTTTTTGTCAGTGTGCCCGGACCAACTGTGGCATTAGTCAGAAATTCTATTTTATCCAATGTTCAATCAGCAAGGTTTTATTTACACTTGTTACTAAATTCAGGAAACAATGTGATATAATGTGCAGCTACCCATAATAAACATTGCGTCATATCCCGCTGCTTGGAGACTATCTTACACTTTAATATGAAGCCACAAGCATTCAATTAGTGTCCCATAGACCCATGTTTTCATGCACAGCTTCCTCCCAACCTTGGTCATGAGCAGGTCTGCAGTCAGACCAGTTAGGGTCAACAATGATGGCAATGTCTTCTTGAGATTTAGTTTAGACTGAATACTTTTCCCAGGAAATTTGTTTCTTCTTGCTGGGTCCAGTGAGTCAGAGAATTCTATAAGCATCTTATCTTTTATTTCAAAATGTTCATGAAACCATCTTTTCACATGTAATTGTTCTTCTAGGATATCTTTTTCATCCATACAATCAATGTGAATATGAATTTTAGACTTTCTTTGCAGAGAAATTCAACCATAGATGTAGCTTCTTTCTGCTATCCTTTATCATCCACAGTCCCTTCAAACACCAATGTAACATCATAAATTGCATCTAAATAGTTCTTCATACAATCAAAATAAACATGAGTGGCCTATACTGTTGGTGTCAGCATATTTTAATATTTCCAGGCCTTCCCGAGCAGCTAATGTTTGGCTAGCTAAAATGACATTTGTTAGGTATGGGTTATACCTTGTTCTCTCTGGAAAAATCACAAGATACATTGAAATTCCTGTGCTCGTGCAGCTCTGTAGCTTGTTTCTCATCTCCTTCTTATTAAATCTGGCACTTATCTTGACATAGATCCCTCCATGCTGAGAAAAGTAACAGCCATACAATAGAAGCCACTTTAACCCATCTTTCAGCACATAGCACATATGTCCAAGAGCACTCTGTCAAAATAACAATCTAGTCAATTATGCATTGATTATTTGCTAAATGTGTTTTCTTTACTTTTTGTCAGGTCTCCATATAGAAATATCTGCACCCCAGTGTAGCTTTCAAAGAAGAAAAGCACCATGCTCTGGTAGATATAGTAGAGCTGGTTGTCCACTGCCTGGTAGAAATGGGTGGGCAAAACCAGAAGAAATTTTCAAAGAGTTAAGTAAAATGGAAAGCTAAAGATCATAAAATTCATCCTTCAATTTACTCACTAATTCATTCGACAAATATTTACCAAGTATCTATAGGCCATGCTCTATTCTAAACACCGTGAATATGGCAGTAAACAAAATATATACTATCTCTACTCTCATAGATCTTACATTCTAATTGTGAAGACAGTCAATAAATAATATTTTTACAATGGAGAAACCTGGCAAACACTACATTAACCAGGTTATGGAAGTTAACATCACCAGTAATATCATGTAGATAACATTTACCCTTGATGGGATTTAAAGGACACTTCACCTTCCTAGTACTCTTTCAAAAGAAAAAAAACGTTTAACTCTAGTCTAATTATGAGAAAAACATCACACAAACTCATAATGAGGACATTCTAGAGGATACTTAGCCAGTACTTCACAGGGCTGTCAAGATAATAATAAATAAATAAATTTACAAAGATGTGGAACTAAGCAAAACACCCCTGAACAAACAAAAGGAAAAAATAAATTGAAAGGAAAAATCAAAATATACCTCAAAACTAATAAAAATGGAAACACAACACACCAAAATCTATGCTGCAAAAGTAATTCTTAGAGAAACATTTATAGCAATAAATGCATATGTTAAATAAAGAAATATCTCAAATCAGGAACATAATTTTTTATCATAAGAAATTAGAAAAAGAAAAACAAATTAATCCAAAGTTTACTGGAATGAAGTAAATAAAAATAGAAACATAAATAAGTGAAATAGATCAGAAAAATAATAGAAATAACAAAACTAATAGAAAATAACAAAACATTTTTGAAAAAATAAAATTGGCAAACCTTTAGCTATGTTAATTGAGAGAAAGAAATATGCAAATAATACAACTGTACTTGGAAAACAATAAAAAATAAATAAAAATTAAAAAGAATGTACAAATAATAAAATCAGAAATGAGAGAAGATACATTATGACTAATATCACAAAAATATACAAGATCATAAAAGATGATAATGAACAATTACAGGGTGGGGCAAAAGTGGGTTTACAGTTGTCCATATGGAAAATAATACAACCATTAATAAATAATAATACAAGAATAAACTCTGTGTTTCATGTACTCACGATTGTAAACCTACTTTGCCCTACCCTGTGCATGCCAACAAATTTGATAACCTAGAAGAAATGGATAAATTCCTAGAAACACACAACTTATCAAGACTGAATCATGAAGAGAAAACCAGCCTAAACAGACCAATAATGAGTAAGAAGATTGATCGGAAGATTGATCAGAATAAGATTGATAAGCATCCAAAGGCAAAGGGGGCAGGTTCAAGGATGGCAGGTAGGGAAGGGTGGGGCAGGGGGAGTAAGGGGGGATGGAAATCAAGACAACTGTACTTGAACTACAATAGAAAAATAAAAGATGTTTGTTAAAAAAGAAACCTCCTAACACAGAAAAGCTCAGGACCAGATGGCTTTACTATTGAATTGTACCAAACATTTAAGACAGAATTAACACCAATCTTTCTCAAATTTTTCCAAAATATTGAAAATATTTTCAAACTCATTACACAAAATCAGCATTACCCTGATACCAGAGCCAGATAAAAACACTACTATAAAAGAAAATTATAGACCAATATCCCTGAAAATATATAGATATAAAAAATTCTAAACAAAATATTGATCAAAATAAATACCACATCACACTAAAAGGGTTATGCACTACAATCAAATGAGATTTATTTCTGGGATTAAAGCTGGTTCAACATGATATCAAAAAAATCGTATATACCATATTAACAGAATTAAAGATAGAAATCATATGATCATCTAAATAGATGCAAAAAGCACTTCACAAAATACAACATCATTTCATGATAAAAATCCTCAACAAACTGGGTATAGAAGGAACATACTGCAAAATAATTATAAAGTCCATATATGACAAAAACAGCTAACAGCAGACTCAACAGTGAAAGGTTGAAAGCTTTTGCTCTAACATCAGGAACAAAACAATAGTGACCACTATTATTCTTTTTTTCCTTCTCTTTTTATTTCTTTATTTTTTCTTTCTCTCTGCCTTTTCCCTCCACCCCTCTCCTCCACCTTAGCCCTCCATGCCTCCATCTCCCATTTCCACCCCGCCTTTGTTATTGTCTATGTGTACTTTATAATATTTTCTATAAACCCTTCACCCTTCCCCCCATTATCCCCTCCCTTCTACCCTCTTGTCACTGTCAGCCTGTTCTCACTTTCAATGTCTTTAGCTATACTTTGCTTGCTTACTCGTTTTCTTGATTAGGTTCCTGTTAATGGTGAGGTCATATGGTATTTGTCTTTCATCACCTGGCTTATTTCACTTAGCATAATGCTCTCCAGTTCCATCCATGCTGTTGCAAAGAGTAGGAGCTCCTTCTTTCTTTCTGCTGTATAGAATTCCATTGTATGAATGAATATACCATCATTTTTTCATCCATTCATTTATTGATGGGCACATAGGTTTCTTCCAGCACTTGGCTATTATAAATTGTACTGCTATGAACATTGGGGTGCATAGGTTATTTTGGATTGGTGTTTCAGGGTTCTTAGGATATAATTCTACCAGTGAAATCACCAGGTCAAAAGGCAGTTCCATTTTTAGTTTTCTGAGGAAATTCCATACCGTTTTCCATTATAGTTGCATCAATCTGCAATCCAACCAACATTGCACTAGGGTTCCCTTTCCTCTACAACCTATCCAACATTTGTTGTTTGTTGATTTGTTTATGATGTCAATTCTGACCAGCCTGAAGTGGTTTTAATTTTAACCCCAGCATTGCGGTTTTAATTTTCATCTCTCTGATGGCTAGCTATACTGAGCATCCTCTCATATTTTTCTGGACCCTCTATATGTTCTTCTTGGAAAAGTGTCTGTTCCAGTCCTTTGCCCATTTCTTAATTGTGTTGTTTGTCTTCTTAGAGTGGAGTCATATAAGTTCCTTGTGCATTTTGAAGATTAAACACTTGTGTGAGATATCATTGGCAAATATGCTTTCCCATACAGTTGGTTCTCTTTTTATTTTAATAGTGCTTTCTTTAGCAGTGCAGAAGCTTTTTATTTTGATAAGATCCCATTTGTTTATTCTTTCCTCTAGGGGACATATCAATAAAAATGTTGCTGCATGAAATATCTGAGATTTTCCTGCCTATGTTCTCCTCTAGGACTTTAATGGTGTCACGGCTTATATTTAACTCTTTTACCCACCTTGAATTTATTTTTGTGTATGGTGTAAGTTAGTGCTAAAATTTCATTTTTTTTTTGCATGTAACTGTCCAACTCTCCCAACACCATTTGTTGAAGAGGCCATTTTTGCTCCATTTTATGCTGCTGGCCCCTTGATCAAATATTAATTGACTGTAAAGAGTTGGGTTTATTTCTGGGCTCTCTGTTCTGTTCCATTGGTCCATGTGTCTGTTTTTATGCCAGTACCAGGATGTTTTGATTACAGTGGCCTTGTTATACAGTTTGATATCAGGTATTGTGATCCCTCCTACTTTCCTCCTCTTTCTCAAAATTGCTGCAGTTATTCGGGGTCATTTATGGTTCCATATAAATTTTTGAAGTGTTTGTTCTATATCTGTGAAGTATGCCATTGGTACTTTAATAGGTATTGCATTGAGTCTATATATCTCTTTGGGTAGTATGGACATTTTGATGATGTTAATTCTTACAATCCATGAACATGGTATATGCTTCCATTTGTTTGTGTCTTCCTTAATTTCTTTCTTCAGTATTGTGCAGTTTTCTGAGTACAAGTCCTTTACCTTCTTGGTTAAGTTTATTCCTAGGTATTCTATCTTTCTTGTTGCTACATCAAGTGGGATTTTTTTTCTGGATTTCTGTTTCTGATATTTCACTGTTAGTGTACAGAAATGCCTTTGACTTCGGAAGGTTGACTTTGTATCCCAGGGTTTTGCCAAATTCATTTATTAGATACAGCAGCTTTTTGGATGAGTGTATAGAATTTTCTATGTACATTATCATGTCATGTGCAAACTATGCCAGTTTTGTTTCCTCCCTTCTGATTTGGATGCCTTTTATTTCTTTTTCTTGTCTGATTGCTGTGGCTAGGACTTCCAATATGTGTTAGAAGTGGTGAAATTAGACAACCTTGTCTTGTTCTTCATCTTAGTGGGAAAGGTTTTAGTTTTTGCCCATTGAATATGATGTTGGCTGTAGGTGTCTCATATACGGCCTTTATTATGTTGAGGAATGCTCCCTCTATTTCTACTTTGTTGAATGTCTTCATCATAAATTGATGTTCTACTTTATCAAAAAATTTTTCCACATCTATTGATATGATCATGTGATTTTTGTCTTTCCTTTTGTTTATATGATGTATTACATTTATTGATTTGTGAATATTGTGTTATCTTGTATCCCTGAAATGAATCCAACCTGATTATGGTGTATGATCTTTTTAATGTATTGCTGGATGCAGTTTGCCAATATTTTGTTGAGGATTTTAGTGTTCATGTTCATCAGCGATATTCGCCTGAAGTTTTTTTTCTTTGTTGTATCTTTATCTGGTTTTGGGATTAGGATGATGCTTGCCTCATAAAAAAAGTTTGGGAATCTTCCATGTTCTTGGATGTTTTGGAATAGTCTGTGAAGTATAAGGGTTACCGCTTCCTTAAATGCTTTATAGAATTCTCCTGTGAAACCATCTGGCCCAGGGCTTTTGTGTGTCAGGAGTTTTTTTGATTACTGCTTCAATTTCATTTGCTGTTATTGGCTTCCTGCTGTTATCAGGCTTCCTGCTTCTTCTTCATTCACTTTGGAAGATTATATTTTTCTAGAAATTTGTCCATTTCACCTAGGTTTTCAAATTTCTTGGCATATAGTTCTTTGTAGTAACTTCTTGCAATCCTTTGTATTTCTGTGGTATCAGTTATAATCTCTCCTCTTTCATTTCTGATTGTGTTTATTTTTGTCCTCTCTCTTTTTTTCTTGGTGAGTCTGCAAGGCTTGTCAATTTTGTTTATCTTTTCAAAGAACCTGCTCCTAGATGTATTGATCCTTAGAATTGTGCTTTTAGTCTGTATGGTGTTTAATTCTGCTCTGGTCTTGGTTATTTCCTTCCTTCTGCTTGCTATGGGCTGTTTTTGGTATTGTTTCTCAAGTTCTTGTAGGCATAGGATTATGCTGTTTATTTAAAATGTTTCTTTTTTTTCATAGACCTGTATAGCTATGAACTTTCCTCGCAGGACTGCCTTTGCTGTGTACCATAAGTTTTGGGTTGTCGTGAGTTCATTTTCATTTGTTCCCAGGAACTTTTTTATTTCCTTCTTGATCTCATTCTTGACCCATTCATTGTTTAATACCATGCTACTCAATCTCCATGAGCTTGAGAACTTTGAGTTTCTTTCCTTGAGGTTGGTTTCTAGTTTCAGTCTCTTGTGGTTAGAGAAAATGCTTGATATGATTTCAATTTTCTTGAATTTGTTGAGGTTTGTTTTGTGGCCTATCATGTGGTTTATCTTTGAAAATGTCCCATGTGCACTTAAAAAGAATGTGTATTTAGCTCCTTTGGGATGAAGAGCTCTCTATATATATCAGTTAAGTCCATTTCATCTAGGGTGTCGTTTAATGCCACAATATCTTTGTTGATATTTTGTTTGGAAGATCTGTCCATTTTCGACAGTGGGGTATCAAAATCCCCAACTATAATTGTGTTGCTGTCAATATCTTTCTTGAAGTCTTCCAAGATTTTATTTATTTGGGTGCTCCTATGTTTGGTGCATGTATATTTAAAATGTTTATGTCTTCTTGACCGATTCTTCCTTTGAGCATTATGAAGTGGCCTTCTGGGTCTCTTTTTATGGCCCCTTTTTTGAAGTCTATTTTGTCCAATATGAGTATTGCTATCCTGCCTTTTTTTCCCCTGTCCATTAGCTTGGAATATTTGTGTCCAGCCCTCCACTTTCAGTTGTATAGATCTTTTGTCCTGAGCTGGGTCTTTTGTAGCCAGCATATGTGTGGGTCATGCTTTCTTATGCATTCTGCTAGTCTATGTCTTTTGACTGGAGCATTTAATCCATTTGTGTTTAAGGTTATCATTGATAGGTACTTATTCATTGCCATTTTTTGTACCTATGTTCCTCTCTCTCACACACACTTTTTTCTTCCTTTTCTTAAAGGAGTCCCTTTAGCATCTCTTGCAGAGCTAGTTTGGTGGAAGTGCATTTTTTTAGACTTCTTCTGTCTGGGAAGCTCCTTATTTGGCTTTCCATTTTAATTGAGAACCTTGCTGGGTACAGCAATCTTGATTGCAGGCCTCTGACTTTTATTACTTAGAATATTTCCTGCCATTCTCTTCTGGCTTAGAGCATTTCCATTGAGAAATCAGCTGTTAGCCTTTCCAGGGCTCCCTTGTATGTTACTTCCTGTTTTTTCCCTCGCTGCCTTTAAGAGTCTCTCTTTGTCTTGAATTTTTGTCATTTTAATCATGATGTATCTTGAAGTGAGCCTCTTTGGGTTCCTCTTGATTGGGGCTCTCTGTGTTTCCTGGATTTGTGTGAGTTTTTCTCTCATCAAATTAGAGAAGTTTTTCATTATTACTTTTTCAAACAGGCTTTCTATTTTTGCTTTTATTCTTCTCCTTCTGGTATCCCTATTATATGGATATTGTTACGTTTCATGTTCTCCTGCAGCTCCCTTACTACCTGTTCATTCTTCTGAGTCTCTTTTCTTTTCTTTTCTTTCTTTTCTTTTTTTTTTTTTTTTTTTTTTTGCTCTATCTGGGAGTTTTTTCCTACCTTGTCCTCCAACTCGCTGATTCCATCCTCTGCTTCATCCTGCCTGCTTGTAATTCCTCCTAATGTGTTTTTTATTTCTGACATTTTATTGTCATTTCTTTCCATTTTTATAGTTTCTATTTCTTTTTTATGCTAATGTAGTTCTCATTCAATTCCTTGTAGTTGTCTGTGAGCTCCTTGAGTATCTTTACAACCATTAATTTAGATCCTATATCTGATAGTTTGCTTACTTCCATTTCATTTAGCTCTTTTAATGGGGAGTCTTCCATTCCTTTTGATTGCATATTCTTTCTTTGTCTCCCCATTTTAGGTGACTTTTCATTTGCTTCTGTGCTTCCTGATGTTTCACTTCATTAGCTGTCTTTGTGGGATGAACTTCTATGGTAGGAATTCAATGAGGTTCAGTGCTGTGGTCTCTGATCTCCTTGGCTGGATGCTCTAGGTTTGTCCTTTGTTCTGTTTGTGTGGGCTCTCTTGTTTGTACCTTTCGGTAATTCCTTTATTGGTGGGTTTTCTCCCCCAGCAGGTATGCTGATGTTCACAGCTCCCACCTATTCTTGTGTGTGATCAGTGGCAGGGGGTAGGCAAAATGAATTAAGAGAGCAGAAGAGTATTTTATGGGATTTAAATAACCAGTAAGTTGAGAAGAGATAGGCAATTCTTTAGATAAGTATAGCATTAACTGACATATTTCACTGAATTAGCCACTTTTCATAAAAGGTGAAAGAGAGATAAGACTCCTGTTAGAGGGAAGGATGACTGTGAGCTGAATCCAAAAAATAGAGCACTTGTGCAAGGTTAGATGATGAGATATAATGAGATTAAAGTATAGAAAGTAGATGTAGTGTGAGAAAGAACAGAGTTAGCCACAATAATAACACAGGATTAAAGTAAAGTGGGCTAAGATCATGGAGGGTTGCTGTGTAGTATGTACAATTGTATGGAACAACAATAATATGACAAGAAATATATGATTTGAATAACCAGAAAAGAAAGAGTTGTGTGTTATTGGAACATGGGTGAAGTGAAAAAAGGAAAATTAAAATACAATACAGAGAGAATAAGGAAAACCAGTTAAGTGATGCAATTGAATAGGGAAATAAAATGAGGAAAACTAAACATAAGGAAGAGAAATTTAAAAAACTAATAAAAGTGGTAAAAATAATTGCAAGATAGTGATAATACACATACACAATAAAATGCCAGCTCTGTGGGATAGCAAAGTGACATTTGTCTCAGTTTTTCAGTTTGGGGGGTTAGCCTTGAGCTCCCCCTTTCAATCTGTCCCTGGACCCTTTGTAACTCTTTGTCTTATCCTCTCACTTGGAGGAAGAAAAAAAGGCAGGTAAGAGAGAGGTTCCAAAAAGAAAACAGAAAAAAAAGATAATAATAAGCTTCCTACTGACTTTAAACCTGTTCAGTGAGTTCTGCTGGTCTTCCTAGATGCCACAGGAAGAGGGGGCTGGCCTTCACTTTCTCCCTTCCTTAGGTTCTGAGAGGATGGGGACCAAGTTTGGGTTGCAATAGTCACAGTTTCCTGGCCGCTGGCCCAGGTCTTCTGTGAGCTGACAGACTCAATTCAGCCACTCAGCTGCTCACAGCGTGAGTCAATCTCTGGCGCAGAGTCCGATACAAGTGGGGTGTGTGGTTCCCCTCTGCTACCATCTCCAGGCGCACAATGTGACATATAATATGTCGCAGAGACTAGTGGGACAAACAGAACCCCTTAGCCACTCACTCTGGGTGCGTGTAGTGCGAGATAGGCCAGGTACACAGTTCAGCTCGGTTACTGTCTATGGGCACACAGTGCCAGAGAGGCGGGGTGCACGGTTCCCCTAGCCACTCACTCCAGGCGCACACAGCTGAAATCACCCTTTGGTTGTGCCAGCCACTGCTAAGAGTTCCTTACAAAGCAGCTGCCCACTGTTCTTAACAAGAGCATGACTTTTCACACAGCAGCACTTTTCAACCAGTGGGGAGATCACCCAGTCGGGGTCCGACAGGGCCCAGCTCCTCCCTTCTCCAGGTGTCACCCGGCACCCCAATTTCTCTGGTGCCAGTGTCTACAGTTCCAGCCCATGTGCACCGCCTCAGTGTGTCTCCCACTTCATCTCTACTTCCTCCACACACACACCCCCAACCCCCCAACCCCCCCCCCCCCCCGCAGTGACTTCCAGCACCCAGGTCCCTCCTGGTGCTGGGCTGCCCTCCTTGCTCTGGTAGGGGAGGGAGCTAGTGCTCTAACTCTACTTCGCATATCCTGCAGCAGGCGCCAGTCCACGGGTGCAACAGCCTTAGTCCTGGCACAGATCCCAGGGACCTTGCCATCCCAGTGCACTCTCTTCACTGTCTGTTTTTCATTGTCTTCTGCAGGTTTTTGTTTTTTGTTTTTTAGGGGTTTTTTGCCTCCAAACTTCGTATAAGCTGGGATTCCACTGGCCGTTCACTCTGTTCCTCAGAAGATTGGCTAGGTGTTCCAGCTGGGCACAGGGAGAACTGGGCTCCACTCTAACCAACTATGCCACCATCTTCCACCCCATTATTATTTTTATTCAACATGGTACTGTAAGTCTTAGCTAGAGTAATCATGCAAGACAAAAAAATAAATGATATCCAAATCAGAAAAGAAAAGGTAAAATTAACTGAAAATAACATGATCCTATATTTAAAAACCCTAAAGATTCAATTTAAAATTCTGAAATTAATCAGTGAATTTAGTAAAGTCACAAGATATAATAGTAAAGTCACAAGATATAACATCAACAGAAGCTAGTTGCATTTCTATACATGAGCAATGAAATAACTAAAAAGTTTTAAGAGAACAATTCCCTACACTATAGCATCAAAAACAATAAAATGTTTAGAAATAAATTTAACCAAGGAAGTGTATAAGACTTGGATGAAAGAAGTTGAAGAAGGCACAAACCAATGGAAAAATATCCTAAATTAATACATCAAAAGAATTAATAATATTAAAATGTCCATACTACTCAAAGCCATTCATATATTAGAGATAATCCTTATCAAAATTCCAATAACACTTTTCACAGAAATAGAAAAAACAATCCTAACTTTCTATAAAACTATGAAAGACCCCAAATAGCCAAAGCAACTATGAGAAAGAAGAACAAAACTTGAGGCATTACACTTCCTGATTTCAAACTATATTACAAAGCCATAGTAATTAAAATAGCATGTTACTGGCAAAAACACAAGTAAATAAACCAACTGAATGGCATAGACAAGCCAGAAATAAACCCCTACATATACAACCAACTAATACTTGACAAGGGAGCCAAGAATAGTCAATGGGGAAAGGACAATCTCTCCAAGAAATGTTATTAGTAAAACTGGATAACCATGAGCAGAACAATTAAATTGTTCTACTAATGACTATCTAACACTACTCACAAAAACTAATTTGAAATGGATTAAAGACTTAAACATAAGACCTGAGGCCATAAAACTCCAAGAAGAAAACAAAGGAAAAAAGCTTCTCGACATTAGTTATGGCAATGATTTTTTTTATTTGACACCAAAAGTACAAGCAACAAAAGCAAAAATCAACAAGTAGGAATATATCAAACCAGAATGCTTCTCCATACAGTAAAAGAAGACATCAAGAAAATGAAAAGGCAATCTATGAAATAGAAGATATTTGCAAACCCTATACTGATAAGAGGTTAATATCCAAAATACATAAAGAACCCATACAATTCAATAACAACAACAGAAAAACTGATTTAAAAATGGACAGAGGTGCCCTGGCTGGTGTAGCTTAGTGGATTGAGCATGGGCCTGTGAACCACACAATCACGGTTCGATTCCCAGTCAGGGCACATGCCCGGGTTGCGGGCCAGTTCCCAGCAGGGAACCCACGAGAGGCAACCATACATTGATGTTTCTCTCCCTTTTTCCTTCTCTTCTCCCATAAAGATAAATAAATAAATAATAAAATCTTAAAAAAATGGACAGAGGCTCTGGTTGGCTAGTTCAGTTGGTTAGAAGATTGTTCTGATACAACAAGGTTGTGAGTTCAATCCCCAGTCAAGGTACGTACAAGAATCAAGCAATGAATGCATAAATAAGTGGAACACCAATTGATGTTTCTTTTTCCCTCAATAAAAATCAATCAATAAATTTTAAAAATAAAAATAACAGGCAGAGAATGTCTCCTTCCCAAAGAAGTCATACAAATGACCAACAGGTACATGAAAAGGTGTTCAACATCACTAATCATCAATGAAATACAAATCAAAACCACAATGAAATATCTCCTCATACTTGTTAGAATGGCTATCATCAAAGACAAGACAACAAGTGCTTAAAAAGTTGTAGGGAAAAAAGAATCCTTTCCACACTGTTGATGGGAGGTAATTAGTGCAGCCACTATAGAAATCAATGTGGAGGTTCTTCAAAAATTAGAAATAGAACTACCATATGATCAAGAAATCCAAGTTCTGGGTATATATCCAAATGAAAAAAATATTGAATATATATCCACACTGCCATGGTTATTACAAAATTATTCATAAAAGCCAAGATATGACAATAACTTAAGCATTTATCAATGGATGAATGAAGATGTGGTTTATATATACAATGGAATATTATTCAGCCATGAGAAAAAAGGAAATCATGATACTTGCAACAACACGGATAAACTTTGAGGACATTATGCTAGATGAGATAAGTCAGCAAGATAATGACGTACTGTATGATATCACTTAAATGTGGAATCTAGAAAAGCAAAACTCATTTTAAAAAACACACACAGAGTAGAATGGTTATTGCCAGTGGTTGGGGGTGGGGGAATTGGGGAGATGTTGGTCAAAAAGTATAAACTTCCAGTAGAAGATGAATAATATAGAAATTTAATGCACAGGATTAGTCAAGAGTCCATAAAAATACCCATAGAATTAATAAGCAATTATAGCAAAGTTGCAGAATGCTTTTTAATAGATTTTATTTATTTAATTTTTAAAAAATTCTGTTTTATTGATTATGCCATTACAGTTGTCCTATTTCCCCCTTCATTCCTCTCTACCCTGCACACCCCTCCCTGACCATTCCCCCCCCTTTAGTTTATGTCCATGTGTCACAAGTTCTTTAGATTCTGTATATCCCATACTATTCTTGCCCTCCCCCCTGTATATTTTCTACCTACCATCTATGCTACTTATTCTCTGTAACTTCTCCCCCCTTCTCCTCCTCCCACTCCCCTGTTGCTAACCCTCCATGTGATCATCATTTCTATGGTTCCACTCCTGATCTAGCTGTCCTCTTACTTTGGTTTGGTTTTGGGTGTGCTTATTAAAAACTGTGAGTTTGCTGTGCTTCCACTGTTCATATTTTTATCTTTGTTCTTAGATAAGTCCCTTTAACATTTCATATAATAAGGGCTTGGTGATGATGAACTCCTTGAATTTGACCTTTTCTGAGAAGCACTTTATCTGTCCTTTCATTCTAAATGAAAGCTTTGCTGGATAGAGCAATCTTGGCTATAGGTCTTTGGATTTCATGACTTGGAATACTTCTTTCCAGCCCCTTTTTGCCTGTAAGGTCCCTTTTGAGAAATCAGCTGACAGTCTGATGGGTACTCCTTTGTAGGTGACTGTCCCCTTATCTCTTGCTGCTTCTAGGATTCTCTCCTTCATTTTAATCTTGGCTAACGTAATTATGATGTGCCTTGGTGTGTTCCTTCTTGAGTCCAAGTTCTTTGGGACTCTCTGAGCTTCCTGGATTTCCTGGAAGTCTATTTCCTTTGCCAGGTTGGGGAATTTCTCCTTTATTATTTGTTCAAATAAGTTTTCCACTCGTGGCTGTTCCTCTTCCCCTTCTGGTACCCCTGTAATTTGGATGTTGGAATGTTTAAAGATGTCCTGGAGGTTCCTAAGCCTCTCCTCATTTTTTTTGAATTCTTGTTTCTTCATATTTTTCTGTTTGGTCATTTTTTTTCTTCCTTCTGGTCCATTCCATTGATTTGAGTCCCAGTTTCCTTTTCATCACTGTTGGTTTCCTGTGCATCTCCCTTCATTTCAATTAGTTTAGCCTTCATATGTTCCTCTAATTTGTGACTAAAGTCAACAAATTCTGTGAGCATCCTGATCACCAGTATTTTGAACTGTGCATCTGAAAGATTGACTATCTCTTGGTTGCTTAGAATTATAGGTTCTGGGGCTTTGAGCTGTTATTGAGCCATAATATTTTGGTCTGTTTGCGCCTGTTACATATAATGTGCGGAGCCTTAGATGTTCACCAGGGCAGAGCAACCCAGGTCACTGGGTTGTGACACTGTACGTGGGGAAGTGGTCAGAGAGGTAAAATGGTGTCTGTTCTGCTCTGTCTCAGATTTCTGCCCCCTCTGCTGCTTCCCACAAGAAAATTGGGCCCTTCTGGTGCTGGTTCCCATGTGTGTGGGCTTGTGTACCCTCCAGGACCCTGTGGATCTCTCCAATGAACTCTCTGTGAGCCTGGGATCCTCTCCCGGCACCTCAACCCTGAAAGTTTTTCCAATTGGTGCTTTCAGGCTCTAATTCCCATTGCTGGGGCCGTAGCCTGAGTGATTTGTCTCACTGCTTGCTCCTTTGCCTGGTTTATCTGCATGCGAATGTGTGACTGTGATCAGCCAGCCACCTTATGCCTTCACTGGATCTGCCCATTGCAGCCCCACATCTGGGATCCGCCAACCTCCGCTTACACTCCTGGTTCAGTCTGACCCTGCTCCGTCGCTGACTCTGCCCCTCTTACCGGTGTGGCTGAATGGTTCACTGTTGTGGGACTTCCATACAGTTCAATTTTCTGTGTTTTGGCTGTGTTTTGTTACTAAAACTTTGTTGTCTTTAAACTTAGTTGTGCAAGGAGGCACAGTGCTTCCACCTACGCCTCCATCTTGGCCCGAGGAAATCTTTATTCAGAATATAAGTTTAATAGACAAAAATCAGTCATGTTCCTATATACAAGAAATAAACAACTAGATTTTGAAAAAAAACACATTACTATTTACATTAGCACTCCAAAAATGAAATACTTAGGTATAAATATAAGAAAATACATGATCTATATAGAAAAACTAGGACCAAAGATAGCAAAGAAAAACTAAATAAATGGGGAGATATTTCATGTGCATAAATAGGAAGACAACATTATCAAGATGTCAGTTCTCCACAGCTTGATCTATAAACTCAACAAATCCCCCCAAATCCCAGCAAGGTATTTTGGGATATTGGATATTGACAAACTGATTGTAAATTTTAAACATAAAAGCAGAAGATCCAGAATAGCCAATTCAATACTGAAGGAAAAGAATAAAATCAGAAGACTGACACTATCCAATATCAGGACCTACTATAAAGATACAGTAATCAAGGGAGTATGGTATTGGCAAGAGAACAAATAGGTCAATGGAACAGAATATAGGGCCCAGAAATAGACCCACATAAACAGAATCAACTAATCTTTGACAAAACAGCAAAGGCAATTTAAAGAAAGAAAGGTTGTCTTTTCAACAAATGGTGCTGGAACAACTGGAAATTCATGTTAAAAATAAATCTAAACAAAAATCTTATACCCTTTCCTAAAAGTAACTCAGAATGGATTAAGTCCTAAATGTAAAATGTAAAACTCTAAATCTCCTAGAAGAAAGCATAGGGAAAAACTAGATGATTTGGGAATGGTGATTACTTTTTAGACACAACACAAAAGCCATGATCTATAACCAAAAGAATTTATAAGATAGACTTTACTAAAATTAAAAACTTCTACAAATTAGCAGTTATAAAAATAGCCATGGGGATGTAAATTACAACATAGTAAATACAGTCAATACTATTGCAACAAATATGTATTGTGTCAGATTGGTATTAAACTTATCATATGATATATAAAGGTCTAATCACTATGTTGTACAACTAAAACCAATATAATATTGTCTGTCAACTGTAACCAAAAATTATTTTAAAAACTTCTACTCTGCAAAAGATGCTGTTGAGAGAATGAGAAGACAAGCCACAGATTGGGAAAAAATAATTGCAAAAGACACATCAGATAATGGACTCTTATCCAAAATATTCAAAGAACTCTTACACTCAAAAATAAGAGAATTTAAAAATAGGCAAAAGACCTAAAAAGACATATCACCAAAGAAATATGGATGGCAATAAGCATATGAGCAGGTGCTCTACATCATATGTCATCAAGAAAATGCAAGTTAAAACAACTAGGAGAAACCACTGCAAACCTATAAGAATAATCAAAATCCAAAACACTGACAACACCAAATGCTGACAAAGATGTGGAACAACAGGAACTCATATATTACTGGTACCAATGTAAAACAATACAGCCAATTTGGAAAGCACTTTGGTGATATCTCATATAAGTTAAACATGCTCCTCTCACATAATCCAGAAATCATGTTCCTTGGTTTACTGAAATGAATTGAAAACATTTCCACACAAAAGCCTGTCCACAGATGTTTATAGCAGCTTTATTCATAATTGTCAAAAATTGGAAGGAACAAAGAAGTCCTGCAGTAAGTAAATGGGATGAGGGAAGAAACAAACTATGAGGACATGAAAGGACATATAGGAAAGTTAAATGCATACTACTAAGTGATAGGAGGGGTGGTGATGGGAAGCTGGAGTAGAAAGGACACACTACAGGACAGTGGCTGGTGGACTGGTTGGGCAAGGTGGCAACTGGCAGACCAGAATATTCCAGTCGAATGCGGATAGACTGGGAGGAACAACTGGAGAGCAAGAAAGATCATGCAACCAAGGGTTCCAGTATAGGAAACTAAAGCCTCAAAACCTCAGGCTGTAAAAATCATGGAGGTTCCAGCAGCAAGAGAAATTCTCAGCCTCACAGGAGAGTCCATAGGAGGGACTCATAGGATCCTGGAACATACAAAAGCCCACTCACCCAGGAATTAGCAGCAGAGGGCCCAATTCACTTGTGGGTAGCAAGGTACATGACTGAAAATGGGACAAAGCCCAGTAAGCAGCATTGTTCCCTCTAGGACCCCTCCCCCACATAGAGCACCATAATACAATGAAGTAGATTGCCCGACCCTGGCAAATACCTAAGGCACTGCCCCTTAAAATGTAATAGGTACACCAAGACAAAGAAATATGGCCCAGATGAAAGAACAGACCAAAACTATACAAAAAGAACTAAGCAATGAGGAGATAGCCAACTTATCAAATGCAGAAGTCAAACCACTGGTAATCAGGATGCTCACAGAAATCATCAAGTATGGTTGAAAATAAAGGAAGAAGTAAAGGCTATGCAAAGTGAAACAAAGAAAAATATACAGAAACCAACAGTGAAGGGAAGGAAACTGGGACTCAAATCAATGATTTGGAACAGAAGGAAGAAAGAAATATTCAACCAGAACAGAATGAAGAAACAGGACTTCAAAAAAATGAGGAGGCTTAAGAACCTCCAGGAAACTTTAAACGTTCCAACATCCAAATCATACAGGTGCCAGAAGGAAAAGAGGAAGGGCAAGAAACTGAAAACTTATCTGAAAACATAATAAAGGTGAAATTCCCTAATCTGGCAAAAAAAATAGATTTCCAGGAAGTCCACAAAGCTTAGAGAATCCCAAAGAAGTTGGACCCAGGGAGAAACACCAAGGCACATCATCATTTCATTACCCAAGCTTAAAGATAAGGAGAGAATCTTGAAAGCAGCAAGAGAAAAGAAGACAGTTACCTACAAAGGAGTTCCATTAGACTTATCAGCTGATTTCTCCAAAGAAATTTTGCAGGCAAAAGGGGGCTGGTAAGAAGTATTCAAAGCCATGAAAAGCAAGGACCTACAACCTATATAACTCTATCTAGAAAAACTATCATTTACAATGGAAGGGTAGACAAAGTGCACCCCAAATAAGGTCAGGTTAAAGGAATTCATCATCACCAAGCCCTTATTATATGAAATCTTAAAGGGACTTATCTATGAAAAAGAAGATTAGAACTTTCAGCCAAGATGGAGGCGTAGGTGGAAACCCTGTGCCTCCTTGCACAACCAAAATTAAAGACAACAAAGATTTAGAAACAAAAACACAACCAGAACATACAGAAATTTGAACTGAATGGAAGTGGAACAACCATTCAATCAGACCAATAAGAGGGGTGGAGTTGGCGGCCAGTGGACAGGGGTCAAGGCAGGAAAAGGTGGTGGCTGCCAGACTCGGGAGTGCAGGTGGCCAAGGGCTGACCGCGGTCACACATTTGCACACAGATAAACTAGGTAAAAACGGGCAGCAAGACAGACCGTGCAACCCAGGGCCCCAGTGATGGGAAATAAAGCCTAAAAGCACCGATTGAAAAGGTGCCAGCTTGTAGGAAGTGGCAGAGGGGACTGAAATCCGAGAGAGAGCAGAACAAGCACCAGTGTTCCCTCTCTAACCCCACCCCCACATACTGCATCACAACCCAGCCAGGTCAGTTACCCTGCCCAGGTGAACACCTAAGGTTCCACCACTCATACCTAACAGGCTTCACCTGACCAAAAATTATGGCTCAAATGGAAGAACAAATCAAAGCCCCAGAGCCAATACTTCTAAGTGACAAAGAGATAGCCAACCTATCAGATGCACAGTTCAAAATACTGGTGATCAGGATGCTCACAGAACTAGGTGATTTTGGTCACAAATTAAATGAAAAAATAAAGGGTACAATAAGTGAAATGAAGGAAAATGCACAGGGGACCAATAGTGATGGAAAGAAACCTGGGACTCAAATCAATGTAGTTCACCAGAAGGAAGAAAGAAACAACCAAACAGAAAAGAATGAAGAAACAAGAATTCAAAAAAATGAGACTTCCACCAAGATGGAGGCATAGGTGGAAACACTGTGCCTTCTCCCACAACCAAGTTTGGATACAACAAAAGTTTTGGAGAACTAAGACACACCCAGAGACCAGAAAACTGAATTATACGGAAGTCTGACAGCTACGAACCATTCAACGGGGACGGTAAGAGAGGCAGAGTCAGCAGCGGAGCAGGGTCGGGAAGGACAGACCTAGGAGCGCAGACAGCCCGGACCTAGTCGGGGTGTGGGGCAGACTGACCAAGGTCGCACATTCGCGCGCAGTGAGATGGACCACGCAGGCCCCAGGGGGCGAACCCAGTGGTGGAGTGCTGACAGCGGTGGCACACTCGAGTGCAGTGGAATGAAACGCGTGGGCCTGGTGACGGTGGTGGCTGCGGTGCTGGTGGGGGTCGC